>NC_091977.1:185537666-186940166 GCF_044704955.1 Pristiophorus japonicus
GTGGTGGCTGGGGCTGGGGGCTCGACATCCGGGGGTGTTCGGCATTTGGGAAGGATTCTGACGGGGCGGGTTGGGTGTTTCCGGTGTTGGGTGGGTCCGGAGCCGGGGTGGGGGTGGGGGCACGCTCTTGGGATGGGGGGTGGGCTGTTTGGGGCTGGGATTGGAAGAGACTTCTTCACTCGGGGAGTTGTTGGCCTGTGGGGTTCTCTGCCGCGGAGAGTTGTTGATGCCAGTTCATTGGATGTGTTCGGGAGGGAGTTGGATGTGGTCTTGCGGCTGGGGGGGTCGGGGGTGTGTGGAGGGGGCGTTGGGGGTGAGCGCTGGGGTGGGTGATCAGCCATGATCTTGTTGAATGGCGGTGCAGGCTCGAAGGGCCGAATGGCCTACTCCCGCACCTATTTTCTATGTTTCTATGTTTAGGATGATCCTGGAATAGTGGAATCCTGGAATCGAAACCCGTAAATGTTTCTAAACTCCAGTGGATTTCAGCAGTAATATGGTTTCTTTGGTTCAAGGGCAGTGATGTAATGGCTCAGAAATTCCGCTTTCTCCTTCCCGTGGGTGTTCAACTAGATTTTAGAGAAAAAAATACGCACCGACATGAAGATGTACGCACCTGCTCGACTTTCCGATGCACAGGCCTCCTCTTGCTGCACATCGCAGTACGTGCACATCGGGACGTGTGCAGGCCTGGAGCTGGAGTCACATGGTTCTGAGCAGCCAATCAGGTATAGTATATTCTCATTCATAGTAATAGGAGTTTCGTAAGTCCGAAATTCCTATTACTATTAATGAGAAACCCCCCGAAACACCCAAAACACTAATAAAAAATAGAAAATACACTACATATTTAAGATTCATTAAAGTTATTAATGTTTTCCAAAAAAAATGTTTCTAATTTAAAAAAAATTTTTTTAAATTATGCCTTAAAATAAACTTATCGTTGTGGGGAGGGTTTTTAACAATAAAATATGTTTTCATAACTTTATTTTTATATGCTTTTGTGTGTTTTAAAACACTTGTGCTTGTAAAGGTAGGCTATGCGCCTGCTTTTTCAGGCGCAAGATTTTTGAGGACATTTGTATGCGTAAATATCGCAAATTTGCACGTACAAATGTCCTCGCTCCCGATATGCGCGAGATCTGTCAAGCCAGAAACTTGACAGATCGGAAAAGCCGGTTTTCAGCGCATGCACAATGCGCGCTGAAAACTGGCTTTTCCGATGCCTTCCCGGGTCCGTAGAAACTTCGGGGACGTCGTAATTTCAGGCTCATTGTGTTTGCATGAACTCATATGTTCACATGAGCATTTTTTACCAGTCCCAGCTCAATCAACTGCTTTGCAAGTAGAGAACTGTAAGAAACTGCTGCAGGTTGGGGTCAGATATATTCATATTCCCTTTGAAGTTCAAACTAGGACAGAGAAAATCAAAAAGCTATTTTTAAAATTAAATAAAGCTGTCAATCATTCTTAGGATTTAAAACACAAACATTGCCTGCTACAGATAACGCTTACTCTGGTATGTCAGTAGCTCGCAATGATTAGCTTCACCATCTCCCTGGGGCCATATTTCATTGTTTCAAACACTTGAATGGATGGCACGTCTGTCCTCAATTGCTGAACAGTAAGCTTCCCGTCGTTACTTGTCTGGCCATAAACTTACAAATCTTCTCCAGTCTAAAGGAATTCACAATTGCTCTTCTTACATAGTTATAAACTATAGATGGGGGTAATCTGGGTTCAGATAATTGATTTATTCCAATTAGTCAACAATAAGCAAATTGAAGAGACAACCAAAATCTCATAAATAAAAAGGAAA
Source organism: Pristiophorus japonicus (assembly GCF_044704955.1). Taxonomy (NCBI): domain Eukaryota; kingdom Metazoa; phylum Chordata; class Chondrichthyes; family Pristiophoridae; genus Pristiophorus; species Pristiophorus japonicus. The sequence continues at coordinate 185,539,486 of NC_091977.1, forward strand.
AAGTACTTTTCTGATTTGAAATATGATAAATCTACATGTCTGTCACACATATATTGATGCAAACAAATTTTTAATTTATCACAATTAATATTTTATTTCTAGCTTATAATTTAGACTTTTCATTGGCATATTCAGTGGAGCTCTCCTGTTGCAAATGCAGTGTGGCTTTGCTTCCAAAGTTACTGTAAATCGGTATGCTTTAATTAATATAAAGAGTGATTGGAGAAACTATTCAGCTCATATCACTTGCTATGATTGAAGCCTCTTCTCAGAAAGATTAATTTCTCCATCCTGTCCCAACAGCAAGTCAATAACTTTGAATTCACTCAACAGTCAGAAATATTTAGGGGCCGAAATTGGTCAGTTGTGCGTCCCCCGTTAGCGCCTTCGGGGGGGTGCTACCGGCTCCCGCAAAATTGTGTGGGAGGTTAGTGGAGACACGTTAGCTGATAGCACCCCGGGCCGCCGTGCCCATTTCTGCCTCATGGCCTCATGGCGGAAATTAGGTAGTGCCCTGTGAGGCTGCCGCAGGCGAAGTCAGCGCCAACCTCGCAGGTCGTGAGCCGGTCCACGCTCCGCTCGCGGAGTGGAAGTTAAAGGGGAGTTGCGCTGCGCCGCCCACTGCCATTTTTATTTGTCTGACTCACCGGTCGGGCCATTGTCCACTGATTTCGTGGGGTCAATGCTGAGATCATGCAACCTGGCACGCCATTTCGGTGCCGAGCTGTGGCACCCCGCTTCCCCGGTGGCCGAGTGGAGTCCCATCAAAAGGCCTGCAGAGCTCGCAGCGTCCCTCCCCTTTAACGGAAGGGGTGGGCCAGTGGAACACGTCAGTGCTATGTGGAGAGGTCGCGTAGCGCTCCAACGCTTGCCCGCGTAGCGCCCCTGATCCCACCCTGAGGTGACACGTTTGTGAGGTGCTGTCGAACAACCCTTGGTGACTTACTGCAATACATCAGTGTAGGTAGTACACACTGGGGCCGAAATTCAGGCCCGCCAGATACCTGGCGCACCTACGACTTTTTACCTGGTTTTACCCCGTATGAGACGAGGTCGACTCCTGATCGATAGTCAGGTCTTTGTCGTTTTTTTCCAACGAGACCGGAAGTCGGTCATAATAGGGGCGGAAGTGCGGAGGTAAGTCCTGGTGAGGGGCGGAAGTTGAGGCAGGACCGAGTCTCCGCCGCTGTCGCTCAGCGGCGGAGCAGTGGTGACATCAGTGTCCGTGTACGTCACCACGTCTCTCCCCTCATTTAAAGGGGAGAGAAGTAGCGATTTTGTAGGTTCGGCCACTGGGCCACCAGAGAGGGTTTCGGCTGGGCCAGCAGCCTGGCACCCAAGAGGGAGTGCCAGGCTCCTGTTGGTGGCCCAGCCGAACCCAGGACAATAATTGTCGGGCCGATCGGGAAGTCGGCGAGCAAAAAAATAAAACATGGCGGCCACGACAGTGCGCCCTCCCTTGAAGGGCCCCCGCGCTGCCGCGGCGCACACACACAAAACAAGGTGCACCGACAGAAAAAGCTGTCAGGGGCACTGTGCAGCGGAACAAAGATCTTGTCAGGTAAATTTTGTGCAGATTGGGATGTAGGTGCGGGAGATCGACATTGTGCGCTTTAATGACACACTTGCGGTGTTCAGCAGCAACGGGGTGAAAGTGGGGACAGGCTGAAAAGTCCCAACAGTGAATTTGGGTCGTGACGGCCAATGGACTGCAACACTGCGGCCACTCGATTCCACCACATGGCCGCCACAAACCGGCGGTAACAGGCTTTATCCGAAACCTGAATTTTGCCTCCACTTTAACCATAGTACACTGGTGCTGGAGGGAATAAACGTTTAAGTAAGTGGCTGGGGTGGCGATCAAGCTGAGTTGTTGCAGAATACCTAGCCTCTGATGTGCTCTCGTAGCCTCAGTATTTATGTGGTTGGTTCAATGGTTATCTGTCAATGGTTATCCCCATGATATCGATGTTTGGACTAAGGCTATAATTAAGTCTGGAACTGAGTAGACCTGGCAGAACCCACATTGAACATTGGTGAGCAGGTTAGTGGGGGTAAGTTCTGCTTGATAACAATGTTGATGACTCCCTCCATCACTTTGCTGATTATTGAGAGTAGGCTGATAGAGCTGTAATTGGTCTTGTTGGATTTGTCCTGCCTTTTTTAAACAGGATATAGCTGGGCAGTTTTCCACATTATAGGATATATGCCAGTGTTGTAGCTGTACTGGATCATCTTGACTAGAAGCCTGGCTAGTTCTGGAGCACACGTCTTCAACACTCCACCTGGATGTTGTCGGTGCCCATAGCCTTTGCCATGTCCAGTGCGCTCAGTCGTTTCTTGATATCACATGGAATGAATCGAATTGGCTAGAGACTGGTATCTATGGTGGGGACCTCAGGAGGAGGCCGAGAGGGATCATCCACTTGTCACTTCTGGCTGAAGGTGGTTGCCAACGCTTCAGCCTTGTCTTTGCACTTATGATGAGCTCTGCCATCGTTGAGGATGGGGATAGTCATGAAGCCTCCTTCCTTTAGTTCTTTAATTGTCAACCACCATTTGTGACAGGATGTGGCAGGTTTACAGAGCTTTGACCTGATCTGTTCATTGTAAGAACATTTAGCTCTGTCTATAGCATGCTCCTTCTGCTGCTTAGCAAGCATATGGTCCTGTGTGGTAGCCTCACCAGGAGGGCACTTCATTTTCAGGTACACTTTGTGCTGCTTCCGGCATGCTCTTCTACACTTCCTTTGAAACAGGGTAGTTTAGCTGGCTTCATGGTGATGAGGTTACAGATTGTGGTGGTATACAGTTCTGTTGCCGATGGCTGATGGCTCACAGTACCTCATGGATGCCCAGTTTAGAGCTGCTCGACCTGTTCTTAATCTATCTCATTTAACACAGTGATAATGCCATACGACAAAATGAGGGTTGTCCTCAGTTTGAAGACATGACTTGGTCTCCACAAGGATTTGTGCACCTACTCTATCAAGCTCTCTAAAAATGTTATATATTTCAAGAGATCACCTCTCATTCTTCTAAACTCTATAGAATATAATACGCCCATTCTATTCAATCTCTCCTCATAGCACAACCCGCTCATCCCAGGAATCAATCGAGTGAATCTTCATTGCATCCCATCTAAAGCAAGTACAGGTGCAGCGTCCCGAATCCGAAACACTCAGGACCGAGGCCATTCCGGATTCTGCGTTTTTCCGGAACGTCTTTCTGACATCACGAATCCGGAAACACCCGAGCCCAGGTTCGGGTATTTCCGGATTTTGGAACATCAGGAAGGGAGGGGTGGGGGGGTTACCTGCCGAGGAGCTGTTAGGGCCATCTGGGCCCCGCCAGGGAGGTCGTCGGGTGGGCCAGCCCCGCCAAGTATGTTGTCAGGTGGGGCCCCGCTGAGGAGGTTGTCAGGCGGGCCCGCGAGGAGGCCTGGAGGCAAGGGCAGCGGCGGTGGGCCGAGCGGCAGTGAGGCGAGGCCCAAGGTCAGGCAACGGCGAGGCCCCGAGATCGGCAGGGCCGTCGGGTCCGGATTCCGGAACATTTTACGGATTCCAGGTGACCCTGCCACCGATCGGTCTGGAGTCCGGATTCTAGAACATTCCGGCACTCCAGATTCTGGACGCTGCACCTGTATATCCTTCCTTAGGTAAGCAGACCAAAACTGTACACAGTACTCCAACTGTGGTCTCACCAAAGCCCTATATAATTGCAGTAAGACTTCCTTACTCTTGTACTCCAACCCTCTTGCAATAAAGGCTTGTGGTACCTGCATGTTAACATTCTGTGATTTGTGTACAAGGACACCTAAATCCCTCTGCATACCAACATTTATTACTCTCACCTTTTAATGTTTGTACGTTAACCAATCCTCAATCCAAGCTAATAAATTACCCCCAATCCTGTGAGATCTATTTTTGTATAACAACATCTTGTGTGGCACCTTGTTGAATGCCTTTTGAAAATCCAAAAATACAACATTCACTGGTTTCCCCTTATTTACCCTGCTAGTTACTCCGTCAAGAAACTCAATAGATTTGTCAAACACGATTTTCCTTTCATAAAACCGTGTTGGCGCTGCCTAATCATATTATGATGCTGCCTAATCAAGTTATGTAATATATATAATTAGGCAGAGATTAGTATAGATTACTGGTGCCTAACCCAGAGTACATGCTGTGCCCTTGCGATCCTCAATGCTTCCTTCAAGTGGTGTTCAACACGGAAGAATTCTGATTCATCAGCTGAGGGAGGGCGGTCGGTGGTAATCAGAAAGAGATCTCCTTTCCAACTATTTACAATCTATATTAACGACTTGGGAGAAGAGACTGAGTGTAATGTAGCCAAGTTTGCTGACGACGCAAAGATGGGAGGAAAAGCAATGTGTGAGGAGGACACAAAAAATCTGCAAAAGGACATACACAGGCAAAAAGCAGGAAACTATAGACCAGTTAGCTTAACATCTGTGCCTGGGAAGATGTTGGAGTCCATTATTAAAGAAGCAGTAGCAGGACATTTGGAAAAGCAAAATTCGGTCAGGCAGAGTCAGCATAGATTTATGAAGAGAAAGTCATGTTTGACAAATTTGCTAGAATTCTTTGAGGATGTAAATAACAGGGTGGATAAAGGGGAATGAGTGGATGTAGTGTTTTGGACTTCCAGAAGGCATTTGACAAGGTGTCACGTAAAAGGTTACTGCACAAGATAAAAGATCACAGGATTGAGGGTAATATATTAGCATGGATAGAGGATTGGCTGACGAACAGAAAACAGAAAGTAGGGATAAATGGTTCATTCTCGGGTTGGCAATCAGTAACCAGTGGGGTACCGCAGGGATCAGTGCTGGAACCCCGACTATTTACAATCTATATTAACGAATTGGAGGAAGGGACTGAGTGTAATGTAACCAAGTTTGCTGAGGATACAAAGATGGGAGGAAAAGCAATGTGTGAGGAGAACACACACAATCTGCAAAAGGACATAGACACGCTAAGTGAGTGGGCAAAAATTTGGCAGATGGAGTATAATGTTGGAATGTGTGAGGTCATGCACTTTGGCAGAAAAAAATCAAAAAGCAAGTTATTATTTAAATGGAGAAAGATTGCAAAATGCTGTAGTGCTTGCATGAAACACAAAAGGTTAGTATGCAGGTACAGCAAGTGATCAGGAAGGCCAATAGAATCTTGGCCTTTATTGCAAAGGGGATGGAGTATAAAAGCAGGATATTGGTGAAGCCACACCTGGAATACTGCATGCAGTTTTGGTTTCCATATTTACAAAAGGATATACTTGCTTTGGAGGCAGTTCAGAGAAGGTTCACAAGGTTGATTCCAGAGATGAGGGGGTTGACTTATGAGGAAAGGTTGAGTAGGGTAGGCCTCTACTCATTGGAATGCAGAAGAATAAGAGGCGATCTTATCGAAACGTATAAGATTATGAGGGGGCTTGACAAGGTGGATGCAGAGAGGATGTTTCCACTGATAGGGGAGATTAGAACTAGAGGGCACGGTCTTCGAATAAGGGGCCGTCCATTTAAAACTGAGATGAGAAATTTATTCTCTTAGAGGGTTGTAAATCTGTGGCATTTGCTGCCTCAGAGAGCTGTGGAAGCTGGGACATTGAATAAACGTAAGACAGAAATAGACAGTTTCTTAAATGATAAGGGGATAAGGGGTTAAGGGGAGCGGGCGGGGAAGTGGAGCTGAGTCCATGATCAGATCAGCCATGATCTTATTGAATGGCGGAGCAGGCTCGAAGGGCCATATGGCCTACTCCTGCTCCTATTTCTTATGTTCTTATTTTCCCATGTTTGACTTGAAGCCATGAGTCTTCATGGGGTCCGGAGCCAATGTTGAGGACTCCAAGGGTCAATCCACCTGACTGTTTACCACTGTGCCCCCACCTCTGGTGCGTCTGCCCTGCTGATTGGAAAGGACATACCCAGAGATGGTGATGGAGGAAGCTGGAACATTAGATGATAGCTATGATTCTGTAAGTGTGATTATGTCAGACTGTTGCTTGACTGTGCTGTGGGACAGCTCTCCCAACTTTAGCACCAGTCCCCAGAAATTAGTGAGATGGATTTTGTCGGGTTGACTGGGCTGGGTGTGACCTTGCCATGTCCTAAATCAATGCCTGGGTTGCATCTGAGTGGCTCGTCCGGTTTTATCCTTCTTATTCTTTGTAGTGGTTTAATACAACTGAGTGGCTTGCTCGGCCACTTCAAAGGGCAGTTAACAGTCAAGTATGTAGGTGTGGGACTAGAGTTATATATAGACCAGACTGGGTGAGAATCCAGGCCTCTGGATTACTGGCCCAGTAACATAACCACTATCCTTGATGTGTGCAATTTGAGTGTGGGTACGAGGAATGTTTCGTCACCATTTTTTGAATGTTGGTATGTCATTTGAGCTTGAACCCTGCTCGGGCTAAAATGGTAAAAGTGTTTGCTACAATTAAAATAATGAAATGCAGAATCTTGAAACATGCAATTCCTCAGAAAAGAATTTCATCAACGGTAGCGATGCAACATCAGCTAACTGTAACAACCGCGTAATAATTCTTTATGCTTCTTGAGCACGTTATGAGCCACTTAACCAATGTAAGTGTGCTGGTTTGTTCATTGAGCTGTGCCTGACAGTTATAATAGAACATGACTGATTGCCAACAGAGAAAATCCCATTTTAGTCAAGTCACTGCAGTCTTCAGACTTGGTGATAATCCTAGCTTTCATCAAGGATGGCATTTCATTCAGTTCCTCCAAACCATCCTTCTGTGGAAACCTGCGCTTGTTCTCTTACACCCCTCTCCCCTCACCCCATCACATCTAATTAGCTTTGAAAGATTTTTTTTTCCCTCTCCACTATCTGGAAAAACGTTCCTGGTATTGAGAATTTTTTGCACAAAGAACTACTTCCTTATTGTTGAACATTTAAGGCAATTTATACCGATGTTCTCGAGTCTTGCTGTCAGCAAAGCAATAATCCACATTTACCCTTTCAATTAAATTTAGAATCTTAAGCGTTCAATTTCTGCGAGGATTCTACTGATCAGGTGGAAGGTGCATGAAAACCCGGGAGAAATGGTGGAAATCCTGTTTACTCTGTTTCTCTGGGGTTTGTAGGAACCTTTCTCCGAAGTTACAGCAGATGATAGGCCCAGAAATCCCACTTTCTCCTTCCCACGGGCGTTCGACTAGATTTTAGAGAAAAAATGCGCACCTACCTGAAGCTGCTGCGCCCGCTCGAGATCCCAATCCACAGGCCTCCTCTCCCTGCGCGTCGCAGCACGTGCTCGTAGAGACGTCCGTAAGCCGGAGCTGGAATCACATGGCTCTGGGCAGCCAATCAAGGTACAGTATTTTCTCATTCATAGTAATGGGAACTCTGTAAGTTGGAGTTCCCATTATTATGAATGAGAAACCCCCCCCCCAAACATCCAAAACACTAATAAAAAATAGAAAATATACACTACATATTTAAGATTCATTTAAATTAAAGTTATTAATGTCTTATATAAAAAAAAATATTTTCCTGGCACAGAAGTCCCACCGTGCAAGCTATATTGGGCTTACTGCCCCAAGAGGAAGTGGAGCGCAAAGTCTTGCACTCCACTTGCTCTCGGGGACGGGACCAGGGCGCAAGGAGACTCAAATTTTCCAGCACTAAGTTAAGGGGTGCATAGTACTAGCGGGAAAACAGGACCCTCCCCTTCCGTTAAAGGGAGGGCCAAGCTGCCGACTCTGCAGGAGAAAGAAGGGGCCATCGCTGGACCACTAGGGAGTAGGGTGCCGAGGCAGCAGCCCGGCATACCAGCTGAGTGCCAGGCTGCAATATCGCGGCATGGACCCCGGGAACTGCAGCGAAGAAGGCCGCAAATTTTTCCCCCTAGACCTTTCTTCAGATCTCCATTGTCTGGAACTGCATGCACTACTCAAGGTGTGGCTCGCTGACAACACTGTACAGATTCCACATGATGACCTCAGATTCATTACTATTGTTCGACTTGTTAAATGCATGTTCTTTGCTGTTGGCTTCATCACTTCCACACTTCCGTATATGATATAATGTGGTGATCAAATTTCAAAGCATTTATCATCTTGGGAATAATTTTGTGACTGGAATAATTTATATGAAAGGGAATATTGTTTGGATAGGCTACTGTATATTTTGTACTTGGTATGTGTATAGTTCTCAGAATCTTGTAACAACTTCTGAATGAAGTACAATACTCTGTTCTGTGGGATGATACTGGAATGCCCGATATTGCGATGACCCTTTCCTTATATTTTGCATTGTTTTCAATGGAAATGTATTTTCTACAAATTCATAACACATTAGAAATGCAAAAGAATAAAATCACTTCATACAGATTTCCTTTATCATTAAACTCTCATCTGAATTTACTACTACTGATTCACATCCTATATTGAGCCATCTTTGTTGCACAATGCATCTTGCACCATGTGCATCTGTCTTGCGCTATCTTTAAAATATAGGGCTCAATTTTCCCCAGTGATTTGCACCGTTTTTTTGGAGCAGGCTGCTTTTTCTGGCCTAACTTAAAAATCCACAGTTTCCCCAATCAATTTGCAACAGCGTAACTCATTTAGTTATGTTTTTTATAGGTACTTTTTTTTTTGATCCAAAGGGGGCGTAACCAGCCACCTACGCCAACTCTGACCATTTCGTAAACTTCGGCCAGCTGATAGTTACTCCATTTCTGCATAGGCCAGCGTATGTGGTCTGTCGAGAAAACCCTTGCGGAGAGTTAAAGAAATCGGCGCAGGTAAGTAAATCGGAGGCCATTCGGCCTGGGCTAGGGTCGGGAAGCGGAGCAGACCGGGACCGGCACTCACTCGGGGACCGGAGATGGTCAGCGGGGGAGGCAGCGTACTGAATGGCACTCACTCGGGGCCACAGCGGACCGGGACCGGCACTCACTCGGACCACAGTGGACCAAGATCGGCACTCACTCGGACCACAGTGCACCAAGATCGGCACTCACTCGGGGCCACAGCGGATCAGGATCGGCACTCACTCGGGGCCACAGTGGACCAGGAATGCACTCACTCGGGGCCACAGCGGACCAGGATCGGCACTCACTCGGACCACAGTGGACCGGGACCGGCACTCACACGGGGCCACAGCAGACCAGGAATGCACTCACTCGGGGCCACAGCGGACCAGGAATGCATTCACTCGGGGCCACAGTGGACCGGGACCGGCACTCACTCGGACCACAGTGGACCAGGATCGGCACTCACTCGGGGCAACAGTGGACCGGGACCGGCACTCACTCGGACCACAGTGGACCGGGATCGGCACTCACTCGGGGCCACAGTGGACCGGGATTGGCACTCACTCGGGGCGACAGTGGACCAGGATCGGCACTCACTCGGGGCCACAGCGTACCAGGAATGCACTCACTCGGGGCCACAGTGGACCAGGATCGGCACTCACTCGGGGCCACAGCGGACCAGGAATGCACTCACTCGGGGCCACAGTGGACCAGGACTGGCACTCACTCGGGGCCACAGTGGACCAGGATCAGCACTCACTCGGACCACAGCGGACCAGGAATGCACTCACTCGGGGCCACAGTGGACCAGGACTGGCACTCACTCGGGGCCACAGTGGACCAGGATCAGCACTCACTCGGGGCCACAGCAGACCAGGAATGCACTCACTTGGGGCCACAGCGGACCAGGATCGGCACTCACTCGGGGCCACAGTGGACCAGGATCGGCACTCACTCGGGGCCACAGCGGACCAGGAATGCACTCACTCGGGGCCACAGTGGACCAGGAATGCACTCACTCGGGACCACAGCAGACCAGGAATGCACTCACTCGGGGCCACAGCGGACCAGGAATGCACTCACTCGGGACCACAGCAGACCAGGAATGCACTCACTCGGGGCCACAGCGGACCAGGAATGCACTCACTCGGGGCCACAGTGGACCAGGAATGCACTCACTCGGGGCCACAGTGGACCAGGAATGCACTCGCACGGACCACAGCGGACCAGGAATGCACTCACTCGGGACCACAGCGGACCAGGAATGCACTCACTCGGGACCACAGCGGACCAGGATCGGCACTCACTCGGGGCCACAGTGGACCAGGAATGCACTCACTCGGGGCCACAGTGGACCAGGATCGGCACTCACTTGGGGCCACAGCGGACCAGGATCGGCACTCACTCGGGGCCACAGTGGACCAGGATCGGCACTCACTCGGGGCCACAGCGGACCAGGAATGCACTCACTCGGGGCCACAGTGGACCAGGAATGCACTCACTCGGGGCCACAGCAGACCAGGAATGCACTCACTTGGGGCCACAGCGGACCAGGAATGCACTCACTCGGGGCCACAGTGGACCAGGAATGCACTCATTCGGACCACAGCGGACCAGGAATGCACTCACTCGGGACCACAGCGGACCAGGAATGCACTCACTCGGGACCACAGCGGACCAGGATCGGCATTCACTCGGGGCCACAGTGGACCAGGAATGCACTCACTCGGGGCCACAGCGGACCAAGATCGGCACTCACTCGGGGCCACAGCAGACCAGGAATGCACTCACTTGGGGCCACAGCGGACCAGGAATGCACTCACTCGGGGCCACAGTGGACCAGGATCGGCACTCACTCGGACCACAGCGGACCAGGAATGCACTCACTCGGGACCACAGCAGACCAGGAATGCACTCACTCAGGGCCACAGTGGACCAGGAATGCACTCACTCGGGGCCACAGTGGACCAGGAATGCACTCACTCGGGGCCACAGCGGACCAGGAATGCACTCACTCGGGGCCACAGCGAACCAGGATCGGCACTCACTCAGACCACAGTGGACCAGGAATGCACTCACTTGGGGCCACAGCGGACCAGGAATGCACTCACTCGGGGCCACAGTGGACCAGGATCGGCACTCACTCGGACCACAGCGGACCAGGAATGCACTCACTCGGGGCCACAGCGGACCAGGATCGGCACTCACTCGGGGCCACAGCCGACCAGGATCGGCACTCACTCGGGGCCACAGCGGACCAGGAATGCACTCACTCGGGGCCACAGCGAACCAGGATCGGCACTCACTCGGGGCCACAGCCGACCAGGATCGGCACTCACTCGGAGCCACAGCCGACCAGGATCGGCACTCACTCGGGGCCACAGCGGACCAGGAATGCACTCACTTGGGGCCACAGCGGACCAGGAATGCACTCACTCGGGGCCACAGTGGACCAGGATCGGCACTCACTCGGACCACAGCGGACCAGGAATGCACTCACTAGGGGCCACAGCGGACCAGGAATGCACTCACTCGGGGCCACAGCGGACCAGGATCGGCACTCACTCCGGGCCACAGCGGACCAGGAATGCACTCACTCGGGGCCACAGCGGACCGGGACCGGCACTCACTTGGACCACAGTGGACCGGGAATGCACTCACTCGGGGCCACAGCGGACCGGGAATGCACTCACTCGGACCACAGCGGACCAGGAATGCACTCACTCGGACCACAGCGGACCAGGAATGCACTCACTCGGACCACAGCAGACCAGGAATGCACTCACTCGGACCACAGCGGACCAGGAATGCACTCACTCGGACCACAGCGGACCGGGATTGGCACTCACTCGGACCACAGCGGACCGGGAATGCACTCACATGGACCACAGCGGACCAGGAATGCACTCACTCGGACCACAGCGGACCAGGAATGCACTCACTCGGACCACAGCGGACCAGGAATGCACTCACTCGGACCACAGCGGACCGGGATTGGCACTCACTCGGGGCCACAGCGGGCCAGGAATGCACTCACTTGGACCACAGCGGACCGGGACTGGCACTCACTCGGGGACACAGCGGACCAGGACCGGTGCTCGCTCTGACCACAGCGGATCAGGAATGCACTCACTCGGGGCCACAGAGGACCGGGACCGGCACTCACTTGGGGCCACAGCTGACCGGGACCGGCACTCACTCGGGACCGCAGCGGATCAGGAATGCACTCACTCGGGGCCACAGAGGACCGGGACCGGCACTCACTTGGGGCCACAGCCGACCGGGACCGGCACTCACTCAGGACCACAGCGGACCGGGACTAACACATCCTCGGGGCTACAGAGGACCAGGAAGGCACTCACTCGGGGCCACACTGCGCATGTGCGCTCATTTCAGCGACGTCAAAAATGTAATTTTTTTTCCTGCGCATGCGCAGAAGGCCCGGCTGCGTTTTTCAGTGCAGACAGCAGGCTCCACCTCCCGAGGCGATAGGCCATGCTGCACGGCTCCGGATTGCAGTATAAAGATCGGGGAAAGTTTGGACGTTTTTCTGGTGCATTTCTGGAATTAAAAACCTGGTGTAACTCTGGCAAGATGCCAGAAAACGGGCTTGGGCAAAATTGAGCTCTTAGAGAGCAATGTTTGATGTTTTAGCTATTTCACAGTGTGAAAGTCCAGCTTCTATTTTGAACCTTCTGTGAAAAATCATGAGCTGAGTGTAGTGACATTCACATCTAAAAATGCATCCAAACCAATGACAAGCTAAAGACATATAAATGTTTGTTCCATAATGTAATAGTTATTTTGCGGGTATATTGTAAACACTTAATTAAAATTATCAAAAAATACACACCTTCAAAATCATGATCAAAGTGAAGAAAGACAGATCCTTTCTTGATACTTCAAGCTAAAATTTGTGCTTATATGTTAATGAGAAATGTTACACTATTTTTGTGCATTTAGAGAGTATATAAAAGTAAGCCAACTTTTGAACTTAAGTGAAATATCAGATCTATCTTATGTATTGTACTACATTACATTTAGTATTTAAGTGCCAGAGTTTAAAGTCTAAAACATTTTGAAAACTGGCTATGTCAGGGACTCATCAAAGCAAATTAAATCAATGAAGTGGGGGAGGGACTGAATTAATGAGTCACCGGATAATTACAGTGTGTTGTGTTGTGAGAAAAACCTGCCCTGAAAGGATCTAAAATTTAACTTAATTTAAATGGTGTGCAGTCTGTCATTTTTGAAGTAACACTGCATATTAATTCAGATTTGCTGTGTAATTGGAAGGCAACACCTTCAGAAAGTCAAATGAGAAAATGATAGAAGAAAGACTCGCATTTATATAGCACTTTTCACAACCACCGAATGTTTCAAAGCACTTTACATCCAATTGAGTACTTTTGAAGTGTAGTCACTGTTGTAATGTGGGAAACTTGTACTTCTCTCATCCTCCAAAATGCTACTGGAAAGCATTTCAAATAACCTATTAGGAAACAAACATTCTGAGTGACATGTCCCCATTCCTCCCCAGAAAACAAAGTTCATTCCACCAGAATTTTAAAATCTGCCCATGTTGACCGTTAATCTGTAGAAGAGAACCTCCATCAATTTTCAAATTAGTTTGAGCAACAATGTTATTTTTCTTTGCTTTTTCTCTTTATTCTGCTCCTGGGTGTGTACCATGATCCATTGCTGGCCAACAAAGTAAATCTTTGAGCGACTCCAAGGTCTGTGCCTATGGTGATACTTTAAAATCTTCCCTTTTGTTAAGCTCACTGACATGGAGTAAAACACTGATTTCTTGATTGCCCCACGACTATATGTAGCTCAGTGTTGCAAGCCCAGGATTATCACAGTTGTAGTTGAAAAAATACAACCTATTCAAGCAATATTAAATCTGCAGAATTTCAGAAATAATTTAAATATTATGGAAATAAGAGAATATTTGGTACAATGCAAGTGAAAATCATATGGACAGGTATTTTATTTTTACATCTTCCTGTGTCATAATTTGCTTATTCAGTAGTTTTCTCTCACGACAAGTTTAAATATTATAATTTCATCATTAATATTTGAAGTTTTTCCTACAGATTTTAGTGTATAAAATTACCCCACTATCCGAGTGAAAAGTTTTCAATTTCATTATTTGTTCATTTTCAGTGACACCGTTTAAATTAAGCCTTCAAGCTACTTACTATGTGCTGTTTAAATAATAATAAGAAAATAGTATTCAAATAGATAATTTAAGTGCATTGAAATTATAAATAAGAAAAAGACTTGCTTGTAGATAGCGCCTTTCACGACCATAGTATATCCCAAAGCGCTTTACAGACAAGTACTTTTGAAGTGTAGTCACTTTTGTAATGTAGGAAACGCGCAGCCAATTTTTCCCACAGCAACCTCCCACAAACAGCAATGTGATAATAAACGGATAATCTGTTTTAGTGATGTTAATTGAGGGATAAATATTGGTGAGGACATCAGGGATAACTCCCCAGTTTTCCTTGGAAATCGTGCTATGGGATCATTTACGTTCACCTGAGAGAGCCTCACTTTTAATGTCTCATCTGAAATATGGCATCTCCGACAGTGCAGCACTCCCTCAGTACTGCACTGGAGTTTGAGCCTAGATTTTTGTGCTCAAGTCTCTGGAGTGGGACTTGAATCCACAACCTTCTTACTCAGAGGTAAGGGTGCTACCCACTGAGCCATAGCTGACAAATTAGAGAGGGTAATTTAAAAGTCTTAATACATTTTTGTATTATCACCTCTAAAACTATAGACAGATTTGCTTCTGCTTTGTGAGAAAGTTTGTGGTGTGTTTGGGAACAATTTTTCATCCATAATCCTTTTATCTTTCAATCCATCTCAGCTTTTCAGCATTAAATGCATGTGGATCATCGTAAGCACTGTAATGTGTTGTACAAGCCTGTTAATGGATCAAGTTGTACTGAAAGAGATCTCCCGCAGCTCACAAAGTAGGCACATCGTCTTGGCTTGTGCCACTAAAGAAAATCTGTGCATATGAAGGACATGCAGTAGGGAGTAGTAAAATACCCAATTTATTTTATGAATGAAGACCTAATACAGCATGCCTGAACACTATTCAAAGTGCAACAGACATGGGGGCCAAAATTCAGTGTCTCAAAGAGACCTATTAATGTCTGTTTGCGAAGGCCATTCTTAAAAATCGAATGGCTGCCACTTTGGGGTCAACTGGCCGACCTGACCTAAATTCAGGTTGGGGGGTTTTCGGCCTAGACCCGATCCCGGCCGATTCTGATGACCGTCGAATGGGAGTCATCAAGGGTTGCACCGCCAATTTTATTAAACAAAAATACTTACCTTCCGATATTCAGCTCCATCCGTCGCTCCCCCACTGCGCGGTGCCCCTGACAGGTTTTTCTGTCGGTGCACCATCTGCAGCGGGGCGGCCCTTAAAGGGGAGGGCCCGCGGCCGCATTGTAAAAAATTTTGTCGGCCGACTTCCCGATCGGCCGGCAAAATAGCGACCCCGGGTTCAACCGGGCCGCCAACGGGCAGCCCCGCACCCTCTCTTGGGTGCCAGGCCTCTGGCCCGGCTGAAACCCTCCCTGATGGCCCAGTGGCCGAAAATTTCAAATAACAGATCTCTCCCCTTTAACGGAGGGGAGAGAGCGTGGTGACGCACAGACACTGTGACATTACCACTACTCCACCACTGATTGACAGCGGTGGAGTTCTTGTCCAACCGATTCTCAGCCAGTCAGCCTAGCTTTAAGTCTATGACCTATCCCCATTACGAGTCATTTCCTGTGGGACTTTGAAAGTCCTGAAATTGGCTCTTCGACCGCATCGGAGCTCCCAATGGTAAGTACCACTCGCTGGCGCACTTGAATTTCGGCCCCATGGTATTCTTTAGCTTTCCATTGTGTACTCTTTTATGAATCATATGATGGAAATAAAAAGTTTTTTTATGCTTTCAAATGTATTTTTCCATTGGAACAATTGAATTTAGTGAACACTTTACCTAATATCATGTGAAGTCTCTGCTAAGACCAGAGGTGGTCTTTAGGAGTTTAGTGTGGATCTAGCTACCCTGTGTGATGATTTTTTTAAATTCACCATCAAATTAAAATGTGGTATTTTGTGAAAAGCTATTATTTTGCAGCCTTATCCAATTTCGTGTCAAATAAGCAGCAGAATTTTTAAAGCATATTTAAAATAGTGAATTTATACTGGACAGATATATTGGTAGATTACAGACAATAATCTATATCTACCCATCCTGTAATCCCAATTCTACTCAATTGAAAAATTCAGAAAATTACTGGTTCAAACTTGTAAAGATAATAAAGATTACAGGGTGGGTAGATATAGATTATTGCTTGTAATCTTTATTATCTTTACAAGTTTGAACCAGTAGCTTTCAGAATTTTTCAATGAGAGATGTGTCCTACTAACATTGGTATGCTCTCAGGCATCCCTGTCAATATTGTTACTTTCCCAGAAATCCCATGACAATTTTGACACACTTCCAGGGAAGCCATGACAATATTGGCACATGCCTGGGGAATCTCTAACCTAATAGACTGTCACTACCCAATGGGTATGATCTGATAGCCATTACAGAGACGTGGTTCTAAGATGACCAGGACTGGGAATTAAATATTCTGGGGTACTTGACAATCCGGAAGGACAGACAAAAAGGAAAAGGAGGTGGGGTAGCTCTGTTGATAAAGGATGGAATCACTGCAATAGTAAGAAATGATATTGGCTCATATTATCAGGGTGTTGAAACAGTTTGGGTGGAGGTAAGGAATAACAAAGGGAAAAAGTCACTAGTGGGCGTAGTCTATAGGCCACCTAACAGTAGCAACTCTGTTGGTCGGAGCACAAACCAGGAAATAGTGGGGACTTGTAAAAAGGAAACAGCAATAATCATGGGTAATTTTAACCTCCATATTGATTGGACAAATCAAATTGGTCTGGGTAGCCTTGAGGAGGAATTCATAGAGTGCGTAAGGGACGGGTTCATTGAGCAGTATGTAACGGAACCAACCAGGGGGCAGGCCTGGTCCTGTGTAATGAGGCAGGATTAATAAACAATCTCTTGGTGAAGGATCCCCTCGGAATGAGTGATCATAGCATGATTGAATTTCAGATTTAGATGGAGGGTGAGAAAGTTGGATCTCTAACCAGTGTACTAAGCTTAAATAAAGGAGAATATGAAGGTATGAGGGCTGAGTTGGGTAAAGTGGACTGGGAAAATAGATTAAAGTGTAGGACGGTTGATGAACAGTGGTGTACATTTAAGGAGATATTTCACAACTCTCAAAAAAAATATATTCCAGTGAGGAGAAAAGGGTGTAAGAAAAAAGATAGCCATCTGTGGCTCACTAAAGAAACAAAGTACGGTATCCAATTAAAAACAAGGGCAGACAAAGTGGCCAAAACTAGTGGGAGGATAGAAGACTGGGAAGCTTTTAAAAGCCAGCAAATAACGACTAAAAAAATTATTAAGAAAGGGAAGATAGACTATGAAAGTAAACTAGTGCAAAATATAAAAACGGAGAGCAAGAATTTCTATAGGTATATAAAAAGGAAAAGAATGACTAGTGTAAATATTGGTCCCTTAGAGGACAAGACCAGGGAATTAGTAATGGGGAACATGGAGATGGTAGAAACTCTGAACAAATACTTTGTGTCAGTCTAGAAGACACTAACAATATTCCGACAGTGGATAGTCTAGGGGCTATGGGGGGGAGGAACTTAAGACAATCACAATCACTAAGGAGGTGGTACTCAGGAAGCTAATGGGGCTAAAGGCAGATAAAACCCTGGACCTGATGGCTTGCATCCTAGGGTCTTAAGAGAAGTAGCAGCAGGGATTGTGGATGCATTGGTTGTAATTTACCAAAATTCCCTGGATTATGGGAAGGTCCCAGTAGTTTGGAAAACTGCAAATGTAACGCCCCTATTTAAAAAAGGAGGCAAACAAAAAGCAGGAAACTACAGACCAGTTAGCCTAACATCTATGGTTGGGAAAATGTTGGAGTCCATTATTAAAGAAGCAGTAGCTGGACATTTGGAAAAGCAAAATTCAGTCAGGCAGAGTCAGCATGGATTTATGAAGGGGAAGTCATATTTGACAAATTTGCTGGAGTTCTTTGAGGATGTAACGAACAGGGTGAATAAAGGGGAACCAGTGGATGTGGTGTATTTGACTTCCAGAAGGCATTTGACAAGGTGCCACATAAAAGGTTACTGCACAAGATAAAAGTTCACAGGTTGGGGATAATATATTAGCATGGATAGAAGATTAGCTAACTAACAGAAAACAGAGAGCCGAGATAAATGGTTCATTCTCTGGTTGACAACCAGTAACTTGTGGGGTGCCGTAGGGATCAGCGCTGGGACCCCAACTATTTACAATGTAACATGGAGGAAGGGACTGAGTGTAACGTAGCCAAGTTTGCTGACGATACAAAGATCGGAGGAAATGCAATGTGTGAGGAGGACACACAAAATCTGCAAAAGGACATAGACAGGCTGAGTGAGTGGGCAAAAATTTGGCAGATGGAGTATAATGTTGGAAACTGTGAGGTTATGCACTTTGGCAGAAAAAATCAAAGAGCAAGTTATTATTTAAATGGAGAAAGATTGCAAAGTGCTGCAGTACAGTGGCACCTGGGGGTACTTGTACATGAAACACAAAAGGATAGTATGCAGATACAGCAAGTGATCAGGAAGGCCAATGGTATCTTGGCCTTTATTGCAAAGGAGATGGAATATAAAAGCAGGGAAGTCTTGCTACAGCTATATAAGGTATTGGTGAGGCCACACCTGGAATACTGCGTGCAGTTTTGGCTTTCATAATTACGAAAGGATATACTTGCTTTGGAGGCAGTTCAGAGAAGGTTCACTAGGTTGATTCCGGGGATGAGGGGGTTGACTTATGAGGAAAGGTTGAGTAGGTTGGGCCTCTGCTCATTGGAATTCAGAAGAATGAGAGGTGATCTGATCAAAACGTAATAGATTATGAGGGGACTTGACAAGGTGGATGCAGAGAGGATGTTTCCACTGATGGGGAGACTAGAACTAGAGGGCACGATCTTAGAATAAGGGGCCGCCCATTTAAAACTGAGTTGAGGAGAAATTTTTTCTCTCAGATGGTTGTAAATCTGTGGAATTCGCTGCCTCAGAGAGCTATGGAAGCTGGGACATTGAATACATTTAAGACAGAAAGAGACAGTTTCTTAAACGGGAAGGGGATAAGGGGTTATGGGGAGCGGGCAGGGAAGTGGAGCTGAGTCTATGATCAGATCAACCATTATCTTATTGAATGGCGGAGCAGGCTTGAGGGGCGAATGGCCTACTCCTGCTCCTATTTCTTATGTTCTTATGTTCTTATGAAAGTAGAAATTATTTTTTTTTAGTAGACATAAATAACATGCTTGTAAATAAATACAGCAATCTTTTTACTTTGGAGTCACTCCTCCCCCCTCCCCTCAAAACTCATACACGAGGATGCTCTCAGAGACCCAAGTATAAAAATCTAGGCTTTAAATCCGGTAAATTGCTGAATAAGCAGAGGGAAAATCCAGTTCCATTTGTTTAAAATTATTATTCAAATCGGTCCATACTATAATAAAACTCCAGTTTTGTTTTATTACCAGCAAAAGGGGGGGAAGTTATCTTCCAATATTTTATGCCTGTTTTCTTCCTTGCCCCTCCCCTCCTGAAGGTATTGCCTTTCCCCAGTCTGCAATTCCACACGGGCCAGATACACACCAATCCCTTTTCCCAGTAGCCTTTATTCATGAATGAGCTTTGACCGTGAGTACCACTTTGCTATCTCATTTGTATTGACCATCACAGGTGAGCTTATTACTGTCCTTGCCCAGTACCCAGCCATGTGCATTTCCAGCAAGGCCTGCTGCCTAGCAATCAGAAGCAGAAATCCTGGCCACTTTACCTTTCCTTAATTCAGCAGGAGAGCTGTGGCAATTGTCGTTTTCTTACTGGCAGAGATCAGCTAACTTAGTACAGACTGGGAATTGAAACTAGGGCCTTTTTGGCATACGTAGCAGAGTGCAAAACTTTGTCATCTGATAGTTATTTTTCAACAATGAAATAATTTCTGTCTCTATGTCAGGCCACATTATAGATGGAGGAAATAAGCCATTCAGAAGGAGGTATTTCTTGTGTGATCTCTTTGTATAAGTACAGTAACTAATTATACTTAAAAATCACACATTTTGGGATGTCTGTGACAAAAATATATTACTTGTTGTATAAAAGGTAACTCATAAAGAAGATATAAACAGGAGATCATACAGAAGTACTGTGCCTGGATGAAGAGCACTTTACAAATATTTTAATTTAGGTGGTATTTTCTTGGGAAGCTTGTTCTGAAATCTGTTCTTGTATGTATTTTTTTGTACTTGGGTACTCAAAAAGCACCCCCTTTCTTCCTAATCCCAATCTGCCTGCTATTGTCCTGATCAATTTTAGTCAGTAGTATTTCTAAACATCCGTGAATCAATTTTAAGAGGACAAAGTGTTCATAGAAAAACTCCTCACCCTGATTTGCAAGGAAATCCTGTTAGCAATTGGTTATGAATTGTAGTTGAATTGGTGCATTTATATATAAACAAATGGGCCAACTATCCTAAAATATTTTTAAGCAATGCTTCAGAGAAATGTAGGTCAAGAAAACAATAGCAGCTTATCCACTTGCTAAATTAAGGATGATTTGTCTTTTTATAGCAGAAATTATTGAATACATAACCTCTGCTGATTTGGATTATAAAGCAGAAGCATAAGTGCATTGGGGATAGTTTTACTGAAAAGTAATGGCATTCCCCTTTATTAAATATGCACAAATGTTCTGATGCAGTCTGCAGGAATGAAGCTTAGCTTCTGCTACAAAGTACAGCTCCTATCCCTCATTGAATGTGCCATTTTCAACATTGCTGCCACATAATCTGCAAATTATTTTTACATGGGATTAGATAGCTGCTTGAAAAGAGCAAAAGAGCTATAGGGAGGGATGACAAAAAGCTTATTTAAAGAGGTGGATTTTAAGGAAGCGAACAGGCAAAGGAGTTTGGGGAGACAATTCCAGAGCATGGGGCTTGGGCAGCTGAAATCATTCCTGCTAAGGTGGGGAAGGTGAAGCAAGTTTATATTCAACATAGTAGATTTTGCTTCTTGTTTCTGAATTTTTCTCCTCTTGTTTTTTTTTATCTCATTTTGTAATCTCTTAACTTTCCTTTTTGAATATGTGGCTCCTATGCAGTTTTTCATTCTCATTTTATTTTTCTGTATCACTTATAGAATTACAACAATTGTACATTCCTGTCTGGCGTAAAAATAAAAAAGGGAAGGTGGCTCAACCGTGGCTATCTAGGGAAATCAGGGATAGTATTAAAGCCAAGGAAGTGGCATACAAATTGGCCAGAAATAGCAGCGAACCTGAGGACTGGGAGAAATTTAGAACTCAGCAGAGGAGGACAAAGGGTTTGATTAGGACAGGGAAAATGGAGTACGAGAAGAAGCTTGCAGGGAACATTAAGGCGGATTGCAAAAGTTTCTATAGGTATGTAAAGAGAAAGAGGTTAGTAAAAACAAACGTAGGTCCCCTGCAGTCAGAATCAGGGGAAGTCATAACGGGGAACAAAGAAATGGCAGACCAATTGAACAAGTACTTTGGTTCAGTATTCACTAAGGAGGACACAAACAACCTTCCGGATATAAAAGTGGTCAGAGGGTCTATTAAAGAGGAGGAACTGAGGGAAATCTTTATTAGTCGGGAAATTGTGTTTGGGAAATTGATGGGATTGAAGGCCGATAAATCCCCAGGGCCTGATGGACTGCATCCCAGAGTACTTAAGGAGGTGGCCTTGGAAATAGCGGATGCATTGACAGTCATTTTCCAACATTCCATTGACTCTGGATCAGTTCCTATCGAGTGGAGGGTAGCCAATGTAACCCCACTTTTTAAAAAAGGAGGGAGAGAGAAAGCAGGGAATTATAGACCGGTCAGCCTGACCTCAGTAGTGGGTAAAATGATGGAATCAATTATTAAGGATGTCATAGCAGCGCATTTGGAAAATGGTGACATGATAGGTCCAAGTCAGCATGGATTTGTAAAAGGGAGATCATGCTTGACAAATCTTCTGGAATTTTTTGAGGATGTTTCCAATAAAGTGGACAAAGGAGTACCAGTTGATGTGGTGTATTTGGACTTTCAGAAGGCTTTCGACAAGGTCCCACACAGGAGATTAATGTGCAAAGTTAAAGCACATGGGATTGGGGGTAGTGTGCTGACGTGGATTGAGAACTGGTTGTCAGACAGGAAGCAAAGAGTAGGAGTAAATGGGTACTTTTCGGAATGGCAGGCAGTGACTAGTGGGGTACCGCAGGGTTCTGTGCTGGGGCCCCAGCTGTTTACATTATACATTAATGATTTAGACGAAGGGATTAAATGTAGTATCTCCAAATTTGCGGATGACACTAAGTTGGGTGGCAGTGTGAGCTGCGAGGAGGATGCTATGAGGCTACAGAGTGACTTGGATAGGTTAGGTGAGTGGGCAAATGCGTGGCAGATGAAGTATAATGTGGATAAATGTGAGGTTATCCACTTTGGTGGTAAAAACAGAGAGACAGACTATTATCTGAATGGTGACAGATTAGGAAAAGGGAAGGTGCAACGAGACCTGGGTGTCATGGTACATCAGTCATTGAAGGTTGGCATGCAGGTACAGCAGGCGGTTAAGAAAGCAAATGGCATGTTGGCCTTCATAGCGAGGGGATTTGAGTACAGGGGCAGGGAGGTGTTGCTACAGTTGTACAGGGCTTTGGTGAGGCCACACCTGGAGTATTGTGTACAGTTTTGGTCTCCTAACTTGAGGAAGGACATACTTGCTGTTGAGGGTGTGCAGCGAAGATTCACCAGACTGATTCCCGGGATGGTGGGACTGACCTATCAAGAAAGACTGAATCAACTGGGCTTGTATTCACTGGAGTTCAGAAGAGTGAGAGGGGACCTCATAGAAACGTTTAAAATTCTGACGGGTTTGGACAGGTTGGATGCAGGAAGAATGTTCCCAATGTTGGGGAAGTCCAGAAGCAGGGGTCACAGTCTAAGGATAAGGGGTAAGCCATTTAGGACCGAGATAAGGAGAAACTTCTTCACCCAGAGAGTGGTGAACCTGTGGAATTCTCTACCACAGGAAGTAGTTGAGGCCAATTCACTAAATATATTCAAAAGGGAGTTAGATGAAGTCCTTAGTACTCGGGGGATCAAGGGGTATGGCGTGAAAGCAGGAAGTGGGTACTGAAGTTTCATGTTCAGCCATGAACTCGTTGAATGGCGGTGCAGGCTAGAAGGTCTGAATGGCCTGCTCCTGCACCTATTTTCTATGTTTCTATGTTTCTATGTTCTATATTGAGTATCTCACTGTTTTTTCCAGTGTGCTTAACTGTACACTCAGTGACCTGGCCTATTAGTTAATGGCTTGATGTTGTGAGATTCGAACTCGGAGAGTTAAAGCTGCTCAGCAACTGCTTCCATTTTAGCTCAGAGCTTTTTGCAGCTGTTTCCATATCTAGACAGCACATCTTCCTAACAAACCCAAAGGCATCTGAAGTGTGTTGGGATCAGGAGAATACTGATGGTTAACAGAAGCTTGGGAGGCTAATCTCAGTTGGAAAGTTTAGCAAGCCCATTACTATCATTTTTGTGCACATCACCGGTGCCATTATTTGAAATATATATATGGCAGAAAACGCTGGCTCATATTTTCCCCAAAGTAGTACACTTAGGAATAACAGAAACTTGGAAAGTAACTTATAGACTTATTAGCACGCAAAATGTGCTAGAGAGAGCAAACAGGCTGATGTAATCAGCAATTTGGAAGGAAGAAGATGTGGCCTGGCAGAGGAGGGGAGGGGAAATGATCTGGTATATTCAACAGTCTTCAGTGCAAGATTGGAATGCAACTTAGGAAGGAAAAGTGGGTGAGTGGAATGCTAGCAAGTGGCCAAGAAAAATGTGTACAGCTTGGAAAATATATACTTGTTTCTTTTTCCAGTGACCAAGTATTTTTCTGTGCATAAACCTGCAGAAAGCATAGCCCTGTACTGTGGAAAAAAAACTCAAATGTTACATTGGAGAGTCAGGAGTGTCAGTAATGACCAGGTCTCAAATTCTCAGTGGTAAATTTGTGAAGAATTCATCCCTGGCGTTATGCACGATGTAATTATAAGTGCTCTTTTATTTTTGAAAAATTATTGAAAGGCTACCACTTCAAATAGGTTTGTAAAATTTAATTGGGGCAGAAATTGACCTTGCAGCAGTTTAATGGGGGCACAAAGGACAGATTTTGCAGGGTTTCTTGCCAGTAAAAAGTAAGTATTTTTTTAACTTTCACGTAGAGACAGGCAGACCAGGAGTGCTCCTCCCAGCTCCACAGCACTCCTGAGGGCTGTTGTTAACCGTGATCGGCCCCCTCACCATTCCTGTTGCTCCTCCCTAAACTGAACTACCGGCAAAAAACATGATTGACTGCTTGGGGGAGGAATTCATGTAATTTGCACCTCCTGTTAACGCCCACGCGAAATTCCGCAGGAGTTAGCCGAGGCGCAAACTTGCATTGATAACAGCATCTTATCATGTCCTTAATACATCTCAAAATACTTTACAACCAATGGATTGCATTTGAAGTGCAGTTACTATTGTTACATAGGCAAACACAGCAGCCAATTTGCATGTACCCAGGACATAAATACAGTAAATGAAGAAAAGACCAGATAATCTGCTTTTAGTGATGTTGGTTGATGGACAAATGTTGATCAGGCCATTACGACATTATTTGATGCTAGGTGAATGTCTCATGTCACATTGACAAATTATATAGGGGACAAGATGAGCGTTATCAGAAAACCAGTTGTTATATTGAACCCAGTTCGATAGCTAATTGCCTGTTCTCACAGCACACTGTACTTCTTGATACAAAAGCTTGAATGATGCTAATGACGTTCCTAGGGAACCCATTCACTTCAGGAATCTGCTATAGTGAAATTCTGTTGAAACTTATCAAATGCCTTCTGGAAGTAAACAGAATTCAGCACTAATGGTAACTGACATTCTTTGCTCAATGATATTATGGAGAGTGAAGATCACAAAAAACACATGGGTCTTCTTGGAGTCTGTCATCAAAGGCCATTCCCATTGTTGACGGTAATGGTACAGAAAAGTTTATGAGGGGCAGATAGTAATGTAATACTACATCAGTTCTTGCAATCACTTCTGTCCTTTCTGGTAAGCTAGATAATGATTCCTTTTGTCTAAATGTTACTTCTCTGTTGCGCAATAAATTAAATAAACGGAGGATGGTAGCTAGGTTCTCATCTCTACTTTCCTTGAGTAATTCTGCACAAATGTGATCCTCTCCTAGTGTCTTGTTCTTTGGTGGATCTCATTGTAAGTTCGCCACAAGTGACTCTCCTATCACCGTAACTCCTTACTAAGGAAGTATCTGGGTTTATCACCCATCTTAGGTATGGGAGTGAATGATGCCTAAATTTGGCTCACAGAACATGGTGAGTTTGCATCGCTCAGTTTGGATTGAATTTGAGATCAACTTGCCACCCCTCAATTAGGATGGCCAGAGTGAATGAATTACTCAAATGAATGATGGCCACTGAGTGAATGAATTAATCTTGCCAAATTATCAAAGAAAAGGTAAGACATCAAGTCATGATTAACAATTGTTCACTGACTACAAATCACAATTATCACAACCTTAATTCAAACATTGAATATACAATAATTATATAGACAGGGTTACCTAGCAATTTAAATAACACAATATTAATAAATACGAGGTTATAAACTTTGCTTCAGTATTAGCTGGTTTGCTAAATATTACATTGCAGTTGAGACAAATGCCTGAGGCTATTGCAATTTGGTGAGATAACTAGGTGTAAACTCCTTAGAAACCTGTCAAGTTAACAGCGTTTGATCGCCAGTCTATTGAACAGATGGTCTCTGTGGTAGCAGCTAACAATATTTCCAGAGCTTGTGAGACTGTCTTTATCAGCGACGTGGTTGAGTTGATCCTTCTTACTCCCCTGAGATGGCAGTGTTAGTTTCTGGAACATCGAGTTATTGAACTTCTTTGGTGGAGGGGTTATCTGTTCCACTTGGATCCTCTGTTCAGGCTGAATCCACCTTACGCATAAGTGACTGTATCTGAGCTAGGTGGCTTAACTCTTGCCTTCCTTGATCTCACACAACTTGTACAATTAAGTGACATACACATCTCTGTCTAGAAATTGCAGGTATAGCTGTATAATTTGACTTGCATAACCTCTTGCTCTGTCTTCGATACCCTTCTATATCCGCTAGGTAAAGATCACGACAAAAGAAGACAGATAATTAATTTTCTTCTAACTAACAAGGGACATCTGCATCTAACAAAGACAAGGGGAGTCTGAGAGAATCTACATTTAATGAAAATAAAGAAAGCCTGCTAAGAGTCACCCTCTCGTATACCTTAAATTCCAAGAAAAACCCCTTTCCAATTAATTGACCAATCTGGTTACCATATGTGCCAGAGGATTTACTTCAGAGGACACTTCTTTTAGTGTCAATCATTTCTAATAATTAGATGTCTTGGAGGGTGTCATAGTTAATGATGCATGGACCCCCCAGGCGTGTCAAGTTCAATTTTCACACTAACTTCCTGGTGTTTCTTTTAATAAAGGGTCCTAAATGGGATCAGATATGGCACAACATAATTATGTCCCACTAACAAGCTATTCCTGATCTCTGTCCTTAATGCTAGTCACTTATTACTGATGAGAATTATTTTGTTTAATTGAACTTCATTATGGTTTTAATTAGATTAATTTCATTTTGTGTGGCCACTTTTAAGCTGAAACTCCATTTTGAGAACATATCAGGCAATTTACAGGCCAATTTTCTACAAAACTCAGGACTCTCAATGTCGGCTTCCTTAATGGCAGCCCAAGCAGCTTCCACACTGTCAAACATGTTTTCTGACCCGTTCCAACTAGTATCGAAACTGTTTGACAGCTGCAGTTTAAATTCTGCATTGGAAACTGGATCCGTCAGTGTAGCAATGTTGATTCTCTGTACTATCTTTTTCTTTCTGGTTGGCTTCTTCAATTTGATTTCTTTGTATCAATCCACAATTGGTGATCACTGGTAGTGTAAGCACCATGAAAAGCCCAAACATTGCATAAGAAGGGTGTATGACCTATTCACGGAGGTAGAAATGATCAATTTGATTCATAATTGTCTGATGTCCATGTTATCTATATGGGTAACGAGGGTGCCACACATATCCAAGCAGTTGAGTTGGCGTAGTTCCTTGATTCTTTCACCATTTCTATTTCTCATATCAATACCATGTGTTCCCATAAATAATACATTTTAATTTGAGGATTCAACTTTAGCGTTCAGGTCTCCCATCACAATTGGGATAATAATGGAACTCGGCCAATTATATTGTACAGTGTATTGCAACAGCTGTCTTTACTTTCATCGTACATACAAAACATTTAAGTGCTTAGGTGCTCCAGCTTCCAGCCTGACACATAAAGCGGTGTCTAACTGTTGGTGTTAGACACCATTTGGTGTAAGTACAAATTGTTTGCCGACATGGATTTGCATATCAAAAATCAATAACCTTTTTCATTGTAGTATGAACCTAGAGAATTAACAAATGTAAATTTAACAAAGAAACTGTAAAACTTAACCAAATATTTAATTTAACCTATCACAATTTCTAATCCTGTAGTGAGTTGATCTGGGTCCTGAGAGAACCAGCTCCAAAACAGATTCACACCAGTTCTCTTTATTTAAAACAAACTGGCAACTGTCCTACCCCACTCCTTTCTGCATTTGAGTTCCCTTGAAGATGAAGCCGGTAATGGAGGTTGTATCTGGATAGCTGTAATGTCATTGGGGACAAAGTGTTTTCTCCCCAGACATGTTTAGCAGCATTGCATATTGTGAATGACAAATTGACAAATATCGTAATTCTTTTGTGACAATCTCATAGATCCCAATTTGAGAACTCCAGGTCTATGCCCAATTTTAAAACCACCAATTCCATTCCCAACCAAATATTTAAAGACATTTAATCATGTTTCAAGCTCAACTGCGTTCACTGGACCACGTTCTTCATGTCTACTATTTTGTCGATGGGGGAAATTCTTTTGTTTTCTAGTCTCGATTGTAGCTTGTTAATTTTAAACCTGTGTATAAATTTTTACTTTTTGTACTTCTCTTTTAAAATACTGGCATGTAAAACATTGTGTAGCTTTTAATGCTATGACCTTGTTCAATGTCAGAAAATCTGAAGCTTTTTAAGGAGCCAAAGCTTTATGGCCTTGTAATTTTGTTTAAATCTTTTCTTCCCTCAGATTAACCTGCAGCGCACAATGAGAATCACAGGATTGATTAGCCAAGGTGCTAAGAGACTTGGCAGCCCAGAGTATGTGAAATCATACAAGATTGCTTACAGTGGTGATGGCAAAACCTGGACTACTTACAAAGTAAAAGGCACCTATGAGGACATGGTAAGATGAAAAATTTGAAATACATTTCAGCTGTATGCTTTCACTTAAACATCTGTCAGTAAATTATATTTCAGGATTTTCAAAAATATGGTTCAAGTACATTTTGTTCTTTTCATGTACCTCAATTCACTCTTTGTGTCTTTATGGTGATTTTTGCTGGGGTACAGTTCTCCAGACAGCAACAGCCCTCTAGTACTTCAAGTGGCCATGACTCAGTCTGACTAAGTGAGTATTGGCAGGTTTTTTGGGCCATCACCGTTTTAATCTCAATCCTGCCTCTACACATTCCAGCACGGGTCACTGGATAGTGATAAGTAGCTATCCCAGCCTGGAATGCTAAAGCCTGTTGCATGGAATTATATTACATAGAAAGTACAACATGAAAACTGTCTGTTCAGCCCAACTCATCTGTGTTGGTGTTTATCCTGCACATTAGCAGTCGTCATAATCCCATGTGCCCGCTCTTGTTTCTATATCCCGTTATTCCTCTTACAATCTGTGCTTCAATCACTGATGCTGTGCTCCTGCTGCCTACTTAGACCAGATTGGCTAATTGATCCTATTTTGTATAATTCATAACACCATGCACAGTACACTTACCCATTGAGTCAAGGGGAGCTCAAGTCAGTTCTTCATCTGTAGAAAAATGGAAATTTTTCATCTTTTAGGAGTTAATCTATTTTCTTCACACAGTAACAAACCTTTTATTAGAATAATAAATCAGAGCTATGCAACAACGTGTTATCTCTCATTTAATTTCACCTACCTCATTTAGATGATTAGGTGGGCTGAAGTGCCATAGGTAAATTAAAAGCTCCAATGTTTATTTACTGTTTGTGTGATGCAATTATATGTCAGAACTTTGAATAGCTGGTTTTAATTTATATTGCTCATTCTTAGATTATAGCATTAAATTAACCTCAACAATTAAGAGAACATCTAACTGAGAGTGATTTATGTATATCCTGCTACGAGCAAATCATGCTTAACTGGATGGATAATTTATCCTAACAATGTTTAAGTACTTATTAGAATGAAGGGTCAGTGCTGGCCACAAACCCACTACACACCGATTGGTTTGTTTGAATAAACTGATAAAGCTTTTGCTATTTGTAACATTACTTCCAAACTCAAATATTAACTTCTTGCTTCTTTCTATCTGTTCCAAACAACCTTTTGCAACCCTTTATGAAAAGTTCCATATAAGAAATGTTGGAGGTATTCAGGACCCATTCTCCAACTATTTATTTAGCATACCCCATTGATAATGGAGTGTACAGATTGTTAAGTGCACGAGTATATACATCCAGTGTGTGACCTGATACTGTTACTTAACTCCTGCCTATCCTGTGTGGTGGAGAAAGTAATGTTGCTTGAAGGCTATTTTAGTTAGTTCTAAAAAATGTACCAAATGGTTTGCTTAATGTTTCTGATGTTTAGTAAATTAATATTTTTTCAACTTGTCTTTTAAAGAGCAGCTACCAGTATCAGAATCTTTTTAAATAAAAGCATTAAAATTAATTATTCCCCTTTTTGGTTCTGTTGAGTCTTGAACAATTTGAACAAACAAGGCTGGTGGGACAATTGGGGCAACTAGCTTGACAGAGTTACTGATATCGACAGTGTGAGGGAGCTGAATTAATGGCCCAGAATTTGCTGGAGCGGGGCATCTCGTGGCGTGTCCCATTTGTTAGACTTTCCATCACCCTTCAGCTTGAAAAGGTTTTGTGCCGTAACTTGCTGGAAGTGCGAGCTGATAACAGCATGGTGAGGACAACCGGGCATTGAAACCTCAGTGAACGGCGGGACCAACAGTCTATCGGCTTAACTAATGAGATTTAACAATCGCGAAACAAACAGATGAATGACAAAGAAGGAATTGGAGTCAAAACAGTTTCAGAAAGTAATAGAGAAGGGGGAAATTGGATTAAAAGAGAGAGCAAAAGAGACAGAAAGGAAAAGCAAGAAAATTTTTTTAAAAAGTAATAAAAAATTCTCTAACAACAATTTATTACCTGTAAGAAATGAGATTCCACAGTTTCAATTGTTTCTTTTCTGAGCTTCCAAGGTTGAGTGGCATTGCAGGAGCATAAATCCCATCATTAAAAAATTACTTGGGCTGTTAAGTACCTGCCCTAACTTTCTGTGCCGAGTTTAATTGGCAAATAATGCACCAATGCATTAATTTCTTGAAAGGCATGAGGAGGTTGCGAGCGAGGTACTGTTTTTGCAAATCTAACAGCAAATTGTCCAGCAACTTGTGGCACTTTGCATTTCATGAAGCATCTCTTCCTCACACAAGTTGCTGGACGATTTACACATTAATGATGGTGTGCGCATGAAATGCGCCATTATTTTGGAAACAAATTCTGGCTCAATATGTCCGGTTAAAGTTGAAGCAGTTCTGGATATTAGTTATTTCTGTACTGATATTAGTTCCATTATCTCACACTGAGTAGGTTCAGTAACTCTTCCAAGCCAGTTTCTCTCAGTGGCAAAAGCACTTGCTGGGGTTTATATATTGAGCTGAAAGAAGTCTGTGTTGGAACTTTCATCCATTATAGAAGCCCCATCTCTGCATCAAACACAACTAGATTAGGTATATTACTAATACAAAAGCAACATACTGTGGATGCTGGAATATTACTGACTGCCAGATGCAGAGAAAATTCCATCTATTCTGCCCCAAAACACACCTCAACCATAGAAGAGCAGCTTAACTGCTCCAGTATGAATTTAAGCATTGTCTCTGCCAACCATCTTAATTGTTTGTCTGAGACTGAGAGCGTAATGAAAATCTATATAAGATTACCTGTTTTTATTCATTGTGCCAGTAATATCTAGCACCCAGTGCTGCTTCAACTCCAATTGTATACATTAAATCATCTCCCTCACACTGGTTAGTTCCCTCAATTGTGTCATCAACACCGTGTACCTAAACTTAAAAATCCTCAATGACCCATGGCAACATAACATAAGAACATAAGAAATAGGAGCAGGAGTAGGCCATTTGGCCTCTCGAGCCTGCTCCGCTATTTAATAAGATCATGGCTGATCTGATCTGATCTTGGCCTCAACCCTACTTCCCTGCCTGCTCCCCATAACCCTTGACTCCCTTATCATTCAAAAGTGGGTTGAAATTGCTATAGGAGCCTTACACACAGCAAAGACAAGAATTACATTCCATCATTCAAGGCTTCATAGGATCCCAGGCCCTAGAAGTGAATGAAAAGAGTGCTAATCCACTACCATTATGTCTCTCCTCTTCACCGAACACCGAACCCCCGCCTCCCCCTGCCCACCCCTATAGCAGTTAAACAGAAACATTCACAGAATAATAATGAAACCTTCATTACCCACATACCAAATAATTGCCAAAATGTTCACAGGACAAAGCCTTGCGTGAGATGCTGCCTCATTACACAGCACACTCATCATTTTTTTATTTTATCTTTTGATGAATAAAACTGAACAATGTTTTGTGATTTCAACTGTGACTCAGTGGTAGCACTCTAATCTCTTTCAGAGGTGCTGTCTTTCGGATGAGACGTTAAACCGAGGCCCCGTCTGCTCTCTCAGCTGGACGTAAAAGATCCCATGGCACTATTTCGAAGAAGAGCAGAGGAGTTCTTGTCAGTGTCCTGGTCAATATTCACCCCTCAACCAACATCAGTAAAACAGATTATCTAATCATTATCACATTTCTGTTTGTGGGACTTTGCTGTGCACAAATTGGCTGCCACGTTTCCTACATTACAACAGTGATTACACTTCAAAAGTACGTCATCGGCTATAAAACGCTTTAGGATAGCCTATGGTTTTGAAAGGCGCTATATAACTGCAAGTCTTTATTTTTTCTTTTTATTTGCCATTTTAAAAATTTTAATGGCTGGGCATTGCTGCATCTTGCATGCAAAAACAAAATTGGGCATTTTATCTGCCAATTTCCATTTTCTACCATGGGGTCCCCTCCATTACAGTGGATTACACAGGATCCATTTTGCAAAGATGTTAATTATGTATTTTCAAAAAGGTATTGAAGCTGGTAATAACTCTTTCATTAATTTTCTAACATCATATGTATCAAAGCAGATAACCACCGAAGATGTAGAT
This sequence comes from Pristiophorus japonicus, assembly GCF_044704955.1. Taxonomy (NCBI): domain Eukaryota; kingdom Metazoa; phylum Chordata; class Chondrichthyes; family Pristiophoridae; genus Pristiophorus; species Pristiophorus japonicus. The sequence goes on from NC_091977.1 coordinate 185,572,015, forward strand.
GAGAAAAAGTGATTGTATCCTGACATTTGCTACTTGCTATTGATTTAAGCAGTGTCTGTCACCTTATAATTTGGTGTGTTTCATTGCACTGTTTCACTTTGATTTTGAAATGTATCCTCAAATACCCTTGCAGATTTGTCCAGACATGTGATAAATTATCCATAAATCTAGCCCTTTTAATGGGTTGCTGCCTTGTTGCATTAAGCTTAGGGATTTATAATGGCATTTGCTGTTTCATTGATGCCTTTAATTATTGTACATGTTGATCTGTCCTGGTGTTAAATTTTGTGGGAAAAATCTGATCGCTTTAATGGGCAAAATTTCTGCTGCATCAATAAATTAACTGAATAACAGAGACACAATGCACTTTCTTGCTAAAATCCATTCAAATATTGCAGGTTTTCCGTGGAAATGTCGATAACAACACTCCACATGCAAATTCATTTAATCCTCCTATAGAGGCCCAGTATATACGACTGTATCCTCAGGTCTGTAGGAGACACTGTACACTGAGGATGGAGCTGCTTGGCTGTGAACTGTCAGGTAATCTTAAATTAACACTCTCTGCACAGTTTGTTGTTCGATGTATCTATTTTAAAAGGTTTGCTGCAAAAGGATTTTTTTTTATGATTAAACTAGGAATTCTACATTAGCTTTCTGGGAGTGGGCCTGTTCCATTTCATGTAATTCCTATCAAAGTTCCAGGAGTAGCAGCTGCAATTAATCACTGGTTATGACCCTTAATCACACAAGTAGTTATTCACAGGTTCCAGTGCATGTTTATGCAATCAAGCCCTAAATTTGTTGGTCTACTGGCAAGGGGCCACACAGATCAAAAGTGTACCGCTATGATTACAGGGTAAAAATTGGCATGTTATTTAACATGTATGAGGAGCTTGCAGACCTAATTTTTTAAAGAAACCAATAATTATTGGAACAAGGTTGCTATTTCTGCATTTGAAATCACACTGTATGTCCTTTTCTGCGAAGCATGAGAAGGTGCAATAGAAATGCAAGTCTGTCGACTTCGCTGCTATCTTGATTGGCCATTTTTTTCTGTCTCACTGAACTTCCCATCCTTGTTGGGGAGTTTAGAGGTTTTTAATATTCTGGCCTCTCTACCACCTTCCCACCTCGCAAAGAAAAGTTACAATGAGCTAATCTCAATCCAGCTACCATGAAACACCTGCTTACAACACCAAGCTATCCATAACTTGATTTTACTTCCAATGATTTCTCACTCAGAGATTGTGATAATATAGCTAATGGAAGGAGTAAGCTTTTTTAGGTTTGAATTATGGTGCAATTTGAGGTGCCCTTAATTTACATCTGTACCCAATGAGAACACCCCTTAACACTTGCAACAAAAAATATATTCTATTTCGCTGAGCAGCCATAAATATTCACTTCAAACATCTATTGCTATTCTATTTTTTTGATTTACTTTTACAAAGAAAAATTGGATTCAATTTTCCACCCTCTATCAATGGTCCAGACTGCAGCATAGAAACATAGAAAATAAGTGCAGGTGTAGGCCATTCGGCCCTTCGAGCCTGCACCACCATTCAATAAGATCATGGCTGATCCTTCACCTCAGTACCCCTTTCCTACTTTCTCTCCATACCCCTTGATCCCTGTAGCCATAAGGGCCATATCTAACTCCCTCTTGAATATATCCAATGAACTGGCATCAACAACTCTCTGCGGTAGGGAATTCCACAGATTAACAACTCTCTGAGTGAAGAAGTTTCTTCTTATCTCAGTCTTAAATGACTTACCCCTTATCCTTAGACTGTCATCCTTGGTCCTGGACTTCCCCAGCATCGGGAACATTCTTCCTGCATCTAACCTGTCCAGTCCTGTCAGAATTTTATATGTTTCTATGAGATCCCCTCTCATCCTTCTAAACTTCAGTGAATACAGGCCCAGTCGATCCAGTCTCTCCTTATATGTCAGTCCAACCATCCCGGGAATCAGTCTGGTGAACCTTCGCCGCACTCCTTCAATAGCAAGAACGTCCTTCCTCAGATTAGGAGACCAAAAAGGAACACAATATTCCAGGTGAGGCCTCACCAAGGTCCTGTACAACTGCAGTAAGACCTCCCTGCTCCTATATTCAAATCCCCTAGCTATGAAGGCCAACATACCATTTGCCTTCTTCACCGCCTGCTGCCAGCTTTCAATGACTGATGTACCATGACACCCAGGTCTCGTTGCACCTCCCCTTTTCCTAATCTGCTGCCATTCAGATAATATTTTGCCTTCGTGTTTTTGCCCCCAAAGTGGATAACCTCACATTTATCCACATTATACTGCATCTGCCATGCATTTGCCCACTCACCTAACCTGTCCAAGTCACCCTGCAGCCTCTTAGCATCTTCCTCACTGCTCACACCGCCACCCAGTTTAGTGTCATTTGCAAACTTAGAGATATTACACTCAATTCCATCATCTAAATCATTAATGTATATTGTAAACAGCTGGGGTCCCAGCACTGAGCCCTGCGGCACCCCACGAGTCACTGCCTGCCATTCTGAAAAGGACCCATTTATCCCGACTCTCTGCTTCCTGTCTGCCAACCAGTTCTCTATCCACGTCAGTACATTACCCCCAATACTATGTGCTTTAATTTTGCACACCAATCTCTTATGTGGGACCTTGTCAAAAGCCTTTTGAAAGTCCAAATACACCACATCCACTGGTTCTCCCTTGTCCACTCTACTAGTTACATCCTCAAAAAATTCCAGAAGATTTGTCAAGCATGATTTCCCCTTCATAAATCCATGCTGACTTGGACCGATCCTGTCACTGCTTTCCAAATATGCTGCTATTTCATCTTTAATAATTGATTCCAACATTTTCCCCGCTACTGATGCCAGGCTAACCGGTCTATAATTACCCATTTTCTCTCTCCCTCCTTTTTAAAAAAAGTGGTGTTACATTAGCTACCCTCCAGTCCAGCATAAACCACAGTGCTGAATATAAACATACAAATGTCTCCAATTCCTATAGTTTCTTTGAAAGAGCTATCCAGTTAATCTCAGTCACTTGCTCTTTCCCCATCCCCCCCTCTCTGACCCGCTCTCCCTCACTGACTGACCCACCATCCCCTCTCTGACCCGCTCTCCCTCACTGACTGACCCACCATCCCCTCTCTGACCCGCTCTCCCTCACTGACTGACCCGCCGTCCTCTCTCTGACCCGCTCTCCCTCACTGACTGACCCACCGTCCCCTCTCTGACCCGCTCTCCCTCACTGACTGACCCGCCGTCCTCTCTCTGACCCGCTCTCCCTCACTGACTGACTGTCTATCCCCTCTCTGACCCGCTCTCCCTCACTGACTGACCCACTGTCCTCTCTCTGACCCGCTCTCCCTCACTGACTGACTGTCGATCCCCTCTCTGACCTGCTCTCCCTCACTGACTGACCGACTGTCCCCTCTGTGACCCGCTGTCCTGTATTGACGTTGAAAAGTCACAAATTGTTCAGTGCACACAAATGAACATGTGACAATGCAGCATAACTCTGGTGGAACATCTCATTTTTCTGCTTCAGAGAATTTGATGTAGGGAGTGATGCACAGATAGAATTTGCAATTTCCTGGGAAGTTTGTTTGGAGAGGGAAGATGTAAAGATTGTTGAAAATGTCCCCCCCCCCCCCCCTCTCATGTTTGCTTCCTTTCCTGCTAGGATATGGTCCACAGATGCCAATAGCCCTCTGGTGTCTTGCCAACGTGTCATTCTTCATTTGTGAATCTAAGCAGTGACTGCCTGCAGAGTACTCAATGACATGGTGGATCACCATCTGCACAAATGCAATTTGAAGCACGAGTTATTATAGCAACCAGAGGTGGAGACCCAAGCTGTTGCATTCTTCTCCAACACCCAGGAATGTTGAAAATAATTTTTGGATCCTATCTGCTGCTCTGGGAATTGAACTTAGGCCTTCTTTTCTGTAGAAATTAATATTCCACCATGCAGTAAGCCAGTGAAGTAACTTGTAGGGATTTATGCCAAAGGCTCAGATATTTTCTTGGTTCTTTAAAAATATTTGAGTGTGGAACTAAGTTATGTTACGTGAAGTATTACTTTGCTCAGTTTTAGAATTATACATCTTCCCTTAGCTTCACCATGATACTGCTGCAGGAAAGGCATTGGTGTTTGTCACATTTTAGGATTTTTGGACCATTTTTGCACTGAGAGAATTTGGAAAGGAATTGCATTTAAATGTTACGATTGTTAAAATTAAGCATATGCACACAAGTTTAAAAAAAAGCATTGAGAGGAAAAGCGGTTAAAATGCTAATGAGTTAGGCATTGAAGTTATTTCCCTAAAGACTGAAGATAATGAGCAATTTGTTAGCTATTTTCAGTAATTAATAAGCACCTCATCCAGAGGTGCTTCCAGAGGGGATCGGAAGCCTGTGGGGGCGGGGGGGCATTGGCGGCCTCGTGGGGGAGGTGATCTTCCTTCCCACCAACCCCCGTGATCTCTTCCCACTTCCCCCACCCCCCCACCCCGCCACCCCTCTGCGATCTCTCCTTTCTTGCTATCCCTTCCTGTGATTGGCCAATTTCCCACATGATCTTCATACCCCCCCCCCCAGCTTCCTTATGTGATCTCTCCCTCCCTGCTCATTGCCATGCTCCGAGCCTCTCCACCAACCCCTGATCTTCTCTGATTGCCGGGGACTATTCCCGGCTGCAAGGTGGGAAACCTGGCATTTCCAGGGCTCCCGGTCACAGTCACGCCTCCCCGTAAATATCGGGGCCGTGATATCCATTTGATTCCCTGTTCCATTTCCAGTTATACTATTTCACACAAATAGATACAGGGTACTGTGAGTCAACTCACTGAAGGAACGTGGGATCCACATATGGGAGCAACTAACACCACCGAATCCAAGAAGGTATACAGCAGGCCCAAATTTGTAACTGTGCTATTGCAGAAGAAAACTCCATTTGCACCCACAATCGCACTCCTGCATCCAAGGAAAAATTGGAACTGAAAACAGTACAGTATATTATAGAAAAGCACAAATCGGGGTCAAGCATATGTACCTCTGACCTCTGCTTTAAGTAGATAAGCGTAAAGCAGTGTTTCTGCAATATCATTACAGTAAAATATGATGTGTGAGTATTTGACAGCACTTTGCAGTGGTTCATAATGGAAAAATTTGCCACATAATTGGTATTCCCAATGGAAGTGATTTCTACATTTCAAGGAAATTACAACGAGCAATTAAATGAATTGCCACAATGGGTTTCTAAATCTGAGTAAATGTAAGACAGCCAATATGAATGCACTTCTACATAAGGTTTTTCAGTGAATTTTTTTTAATGCCAAATTTGAGCATAATATACTTGTTTTAATAACTTAATAAATGAGCATATCCTGAATTGCCAGAAGTACAAAGAATCTGCCTTGAGGGTGCGAAGTCAGCAGGAAGTGGGAGAAAATCATATGGCCCAGAAATACAAAGTAGTTGATGGGATCAGGGCCTAGGGGCATCCACAGGGATCTTGCATCATCAGAGGAAAGTTCCAAGGCAGGGGAGACGAAAACCTTCCTTGTGGGATCTGGCAGTGCACTCTTGCTCCACCTGATCCCACAAAGAAAAGAAAAAAAACGTAGCTTTTTCGGCCTCTTCTAGGGCTGATTCTCTTCCAACCCAGCTCAGCCTGGCAGGCTAACCTCAACGGCTTCCCTGCATGCTTTCCGGTGGGTAACTACCCACACGCATGGTTTCTGGTGGGCAGGTGGGGTTAAAATCGCACCTTTGGATATTTGCCTTTTTCATTAGTCTTGTACTGGTTCCTAAAAGGAAGCAGAGCCTACAACTTACCCCACAGTAATCATAAATATAAAGCTGTACATCTACGGGTTTGCCTCACTAATTACTTCCGATTCTGTTTATATTCTAAGGGGGAAAATTGGGTACCGTCCTATTTGGAGACGGTAACACTCGTGAGGTGCGAGACTTTGCGCCAGGCACAGAAGTCTTGCCTCTCGTGGGAAATTGGGTTTACCGCCCCCAAAAGGAAGTGGAGCACAAAATAACGCGCTCCACTTCCTTTCTGGGGTGAACGGGTCGGAAGCGGGGCGCAGCGCTACGCACTGGACCGTGTAGTGCTGCCGCATGGGAGGGACTCTTCCTTTCATTAACGGGAAGGACCCACACTGCAAACTCTGCATTCATGAAAGGGTCCTACCTGGACCACCGGGGAGCGGGTTGCCCTGCCAACAGCCCAGCGCTCAAGCAGAGTGCCGGGCTCACCGATCGTTCAAAACGCTCATGACAAAATCAGCGGGATTTTTTTTTTTTAAAAGGCCCACATCACCCCTTTACCTTGCACCCCGTGAGCATCCAGCCGCCCTGCTCACATCCCCTGAAGCTGTCACTGGCATCGCCCATTGCAGTTTCAGGGGACGATACCCAATTTAGAGTCCGGGGCGCTGCGCACGGTAATGACGTCATCATTGCCAGCACAGCAGAGTGATGTGCTATGGGTTACCGCTGCCGCTAAACTCAAGCCGAATTTAGCAGGAGTGGTTAGCACGTCGTGCCAGGGTGTGTTAATGGGAGCCACAAATACCCGAATTTCTAGAACTAGATCTGTTGGCAACAGGCAGTTTGGAAGCAAATGTTTTGTGCCCCACTTACGCGGCGGCATAAATCTCAGCTCCAGTAATGTCATGAATGAATTGTGCTGCCCAAATAACTGCTCCTATTCAGCCATCAATATAACTTTCATTTAAAATGAACATTTCCAACTAACTTTCATTGTTAATTTCTTACTTAAGCAGAAAGTAATCACAGTGTATGCTGAAGCACCATGGGATACAATGGCCTAGATATTAACAGGGGCGGGTTGCGTAAGCCGGGGGGGGCGTGTGCGGGGTGAAGTTTCAAATAGGAAACCCGGAAGTCCGGGTTTCCCCACTGCTGTGGAGTTTTAACTCCATGGCATGCGTCTTTTGGTCCTGGCAGGTTCCCCGCCCGGAAGTCAGCCTGATTGACAGGCTTGGCTTCTAGTCGGGCCGGAAGCAAGAGCAGATAGGTTTGATTGTGGGGTTGGGGTGGAGCGGTCAGATCCCCACCCACAGGGGTCAGGGGGAGAGGTATCCGGTCCCCAGACCTGGTGGCGGGGGGGGGGGGGAAGGGGGGATCCGATCCCTGACCCAGAGGGTATATGTATGGGGAAAAGAACTCCTACTCCTCCTGGCCCACAAGCAATGCTGTGAAGATGCTTATCTTCTCCCCGAAGCTGTCCTCGTCTTGCCCTAAGCCTGGGAAACCCAGTTGCCCACTGAAATCAGAGGCTGCCATCCTCAATAAAATATTTAAAATGCCAACCCGCCTCCTGGGAGCGGGTTGGCTTCCTGCCCCTTGTCCCACCTCCGTAAAACCTGGAAGTCGGAGTGCTGGAGCCGTTTCCTGACATGCTCAGAATGTTTCTCGATTTTAACCCCCCACCAGCACCCAATCCCATGCACTCGCCCATGTTAAAATTCCCCCCAATATTACTCACAAGCCGGATATCAGGTTATCTCAATTATGGGATTGAAATGATGTCCCACAACTTCTCGTTTCATTTTATCTATTCCAGCCAGAGAGTGGCTCCCCAAACCTATTGTTTGATTTTGTGCAGATGACCATTACATTAGTTGATGGCTTAAACGCTGGCCCTGAAGGAGAGCATTAAACCGTGACAGATGATGGGCCTCAATGGTTCAGCTGGTTAAGGTAGTGGGGTAGCTGGGTTAAATCTCCCGATTTATGCTGGGGTATATGATGTCAGCTGAGGTAGTAGCATTGGGGATGCAACGGTTGGCTTCAGCCCTCCTGGGTTAGGGAGGGGCAATCTGGCAGGATCCCCATGCCTAGTCATTCGCTAATAATCACTACTGGAAGTACACATGTGAATGCCAGATGAGGACAGGATTGGGTTTGGTTCCACCAATGATTGAATCATCATCATCGTAGGCAGTCCCTCGAAGTGAGGATGACTTGCTTCCACACCAAAAAGGGATGAGTTCACAGGTATTTCAATGTTCCAGATCCCGAACTAATATTCCAGATCCCGAACTACATCTGGAAGATGCCTGTGCGTGGATTTTTTTAACATGTGGTGGCCGTTGCACACCAGCCACCACACGGGTTTGTCAGAGCTAGGTCTTGGTCCAGTGACAAGGATTACCCAAGACGACTGGAGACCAGCTCTGCTACACGGACCTAGTGTGCACACATATCGCAGTGTGGGCTGGCCCGTGCTGCCCCTGGGCCCTCGCCTCTGCTGGGCCCCAAACTCACGCCTCTCCTGGGCCTCGGTCACTTCCAGCTACAAACTCTTGCCGCTCCTTCACCCCTCCTGCTGTGCCTGCCCGCACTGCAATCAGCGACCTGGCTTCGCAGCCATCGCCCTGCTGCAGCAGCACACGCTGCTCCCTTGAATAGGCTGTGGTCGCTGACTATCTAGGCCCACATATCAATACAGTTGGACAGGGTGCTAAACAGCAACTGGCACTCACAGAACCGTGCCCCAGTAAGAAGCCGGTGCCATAGGGTTAAGACATTAGAACATTGAAAGAATAATGGGGTGGAAAAAAAACGGCAGATGATTTAGGATTTTTTAATTCTTCAGCACCCTACACGTAAAACTTCACTGTGATAACTGGAATTTAAGTGTAAGTGTAGTGTAGCTGAGTTTTTGTACTTAGTTACTTAGAAAAGGTATTTCAAGTAAGATTTGCCTGATATGTTTTATTTTAAATTTGTTTTATTCTTTTAGGCTGTTCAGAGCCTCTGGGGATGAAGTCAGGACATATCCAGGATTATCAGATTACTGCTTCCAACATCTTTAGGACCCTAAATATGGATATGTTTACATGGGAACCCTGTAAAGCTCGCCTGGATAAACAGGGAAAGATTAATGCTTGGACATCAGGGCGCAGTGATCAGTCACAGTGGCTGCAGGTATTCATTGTACTTTGAAATTATGGAGCTTTCATTATCCATGCACGGCTTAACACTTTCTCTGCCTCTGCTACTAATTAATATATTCATAGAACACTCGAGTTTAAAATAAATCCAAATGTAACCTAGTAATGAATTGCTTGCTCCTATAATTTAGAAAATGTATTTTAATAGAAATTCACGGTCAGACTTTGAAGTTCACAGTGTATGTTCTCACATAAATCCCTATCTATTCTCTAAGTGGAGACTGTAATCCCATAAATGAACTGAACGGCCTTTACTCATTTCTTCTTTCCGCATTCCCCAGCTTCACATCCCCCTGTGTAAAAACGTTTCTGCCGCTCTCTATCCTAAATCTTTCACACATAATTTTATATATCTATGTTCTCTCAATCACTGGCAACAGTCTGCTTTTATCTACTCTATCTCATTCCTCATAATTTAAGAACCTCTCTCAAATCACCCCATATTCTTCCCTATTCTAATGAAAACAGCCCAGATTTTTCGAGTCTTACTTTGTATTTGTATTTCCTCACACCAGACAACATCTTAATAAATGTGTGCTGTACATTGTCCAATGTTTCAACATCCATCCCATAGTCAGTCACAGGCAGTCCCTCAAAACGAGGATGACTTGCTTCCACGCCAAAAAAGGATGAGTTCACAGGTGTTTCAATGAAGGACCTGAACTACATCCTCAAGGGTAGAAGATGCCTGTGCATGGATTTTTTTTAACTTGTGGTGGCAGTTGCACACCAGCCACCACACGGGCTTGACAGAGCTAGGTCTTGGTCCAATGGCAAGGATTACCCAAGACGACTGGAGACCAGCTCTGCTGCACGGACCTAGCGGGCACACATATAGCAGTGTGGGCTGGCCCGTGCTGCCGCTGGCCCCTGGCCTCTCCTGGGCCCCGATCACATCCCTCCACAGTCTCTCGTCGCTCCTGCTGTATCTGCCCACGCTTTAATCACCGACCTGGACCTTGATGACCCCATGAACTAATACAGAGCCCAGAACAGTATTCCAACTCTGTTGTGACTGAGGTTTTATATAAATTCACCATTGCATTTCAATTTGCCCCTCTACCCCTTTTGCATTGAAACCCAGTATTCCATTAGCTTTTATTTTATGGCCTTATCCGCTTGAGGTACTTCTTTTAATATCTTGTGAACCTGATCCCCAAATCCCTATGGTCATCTGCATCACCCAACCTTCCCTCATCCAAAGTATAATTATTACCTTTAGTTTACCGAAATGTCCCACGCCACATTAATTGACATTGAATTGCACCTGTCAAGTTTTTTACCCATTTCACTTATTAGTATCCCTTTTGCAGCTTCCGTTGGTCATCGGAATTATTTGCTTTGCCTCCTATAATTGGAAAAGCATAATTCAATCATTCAGAGTCAGCATGGTTTTATGAAAGGGAAATCATGTTTGACAAATTTGCTGGAGTTCTTTGAGGATGTAACGAGCAGGGTGGATAAAGGGGAACCAGTGGATGTGGTGTATTTGGATTTCCAGAAGGCATTCGATAAGGTGCCACATAAAAGGTTACTGCACAAGATAAAAGTTCACGGGGTTGGGGATAATATATTAGCATGGATAGAGGATTGGCTAATTAACAGAAAACAGAGTCGGGATAAACAGATCATTTTCCAGTTGGCAAACAGTAACTAGTCAGGTGCTGCAGGGATCGGTGCTGGGGCCTCAACTATTTACAATCTATATTAATGACTTGGATGAAGGAATCGAGTGTAAAGTAGCCAAGTTTGCTGATGATACAAAAATGGGTGGGAAAGCAAATTGTGAGGAGGACACAAAAATCTGCAAAGAGATATAAGACAGGCTAAGTGAATGGGCAAAAATTTGGCAGATGGAGTATAATGTGGGAAAATGTGAGGTTATCCACTTGGCAGAAAAAATAGAAAAGCAAATTATAATTTAAATGGAGAAAAATTGCAAAGTGCTGCAGTACAGAGACCTGGGGGTCCTTGTTCATGAAACACAAACAATTAGTATGCAGGTACAGCAAGTAATCAGGAAAGCAAATGGAATGTTGGCCTTTATTGCAAGGGGGATAGAGTATAAAAGCAGAGAAGTCTTGCTATAACTGTACAGGGTATTGTTGAGGCTACAACTAGAGTACTGCGTACATTTTTGGTCTCCGTATTTAAGGAAGGATATACTTGCATTGGAGGCTGTTCAGAGAAGGTTCACTAGGTTGATTCCAGAGATGAGGGAGTTGACTTATGATGATAGGTTGAGTAGGTTGGGCCTATACTCATTGGAGTTCAGAAGAATGAGGGGTGATCTTATTGAGACATCTAAGATAATGCGGGGGCTCAACAAGGTGGATGCAGAGAGGATATTTCCACTCATGGGGAAATTAAAACTAGGGGACATAGTCTCAAAATAAGGTGCCACCCATTTAAAACTAAGATCTCAGAAGGTTGTAAATCTATGGAATTCTCTGCGCCAGAGAGCTGTGGAGGCTGGGTCATTGAATATATTTAAGGCGGAGATAGACAGATTTTTGAGCAATACCGGGAGGGTTAAGGGAAGTGGGCGGGGAAGTGGAGCTGAGCCCATGATCATGATCTTATTAAATGGTGGAGCAGGCTCGAGGGGCCAAATGGCTCCTATTTCTTATGTTCTTATTAGTTTCTGCAAATTTGGCTACCGTTCTCTAGCCCTATATCCAAATCATTGACATACGTGATGAACAAAAGCCAATCCAGAATAGACCCCCTGTGAATCACCACTATCTATTTCCAACCTGTCTAAGAAATTGCCTTTAACTCCCATTCTCTGTTTCCCAACTTCTAACCAGTTTTTAATTCAATTTGCTACTTTTCCTCGACTTCCACACTCCTTAATCTTCTTCAATAGTTTCCTGTCTGGAATTTTGTCAAAGTCCATGTGCACTGCATCCACTGCATTTCCCCCATCCACCGTATCTGTCACTTCCTCAAGAAACTTTTCTCAGGTTTGTGAAGCATAACTTTCCTTTCTAAAATCCGTGTGGCTGCTTCTAAGTATTTTCTCTTCATCTAGATATTGAGTAATTTCATCTATAATTGTAGGTTCCAAATTTTTCCTGCCACATATGTTGCCTAACTGACATATGATTATCTCCCATTTTGAAAATGGATATTACATTGGCCACTCTCAATAGAACCCTGAAATAATTGGGGATCATTTTAACTCAGACCGCCTACAGGAAATTGATGGGATTGGATCGGCCACTCATTTTACACATCACCCGATTTTACTCTCCATTGACAGTACTTGTAGCATGGCATTATCTCACTGGCAATGTAATGTTTGGCGGTACACCTCAGAACTCGATTTGTTGATTGCTGCTTCTGTATGACTGGACATATTAAGCACTCTGCTTTTACCCCCAATGTCAGAACTTTAGTGAGCTAATAATGATGTTTACATATAAAAATACATTATTATACATGTTTTTGTAAAATTCAAATCTCACAGTTCACATAGGTGAAATAAAATAGAGGAAAAGCAGTAAAAACATTTGATACCAATGCAAATGCCAATTAAAAATATCTTCCTAATCAGTTACCAATTTGTCGCATATTACTGGATTATGTGGCTAAGAGAATTCAGAGAGCAGATAATACTAAAGTGCATTGTGGGCAGTGTTTTTATTGTCTAGCATGAAGAGAAAAATAATCATTGATTCAAATTACTGTATTTTTTTATCAACTAGACTAAAATTAGGACTACATTTATTTTTAAGTACAGATAAAATTTGTGGCAGAGACCAGACTAAAAGCAAAATTAAAATGATTTCCAGAACTGAAATATGATTGATTAGTGGAAATTCAAGCAGACAAATAAAGTCTTTGACGTAAGATTTCCCCTGTGGACTAGGTGTAGCAAACACTAACATGCTGCGACAGTCTACAAAGACTGCAGTATGGGAAGGTGAAGTCGCAGCAAGTTCTTGGCCCGAAGGAATGAGAGGGAGAAAGTGATAAAGGCAAAATCCAGCAAGTTCTGTGTTGGGAGGCGCGAAAGAGAGACTGAAGGTGAAATGCTGATGCAGTTGTTGGCTGATATCAGTTCAATATATATAACTGTATTTGGAGCTTTGTCTGAACAAGCTGAGAACTCCTTTGTGGCGCTTACATGAGTCTTCGCAAAAAACAAATAAGTTTATAATTTCATTACAATTATAACCCAGAAAATCTTTCCCTTTAATTGTCCCTAAAGCTTAAGTTTAGTGTTTGTCAATTTGGGCTAGACTGTCCACTTCACATCGCCTATCTAAGGTCCATCTATTGCCCAACACGGACCTCTATCACCCATTTTGATGAAAAAGTGGAAACTAGGCCCAAAACAATCCTGGAAAAACAGGTGCCCAAGTTTCCACTCACATCGCCGAAATGATCGCCGAAATGATCGCCTACACAAGGCCCATCCCAAGTTTCGGCACCTAGCATGCACTTCGCTGGGCTGATGCAAGGTCAAAAGATTGCTGAGAAATAGTTGCTTTTACTGGGCTTAACAGAAGGAAATGGGCACAACGGACGCCATTTTGAAGATCGGAGGAAAGGTGGAGGCAACAGAAAAGAAGGAGCTAAATAGTTGTGAGTTATTTAGAGAGTTATTTAAAGATACTCAGAATATTAGATCAGGGTATATAAAGTAGGTATTATAGAGTTATTTTGGAAATCGCTTTTATATAGTGAAATTATTTTGGAAGTAGCTTTTATATAGTGAAATTATTTACTGATATTGTTGGGGCCTATTAAACTGACTGGTATACAGTGTAGAGAGTACAGAGTACAGTGATTAGAGAGTAGAGAGATTATTTTAAATTAGTTAAAGTAATTATTGATAGTGATGGGGCCTATACTTTCCCTGCCATTAATTGTAACTGCTCACACACTGGTTACTGAAAGGATCAATCGAAGAGGTGGCAGAGTAATGCGTAGAAGGAGACGAAGACAGAGGAGGAGACCGTATAGCCAACGAAGGTACTTGGAAAAGCAATCTTACCTGAACTTTTCTGAAAACGCTTGGCTTAGGAGGCTGCGATTCCGAAAGGACGTCATCGATGAGATATGCCAACTCGTCAAGGATGATTTGTAGCCTTCCAGCACCATTAGAGCTGCACTGTCCATTGAGGTGAAGGTTACTGTTGCCCTAGCCTTCTACACATCGGGATCTTTTCAGGCTTCAGCTGGCGACATCTGCCATATCTCTCAGCATGCTACACACTGCTGCATTCGACAGGTGATTGAAGCCCTTTACCCTTGCAGGATGGACTTCATAAGCTTCCCAATGACCAGGGAGGCACAGACCGAGAGGGCTTTGGGTTTCTACAGGATATCACACTTCCCCAAGGTACAGGGAGCAATAGACTGTAAGCACATTGCCCCTGAAAGCACCCTTAAAGAACACGGAGGTGTTTCATAACAGAAAGGGGTTCCACTCCCTAAATGTGCAGCTTGTTGTCGAACCACAATTAAACAATTATGACAGTAAATGCTACATTTCCTGGCAGCATCCATGATGCGCACATCCTATGTGAAAGTGCTATTCCGGACCTGTTTGTCAGTCAGCCAGAAGGTCACGGTTGGATGCTGAGGGATAAAGGAAAAGGCCTTGCCAGTTGGCTGATGACCCCTCTGCGTAATCTCGTCACTGAAGCACAGAAACGTTATAATGAAAGTCACATAGCGACGCACAACATTGTTGACAAAACAATTGGAGTCCTAAAGCAGCGCTTCAGATGCCTGGATCATTCGGGAGGCAGCCTCCAGTACCACCCTGACCAGGTCGCAGAGTTTATTGTGGGTGTGTTGCATGCTGCATAACCTAGCTATAAGGAGAGAACAAGTAATTTCAGATCGGGCTGCAGGTCCACCTCCAGAAGGAGGGGAGATGGAAGAGCCAGCCGGCGAGGATGAAGAGGAGGAAGAGGCGGAAGAGGATTCAGGCAAGGACATAGGGGAGCGCAATCAGCCTGGCGATCTAGCACCGGTACCACCACCCCCCTCCCGAAGACCAGTGGCCAGGGGCAGTCACACGGCCGCTAAGCTGTTGCATCAGCAGCTCATTAATGAACGCTTTGCATAAACTATCATTGTGGATATTCAAATGTTCGTTTACAGTTAGGGTTAATCACAAGTTTCATTTGTGTGGGGTTTCCTTGTTGTCTTGCCTGCACTGGCCTATCATCGGAATTAATGCTTACTTTAAGTAAAATTTAAGTAAAGTACTGCTATAATAAAAGAATAAACAAATAAGGATGAACAACTGTAAATTTGTTAACTAATGTAACTAAGAGAGAAGGCACAAAATTTGTTGAATTAAAGATTTTTTTTCATTAACAAAGACAACTAAAGAATTAATTTTTTTTAAACTATTTAACAACAACCTCCCTCCACCCCCGTCCCCCAACCCACCCTTCCCTCAAATCCCTTGAACAAAACGTTAACAATTTTCAAACAACAAAAAACACAATTCAACAATGAAAGACACCCCCCCCCACCCTACCTGCGGCCACGTTTCCCTCCAGGTCCTATCCCACCCCGTGTTCTTACCCCACCCGTCCGTTTTGGTCTACGCTGACCGACACGAGCACGTTGTGCAGTGTGGGATGGCAAGACTTCCTGCCGTGGTGGAGGTGAAGGAGTGGAAGTTGAAGCCTGAGGCTCCACTTCCGAGTCAGGAGGAACTGTGTCCTCCATACTCGCTGGCATGCTCGGGGTCTCGCTGCGAGCTGACACGACACCTTGGGGTGCAGCGCCGTGTGCAGCCAGCAATGCATGCCGAAGGGCATTGGTTGCAGCAGCCTGCTCACGAATGGCCTCCAACGTCTCTCGTGCTGCCTGTGTTTAAATGGAAGATCAGTTGGAGATGTTCATGCTGAACTCGCTCCAGGTTGCTGGAAACTAGCTCCAGTTCGTGGAGAACTGGCTCCAGTTTGTGGAGAAACCCGCGAAACCCTGGATAAGGTCACGAACGATTGCGACCGTCTCCCTGCACAGGGATATCAAGCTCTCCGTCTGGCCCTCCATGGTAGGCGATTGCTCACCCCACTGACCCGACCTCCGTGGGGTCGGCGTTTGCAATATTTCGCGCCTTGGTGTCATTACCTGCACTCCGCTTGGTCCTGGTGCATCATCCATCTCATAGATATGGCCGCAAGTTATTCCCCCCCCCACAAAAATAATATCGTCCTCTTCCTCCTCCTCCTGCTCTTGCTCCATAGTCGGCAGCTGTTCCTCCTCTTCCTCCTGCGAGGTATTTGATGGTGCAGGAGTAGTGGATGAGCCCACTGACTCGAACGACACTTGACCTTAAAAAGACGAATGACATTTCTAAACAACTTATTAGGACATTAACGGTGCTCATTATTAGTAAACATACATATCAATACATATCAATTTTACAATAACCCATAACATAAGAATACTTTTCAATACCCCATATGCACAAGGGTTCACCAAGACTGACATGACTTCGTTCGTAAATCAAGAGTACATTAAAAGTATATATCATATTGCATTATAATTGCAGAACATTACATGCGTAACTAAGATATTTTTAAGATGTATTTAATAATGTTAGACACATTGCACAGTTCCCATTGCTCACGAGACTCAAGGATGGGTTTGACCACACCACAGGTCGTGACTGAACAGTTGTCAGGCCCCACTAAGGCGACCGCACGCTCCTCGTATTCCAATAAAATCTGCACCTGAGCAGAGCCGCCGACCGTCCTCCTCTGCTCAGCACAATTGATAGATATCTTCTTCTGTAAATGATAAGATAACATTGCATGGCATAAGCTAATGGACTTGGTAATAAACATTTAAGATTGACAGATTTAAATGTTCAATTAGAAATTTGCATTGCATTGCATATGAACAATATTTCATAATATAAAATTCAACTTAGTGTTAGGATGCATAAATTAATTCATAATTGAATTAATTAATACTATAACGAAATGACATTCAAAATTCCAATTAAAATTTGCATGCATCATTTAAATATTACAAATGTAAAATTTAAAATATAAAATGCAACTTACTCTGGTTGCTGCCAACAAGCTGTTCCACCTTTTCCTGCACTAGTCAGGTGTACATACTTCATTTGAGGCCGAGGTTATGACATCGGCAATCTCGGCCCATATTTTCCGATATGCACGGGGTGGAGGTTTCCCATGCCCACCCCATGTCAAGTCATCCCACCTGCCACTTACTATGTTAACGAGTGCCTCGTTGGCCTCCTCGCGAAAGGGTTTAACCCTTTTCCGATCACTTTCTCCCTCCATTCTTTGTTTTATCTGTTATATCTATTATATTTCAATATATATTTCAATATATTATATAATATATGATATTGTATTATTTTGCAATATTGTGCAAAAAAAATAATTTTAAGTCGATAAGAATAATTATTTTTCAATCTGAATTCAAAAATCACTTCCACCAACCACAAACAGCTCTTCCTCTCTTCCTTCCTCTCTCTCTCTCTCTGACCCTCCCTGTGCTTCTGAGCGTGTGTGATCACCCCTGACCTCTCAAGATGCAGCAAAAAAACACAAAAAAAACCATCCCACACATGTGCAGAATAGCATTGCTAGGGAAGCTTTATTTTTTACTTCCATTTTCGGTGGGCGATCGTGAGATCGCCGAAAAAATCACATCACCCATTCGACATCACCGGGGTAAGGCCAAGTGGAAAATCACAAAAAAATAAATGGGCCTTGTGCCGGCAATCAGCAAGGCCGAGGCGTCCTACATCGCTGGAACATGGCCCTTTTTGGGGGGCCTTAGCCACCTAGTGGAAAGTCTAGCCCAAAGTTTCTTGTCGTTTTGTGAGTTCTGTGAGAAGAGTTGTAACATTTTTATTTTTGAAAAATGATCTTTGGAAAATAAATCCTGAAAAGACTGAGGGGCTAAATTTGATAAGGCCCAAAAACAGGTGAGAAAATTTGTGCTGCCTGCTAATTAACATGATTAAAACGCTGAGCCCAGTGCTGAACATGCTGCTGGCTGGCTCAGCATTCAGCAGGAGGCCCAATTTTGTGGGAAGTGATCTCTATTTAAATCTAGCCTGCAGTATGAAACGCTGTCTGCACTTCATAAAGGGGAGGTGCTTTCTGAAATAAGCACCTTATTCTTAGTGGAGCTAAGGAAGGAGAAGTTACCAATGTCGCAACAGGATAGAGAAATGGCATCTAGGTTCCTGATGCAGCACTTAAGTCTTTAGTGCGGGGGGTCAAAAGGAGGAGATAGATCCTCTATCTGCAAGGGGTCAGGAGGCCCTCCAGACTGACTGTAAAAAGGCAGTGGGAACAGATTGCTGAAGCAGCCAGTGCCACCAGTCTTTCCCCCAGGACCTGGATCCAGTGTCGAAAGAAGTTTAATGACCACACACTGGTCAGGGTCAGTGAATGCATCTTCAAATACCATATTCCATCACTGCAGCTCTAGCCTCGCACACCCATCACTCACCGACCAACAATCTCGAGCAATCACCACTCATAGCTTCACCTCAACCTCACACACTTACACTGTTGCAAGCCTCACACTCACATCTTGCACACACTGTCAGCTATTCAACCATGACAGGCACATCACCCAAACACATTGCACCACACTCACTGACACACTTCCCTTTATCTTGCAAGCCAAGGTGCTGCATAACCAGCACCAGCAGCAGCTACAAATGTGGGAGCCGGCACGGCTGCAGAACATGACCCAGCTGGAGGAGACAGTTCTAGAAATTATTGGAGGGGCCATGATGGAGTCCGTGGCGATCGGTGAGGCTGAAAGCATTCATGATGACGGTATGCTCATACCTAATCCTTCTTCTCGTATCCCACTTCCTCCTCATCCCACAATCACTTCTCACTTCCAAGCTGATGATGGTGTAAGCATGCACATATTGCTTCCCTACCTCCCTCACCACAACCCGGCCCTTGTGCTATTCTTCTTTCAGATACCCAAGAATTCCAATCAGCCCAGCTAATGCAATAAGAACAAGAGGAGGAGATTAATAGAGGTGAAGAGACACGGTCACTCGATCTGACACTCACAGGCACCAGCTCAGAAACTGACACCGCGTGTACTTTAGAGGGTAGTATAGAGGCAGGATCTGCACAAGGTATGTCATCAGGCAGGGCAGGGCAGGGCAGGAAGAAAGGGTAGCGCAGGTGCCAGCTCTCCAGAGGGCGACATCGCGCACGTGTTTTGCTGCACAGGAGTCCGATGAGGATGTCGAAAGGGGCTGCCTTCAGAAGAAGGGTGATGGGTACGCACACAGAAAGGCTTGGTGCAATGGCAGGCCTGCCAGAGAGCCTCTTGTTACTGTCAAGGAGCATAGAGGGCTCCAGTTCCAACTTTACACAGGGCTTTGTGCAGTGTTTGGAGCCCGTGATTTCCAGGATGGAAGTGATGGGCAACTCCATTAGAACACTTGTGGACCCAACCATGATGCTGGGTCTGATGGACAATGTCTCAGCTTTCATTGCAGCACAAGTGGAAGCGACCCAACGTCTCAGTGCTGCTATGAAAGCTCAGACTGCTCTCATGCAGTCTCAGCTTGCTGCCACACAATCTCAGACTGATGGCACTGTGGTTGGGTTTACAAGTGTGCAAAGGGGCTTGCAGGATGTCACACCAGTCCCACAATCTGAGCTCCAACAGATTACTAGGGTTGCTGAGGTGCCGCCCCGGAGGGAGTGACAGTGGCTCTGTGGAACGCAAACCTATTGTTTTCTCTCAGGATGACAACATTCGTACTTCCACGACTGCCACTCTGCCAGTGCTCTTGCTGTTGCCTGTTAGCCAGCCAGTCCAGACTGCTGCCGCCCATGCTGAGGTGGTGCAGTCTACAGCCGGGCTTTCTAGGCCCAGAGTTGCTCAAGGTCATCCTGCGAGGCCATCTGCAGTTTCTCCCACTGAAAGTCAACAGCCTTCCACCAGCCATGCTGCAGCCACTGGGGTAGCACTTTGTAGCAACACTTTGGATAGGCAAAGGCACATGGAAGACAGGCACTAAAGGAATGCATAAGGATGATTAGTTGACTTTGTTCTGTAGTTTTGGATTGAATCATTTATAAATTATGTCTGAAATGTTTGTTGTGTGGTATCTTTCATTTCAGCATTGTAGCCAAGAGGATGCTGTGATGACAGAGGGATAGTAAGGTGAGGAAGTGTTGAGCAATGGGGATCTGGGTTTCATTCAAGGAAACCGGGGTCTGATGATGCGCTGATGGACAGCCCGTCCAGAATGGAAATTTGCAGGCTGTCTCCTCTTCCTCCTCCTCCTCCTCCTGAGGTGGTCGCGGAACACGTGGTAGCAAGGACTGTGCCCTCATAATGGCCAAGTTGTGGAGGATGCTATAGACCACCAGAAATTGGGACACCCATTCCGGTGAGTACTTGAGAGCTCCTCCCGAGCAGTCAAGGCAGCGGAACTGTTGCTTGAGCACCCTGATGGTCTGCTCAATGATGTTACTTGTGGCAGCATGGCTGGCATTATATGATTGCTGGTCATGAGTAATAGGTTGCGGAGCAGAGCCATCAGCCAGATGTAGAGTGGATAGCCCTTGTTGGCTAGCAGCTATCCTCGGGTTTGACAGCAAACTGGACTGGTGCAGGATGAAGGCATCATGACTGCTGCCAGGATGTTGTGCTCGGCGTGGTCGCACACCAACTGCACCTTAAGTAAGTTGTAGCCTTTGCGGTTATGGAACATCTCACCATTGATATGATGTGCAGTCGATGGTGCCCTGCACCATGGTAAAGCCTGATATCCTGGCTGTTGTGCATGCAATAACTGTTAGACTGAGTACTGTTTAACTTCAAGAGGTATAACCTTGGCTCTGCTTTATTAAGGCCCAAAGTGACAAATATACAAAATGGCTGGCCTTTTATACTTGGGCTGCACACACGTGAGAAGGTCCAGTGTTTTACGCTCCCGGGTTGACCGTCTCAGTTCAACTCCAGCCTTGGGTGAGTGTTCAGAGTCTGTTGTGACTGGTGGCTGGGTGGCTGACCTGGTGGGAGTGGCAATGGCCATGTCAGGGATTGAAAGTCCATTTTCATTGAACATGTCAGTGATTGAAAGTCCCGATTCACTGATGAGCACTGAGTCCTCTGATGACTGGGGGTAGGTTGGTTGGTCGCCGATTGTCTCTTCCTCCGACTGTTCCGGTTCGTCTGTGTGCCACAGCTTTGTCTGATCCATATGTTTCCTGCATGTTTGCCCATTTTTGAGCTTGACAATAAATACTCTGTTGCCCTCCTTGGCCATGATAGTACCAGTGATCCACTTGGGACCCTTGACATTAATTCAGAACATAGACAGGATCATGTACAGAAATATGCGATCGTGATACCCTTGCTGACTTTGTCTTCTGTATTCAACATGATTATTTAAGTCAGGGTGTACAAGAGATGGCTTGGTCTTAAGACCTCTCTTCATCATTAGTTCAGCAGGCAAGACCCCGGTAAGCGTGTGTGGTCTTGTCCTGTAACTAAGCAGTATGCATGACAGGCGGGTCTGCAGTGATCCTTGGGTTACTCGCTTCATACTCTGCTTTATGATTTGGACAGCACGTTCTGCTTGCCCATTGGATGCAGGTTTGAACGGCGCTGACCTTACATGTTTGATACCATTGAGTTTGATGAACTCTTGAAACTCCTGACTGATGAAGCACGATCCGTTGTCACTAACAACGATGTCAGGCAGACCATGTATCGCGAACATGACACTGAGATTCTCAATGGTAGCTGTGGATGTGCTGGATTACATGATTATACACACTATCCACTTCACATATGCATCCACCACAACTAAAAACATCTTTCCCAGGAAGGGACCTGCAAAGTCTATGTGGATCCTGGACCATAGTTTGGACGGCAAGGACCACAGATTCAGCGGCGATTCCGCTGGTGCTTTGCTGAGCTGCATGCAAATGTTGCACTGATGCATACATGATTCCAGCTCAGAGTCAATTCCCGGCCACCATACATGAGATCTGGCAATGGCTTTCATCATTACTGTTGTGTACCTAACACAGATGAGACTGCACACAGGGAGGTTAAAGTAACAGTGACCTCAGTCTTTATTAAGGCACTCCAGAGTGAGGAACAGGCCTTAGGGGTCGGCTTATATACAGTGCTCCCAAGTGATGCTGGGATCTCTTGGGACTTCAGGGGATGCGCTCCCTGGTGGCGGAACATGGGACTGCATGCTTTACAGATACACAACAATTACAATGCCGGGATGTGTGCTATGTAGCTCCTGTACAAATTTCTCTCTCCCTTGGGCATAACAACACGATTGCCCCACAGTATACAATCTGACTGAATAGACAGTTGGTCTTTGCAACGAATGTAAGGTTTGGTCTCCTCGCATATTATGTCTCTGGGTTCGGCCAGGCCGCCAACAGGCAGCCTGGCACCGCCTGCTCTCTACCTGATCACGCAGGTTGGGGTGAACCAGCGAGAGTCTGGTTTTAAGTGTCCTTTTCATGAGTAGCTCAGCCGAGGCACCCCTGTGAGCGAGTGGGGTCTCGTGCGGTAGCAGAGCAGAACTCGGGGCAGGCAGGTTTGGAGTGAGCCTTCTGTGACTCGTTTCAGGCTATGTTTGATTGTTTGTACTGCCTGCTCTGCCTGCCTATTGGAGGCTGGTTTAAACCGGGCCAAGGTGATATATTTGATCCCATTGCGGGTCATGAATTCTTTAAATTCGGCACTGGTGAAACATGGCCCGTTGTCAATGACCAGTATGTCAGGCAGGCCGTGGGTGGCAAACATGGCCCTCAGGCTTTCAATGGTGGTGGCAGTGCTTCCCGACATTATTTCACATTCAATCCATTTTGAAAAAACATCCACCACCACCAGGAACATTTTACCGAGAAATGGGCCCGCATAGTCGACATGGATCCTCGATCTGGAGGGCCAGGACCACAAACTAAGTGGTGCCTCTCTGGGCGCGTTGCTCAACTGAGCATACACACGGCATTGCCGTACACAAGACTCTAAGTCAGAGTCGATACCAGGCCACCACACGTGGGATCTGGCTATCGCTTTCATCATTACTATACCCGGGTGTGTGCTGTGGAGATCCGAGATGAAGGTCTCCCTGCTCTTTTTGGGTAGCACTACGCGGTTACCCCACAATAGGCAGTCTGCCTGAATGGACAGCTCGTCCTTTTGCTGCTGGAACGGCTTGATTAGCTCTTGCATTTCAACGGGGATGCTAGCCCAGCTCCCATGCAGTACACAGTTTTTTACTCGGGACAGTAGAGGATCTTGGCTGGTCCAAGTCCTAATCTGGCGGGCCGTGACAGGTGATTTATCATTTTCAAATGCTTCCATGATCATCAACAAGTCTGCGGACTGCGCCACCATCAACAAATTTGCAGGCTCCGCCATTTCCACCCCCGTGGTGGGCAATGGTAGCCGACTTAGAGCATCCGCACAGTTCTCGGTGCCTGACCTGTGGCGGATGGTATAATTATACGCTGATAGCGCGAGTGCCCACCTTTGTATGCGGGCTGAGGCATTAGTATTTATCCCCTTGTTTTCAGCGAACAGGGATATGAGGGGCTTGTGATCGGTTTCCAGCTCAAATTTGAGGCCAAACAGGTACTGATGCATTTTCTTTACCCCGAACACAGTACGCTAATGCCTCTTTCTCAATCATGCTGAAGGCCCTCACGGCCTGAGACAACCTTCTGGAGGCATAGGCGACAGGTTGCAACTTCCCCGCAACGTTAGCTTGTTGTAATACACACCCGACTCCGTACGACGACGCATCACATGCTAGCACAAGTTTTTTACACGGGTTATACAATACAAGCAGCATGTTGGAGCATAAAATGTTTCTGGCTTTCTCAAAAGCAATCACTTGGTTTTTTCCCCATGCCCAGTTCTCACCTTTATGCAATAACACATATAGGGGTTCTAAGAGGGTGCTTAACCCCGGTAAGAAGTTACCAAAATAGTTGCGGAGTCCCAGGAACGACCGCAGCTCCATGACGTTCTGTGGCCTGGGCGCGTTCCTGATAGCCTCTGTCTTGGCGTCTGTGGGCCGAATGCCGTCCGCCGCGATCTTTCTCCCCAAAAACTTTACTTCTGTTGCCATGAAGACGCATTTCGACCTCTTCAGCCGCAGCCCTATGCGATCCAGTCGCTGGAGGACCTCCTCCAGGTTTTGTAGGTGCTCGACGATGTCCCGACCCGTGACGAATATGTCGTCCTGAAAAACCACCGTGCGTGGTACCGACTTGAGTAGGCTCTCCGTGTTTCTCTGGAAGATCGCTGCAGCCGACCAAATTCCAAACGGGCATCGGTTGTAGATGAACAGTCCCTTGTGCGTGTTGATGCAGGTGAGGCCCTTCGAAGACTCCTCCAGCTCCTGCGTCATGTAGGCCGAAGTCAGGTCGAGCTTGGTGAACGTCTTGCCTCCTGCCAGCGTCGCAAATAGGTCGTCTGCCTTAGGTAGCGGGTATTGGTCCTGTAGCGAGAAACGATTAATAGTTACTTTATAATCGCCGCAAATCCTGACCGTGCCATCACTTTTGAGTACAGGAATAATTGGGCTGGCCCACTCGCTGAATTCCACTGGGGAGATGATGCCCTCATGTTGCAGCCTGTTCAGCTCGATTTCCACTCTCTCCCTCATCATGTGAGGTACCGCTCGCGCCTTGTGGTGAATGGGTCGTGCCTCTGGGACCAAGTGGATCCGTACCTTCGCCCCGGAAAAGTTTCCAATGCCTGGCTCAAAAAGGGAAGGAAATTTGTTCAGAACCTGGGTACATGAGGCCTCATCGACATGTGATAGTGCTCGGATGTCATCCCAGTTCCAGCGGATTTTGCCCAGCCTGCTCCTTCCAAGCAGTGTGGGGCCATCGCCCGGGACAATCCAGAGTGGCAGTTCGTGCACCGTGCCCTCGTAGGTGACCTTGACCATGGCGCTGCCCAGGACAGTGATGAGCTCTTTGGTGTACGTTCTCAGTTTAGTGTGGATGGGGCTCAGGGCTGGTCTGAGTGCCTTATTGCACCACAGTCTCTCAAACATCTTTTTACTCATGATGGATTGGCTAGCGCCAGTGTCCAGTTCCATGGCTACGGGTAAGCCATTCAATTTTACATTTAGCATTACAGGTGGACATTTCATCTCAAATGTGTGCACCCCGTGTACTTCAGCATGTGCCTCCTCTCTCTGAGGCTCGAAATTGCTTTGATCCACCATGGACTAATCTTCCTCTGCCACGTGGTGGTTAGCAGGTTTTGCAGAGCTTGTAGCTCGTCTGCAAGCATGTTGGAGGTGTCCCATTGTTCCACAGCTCTTGCAAACATACCCTTTGAAGCGGCATGAATAGACTGAATGGAAGCCTCCACAACGCCAACAAGGTGTGAATTGCCTTGTATTTATCCTTTGTTGCAGACTCTGAGTCATCTGGGTCACCTGAGGCCTGCTGGCAGTTGCAGACTCGTGGTTTCTGCCCTGTACATTTCTGCTTGCAAACACAGTTCCAGTTAATTTATGAACATTGCTAGCACTTGTGTGCTGAGAGATTTGTTTGGTGTTATCACTGGTGGACATAAACGCCTGCGCTACTGAGGGTCAGTGTCTCTACAATCAAAAGTTTTCATAGGATGGTCTCATGGCCAATGCCCAGTACAAAAAAGTCTCTGAGCATCTGCTCCAGGTAGCCATCAAACTCACATTGTCCTGCAAGTCGCCTTAGCTCGGCGACGTAGCTCGCCACTTCCTGACCTTCAGATCACTGGCACGTGTAGAACTGATACCTCGCCATCAGCATGCTCTCCCTCTGGCTAAGATGCTCCAGAACCAGTGTACACAGCTCCTCATACGACTTATCTGTGGGTTTCACCGGAGCCAGAAGATTCTTCATGAGGCTGTAGGTTGGTGCCCCGCAGACCGTGAGGAGGACCGCTCTCCTTTTTGCAGCGCTTCCTTCTCCGTCCAGCTCGTTGGCTACAAAGTACTGGTCTAGCCGTTCGACAGAAGCTTTTCAGTCCTCACCCTCTGAGAACTTCTCCAGGATGCCCACAGTTTGCTTCATCTTTGCGTTGGATTCATATACTTGTCGCCAGTTGTCGCCAGATGACCCTGCACACAGGGAGGTTAAAGTAACAGTGACCTCAGTCTTTATTAAGACACTCCAGAGTGAGGAACAGGCCTTAGGGGCCGGCTTATATACAGTGCTCCCAAGGGATGCTGGGATCTCTTGGGACTTCAGGGGATGCGCTCCCTGGTGGTGGAACATGGGACTGCATGCTTTACAGATACACAACAATTACAATGCCGGGATGTGTGCTATGTAGCTCATGTACAAATTTCTCTCTCCCTTGGGCATAACAACACGATTGCCCCACAGTATACAATCCGACTGAATAGACAGTTGGTCTTTGCAATGAATGTAAGGTTTGGTCTCCTCGCACATTATGTCTCTAGGTTCGGCCGGGCCACCAACAGGCAGCCTGGCACCCCCTTTTGGGTGCCAAAACCCTCCCTGGTGTCCCAGTAGACCGAAATTTTAAAATTGCGAATGCTCTTCCCTGTAAGTGAAGGGGAGAGACGTGGTGATCCGGCACGTGATGACACTCGGAGATTGAACTCCAAGCCATCGTCAGCATCTTCGCGGCGTATGAGAGCATGGGCCTTACGCTAAACATCCGTAAGACAAAGCTCCTCTACCAACCTGATCCCGCCACACAGCACTGTCCCCCAATGATCAAAATCCTCGACGAGGCCTTGGACATCGTGGACCATTTTCCATACCTCGGGAGCCTATTGTCAGCAAGAGCCGACATTGACGACAAGGTCCAACACCGCCTTCAGTGCGCCAGTGCAGCCTTCAGTCGCCTGAGGAAGAGAGTGTTTGAAGACCAGGACCTCAAATCCGGCACCAAGCTCATGGTTTACAGGGCAGCAGTGATACTAGCCCTCCTATATGGCTCAGAGGTGTGGACTATATAGAGCAGACACTTGAAAATGCTGGAGAAGTACCACCAACGCTGCCTCCGCAAGATCCTGCAAATCCATTGGCAGGACAAACGCACCAACGTCAGTGTTCTTGCTCTAGCCAACATCCCCAGCATTGACTACGCTCGATCAGCTCCGTTAGGCGGGCCACATCGTCTGCATGCCCGATACGAGACTCTGAAAGCAAGCGCTCTATGCGGAGCTTCGACACAACAAGCGAGCTCCAGGTGGGCAGAGGAAATGCTCCAAGGTCACCCTCAAAGCCTCCTTGATAAAGTGTAACATCCCCACTGACTCCTGGGAACCCCTGGCCCACGACTGCCCAAAGTGGAGGAAGAGCATCCGGAAGGGCGCTGAGCACATCGAGTCCCATTGCCGAGAACAAGCAGAAATTAAGCGTGGACAGCGGAAGGAGTGTGTGTCAACCCAGGCTCCCCAACCACCTTTTTCTTCAACCACTGTCTGCCCCACCTGTGACAGAGACTGTAGGTCCCGCATTGGATTCCTCAGGCACCTCAGAACTCACTTTTAGAGTGGAAGCAAGTAATTCTCGACTCCGAGGGACTGCCTATGATGATGATGTACTCACTGCTCCCATTAGGAGCAACTTCCGAATCCAAGTAAAAAAAACAACACAGAATTTCCTCAACCACCGCGGCGGTGAAAACACACAAAATGGGGTGGGAGCTCCCCGTTTTGAGTGGTGGGCAATTTCGGCCCCTCTATGTTTATCTAAACCTGTCCACCATAAGTAACTGTATGCAAAACTTTTGGTCAAGCTCATTCCCAGATGCTAGTCATGAAGATCTCCTAACAATTTGGACCTGAACTTATTTGGAATAACTACTCTTGCACCCCACATGATAATATCTTTATCCACTGATAATTCATTCCTATGAACGAAGTATGGATGAATATCTTCCTCTGATACCTGGTTTAGCCAGCCATTTGCTATGCAATCGTACACCTTTGACATAACTGGGTCACATTTGGTCGCTCTACCCATCTCTTCAGCTGTGACTCACAGTTCATCAATGTATGAAAAATAGAGCACTTCTTCCCTATTAGGTGTAACTTGTGATGGGGATGGCAACCTGGACATAGCATCAGCATTACCAGCAGTACAACAACAATGGGTGTGGCCCAATTACTTATATCTACCTTTTGAGATAAGGTTCTCAGTCACTAGTCTTTTGAGTTCTTGCTCAACTTTCTCCTTGAGTGCATATGGTATGGGACGTGGCTTGCAGTAAATTGGTCTTGCATCCTTCTGTACTCTGAAGGCTTGGATTAGACAGCCTGTTTCGTGGAACACCTTCAAATACTGCTTGATGACATCATCTTTCAACATAACAAAAATCTCATTCCAATCCAGTGTCAGTGATCCTAACCAATTTTCTATGTTTCTATAGCAGGAATGGGGTACTGAAGTTGCATGTTCAGCCATGAACTCATTGAATGGCGGTGCAGGCTAGAAGGGCCGAATGGCCTACTCCTGCACCTATTTTCTATGTTTCTATTTCTACATATTAAGGCAGGCTTGTCTCCTGCCACTACTATGAGAGCATGCTCTGAAACTGATCCTTATATTTCACTGGTACTGTGATACATCCTAAAACAGGAATTTGCTCTCCTGAGTAGTCTCGCCATTCTATCTTTGATTTCTCCAGTGGAAAATCACTCAACTTGTCGAGATACAGCGATTCCGGTACTACGCTCATGGATGCACCAGTGTCGATTTCCATGGGTATCCTGGTTCCTGCAACGTCTACTTGGATGACAATACTTCGAGAATCACTGTTAGATACTTCGTGCTCCTGATGATCTGTATCTCCAAAATCTCCTCATCCTGTTGCTTCTCTTCAATGCTTTGTAGTCTCTGGCGATTTCTACTTATAGCATTGAAAGTTGGTTTACACTTCAGTCAGCATGCCTTCGCAAGATGCCTAGTTGCCTTGCAGAAGAAACACTTTGCCTTCACACATGGGCAGCTTTGAGCAATGTGTTGTCTCAGGCACCAATAGCATGACTTCAATTCACTGTTACCTTGGCCAATTCCTGAGGCCTTGGGGCCCAACTGCCTTTTACTTTTAACTGGCAGGCGATTCAGCTCAGTTGTCTTGAGGACTGCAAATGGCACAAAATTCTCGGGAGTATTGGTCAGCCATGTTCATCGACATAGCTGTCTGACAAGCTAAATCAAAAGTCAAGCTAAGGGTTGTCAACAACTTCCTTCTGATTGCCTCATTTTTCATCCCACAAACAAAGCGGTCACGCAATGCTTGGTCCTGAAAGTTTCCCAAATGACTGAATGGATAGCTTTTTTAAAGCTACAATATACTCACTGATACTGTCATCAGTTAATTGATCTCGTGTTCCAAAACGATAACATTCAACAATTTCCAGGTGCTCAGGACTGTAGTGCTGTTCTTTCTGTCAGTGGCGTGTCCTTCGGCTTGACGGGAACAAGCACATTTTTCAGAGTTTCATACACCTTAGAGCCTGCTTCAATCAAGAAAATAGCCCGCTTCCTTTCTAAAACTACCAGGTTACAGTTTTCATCATCGAGAACTTTGACGATACTATTTGTGGTGAAAAACATTTCTAGCCACTCCACATACACTCCGAAAGTCTCTCGGTCATGATGGAACTCACCCAAGTGCCCTATTATTCCCATGGGTGTGGCCATCTCGTTGACAGTTCAGCCAAGTGTGCTTGAAATTTACCTTGGATTTTTAGCTTTCTGCAAAACAAAGAACCTCTCAAAGTCTCTGTCGCTTGGCTGAATCATCCACCGACAAAAATTTCAGCTAGGGAATCCGATTATCCTATCCTCATCACCAATGTGATATCTTCTTATGACATCACAAACAAACATACTCTACAAGATGGCTCCAATACAGAAACCCGTCACCATGTGACTTTGTCACATGACCCTTTATTTTATTTACATCTGTAGATGCATTACCACAGTCGTCCACTAGTGGAGCAGTAGCCCAGTAGGGGGAGCTCCAGATTACAATCGCTCTTACAGCCCCGCGCCGACCTCTTTGCACCCCACGGGTGAAATTGCCCCATGGGCCGCGAGGATGGCGCCGGGACTTTTATCACCCGGCCCAGAAGTTTACCGCCCCAATCGGGGCGTGGCGCAATTTCGGCCTCATGGCATTCAGCAAAAGCAGTGAGGAAATATTAACTTCAAAAAACGGGTGGGTTGGGAGCGTTGGGTTAGTTAAAGTGTTACAAATGTGAATCCCAACCTGAAACTGCCTCCAACCCATCTCAACGGAGGCGGGACGGGGTACAGGTGGTCTATTTAAATATTATAATGAGACTGGAAGTCTCTTTAACTCCATTTTGTGTTTAACTGTAGCTGGTCAGGTTTTACACATTTTGTGCCACAAGACTACCACATCCCCGCCGTTCTTTTGGCCTTCCCTGCGGCTCATCACCCTGTAATGCTCGGCTGCCTCCCCCCACCGCCTTTGCTGTACCGGCCCCCGATCTTCTGCAGACACCCCCCACCCAGTCCTCCCATCGCCCTGCGATCCTTGGCAGACATCACCCACACAAACCCCCCACCCATGCAATCCCGTCCTCTCTCCTCTCTGCGGCCTAGTGCCAGAGGCTTACTGCACGGGGCCAGCCAGCCTCTCAATCTGGCTGGCTGCAGGTGGGAAACAGGCTGCCCATGCAAATCAGGCCCTTCCGTTCTCGGGGCCTGTGTGTAAAGGAGACTTGCTGTTCTTTTAACTAATGTGGACTTCAGAATCCCACATATTGAACGGGAATGATTTCGGTAAGTGTCAGTATCTTTTATGTTTCATAAAAACCTCATATTTGTGGTCTTGTTAGAGGCGAAAGATGAACCCGTTTAGCAATCCCCTCATTAAATTCAGTACACAGATGTTATCTATGTGGTGATTTCCCTCTGTTTGAAAAAGCAAAGAGACATAAGCTGGTTTGTTTACAAGATTAATAATTGGCTGTTGCAAGCTCTCCTGCAGGCTTAAAAATTGACAGATGGGCGGACGGCCCATGTAATTAAAATGCCTGCTAACTATTTATTAGGTTAATGAAATAGATGATTGACTGCAGTGTGAAAACATGATGATTTCTGTACTGTTGGACCTCAGAAGTTCCATACCCAGGAAGCTAATTGATCAGGGATGAGTTGTGTGAGATGCAAGGTTAATATAGATATTCTGGAGTTCGGTGCTTTTTCTCTTTTAAGAAAGGGAGCAGGGAGTAATTTTGTCACAACTTTCCTCAGGAGATAAAATGTATTGGATTAAGTTCACAGTAGACACAAATGTACATTGTTAGGGTAAAAAGATGGTTTAAATGGTGAATAGTTTCATATAATTTCATTTGTTTTTCTTTTGTTAATTTATGAAGCCGATTGTTTCCTCCCCTCTCCCCTGCGCCCTCCCCCCCGAGATTATCCTCTTCTCCTCATACTCCAACACAGTTTCAAGGCTCCTAGCCTCTCACTCAACTGACCATTTTTTTTGTATGTGTGCACCTGATAATTTTGAACATCAGTCATCTTTGCTATTTTAGTACTTGAGCATGACTATTGCATTCTGCACAAGCTTGTAATCGCCAATGTTGTAAATGATTGCCAATGTTTCTTATTAGTCTTGGAAATTAGAATGTGGGCTTCCAGTTATGAGCATCTGGGGAATGCGTGGATTCTAACACTTGTATAAAATCTGTTTCCAATAAATTCTACCGTGAAGCCCTGTAAATTTTGGGAACATCGTCACCAGGGAAATGAGCAAGGCAAGAGCTTGACTCATTTGGCACTGATAATAAAGTACAGTTTATCCCTTCAGATTTGGAGATAAGGCAGATATAATGTGGTCATAAATACTTGTGAATTAATGATCTTTTACAAGCTGTCTTCCATACCATTCCATTCTAGTTTGTACTGAAATATGTTAGCTGCATTGCTACTTAAAGAAAAATAAAAGTCTAGGGGGAGCATTTTCAGTCCAAAGTACTTTTCCCATCTCTCTTAACCTAACGCTTTGCTAACTCATAGGCCCCGATTTTAACTGCCCTCGCCTGGTGGAAACCGGGCAGCGAGGGATGGTTCATGTAAGGTGAATTACCTATCCTCACTGACCCCGCTTCCTTCCTGCCTTGTCTCCAAATAAACCTGCTCTTGTGGAAGGAAGGAAGTGGGGTCCTACTTTAAATATGCAGATCAGATCCGATGATGTAATCAGGAATCGAACTGTAATTTCAACCTGATGCCTGAAGGGTGGTCATTTTCTGCTCCCCCGTCAGTGAAAACCTGGCGGGTGCCAGATCCTGGGCCAGAGGAGGCCCAGAATATAAGATTTAAAGTTATATTTCAGGTTTCCTTGTGGGCCAGAAGAGGCTCCTCCAGGCCTGATGAGGAAGCCTTGGGGCTCCCTTGCGACGGCCCCATCCCCCAACCCCACCTGATCATGGCCAATTCCTTCCGTCCCTTCAGTCATGAACCCTGCCATAGACTTCACCCCTCTGCCGATCCCTTCTGAAAGCCTTCACTCTTTCCTGATTCCTTCCACACATTTCTCCCCGCTTCCTGATCCCGTCCGACGGCCTTTTCCCCTCCCTTCCAGCAGCCTTTTTCCCCCTCCCGATTCCTTCCCCCTCCCAATCGCTTCCAATAGCCTTCTCCCAGACTTTAATATTGAGGCCATAGAGTCCAAATCCATTGATGGTCTTCCCTCTAAAGCCATTTCTATGTATCAGTTACAGAGAAGGTACTTCAAACCGTCGAGCATCGGATCTGGAGCTGCACAGCACTAGAAGACCCACTAACTACTGTATATGTAGCAGCACCCAGCCAATAGTGCTCATATGCCAAAGTTTTGGTCTCACTGGAATGACCCTGGAGAGAAGTAACCTAAAATGGTGGGTCCCTGGGTACAACCAGTGGAGTTCACAGCACAGAAGGAGGCCATTTTGCTGCTCGTTTGCTAATCCTTACTATTCTAATTTTTAAGAATCCATTCACGGGATGAAAGCGTCACTTGCAAGGCCAGCATTTATTACCCTTGAGAAGGTGGTGGTGAGCTGCCTTCTTGAGCCGCTGCAGTCTGTGAGATGAAGGTACTCCCACAGTGCTGTTAGGAAGGGAGTTCCAGGATTTTGACCCAACAAATATGAAGGAACGGCAATATATTTCCAAGTCAGAATGATGTGTGACTTGGAGGGGAACTTGGATGTGATGGTGTTCCCATGCGCCTGCTGTCCTTATCAGTCTCGATGGAAGAGATTGCGGGTTTGGGAGGTGCTGTTGAAGAGGCCTTGGTAAGTTGCTGCAGTGCATCCTATATATGGTACACACGGCGGTGGTGGAGGTAGTGGATGGGGTACCAATCAAGTGGGCTGCTTAGTCCTGGAAAGTGTCAAGCTTCTTCAATCTTGTTGGAGCTGCACTCAACCACACAAATGGAGAGTATTCCATCACACTTCTGACTTGTTCTTTGTAGATGGTGGAAAGGCTTTGGGGAGTCAGAAAGAGAGTCACTCGACATAGAATACCCAGCCTCTGACCTGCTCTTATAGCCACAGTATTTATGTGCTGGGCCAGTCTGGTCAATGGTGACTACCATCATCAAAGGCAGTCCCTCGAAATCGAGGAAAACTTGCTTCAACTCTAAAAGTGAGTTCTCAAGTGACTGTACAGTCCAATATGGGATGTTGATGGTGGGGGATTCGGCGATGGTAATGTCAAAGATGGTTGTTAGACTTCGCTAGTCATTGCCTGGCACTTGTGTGACGCAAATGTTACGTGCCACTTATCAGCCCTAGCCTGAATGTTGCCCAGGTGTTACTGCATGTGGGCATGGACGACTTCATTATCTGAGGAGTTGTGAATGGAAATGAACGTCCCTACTGCTGACCTTATGATCGAGGGAAGGGCATTGGTAAGCAGCTGAAGATGGTTGAGCCTAGGATACTGCTCTGAGAAACTCCTGCAGCGATGTCCTGGGGCTATGATGATTGACCTCCAACAACCACAACCATCTTTCTTTATGCTAGGTATGACTCCAGCCAGTGAAGAGTTTTCACCCTGATTCCCATTGACTTCAGTTTTACTAGGGCTCCTTGATGTCACACTTGGTCAAATGGTGCCTTGATGTCAAGGGCAGCCAGTCTCACCTCACCTTTGGAATTCAGCTCTTTTGTCCATGTTTGGACCAAGGCTGTAAATGAAGTCTGGATAGATATTCCTTCTTCTTTAATAATGTTTTTATTAATGTATTTTTAAAACCTGAAAAAAACTAGTGTACACTAGGGTGAGTTTCTAAGGGGGTTCTCCCGCTTGTCTGCAGTAACTTCAGCGAAGGAGCTACGGAAATGGTGTAAATAACAGGTTGTTTTTATGGTGTTTCTGTGGCTCCTCTGCCAAAGTTACCGCGCACAATCAGGAGAACTTCTGCAGAAATTCACCCCCTTGATATGCAAATTCCATTAGGTTGAAATGTGCCATGTAAGGAAAAACTGCTGTTTTGTTCAGGATTCATATTGCACTAATCATAAAGTTGATTCTAATTATGGCTATTTCTTACTGGTATACAACCTATACTATATGTTCCTTATCAGCATAGCTGAAAAATTGGGTCATTACCACTGGATAACAATGACATCAAAGCTGATTTAAAAGCGACTGCTTCCATGGTTATACAGTTATGGAACAGCATTTGCAATATTTTGATGGAAAGAAAGACTTGTATTTACATAGTGCCTTATCATATCTGGAATTCTCTGAAAGTGCTTCACAAAAATTACTTTGGAAGTGCAGTCACTATTGTGTAGGCAAACAGTATAGAAATAACTATTCTACAACTTCCTCTTAATGTGGAAGTGGGCAAGTATTGGGGGCCGATGAGGGCGATAGAATGTGGATTTGGAACAATAATGTAAATTCAAAGTAATAGCACAAATAAAATGTTAAACAAGTAAATTCTAAAAGACAGGAAATGGCAGCTGCTGTAGGTTTTGAATGCCTGCAGCAGTTTAAAGGGGTAGGTAGTTGCTGGCTCCAATGCAAAATCAATGATAAAGCTGTATGTACATTAATAGTTTGCTATTGATTTGACATCCTAATTTCGCCACTTAAATGTTTCCTAGCATTCTGCCTTGTGCTGAATGCCTATTCTATATAGGCATTACTAACAATGCAAAATGTATGGTGCTATTTTGTCATTAACACTTAATTAGAGTATACCCACTTAAATATCACTGGACACTTCCAGGGGAATCAAGGTTGGGCAGAAATCTATCATAATGGGTTTCTGCCTAATTTTCAACCACCACCACCCGACTCAAACTAAACATGAATGAGACAAAAATCCTGCCCACTTAGTCTATACAATGTAAATAAAAATATATTTTTTGCTATCTTTAATAAAAATCTGTGAGAATCAAAGTGCTAGCAAGTTCCCATGAGCATCCTGTGACTGAAAGGCAGTGTGGAGTTTAAGTTCAATGAAGATTACAAGTCAGTGATATAACCTAATCGTGTGATGCCTTGCTCCTGTTCACTAATCAACATAGCATTTTGTTTTGGGAATATTACAAATCATTTAAATACTACTCCACTTAAGTACTGTATGTTAAAATAGTTTACAGGCCATTACAACCAATAAAACTTGAAATTATGTAACACCTATCCCATGCTGGTATTATGACAACTTAATTATTGGAAAGGTCATGAATTCATTGCAAACAAAGCCTTTTTTCTCCAAATTCATCACTGCTAAAAGTATGCTCATATGCGGGATATTCAAGAGGGTTTTCAAGTTCAAAAGCATGTTATAAAAAAAAAACATGCCCTTGTACTTGCATTTCATATTGTTTGATATGAGCAACCGTAACCTGACGCCAACACACAGGTATCAGTGTCTAATAATAAATGTCTTCAAAGACTGGTTCACCATGGAGACAGCTGCAGAGCTATGCTGTCTGCTACAGACAACATCTGCTGCAGTGATTGCAGTGATGGTGGTAATCAAGGTCAGTATAACCAACAACATTTATGTCTCCTGCTCCTTCCATAATTGTACAGAAGGTATCCACAATATAAATCGATTTAATACACCTATGTGTCAAATAGGGTACTGATCTATTGTTTGAGCTAGGCTAACTCATTCATAAGAACATAGGAATTTGGAACTTCCTTTCCCATAGACCTACAACAGCAGCATGATAGGGCTGCCTAACCTCAGTGCATTGCTGAACCTCCCAAAGTTCAAGGGGTTGTGGATGGCCATCCAAGCCTCTCATACTTTTGTAACTGGGGAAGTATCTAAATTGACTCCATCAATATTCATTTGGTTGCTGATCAAGAGCACTAGATCATGCAGTTTGAAGCCTGCTCTCCAGTCACTGGTTATTATGCTTTCATTCATTCATTGAATCATGTGCTGCAAGGTCAGTGAAGTGTGAAGGGCCAGAACAATGTGGCATTTAGCTTCAGCAGGAATGATTGGACATAAGTATTGAAATTTTGCTTTATATATTTTTTATTATTTTGAGCTTAAATTAATTTTAATTGACTTCATTTTAGCTGCTCAATACTAAGAGCTGTTTCAAATTGTTTATTTAGTGCCTTAACTGTGAGTTGTCTTGAGGTGGTAATAGATAATTTTGGGTACAAAAGAAGTGCGGTTAACTGTTCTCCGTAGCTTGTCGGCAATATGCTGATGAGGCCCGAGGCCCAATTTTTTAGTTATCTTCTGGCATTCGCCCCCAGCACGCCACCTAATTCAGGCCTGAAAATGGGCCAAACCCAATTTACACCCTCAATGGATAGGGAGGGAGAGCAACCAAACGTAATGGTCCACATTTGAATCTATGACGTATGATAGAAGTACATTGAAGATCTTGAAGAGAAAGTTTAAAAGTTGGATATCAAATTGAAAAACAAGACCTCAAATGTGTTAGTCACTGATTGATGTCTCTGCCACACACTGGAAAGGTTAAGCAGAAGCAAATTAGTAAGAGCAAACTGGTGCAAAGGGAAGAGTTTACATACTTGGGGCATTGAAATGATTTCCGGAACAAGGGACAGCCTTCACCTGAACCAAAACGGATGCAGTGTCTTAGTGGAGAGGGCAAATAGATCAGCGGGGAAGGATTTAACCTGATTTTCAGGGGGTTGGGGCAAATCTAGAGAGGCAGAGCAGGATTAATAAAGCTATTGGAATAGAAACAGAATGCTTTGCTGAAATAAATAGTATGAAGATACTATCAGAGAAGAAATGGAAAGAGGCTCTTGTGTAGCGAGAGATAAAAATACTGTTGTAGTTATCTAAAAAGTAAATGAGAAAATCAGGAAAAAGAATAAAAATTAACATTCCCCAAAATAGAGTTCAATGGGTAACTAGAGAGTTTGGGCCCAAGTTTGCCCCCATGCTTAGAACGGCGCACCTCCGTGAGGTGCGCCTAATTTTTAGATCAAAAACTGCGCCTAAAAGTTACCATGGTATTCTCCCCACAGCTGGAGCGATGCAGGCCCTTGGCGTAGCGCAGCAGAAGGAATGGGGGGGGCGGAGCCAGGTCCCGGTGCTGAAAACAGTGCCGGGACCTCTGCACATGCACGCTAGAGTGTGCGTGTATGTGCAGCAGCTCCTCGCCCCTGAATCTCTGCAGGCTGTGTGGGAGGGGCCCGAGGCACACCGCACCGAACCCTGGCCGAATGGGCTCCCCGCCATTTGATCAAGACTGCTGTGGCTGTCCGTAAGCATTTGGAGAGGAACAGGAAAGATAAAGATGCCAAGTTCCGTTTGATTCTTATTGAGAGCAGAATTCACAGGCTGGCTCATTATTATAAGTCCTAGAGGATACTTCCACCTCACTGGAAATGTGAATCCTCCACATCTTCAGCATGTAGCCTAAGAAGTTTCTTCATTGGTTTATTGGATCTAAAAAAAAATGCTCCCCCACCCCCCCACCCCCACCTTGCAGCAGGCCCTTTCACACAAACCATTCTTGACGTTTGACCCAGAAGCTGACTTTGTGCTCCATCTCACTAAGCTGCAAGGCGGCTTTCATTATCAGCGGGGTTTTGGACCGTTTCCAGATACACAGGTGACTGATTGCCTTGCACTATGTGAGATGAATAGATCTCTCCTGCTGCTGGCTATGAGCCTCCCGCCCCTAGCCCTGACCGAAGGGCTTTGCCGGTGCGTGCTCCAGTTGGCAAGGTAGGGCCTTTTTTTTTCTTATTACTTGATTTATTTTTCATTTATTATTCTTTATTAATTATGATGGTTTCTATGCTTCTTTATTGTTAAAAGTGAAGCGTTTAATGCTTTGTAGAATCCTCTAACTTCCCTTCCCCCCTACCCCTATCTCTGGCTACCTGCGCTGATCTCTTAATCAGGGTTTTTCAGAACGTACAAAAGTGGCCACATTTTCTGGCCTAAATTAGTTTGGAGTAAGTTTTAGCTGGCTAAACTTGCATAAATGGCTAAAACAGGTGTAAGTGGCTGGTAACGCCCCCTTTTGAAAAAAATCGGGACTAAAAAAAAACCTAACTAACTCACTTACACTGGAGCAACTTAAATGGGGAGAATTGCAATTTTTAAGTTGCTCCAAAAAAATCTAGTTGCTCCAAAAAAAACGGAGCAACTCCTGGGGAAACTTGGGCCCAATTAAAACTAAACTGAAACTTAAAAGAGAGGCAGATTTTCGGGCTAACAATCATGAATATATAAAGTGTGTTGAGGCGATGAAAAGGGATATTTGAAGAACTAAAAGGGAATGTGAAGAACTAGCAGATAATATAAAAGGAAATAGTGAGGAATTTTATATGTATATAAAAAGTAAAAGATTGGTGGGAGTCTATATGGGTAGAGTTGCAGAACACCAGAGGGCAAAAAACGTTTGTGGGAGTTGTGTACAGACCTCCAAACAGTAGTAGTGATGTTGGAGAGGGCATCAAACAGGAAATTAGGGGTGCATGCAATAAAGGTGCAGCAGTTATTATGGGTGACTTTAATATGCATATACATTGGGCTAACCAAACTGGAAGCAATACGGTGGAGGAGGATTTC
Organism: Pristiophorus japonicus; assembly: GCF_044704955.1. Taxonomy (NCBI): domain Eukaryota; kingdom Metazoa; phylum Chordata; class Chondrichthyes; family Pristiophoridae; genus Pristiophorus; species Pristiophorus japonicus. The sequence continues at coordinate 185,611,082 of NC_091977.1, forward strand.
CTGGAGTGCATAAGGGATGGTTTTCTAGACCAATATGTCGAGGAACCAACTAGGGGGGGGGCCATCTTAGACTGGGTGTTGTGTAATGAGAGAGGATTAATTAGCAATCTCGTTGTGCGAAACCCCTTGGGGAAGAGTGACCATAATATGGTGGAATTCTACATTAGGATAGAGAATGAAACAGTTAATTCAGAGACCATGGTCCAGAACTTAAAGAAGGGTAACTTTGAAGGTATGAGGCGTGAATTGGCAAGGATAGATTGGCGAATGATACTTAAGGGATTGACAGTGGATGGACAATGGCAGACATTTAGAGACCGCATGAACTACAACAATTGTACATCCCTGTCTGGCGTAAAAATAAAAAAGGGAAGGTGACTCAACCGTGGCTATCAAAGGAAATCAGGGATAGTATTAAAGCCAAGGAAGTGGCATACAAATTGGCCAGAAATAGCAACGAACCCGGGGACTGGGAGAAATTTAGAACTCAGCAGAGGAGGACAAAGGGTTGATTAGGGCAGGGAAAATAGAATAAGAGAGGAAGCTTGCAGGGAACATTAAAACAGACTGCAAAAGCTTCTATAGATATGTAAAGACAAAAAGGTTAGTAAAGACAAACGTAGGTCCCCTACAGTCAGAATCAGGGGATGTCATAACGGGGAACAAAGAAATGGCAGACCAATTGAACAAGTACTTTGGTTCGGTATTCACGAAGGAGGACATAAAAAACAGCCTTCCGGATATAAAAGGGGTCAGACGGTCTCGTAAGAAGGAGGAAATGAGGGAAATCCTTATTAGTCCGGAAATTGTGTTGGGGAAATTGATGGGATTGAAGGCCGATAAATCCCCAGGGCCTGATGGTCTGCATCCCAGAGTACTTAAGGAGGTGGCCTTGGAAATAACGGATGCATTGACAGTCATTTTCCAACATTCCATTGACTCTGGATCAGTTCATATGGAGTGGAGGGTAGCCAATGTAACCCCACTTTTTAAAAAAGGAGGGAGAGAGAAAACAGGGAATTATAGACCGGTCAGACTTACATCGGTAGTGGGTAAAATGATGGAATCAATTATTAAGGATGTCATAGCAGTGCATTTGGAAAGAGGTGACATGATCGGTCCAAGTCAGCATGGATTTGTGAAAGGGAAATCATGCTTGACAAATCTTCTGGAATTTTTTGAGGATGTTTCCAGTAGAGTGGACAAGGGAGAACCAGTTGATGTGGTGTATTTGGACTTTCAGAAGGCTTTCAACAAGGTCCCACACAAGAGATTAATGTGCAAAGTTAAAGCACATGGGATTGGGGATAGCGTGCTGACATGGATTGAGAACTGGTTGGCAGACAGGAAGCAAAGAGTAGGAGTAAATGGGTACTTTTCAGAATGGCAGGCAGTGACTAGTGGGGTACAGCAAGGTTCCGTGCTGGGGCACCAGCTGTTTACATTGTACATTAATGATTTAGACGAGGGGATTAAATGTAGTATCTCCAAATTTGCGGATGACACTAAGTTGGGTGGCAGTGTGAGCTGCGAGGAGGATGCTATGAGGCTGCAGAGTGACTTGGACAGGTTAGATGAGTGGGCAAATGCATGGCAGATGAAGTATAATGTGGATAAATGTGAGGTTATCCACTTTGGTGGTAAAAGCAGAGAGACAGACTATTATCTAAATGGTGATAGATTAGGAAAAGGGGAGGTGCAACGAGACCTGGGTGTCATGGTACATCAGTCATTGAAGGTTGGCATGCAGGTACAGCAGGCGGTTAAGAAAGCAAATGGCATGTTGGCCTTCATAGCGAGGGGATTTGAGTACAGGGGCAGGGAAGTGTTACTACAGTTGTACAGGGCCTTGGTGAGGCCACACATGGAGTATTGTGTACAGTTTTGGTCTTCTAACTTGAGGAAGGACATTCTTGCTATTGAGGGAGTGCAGCGAAGGTTCAGCAGACTGATTCCCGGGATGGCGGGACTGACATATCAAGAAAGGCTGGATCAACTGGGCTTGTATTCACTGGAGTTCAGAAGAATGAGAGGGGATCTCATAGAAACGTTTAACATTCTGACAGATTTAGACAGGTTAGATTCAGGAAGAATGTTCCCAATGTTGGGGAAGCCCAGAACCAGGGGTCACAGTCTAAGGATAAGGGGTAAGCCATTTAGGACCGAGATGAGGAGAAACTTCTTTACCCAGAGAGTGGTGAACCTGTGGAATTCTCGACCACAGAAAGTTGTTGAGGCCAATTCACTTAATATATTCAAAAAGGAGTTAGATGTAATCCTTACTACTAGGGGGAATCAAGGGGTATGGCGAGAAAGCAGGAATGGGGTACTGAAGTTGCATGTTCAGCCATGAACTCATTGAATGGCGGTGCAGGCTCGAAGGTGTGAATGGCCTACTCCTGCACCTATTTTCTATGTTTCTATGAGACAGTAGGGTGACTCGGAGAAGAAGAAAGCAGTCTCAATTGTAAAGGATGATGGTACAACAGAGATACTAAATACTTTGCATCTTGTTTTACAAATGATGGTGCAAATGGGAACATAAGTAAAGGAGAGAAAGACATGGAAACATTTACAGTTAACTGTAGAAAAGAAATAGTTCTGAAAAAATAAAGAGCACACTCTACTCGCGAAAGAAATCAGATTGAAGATATCACAGGCACAGGAGGTGGAGGTAGACTCCTTCATGTCCCACTACGGTTTGCATGATGAAGTTATTCTTTGTAGTGATTTTGACACCACTGAGTGGGTTGCTGGACCACTTCAGAGTCAACCATGTTGGTGTGGGACTAGAGACACACATAGGCCAGACTGGGTAAGGACAGCAGGTTTCCTTCTCGAAACAACTTGTGAACCAGTTAGGTTTTTGTTTGATTGCCTTTGTGAACTTTTCTGGTTTTGCCACTGGAGGTCACATGTTCCTTTCCACAACCACTGTTGTTCTGCTAACTTGGTTTTGCTGTGTGATTCCACAGGATGGTAATGACTCACTAACAGAAGAGGGCACTTTTCTGAGCAATGATAATGGGCCTGAAATTCCGGTTGGAGGCTTCTTTTGGACGAACGCTTCCAACCCACGAATTTGTTATGAATTTACCTGGTGATCCCAGAGGCGCCCGGGATTCCGGTTGGGAGGTCTTCTCTTCCTGCGCATCAGAGCGCACTTCCATCCTCGAGATTCGAACGCAGAAGGTGCAGTCATGTGCGACTGCACAACCAATCAGGTGCAGTATTCACATTAATAGCAATGAGAACTCCGTATCTACGAGTTCTCATTGCTATTAATGAGAAAAAAAACAAACACACTAAATACAACATAAAAAATAAAATACACACCTCACATAATTAAAATTAATTAAAATTTAAAGTTAATAAATGTGGTAGAAAAAATATATATTTTTCCAATTTTTAAAAAAGTTTTGTAATTAGGGTTTAAAATGAACTTACCTTAGTGGGCAGGGGTTTTAAGATAAAAATGTGTTTAACATTTTATTTTTTAATGTTTTTTTATATGTTTTAAAAGAAGAAGGCACAAGAGTTTTAAGGACATTCGCTGGGCAAGAGATGGGCAAATACCGCAATCTTGCCCATGCGAATGATCTGGCTGCCGAGATGCATTGTATCTATCAAGCCAGAACTTGACAGATCGAAAAAGCAGGTTTTTGGCGTAGGCGCATTGCGCACAGAAAATCGGCTTTTGCGATGCCTCCCCGCGTCCGTACACACTCTGTACGGACCCGGTGAGGTCGGAATTTCAGGCCCAGTATTTTTGTTTTAAACTGGGATACAATACTTTTATACTGCAGACCACTTGTGCATCATGAGTCTTTCGGTGAAGGGCGAGTGTATTTGCAATTATAAAACAGCCCAACAGAAGCTTTTCTATAATACATATTTCAGTATAGTATATGTAGCACAGTAGTTTTTCCACGTACTCTCTAGTTTGAATTTTGTCTGTAATTATGAATATTCAAAAGTACAGTTCAGCAAAGTGTCCAGTTTACACATTGGTTAATTAAAGAATGGGTAGAGTCGATTAGAGAAATAAAAGGAAATCATCTCATGGAGGAGGAAGGTACAAAATTCATATTTTGTTTCCGTTTTCATGGAAGTGTATGATTGTGAACATAAAAGAGAGTACAAGAAAAAGAGCTGGAGCAGTTAAATCACGTAACTATAAATAAAATGTAGTGCAAGAGAGTTGGCGGAACTCAAAATGGAAAAAGCACTTGGCTGTGATGGCATGTATCCGAGACTGCTGAGACTAGTCAAGAGAGGAAACCGCAGAGGCTGTGACTGCAATGTTTCAAACATCCTTGGATATAGTACAAGAACTAGAGGGTTGCAAACCTTTTCTGTTCAAAAGGAGAGAAAAGGATGAACCTACCAATTATAGAGTAGGCAGCCTAACATCAGTTGTAGATAGGCTTCGAGGGGCATATCCACAACTGATGAGATAAAATATTTACCTAAAAGAAGCATGTGATAATTAAGGACCATCAGCATGAATTTATAAAGGCAAATCATATCTGACGAACTTAATAGAGTTCTTTGCAAAAATACTAAGTCTGAATAAAATTATTGCAGTGGATGTTTTGTATATGGATTTTCAACAAGTATTTGATAACGTGCCACATAGGTAGCTGTTGATAAAATTGAGACATACAATATTAATGGGAATGTAGAGCATAGGTGGCAATTTGGTTAAAGGAACAAAACAGAGAGCACGGTTGATGGACAGTTTTTTGGACTGCAGGAATGTTATAAGTGATGACCTATAGGGGTGGTAGATAAGACCATTGTTGTTCTCAGTGTGTGTGTAGGATCTACACTTGTGATTGGCAGCACAATATAAAGTTTGCAAACAACTTACAAAATAGGGATAATTCTGTAGAGAACTAAAGGGTTTGGTTTTCACTAAGGCGAGGTGAGGAGAATGTTTTTTACACATTGAGTTGTTGTGATCTGGAATGCACTCCCTGAAAGGGTGATGGAAGCAGATTCAATAATAACTTTCAAAGGGAATTGGATAAATACTCGAAGGGGAAACATTTGCAGGGCTATTAGGAAAGAGCAGGGGAGTGGGACTAATTATAGTAGGCCCTATTAGAGACCAAAAAGGTCATTTGTGTGTGGAGGCAGACGATGTGGCCATGGATCTTAATGAATACTTTGCATCTGTCTTCACAGAAGAGAAGGACAATGCAGACATTGGGCTTGATCAAAAAATACCAACATACCACTTGGTGGGAAATTCATCAGCGACATACCGCTGGGCGGTATGCATACCATCCGCTCCTGCACACTGCTAACATACTGGCCAAAATTGCCAAATTGATGACTTACCACTGACATATCGCCGATCCTGCAGCGCTGGAAAAGGTGGTTTTAAGTCGATCTTCAGTCGGCGGTATGCATTTTCACCTGTGAATTTTTTTTTATCTGTCACCCCCCCCCCCCCTCCCCCCAGTCTCTTTCCCCCCCCCCCCACCCAGTAGTGATCTCCCCGCAAGAGGCAATTTCTCCCCAAGAAGCGACCCCCCCCCCCCCCCCTTCCCTGAACATTGGTCTCAGGCCGGCAGTCTCTGTTGATTCTGGTCTGTGTCTCTCGGGGGGCGGAGCTCCGCAGCAGCATGTGCGTGCGCAGAACTCGGGACCCGAAGATTCCCGAGTGAAAAGGACTCACCACACGCACACCGCCGGCTGCACTCTGCTCGGCTTACGCCAAGAAAAAACTGATGAAAATCGCGCACGCTCCGCCCCAGCGGTACCCATCGAGGAAATAGCAGAGGCTCTGACCATCATTTTCTAATCCTCTCTGGCGACAGGTGTGGTACTGGAGGTCTGCTAACATTGTACCACTGTTTAAAAAGGGATAAAGGAATAGAACAAGTAATTACAAGCTAGTCAGCTGAACCTTGGGGGTGGGAAAATTATTGGAAAAATCTCTGAGGGGCAGGATTAATTGTTATTTAGAAAGGCATGGATTAATCAAAGACAGTCAGCATGGATTTATTAAGGGAAGGTCGTGTCTGACTAACTGGATTGAAATTTTTGAGGAGGTAACAAGTAGGGGTGGATGAGGGTAGCACATTTGACGTAGTCTACATGGATTTTAGCAAGATGCTTGATGAGGTCCCACATGGCAGACTGGTCAGAAAAGTAAAAGCCCATGGGAAAGTGGCAAGTTGAATCCAAAATTGGCTCAGTGGCAGGACGCAAAATGTAACGGTCGATAGGTGTTTTTGTGACTGGAAGGCTGAGTCCAATGGGGTTCCGCAGGGCTCAGTGTGAGGTCCCTTGCTTTTTGTGGTATATATCAATGATTTAGACTTCAATGTAGGGGGCATGAGTAAGAAGTTTTCAGATGATTCAAAAATTGGCTGTGTGGTTGAAAGTGAGGAAGAAAGCTGCAGACTGCAGGAAGATATCAATGGACTGGTCAGGTGGGGAGAAAAGTAGCAAATGGAATTGAATACATAGAAATGTGAGGTAATGCATTTGGATGGGCTAACAAGACAAGGGAATAGACATTAGATGGTAGGATACTGAGAAGTGTAGAGGAACAGAGAGACCTTGGCGTGCATGTCCACAGATCCCTGAAGGTAGCAGGACAGGTAGATAAGGTGGTTAAGAAGGCATACGGGATATTTTCTTTATTAGCCGAGGCATAGAATATAAGAACAGGGAGGTTATGCTTGAACTGGAATAAAACACTAGTTAGGCCACAGGTAGAGTACTGCATACAGTTCTAGTCACCACATTACAGGAAAACTGTGATTGCACTGGAGCGGGTACAGAGGAGATTTACAAGGATGTTGCCAGGACTGGAGAATTTTAGCTATGAGGAAAGATTGGATAGGCTGGGGTTGTTTTCTTTGGAAGAGTGACCATAATCGGGTAGAATTCTTTATTAAGATGGAGAGTGGCACAGTTAATTCAGAGACTAGGGTCCTGAAATTAAGGAAAGGTAACTTCGATGATATGAGACGTGAATTGGCTAGAATAGACTGGCGAGTGACACTTAAAGGGTTGATGGTGGCTAGGCAATGGCAAACATTTAAAGATCACATGGATGAACTTCAACAATTATACATCCCTGTCTGGAGTAAAAATAAAACGAGGAAGGTGGCTCAACCGTGGCTAACAAGAGAAATTAAGGATAGTGTTAAATCCAAGGAAGAGACATATAAATTGGCCAGAAAAAGCAGCAAACCTGAGGACGGGGAGAAATTTATAATTCAGCAGAGGAGGACAAAGGGTTTAATTAGGAGGGGGAAAATAGAGTATGAAAGGAAGCTTGCTGGGAACATAAAAACTGACTGCAAAAGCTTCTATAGATATGTGAAGAGAAAAAGATTAGTGAAGACAAACGTCGGTCCCTTGCAGTCAGAATCAGGTGAATTTATAATGGGGAACAAAGAAATGGTGGACCAGTTAAACAAATACTTTGGTTCTGTCTTCACGAAGGAAGACACAAATAACCTTCCAGAAATACTAGGGGACCAAAGGTCGAGTGAGAAGGAGGAACTGAAGGAAATCCTTATTAGGCAAGAAATTGTGTTCGGGAAATTGATGGGATTGAAGGCAGATAAATCCCCGGGGCCTGATAGTCTGCATCCCGGAGTACTTAAGGAAGTGGCCCTAGAAATAGTTGATGCATTGGTGATCATTTTCCAACAGTCTATCGACTCGAGATCAGTTCCTATGGACTGGAGGGTAGCTAATGTAACACCACTTTTTAAGAAAGGAGGAAGAGAGAAAAAGGGTAATTATAAACTGGTTAGCCTGACCTCAGTAGCGGGGAAAATGTTGGAATCAATTATTAAAAGTGAAATAGCAGCGCATTTGGAAAGCAGTGACAGGATTGGTCCAAGTCAGCATGGATTTATGAAAGGGAGCTCATGCTTGACAAATCTTCTAGAATTTTTTGAGGATGTAACTAGTAGAGTGGACAAGGGAGAACCAGTGGATGTGGTGTATTTGGACTTTCAAAAGGCTTTTGACAAGGTCCCACACAAGAGATTAGTGTGCAAAATTAAAGCACATGGTATTGGGGGTAATGTACTGATGTGGATAGAGAACTGGTTGGCAGACAGGAAGCAGAGAGTCGGGATAAACAGGTCCTTTTCAGAATTGCAGGCAGTAACTAGTGGGGTGCCGCAGGGCTCAGTGCTGGGACCCCAGTTATTTACAATATACGTTAATGATTTAGATGAAGGAATTTAGTGTAATAGCTCCAAGTTTGCAGATGACACGAAGGTGGGCAGCAGTATGAGCTGTGAGGAGGATGCTAAGAGGCTGCAGGGTGACTTGGACAGGTTAGGTGAGTGGGCAAATGCATGGCAGATGCAGTATACTGTGGATAAATGTGAGGTTATCCACATTGGTGGCAAAAACACAAAGGCAGAATATTATCTCAATGGCGGCAGATTAGGAAAAGGGGAGGTGCAACGAGACCTGGGTGTCATGGTACATCAGTCATTGAAAGTTGGCATGCAGCTTCAGCAGGCGGTGAAGAAGGCAAATGGTATGTTGACCTTCATAGCTAGGGGATTTGAGTATAGGAGCAGGGAGGTCTTACTGCAGTTATACAGGGCCTTAGTGAGGCCTCACCTGGAATATTGTGTTCAGTTTTGGTCTCCTAATCTGAGGAAGGATGTTCTTACTATCGAGGGAGTACAGCGAAGGTTCACTAGATTGATTCCCGGTATGGCAGGACTGACATGTGAGGAGGGACTGGATCGACTGGGCCTGTATTCACTGGAGTTTAGAAGGATGAGTGGGGATCTCATAGAACCATATAAAATTCTGACGGGACTGGACAAGTTAGATGCAGGAAGAATGTTCCCGATGTTGGGGAAGTCCAGAACCAGGGGACACAGTCTAAGGATAAGGGGTAAGCCATTTAGGACTGAGATGAGGAGAAACTTCTTCACTCAGAGAGTTGTTAAACTGTGGAATTCCCTACCGCAGAGAGTTGTTGATGCCAGTTCATTGGATATATTCAAGAGGGAGTTCGATGTGGCCCTTACGGCTAAAGGGATCAAGGAGTATGGTGAGAAAGCAGGAATAGGGTACTGAGGTGAATGATCAGCCATGATCTTATTGAATGGTGGTGCAGGTTCGAAGGGCCAAATGGCCTAATCCTGCACCTATTTTCTATGTTTCTATGGAACAGAGGAGACTGAGATGACTTAATTGAGGTGTATAAAATTATAAGAGACCTAGATAGGAAGGACCTATTTCCCTTAGCGGAGAGGTCAATAACCAGGGGGCATAAATTTAAGGTAATTGGTAGAAGGATTAGAGGGGAGTTGAGGACAACTTTTTTCACTCAGAGGGTGGTGGGGGTCTGGACTGACTACCTGAAAGGGTGGTAGAGCCAGAAATCCTCATCACATTTAAAAGATACTTGGATGTGCACTTGAAGTGCTGTAACCTACAAGGCTACGGACTAAGAGCTGGAAAGTGAGATTAGACTGGATAGCTCTTTTTCAGCCAGCACAGATGATGGCCTAATGGCCTCTGTCTGTGCTATAAATTTCTATGATTCTATGAATTGGATAGCCCTTTCAAAGAGCTGTCACAGGCATGATAGGCCGAATGGCCTCCTTCTATGCTGTATCATTCTATGATTCTATGATTTGAGGAGATTAGATAGATCATGAAATTTAAGTGAAGCAACACATATTGTGAAAATAAAATGCATAGAAAAGTAATCAGAAAAAATATTTAAAAGTGGGAGGACAAATTGATAATACTGTAAAAGCATATGAGATTACAGATTTTAAAAATAGGGGTATAGAATACAGAAGCAAAGTGACAATGCTAAACCTATACAAATCATGAGCAGAACTATTCTCTACAACTAAATATTGGGAAGACCAAAGCCATTGGCTGAATTTTTACTTTGAAGAGTGTATGGGTTTGCAAGCGGGTGGGCAGTTAAAATTGCGGCTTCAACCCGCTAACCTCCGCCTTTAACTCAGGCTCGTTAGTGAGCGCACGAGAGTCCCCCTTGAGAGAGGCGGGTGACCTAATTAAAGCAGTTTAGAACTCGTTAAGAAGCTTTTTCATCTGATGTTGCAGCTTTTACTGGCTGTCCACGACATTCCCGGGCTTGCTGAACCTCGGTAGTGAAAGCGGCAATTGAGGGAGCTGAATAATTGCCAATTGAAAAAAAATCACAAATCCTCACACTGACTTCCTTGCCTAAGGGAAAGACTCTTGCTGACACCACTTGTGCTGAGAGTTTGCTTTCAGGAGTTTGCAGGCGATTTCTACAACTTCGGAAGTCACACTCAATATATTGGAGGATTGTGCCTCTGATCATATATCATGCTGTCATATATCAGATCAGCATGGGTGCTGCTTATCCAGTTTTACCTTCGACCTCAGATGAGGGCCACGATGAGTAGCAGCAGCAGCAACACCAGCAGGAGCACTAGCAGCCATTCCTCACTGACCTGCCTCTCCAGAGGAGAGAGGGGATGAGCTCAGGGGTGCACCTCACAGGAGGCGATTCCCCCCAACACGGGGTATATCAGCAGAGGATCAACTTCCTGGATATGACAACACCAGTGCCTCAGGAGGCTCAGGCTATCACGTCAGGTCGTGGCAGACATTTGTAGCTTGCTGGAAGAAGACCTGCTGCCTAGAGACTGTAAAGTCCTGCCCCCTCAGTACAGATTCACATGAGGCATGTAGTGAAGTCAAGGTCACTCTGGACCTGCACCTTTATTTCACAGCTCTGGAATGCTGCACTTGCCTGAGACCTGCCCTTATATACCTGTCTCTTGCAAGTGTAACCCTGGTGGTAAGGTATGCTGGTGGTTGCAGGTCATATCTTATTACAGTCATGTATAGCATGTTAGGATACAGTTATGTATAATAAAATGTAAGATACATGACATCACTCTCCCCAAGGTCTTATTGTCTTTATAGGTTCAGTCTCTCAGGTGGTCTACGCTCTCGCGTGGAGCGTCTGAGTTGTGGTTCAGTTGTTTGCCTTGGTGTCTGTTTTTCTTTGGGTGTGGTTGCTGGTATCTTGCCTGGGCTGTCTGTTTCGATTGGTGTGATTGTTGTTGACTCGCCTGGGCTGTCTGTTGGGATTGCCCTTTCCTCAGGTTGTTCCCTCTGTCTGTCCATTAGGTGGGGTGTGAGTTCCACATTGTAGTCTGCCTCTGGTTCCGCAGTGTTGTTGGTAAATCTGCTTTTGACTTGGTCTACATGCCTCCGGCAGGTTTTGCCATTGTCCATTTGTACTGCCAGTAGCCTGTTTCCTTCCTTGCCCGTTACTGTCCCTGCAAGCCATTTGGGACCCCTGCCATAGTACAAACACTTTGTCCCCTATCTCATTCCATCTCCCCCTCGAATTTCTGTCATGGTACTCAGTCAGCTTACGGCGCTTTGCCTCAACGATTTCGTACATGTCTGGGAGGATTAATGAGAGCCTTGTTTTTAAAGTCCTTTTCATCAACAGTTGTGCGGGGGAGGATTCCAATCAATGAGTGCGGACGAGATCTGTATGCCAGCAGCATTCGCGACAGGCGACCCTGCAGCGTGGGACCTAGGATTTTAAGCATGCCTTGTTTAATGATTTGCACTGCTCTCTCCACCTGGCCGTTGGAGGCCGGCTTGAACGGTGCCGTTTTGACGTGATTTATGCCGTGGTCAATTATAAAGCCTTGGAATTCTGCACTGGTGAAGCACGGACCATTGTCACTGACCAATATGTTAGGGATTCCGTGCGTTGCAAACATGGTTGCGAGGCTCTCCACAGTGGTGGAGGTTGTGCTCGAGTTTAAAATGGTGCATTTGATCCACTTTGAAAATGTATCTACAACTACGAGGAACACTTTGCCCATGAATGGGCCCACATAGTCTACGTGCACCCGCGACCACGGTTTGGTAGGCCAGGGTCAGGGGCTCAGTGGAGCCTCCCTGGGGGCATTGCTGAGTTGGGCACAAATGGTACACCTTCGGACGCAGAGCTCCAGGTCCGCGTCAATACCAGGCCAACAGACCTGGGATCTGGCTATGGCCTTCATGAGAACGATCCCCGGGTGCTCGCGGTGGATCTCCCGGACAAATGCCTCTCTGCCTCGCAGAGGCATGACTACTCAGCTGCCCCACATAGCTCATGCATGCGCCTGTGAAAGGGTTTTAATTCCTCGGGGCAGGCATCGCGAGCCTCTGCCCAGTCACCGGTTAGGACACATCTTTTTACTAAGGATAATGTGGGGTCGCTGGCCGTCCAGGCTCTGATTTGGCGAGCCGTCATATGCGAACCTGTGGACTCAAAGGCATTGATTGCTATGACTATCTCACAGTCCTGTTCATCAGACCCTTCCGTGGTCACCAGGGGTAGCCTGCTGAGCGCGTCGGCACAGTTGTCTGTGCCTGGTCTGTGCCTTATGGTATAGTCGGAGGACGCCAGCATGAGTGCCCACCGTTGAATTCGCGCCGAGGCGTTGGCGTTTATTGCCTTGCTCTCGGATAGGAGGGACGTGAGGGGCTTGTGGTCGGTTTCTAACGCGAACTTGGCCCCGAAAAGGTATTGGTGCATCTTTTTGACACCGTACACGCACGCGAGCGCCTCCTTCTCTACCATTCCATACCCGCGCTCCGCCCGCGAAAGTAACCTGGAGGCATAAGCTATGGGTTGTAATTTGACCGCACTATTGACATGTTGCAAAACGCACCCGACCCCATACGCTGACGCATCGCATGTGAGATCTAGCTTTTTACCTGGGTCAAAGAAAGTCAAAACACTGTTGGAACACAGAAGGTTGCGTGCCTTATTGAAGGCACGTTCCTAGGCGTCCCCCCAAAACCAATTGCACCCCTTTCTGAGTAGCACGTGGAGAGGCTCCAGCAGCGTGCTTAAGTTCTGCATAAAGTTCCCAAAGTAATTGAGTAGCCCGAGAAAGGCGCGCAGTTCTGTGACATTTCGGGGCCTGGGTGCCAGGTGAATTGCTTCTGTTTTGGACTCTGTTGGGCGGATTCCATCAGCGGCAATCCTTCTGCCCAAAAATTCAACCTCGGGTGCTAGAAACAGGCACTTGGATTTCTTGACTCATCGGCCGACCTGATCCAACTGCTTTAGTACTTCCTCCAAATTACGGAGATGGGAGGCGGTGTCCCTGCCCGTGATAAGTATGTCGTCTTGAAATACAACCTTCCCTGGGATGGACTTGAGCAGACTCTCCATGTTGCGCTGGAATATGGCAGCTGCCGACCTGATGCCGAATGGGCATCGATTGTACATGAAAAGGCCTCGAAGTGTGTTGATGGTGGTGAGTAGCTTGGATTCCTCGGTGAATTCTTGCGTCATATACGCAGATGTGAGGTCTAATTTTGAGAAAAGTTTACCTCCAGCCAATGTGGCAAATAAGTCCTCCGCTCTGGGCAGCGGATACTGGTCCTGTAGGGAGACTCTGTTTATGGTAGATTTGTAGTCCCCACAGATTCGTACGGATCCATCAGGCTTCATGACTGGGACGATGGGACTTGCCCAGTCGCTAAATTCCACAGGTGATATAATGCCTTCCCGCAGAAGCCTGTCTAGTTCGTGTTCAATCTTTTCCCTCATCACATAGGGTACAGCTCTGGCCTTGTGATCGACCGGTCTCGCATCCTGTGTGATGTAGATTTTGACTTTGGCCGCTTAGAAAGTGCCCACACCTGGCTGAAAGAGATGTTCAAATTGCTTTATAACTGTTGAGCAGGAGGTCCATTCCTCTCATGACATGGCATGGACATCATCCCATTTCCAGTTTAGTTTTTTGTCAGCCAGTTTCTCCCCAGCAGTGCTGGGGGTCTCTGGGGACAATCCACAGGGGAAGTCGGTTCACTGTCCCTTTGTGTGTGACAGAGATCATGGCGCTGCCTAGGACTGGTACGATTTCTTTGGTATAGGTCCTTAGTGTGGTGTCGACCCTTGTGAGTTTTGGTCTGTCTCTTTTATGCGGCCACAGTTGTTCAAATTGTTGAGCGCCCATGAGAGATTGACTCGCTCCCGTATCCAGCTCCATGTTGACAGATATCCCGTTGAGTAGGACTCTCATCATTATAGGAGGCGTCCTGTTGTCGGAGCAGTGGCCGTTGATTGTGTTGACCCGCTGTACACCGGTGTCCCGGGTACTGTCCCCACCATCTTCTGGTCCGCTTTCTGACCTATCCGATTCGTATACCAGCCAAGCTGTCGTTTTTTTGCACATGCGGGCCAAATGCCCTGTATATTCATAATTTCTGCAAACAGCCTGCTGAAATCGGCATCTCCTTGCCGAGTGCCCACCCCCACACCTCCAGCACAGACCTGTTCCATTGTTCAAAGAGTTTCCAAAGAATGAGCTGTGTCTGGCTGATCTCTCTTGAGCTTCTCTCAGTTTGTAGTTGATTGCTCGCATTGTGGGTTAATGAGGTGTGAACGGCCGTTCCTGTGGCCCTTGATGGCTTCTGCTTGCTGTCGAGAACCTGTTCTCCCGGTTTTGCCTGTGTGTGGGGATAGCAGCTTGTTTAGTGCTGTGAACTTCTTGTTCCGATATTTTGTTAGTTGTCGTACCTGCATTGTAAATCAACCTCGTTTCTTCTTCCCCTACCAAGAATGTCTGTGCAACCAGTGCTGCTGTCTCTAAGGTCAGGTTCTTGGTCTCTATGAGCTTTCGGAATATGCCTTCATGGCCTATTCCTTCAAAGAAAAAATCTCTCAGCATTTCTCTCCTCAGTTCATCGGAGAACTCACATAAACTAGCCAACCTCCGAAGTTCCGCCATGAAGTCGGGTATGCTCTGGCCCACACAGCGTCTGTAGTTGTAGAACCTGTGTTTGGCCATGTGTAGGCTGCTCGCTGGCTTCGGGTGGTCTCTTACCAGTGTGCTCAATCCTTCAAACGACTTGCTTGCTGGTTTCTCAGGTGCCAACAGATCCTTCATTAAAGCGTATGTTTTTGAGCCACAGCTGGTCAAGAGGTGGGCTCTTCTCTTGTCTGCCTTATCGTCGCCTAACCAGTCTTTGGTTACAAAGCTTTGCTGGAGCCTTTCTATAAAGTCCTCCCAATTGTCTCCTGCATTGTACTTTTCATCTGATCCATTGTTCGCCATTTTGTGGATTCTGTAATCCCGTAACCCGTCGCCACTGTAAAGTCCTGTCCCCTCAGTACAGATTCACACGAGGCACGTAGTGAAGTCAAGGTCACTCTTGACCTGCACCTTTATTTCACAGCTCTGGAATGCTGCACTTGCCTGAGACCTGCCCTTATATACCTGTCTCTTGCAAGTGCACCCCTGGTGGTAAGGTATGCTGGTGGTTAGAGGCCATATCTTATTACAGTCATGTATAGCATGTTCGGATACAGTTATATATAATAATGTAAGATACATGACAGAGACTGTCAAAGTTACCACCGCCCTCAACTTCTTCACCTCAGGCTCCTTCCAGGGATCTGCAGCAGACATTTGCAGGATCTCACATTTGTCCGCCAACAAATGCATCACCCTGGTGACCGATGCCATGTTTGACAAGGCAGGTACATATGTACAATTTGCCGCCACTGAATCCAGTGTTACTGAGCAGGCGCTCGGCATTGCGGCTCTGGCTAGCTTCCCACAGGTGCAGGGCAACATCGACAGCACACATGTGGCCATCAAGGCATCCCGACATCACCCAGGAGTGTTTGTGAACCAGAAGGGCTTCCACTCCATCAGTCTGCAACTCATCTGCAGCCACAAAAAGATCATTATGCATGTGTGCACCAGATTCCCAGGGGGCTGTCATGATTCATTCGTCCTGCACCAGTCCACCCTCTCTCCGCCCTTCGCGCCTCCAACCAGACTTGGTGCTAGCTGTTTGGAGACAAGGAGTATACACTGAAGACATGGCTAATGACACTTGAGGAGACCAAGCAATAATGATGACGAGATGTGTAACAGAGCAAGCAGTTGGGATGCTGAAGCTGTGCTTCAGATGCCTGGACAAATCCGGAGGAGCACTTCAATACACACCAGCCAGGGTCTCCAGAACAATGTGGTATGTACAACAGAGTGCAGCAGCGAGGATTGGAGCTGCAGCAGGAGCAAGGTGCAGAGTGCAGAGCCTCTACGAAGGAGGAGGAGGATGAAAAGAGGAGAAGGAGGAACACCAGGAGGAGGAGGAACCTGAGGTGGGTATTACACCAGCAGTGCTGCCCGGGAGGCCCAAGCTGGCCTCATAATGGCTCAATTTAGTTAAGTTTCACCACTGCACCAATATGGCACCCACATGCTGAACCAACTCCCCCCAACATCACCACAAAACATCCTAAAATGACCAAACCATTCCTGTCACACACACCCATTGCTCGAGGTTAAATAATGTCTTACCATTCACTCCAACTGTCGAGGCCACGTTCCAGGCAGCAGGCAAAAATGGACCAAGACGATAATGATACAAAGAAATAATTTTACATGGCACAAAAAATCAACAGAAACGCAACCCTCTAACATCCATGTGCATCTACAATTGTTTCATCTTTCTCATCCTACAATTTCTTCGCCGTGCAAACCCTGTGGCTTCAGCAGGTGTAGAGGCAGGTCACTTCCCTGTTTTGACTGTTTGCTACTTTTGGCAGATGTCCTCTGGGTTTTGGAGCCTGTGAGGGCCCACCAAAGATTGTTCCTCCTGCACCTGTGCAGGGGCAGACTCTGCCATAGGGTCGGGAGGGAACATGTGGGGCTCTGACGGAGGGTGGACTACGGGGGAAGAAATGGGACTGCTTATAGCAGAGCCCCCACATCCATGAACCCTCTCACCATCTTCCCTCCAAAGGCCCACCTACACTTCCCTGCAAGAAAGGAGCTGGAGAGCACTTTGCTGCATATCAGTGGGTCAAGTCTAGGTTTCTATCTATCCGAAATATGGCTGCAATCAGAGTCTGCAAGTTATTGTTCACAGCAACTGTTATGTCTTGAATAAAGAGTCAGACTAGATGCTGCAAGCTCAAAGTAAGGTGTAACCAGAGTCCTTTATTACAGATCTCAGAGTGCCTCTTCAGCCTGTGAGGCCTCCTTATGTACATGTGCTCTCAAGGGATTGTGGGATCCCTTGGGACTCCAGGGGATGAGCCCTCTGGTGGATAGGCATGGTATTTAAAGTTTTACATACATAACAACACTCCCCACCCCCCCGCCCCCCCAAAGTCAGCAGTGTAACTATTTACAATGTGAGTCGATCTGGGGTCTTCCCTTCCCTGGTTGATCGTCTCGGTGCAAATCCTGATTTTGGTGAGTTGTTTGTTGGGCCCTCACTGGGCTGCTGCACAGCTGGCCTTGCCGGGCTGCTGGGGGTGGTGAGTCCTGCGGGGTTTCTGCGGGTGATGGGTTCTGCTTCGTGGCCAACCGCTGGGGCGGTTGCCGCTTCTGTGTGTTGGAGGGTCGAAAAAGGGAGAGTCTATTGTGGGTTGTTCTGGATAGTCCGTAAGTTTGGTTTGCTCCAAGTGTTTCCTGCAGGTGAGTCCATTTGAGAGTTTGACCACAAACACCCTACTCCCCTCTTTGGCCAAAACAGTGCCAGGAAGTCACTTGGGACCTTGTCCATAGTTCAACACAAATACAGGATCACTTATCTCAATTTCACGTGACACATTTGCGCGATCATGATATGTATTCTGTTGAAGCCGCCTGCTCTCTACCTGTTCGTGTAGATCAGGGTGTACTAACGAGAGCCTTGTCTTAAGTGCCATTTTCATGAGCAGTTCAGCGGGAGATACTCCAGTGAGCGAGTGGGGCTTGTGCGGTAATTAAGCAGGACTCGGGATAAGCGAGTCTGCAGTGAGCCTTCAGTTACTCTTTTCAAGCTCTGTTTGAACTGCTCGTTCTGCCTGACTGTTGGACGCTGGTTTAAACGGGGCAGATGTGGCATGTTTGATCCCATTGCGGGTCATGAACTCCTTGAACTTGGCACTGGTAAAGCACGGCCCATTGTCACTTACAAGGACATCAGGTAGGCCGTGTGCCGCAAACATGGCCTGTAGGCTTTCAATGGTGGCAGCGGACGTGCTTGCTGACATTATCACACATTCAATCCATTTGGAGTATGCATCTACAACCACAAGGAACATTTTTCCCAAGAATGGGCTTACATAGTCGACATGGACCCTGGACCACGGTTTGGAGGGTCAGGACCATAAGCTTAGTGGTGCCTCCCTGGGTGGGTGCATTGCTTAACTGTGAACATGTATTACATTTGTGCATGCAGGACTCTTAAGTCTGCATCGATACCGGGCCACCACACGTGGGATCTGGCTATTGCTTTCATGATTACAATGCCTGGGTGGGTGCTGTGGAGATCACTGATGAAAGTGTCTCTGCCCTTTTTTGGCACCACGACCTGATTACCCCATAGGAGGCAGTCTGCCTGAATAGACATTTCATCTTTGCGCCGCTGGTACGGCTTTATTTCTTCCTGCATCTCTAACGGAACACTAGACCAACTCCCGTGGAGCACGCAGTTTTTTACTAAGGGTAGTAAGGGGTCCTGGCTCGTCAAGGTTCTAATCTGATTGCTCATTCTCGAATGCTTCCATTACTATGACTAAATCTGCGGGCTGTGCCATCTCCATCCCTGTGGTGGGCAATGGCAGCCTACTGACAGAATCGGCACAGTTTTCTGTGCCTGGCCGGTGGCAGATGGAGTAGTTGTATGCGGACAATGTGAGCGCCCATCTCTGGATGCAGGCCGATGAATTGGTATTTATCCCCTTGCTTTTAGAAAAGAGGGATATAAGCGGCTAATGATCAGTTTCCAATTCAAATTTGAGCCCGAACAGATATTGATGCATTTTCTTTAGCTCGTAAACACACACTAACGCTTCTTTTTCGATCATACTGTCGGCCCGCTCAGCCTTAGACAGACTTCTGGATGCATAAGCAACCGGTTGCAATTTCCCAAATTCATTAGCTTGTTGCAATACACATCCGACCCCGTACGATGACGCATCACATGCTAGTACCAAACGCTTACATGGATCGTACAACACAAGCAATTTTTGGAACATAACAGCTTCCTAGCTTTCTCAAAGGCATTTTCTTGGATTTTACCCCATACCCATTCATCTCCTTTGCGCAGTAAAGAGTGCAGTGGTTCTAACAATGTGCTAAGACCTGCTAAGAAGTTACCAAAATAGTTCAGGAGTCCTAGAAACGATCGCAGCTCCGTCACGTTCTGTGGTCTCGATGTGTTCTTGATTGCCTCCATCTTAAAATCGGTGCCCTGATGCCGTCCACCGCGATTCTTCTCCCCAGGAACTCTACTTCAGGAGCCAGTAAAACACACTTCATAGAAACATAGAAAATAAGTGCAGGAGTAGGCCATTCAGCTCTTCGAGCCTGCACCGCCATTCAATAAGATCATGGCTGATCATTCACCTCAGTACCCCTTTTCCTGCTTTTTCTCCATACCCCTTGATCCCCTTAGCTGTAAGGGCCATATCTAACTCCCTCTTGAATATATCCAATGAACTGACATCAACAACTCTCTGAGGCAGGGAATTCCACAGGTTAACAACTCTCTGAGTGAAGAAGTTTCTCCTCATCTCAGTCCTAAATGGCCTGCCCCTTATTCTAAGACTATGTCCCCTGGTTCTGGACTTCCCCAACATCGGGAACATTCTTCCTGCATCTAACCTGTCCAGTTCCGTCAGAATCTTATACGTTTCGAAGCGATCCCCTCTCAGTGAATAAAGGCCCAGTTGATCCAGTCTCTCCTCATATGACAGTCCAGCCATCCCTGGAATCAATCAGGTGGAGCTTCGCTGTACTCCCTCAATAGCAAGAACGTCCTTCCTCAGATAAGGAGACCAAAACTGAACACAATATTCCAGGTGAGGCCTCACTAATGCCCTGTATAACTGCAGTAAGACCTCCCTGCTCCTATATTCAAATCCCCTAGCAATAAAGGCCAACGTACCATTTGCCTTCTTTACCGCCTGCTGTACCTGCATGCCCACTTTCAGTGACTGATGAACCATGACACCCAGGTCTCGCTGCACCTCCCCTTTTCCTAATCTGTCATCATTCAGATAATATTCTGCCTTGTTGTTTTTGCCCCCAAAGTGGATAACCTCACATTTATCCACATTATACTGCATCTGCCATGCATTTGCCCACTCACCTAACCTGTCCAAGTCACCCTGCAGCCTCTTAGCGTTCTCCTCACAACTCACACCGCCACCCAGCTTAGTGTCATCTGCAAACTTGGAGATATTACACTCAATTCCCTCATCAAAATCATTAATGTATATTGTAAAGAGCTGGGTTCCCAGCACTGAGCCCTGCGGCACTCCACTAGTCACTGCCTGCCATTCTGAAAAGGACCCGTTTATCCTGACTCTCTGCTTCCTGTCTGCCAACTAGTTCTCTATCCATGTCAGTACATTACCCCCAATACCATGTGCTTTGATTTTGCACACCAATCTCTTGTGTGGGACCTTGTCAAAAGCCTTTTGAAAGTCCAAATACACCACTGGTTCTCCCTTGTCTACTCTGCTAATTACATCCTCAAAAAATTCCAGAAGATTTGTCAAGCATGATTTCTCTTTCATAAATCCATGCTGACTTGATCCGATCCTGTCACCGGTTTCCAAATGTGCTGCTATTTCATCCTTAATGATTGATTCCAACATTTTTCCCACTCCTGATGTCAGGCTTTAGCCTGAGCCCCACATGATTAAGCCGACTAAGAACCTCCTTCAGGTTCTGCAGGTGCTCGACGGTGTCCCGACCTGTAACCAAGATGTCGTCCTGGAAGACCACGGTGCGCGGGATCGACTTCAGCAAGCTTTCCATGTACCTCTGCAATATCGCCGCGGCCGATCTAATCCCAAACGGGCATCTGTTGTAAATGAAGAGACCTCTGTGTGTGTTGATGCAGGTGAGGCCTTTCGATGATTCCTCCAGCTCCTGTGTCATGTAGGTTGAGATCAAGTCCAACTTCGTGAACATTTTCCCTCCCCCCAGCATCACAAATAGGTTGTCTGCCTTTGGTAGCGGGTATTGATCCTGCAGTGAGAAACGATTGATAGTTACCTTATCATCACCACAGATTATGACGGTGCTGTCTCCCTTGAGGACTGGAACAATCGGACTGGCCCACTCATCAAATTCGATCGGCGAAATGATGCCCTCTCGTTGCAGCCTGTCCAGCTCGATCTCCACCCCCTCTCTCATCATGTAAGGTATGCTCTCGCCTTGTGATGGATGGGTCGCGCCCCCGGAATCAAATGGATCTGCACTTTTGCTCCTTGGACCTTCCCGATGCCTGGTTCGAACAACGAGGGGAACTTGTTTAGGACCTGGGCACATGAGGTGTCGTCGATGGACGAAAGTGCTTGGCCGTCGTCCCAGTTCCAGCGTATCTTTCCCAGCCAGCTCCTGCCGAACAGCTTGGGGCCATCGCCCGGTAACACCCAGAGTGGTAACTCGTGCACCACTCCATTGTAAGAGACCTTTATGGTAGCACTGCCGATTACGGGAATCAGTTCCTTTGTGTACGTTCTCAGTTTAGTACGAATGGGAGTCAGGACTGGCCTTGAGGCCTTGCTGCACTACAATTTATCAAAAGTCTTTTTGCTCATTATAGACTGGCTTGCGCCCATGTCCAGCTCCATTGACACTGGGAGTCCATTTAATTCAACATTCAGCATTATCGGGGGACACTTTGTGGTGAATGTGTGCACCCCATATACCTCTGCCTCCACAGTCTGGGGCTCTGGTTCATCATGATCCACCGTGAATCTGTCCTCCTCTGCAACATGGTGGTTTGCAGGATTAGCAGGGTTTTCAGCTCACCTGCACATACGTTGGAGGTGTCCTATTGTTCCACAGCCCTTGCAAACGTATTCTTTGAAGCGGCATGAATGGAAACGATGATCACCCCCGCAGCGCCAACAAGGTGTTAATGGCCTTGTATTCACCACCTTTGATGTTGGACTCTGAGTCATCTGCAGACGTGCAGCTGCAGGTGTGTAAGTCCTGCCCTGTACATTTCGATTCAAAAACAACGCTACTTTGTTCATGTCATGTATCTCACATTACTGTATATAACTGTATCTTACCATGCTATACATGACCGTAACTGGATATGACCTTTAACAATAAGCATACCTTACCACCAGGCATGCACTTGCAGGAGACACTCCATACCTGTCCCACTGAGGTATATAAAGGGAGGTCGCAGGCAAGTGCAGCACTGGAGAGCTGGAATTAAAGGTGCAAGTCCTGAGTGACCTTGACTTCAGCATGTGTCTCGTGTAAGTCGGTACACTAGAGTCAGGACTTAACAGTGGCGACGAGTTACGGGATCACAGAATCCACAGAATGGCTACCAACAGCTCAGATGAGAAATACAATGCTGGAGACAATTGGGATGACTTTATAGAAAGGCTCCAGCAAAGCTTTGTGACCAAAGACTGGCTGGACGACGATAAGGCAGACAAGAGAAGAGCCCATCTCTTGACCAGCTGTGGCTCGAAAACATACGCTTTAATGAAAGACCTGCTGGCACCCGAGAAACCAGCAAGCAAGTCGTTTGAGGAGTTGAGCACACTGGTGAGAGACCACCTGAAGCCAGCGAGCAGCCTACACATGGCCAGACACAGGTTCTACAACTACAGACGCTGTGTGGGCCAGAGCATACCCGACTTCGTGGCGGAACTTCGGAAGCTGGCTAGTTCATGTGAGTTCCCCAATGAACTAAGGAGAGAAGTACTGAGAGACTTTTTTATTGAAGGAATAGGCCACGCAGGCATATTTTAAAAGCTTATAGAGACTAAGAACTTGACTCTAGAGGCAGCAGCACTGGTCGCACAGACGTTCTTGGCAGGCGAAGAAGAAACGAGGCTGATCTATACTTCGGGTACGACAACCAACGAGGCATCGGAACAAGGGCTTCACATTGTGAAACAAACCGCTACCCCCACACACAGACAAAGGCAGGAGAGCAGGCCTTCAACAGCAGACAGTGGCTCCAGAAGCCATCAAAATCAAGGGCCACATGAACGGCCGATCACACCTCATCAACCCACAATGCGAGCAATCAACAACAGATTGAGAGAAGCTCAAGGGAGATCAGCCAGACACAGCTCATCCTTCGGAAACAATGGAAACAGTCTGTGTTGGAGATGTGGGGGAAGGCACTCAACCAGGGTGTGTCGATTTCAGCATGCCATTTGCAGAAACTGCAACTACATAGGGCATCTGGCTCGCATGTGCAGAAAAACAGCAGCTTGGCTGGTATACGAATCGGAAGGTCGGAAAGCGGACCCAGAAGATGGTTGGAACAGTGCACGGGACACCGTGGTACAGCGGGTTAACATGATCAATGTCCACTGTTCTTACAACAAGACGCCTCCAATTATGATGAGGGTTCTACTCAACAGGATACCCGTCAACATGGAACTGGACACGGGGGCCAGTCAATCCCTCATGAGCGTTCAACAATTTGAACAGCTGTGGCCGCACAAAAGCAACAGACCAAAACTTACACAGATCGACACCAAACTAAGGACCTATACTAAAGAAATCGTCCCAGTCCTTGGCAGTGCCATGCTCTCGGTCACACACAAAGGGATGGTGAACCGACTTTCCTTGTGGATTGTCCCCGGGGATCTCCCAGCCCTGTTGGGGAGAAGCTGGTTAGCAGAACTTAATTGGAAATGTGATGATGTTCACGCCATGTCGTCAGAGGAACGGACCTCCTACTCAACAGTTCTAAGCCGTTTTGAACATCTCTTTCAGCCAGGTGTGGGCACCTTCAAAAGGGCTAAAGTTAGAATCTACATCACACAGAATGCCAGACCGGTCAATCAGAAGGCTAGAGCTGTGCCTTATGTGATGAGGGAAAAGATTGAAAACGAACTGGACTGGCTTCTGCGGGAAGACATAATTTCTCCCATGGAATTCAGCGACTGGGCAAGCCCCATCGTCCCCGTCAGGAAGCCTGATGAATCCGTGCGAATCTGTGGGGATTACAAGTCTACCGTAAACAGAGTCTCCCTCCAGGACCAATACCCGCTGCCCAGAGCGGAGGACCTATTTGCCATGTTGGCTGGAGGAAAACTTTTCTCGAAACTTGACCTCACATCTGCATATATGACGCAAGAACTGACCGAAGAGTCTAAGCTACTCACCACCATCAACACACATCGAGGCCTTTTTGTGTACAATCGATTCCCATTCGGCATCAGGTCGGCAGCTGCTATACTCCAGCGCAACATGGAGTGTCTGCTCAAGTCCATCCCGGGGACGGTTGTGTTTCAAGATGACATACTCATCACGGGCAGGGACACTGACTCTCATCTCTGTAATCTTGAGGAAGTACTAAGTCGATTGGATCAGGTAGGCCGAATAGTTAAGAAATCCAAGTGTCTGTTTCTCGTGCCTGAGGTTGAATTTTTGGGCAGAAGGATTGCCACTGATGGAATCCGCCCAACCGAATCCAAAACCGAAGCGATTCGCCTGGCACCCAGGCCCCGGAATATCTCGGAACTGCGCGCCTTTCTCGGGCTACTCAATTACTTTGGGAACTTTATGCAGAACTTGAGCACGCTGCTGGAGCCTCTCTATGTGCTACTCAGAAAAGGGTGCAATTGGTTTTGGGGGGAGGCCCAAGAATGCGTCTTCAATAAGGCACGCAACCTTCTATGTTCCAAGAGTGTTTTAGCCTTTTTTGACCCAGGTAAAAAGTTAGTCCTTACGTGTGATGCATCAGCGTACGGGATCGAGTGCGTTTTACAGCACGTCAATGATGCGGGTAAATTGCAGCCCGTTGCTTATGCCTCCAGGTCACTTTCACGGGCGGAGCGCGGGTACGGTATGGTTGAGAAGGAGGCGCTTGCGTGCGTGTACGGTGTCAAAAAGATGCACCAACACCTTTTCGGGGCCAAGTTTGCGTTAGAAACCGACCACAAACCCCTCACGTCCCTACTATTCGAGTGCAAGGCAATCAATGCCAACGCCTCGGCACGCATTCAGCAGTGGGCACTCATGTTCGCTTCTTACGACCACACAATAAGGCACAGACCAGGCACAGACAACTGTGCCGACGCGCTTAGCAGGCTACCCCTGGCGACCACAGAAGGGGCCGACGAACAGGACTGTGAGATGGTCATGGCAATCAATGCCTTTGAATCCACAGGTTCGCCCATGACAGCTCGCCAAATCAGAGTCTGGATGACCAGCGACCCCACGTTATCTCTAGTTAAAAGATGCATTTTAACCGGTGACTGGGCAGAGGCTCGCGATGCCTGCCCCGAGGAGGTCAAACCCTTCCATAGGCGTGAACTCGCACTACAGGCAGACTGCCTGATGTGGGGCAGCCAAGTAGTTATGCCCTTACGAGGCAGGGTGGCGTTTGTCCGGGAGCTCCATCGCGAGCACCCGGGGATCATCCTTATGAAGGCCATAGCCAGATCTCATGTCTGGTGGCCTGGCATTGACGCGGACTTGGAGCTCTGTGTCCATCGGTGCCCCATTTGTGCCCAACTCAGTAAAGCCACTGGCCCTGGCCCACCAAACCGTGGTCGCGGGTGCATGTGGACTATGCGGGCCCATTCATGGGCAAAATGTTCCTCGTAGTCGTTGATGCATTTTCAAAATGGATCGAGTGCACCATTTTAAACTTGAGCACCACCTCCCCCACTGTGGAGAGCCTTAGAACCATGTTTGCAACGCACGGCATTCCTGACATATTGGTCAGTTATAATGGTCCATGCTTCACCAGCGCAGAATTTCACGATTTTATAGTTGACAGTATAAATCACGTTAAGACGGCACCTTTCAAGCCAGCCTCCAATGGCCAGGCGGAGCGAGCAGTGCAGATCATTAAACAAGGCATGCTCAGAATTCAAGGTCCCACGTTGCAGAGCCGCCTGTCGCGACTTCTGCTAGCATACAGATCTCGTCCGCATTCGTTGACTGGGGTTCCCCCCGCACAACTATTGATGAAACGAACCTTAATGACCAGGCTCTTGTTAATCCTCCCAGACATGCATGAAATTGTTGAGGCTAAACGTCAAAAGCTGACTGAGTACCATGACTGAAATTCGAGGGGGAGGTGGAATGAGATAGGGGACAAAGTGTTTGTGCTAAACTATGGCCGGGGTCCCAAATGGCTTGCAGGGACAGTAACAGACAAAGAGGGAAACAGGCTACTGGTTGTACAAATGGACAATGGCCAAACCTGCCGGAGGCATGTAGACCAAGTAAAAAGTAGATTCACTGATAACACTGCAGAACCAGAGGCAGACTACAATGTGGAACTCACAGCACACCTGGTGGACAGACAGGTGGAACAACTTGAGGAAAGGGCAGTCTCAACAGACAGCCCAGGCGAGATACCAGCAATCACACCGAACGAAACAGACAGCCCAGGCGAGATACCAGCAATCACACAGAAAGAAACACAGGCACCAAGGCAAACAACTGAACCACAACTAAGACGCTCCACGCGAGAGCGCAGACCACCTGAGAGACTGAATCTATAAAGGCAATAAGACCTTGGGGGAGGGTGATGTCATGTATCTCACATTACTGTATATAACTGTATCTTACCATGCTATACATGACTGTAACTGGACATGACCTGCTACAATAAGCATACCTTACCAAGGGATGCACTTGCAGGAGACACTCCATACCTGTCCCACTGTGGTATATAAAGGGGATCTCAGGCAAGTGCAGCACTGGAAAGCTGTGAGTTAAAGGTGCAGGTCCTGAGTGACCTTGACTTCAGCATGTGTCTCGTGTAAGTCAGTACATTAGAGTCAGAACTTAACAGTTCACAGTACTTGCAGCAGCACTCGTGTGCTGAGAAATTTGTTTGGTATTGTCACTGGTGACGATAAACGCCTTGGCTATCGCTGTGGCTTTAGCCCCCTCCCCCACGAAACACCCCCCACCAAACACCTCCCCAACCAAACGCCCTCCCCCCCACCAACTCACCCCTCCCCCACCAAATACCCCCCTTCCCCAACCAAACACCCTCCCCCCCCCCACCAACTCCCCTCTCCCCCACCAAACACCCCCCACCAACTACCCCCTCCCCCACCAAATACCCCCCCCCCCGACCAAACCCCCCGGCAACGCCTGATTTGCACACTGAGTTAAAACAGGGTGATAGTTTTCTACATTACAGCAGTGAATACCCTGCAATGAGTGCTTCATTGGCTGTAAAGCACTTTGGATGTCCTGAGGTCGTGAAAGGCACAATATAAATGCAAATCTTTTTTCTTTCTCTACTTCGGCTTCCTGCCTTTCTCACGCATTTTAATGAATCCTAGACGATGCTCTTTGGAGGATTGTGGACTGTGGGTAATATCGCTGTATTACAAGGTGCCGCTGGGAAATTCGAACTCTTGAGTGCATTTTAAGCTGTTGCGAAATCCTTTTATACCATGATCTACTTCTCTGAAATATGCTCATTTTAATGAAAAACATTTGTTTTAAAGCCTTTATCTAATGGGCTTCCTTATATACTTGCAAGCTCTAATTTCTTTAAATGCATTAATTTGTCGTGTTTAGGTACACAGGATTTGTTGACCTATTTTGTTGCATCTAAACTCTGCAAAGCTAAATAATTGCTTGCAGTAAGGAACAATTTGCAATTATGATCTTTTATCACAACAGAACAAAGAGTACTTATTTCTCTTAACCTTAGCACAAAACTACAATGAAATAGAAGACATTTTAACTACTCCAGTACATGCAGTATTAATCCCACACCCTTCCCCCCCCCCCCACTTTATTGTACACTTTGTAGTCTCATGAAAATTATCACCATAGATCAAACCTGACATTGGAGGATCATGTTTCTTTTTGTAAGATGAAATATCTGCTTATTAAGGTGATGGATAGCACTGCTAAGGTAAAACTTTCCTGAAGTCAGTTGTAGGGAAAAATCTAGAATCTATTATTAGGGACGTGTTAACAGGGCACTTAGAAAATCATAATATGATTGGGCAGAATCAACACGGATTTAAGAAAGGGAAATCGTGTTTGACCAATTCGGTAGAGATTTTTGAGGTAGTAACTTGCATGGTAGATAAGAAGGAATCGGTGGATGTAGTATTTTTGGATTATTGGGGGCAGACAAAAAGCAGGAAACTATAGATCAGTTAGCCTAACATCAGTCGTTGGGAAAATGCTGGAGTCCATTATTAAAGAAGCAGTCACGGGACGTTTGGAAAAGCATAATTCTATCAAGCAGTCAGCATGGTTTTATGAAAGGGAAATCGTGTTTGACAAATTTGCTGGAGTTCTTTGAGGATGTAACGAGCAGGGTGGATAAGGGGGAACCAGTGGATGTGGTGTATTTGGATTTCCAGAAGGCATTCGATGAGGTGCCACATAAAAGGTTACTGCACAAGATAAAAGTTCATGGGGTTGGGGGTAATATATTAGCATGTATAGAGGATTGGCTAACTAACAGAAAACAGAGAGTCGGAATAAATGGGTAATTTTCTGGTTGGCAAACAGTAACTAGTGGGGTGCCCCAGGGATCGGTGCTGGGGCCTCAACTATTTACAATCTATATTAATGACTTGGATGTGGCTAAATTTGCTGATGATACAAAGATGGGTGGGAAAGCAAATTGTGAGGAGGACACAAAAAATCTGCAAAGGATTATAGACAGGCTAAGTGAGTGGGCAAACATTTGGCAGATGGAGTGTAATGTAGGAAAATGTGAGGTTATCCACTTGGCAGAAAAAATAGAAAAGCAAATTATAATTTAAATGGAGAAACATTACAAAGTGCTGCAGTGCAGAGGGACCTGGGGGACCTTGTGCATGAAACACAAAAAGTTAGTATGCAGGTGCAGCAAGTAATCAGGAAGGCAAATGGAATGTTGGCCTTTATTGCAAGGGGGATAGAGTATAAAAGCAGAGAAGTACTGCTACAACTGTACAGGGTATTGGTGAGGCCACACCCTAGAGTACTGCATACAGTTTTGGTCTCCCTATTTAAGGCAGGCTATACTTGCATTGGAGGCTGTTCCAAGAAGATTCACTAGGTTAATTCCGGAGATGAGGGGGTTGACTTATGAAGATAGGTTGAGTAGGTTGGGCTTGTACTCATTGGAATTCAGAAGAATGAGAGGAGAGGTGATCTTATCGAAACATATAAGATAATGAGGGGGCTCGACAAGGTGGACGCAGAGAGGATATTACCACTCATAGGGGCAACTAAAACTAGGGGACCTGATCTCAGAATAAGGGACCGCCCATTTAAAACTGAGATGAGGAGGAATTTCTTCTCTGAGAGGGTTGTAAATCTGTGGAATTCTCTGCCCCAGAGAGCTGTGGAGGCTGGGTCATTGAATATATTTAAGGCGGAGATAGACAGATTTTTGAGCTATAAGGGAATAAAGAGTTATGGGGAGCGGGCGGGGAAGCGGAGCTGGGTCCATGATCAGATCAGCCATGATCTTATTAAATGGCGGAGCAGGCTCGAGGGGTCAGGTGGCCTACTCCTGCTCCTATTTCTTCTGTTCTTATGTTCTTATTCAATAAGGTACCACCAGAGAGGTTATCACACAAAATTAGAGGTCTTGGGATTGGGGCTAATGTATTAGCGTGGATAGAGGACTGGATAATGGACAGAAAACAGTAGGAATAAATGACAAAAGCAAAATACTGCGAATGCTGGATATCTGAAATAAAAATAGAAAATGCTGGAAATACTCAGCAGGTCAGACAGCTTCTGTGGAGAGAGAAACAGAATTAACGTTTCAGGTTGATGACTCTTCATCAAAACTGGAAAAAAATTAGAGATGTAACAGATTTTTAAGCAATTGGAGGGGCAGGGAACAAGGTAAAAGCGACAAGCGGAAATCCCATTGTTGCTTAGAAATAAACAGGTCATTTTCAAGTTGGCAGACTGTAACTAGTGTGGTGCCGCAAGGATCAATTCTTGGGCCTCAGCTATTTACAATCAACATCAATCACTTAGATGAGTGGACTGAATGTAATATATCCAAGTTTGCTGATGATCCAAAGCTAGGTGGGAAAGTAAGTTGTGAGGAGGAAGCAAAGTGGCTACAAAGTGATATAGACAGGCTAAGTGAGTGGGCAAGAACATGACAAATGGAATATAATGTGGAGAAATGTGAAGTTATCCACTTTGGTAGGAAAAATAGAAAATCAGAATTTTTTTTTTTATGCTTAGAGATTGAGAACTTTTGGTATTCAGAGGGACCTGGGTGTCCTTGTACACGAATCAAAGTAAATTAACATGCAGGTACAGCAAGCAATTAGGAATGCAAATGGTGTGTTGGCCTTTATTACAAATGGATTGGAGTATAAGAGTAAAAAAAGATTACTGCAATTATATTGGGCCCTGGTGAGACCACACCTGGAGTATTGTGCACAGTTTTGGTCTTACCTAAGGAAGGATATACTTGCCATAGAGGGAGTGCAACATAGGTTCACCAAACTGATTCCTGGGATGGGGGGATTGTCCTATGAGGAGAGATTGAGTAAACTAGGCCTATATTCTCTAGAGTTTAGAAGAATGAGAGGTGATCTCATTGAAACATATGAAATTCTGATAGGGCTTGACAGGGTAGATGCAAGGAGGATGTTTCCAAGGGCTGGGGAGTCTAGTACTAGAGGTCACAGTCTCAGGATAAGGGGTCAGCCATTTAGGACTGAGATCAGGAAAAATTTCTTCACTCGGAGGGTAATGAATCTTTGGAATTCTCTACCCCAGAGGGCTGTAGTCACTCAGCTGTTGAGTATATTCAAGACAGAGATCGATAGATTTTTGGATATTTAGGGAATCAAGGGATATGAGGATAGTGCAGAAAGGTGGAGTTGAGGTAGAAGATCAGCCATGATCTTAATTGAATAGTGGAGGAGACTTGAGGGGCCCAATGGCCTACTCCTGCTCCTATTTCTTATGTTTGTATATTCCTTTTCCATTCGGGTGCCCAATGTACATTAAACAAAGGCCAGATATAGCATTGATTGCTGAAGAGTAAAGCTCACTTTACACTCCCCCTATTTATGTTCTTTAGTCCTATTCTCAGAGAAGCCCAGAGTAATATTTCCATTTTGCGTATTGGTGCTTTCATGAGATTACCACATTAGTAACAAATGTGGCAATGGACTTGACCATTGGAAGCTGGGCTAGGGCTACTCAAAGTTATTTTATATTGGATCCTCACAGCCACCACACAGAGGAGACGTGCCTTCATTCATCTGGATTTGTAACCAGGTGAGAGAGATGAAAGGATAGTGAGCAAACCCACAATACTGTTCAGTCCCAATCATGCTCATTTAAAACATTTTCTCTTGTTGAAAATACTTTACGATATATAACAGCATGCAAAGATACAGTAAATGGAATTTTCAATAGTTAGTAAATTTCCTGTCAGTTGAAACAATTGCAAATAGTGCAGATTTTATTTTACCGCAAAAAAACAAATTTACAACATTTTTGTGGTGACATAAAGCACATTCCATAATGACTTTCTTGATAGGATCGTTCTGTGACTAATTGATGCTGATAATTTGTTATTTGCAATGCTTTAATATTTAGATGCTCCATAGATAGTATATGTAGTTAACTGCCTACATGTGTACATTTTAACTTTTGAATGACTTGTTTCTAATACCAGCCATAACTAACTTGTAGTGAGCCCTTGCAAAACATTTTAATGCATGTTTCCACTTCAGAGTGGTTGATTACATATAAATATTCGGATTTTGTAAAGTTGAGTTTCTCTGAAGTGAATAGTTCTGTGTGTGGACAAAATGCAGTTTCACTCTAAAATGAAAGGGGTAAAATTCAGCCATAAAGTTTTTAAAATATCAGTAGCATTTTCTTAGCCCATCAATACTGCTCTTGTTTAAGTGAATAGAAAATTATGCCGGAACTAAACAAAAATACAAAAAGTACAATAGATCTTTTCCTAAAGTACCATATCGGTTTTGCTCATTTTTAGAGCACCTGGTTATGAGAACATTCCTGCTGCTGTCTGAGAGTCGCATCAAGAAGGCCTCAGGCACAAGGATGATGACTAGTACCAGGTACCATCATCTCGTTACCCTTTTGGATTCTCTGACCTGAGAAAGACCAGGCGCAGGGCCTAAGGCCCTCTTCTTCAGGGAGCCCTTTAAATGGGTGCCCATCTGGCGTGGAGGAGTAACATAAGCCGGGAGAGCCATCCTCCTGTCTCATCAGCATAGTTCTGTAACTACTTCTATTCCCCCCCTGCCCCCCAACCCAGAAATCATTTGTAGGAACTCCCTTGGCAATGTAAAAGGGGCGGAGCCTTGTAAAATGGGTCTTCTTCCACCCCCTCCTTTTCCTCTGTTTTATACCTTGAAGCTGAGGGGAGGAAAGTCAGCCTTTATACATTGAGACAACATTTATGCTTCTGATATGAATGCAGTTGATTCCTTGGGGAGCACATGGGGGCTGATTTTTTTATTCCAACGTTCGTCGCACCGCCCGCTCGATGAAGCTTGCCAGAGGCACAAATTATTTTTGTGTTCTAGCCTCATTAGAGGGCAGTAGGAAATCTAGTGGCTCCTCCACCAGAAGTAAGGCTTTAAAGTCATAGTAGATGTCATTTGTAACTTTGGAAGCAATTCGGGAGTGTGGTGGGGAAGAGAGGGCACGGAGGGATTTGCAGCAGGCAGGAATAAATTTGTGAGGCCAAGAGCAATTCATGCTCCTCCTGGCCCACAAAAATCAATGACAAAAGAGTGTGTACATTTTTTTTGGAGTGGCATGCACCTGTCCCCCTTTAAGAACCGCTGCTTCAGCTGCACAGCGTCAATACCACTGGGGCCCACACCCAGTGGGAAACCAATATTCTACCGGGTCCTAAATATGATCCAGGACCCTGATGTTTTGGCTACTTAGTTTAAAACTCATTCAAAAATCGAGTCAAAAGGGCCTCGGACAACCAGACCGTTTTTAAGCTGCGGTACAAGGCAGATGAAATCAATCCTCCGATGCTTAATCACAAAAATTTGTTTTATTAAGTTTTTTTTAAAACTTGTATATAAATGATTACAAACTTTTCTCTTGATTTTGTAACACAAAAGGGTAATTTTACATTTTTAATCCAATTAGATTTCGCATGGAAAATCCCTCGAAAGTAGGGCATCATAATGATGGTCTCTTGGTACCATGTAACAAACTTGTTTATCACATTTGCCATATCTGCTCTAATCTCACACATGGAAGCTGTTTGTCATAGAGGGATTAATGTATTTTATTCCAGAACAATTTATTACTTCACCATGTTGAATTGAGGGTCATGTTTTTCAGGTTTCTACTTAAACTAATTGGCATGACCAACCAAGCTCTCTAAATCTTGGAAAGTTTTGACTTGATAATGCAATTTGCACAAAATACATATAAATGCCTTTGTTTTTTCACTTGCCATTTTGATACAAGCCTATAAATTGTATACAAGTTTCTCCTTGATGTTTACAGGAAAGAAATACATACATGAGGGGGAACACTTTAAAAGAAATGCAATTTTCAAATCAGATTTCACAGGACTTGTACACAGCAATTGCTTCAAGCTACAATACAAAAATGTAAACATTCTCCGAGCTGACTCCTCTTTATTCGAGGTTGCCTAATTCACATTATCTGTTAATTCAAATTGAAATTTGTAAAATAAACTTTCATTACACTTTCTTTAAAATTGCTTAATCCATACTACTGGACAATTTGATGTTTTTTGAATAAAAAGAACACCTTTAATTAGCAGCCACTGCAACTTGAATTTAAATAGCATCCTTAACATAGAAAAACAACCCAGAGCACTTCACAGGCGTAATGACAAAAATAAATGCTGAGCCAAAGTAGGAGATATTAGGCGAGGTCATCAAAAGCTTGGTCAAAATGCTGGGTTTTAAAAAGGAGATGGAGAGGCAGGAGATAATATCAGAGCTTGGGTCTTAGCCAGCTGAAGGCACGGCCACCAATGGTGAAGAGAAGGGCAAATGCAGAAGAGACCAGGATGAGAAATATTAATTTAAGGTATTGGGGGCCAGGCACCAATGTAGATTAGCAAGGACGGGTAATCGTTGAGCGGGACTTGATGCAGGATAAAATACAGGTAGCAGAGTGCTGGATGAACTGCAATTTACAGAGGATAGAGGGTGACTAACCACGCTAGCATTGGAATAATCCAGTCTGAAAAGAAAAACAGACTTGCATTTATATAGCGCCTTTCACATCCTCAGGACATCCTAAAGTGCTTTACAACCAGTGAAGTACCTTTGAAGTGTAGTAACTGTTGCAATGAAGGTCTAAAAGCTGCAGACGAGGGTTTCAACAGGAGTTGGGCAATGTTATTGGGGTGGAAGTAGGCATTATTTGTGATGGACAGATTATGCATTTGGAAACTCAGCTCCTGATCAAATAGGATGCCAAGGTTGCAAACAGTCTGATTTAGCCTGACACAGTGCTTAGGGAGAATATCGGACTAGCAGTCTAACAATATAGAGGGATCAAGAGAGGTGATGGAGAGGTAGAGCTGGGTGTTGTCAGCAAACATGTGAAAGCTGACCCTATATCTTTGGATAATATCGTAAGGAGCAGCAAGAGGAACAGGAGGGCCAAGGATTTGCTTATCTCTCTGTTCTTTCAAATAATCAGGATCAAAAGCAAACCAATATGGTGGGTATATTGTGTTTAATCGGAGTTTAGGATGGAATATAACACACAAGTTATACAGCAAAAACATACAACCGTGACAAGTAGCTGGTATCTAACCCGATCGGACAGACAGCTGGAGTCCGTGAAAGCTCTTATTTGTTCTCCTCCTTGTCTCGTGTCTCTCTTCTTGAACTATCCAAGAGTGTTACCGAAATTAGCATAGTATCCACCCTTAGGAGTCTCAAGGAGGGGTCTTCACAACCATTACAGATATTTTCTTGTTTATACGTTTTGAAGGACAATCCATCTATCTGGACCCTCTTATCCCATCCAGCCCTCTCCTTTCAAAGCTATAGGGGGGCGAAATTCCGTAGCGTCCTGTATGTGTGAGGTACCAGCCGCGAGGCGGGAGTTACTGCGGCAGGCACGGAAATCCCGCCCCGCGAGCTATATTACCGCCCCCAAGAGGAACTGTAGTGTAAAATATCGCGCTGCAGTTCCTCACGGGAGTGGGACCAGGACGCAAAGGCATGCAAAGTTGCTAGTGCTAAGCAGTGGGACACGTAGCACTGGCGGGTAGACAGGGCCCTCCGCTTCCATTAAAGGGAAGGGCCAAGCTGCCGAACCTGCAGGCAGGTAACGGGCCATTGCTGGACCACCAGTGAGCAGGATGCTGGGCTGCAAGATCACGGCACGGACCCCACGTTCTACAAAGAAGAAGGCTGTGACCGGTAAGTCGACCATTTTATTTTTACTACTGCACCTCCCCTTTAATTTTTGCTCTACGAGCGGCCTACAGCCCAAAACACACCCCGCGAAGCTCTCGTGGGCATTGCCCACGGCAGTTTCACGGGGCGCTACCAAATTTTCGCACCCGGGGCAAAAACGGGTCGCTGCACATGGTGATGACATCGTCATCGCCGGCGCAGCAGCCCGGGGTGCTACCAGTAGGAGCGGGGCGCTGCCGGTTACCGCTGCCGCTAAACTCCCGCAAACTTTTGCAGGAGTCGGTAGCGGCGCTGCGCCCAGGTGAAAAGTCGTTTGCAACCCGAATTTTTCTCCCATAGTCTCTGATCTCATCCTGTCTTGTCCCGCCTGGTCTGGAGTCAGTAGCCCATACACACCAAGCTTGGCCTCCAGATGCCTTGATTCAGAGGCTTCATTGTTTACAACTGCTTATTATCAGTTGTTTATGTTCATCCAGCTGGTGCATGTACTAACTATTTCATTCCATTATCAGACTGTTGTACTATGAAATTAATCATTAAATTCTATTCAATTCTGTTTTTACACATCTTAGCAAGCAATTCTATTCAACAAACTCCAATTCCTAACTTAGCATTATAATATGGTTATTAGCAATAATGGAAGAAACATAGGTTGGCCTTCATTGGCCAAATTAATGACAAAGGTGGAGAAATTGGGTGCATTTGCGCCTCCCGTTACGGAGCGCAAATAAGTTTGTCAAGGGGCGCAGTGCTACTCATGAGTCCCGCTAAATTTGCCAGTGTTTATCGGCGGCACTACGTGTTGCGCCCCAATCTTCTGTGCCCGGAGATTGTGACATCATCATTAGTGCCACGGCCCTTAAAATGGGTTTCGCCCTCTGAAGGAGCGCTCCACTTCCTTCCGGGGCAGTAACCTGAATTTAGTGAGCGGGGCAGGTCTTCGGTGCCTGGCACAAAGTTTCCCGCCTCCCAGATGTTACTGCCCCCAAACGGGTGATAGTGCATTTCTAGGCCTGTCAAAATCCTAACCTTACAGACAACAGAAAGCTCAGCCTGGCAAGGCCATGTCTTGCTGTGAGCCCCTATGTGGGATGTTATGCATTCTTTAACTAATTAAAAACACCCTCTCAAATTCTAATGCAAGTTTTCCTACGAAATCGAAACTTACACAATTCCAGTAAGACACAATTTATACATCAACCCTTTACTTGTCTCGAGCAGAAACATACAATCATTTAAACTCAGTATTAATCGCGTCACAGTTTTATTCCCATGACCATATATTTTTAGGCACCCCTAATTTCTAGCAAAGGCAAGAGGAGAAGCCATCAATGATGATTCTGCTTAAGATCAGATAGGCAAGAGTGGAATCAAGCAAGGGCAATACAACTGACGTGGACAACAAAGAAGAGGTGGTGGAATTCAGTTGTGTGGTTGATCATGTCAAAAGCTGCAGAGCGGTCCAGGAGGGATAATGCATTGCTGTCGTGGTTACAGTCTCAGCAGATGCCATTTGAGACTTTGGTTAGGGCTGTTTCGTTTCTGTGGAGGGATTCATACAGGGAATACGAAAAAGACAGCCATGGATTGGGAGGCAATTACATGTTCAAGGACTTAGAGAGGAAAGGGAGGTAGGAGATGGGGTGGCAGTTTGTGAGGACAGGGTTTGAGGGTGGATGTTTAGGGGAGAGTGATGACGGTGGTTTTGAAAAGGAGGGAACAGTACCTGAGGAGAGAGAACCATTTACAATATCAGTTAGCATGGGAATCAAGAAGAAGTTATGTCGTCATCCGTTTAGTGGGAATGGGGGTCAAGGGAGCAGGAGGTGGCCTTCATGGACAAGATGAGCTTGGACAGGAGGTGAAAGAGAAACTGGAGACAGATGAGTGTTCAGGGCTAGGACGGGGTGGTCCATGGGGAGGTTTGTATTGGTGGCCAAGGGGGAAGCATCAGTGGCAGCTGAATGGTGGGTCTCAGTATTAGTAACAAAGAAGTCCATGTGCTCTTTGATGTTTTGCACTTTTCTTTAAATTTATTATGATCTGTGACTTGAAATATAAATGAACTGTGTTCATGACTAGAAATTCCTCCCTGTATTACATTCTCACATGGTTGAAGTCAAACTTGGTATGTGATTTTGTTTGTGGAGTAATTTCTAGCCATTGGTATCCATTTAAAAATTACAAGAGGCTTAGAATGTTCCTTGAATGAAAGAACAAAAAAATGTCCAAATGATGATTTGTCCTACAATATTTGATGTTGTTTGATGCAAAATATCACATTTTTACTAAGTTTTTTAAATGGTTGTCTATTTTAGAAACCAATCATTATGACTGAGGAACATTGAGTTATCAATTTCACTCTTTTTGGAATTTATTTTAAATATATAAACATTGCGGCAGGATTCTGTAAATGTTTACTGATTTACACAGCTCTTAATAATTGTGGTAGCATCTCTGCACCAAAATAAACAATATGATAATTCAGAAAATGCTGAGTATTTTACATTTTTACTCTATCTTTATTCAATTCTACTTAGTTCTCTACAGCAGCGTAGTAAAATTTTTGGTGTGACTTAATAGGTAATATTTTTGAAAGATGCGAATGATATTAGAGTCTAGAACTTACTAAAACTACTT
This sequence comes from Pristiophorus japonicus, assembly GCF_044704955.1. Taxonomy (NCBI): domain Eukaryota; kingdom Metazoa; phylum Chordata; class Chondrichthyes; family Pristiophoridae; genus Pristiophorus; species Pristiophorus japonicus. The sequence continues at coordinate 185,649,111 of NC_091977.1, forward strand.
TGATAGGCAAAATATTTTTCACAGAGGTAACAGAAAAGTGACTGTTGCAGTTTACATCAAACAAAAGATTGAAATATTTTGCACAACTTTTTTTTCTTCCCAAAAAGCTGGTGTAACTCTCTCTTGTCCCTGGAAATGTTTTATATTTTACATTTCTTCCACTTTCAGATTGATCTGCTTGTTCCAACTAAAGTGACTGGTGTAATCACCCAGGGCGCAAAAGACTTTGGCCACATACAATTTGTGGGTTCGTACAAGGTAGCCTACAGTAATGATGGAAGGAACTGGTCTATTTATAAAGATGTAAAACAACAAAAGGATAAGGTAAGTTTTAGAAAAATGAAGATCTCCACATACTGAGTTGGCATGATTCAACAGAGGAACATATTCAGTATTTCTTGAGCTCCTATAGGATTTGCCCGTTCTTTTTATCTTTTATTTCATATGCAACTAAGATAATCAAATGGGAAAACCATTAGGGACTTTGCTTTTATGAAGACAAGCGATACAAAGCATTAGGAAAGCTTGGTATTAAAGTCTGCAGCACCACTGATTGTTCCCTTTCGAATTTAGCATTTTGAGACTGCACCGGGCAAACATCCAAAGGGAGGAATCTATTTGCAATGTAGATGGAGGTTTCCTTAATGGTCAAATTGATTGGTATTGGCAACTGGACTAGGTAGTCTTTTATTTGAACCAAAGCCACTGGAAAATGTCAAAAATCATTACCAATGTTGATCAGCTCTAGTCTTATTGTCATGTGACTCAAGAGCTTAGAGAGCCCAGACTCAAAAGTATGCGTCAGGACCTGCAATCGTCCTGCTTTGGAAGGCATACCTTTGGAGGTTTTAACAACTCCACGTTAATGCTGTTAAATCAATAGGCATTGATGCCAGTTAGTTCTGTAATCTATGTGCCCTGGCTCAGCAGAGATTTTGAATCAGCTAGCATGAGAATACTTAGATTGCCACCTAAATTAGTGGTTTAATTCATTGTAAGAATAGTGTAAGAAATTTTCATTATCCATTTTTATTCCTGCTCCAAACAAATCTGGAAAAGAATAAGGGAACAATCATTTGAATGTGGAAAGGGTTTCCTTGTAGTATGTGGAATAAACAAAGGTCAGGAAATCCTGTCAACTGTTGCTGTCCTATGGGACTGAAACTGGGTCAGCCTACCCATGGGTTACTGGGTTATTGTTACCATCAGATGGAGAGAGAGAGATCCTCCTGTTAAAATTAATTGATATGTTACACGAGCAGTACAAAAAATAGTTTAAAACAAGTAATCCCTATACTTACATTGAATATACAGCACAATAACAGTCCATTCGGCCCAACTAGTCTGTGCTGGTGTTTATTCTCCACAGAAATCTCCTCCCATTCCATCTACCTCATCTCAGCCTTTTAGCATAACTTTTTATTTCCTTTTCTCTCATGTACGTAACTAGTTTCCTTTTGAAAGCATCTAAGCTATTTACCTCAACCACTTCCTGTGGTAGCAAGTTCCGCATTCTAAGCACTGTCAAAGAAATTTCTCATTTCCCTACTGTAACTATCGGGGTCCCGAAATTCAGTACCGCTGGAAAGCTGGTGCTTCCCCCACCTTTTTGTGGCCATTAGCACCAAAATGTTTTCGTGGCTGGGCCTTCTTATATTCAGTTCCAAAAGTGAACAAATGGGTTCCAGCGCTAATGAACCCTTCCAAAGTGGATTTTTCAGCGGTGTGGCTGTCTTAATTTGAGCTTTAACACCACTGAGAAATTCAGCATGCAGGTAAGGGTTTCTAACGAGTCAGCTGCTCCCTGGCCTTTATAAAGGCCAGGGATTGCAGCAAGGCCCTGAGGGGGGAAGGAGTTTGGAAGGATGGCTGGTGTAAGAGGTGCAAGGAAAGCCAACAGGTTCACTGATACGGAGCTGGAGACACTGATGGACGGTATGGAGGACAGACGAAGAATACTGTTTCCTGATGTGGGGAGACCTAGCAGACCGCCAGTACATAATGCATGGAGGGAGATTGCAGGGGAGGTGTCAGGCACCTCCATATATGGGTGCTGGCCAGTCTGCACCGGCCCTTTCAGGCCCAGAGGTGTTCCAGGGCATCCTAGAAGGACAGCTGTAGGTATCAGACAACAACCACAGCAGCCTCCCCAGACCCATGATGCAGCCACAAGGATGAGAGTTAGGCGTAGTGTTAGGACAGTCACGCATAACAGGTATTATAGTGAGATGCACAGGGGTAAAAAATGATAACTATTATTATATTGTTCTTTATGTTCTGTTTTTGCAGTGATTTGGATAATTTGATAAATCTTTATTTTTGGCACATATATCTGGCCAGGTGTTTCATTTGGGAGTGGGCAATTCTGCGTTAATGCATCATTGCGATGGCCATTGAAAGTGGGACCCGAGGGGTCATGTATGGATGTGATTATCAGAAGCGAACAGCTATGAGATGCAGCTGCACCTCCCTTCTAGGGATGTGATGGGGACGATGCCTCCTAGCTCTGGGGTGACGGGGATCCTCCTCCTCCACCTCCTTCTCCTGCTGCACCTCCTCCTCCTCCTCAGGTGGTACTGCTGGCTCCAGCGGCTGTCCCCTCATGATGGCCAGGTTGTGCAGCTTGCAAAAGACCACGATGATTATGGAGACCCGTTGAGGAGAGTACTGCAAGGTGCCACCAGAGTCCAGGCACCGGAACCTCTACTTGAGGATGCCTGTGCATTGCTCGATGATGCACCTAGTGGCACAATGAGCATCATTGTACACATGTTCTGGCACTGTCCTAGGGTTCCGCAGTGGAGTGAGCAGCCAAGTGGACAAGGGATATCCCTTGTCCCCAAGCAGCCAACCACAATCCTGATTCAGGCCGGTGAAGACGGCGGACACACTGGTCTGGTGCAGAATGAACGAATCATGGCTGCTGCCTGGGTAACTCGCATCAACTGCCAGGATCTGACACTGGTGGTTACACACGAGCTGCATGTTCAGTGAATGGAAGCCTTTGTGGTTCACAAAGATCTCGGAGTGATGATGTGGCGCCGTCAGCACAATGTATGTGCAGTCAGTGGTACCCTGCACCCTCGGGAAGCCTGCCATTCAGGCAAATCCAGCCTGCCGCTCCACCTGTTTGTCCCTTGTCATCAGGAAGGAGATGTGCTGGACCATTCTCCTGTACAGTGCATCTGTGACCTGCCAGATGCACCGATGTGCCGAGAATTGGGAAATGTTGCCAATGTCTGCAATGGCAGACTGGAAAGACCCCGTCGCGTAAAAATTCAGGGCAATGGTGACCTTGGTCTCCACGGTGAGGGCGGTTCTGAGGCGTGTTTGAGGCTGCAGATCTTCTCTCAGGGCAGTGCAGAGCTCCCTCAGTACTTTCGTCCAAAATTGTAAACTTCGCAGGCATTGCTCATCAGTGAGCTGGAGGAAGGAGAACTGAGGTCTGTAGACCCTTTGAGGGTATGGCCTCCTTCGCCCACGGCTGCGATGGCCACCTCCCCTGGCAGCTGCCTGCTGGCCATCTCCCTGGTCCTCCTCATTCTCGGGCTCCTGTGGAGGCTCTTGCTGGAAAGGCTCCTCTCCCAGTATTTGGAGTGGGGTGGTTGGGGCAGCATCCCTCACCCTCCTCCTGATGCCATCTCCCTCCTGGCCACCCTCTCTAGCTGCAGCTCTGGGCACATCTGCACGCCCTTCTCTCGGTTATGCAGCCATGGCTGCTGCCTCCCTTGCCCGCTGCGTGTCTGCACGGTGCTGACAGCAACACCTTCTCCTGCGGCCTCCCAACACTCCTCCCATCCTGAGGGTAAACCCTGCCAAGTAGGTCTCTGCAACCCACAATGAGGCCGACAGGCCTCCACTAAACAGTCAGCAGGTTTAGTGAAGCAAAAACAATCACTACAACTTATTACACTTTAAATTCAAATCAAAACTTAATTCAAATATTTTCCTGATAGGGCCCTGATCCCAGCAACACTCCAGCGGTGTTGCGTTCAAGCACCAACTCGAATACTTCGCGGGGGCACTGCCTGAAGAACTCCTACCTTTTTATAGCTGAAAATCCAGGTGGTGTCCGTTTTCCAGTGGAACGCCCGCCGCTTCCCTCACCGCACAAAACTTCTCCTTTACTCCGGCTTCACCCTGCCGTTTCCGGCGGAAGTGAGCACCGCTGAATATGGCTCGGGGTGGGAAAAGTCCTCGACCGCAGCGGCCGATCGATTTTTTTTCGATTGACCGTCCAATCTCCGCGGGGACGGTGAATTTCTGGCCCCTTGTATTTCTAGCCCCGAGTTTTGCATTTCCCCACAAGTGGAAACATTCTTTCCACATCTACCCTGTTCAGCCCATTCATAATTTTAAAGAATCTGGAATCCTTTCTTTTCCTCCTTGCTATGTTGCATTCTCTTATCAAAATGAACTGTCGATGGTAATATTTGGTAATTGGTGGGGTCGGGGAGGGATCATATTGCTATTTGTTGAGTAATAACATGTTTTCTTTTTCAATTGGCAGGTTTTCCAAGGTAATTTTGATAATGATACGCACAGAAAAAATGTAATAGATCCTCCTATTTACGCACAATATATTAGGATCTTGCCCTGGTCATGGTACGGCCGAATCACTCTGCGAACGGAGTTACTGGGATGCATAGAAGAGTGATGAATGTTGGCTACTGTCAAGAAAGTTATCACTGTCCTTATAATATCTCAACAAAAACTGCACAAACCTGTAAGATATTAAAGGGTTTTCATGAACAAGTGTTCAGTTTGTGATAGGTATGAGTCAAGTTAGGTGGTCTAGGCCTGCCCTTTATCAGACTTGCATATGGTGATTTTTCTTCCTTAGGAGTTTATTTTCATGTGTTTTGCTAATTTGTACATAATGAAATAAACTTATGTAATTGCAGACATTTTCTCCCCACCACCCACCGTGCCCCCGCCCCAAGTTTGATTGATATGCATAGGACTAAAATCTCTAATCATTATTGCAGGGTGCCAATATTGTATCTTATTTATTGTAAACGTTTTTTTAAAATCCTCGACTTTTCTCTTTGGCTCCTAAAAGTGATATGCGTTTCAGTAATTCAGTTTCTCTTTGTCATTACCAGACAAATGTACCAGACATTAAAACGATTAAGCACTGATAAAGCTTTCATTCTACAAATTGTGCATGTCCCACATTGTTCTGAAAATCCCTTTCAAGATACAATTTTTCCCACATGCATGAAATTATGCTTACAAACCTTCCTACTTACAAACTTGGTAATGAAAATGTATGTATTGGCGATGTGATTAAAATACTAATGGAGAAAACCAGTAAAGGCATATTAGGTTACTGTAATATATCAAAATAATAAATTAGGCAATACATTTTGTGATCTCTGAATATACAAGACAATAAATCCCTGAATATACAATATATTAAATGCTAATGTACGGATATACATATTTTCTAGAGCACACTCAAGGATTCCAAAGTTTATCATTAATGTACTACATGCATTTCCACTTTAAATTATTGTGTTACAATTTTTATTTTTTTTAAGTGGAGAAGGAATAAGAGGTAAAAGAATTGCTGTTGTGATTATTAAGTGTTGATTTAGGTTTGAGGGAGTCATTGACACATGAGTTGTCTACCTGGGCTCGATCCATTTTGCTCTGTTATGATTTAGATAAATGTAAAATTATCTTTGTATATCAATGAATACACTACATGATGTCATTGTAAACCACTCAATTTCAGTCATTTGTTGTTTAGTGACTTGATGCACACAGGTGGTTTTAGGTCAATTTGCCCCGTGCTTAAATTCTGTAACACAGCAAACTAAATTATAACAAATTTATACAAAATTCACACCTATGTAATATAACAGTGATTCAGATGCTGTTGTATGACACCTTCAGAATTTAACTGTGGTGTACTAAATCCAGCATAGTCTAATTGCAATGTTTCCTATTTTTAGTTATTAATGTCTTGCACTTTTATTTCTTACTAAAAATTAATGTAGTATAATACCACTAAACTCACAACAACCCAGAGTGCATTGGGGCAAATGGTAGTCATCTGTATGATAAAGGCAAAAGACCATGTAGTGCACAATATCCTCTGGGATTCCTAAATTATTCATCACTTAAATATATGTGTTTATATTGCATATCTAACATTAATGACATCTAATAAGCATTTTAAATATGTACCATTTTGTTGTAAACTGACAAGTAAACCATGTGTTTGGCAGTTCCGTTAGTTGTTGCCTCTGTCTATGAAGCAAAGTTTTCACATGTAACGTTGTCTTTTATAGCTTTCATATTGTATGCGCACGGGACTGTAAAAAAGCTTGCAAATTGGAAGTTCCAGTCAGTTTTATCCTTTTGAATGCCCCACAACTGTAATCTTCATCTTGTTCCTGGGTAGAATGGCAGATGCTTCAAAACCTGAGTAATAATGAGTGTCGGTAGTTTGAAAACCAATCCACAAACTTAATTACAGCCCGAATACACACCATTTCTTTATCACTGATTGGAGAACTAAGAGTGTTGGCCTGTTTGTATCACACCAATTCATATATTGTTGGCCAGTTATGATTATGCCCTGCCCCTATAAAGATGTTAATATTAAACCTTATGCAGATTGTCCATAACTCTATTTCCATGCAGTTCATTTAGAAGGGTAGAAAATGTTAGAAGTTGTGTCTTCAGTGCCATGGCTATAATTTCACAAGTCTGTTAATGTTACCTGTTTCTGGGTTTAACCATCGCAGCTTTACAAATCATTTAATTTTTTACAAGAACTAGTATAAATTGCTTAGATTATTTTCTTTTTTTATGAGTCCCTTCAGAGCTGTAGTGCCCTTTTTATTTTGTCTCCAAAGGCTGTTCTCTTAATGAATATTGAAAATTATCTTTATCCCTGAGATCTAGCAGCAGCCTTTTCAAATTCAATGCAGATAATTGACTTCTACTGCTTAGAATTACTTTGGATGCTGCATGACAGATATATTTGTGAACCTTTTTTTACAGTGCTTTTATGGTAAGCTTGAAAAATTTGAAGCTGTATACTCGACACAAAATTGATTTGGTACCAAGAAGGCAAAAGTCAAGATAGTCTGGCATTTATAAAGCTACATTTACAAATGTGTTGCATTGAGAAGGAGGCTAACACAATCAGGAAGGAGGTTAACAGGGGAATCAAATTTTACAGGGGAAGTTGAACCTTCCGAAAAAGAAAACACTGCATTAAGGTTTACGGCAGTTTTTTTTTCAATGATGTGCTAAAGTTAAAATTGGCTCTGTGAAGGACAACAAAAGGTATACTTCAGCTGTAACAATGTGGAGCAGAAGAGGAATAGTAAAGAAACTAATCTTACTACAAGCTATTCAAACTATTAGACTGTTAGCATGTCTGTGATTGGTCCCTGCAATGCACTGAGTGACTTAAGAATGTATTAATATGTGTATGAAATTAAAGGGAAAGTCAACCATTAAAATATTATTGGATATAGAGTACCTATGAATGCATTAACTCAAGCTCTAGGGTTTAGATTGAAATGGCACAGCAAATGATAAATTCAAAGCCATTTCTGGTAGCGGATTAAAGAGAATGTTTTCCCAGTGTACACATGCCGACTAAAATATCATTATGCTATTTTACAAACATCAGTTATTAAAGTAAATATGATTTCCAATTAATATTATAACCTAAGATAGAAAGCTCATTTCAATCCTAGTTTATGACCCAGAAATTGCAGTCGGAGGCTTCCCATGGGCAGATGCCTCATACAGTAAAAAAAAAATTACGTCCCGGAGGAACAAACACTTTGGCTTCGAGGCCTAGATGCGCAGCCCAGCGTAGAGGCCCACATATCCCATCAGCGTAAGCACATCACTGGGATCACAATGAACATGTAGTATTTTCATTGATAGTAATGGTGAGCTCCGTTTGTACAGAGCTTCAATTACTATCAATGAAAATACCCCCAAAAACACAAAACATAAATAAAGAAAACACCTCGCATATTTAAAATTAATTGAAATTGAATTAAATTAAATGTTTTAGAAAAATATATATTTTTTGAATTTTTTTTCATCTGTTTTAATAGGGTTAAAAATAAACTTACCTTTATGGACAGGGTTTTAAATATAAAAATTAGTGATAAAATTTAATGTTTCTATCTTTTAAAACTCTTTATTGCTGGTAAAAGCAGGCCTTACACCTGTTTTTACCAGGCGTAAGAGTTTTGAGGACATTTGCTGGGCAGGAGTTGGTCAAATAGCCCAACTCTCTGCCCGCGGAGGCCCTTTACTTTCGTATGCGTTGGATCTGTCAAAAAATTTTTTTGACAGATTGCAAGAGCCGGGTTTAGGTGCATGCGCTTCGTGCGCTTAAGCCCGGAATTTACGAGGCCTCTTCGGGCGTGTGCACACATCGCACGCACCCGGAGAGGCAGCAATTTTGTTTTGAATGTGTTGACGCCTTTCAACAGATGTAGTTTAATGTAACTGGGCTTTTGGTTAAGTAAAAGCCTTTTTTAAGTGAGCTCAAAATTCTAACAAAATGTAAAAAGAATGCTGCTAAACAAGGTTTTCAGTTTTATTTTTGACAAACTGAATTCTTCATTGATTTTCTTCATATTGAGTAATACGATAGGGCACTTATTTGATTAGAAATTTGCATCCCTCAACTATATTTTGTCTCCCTTCTGGATACTCCAGCATTTCTCACCTCTCTGCCTCTCACCATAGAAAATTAATCTCCAGTTTGCTTTCTTCTATAGGCAGCATTGAAATTATTGCTACTCACATAATTGGAAACCTTCTGTTCATATAATGTGTATTTTTAAGGATGTGTTAGCTTGTCTTTTAAAATCTGTATCTGCCCCGCCCTCCCCCCCCCTCCCCAGATCCTCTGTAATGTGATGTGCCTCAGAATACGGAAGACAGCCTGTCCCAGCTCACACAGTAAGGCTGCTAGTGGTGTGAAAAAGTGATGCTTTTGGATATCCATATTCATTTTTTGTCTTGTGCCCCTACTCCAAAGAACTGAGGATGGAGCGATCAAAAGAGACGTGAAGAAACGTCCTTTGCGGAATTGAAAGAAAGCAATTTCTTCATCAGACTTTATTCATCAGAAACAAGCCAGTGGATATATGCCACCAAGGTTGTGGAAAATGTATCAAGATAATAGATTTGATCCCTGACCTCTTGCAAAGATTGTCTGGAGGTTGGGCATTAATGAAGAAAGGTATATTTATTAGTGGAGAAAGGTATCACTTTGAAAGAAGCAAGCACAATTTGTAGAGGGTAACAAATTAAGAAATACTAACTATCTTTAAGGTATAATCTACATTAACAACTTCCAGACGCCTACTTTCCGATCCTTTTCCTCTGAACAGAAGAAAAAGAGTACTTTCCACTTCAAACACACAATTGCAGATGCACATAACCAAGAAATAACACCTAACTCTCAGAATCTTACAGCACAGGAGGCCATTCAGCCCATCGTGCCTGTGCTGGCTCTTTGAAAGCGCTCTCCAATTAGCCCCACTTCCCTGAACATTCCTTATAGCCCAGCAAAATGTTCCTTTTCAAATATATATCCAATTCCCTTTTGAAAGCCACAATTGAATCCACTTTCACGGCCCTTTCAGCTAGTGCATTCCAAATCATAACAACTCGCTGTGTAAATTAAATCTCATCTCTCCTCTGGTTCTGTTAATAATCTTATAAATATTCAGCCCCAGTGGGTCGAATGGCCTCCTGTGCTCTACAATTCTATCTTAAATCTGTGTCCCCTGGTTTTCAAACCAGTTGCCAGGGGAAACAGTTTCTCCTTATTTACTCTTAACAAATTCCCTCATAATTCTGCACACCTTTTTAAGAGAAATTGGAGAGTTATCAAATTATTGACAAAACTTGTCTGAGGAAATTTAGGATTATACCTTTCTGGTGAATTCTTGGGGTAGAATTCCCATGGTTCCCTGATCTTCCACTGTAATATTGGCGGAAGATCAGTGAAAACCTCAGAGAAATGTTTATGCCACTTGTCCCAAGCTTCCATTGATCACACGCTGAAGTTACAGTGGGTGATTGGGAGAACCCTGATGAAAATTACTGGTAAATTGTGCCTAATGTTGGGAATAGACTTGCTATATTAGAAAGGAGTCATGTTGGGGTCATTCATCCAACTGCTATCAAAACCCCTTCCTTGTAAATGGCGATAAAGAACAAGAAGGCACTATACAGAGCCAAGAAAGGAAATTTGTATAGCTCAAAGACTCAAATTCTTGTGAATTGCTTCAGGAAATTTATCAATTTACCTACCATGGGTATGGAACACTTTAAAGAATTGTTAAAGTAATTAAAATTGCCAAAATGAATAATTGCACGAGTAATTTATGCAAAATACTTTAAAAATATTTATTAGTATTCTGTGATTTGTTCAAGGGGGAAATACTGATACTTGTGTTTACCTATATCTTATTAAAGAAATTCCTATAACCGAGGTTGACTTTCCCTTCTAGGACCATACAGTAAAGTCTGGAGGACCATAGAGTAAGATTTCGACTTCAATAACTTGATGGGCTTGTTTTATTGTTGTATGAAAGATACTTATATTGGAAAAAAATGTAGCTTAAGATCCGTCAGTCAGTTAAAAAGCATAAATTACGCAATAGGGATGAAATAACCTCTGCAATCTTAGCAACTGTGTAACAATACTCTTGTTTTTGTATTAGGCTCCAATTCTGATGGTTAATGCAAAATCAGTACAGGCTTGTATGTTCTTCAGATTAACAATAAAACTTTGAAACATCCACATCTCATGAAATGTGTTTTATATTGATTTATATAGGTAATGGGTTGTAGTTGATGGTAAGAGCCATGTTAATTCTAATAATCTGCAGAAAGCAATAACCACTAATAGCTGCTTGGTGATACTAATGATTTCCAGATATCAACCTCTGAGTGATATATTTGTACTGGTCTCCTTATGTTCTGTACCAAAATCATGCTATCACCTCTCTTTGTGCTCCAGTTGAATGATAGGCAATCAAAAAACAACAGTATGTCTTACAAAAATAGAATGTAATGCAGTTTGTCAGAATTATCTCATCTGGTCTATTAAACTACTAGTGATTGAACTTCAAATTGGGTCTCCAGGCATTAAGTGTATTGAACATATTTTAATGAACTTTATACCCCTGCCATAATTAAATATTTGGGACATGATATGCATTATCATGAACCATAATCAAGGACAGTGATGTATCACCGCGAAAGAGGTGACATTAATCCTTAGCATGTTTTCAGGGTTGTCTCAAAAATGCTTAAAACAAATGGGTCACTTTTAGAAGTGCAGTCACTGTTTTGGAGCAGTATTAACAAACTTGTTTAAATGTAAGGCATCAATCCAATTCTTAATAAAGGGATGTTTTGTCAGGAAAGTTATCACCCTGGTGTCTGCAAGTATTATAATTTCTACACGTTCACTTTTATGTACCAATGATGATGGCAAACAGCTTTTTTCCGCTGATGGATATGCTTGAATGCTACATCTGGGTGCTCTGCCTTGGTTAAAATCCTTAAATCTTCACAACCCATGAATTAGCAATATGTTTATGTATAATCCTCATTATATGGTCACATTTCACTGATTCATGCTAAATCATTTTTAGAGCGTTCATAATTACAAGATAGGAATTTGCAAATAAATTACAAATGTATTTGAAACTTACTGAATGATGTTTGTGGGGTTTTTCTCCCTCCAGTGCCTATACTAGAAATCTAGGTGCGGTTTCTACTTGAACATAACTTGGAATACATTTTATTAGTGAAGAAAATCACACCATTAGTTCTAGAAAATAGCCAGTTCAAATATGATCAAAGCAAGCAGCAATTCCAGGAGTGAAACAAAGGCAATTTAGCTAACATTGTACGTTTACTGTTAAATTGAGATTGAATTTTGGTGCATCATACACATAGATTTGATTTGGCTGCAAAGGAAGAAAATTGTAGCTGACTGGATACAGCTAGATAAAGAATTACCATACCTCATTTAACATCAATTGGAAATCCAAAATATTTGCACAGGTTCTCCCTGTTGGAAGGTTACTACAGCTGTGCTCTAGGTATTCATTTTTAAACGGCCTTCTCAACTTGTCCTGCCACTTTCAAAAATGTATGTACATACGCCCCCAAATCTCTGTTCATGCACCCCTTTTAAAATTGTATCATTTAGTTCATATACCCTCCTCATCCTACCAAAATGTATCACTTCACATTTCTCTTAAATTTCATCTGCAATGTGTCTGCCCAGTTCACCATAAGAACAGAAGAAATAGGAGCAGAAGTAGGCCATTTGACCCCTCGAGCCTGCTCCACCATTCAACAAGATCATGGCTGATCTGATCTTGGCCTCAACTCCACTTCCCTGCCCACTCCCCATAACCCTTGACTCCCTTATCATTCAAAAATCTGTCTATCTCCACCTTAAGGCCCAAGTTTCCACATGATTTGCTCCTGATTTTTAGGAGCAACTGGTGTAGAACGGAGTATCTTAGAAATCGGAATTCTCCACATTTAGTTTGCTCCAGTTCTAGTCAGTTGGAACAGTTTCACTTTGGAACAGAATTTTTTTTTCAAAAGGGGGCGTGTCCGGCCACTTACGCCTGATTTCAAAGTTTCGTGAGTGAAAACTTACTCCAAACTAACTTAGAATGGAGTAAGTGAAGATTTTTGTACACTCGAAAAAACCTTGTCTACACTTTAGAAAATCAGGCATAGGTTACAAATTAGGTGTAGGGAACGAGGTGGGGAGGGGGGGAAGGGAAGTCATTAAATTCTACAATCAATCCTTAGTTATACTTATACAAATATTATACAAATAAATCCAACCTGAATAAAAATTTATAAGCAAAGAAAAGATTAAATAAACCATGTTTCTACCTGTGTGAAAGTGCTTCAGGCAGGCCTTTCATGTTGGAGACAGGCAGGGGTGTGGCGTCAGTGTCTCGACGGCAGCAAGCAGCAAGCTTCGAGCTGAGCTGCAGTGTTTGAGGCAGGCCTACATTCTCTTCGTGGCTGGCCGCGAAGAAGCAACACCGGACGGACCCGAGGCCATTCGGCCATGAGATATCAGCGGCTGGCCAGCAGCCGAAGAATCAGCTGACCGATGTGAGGCCATTCGGCCATGAGATAGCAGCGGCGTCAGTGGCTGGCCGGCAGCTGAAGAATCAACGCAGGACACACGCAGCTCATTAAGGTTCTTGAGGCCATTCGGCCACGCTTTAGAGGCGGCGTCAGTGGCTGGCCGGCAGCCAAAGAATCAGCAGCGGACGGACGTGAGGCCATTCGGCCATAGGATATCAGCGGCGTCAGTGGCTGGCCGGTAGCCAAAGATACAGCAGCAGCCTTCGAGCTGTGAGGGGGACTGAGGCCATTTGGACAAGGAGAGGCAGCCACATCGACAGTTTTATATTTAAATTTGCAGAATGGGTGCTGCATTGTCAACACCACGTATTATTGCAAAGTTGAATTGGCACTCTTATTTCTCCAAACATACAGTCCTTAATTTGCATGCACCAATGCAGCCCCGGTTCTGCAAGTTTAGCAGTGAAAAGCTGAACTCACTGATTTCAGCAGGTGATATATTCAGCAGTGCTGCTAAAAGCACTCCCTCACACACAGAAATATCAAAAAATATTAAATTACAAGCCTTTGCAGGGGTCCAAGAAACAAATCTTCACTTTTTCTGCAGTACTTTTAAAAATGGCCGAGTGGCAATGTTTGTGTGAGACTGCGCATGCGCGCATGCTCCAACGTGCACGCGCAGGGTTGCCGGCACCACGAAGGCTAATTTAAATTGTACCCGCCCCCTGCTACTTAGAAAATCGGCACGAGTGTTAGGCTCCGCCCCCTGCTGCGAAGAGCGCGCCGCGCCAAGCAGACATCGAACTCCAAGGAGCTCGAGAATATCGGACTTTTTTTTAGGCGCAGTTTTCGGCGGGAAAAACAGGCGCCCAGCTCGGAGGTGCGCCGTTTTCGCCGCGGGACGAAACTTGGGGCCTAAATATGTTCAATGACCCAGCCTCCACAGCTCTCTGGGGTAGAGAATTCCAAAGATTCACAACCCTCTGAGAGAAGAAATTCCTCTTCATTTCTGTTTTAAATGGGCAACCCCTTATTCTGAAAGTGGCCTAAATTTTCCCCAGTACTGGCTGCCGTTTATTCGGCGCCCAGTGAGTTTTTTGGCACCAAAGGCCAATTCAAAGATTCTCTAGTGTTGGGGCAATGGCGAGTAATACCAGCATCAGAATGTTTGGTGCCAAACATTCTGCCACTGGTGTACCTGTGAAGAAGGCTCCCGCGCCATTTCTGGGCTTATGGTCAAGTTTCCACCCTGTGAAACTGTTTAACCCGGCGCACAGAGTCTATAATCACCATAGGAAAAAACCCTACCTTCAGTTGGGGAAACCCGCGCTGGCCCGCTCCTAACCCCGGCCAAATGGACTCCCTCGCTAAAACTTTAACTATCAGCACAATATAATATACATCACCAGTACCTAACTATAAAAATAACAATGTTAAATGAAAACTTACCAAGAATGCTGTCCCTGTGATGTTAAACTGTATTCAGGCCATAAAAAAAATAATTTTCACCTTTTCCCATCGATGTTTCTGGGTCCCAAGATCAACCAAAATCTTCAAAAATTCTTCAAAGTTAATCCATCTTCCGAGACATCCACCAGGTTTTGCAAAGAAACTGGCAAAATAAAGATTTCCTCTGAGAGCAGCAAGGGCTGCATTCTGCCGTTTTTCCTCCTTGACTGCAGCCGCTGCTAGCCCCTGGCCAAAAGTCCTCTACCCAAGCGACCCGCTGCTATCCCAGGCCAAAGGTCTACACACACAAGACAGTGTAAGACACTCCAGGCTCAGGAAAAAGCAGCAGTGATTTCTAATATATTACATTATTATTAAATAATCCCACCACAAATCTTTAATGTTTAAATAAAGTGCTGGAGTGCTTAGGTGGACAATAATGTACGACAATATATTTGTGGGGATATTAATTTACATGTTTCTATGTTTCTATGTTTCTATACAAAGTTGTTCATGGATCTTATAACGCTGGGTCAGGGTCTCTGATACATGCACCAGAAAAAGTTAGGATCCATGAACCCCTTAGTAGTGGAACATGCCCCTGTATCATTTACATAGAAACATAGAAATTAGGTGCAGGAGCAGGCCATTTGGCCCTTCGAGCCTGCACCGCCATTCAATAAGATCATGGCTGGTCATTCACCCTCAGTACCCGTTTCCTGCTTTCTCTCCATACCCCTTGATCCCTTTGGCCATAAGGGCCATATCTAACTCCCTTTTGAATATATCTAATGAACTGGCCTCAACAACTTTCTGCTGTAGAGAATTCCACAGGTTAACCACTCTCTGAGTGAAGAAGTTTCTCCTTATCTCGGTCCTAAATGGCTTACCCCTTATTCTTACCCCTGGTTCTGGAACTCCCCAGCAACGGTAACATTCTTCCTGCCTCTAACCTGTCCAATCCCGTCAGAATTTTATATGTTTCTATGAGATCCCCTCTTATTCTTCTAAACTCCAGTGGATACAAGCCCAGTTGATTCAGTCTCTCCTCATATGTCAGTCCTGCCATCCTGGGAATCAATCTGGTGAACCTTTGTTGTACTCCCTCAATAGCAAGAACGTCCTTCCTCAGATTAGGGGACCAAAACTGAACACAATATTCCAGGTGTGGCCTCACCAAGGCTCTGTACAACTGCAGTAAGACCTCCTTGCTCCTATATTCAAATCCCCTAGCTATGAAGGCCAACATGCCATTTGCCTTCTTCACCGCCTGCTGTACCTACATGCCAAACTTCAATGACTGATGTACCATGACACCCAGGTCTCGTTGCACCTCCCCTTTTCCTAATCTGTCACCATTCAGATAATATTCTGTCTTCCTGTTTTTGACAGCAAAGTGCATAACCTCACATTTATCCACATTATACTGCATCTGCCATGCATTTGCCCACTCACCTAACCTGTCCAAGTCACCCTGCAGTCTCTTAAACTAATATGTTCCAAGGGTTGAGGCCATTTTACATGTTGTGTCCATCCCTTTATCCTATAATATGTTTGAGGCAGCATTAAGGAATGAAGTGCAGAAGTCAGGTTAACAGTCCAAAATAAATATGTTTATTAAACATTTGTACAGCACAGTGGTAATTAGCTTAACATGACTTATATTGAAACCTTCGTACCTTTAGAAACTTTAATGATTTTAGTGGCAACCGTTATAAAAAGCAATCAACCAGATCAATCAAGAAACAAATACGCAAGCCATCAATCCTCCTCCTTAGCGCTGTGCACCAATCCTGCCCCAGTAGATGCCGCTACAGTCACTGCTTGTCCGAGGTCCTGACACTTCTTTTTCAGCTGCGTACCAGTTCTTGGGGTCATGGACATTCCATTAAACTCGACTGCGACCTGGACCCAAACTTTTGCGAGTACAGAGGGTTTAAGTTTCTTTTTACCGAAGCTCCCCTTGTTTTCAATAACTTCCCACGTACTCGCAATTAAGTCTACCAGGGGCTCAATTTCTTCCGCGAGAAATCTCTTCACCCTGACTGCTTCCCCTTCTCCGGCTCCATCTCTGCACCTTTCACCTTCTCTGCGCCCTTCCATTGCAGCCATCTCGTGATCCAATCTATATTTCCTACCTGAAAATCCACCTCTGCCACCAAAGGTGATCCACACGGTCCCCATGTGCTGTTTTTATACATTATACAGCGCACGCGCAGGTTTGTTTTATGTGCATGTGCAAACCGCGCATGTGCCATGCATTTTTTTTTAAATTTCTTTGCTTGTTTTTTTCCAGCACATGCACTGTGCAGTTCTGGCACACACTTGAAGCCATGCCCTGCAAGTTCAGCTCAGGTAGCGTGGCGTTAGAAGGTGCGCATGGTGGAAGGAGACTTCGGTTTTTATTTTCAGCGCTGAGGGGCCAAATAAAAACAGGTGTCTAGGTAAGTGAGCGCCATTATTTATTTTTAGGGGAACTTGGGTCCTTTGCTCCCTCGTTCAAGATTCCCCCAAGAGGCAAAACATTCTGCATCTGCCCTGTCAAGCCCCCTTAGAATCTTATATGTTTCAATAAGACCACCTCTCATTCTTTTAAATTCCAATGAATATAGACCCAATCTGCTCAACCTTTCTTCATAAGACAACCCCTTCATCTCAGGAATCAACCTCGTGAACCTTCTCTGAACTGCCTCCAATGCAAGTATATCCCTCCTTAAATAAGGAGACAAAAACTGCATGCAATACTCCAGGTGTGGTCTCACCAATACCCTGTACAGTTATAGCAGGACTTCCCTACTTTTATACTCCATCCCCCTTGCAATAAAGGCCGACATTCCATTTGCCTTCCTAATTACTTGATGTACCTGCATGCTAACTTTTTGTGTTTCATGTACAAGGACTCCCAGATCCCTCTGTACCTCAGCGTTTTGCAATTTCTCCCCACTTAAATAATAATTTGCTTTTTTATTTTTCCTAATAAAGTGGATAACCTCACATTTTCCCACATTATACTCCATCTGCCAAATTTTTGCCTACTCACTGAGCTTATCTATATCCTTTGCAGATTCTTTGCATCCTCCCCACAACTTGCTTTCCCACATATCTTTGTATCATCAGCAAATTTGGTTACATTACACTCAGTCCCTTCATCCAAGTCATTAATATAGATTGTAAATAGTTGAGGCCCCGGCACTGATCCGTGTGGCACCCCACTAGTCACTGTTTGCCAACCTGAGAATGACCCATTTATCCCAACACTCTGTTTTCTGTTAGGCAGCCAATTCTCTATTCAAGCCCTGCTTGATGGTTTGCACTGCTCTCTCTGCCTGACCATTGGACGCTGGTTTAAACGGGGCAGATGTGACATGTTTGATCCCGTTGCGGATCATGAATTCTTTGAACGCAACACTGGTAAATCATGGCTTGTTGTCACTAACCAGGATATCGGGTAGGCCATGTGTGGCAAACATGGCCCGCAGGCTTTCAGTAGTGGCAGCGGACGTGCTAGCAGACATTATCTGACATTCAATCCACTTGGAGTACGCGTCTACAACCACAAGGAACATTTTACCCAAGAACGGACCTGCATAGTCGACGTGTACCCTAGACCACGGTTTGGAGGGCCAAGACCATAAACTTATTACACAATTCCTTTATCCAAATCATTGATGTATATTGTAAAGAGCTGGGGTCCCAGCACTGAGCCCTGCGGCACTCCACTAGTCACTGCCTGCCATTCTGAAAAGGACCCGTTTATCCCGACTCTCTGCTTCCTGTCTGCCAACCAGTTCTCTATGCATGTCAGTATATTACCCCCAATACCATGTGCTTTGATTTTGCACACCAATCTCTTGTGTGGGACCTTGTCAAAAGCCTTTTGAAAGTCCAAATACACCACATCCACTGGTTCTCCATTGTCCACTCTACTAGTTACATCCTCAAAAAATTCCAGAAGATTTGTCAAGCATGATTTCCCTTTCATAAATCCATGCTGACTTGGACCGATCCTGTCACTGCTTTCCAAATGCGCTGCTATTTCATCTTTAATAATTGATTCCAACATTTTCCCCACTACTGATGTCAGGCTAACCGATCTATAATTACCTGCTTTCTCTCTCCCTCCCTTTTTAAAAAGTGGTGTTAAATTAGCTACCCTCCAGTCCATAGGAACTGATCCAGAGTCGATAGACTGTTGGAAAATGATCATCAATGCATCCACTATTTCTATGGCCACTTCCTTAAGTACTCTGGGATGCAGACTATCAGGCCCCGGGGATTTATCGGCCTTCAATCCCATCAATTTCCCGAACACAATTTCCTACTTAATAAGGATATCCTTCAGTTCCTCCTTCTCACTAGTTCCCTTTTTTAGATCTCCTCAGTACTTTCCATATTCAGCTTTGTTCTCTACTATATCATGCATCTAAAAATTGTCATCAGCCTCCTTTTTCTATCTCATTTTATCCTCTATATTTTTAGTCATCCAGGATGCTCTAGCTTTGGATGACTTGCAATTCCCCCTCATAGGAACGTGTCCACTCTGTACCCGAACCATCTCCTCTCTTAAGGCCTCCCATTGTTCAGTTACTGTTTTGCTTACCAATTTTTGATTCTAATTCACCTGGGCTAAATCCCTTTTCAACTCACTGAAGTTAACCCTCCTCCAGTTAAGTTTTGATTGTACCTTGCCCTTTTCCATAACTATTCGAAACCTGATGTTATGATCATCGTTCCCCAATAATTGAAGGGGAAAAAATACAGGGTTATGGGGAAAGACCAGGGGAGTGAAAATAATTGGATAGCTCTACCAAAGGGCCAGCACATGCACGATGGGCCGAATGGCTTCCTTCTACGCTGTGTGATTCTATGAAATTCTGCTTTGCGAATGCACAATAACACCTTTAACGTTAAAAAAATCAAGCGAAATCATGAGCATGTTTGGGCCGAAACTGCCCCTCTCCTTAAGGCCTGTTGCCACCGCAAATTGGCAGCCACGCTGCAGAGTGGAGTGGCCGCTGACTTTTGGTGGAATGGCTGCTGATTGCCCAATTATCCTCCCGAGGTTTCCTGGCGGTGCCCCGATCCGCCCCCCCTTACCGCTCCGCTGCTGCCGATCTGCGGTATGCACGTCATCACCGTGTGTACTGCCGATCTACCCCCCCCTCCCCCCATCCCTGATGGTGACATTCCCCTCCGAAAATCTTCAGCCCGCCCGGCGGTGCAAAAACAAGTTTTCACCCGGTGGTCCAGTGAGGCTGAGGCCTTCTACAGCATAGGTGTGACTTCCCTTAAAGGGGAGAGCGAACTGCCGCTGCCACCATGTTTGTTTTTCTGTCAGCTGACTGGCAGGTCAGCCCAACTAATATGACCCCAGGTTCGGCCGGGTCGCCAACAGGCAATCTGGCACTCCCTCTTGAGTGCCAGACCACTGGCCCAGCCAAAACACTCCCTGGTGGCCCAGTGGTCTGAAGTTTTAAAAGCATGGAGACTCTCTTCTTTAAGTGAAGGGGAGAGCCGTGGTGACATCATCGCGGTGGTGACTCCACACCGCCCCCAATTTCCGCCCCTCAGTTGCTGTCACGGCTTCGGGCGGGGTGGCAATTTGTACCCCGTTCTTTTCAAACATGTCACCTGCGTGTTCTGTTCTGTTTGCTGTAGTTTGTAGAGATTCTTTTTAAATAGACTCTGTTTGCTGAGTAAATAGATTGTTTACTGTAGTGTGCTGTTTAAATAGACTCTGTTAGCTGAGTAAATCGACCCTTTTGTAAAATAGATTGCTTGCTGTAAGTCCTGCCTTAAGTCCCACTCCACCTCCAACTCATTGGCTGATACAGTGCAACTTATTGGCTGACACAGTGGTGTCAATAGACCATTCGGTCCAGGTATTGGAGGTTGTAAATATTATGTTATTACCCAATGTGTAATGCATTCTCTAATACACATTTTGAATTGTTACAAATAAGATTTGGTTTTGTTTTTAATTTGTGAACTAACTAGATAATTTTGCGGAAACTATCTTGTAACACAGTTATCATCCTTTATCTTCTTTATATTCCAGTTTGGGTATTGGCAAATTAGATATTTTGATTCAAATCTTTTAATAAAGGAGAGTTAACTTTTTTCTCCAATCTATGATATTCCTAACCATATTACCCTTATCCCACATTACAATGTACATACACCCATCGCTATAGTGCACACAAAATGCATCAAAAAATAGCATCCATTCAGCCTGGAAATATTCTGTTTAATGAAACCAATTAAAACAGTGAATTTTCTGTCTGATGCTGTTTAAAGAATTAGAAACTCTGACTCATGCAGTGAAAAGAAATGTATAGATACAAAGGTCGTTTGAACAAGGTTAAAATATTTTCATTGACAGTTTGCTCTTGGCATGAGTGATGTATTGCTGCATGTCAGACCCTTTTCTAATAACATTTATCTTACTGCTGCAGTACCTTCTGTGAATCCAAATTTAATAAATTAGGTTCTTGCAATTTTTTTCTGGTAGAGATAACCAAATAGTACGATTTACATTCAATTCATCTGACAGAAGCCCAGTGTTGAACATTTGTTGGATATACCTCTGCAAGTAATTTGATTTCTATTGCCCCCATAACTGAGGCTTAACTTGTTTTTATCTGATGATCGCAGTTGTTTTTGTTAAGTTTTGGTAAATTAGTGCTCTGAGTAAACTGATGTCACTTTTTTTACTCTATATGTCCTTGAATGCTGCTTCTATTTTCAGGAGCTGGATTGAGTTGTCAAGTTGTTTGGTATTTAATTAAAATTATCTTAATTGATCTACAGTTGTGTTCTTTCTCAGTCAAATGGTTCATGTTAAGAATTCAAACTGTAGTCTTACAAATGCAAAAACTTTTGTTGAGTTTTTACCAGTCCTGATTGATTATTTAGAAAGAATTCTGCCCGCAGAATTGTTCTGCAATTGAATATACCCTAATTGCTAATTCCAGAAAATAAATAACTTAAATTGGATGACTAGCTCTATTTACACACTAAATTAGAATCTAGTTGACAAAATAAAGAAATGGTGCAGGGAAATTCCTGGTACTCTGGGCTGACTAATTTTTAAAGTTTTCAGGTCATGCTTGCCGATAATGAAAAAAGTAAGAATGTAACAGTAATAGAGCTACTTAACAGTAGTTTTAGTAGTGTGGCATTAATTTCAAATTCCCTAAATATAAACTTTAAAGGTACAATTGTATTTAGAAATGTATTTTGTACACAGTAATTTAAATCATCTGCTTGCTGGCCATCATTCTTTTTTCTTTTCTTATTCTACATCTGTTATTTTTAAAGTTAATTTTGTTTATTCTCTTCTTAATCTATCTTGTCTAATCTTAAAACTCACTTTAAAATATTTTACTTATCTTTCTTTTTTCTTCGAGCTTCCACTGTATATTTTGCAGATGGGGGAAACTAAAAATAAAAGTTTACAATGGCTGACAACTGGATTCAAAGGCCATGTTTTCAGCCAGCTGAAAGCCCGCTTTTAGCACTATGTAAAAATATCCTAAACTGGTAAGGGTGTTGGGAAAGATGATCAGAAGCCTGGTTAAAAAGCCAGTTTTGAGAAGGTTTTTAAAGGTGCAGCTGGAAATGGAGAGATGGGGAAGGCTAGTGATGGGGGTTGAGGAACTGTGAGATAGTTCTGCTATTGAGGGTGGCTGAAGAAAAAGATCAGAGTCAGAGGAGTGAAGTGTACAGACGAGGGGAGATAAGGCCGGAGAAGGTTGCAAACATAGGATGGGTTGAGGGCATGGAGGGATTTGAAGCAGAGGACAAAGATTTGAAATGTGATGCTTGGATGACAGAAAGACAATGAGGACAATGTAGGTCAATAAGGATGGGAATAATGGGCAAGCAGGACTTAATATGGGGCAGGATATAGGTGGATGGGTTTTAAATCAGTTGGAGTTTATGGAGAGTGGTGGATGGGAAGTCAGCATGGAGAACATTTTAGAACCTGTATCTATGAATCTAGCGACAGTAAATTCAAATATAAGGGTTTCAGAAGCAATGGGGCTGAAGCCGGGATAGAGTCAGCTGATGTTGCAGCAGTGGTAAAAGCCAGTCCTGTGCAGAGATACTGTTATATATGTAAACTTTATAATAGTGTAAGACCTGCCACCAGGGGAGCACCTGTTGGAGGCCCAAGGGTCACCTGCACGCCTCGTGCAAGCAAGTATAAAAGGTTGTCTGCCATGCTGATTCTTCACTCTGGAGTTTGATTAAAGAGACTAAGGTCACATCAGTTTGAACTTAAAGCACACAGTCTTGTGGAGTTAATCTAAATTTAAGAATCGGCGACGAGTAACAGATCACGAACTTTCACGTGGTTATGGCTGCCGTTGGTATTCTTGAGAGATTTGTTGAGGGTGATGATTGGGAAGCCTTCATTGAGCATCTTGACCAGTGCTTCGTGGCCAACGAGCTGGATACGGACAGTAACACGGTCAAGCGCAGGGCGATTCTCCTCACTGTTTGTGGGTCCACGATATATGGCCTCATCAAAAATCTGCTAGCACCGACGAAACTAATGGACAAGACAAAGGCAGAGTTGTGTATGCTGGTTCGGGAACACCTCAAGCCAAAGGAGAGCATCTTAATGGCCAGGTATCGCTTTTATACGCACCATCGCTCCAAGGTCCAGGATGTGGCGAGCTATGTCACCGACCTAAGATGCCTTGCGGGACCGTGCGAATTTGCTGGATTTTTGGGGGCAATGTTGCGGGATCTTTTCGTGCTTGGAATCGGCCACGAGGTCATTCTTCACAAATTGCTGTTTGACGAATCCCTAGATCTGAGCAAGGCCATCACGATAGCCCAGGCTTACATGTCCACGAATGACAACACTAAGCAGATATCTTTTCAACACCAAAGCTCACCAGCAAGTACTGTGCATAAAATAACGCCTTCAGCAGGCAGAACTGTACATGGCAGGGCCTACACACCTGCAGAGGCCAGGCCTAGGATGACTCAGAGTCCGCCGTGGGGCGTGAATGCAAATCCATTAACACCATGTTGGCACTGCAGGGGTAATCATAGAGCCTATCAATGTCGATTCAAGCACTACGTGTGCAAAGGCTGAGGAACAATGGGGCACCTCCAGCGAATGTGCAGACGTGCTGCGACTCACCATGTGGCAGAGTCGGCAGAAGATGACCGATCCGGCGCGGATCACGCTGAACGAGTAAGAGAGGCAACTCAACCCGAGGTTGAAGAGAAAGTGTATGGGCTACACACCTTCACCACCAAAAGCCCTCTGATAATGTTGAAAGTCAAATTAAACGGCATTCCAGTTTCCATGGAGTTGGACACGGGGGCGAATCAGCCAATTATGAGCCAGAAGGCTTTTGAGAAACTGTGGGGCAACAAGGCACAAAGACCAAACTAAGCCCGATTCATACAAAGCTGCGCACTTACACCAGAGAGCTCATACCAGTCATTGGCAGTGCGGCAGTGAAGGCATCGTACGATGGAGCTGTGCATGATTTATCACTGTGGATTGTACCAGGCGATGGCCCAACGCTGTTCGGCAGAAGCTGGCTAGGAAAGATCCGATGGAACTGGGACAACATCAAAGCGCTGTCTTCGGTGGATGATGCCTCGTGCGCTCAAGTGCTAAACAAATTTCTGTCGCCATTTGAGCCAGGCATCTTTACAGGCGCCAAAGTGCAGATCCCTCTAGTCCCTGATGCATGGCCCATTCATCACAAGGCCCAAGCGGTTCCATATATGATATGGGAGAAAGTCGAGATCGAACTGGACAGACTTCAACGAGGAGGAATTATATCGCCAGTCGAGTTCAACGAGTGGGCCAGTCCAATTGTTCCGGTGTTGAAAAGCGATGGCACGGTCAGAATCTGCAGAGACTACAAAGTAATTATCAACCAAGTCTCGTTACAGGACCAGTACCCACTACCCAAAGCGGAGGACCTGTTCGCAACGTTAAATGGGGGAAAGTCGTTCTCCAAGCTGGATCTAACCTCTGCTTACATGACACAGGAGCTGGTTGAATATTCGAAAAGATTGACATGCATCAACACGCAGAAAGGACTGTTCATATACTACAGATGCCCTTTTGGGATTCGCTTGGCTACTGCCATCTTCCAGAGGAACATGGAGAGTCTGCTGAAATCAGTTCCGCGCACCGTTGTGTTTCAAGACAACATCCTGATCACTGGTCGTGTCACCACCGAACACATGCACAACCTGGAAAATATTCTAAAGCGACTGGACAGAGTGGGACTCCGGCTGAAACGCTCCAAGTGTGTTTTCCTGGCGCCAGAGGTCGAATTTTGGGGGCGAAAGATCGCGACAGACGGCATCAGACCCACGGACTCTAAGATGGAGGCCATCAAGAATGCACCCAGACCACAGAATGTAACGGAGCTGCGTTCGTTCCTGGGATTCCTCAACTATTTCGGTAACTTTCTGCCCGGGTTGAGCACTTTGCTGGAACCTTTGCATTTATTGCTACATAAGGGTGGCGACTGGATTTGGGGTAAATCTCAAGAGACAGCCTGTGAGAAGGCCAGAAACCTGCTATGTTCTAACAAGTTACTTGTATTGTATGTCCCATGTAAACATTTAGTACTAGCTTGTGATGCATCTTCGTACGGGGTCGGTTGTGTGTTACAGCAAGCCAATGTGTCAGGCAAACTGCAACCAGTTGCATATGCGTCCAGAAACTTATCTAAGGCTCAAAGAGCCTACAGTATGGTTGAGAAAGAGGCATTAGCATGTATATACGGGGTTAAGAAAATGCACCAATACCTATTTGGACTCCGGTCTGAGCTCGAAACGACCACAAACCGCTCACTTCGCTGTTTCCAGAAAGCAAAGGTATTAACACCAATGCTTCGTCCCGCATCCAAAGATGGGCACTAACATTGTCTGCGTATGACTATGTAATCCGCCAATGACCAGGCACTGAGAACTGTGCTGATGCCATCAGTCGGCTACCATTGCCCACCACCGGGGTGGAAATGGCGCAACCTGCCGACTAGCTCCTTGTAATAGATGCTTTTGAGACCGAGAGGTCACCCGTCACGGCTCGCCAGATCAGGACCTGGGCTAGCCAGGACTCCGTGCTATCACTAGTAAAAAACTGCGTCCTTAATGGGAGCTGGTCGACAGTTCCCGGGGAAATGCAAGACAAAATGAAGCCCTTTTACTGACGCAAGGATGAAATGTCCATCCAATCGGATTGTCTCCTAGGGGGGAATCGCGTGGTTTTGCCAAAAAGAGGCAGGGAAACGTTTATACGCGACCTACACAATGCCCACCCAGGCATAGTCATGCTGAAGGCTATCGCTAGGTCGCACATTTGGTGGCCCGGCATTGACTCAGAATTGGAGTCATGCGTACACCAATGTAATATTTGCTCACAGTTGAGCAATGCACCAAGGGAGGCCCCACTGAGTCTGTGGTCATGGCCCTCCAAACCACGGTCCAGGGTCCATGTAGATTTCGCTGGCCCCTTTCTCGGAAAGATGCTCCTAGTAGCAGTGGACGCTTTCTCTAAATGGATTGAATGTATAATAATGTCATCATGTACGTCCACTGCCAACATTGAAAGCCTCCAGGCCATGTTCGCCACCCATGGTTTGCCCGATGTCCTTGTTAATGACAATGGACCATATTTCACCAGCTCGGAATTCAATGAGTTCATGACCCGCAATGATATCAAACATGTCAGGTCTGCCCTGTTTAAGCCTGCATCCAATGGTCAAGAGGAACGGGCAGTCCAAACTATCAAACAGAGCTTCAAATGCATGACAGACGGTTCCCTGCAGACCCGGCTATCTCGAATTCTGCTCAGCTACCGGACGTGACCCTACTCACTTACTGGTGTTCCCCCGGCAGAATTGTTAATGAAGACAGCACTCAAAACCAGGCTCTCCTTAGTCCACCGGATCTCAATGATCATGTCGAAACCCGGTGTCACCAGCATAACATGTACCATGATCGCGCGGCTGTATCACGTGACATTGAGGTTAATGACCCTGTGTTTGCTCTTAATTATGGTCATGGTCCCAAATGGGTTGCAGGCACTGTTTTAACCAAGGAGGGGAATAGAGTGTTTGTTGTCAAACTTCTGAATGGACAAATGTGCAGAAAGCATTTGGATCAGACCAAACTGCGATTCACTGAGAACCAAGAACAGTTTGAAGAGGACATTACTATCATTGATCCACCAACGCACACCCAACCAGCAATCGACCTCGCTGTCAACCACGAGGATGAACCCACCATACCCGACTGTCCGATCAGACCAGCCGTGCTGCAGTGCAGCAATCTTCTGACCAACTCACCCATGCCAGGACTTCAACTCAGGCGATCAACCCGGGAATGAAGAGCCCCTGATACCTCAACTTGTAAATAACTTGTATCTAATACTTTGGGGAGAGTGATGTTATATATGTAAACTTTATAATAGTGTAATACCTGCCACCAGGGGAATCCCTGTTGGAAGCCAAAAGGTTACCTGCACCCCTCGTGCAAGCAAGTATAAAAGGTTGTCTGCCATGCTGATTCTTCACTCTGGAGTTTGATTAAAGAGACTAAGGTCCCATCAGTTTGAGCTTACAGCATACAGTCTTGTAGAGTTATTCTGAACATAACAGATACAACATGGGGTTTGAAGCTCAGTTCTCGTTCAAACAGGACACAAAAAGTTTTGCAGTTTGTTTCAGCCTGAATGAATTAGCTGGAAGGGCAATGGATGGTGTGGCAAATAAGCAGAGTTTATGAATCGGAGTTAAAAACAATGGCATCTGTCTTCCTCATGTTCAGATAGAGAAAATGTTGACATCCCTGATTCGATGTCAGACAGGTCGTCTAACAACTCAGGTGGTTGAGAGACATGATAGAGAAGTAGAGCTGGGTGTCATCAGCATACACGTGGAAGCTGACACTGTGCCTGTAAATGATGTTACTAATGAGAATGATGAAGAGGAGGAATTCAAGGCTCCGAAGTGGATGGTGTGTGGGTAGAAGGGAAGCCATTGCTATGTGCTATTTGTGTTTGGATATGAAGTAATATCATAGAATCAGACAACACAGAAGGGGACCATTGTGGCTGTGCTGACAAGGGTAGAACAACACAAGGGTAGTCTCATTAAACTAGACAACAGTAGAGGAAAACACCATGATTAATTACATCAAAATATATGGAGCTGTCCAGAAGAATATGGAGGATCACAGAGAATATCAGTTATGATTTTGATCAAGTCTGTCACAGCAGTGTGAGAAGAGCAGAAGCTGGACTGGAGAGATTCGAACAGGAGGTCAAACATATTGGTCTGGATTTTGCGTTGATAATAATGGTAAGACTAACAGCACTCACTGTCAATATGGAGTAAATCAGACAGCAACTTCCGCCGTCCGCACATACGCATATAAAAGTGGGAAGTTGCTGTCAAAGATAACCTGCTCTGCCACAGGATGTGCTGTAATAGTCCTTGCTGATACACTCAGAACTGAAATCAATGTAATGGCATGAAGTTGCAGTACTCACCCACTAGCAACCTATTAAACAAGCCAAAAAAAGTTAGGGCTGGTGCATTAAGAAGTAAGTGAATTTTTAATGGCGAGATAAATGGCTGTACAACCCCTCTGGCCCTGAAAATTTAATTTTATGTGTGGAGTCTCATTCCTTCAGAATGTAATTAGTGTTGGAGATTTTTTTAAATTACAATTGTGTTTATATTTTTTCTGTGTCTCTTTTATCTTTCTCTGTTAATCCCATCTTTCTTTCCCAACTTTATCTTGCTTTCTGTACATGAATTAAATCTAATTCATACTTCCTGGTTTATAGGAAAGAGCCTCGCTGTTTTTTTTCCTGCTAAGAGATGCCACAGATCCCCTGTATAGGGCGCCATGCTCAAGCAGACACCCAATGACATCAAGTCTCTGCTCAAAAGCCTATGTGTAGGCAGTTGTCAGCGAGTGCTGTTCCTTCACCGCTGGACTCAAATCCCAGGCCATTTTTACTGTCTGTTGTGGAAAGGCTAACATTTAGCTGATAATTTGTTGATTAGTTTCCAGTCACTAAGCAAGTGCAGGAGAGTGACAGCTGTGAGGAGGGCGACTGGATTGGACATCACCAAAATCCAGGCTGCTGATTGGCAGGTACATCAGAAGCAGCGAGGTCGGGGCGAAGGAATGGCAAGAGATTGTGGAGCGAGAAATAATTAGTCTCATCAAGTGAAAATCATGCTGTGCATTTGTTAACAAAATATGTATTTAGCAATGATCTGATTTCTGTAAAATATTTGGCTCTTTATTCCAATATTGGAGAGTTTTCAAAGTGCTAAATTGAGTAGCTGTTTTATTCTCCATTCTGGGTAGCAATTCATATTATAATACCAGTTTTCACTGGCAAAAGATGTTTAATTCTGAACACGGAGTTAACAGGATCGATCACATTTTGAACCCGAGTCATCAGATTAATAGAAGCCCTGTGGGGATTCAACAGTCATCATAGACAGTCCCTTGTATCGAGGATGACTTGCTTCCACGCCAGAAAGGGATGAGTTCACAGGTGTTTCAATGAAGCACCTGATATTCCAGGTCCCGAACTACATCCTGAAGGGTGGAAGACGCCTGTGAGTGGATTTTTTTAACGTGTGGTGACCATTGCACACCAGCCACCACACGAACTAGGTTTTGGTCCAGTGGCAAGGATTAACCAAGACGACTGGAGACCAGCTCTGCTGCACGGACCTAGTGCGCACACATATCGCTGTGTGGGCTGGCCCGTGCTGCCCTTGGGCGCTCGCCTCTTCTGGGCCCCAGACTCACGCCTCTCCTGGGCCCTGATTACGTCGTTCAAAGATCTCTCGCCGCTCCTGCGCCCCGACTTCGCTGCTCCTTCGCCGCTCCTGCGCCCCGACCTCGCCGCTCCTGATGTACCCCCAATCAGCAACCTGGATTTTGGTGACATCCAATCCAGTCACCCTCTTCACAGCACGCGTTGTACCTTGAAATGGTATGCTCCACACTGCTCTTTTAAGGCTTCGACCTGCCACTTAAAGGAGGAGCAGCAGGGAGCTGGCATTCAGCATGTGGGCCCCGACCTGCGAGGACCATCAGTGACAGGGTTGAACAACACAAATCTGTTGAAAAGATAGGTTATCCAGGTACCCTGAGGCCAGCTGAGATTGACTGATAAATGTCTTTACTAACAACTGAGTAAATAGCCATAATTTGCTGTAAAGAGACACTGACTGATCATAAAAGAGATTTAGGCTCTGCAGATGGGGGATTATGCTGAGCTGGAAGGCTTGTGAAGAATTATTTTGATTTCAAGCCTCAAGCATGAGCAATCAGGAATGGAACCCCATGCCTGGAAATAGCAGGAGAAAGAACTATAGGCTAATTGTCATCCACATTTCAGTTTAAATTATTCACATGTTCCTTTCAGTTTACCTGCACTCACTACTCTGCTTCTAGACCTCGACCAATAATTCCCTTTGATGGCACTAGAGAGCAAAAGACACCGCACAGGGAGAACAACCCCCCCTCTTGGAAGGAATTACTGTCTATATCAGAGCAGGATAGTTAGAATAAATACGTGGCTTGAGCAGTGGTGCAAGAGGGAGGGATTCAAATTCCTGGGACATTGGAACCAGTTCTGGGGGAAGTGGGACCTGTACAAAAGGGACGGTCTGCACTTGGGCAGGACTGGAACTGATGTCCTAGGGGTAACATTTGCTAATGCAGTTCGGGAGTGTTTAAACTAATATGGCAGGGGGATGGGAACCTATGCAGCGAGATAGGGCGAAGTAATATGGAGTCAGAAACAGATGGTAGAAAGGTAAAAAGAAATAGTGGAAGGCCGAGTAAACAAAGGCAAGAAACAAAAAGGGCCACACTACATCATAATTCTAAAAGGACAAAGGGTGTTAAAAAATGAGGGGTGATCTTATAAAAACATTTAAAATCATGAAAGGGATAGACAAGATAGAGGCAGAGAGGTTGTTTCCACGGGTAGGGGAGACTAGAACTCAGGGGCACAGCCTCGAAATAGGGGGGAGCCAATTTAAAACCGAGTTGAGAAGGAATTTCTTCTCCCAGAGGGATGTGAATCTGTGGAATTCTCTGCCCAAGGAAGCAGTTGAGGCTAGCTCATTGAATGTATTCAAGTCACGGATAGATAGATTTTTAACCAATAAGGGAATTAAGGGTTACGGGGAGAGGGCGGGTAAGTGGAGCTGAGTCCACGGCCAGATCAGCCATGATCTTATTGAATGGCGGAGCAGGCTCGAGGGGCTAGATGGCCTACTCCTGTTCCTAATTCTTTTTTCTGATGTTCTTATGTGCTTATGTTCTTATGTTCTTATGTAAAAACAAGCCTGAAGGCTTTGTGTCTTAATGCAAGGAGTATCCGTAATAAGGTGGATGAATTAACTGTGCAAATAGATGTCAACAGATATGATGTGATTGGGATTACAGAGACGTGGCTCCAGGATGATCAGGACTGGGAATTCAACATCCAGGGGTATTCAACATTCAGAAAGGATAGAATAAAAGGAAAAGGAGGTGGGGTAGCATTGCTGGCTAAAGAGGAGATTAATGCAATAGTTCGGAAGGACATTAGCTTGGATGATGTGGAATCTATATGGGTAGAGCTGCAGAACACCAAAGGGCAAAAAACGTTAGTGGGAGTTGTGTACAGACCTCCAAACAGTAGTAGTGATGTTGGGGAGGGCATCAAACAGGAAATTAGGGGTGCATGCAATAAAGGTGCAGCAGTTATCATGGGTGACTTTAATATGCATATAGATTGGGCTAACCAAACTGGAAGTAATACGGTGGAGGAGGATTTACTGGAGTGCATAAGGGATGGTTTTCTAGACCAATATGTCGAGGAACCAACTAGCGGGTAGGCCATCTTAGACTGGGTGTTGTGTAATGAGAGAGGATTAATTAGCAATCTCGTTGTGCGCGGCCCCTTGGGGAAGAGTGACCATAATATGGTGGAATTCTACATTAGGATGGAGAATGAAACAGTTAATTCAGAGACCATGGTCCAGAACTTAAAGAAAGGTAACTTTGAAGGTATGAGGCGTGAATTGGCGAGGATAGATTGGCGAATGATACTTAAGGGGTTGACTGTGGATGGGCAATGGCAGACATTTAGAGACTGCATGGATGAACTACAACAATTGTACATTCCTGTCTGGCGTAAAAATAAAAAAGGGAAGGTGGCTCAACTGTGGCTATCAAGGGAAATCAGGGATAGTATTAAAGCCAAGGAAGTGACATACAAATTGGCCAGAAATAGCAGTGAACCTGGGGACTGGGAGAAATTTAGAACTCAGCAGAGGAGGACAAAGGGTTTGATTAGGGCAGGAAAAATAGAGTACGAGAGGAAGCTTGCAGGGAACATTAAGACGGACTGCAAAAGTTTCTATAGATATGTAAAGAGAAAAAGGTTAGTAAAGACAAACGTAGGTCCCCTGCAGTCAGAATCAGGGGAAGTCATAACGGGGAACAAAGAAATGGCAGAGCAATTGAACAAGTACTTTGGTTCGGTATTCATTAAGGAGGACACAAACAACCTTCCGGATATAAAAGTGGTCAGAGGGTCTAGTAAGAAGGAGGAACTGAGGGAAATCCTTATTCGTCGGGAAATTGTGTTGGGGAAATTGATGGGATTGAAGGCCGATAAATCCCCAGGGCCTGATGGACTGCATCCCACATTACTTAAGGAGGTGGCCTTGGAAATAGCGGATGCATTGACAGTCATTTTCCAACATTCCATAGACACTGGATCAGTTCTGGATTTGTGAAAGGGAAATCATGCTTGACAAATCTTCTGGAATTTTTTGAGGATGTTTCCAGTAGAGTGGACAAGGGAGAATTAGTTGATGTGGTATATTTAGACTTTCAGAAGGCTTTCGACAAGGTTCCACACAAGAGATTAATGTGCAAAGTTAAAGCACATGGGATTGGGGGTAGTGTGCTGACATGGATTGAGAACTGGTTGTCAGACAGGAAGCAAAGAGTAGGAGTAAATGGGGACTTTTCAGAATGGCAGTCAGTGACTAGTGGGGTACCGCAAGGTTCTGTGCTGGGGCCCCAGCTGTTTACACTGTACATTAATGATTTAAACGAGGGGATTAAATGTAGTATCTCCAAATTTGCGGATTACACTAAGTTGGGTGGCAGTGTGAACTGCGAGGAGGATGCTATGAGGCTGCAGAGTGACTTGGATAGGTTAGGTGATTGGGCAAATGCATGGCAGGTGAAGTATAATGTGGATAAATGTGAGGTTATCCACTTTGGTGATAAAAACAGAGAGACAGACTATTATCTGAATGGTGACAGATTAGGAAAAGGGGAGGTGCAATGAGACCTGGGTGTCATGGTACATCAGTCATTGAAGGTTGGCATGCAGGTACAGCAGGCGGTTAAGAAAGCAAATGGCATGTTGGCCTTCATAGCGAGAGGATTTGAGTACAGGGGCAGGGAGGTGTTACTACAGTTGTAGAGGGCCTTGGTGAGGCCACACGTGGAGTATTGTGTATAGTTTTGATCTCCTAACTTGAGGAAGGACATTCTTGCTATTGAGGGAGTGCAGCGAAGGTTCACCAGACTGATTCCCGGGATGGCGGGACTGACATATCAAGAAAGACTGGATCAACTGGGCTTGTATTCACTGGAGTTCAGAAGAATGAGAGGGGATCTCATAGAAATGTTTAAAATTCTGACTGGTTTAGACAGGTTAGATGCTGGAAGAATGTTCCTAATGTTGGGGAAGTCCAGAACCAGGGGTCATAGTCTAAGAATAAGGGGTAAGCCATTTAGGACCGAGATGAGGAGAAACTTCTTCACCCAGAGAGTGGTGAACCTGTGGAATTCTCTACCAGAGAAAGTTGTTGAGGCCAATTCACTAAATATATTCAAAAAGGAATTAGATATAGTCCTTACTACTAGGGGGATCAAGGGGTATGGCGAGAAAGCAGGAAGGTGGTACTGAAGTTGCAATGTTCAGCCATGAACTCATTGAATGGCGGTGCAGGCTCGAAGGGCCGAATGGCCTACTCCTGCACCTATTTTCTATGTTTCTATTGTTCCTCCTGCCTTTCCTACCCCCACCTCTGCCTTCAAAAACTTCCCAACCCAAACCTCTCAGTTTTTTCCCTTTCTCCCTTCTGCTCAGTATCCGATGTTTTTTTGTTCTCCTTAATGTAAAGTGATTTGAGACATCTTCTGCTACACGAAGAGCAGTAAAGAATTCAAAGTTGTTGGAGTAACAGCAAGTTCAACAAAAATGCTTTTCGATGTCATAAGTAAATTATTCGAAGGACACAATTTTTCTCCATTAACCTCATCAGCTTCCCCTCTTTATCCGTCTTTGTAAGGGGTTTTCACAGGGTTGTTGTTGTGCCTTGGGTGTCTCTCTCTGGGCTTCTGCCCTCACAGCTTATGCCTGGCCTGTGAGGTACCCTGAGTGCTGCAAGAGCACCCCTGGAGAGATGTGTCCACAGCTTATGAAGGGGGTTTTGAGACTCGTGCGTCCCCACAGCTTATGCCTAGCCTGTGAGGCACCTGTGAGTGTCAAACACTCCTGACCCCTTCTTCCCTAGCCTGTGACACACAGTTGAACGTTTTCGAGGCGCTCCTAGCTTCCCTTACACGGTTCTGACATAAGACTCACGATCAGGAGATGTAATACAATAGAACTGAGACAAGGTGATTCCAAGAGGAACTTTAGGCTTCCAATTTATTTGGCAAGGTGTAACTCAACAAACAGCAATACACCAACAAAACAATCCCCCTAAATCCCACTAAAACGGACCCAACGAATATCTTTACACCAGTTTAGCAGTACAATGCCCAACCTCCCACCTTTCCTGGCCTAACTGAGTTGGGAGTTCTGGGGACCAGAGGTTATACTCACTACTGTGCCTTCCGCAGTCTGGTGGTTTGTTTCTTCTATCTTTGGACACTGGTTTTCCTTCCGTGTCGAGAGGCCTGTGGTTGTGTTTTTTTTTGAAATTCGTAGCCAATCGTTCCAATTCTTTGTCAAATCACAAACGCCAGAGGTCACCTTGGGCCCATTCAAGGATCACTCTGCGCCAATGCTCTTAGCCAAAAGGCCTAGAGCCACTGCACCGTTCCTGGAAGTACTGCAATACCAGGTTCGTGCCATGGAGGTGGATGGGTCAGGTCCCCCACACACCTCCATGGAGGTGGATGGGTCAAGCCACCCCACCCACACCACCTCCTGTTTCCAAAAAAGCAAGCATATACCTTCCTGATCCAGGGAGAACCACCCGGAGGTCATGGTGGCTACTCCCCTGTCAGGTCAGTTACGCATGATCTTAGCCAAAAGGCCGAGTGGTTGTTGAACCACCAGGGCAGGGAAAATCATCACTCCTCTATACCACTACGTCAGAAACCCCTTTTTTATAGCCAGATTATCCAGTCCGCCTCTCCTGCTGAAGTCGATTCTTCTCATTGGTGGACTTTTGATTTTGAAAAATGCAGCAGTTTGAGGTTTTTAGGTTTTTTTTCCCACTGATCTTAACCTACTCAAGGTTTGAGTGGGTGTTGATTGCATTGGCCTCCTGTAGCCATTGTGCTAGTCTGGCCTGAGCCAGATATTTCTATGCCTGATGAAAAAGGTGTTGGAATATGTATGTGGCATTGTTTAAATGCTAATGTTTTCAAGGGGCAAGTTTCGAGGGTATACAGTTCCGAGACAATTTGATTAGTTCCAATGTCCAAACTGGCCCTTTTGATATTGACTCCACCCCTTTTCTTGCAGACCTTTAAAAAAATCCCAAATTCGATTAAAGTTCATAGTTTCTTCCATGTGCACTTTAGGATTTCAAACTTTCTGGTAGATAGTTCCAAATTAAATTTCCTTTCCTATGAGTCCAAACACTGGGGGGGTCTCCATTTGTGTCCCAAAGTTTTCCTTCCATCGGTTTCAATTCACAGCACAGACTGATCCCACAGCCCTTTTCCTTCTGGGTAAAATGAGGGGGTTTTCGTCCTCCCCTACACTTATATTAGCTCTAATTTTTTGTGTTCTATGTTTTGTCGCTTCCTTAAGTCTTATTAGACAAACGAAGATAATTTTTCCTTTTTTCAAAAGCCAACATGTAATTCAAGGTAAACAAAAGGCACTTTTATGTTTGGGGTTGACTCCAGGTCCAGTGTCATGAGAATGGCCGAGATGCATCACTGTCTTACACTTATGGACCAAAGGGTAGGCCAACTCCCGAAATGGAAAGCTGCTGTTTGTGTGTGGCAGTAAATTGCCTCTGACAGAACACATTTGTATATACATATGGCCATGTCCTGATGTCAGGGCACAAGTGCACAAACTGAGCCAGACCTGTGCATCGGTACTTGAACCATGATGCCATTTTTCAGCATGACAGAAGCATATTGATGTGCTAAATCCCTCAGTGCATTTACTGAACTGATCTGGGAGCACTGTGAGAACTAGCGCGATTCACAGCACCGAAGAAAAGCCGCAGTTTGTGGGTGTTCACCGCTGTTGAATTTATGTGAACTGGTAATTTACCTTTAACATAGAAACATAGAAACATAGAAATATAGAAAATAGGTGCAGGAGCAGGCCATTCAGCCCTTCTAGCCTGCACCGCCATTCAATGAGTTCATGGCTGAACATGAAACTTCAGTACCCCCTTCCTGCTTTCTCGCCATAACCCTTGATCCCCCGAGTAGTAAGGACTTCATCTAACTCCCTTTTGAATATATTTAGTGAATTGGCCTCAACTACTTTCTGTGGTAGAGAATTCCACAGGTTCACCACTCTCTGGGTGAAGAAGTTTCTCCTCATCTCGGTCCTAAATGGCTTACCCCTTATCCTCAGACTGTGACCCCTGGTTCTGGACTTCCCCAACATTGGGAACATTCTTTCTGCATCTAACCTGTCTAAACCCGTCAGAATTTTAAACGTTTCTATGAGGTCCCCTCTCATTCTTCTGAACTCCAGTGAATACAAGCCCAGTTGATCCAATCTTTCTTGATATGTCAGTCCCGCCATCCCGGGAATCAGTCTGGTGAACCTTCGCTGCACTCCCTCAATAGCAAGAATGTCCTTCCTCAAGTTAGGAGACCAAAACTGTACACAATACTCCAGGTGTGGCCTCACCAAGGCCCTGTACAACTGTAGCAACACCTCCCTGCCCCTGTATTCAAATCCCCTCGCTATGAAGGCCAACATGCCATTTGCTTTCTTAACCGCCTGCTGTACCTGCATGCTAACCTTCAATGACTGATGTACCATGACACCCAGGTCTCGTTGCACCTTCCCTTTTCCTAATCTGTCACCATTCAGATAATAGTCTGTCTCTCTGTTTTTACCACCAAAGTGGATAACCTCACATTTATCCACATTATACTTCATCTGCCATGCATTTGCCCACTCACCTAACCTATCCAAGTCACTCTGCAGCCTAATAGCATCCTCCTCGCAGCTCACACTGCCACCCAACTTAGTATCATCCGCAAATTTGGAGATACTGCATTTAATCCCCTCGTCTAAATCATTAATGTACAATGTAAACAGCTGGGGCCCCAGCACAGAACCTTGCGGCACTCCACTAGTCACTGCCTGCCATTCTGAAAAGTACCCGTTTACTCCTACTCTTTGCTTCCTGTCTGCCAACCAGTTCTCAATCCACGTCAGCACACTACCCCCAATCCCATGTGCTTTAACTTTGCACATTAATCTCTTGTGTGGGACCTTGTCGAAAGCCTTCTGAAAGTCCAAATATACCACATCAACTGGTTCTCCTTTGTCCACTTTACTGGAAACATCCTCAAAAAATTCCAGAAGATTTGTCAAGCATGATTTCCCTTTCACAAATCCATGCTGACTTGGACCTATCATGTCACCATTTTCCAGATGCACTGCTATGACATCCTTAATAATTGATTCCATCATTTTACCCACTACTGAGGTCAGGCTGACCGGTCTATAATTCCCTGTTTTCTCTCTCCCTCCTTTTTTAAAAAGTGGGGTTACATTGGCTACCCTCCACTCCATAGGAACTGATCCAGAGTCAATGGAATGTTGGAAAATGACTGTCAATGCATCCGCTATTTCCAAGGCCACCTCCTTAAGTACTCTAGGATGCAGTCCATCAGGCCCTGGGGATTTATCGGCCTTCAATCCCATCAATTTCCCCAACACAATTTCCCGACTAATAAAGATTTCCCTCAGTTCCCCCTCCTTACTAGACCCTCTGACCCCTTTTATATCCAGAAGGTTGTTTGTATCCTCCTTCGTGAATACCGAACCAAAGTACTTGTTCAACTGCAGTTGACTGAGCAGAGGCAGAACCTGCTCATTAGGAGTCAATGGCAATATTACATTTTAAGAGTACCTTTAGACTACAGAAAGATAAGCAGTAAAAAGTATTGAGTCAGGTGCTGCAGGCCAATTATACTTTGTTTCTAAATTCAATAATGAAGTCAGGAGCGAACACCAGGTATGTGCACGGTTAAGGGCTCAATTTTCCCCATTGATTGCGCTGTTTTTTTGGCACGCGCCACTTTTTTTGGCCTAAATTTAAATATCCAAGTTTCCCCAAAGATTGCGTGCCAGCGTAACTCAGTTAGTTCGGATTTTTTTAGGTTTGTTGTTTTTGCGTAACCTGATGTCTGCGCCACTTTTTCACATTTATGCAAGTTTGGCCAATTTACATTTCTCCTAGTTGTGTGTGACCACTCCCAAAAAACCTTCTCGGCACTTAAGAAAAACCAGCGCTCATTAAAAAATTGGCGCAGAAAGACACTATTGTTTTAATGCGAAGTTTTGAAAGGAGTCAAGAACACAATTCAAAGATGGGAGGAAAAGCAATGTGTGAGGAGGACACAAAAAACCTGCAAAAGGACATAGACAGGCTAAGTGAGTGGGCAAAAATTTGGCAGATGGAGTATAATGTTGGAAAGTGTGAGGTCATGCACTTTGGCAGAAAAAAATCAAAGAACAAGTTATTATTTAAATGGAAAAAAATTGCAAAGTGCTGCAGTATAGCAGGACCTGGGGGTACTTGTGCATGAAACACAAAAGGTTAGTATGCAGGTACAGCAAGTGATCAGGAAGGCCAATGGAATCTAGGTCTTTATTACAAAGGGGATGAAGTATAAAAGCAGGGAAGTCTTGCTACAGTTATACAGGGTATTGGTGAGGCCGCGCTTAGAATACTGCATACAGTTTTGGTTTCCATATTTAAGAAAGGATATACTTGCTTTGGAGGCAGTTCAGAGAAGGTTCACTAGGTTGATTCTGGGGATGAGGGGGTTGACTTATGAGGAAAGGTTGAGTAGGTTGGGCTCTACTCATTGGAATTCAGAAGATTGAGAGGTGATCTTATCGAAACGTATAAGATTATGAGGAGACTTGACAAGGTGGATGCAGAGAGGATGTTTCCACTGATGGGGAGACTAGAACGAGGGGGCATGATCTTAGAATAAGGGGCTGCCCATTTAAAACTGAGATGAGGAGAAATTCCTTCTCTCAGAGGGTTGGAAATCTGTGGAATTTGCTGCCTCAGAGAGCTGTGGCAGCTGGGACATTGAATAAATTTAAGGCAGAGATAGACAGTTTCTTAACCGATAAGGGAATAAGAGGTTATGGGGAGTGGGCAGGGAAGTGGACCTGAGTCCATGATCGGATCAGACATGATTGTATTAAATTGCGGAGCAGGCTCGAGAGGCCGTATGGCCTACTCCTCCTCCTATTTCTTATGTTCTTATGTACATTAAATATGCATCATCAAGCTTAATTTTTTCCAACTGAAAATGCAGAAAATGGAAGTTTCATGCAATTCTTTAATTTTGGATTTTTAAAAAGTGCCACGCTACCACCGAATGTCTCCAAACCGGGTTCGAGGGTTGAAGCGTCGGCCAGCAAAATTGCTCCCTCGCCCGGACATAGGGGCTCGGCTTCTAAAATGATAGCACATTGCATCAACCGAAGCGTAGCTGATGGAGACATCCCCAGGAACTGAAGCATGGCTAGCCCACGCAGTACTTAACATTTAGCAAAGCCAGACTGGAATTTGCCGGACTTACCCTCTCCCTCGAGTGTGGGCCCAGCTTGTGCAGTGGTGGTTGCTTTTCTCCAGGCAGGACCCATCAAAGCAGTGACCCTCTCTTCCAAGGGTGTCAGTGGGTGCAGATTTGCCGGGCCTCCTCCTGTTCGAGTTCTTTCCCTTTTGTTGTGTGCCACCTTAGAAACATAGAAACATAGAAAATAGGTGCAGGAGTAGGCCATTCGGCCCTTCGAGCCTGCACCACCATTCAATAAGATCATGGCTGATCATTCCCTCAGTACCCATTTCCTGCTTTCTCTCCATACCCCTTGATCCTCTTAGCCGTAAGGGCCATATCTAACTCCAATGAACTGGCATCAACAACTCTCTGCGGCAAGGAATTCCACAGGTTAACAACTCTCTGAGTGAAGAAGTTTCTCCTCATCTCAGTCCTAAATGGCCTACTCCTTATTCTAAGACTGTGTCCCCTTCCTCTGCAAAGATGAAAATATAACTTTTTAGAGAGGGTGTCTTTCTGCTGGGTGGGACATACACAGCTGGTCACATTTACATTTGCAATTCCAGTGAATAAATGAAAATATTACTTACACTAACTACTTGTCCAAAGTCTTGCCATTTCTTTTTGCACTGGCCTCCAGACCTCGGTGCAAGTTGGTTCCAGTGTTTCTTCATTTCTTTTGGTGAAACTTTTATGTGACCTCTGCTGGTGTCCAGCTCGTGCCACCTGGCCTCAATTACCGCAACCAGTGCCTTCACTTCATCCTGTAAGAAATTCTTGGTCCTTGAGCCGCGTTGCATCTTGTATTGCAGCTCCGATTTTCCCAATGAGAATTAAAGTTCTCACAAGGCTCTTTAAAAATGGACGAATGCAGACCAGGAGCTGTACTGGGCATGTGCGCCCATAGCAATCGCGTCAAAAACATCCTTTGTTTTTCACGCATGCGCAGAACGGTGGGGGGGGGGTGGGGGGGCATCTTTTTTTCGGCACAGACATTAGGCTCCACACCCCGAAGCTAAAGGACAGGCTGCGCGGCGCCAATTTCAAAAAATAGAATGGGGAAACTTACTACTTATTTTTTTGGATTAGTCGGGACCAAAAAAAAGGGCGTAACTCTGGCAATATGCCAAAAAAAGGCATTGGGGAAAATTGAGCCCATTATGTTTTTTATCCACTGTAGTCATAAACTCACATCATCATCATAGGCAGTCCCTCGGAATCGAGGAAGACTAGCTTCCACTCCTGAAGTGAGATCTTTGGTCCAATACGAGAGCCACAGTCCCTGTCACAGGTGGGACAGATAGTCGGTGAGGGAAGGGGTGGGTGGGACTGGTTTGCCGCACGCTCTTTTCGCTGCCTGCGCGTGATTTCTGCATGCTCTCGGCGTTGAGACTCGAGGTGCTCAGTGTCCTCCCAGATGCACTTTCACCACTTAGGGCGGTCTTTGGCCAGGGACTCCCAAGTGTCAGTGGGGATGTCGCACTTTATCAGGGAGGCTTTGAGGGTGTCCTTGTAACGTTTCCACAGCCCACCTTTGGCTCGTTTGCCGTGAAGGAGCTCCGTGTAGAGCACTTGCTTTGGGAGTCTCTTGTCTGGCATGCCTGCCCCATACAATTCAATTAAAACCCCCAGTTCATCTGTAATTCTTATAATTCTTACTCTGACCAATAGGTTTTCCCAATAACAGCTTTGCTCTTTCACTTCTGTTACATAAAAGGTCAGTATTAGGTGACATTAATTGGTTCATACACATGAGGTGGCTGCTTGTAATGAATAAATACTGATAGGGTTAGATGAAGAGGGGTGGGAGGATGATCATGTGGAGCATAAACAATGGCATAGACCAGTTGGGCCCAATGGCCTGTTTCTGTGCTGTGTATTCTATGTCATTCTATGCAACAATCACAAAATAGCAGCAAATAAAGAGCTTGAATTTATATAGTACTTTTGGCAAACTCAACAACAACTTGATTTATATAGCATATTTAACGTAGTAAAATGAGCCAAAGTGCT
The DNA here is from genome assembly GCF_044704955.1 of Pristiophorus japonicus. Classification (NCBI taxonomy): domain Eukaryota; kingdom Metazoa; phylum Chordata; class Chondrichthyes; family Pristiophoridae; genus Pristiophorus; species Pristiophorus japonicus. The sequence continues at coordinate 185,690,796 of NC_091977.1, forward strand.
TCAGAAGGAGCGTTATTGAATAAATTTTTAACACTGAGCTACATTAGGAGATATTAAGACAGATGTCCAAGGTCAAAGAGGTAGGTTTTAAGTTGTAGGGAATGAATTGCAGAACCTCGGGCCTAGGCAGCCGAAGGTACAATCGATGAAAATTGATGATGCGCAAGAGGCTGGAATTGGAGGAGAGCAGATAACTTGGAGCATCGTAGGGCTCGAGGAGATCACAGAGATAGGGAGGGGCAAGGCTATGGAGGGATTTGAAAACAAGGATGAAAATTTTACTTTAGAGGCACTGTTGGACCGGGAGCCAATGTAGGTCAGCAAGCACAGGGGCGATGGGTGAATGGGACTTGGTGTGAGTTAGGATATGGATAGGCTTTACTTTCCTCAATGATACTCTAGGGTCTACTCTCATGCAAATGGCTGGTGATACTATAATACTGTCCAGCACCTGGGGTCTAGCAGGAGAAGGGACAGAGCTGACTTCCTCTCAGGATGACAATGGATTTATCCAACTCAGCCTGTCTCCTTAAAGGATTGAAGCAGTGCCAGTTAATGCACAAGGGATGGTAGCTATTCTCAGATACAAGCAAAGCTATAGTAGAGAGAACACCGGGGTAAATTTTAATCTCCACCATATGGTCTGCAATATAGTGGAGCGGAACTCTTGCCCATTGTAGAACCTGCTCAATTTTCATTACATTCATTTCAAGAGAATTGGGCGGGTTCTACAACGTGGACGATCTGCTTCACCCAGGGTTCAGGTAGGTGAAGACAAACATTTACCCTGTTGTGTAGTATTTCATTCATCTGTAATACTTCTACAGGACTAGATCTGGGAATTATTGGAAGCAATTATCAATCACTACCTGCTACACCAGTCTACCTGACTGCATCTTTGCTTCCTCCATTTCCTCCTCTTCATCCTCCTCTGCTCTTGCTGATCCACGGACCTCCTCCTGAAATGGGATGATGGCTCCCCTCGATGCTGAAGACTTGTGAAGTCATTTTTGTCCAGCCGGAAAAGACCTTGGGACACCTTAGATGAAGTGGCTGTGGACTGTTCCATTTTACAATGACAGATCAATGGTGAAGTGCTCTTGTTGATGCTGGTGGTGCACCTCGATTATGTCAATGATTCGCTCCCTGCAATTTGACATGGAATAGGCAGCCTACTATATGGTTTGATGAGAGTACCCTCCATCACACTTGTGCCAATGGAAGTTGGACTCCAGGAGTTTCAGGGCCCATAATAATTTTAAACACCTTTGCTGGACTATAGAGGACCACGCCACCTGAGTGCTCAAACACTGAAATATTTGCTTTAGTATCCCAGTGGTGCACTTCACTGCAATTCTGGTTCAGCATAAGAATCATTATATTTGTGTTTCACTATTCTTTATGGGTTTCTCAGTGGGGTTAGTAGCTATGGCTGCAGACAATCGACCTGAGGCAAAATTTTTCAGGGGATCAGTGGGCGGGTCAGGCGGGAAAAAAAATGTTTTGACAGAAAGTGGAAAGCCTGCTGCGAACCATGCGCCTTTCCCAATTGTTGGGTCTGTCAGCACTCAGCAGACCTGACACACAGAGGCAGAGAGGCATTCAGGTCATTGTGACCTTGTTAACAGAGGATTAAGAACTATTCTGAGCTCACCGACAGAGTTTATCAGGTTGCCCAGGGGATCCACGCTGCTCGGGGATAACGTCCGTTAAGCTGGGTGAGAGTTAAATGGCCATGGAATCATCTCATTACTTGATAGCTTGAAATGTGCTATAAAAGCTCCCATCTCACAGTTGTTCACTTTCCAAGCTCAGAAGCTGTTGCTTACTGCATTTGGAAGACTGGGCTAGAAATTCGGTGATTTTTTGAAATCTTGAAAAGTTAGCTTCCACTAAATTCGCTGTTAGTACTCCAGGAAAGAACTGGAGCACTAAATCAAGTGCTAATGACCTCAGTTGGGCGCTACAGGGGCTCTACCAGAAGAACGATAATGAATTTCAGGTGCAATGCAATTGGAAATGATCCTTCACACTGGCTCCTTCCAGCTTTTAAGAGCAAAGTTGCATCATTGTGCCAGCTGTGGCTCAGTGGGTAGGTAGCACACTCACCGCTGGGTTGGAAGGTTGTGGGTTCAAGTCCCACTCCAGGGCCTTGAGCATATAAATCTAGGTTGATATGCGAATGCAGCACTGAGGGAACGCGGTGCTGTCTTTTGGATGAGATGTTAAACCAAAGCCCCATTTGCTCTCTCAGATGGGCATAAAAGATCCCATGGCACTATTTCAAAGAAGAGCAGGGGAGTTATCCCTGGTGTCTTGGCCAATATTTATCCCTTAATCAACATAATAAAAAAACAGGTTATCTGGCCATTATCACATTGCTGTTTGTGGGAATTTGTTGTGCACAGGATGTCTTGGCCAGTAGTGTGGTTGTCCGGACATAGTGCCGGAAGAAATTCAATGACCTCACTCGGGAGGTCAGCATGAGTAGATGCTTTATGGACCATGCCTGTCTACCTCTCCTTCGTGGAAAATTTTTTCAGAAAAAACCCTTTTGACCACAAGGCCATAAAGCAGTGGTCGGCACATAAGGTCCTGGATGCTCTACGAAAGAAGGAGAGGATGGATCCTGTCGGGTGGTTCCCCGAGCAGGCTGTCGAACTCGTTTGGCAGAACGTCTCATTGCCAGAGCTTTCACACAAGCAGCAAGACGTAGCTTGGTTGGCGGTGAGAAGGGCCCTACCCGTCTGATCCTTCATGCACAGCCAGCGTCTCAGCAGCAAGGTATGGTGCCCCCGAGTCGGCTGCGGGGCGGACGAGACTGTCACCCATCTCCTTCAGGATTGCGCCTTTGCAAGGCAGTCTGGAAAGAGATGCAGTGGTTGCTGTCGAGGTTCATCCCGAGCAGCTCCGTAACAGGACTCTGTGCTCTACGGACTGTTCTCAGGGACACACGCCGAGACAGACATCATCTGCTGCTGGAGGGCCATCAACTTGGTAAAAGATGCACTTTGGTCTTGCCGAAATTTGCTGGTCTTCCAGAGCAAGGAGATGTCCACGTCTGCGTGTTGCAGACTGGCGCAATCCAAGACCAGGATTACATGCTGAGGGACGCACTAAAAATTGGTGCAGTCGCCGCAAAGGCACGGTGGGGAAGGGCCACAGTAAACCCAGGGGCTGGAATCAGTATAAAACTCCCCTCGGGCTGCACTTGTAAACCTTTTGTATACATAGAGCACCATGATCTGAAAACACCTATGTAGTGCCATGTATAATGCAAGTTTTGTTTAGTAATGTATGTTGTAAAGAAATATAACTGTACCCTCACCCATTCCATGTACCGTATAGTGCCACATGTAACGTAATTTGATGACGGTATTACAATGTATCCTGGATTGTACTGAATTGTACCTTGAAATGTAAAGCAAGCAAATGTATTGAACGGAACTGCCGTCAGCATTCAAATGTATTGTATGGAATTGCTGACCACATCCAAATGAACTGAACTGCTTTCCAATGTATCGTGCAAATTTTTATATGAATAAAGTATATTTTGAAACTGAAAAAAAATGAGTAGATGCTTCAACATGACCTATATACCTGAATGCATCTGAACCTCAGTCTGTACACACTGCACAAACCACCACACCCCACCACTCACCCACTGAGCATCTCTACCTACTAAAGCTCACATCCACACCTCGTGCCTTGCCTACAATTACAGTTATTCAACTATGGCATGCACATCTCCCAAATACAAAGCTGCACTCTCACTCACACACATTCTTTCTCTTGCAAGCCAAGACGGCCCACAATAGAAGGGAGCAGCAGAGAACAGGCGGGGGTGATGCGCAGCTCCAGCAGCTTACAGACCTTGAGCAGCAAGTGCTGTGACTCATTGGCCCGCAGGTGGTGGGGGCCGTGGCCATCGGCGATGTCGACCCAGTTGGGGACAACAATAGTGACTTCATCCCCTCTCCTCTCATCAGAAGCCTTCTTCACTTTCCAGCTCCCGATACTATCTGCTTTCCTTGCTCCATTCTTACCCCCCTGCCCTCACCTTATCCCGAGTCCTGTGCCTTTATGCTTTCAGATAATCAGCAACCAGATGACCAGCTTGTCTCTAAGCCTCACACTGAGAGCGAGGAAGGAGAAGAGGAGGAGGAGCAAAGCACCGCATCACTGCATTTCTCACCCGCAGGCACCACCTCAGATACTGGAACTGTGCAATCTTTAGAGGAAAGCTTAGTAGAGAGATCTGCACTGGGTGGTGCACCTGGGACGAGCGGGCTGCAACTAGGCCAGGGGAAAAGGGTAGGTTGAGAGCCAGCTCCCCAGAGGGCGACTTCGCCGGACTCAGATAAGGACCTCGCTGGGGAAGCGTTCACAAGAAGGGTGATGGCCATGCACTCCGACATGCTAGGTGCAATGGCAAGGGTGCCCGAGAGCCTCTCGGCAATGGTAAGGAGCGCGGAGAAGTCTGCCTCCAACATTGCACAGAGCTCTGCATGCAACATTAAGCCCATCATTTCCACTCTGCAGAGGATGGTGGATTCCCAGAGACACTGGGAAGGACCCAGACCTCATGATGCATGTCATGGGTGATGTGGCAGGTTCCATTGCAGCACAAACGAAAGCCACACAACATCTGAGTGCTGTAATGCAGACAATGGTTGGTGGCATCGAGTCGCAGACTGTTTGCATGCAGTCAAGCTTGATGCCACAGAAGCTGTGACTGGTGCTATCATCACTGCAGCACCAGATGGAGTACAAAAGCAGGGAGGTCCTTCTGCAACTGTATAGGGTATTGGTGAGGCCGCACCTGGAGTACTGCATGCAGTTTTGGTCACTTTACTTAAGGAAGGATATACTAGCTTTGGAGGGGGTACAGAGACGATTCACTAGGCTGATTCTGGAGATGAGGGGGTTACCTTATGATGATAGATTGAGTAGACTGGGTCTTTACTCGTTGGAGTTCAGAAGGATGAGGGGTGATCTTATAGAAACATTTAAAATAATGAAAGGGATAGACAAGATAGAGGCAGAGAGGTTGTTTCCACTGGTCGGGAAGACTAGAACTAGGGGGCACAGCCTCAAAATACGGGGGAGCCAATTTAAAACCGAGTTAAGAAGGAATTTCTTCTCCCAGAGAGTTGTGAATCTGTGGAATTCTCTGCCCAAGGAAGCAGTTGAGGCTAGCTCATTGAATGTATTCAAGTCACAAATAGATAGATTTTTAACCAATAAGGGAATTAAGGGTTACGGGGAGCGGGCGGGTAAGTGGAGCTGAGTCCATGGCCAGATCAGCCATGATCTTGTTGAATGGCGGAGCAGGCTCAAGGGGCTAGATGGCCTACTCCTGTTCCTAATTCTTATGTTCTTATGTTATGTTCTCATGTTCTTATGTTCACTGGGTCCACCACAGTCCACCGGGGATCTCATGGTGTTGCAACAGCCCAGCAATCTGTGTTTCACCAGTTTGGTGGGGATGCTGAGGTGCTGCCCCATGGGAGTGACACTGGGTCAGAGGAGGAAGGACCTGCTGTCCTCTCTCAGGATGACAGCATTCTTGAGCCCACCACTGCCACTTCGCCATTGCACTTGTCACTGCCTATCTTCCAGCCAGCCCAGACTGCCACCACCCAGCCTGAAGTGGTGCAGTGTATGGTCGGGACTTCCAGGCCCACAGCTGGTCGAGGGCAACCTGCAAGGCCACCTGTAGTCTCTGGCACCAACACTCTGCAGCCTTCCACCAGCAGTGCTGCAGCCACTGGGGAGATACTACCTAGTAGTAGTAGATTAGGAGAAGAGTGGAAGTAAGAGTTTGCACAAGGATGATTAGTTAATATTGTTGTATCTATGTAGTTACTGAATTTGGATACATTTATTATTGCAATGTTGCAGCTTTGGTGCAGTGTCTCATTTCAGCTTTGGGTTGTGATATGGAATGAGAAATTGATGGAATGATGGGGACATGCTGAGCATCCGGAAAATGGTCTCGAATTCATTGGAACTGAAGTCTGATGAGGGGGTCATGGACCGCGCTTCCACAAAGCCGATTGAGTGGCTGCCTCCTCCATTGCTGCTGTTTGTGCTCCTGTTCCTCCTCCTCCTCCTCATCCTCATCGTCAACCTCATTCTTGTCCTCTTCGTCTCCCTCCTGAGGTGGTGCAGTTATGCCTGGTGCCAATGGCTGCTCCCTCATGATGTCCAAGTTGTGCAGCATGCAGCAGACGATGACGTAAAGGGACACCCACTCAGCCGAGTATTGGAGGGCCACTCCCAAGTGGTCAAGGCAGTGGAACCGTTGCTTGAGCACTCTGATGGTCTGCTCAATGGTGTTCCTGGTGGGAACATGGCTCTCATTATATGTGTGCTGGGCACGAGTGTTGGGGTTGCTAGTCCAGATAGCAGTTAATGGATATGATGTAATTGGCATTACGGTGACATGGCTCCAGGGTGACCAAGGCTGGGAACTCAACATCCAGGGGTATTCAACATTCAGGAATGATAGACAGAAAGGAAAAGGGGGTGGGGTGGTGTTGCTAGTTAAAGAGGAAATTAATACAATAGTAAGGAAGGACATTAGCTTGGATGATGTGGAATCTGTATGGGTGGAGCTACGGAATACCAAAGGGCAGAAAACGCTAGTGGGAGTTGTGTGCAGACAATCAAACAGGAGTAATGAGGATGGGGACAGCATCAAACAAGAAATTAGGGATGCGTGCAGTAAGGGTACAGCAGTTATCATGGGCGACTTTAATCTACATATTGACTGGGCTAACCAAACTGGTAGCAATGCGGTGGAGGAGGATTTCCTGGAGTGTAGTAGGGATGGTTTTCTGGACCAATATGTCGAGGAACCAACTAGAGGGCTGGCCATCCTAGACTGGATGATGTGTAATGAGAAAGGACTAATTGTTGTGCGAGGCCTCTTGGGGAAGAGTGACCATAATATGGTAGAATTCTTTATTAAGATGGAGAGTGACACAGTTAATTCAGAGACTAGGGTCCTGAACTTGGGGAAAGGTAACTTCGATGGTATGAGGCGTGAGTCTGGAGTAAAAATAAAATAAGGAAGGTGGCTCAACCGTGGCTAACAAGGGAAATTAAGAATAGTGTTAAATCCAAGGAGGAGGCATATAAATTTGCCAGAAAAATCAACTAACCTGCGGACTGGGAGAAATTTAGAATTCAGCAGAGGAGGACAAAGGGTTTAATTAAGAGGGGGAAAATAGAGTCCGAGAAGAAGCTTGCCGGGAACATAAAAAAACTGACTGCAAAAGTTTCCATAGATATGTGAAGAGAAAAAGATTAGTGAAGACAAATGTAGGTCCCTTGCAGTCGGATTCAAGTGAATTTATAATGGGGAACAAAGAAATGGCAGATCAGTTGAACAAATACTTTGTTTCTGTCTTCACGAAGGAAGACACAAATAACCTTCTGGAAGTAATAGGGAACTGAGGGTCTAGTGAGGAGGAACTGAAGGATATCCTTATTAGGTGGGAAATTGTGTTAGGGAAATTGATGGGAATGAATGCCCATAAATCCCCGCGGCCTGATAGTCTGCATCCCAGAGTATTTAAGGAAGTGGCTATAGAAATACTGGATGCATTGGAGATCATTTTCCAACAATCTATCAACTCTGGATCAGTTCCTATGGACTGGAGGGTAGCTAATGTAACCACTTTTTAAAAAGGGAGGGAGAGAGAAAGCGGGTAATTATAGACCGGTTAGCCTGACATCAGTAGTGGGGAAAATGTTGGAATCAATTATTAAGGATGAAATAGCAGTGCATTTGGAAAGCAGTGACAGGATCGGTCCAAGTTAGCATGGATTTATGAAGGGGAAATCATGCTTGACAAATCTTCTGGAATTTTTTGAGGATGTAACTAGTAGCATGGACAAGGGAGAACCAGTGGATGTGGTGTATTTGGACTTTCAAAAGGCTTTTGACAAGGTCCCATACAAGAGATTGGTGTGCAAAATCAAAGCACATGGTATTGGGGGAAATATACTGACATGGATAGAGAACTGGTTGGCAGACAGGAAGCAAAGAGTCAGGATAAACGGGTCCTTTTCAAAATGGCAGGCAGTGACTAGAGGAGTGCCACAGGGCTCAGTGCTGAGACCCCAGCTATTTACAATATACATTAATGATTTGGATGAAGGAATTGAGTGTAATATCTCCAAGTTTGCAGATGACACTACACTGGGTGTCGGTGTGAGCTGTGAGGGGGATGCTAAAAGGCTGCAGGGTGACTTGGACAGGTTAGGTGAGTGGGCAAATGCATGGCAGATGCAGTATAATGTGGATAAATGTAAGATTATCCACTTAAGGGGAAAAAACGCAAAGACAGAATATTATCTGAATGGCGGCAGATTAGGAAAAGGGGAGGTGCAACGAGACCTGGGTGTCATAGTTTATCAGTCATTGAAAGTTGGCATACAGGTACAGCAGGCGATGAAGAAGGCAAATGGTATGTTGGCCTTCATAGCTAGGGGATTTGAGTATAGGAGCAGGGAAGTCTTACTGCAGTTGTACAGGGCCTTGGTGAGGCCTCACCTGGATTATTGTGTTCAGTTTTGGTCTCCTAATCTGAGGAAGGACATTCTTGCTATTGAGGGAGTGCAGCGAAGGTTCAGCAGACTGATTCCTGGAATGGCAGGGCTGACACCTGAGGAGAGACTGGATCAACTGGGCCTTTATACATTGGAGTTTAGAAGGATGCGAGGGGATCTCATAGAAACATAAGATTCTGACGAGTTGGGACGGGACAGGTTAGATGCGTGTAGAATGTTCCTGATGTTGGGGATGTCCAGAACCAGGGGACACAGTCTTAGGATAAGGGGAAGGCCATTTAGGACTGAGATGGGGAGAAACTTCTTCACTCAGAGAGTTGTTAACCTGTGGAATTCCCTGCCGCAGAGAGTTGTTGATGCCAATTCATTGGATATATTCAAGAGGGAGTTTGATATGGCCCCTCCGGCTAAAGGGATCACCGGGTATGGAGAGAAAGCAGGAAAGGGGTACTGAGGGAATGATCAGCCATGATCTTATTGAATGGTGGTGCAGGCTCGAAGGGCCGAATGGCATACTTCTACACGTATTTTCTATGTTTCTATGTTTTGCAGACGGGAGTCATAAGCCAGGTGGAGAGCGGATAGCCCTTGTAACTGAGCAACCAGCCTTGAGCTTGATTTGGTGGCTGTCATCGAGTTGGCACAGGACGAAGGCACCGTGGCTGCTGCCAGGATAGCGGGGATTGACGGTGAGGATTCGCTGTGTGTTGTCGTACACCAACTGCACATTCAGTGAATGGTAACCTTTGCGGTTACGAAATACCACACGATTGTTATGCGGTGCCCGCAAGCGACATGGATGCAGTCAATGGCACCCTGCACCACGGGGAAGCCCACTTTCCTAGAAATGCCACAGCACACTCGTGCTGCTTCTCTCTGGTCATGGGGAAGGAAACGTCGTCCCTTCTCCTTCTGTAGAGAGTAACTGTGATCTCACAGATGCAGCAATGGAAGGCGAACTGCGATATGTTTGATATATCTCCTCTTGCACACTGGAAGGATTCGCTGGTGTAGAAATTGAGGACACTGTTGACCTTGACAGCTACTGAGAGAGCCGTGCTCACTCTGGTCCTATGTAAACTAGAGCTGATCCAAAACTCAGCTGCCTGAGTCTTAACTCACACCAAGTCCCGTTCACCCATCACCCCCGTTCTCACTGACCTACATTGGCTCCCGGTTAAGCAACGCCTCGATTTCAAAATTCTCATTCTTGTTTTCAAATCCCTCCATGGCCGCACCCCTCCCAATCTCTGTAATCTCCTCCAGCTCCACAACCCCCTGAGATGTCTGCGCTCCTCTAATTCTGCCCTCTTGAGCATCCCTGATTATAATCGCTTAACCATTGGTGATCGTGCCTTCTGTTGCCTAGGCCATAAGCTCTGGAATTCCCTGCCTAAACCGCTCCGTCTCTCTACCTCTTTTTCCTCTTCCAAGACGCTCCTTAAAACCTACCTCTTTCACCCTGCCCTAATTTCTCCTTATGTGGCACGATGTCAATTTTTTTGTCTCATAATACTCTGTGAAGCGCCTTGGGAGGTTTCACTACGTTAAAGGTGCTCTATAAATAGAGTTGTTGTTGGTCTGAGGCTGGTAGGTCAGGTTGCAGTAGGTGGCAGAGTGCTGTGACTAATTCCTTGGTGAAGCTGAGTCGTCTAAGGCACTGTTCCTCAGTGAAATTGATGTAGGAGACAGGGGCAATGCAGACTTTGCAATGAGGGAGGAGGAGAGTGAAATATTAGGCGAGGTAAATATAGTGAGAGAGAAAGTATTAAGGGGCTTAGAAGCTTTGAAAGTGGATAAATCTCCAGGCCCGGATAAAATGTATCCCAAGCTGTTAAGAGAAGCAAACGAAGAAATAGCAGAGGCTCTGACCATCATTTTCCAATTCTCACTGGTTACAGGTGCAGTGCCAGAGGACTGGAGGACTTCTAATGTTGTACCTTCATTTAAAAAGGGAGAAAGAGATAGACTGAGTAATTACAGGCCAGTCAGCCTAACTTTGGTGGTGAGAAAATTATTGGAAAAAGTATTGAGGGACAGGATAAATCTTCATTTGCAAAGACGTGGGGCTAGATTTTACACTTTTATGCAGATCGCCCAAAAAAGGGTGGTATTTCTGGTGTGGGCGGTAAAAATAGTTTTCAGATTGCTGGCTTGTCGCCCATTCTCAAAGCCCCTAGTCTCCATTTTTGAAATTGGGCATTACCATGAGCGATATGAAATGGGCGGTAGCGTTAAATCTCCCTGACCTTCTGCGGTAAAGTTTCGCCGTCCTTCGCAATGGCATAGCAACGCTCGATTCCCGCGATTCAGGAGGCCAAGGGTCATCATAACGTGCAGAAGAGGAGAAAGATAAAGAGGGAGCTGAGAGGGATTGAAGGAGTGTGTGAGCGTGGTGTGGCTGCTTTGGGAGGAAGGAGGGAGAGTTTAGAGCTTTAGAGCAAATAGGGAAACAAAAATTAGCTGTTATCAGTCAGATATTTGTCCGAATTTGGCCTATAATGGAGGGAGAGGAGGAGGTGTTACAGCACGCTGTGGAGACTGATGCTGGCGGGAGCAGTGAGCTGGGAGAGGAGCACATTGGAGGTCGCAAACCAGCAAGGATGTTCTCGGTCGAGGCAACTGCCTCCCTCCTGCAGGAGGTCGAGTTACGCTGGGGTGATTTGACCCAGGGAGGGCGTGGGAAGCCCACCCCAAAGGCCTACCAGAAGATATGGGCCGAAATAGCAGAAGTGGTCTCGTCGGCGAACAACGAGGTGCGTGAGGGCAACCAATGCCGCAAACGATGGAATGACCTGGTTAATGGATCCGCAAGAGTAAGTGTTACATTTATTTACATGTACTTATGTATTTATATAAATTGATTTGTAAGAGTCATGAGTGACTATCAGCAGATGTGAGCTCTTGCACTTTTACTGGGAATGTTGTAGTCAAAGCCTGCGGTCACGGTGCATGTCTTTAGGTAAAAAATGATAATTATCATGATAATCATGATTACATCTGTCGGTTATGTGTTGTATCAGTTTCTGTGACAGTAACTAGCAATGATATCATGCAATGATCTCATGCCATGTCGTCCTGTCACCTTTTACAGAAGAAGCTATCGATGATGAGGTCCGTGCAGAGGTGAACGGGTGGGGGGCCACCAGTCCCCAGCGACGTCACTGAGATGGAGGAGCGGGTGCTCACACTCGTGGGGAAGCACACCCGGACAGCCACGCAAGCATCTGCAGACCCTGAAGTGATGCCACGTGAGTAACGTTTACACCATTGTGTGATGTAAAGTCAATATTTGCCACACCCACTCATATCCGAACAATCATATATGATAGATGATTTCTAAAATTGTCCTATAAATAATGCTGGCCTAATGAAAATCATTGCAATGCACAATGTGTTGGTCATGAAATGTGATGTCTGTGATGATCTTGATAGCAGTGGTGCTTTTGTCGTGCATATGCTGTGTGTAGCACTGGAATCACTTTGTGACCCTAGCATCCCCTTCTCCTCTAATAACCTCATTTGTGTTTTGCAGCTCAGCCAGCAGCGTGGCCAGGCAAGACTACAGAGGCTAGAAGGCGGGACCGCGGGGCCTGACTCTCCGGACAATCCTACATCTGGTGCTGAGGAGCTACGATTCGCATCCGTGAATCCGCTGGGTCTGTTCTCTACGGATGAGAGCGCGGTCTTCGAGGAACCTGCTTCGCCACGCTCCAAAAGCCATTCTACCCCAAAGTCATCGAGTGCTCCTCCAGTCATTCCCGCCTCCACGCTGGAGGTACCGGCCCCAAGCACCTTTCCACAGGGGACCCCATTTGTGCCCAGGACGGCGTCGACCCCGCAGAGGTTTCGTGGACACTGCAGGTCTGTTCCACGAGCGCGACATGAGAGCAGAAAGATGGTACAATTGTCCAGGAGGACTGTAGACATTGGTGACCAGATCCTCGATGCATTGGGGGGCATATCCCGACAGCTGGACACCATGACTGAGTATGATCCACGGATAGCGGAGGCCCTGGATGCGATAGCCAGGAACACTGCTGGCACAGGCCTCCCAGTGGTTTCAGAACGCAGCACTCTATCCCTAGGTTCTGCACCACCACTGCGAACGACAGATGAGAGACAGGACCAAGATCCTGCTTCTGGATTAGAGAATGTTCCCCCCTCATCACCCCCCGCTCCCGTATCCATCCATCCACCGCCTCTGCCTTCATCCCCCTCAATGAGGCACCGCCTGAGGAGCTCCTCGGCCAGGCGGCGTGGAGCGAGGAGGGGAAGGGGTAGAGGTGGGGAGAATAAGGGGAGGGGGGAAGGAAAGTGAGGTGCATGTCTGCAGGTGATGGCTGTATTATATCTCCATCTGGGTGTAAGCAATTTGTTGCAATGTATGGGAGGAGTGGGCCACCCTCCTGCTTTGTCTTTGTATTCTGTGTTGCTGGACATGTTGACCATTTGATAGATGTCAATGATCAAAAAGTGGGGTGTGGGCAGGGGTTGGGTGTTTTTGCTCATGATACTTATGATTTCAGACCAATGTTGGTATAAACATTTTTTTATTGAACATAACCTTGTTGCGCATTGTCTCAGATAGCTGGACTGTTACACACTAGTGATTCCTTAACATGAAAGGGTTAAATAAAACTTAACTTCAATCAACGTAAACTTTAACTGGTACCAAGATGATGGCCACCATTGATGTCTGAGCTGCACACAGTGTGTCAGCGTTGTCACTCGCAACAACGTTCTTTCAGGCAAATCGTTCAGATATCAGCTCCTCACATAAGAGTCTTGCAGCTATGTAGCCACCACGGGTCCTTTCCTGCGGTCTGGAGAGGGGCGTGGGCACCCTGGGGAACTTAGCAATGCGGTAGAATGCTCCAGCCCTGTCAGTCTGAACTTCCGTGGTCATGGGGAATCTGATAAAGTCAATCCTTCACGCGTACAGGGCCTTCGTGTCCTGTCTAATGCAGCGATGGGTAGCATGGGGAGACAAAGGGGAAATCTCGACCACGGAGGCCCGAAAGGAACCGGACGCATAGAAAGACAGTGCCGCGGTGACCTTGACCTCGACCGACACTAATGTCCTGATGGCAGGCTGCATATGTGGCCTGATGAGCTCACATATTCCATTGATCACCACCTTGTGGAAGTACAGTCTCCGAAGGCAAGTGTGGTCGGACACGTCGAGGTTAGACCTCTTTTCCCTGTATGTGCGGGGTGTGTATGGTCTGGCCCTCCCCCTCATTCTTGCATGTCTTAAATTGGGGACATAATGATGTACATCACACATTGAGCACTCTGCAGCATCTGCGTATTGAGGCTGAGAAATGGCTGGCCGCATTGCAATGAAAGTATAATAGCGATTGATCAGAAGCAATAATTTCCTCACTAAAATACACCTACATTAAACCCCTAATAGTCTGGAGTCTGAAAATATGTCTGTTGAGATGGCCACTTCACCTGAGAAGAACTCCAGAGTCAATCCAAACTCTCCCGAAGTTGAAGCAGCCTTTTGAATGAAGCGACCTGTGATTTACAAAATGGCGCCCACACCTCTGTGATTCGTTCAGAACAGTTCCACTTTGTCTGAGCGGTGTTTTGGGTGAGCGATATTGTCGACGAGATGTTGCGAGGTGGTGAAAGTGACACTGGGCGATCTCCTGGGCATTAGTTTCGGCAAATGTGATCTTTACGACAAAAAAAGTGTCCGGTCGGTATTATTGAATCTCGGCGCTAATTCTGTGCGGAAACTAATGCTGGGCGATATTATGAGTATTGATTTCACCCATTCTGATGATTCCGCCCAAAAAAAGTGGGCGGTCAACATTATTTTTTCCCGGCGTTACACACATGGGGAAAGTAATGCTCGGCGGTAGTGTCCGAAAAATGGATGTCAGTTTCCATTTTGTGGCCAAATGGGCGATATCTGAGTGTTATATGTCATTTCAGCATTAAAATGGATGTTAAGAGGGCGTTATGCATGCAAAAAAAGTGCAAAATCTAACCCATGGATTAATCAAGGACTGTCAGCATGGATTTGTCAAGGGAAGGTCGTGTCTGACTAACTTGATTGAATTTTTCGAGGAAGTAACCAGGAGGGTCGATGAAGGCAGTGCATATCATGTAGTGTATATGGATTTTAGCAAAGCTTTTGATAAGGTCCCACATGGCAGACTGGTCATGAAAGTAATAGCCCATGGGATCCAGGGCAAAGTGGCAAGTTGGATCCAAAATTGGCTCGGAGGCGGAAGCAAAGGGTAATGGTTGATGGGTGTTTTTGTGGCTGGAAGGCTGTATCCAGTGGGGTTCCGCAGGGCTCAGTGCTGGGTCCCTTGCTTTTTTGTGGTATATATCAGTGACTTGGACTTGAATGTTAGGGGTATGATTAAGAAGTTTGCAGGTGAACTAAAATAGGCTGTGTGGTTGATAATGAAGAAGAAAGCTGCAGACTGCAGAAAGATATCAATGTACTGGTCAGGTGGGCAGAACAGTGGCAAATGGAATTCAATCTGGATAAGTGTGACATAATGCATTTAGGGAGGTCTAACAAGGCAGGAGAATATACATTAAATGGGTGACACTGAAAAGTGTAGAGGAACAAAGGGACCTTGGAGTGCAGGTCCACAGATCCCTGAAGGTAGCAGGCCAGGTAGATAAAGTTGTTAAAAAGGCATATGGAATACTTGCCTTTATAAGTTGATACATGATATATAAGAGCAAGGAGGTTATGCTTGAACTGTATAAAACACTGGTTAGGCTATGTGTAGTTCTTGTCATCACATTACAGGAAAGATATGATAGCACTGGAAAGGGTGCAGAGGAGATTTACAAGAATGTTGCCTGGACTGGAGAATTTTGGCTATGAGGAAAGATTGGAGATGTTGGGTCTGTTTTCTTTAAAACAGAGGAGGCTAAGGGGAGACCTGATTGAGGTGTATAAAGTTATGAGGGGCCTGGAAGGACCTGTTTCCCTTGACAGGGGGGTCAACAACCAGGGGGCATAGATTTAAGTAATTGGGGGGAAGTTTAGAGGAGATATGAGGGGAAATTTCTTCACCCAGAGGGTGATGGGAGTCTGGAGCTCACTGCCTGAAAGGGTGGTAGAGGCAGAAACTCTCACCACATTTAAAAGATACTTGGATGTGCACTTGAGGTGACGTAACCTACAGGGCTACGGAGCAAGAGCTGGAAAGTGGGATTAGGCCGGATAGCGCTGACACAATGGGCCGAAATGGCCTCCTTCAAAGCTGCAAATTTCTATGATTTCTATGATTCTAATACCCTGGGAGGGTAAAGCCCTCCTCTCTCTGGCCAAATTTTGCAAACTTTCTCTCTGCCTCCGCTACATCTAATGTATATGTTGGAGGACATGGTCCAGTGCCAATACAGCCCCCATTAACTTATGGAAATGTTTGCACTTTGAAATCTCACCTAAATGAAATTGAATAATTTTTCGGAGGCAGAAGATTAATTATAGTGAAAAACGCTGAAATCGCTCATATTGACAAGGCAGCATTCTTTGGCGACTAAAAATAAACCAGATGTTGAAGCTTTTAAATACCGTTCCTCCAGCGGCCATCCGACTTCATACCACCTCCTCTTCCTGCCGTTGTTAACGGCGGGTGCTCAGGCAGGAGTCGGGAGGGAATTTCTGATCTGGGGCGGTAACGGAGTGCTGCGCAGCGGATGACATCATGATCACTGGGGCGCTAGGGACCGAGACGGTAAGTCTTAGCGCCAGCTCAAAGCTGCCAGCGATGTTCGTGGGCGTTGTCCAATTTACCGATCACAAATGCATTTATGCCCCGTTATTGCTCACCCCCAGAGGCACTAACGGGAGGCACAAAGGAGGCCAAATTCTCCCCCATTGAGCTTTATGCAGGTTGCAAGTGTTTGAAACAAACTCTCTATCCAGTGTCTCCTCAGTGGAACAACCTCTCTCACCATTGACAGATCGCTTCTGTCATCTCAAGTTTACCCGCCATCTATTATATCAGAATGGGTACAGTTTATGCTGTTTCACCTTGGTCCTCAGAATCCCAACATGATCAGTCCCAACAGCAGCAGCACCAGGCACACCAGTATCACCAACAACAACACCAATCTTCTTTGCAATCAACTGATTCTGCATAGAACAGAAGGCATCAGCACCTGACCGCATTGCTGCCCGAGGATGCCAGGGATGGCCTCACCATGGCCAGATTTACTTCCCTTGATGCTGTATACCCTGGCTGCCACATGATGCGGCCAGGTTGGCACCACCCCACACCAGCACCATAAAGCATCCCTACAATGTCCAAGCCATTCCTTTCACACTCATCACCATTGCGGGGGTTACTCTTATGTCTCACCATTCACTGAAACTCACTAACCCACTTCCAAGGGTGCACATAAATCTGTGCAAGAATGAAAAGTGTTGAAAATAAAGATTTCAGTGTTTGACAACACATTAACAGAAACTTTACATGAACATTGGCTAAAACACCCAAGTGCCTACCCTTGTGTGTTGTTCGTTGGTATGATTGGACTAGGATGAAGGTGTGTGTGAAGGGTGACTAGTGAGATGGGGATGTGATAATGTAGATAAAGAGGGATGGGCAGAGGTGCAAGGTAAGTTGGGGTGAGTAAGGAGGTGCAGGGATAGATTAGGGAAGGCAGAGTGATGGGGATGTGATGAGTGGCACAGCAAGATGAGATTGAGTGTGGCTTTGCAGTAACGTTTCGTTATCTACTGAGATCATTGAAAGTTTTGCGCAATTGCAGCCTGGTCCTCCTAATGACATCCCTGCTTGTACCTTCTTGTGCAATGTGCAACCAGGCTGCATTGGTGTCCTGGGGAAGTCTCTTTTGTCCATTGGAAGGGAAGAGAATCACCCTCATGCTGTGACTCCCTCCATAAGCATCTGGAGGGAATCATGGGAGAGCCTGGGTGCAGCCGTACACAGCTCTGTGCAATGCTTGTCAGTGTTTGCAGCAGCTCAATGCTGTATAACACTGACAGCACAACTGTCAAAATTAATTTGTGCATGCTGCCTTTAAGGAAACCAGCTGATGACGTGTCATGAAATGACATCATTAGACCCGCTTTCTTCAATTGGCCGGCAAATGCGTTAGGCGAGCTTAACAAGCCCAATGAGGGTAAACTAATTTTGGACAGTGGGCTGGAGCCAGCAGCAAGGCTGGGACCTGCCACCAATGTCACCCACCATGACCCCACCGAGGTTGGTAAAATCCAGCCCTTGGTCTCTCAGCAGCCACTATTCAATCGATGTCAATCTCAATAACTAGGATACATAATGAAGGCATCATGAGAACTTCCTGGATCTCTCCATTTACTTGCATTATGAATTTTCTGTGTTAAGGCCCTGAATGTTGGTTGAGTGGAAGCCCTTTCTGCCTATGCAGGCAATCAGGCATTGTATTTTCTATTTATTCATTCACGGGATATAGGCGTTGCTGGCAAGGCCAGCATTTATTGTCCATCTCTAATTGCCCTTGAGAAGGTGGTGGTGAGCCACTTTCTTTAACCACTGCAGTCAGTGTGCTGAAGGTACTTGTTATGTATGTAAACCTATAATTACCATGTCTAACCATCAGAGGGCTTATCCCCTGGAGTCCCAGGCGATCCCACAATCCCTTGGGAGCACCTGTATATAAGGAGGCCTCACAGGCTGGAGAGGCACTCTGAGATCGGTAATAAAGGATTATGGTCACACTTACTTTGAGCTTGCAGTATCTAGTCTGACTCCTTAGACATAACAACTAGCGATGAGATACAGATGATGAATCCCAACGCAAGAATGCAGAGAACTGTGGTCATCCTGGAGAAATTTCCGGAGGGAGATGATTGAGAAACCTTCATGGAGCGACTTAACCAATACTTGGTGGCCAATGAGCTGGAAGGAGAAGCGAACGCTGCCAAACGAAGGGCGATCCTCCTCACCATTTGCGGGGCACCAACATATGGCCTCATGAAAAACCTGCTCGCTCCAGCAAAACCCACATATGATGAGTTGTGCACATTGGTCCGGGAGCATCTAAACCCGAAGGAAAGTGTTCCGATGGGGAGGTATCGGTTTTACACATACAAGAGGTCTGAAGGCCAGGAAGTGGCGAGCTACGTCGCCAACCTAAGGCGCCTTGCAGGACATTGCGAATTTGAAGGACATTTGGAGCATATGCTCAGGGACTTCTTTGTACTTGGCATTGGCCATAAAGTAATACTTGACAAACTTTTGACTGTAGAGACTCCAACCTTGAATAAAGCCATAGCGATAGCCGAGGTGTTTACCGCCACCAGTGACAATACCAAACAAATTTCCCAGCACACTAGTGCTGCTGCAAGTACTGTGAACAAAGTAACGTTGTTTTCGAATCAAAATGTACAGGGCAGGGCTTACACGCCTGTAGCTACACGTCCGCAGATGACTCAGAGTCCGCCATCAAGGGCGGTGAATACAAGGCAATTAACACCTTGTTGGCGCTGCAGGGTTGATCATCGATTCCATTCATGCCGCTTCAAAGGATACGTTTAAAATTCTGACTGGTTTAGACAGGTTAGATGCAGGAAGAATGTTCCCAATTTTGGGGAAGTCCAGAACCAGGGGTGACAGTCTAAGGATAAGGGTAAGCCATTTAGGACCGAGATGAGGAGAAACTTCTTCACCCAGAGAGTGATGAACCTGTGGAGTTCTCTACCACAGAAAGTTGTTGAGGCCAATTCACTAAATATATTCAAAAAGGAGTTAGATGTAGTCCTTACTACTAGGGGGATCAAGGGGTATGGCGAGAAAGCAGGAATGAGGTTCTGAAGTTGCATGTTCAGCCATGAACTCATTGAATGGCGGTGCAGGCTCGAAGGGCTGAATGGCCGACTCCTGCACCTATTTTCTATGTTTCGATGTTTCTATGTTTGCAAGGGCTGCAGAACAATGGGACACCTCCAACGTATGTGCAGGCGAGCTGCAAACCCTGCTAATCCTGCAAACCACCATGTTGCAGAGGAGGACAGATCCACGGTGGATCATGATGAACCAGAGCATCAGACCGAGGAGGCAGAGGTATATGGGGTGCACACATTTACCACAAAGTGTCCCCCATTAATGCTGAAGGTTGAATTAAATGGACTCCCAGTGTCCATGGAGCTGGACACGGGCGCAAGCCAGTCCATAATGAGTAAGAAGACTTTCGATAAGTTGTGGTGCAACAAGGCTTCAAGGCCAGTCCTGACTCCCATTCATACCAAATTAGAACGTACACAAAGGAACTGATTCCTGTAATTGGCAGTGCTACCGTAAAGGTCTCCTACGATGGAGCGGTGCACGATTTACCACTCTGGGTGGTACCGGGCGATGGCCCCACGTTGTTCGGCAGGAGCTGACTGGGATAGATACCCTGGAACTGGGACAACATCCGAGCGCTTTCGTCCGTTAATGACACCTCATGTGCCCAGGCCCTAAGCAAGTTCCCCTTGCTGTTCGAACCAGGAATCGGGAAGTTCCAAGGAGCAAAAGTGCAGATCCATTTGATGCCGGGGGCGCGATCCATTTGATTCCGGGGGCACGACCCATCCATCACAAGGCAAGAGCATACCTTACATGATGAGAGAGAGGGTGGAGATCGAGCTGGACGGGCTGCAACGAGAGGGCATCATTTCGCCGATCAAATTCAATGTATGGGCCAGTCCGATTGTTTCAGTCCTCAAGGGAGACGGCACCGTCAGAATCTGTGGTGATTACAAAGTAACTATCAATCGTTTCTCACTGCAGGATCAATACCCAGTACCAAAGGCAGACGACCTATTTGCGACGCTGGCGGGAGGAAAAACATTCACGAAGCTGGACTTGACCTCAGCCTACATGACGCAGGACTTGGAGGAATCTTTGAAAGGCCTCACCTGCATCAACAAGCATAAAGGTCTTTTCATTTTTAACAGATGCCCATTTGGGATTCGATCGGCCGCGGCGATATTCCAGAGGAACATGGAAAGCTTGCTGAAGTCAGTCCCATACATCGTGGTTTTCCAGGACGACATCTTGGTTACAGGTCGGGACACCGTCGAGCACCTGCAGAACCTGGAGGAGGTTCTTAGTTGGCTTAATCATGTGGGGCTCAGACTAAAACGCTCGAAGTGCGTTTTCCTGGCACCTGAAGTAGAGTTCCTGGGGAGAAGAATCGTGGCGGACGGTATTAGGCCCACCGATTTGAAAACGGAGGCAATCAAAAATGCACCAAGACCACAGAACGTGACGGAGCTGCGGTCGTTTCTCGGACTCCTGAACTATTTTGGTAACTTCTTACCAGGTCTTATCACATTGTTAGAACCTCTGCACTCTTTACTGCTTAAAGGAGATGAATGGGTATGGAGTAAAAGCCAAGAAAATGCCTTTGAGAAAGCTAGGAAACTGTTATGTTCAAACAAATTGTTTGTGTTGTATGATCCATGTAAACGTTTGGTACTAGCATGTGATGCGTCGTCATATGGGATCGGATGTGTATTGCAACAAGCTAATGAATTTGGGAAATTGCAACCAGTTGCTTATGCATCCAGAAGTCTGTCTAAGGCCGAGAGGGCCTACAGTATGATCGAAAAATAAGCATTAGCGTGTGTTTATGGGGTAAAGAAAATGCATCAATATCTGTTCGGGCTCAAATTTGAATTGGAAACCAACCATAAACCGCTTATATCCCTCTTTTCTGAAAATAAAGGGATAAATACGAATGCATCGGCCTGCATCCAGAGATGAGCGCTCACGTTGTCCGCATACAACTACGCCATCCGCCACAGGCCAGGCACAGAAAACTGTGCCGATGCTCTCAGTAGGCTACCATTGCCCACCACTGGGGTTATGGGAGCATTTGAGAGTGAGCAATCACCTCTTACCGCCCGACAGTTTAGAACCTGGATGAGCCAGGACCCCTTACTGTCCTTAGTAAAAAAAACTGTGTGCTCCATGGGAGTTGGTCTAATGTCCCATTAGAGATACAGGAAGAAATAAAGCCATACCAGCGGCGCAAAGATGAAATGTCTATACAGGCAGACTGTCTCTTATGGGGTAATCGGGTAGTTGTGCGAAAAAAGGACAGGGACACTTTCATTAGTGATCTCCACAGTACCCACCCAGGCATTGTAATGATGAAAACAATAGCCAGATCCCACGTGTGGTGGCCCGATATCAATGCAGACTTAGAGTCCTGTGTGCACAAATGTAATACATGTTCCCAGTTAAGCAATGCACTCAGGGAGGCGCCACTAAGTTTATGGTCTTGGCCCTCCAAACCGTGGTCTAGGGTTCATGTCGACTATGCAGGCCCATTCTTGGGAAAAATGTTTTTAGATGGTTGTAGATGCGTACTCCAAGTGGATTGAATGTGTGATAATGTCGGCAAGCAAGTCCGCTGACACCATTGAAAGCCTATGGGCCATGTTTGCCACGCACGGCCTGCCTGATGTCCTTGTAAGTGACAATGGGCCGTGCTTTACCAATGCCGAATTCAAGGAATTCATGATCCGCAATGGGGTCAAACATGTCACATCTGCCCCATTTAAACCAGCGTCCAACTGTCAGGTAGAACGAGCAGTTCAAACAATCTAGCAGAGCTTGAAAAGCGTGACTGAAAGCTCACTGCAGACTTGCTTATCCCGAGTCCTGCTTAGTTACCGCACAAGACCCCACTCGCTCACCGGGATCCCTCCCGCTGAACTGCTCGTGAAAAGGGCACTTAAGATAAGGCTCTCGTTAGTCCACCCTGATCTACATGAACAGGTAGAGAGCAGGCGGCTTCAACAGAATACATATCATGATTGCGCAAATGTGTCACACGAAATTGAAGTAAATGATCCTGTATTTGTGTTGAGCTATGGACAAGGTCCCAAGTGGATTGCTGGCACTGTTTTGGCCAAAGAGGGGAGTAGGATGTTTGGGGTCAAACTCGCAAATGGACTCACCTGCAGAAAACACTTGAACCAAACCAAACTCAGATTTATGGACCATCCAGAACAACCACAATAGACTCTCCCTTTTTCGACCCTCCAACACACACACAAGTGGCAACCGACCCAGCGGTTGACCACGAAGCAGAACCCATCACCCGCAGCAGCCCAGCAAGACTCACCACCCCTAGCAGTTCAGCAAGGCCAGCTGCACAGCAGCCCAGCGAAGGCACAACAAACGACTCACCAAACCAGCATTTGCACCGAGATGATCAGCCAGGGAAAGGAAGGCCCCAGATTGACTCACATTGTAAATAGTTACACTATGGACTTTGGGGGGGTGGGGGGAGTGTTGTTATGTATGTAAATCTGTAATTACCATGTCTAACCACCAGAGGGCTTATCCCCTGTCGTCCTAAGGGATCCCACAATCCCTTGGGAGCACCTGTATATAAGGAGGCCTCACAGGCTGGAGGGGGACTCTGAGATCTGTAATAATGGACTACAGTCACACTTACTTTGAGCTTGCAGTAGCTAGTCTGACTTCTTATCCAAGACATAACAGTATTCCCAAGTACTGTTAGGTAGGGAGTTCAAGGATTTTAATCCCACAACGATGAAGGAACGGCGATAGATTTCCAAGTCAGGATAGTGTGTGACTTGGAGGAGAACTTGGAGATGATGTTGTTCCCATGCGTCTCCTGCCTTTGTCATTCTAGGTGGTGGAGGTCGTGGGTTTGGGAGATGCTGTCGAAGAAGCCTTGGCAGTTGCTGCAGTACATCTTGTAGGTGATACACACTGCAGCCATGCTGCGCCGGTGGTGAAGGGAGTGAATGCTTAAGGTGGTGGATGGCGTGCCACTTGTTGGCCGTGAATATTATTTGCCACTTAAGTTGGATGTTGCCCAGGTCTTGCTGCATACAGGCACGAACTGCTTTATTATCTAAGGAATTATGAATAGAACTAAACACTGTGCAATCATTCGAAAACATCCCCACATTTGACCTTATGATGATGGGAAGATCATTGATGAAGCTGCTGAGGATGGTTGGGCCTAGGACATTGCCCTGAGGAACTCCTGCAGCGATGTCCTGGGGCTGAGATGATTGGCCTCCAACAACCACAACCATCTGCCTTTGTGCTAGGTATGACTCCAGCTGGTGGAGGGGTTTAACCCTGATTCCCATTGACTTCAGTTTCACTAAGGCTCCTTGATGCCGCACGTGGTCAAATGCTGCCTTGATGTTAAGGGCAGTCACTCTCACCTCACCTCTGGAATTCAGCTCTTGTCCATGTTTGGACCACGGCTGTAATGAGGTCTGGCACTGAATGGTCCAGGTGGAACCGAAACTGAGTATCGGTGAGCAGGTTATTGGTGAGTAAGTGTCGCTTGATAGCACTGTCAACAACACCTTCCATCACTTTGCTTACGATTGAGAGTAGGCTGATGGGGCAGTAATTGGCCGCATTGGAATTGTCCTACTTTTTGTGGGGCAGGACATACCTGGGTAATTTTCCATTTGTCAGGTGTTGTGGCTGTACTTGAACAGTTAATGTCAGCTGTACTGATGATTACAAACATCCTGGACTTTTGGCAACGCTGCTATCCAGCGAAAGTTCAGTGGTCTGTCCAGCTAATGCTTATTTTCTGCAAGGAAGGGATGACAGTGTTGCCCCATGCATTTCAAAGCATTTGTCACTTCCTTTATTTGTCTATGAACTGCAGACTGACTGATCTCACAGATATCCCTTGCGATCACAAAATGCAGTGAAAAATATCAGCTATAAGAAGAGCCTGTGCCAAATAAGAGTTCTGCCAAATTCAAAACACATCCAGATATTTTTAATATTCATTCATGAAATGACTCTGGGTTGGGACAGAATCTACATTCTTTAAAAATAAGGAGTGGATACATACAGCAGACCCTCCATTGCATCACCAGCTATCCTGATATCCAGAGAAGGAGTGAGACTCAAATCAGTTGGCCTAACATGGGGAAAATGGTCAAGGTTGTGTTAAGAGAATGCTATGACTGCTGACAGGACCATGGCTATGTGATCTGTGGAATGCAAGCAGTCAGGGCTGAGCACTCTAAATTGTGTATGTTAGATTGATATCTGACACTTTTCACTCAATTACCTTCAGGGGTTCAGGAAATGTTTGACATGATTGTATCTTCCTGGAAATTCACCATTTCACCTATTCACCTCCCAGAGATCAAATAAATTGAAGAGAGTCTATGAGTGCAAATTGTACTGTTGAAACAGACGGATGAATAATATTATAGACATCTGATGGAGGGTGCAAAATTATAAAATCTTCATGTTATAGTAGAAAGCCAAAAGCTTTCAAGGATACAGTGTCATGGTTCAACGATACAGGGGCAACACAATTAGAAGAACAAATCTCTGTTACACACATTTTAGCAACAGCAGTTTTACTACAATGAGAACTTGCATTCATATAGTGCTTTTAACATTGTACCATGTCCCAAAGCATTTCACAGAAGTGAAATGCGAAATGATCAATGGTGGGAGAATAGCAGGAGTAAAGACTGATGGCAGAATCAAAGAGGTAGGTTTTGAGAAGGTTTTTAAAAGAGGGTAGATGGGTTTAAGTGTGTTTCAGAGTGTGAGTCCAAGACACAAAAGGCTCTGCAACTGAAAGTAGAACAGGGCGAATAGAAAGGGAACGCAAAGAAAGCCAGAATCAGAAGAGCAGAGGATGTTCGCTGGCATCTAGGGCTGGAGGAGGTTGCGGAGTTAGGGAGGGGCAAGGTTGTGGGGGAATTTATAAACAAGGACGTGCATTTTTTATTCAATTTCATTTTGAATTTAGGATTCAGCTCAAAACCTACCTCTTTGATTCTGCCATCAGTCTTTACTCCTGCTATTCTCCCACCATTGATCATTTCGCTTTCACTTCTGTGAAATGCTTTGGGACATGGTACAATGTTAAAAGCACTATATGAATGCAAGTCATGCTGAATTTTTCACAAAATTATTAAAGCTAAACTGTCTTAAGAACTTTCTATTAACAAAAAGAGCTTTTTTTTAACTAAATTTCCTTCCTTACCTCAGCCTAAGATTTTTTTTAAATGATGAAAACAAAATATATACTAGCAATTATAACAAAGCATTAGCATAAATAAAGCTGTACAAGACCATTTGAAAGGATAGACTCTTAATTCATGGTAAAAAAAAATCTATTTCTATTGTTCATGGAAAAACTGCAGAAAATAATCCCCAAAGCACCAATAAACACCTTGTAATCCAATGTAACCAATGGACCTATTTTTAAATTTCATAATGCATTTCCCAAAACATCAGTAAAAATCCCAGCCTCCCAGATAATAAAAATTGAATTTGACTTATTCTGTCACAATAGAACAGTAGCCCTTTATGTGATAACGTGATAGAACAATAATTTACATTGTACACAATAGGAATCATTTTATGAGTTTGTGCTCCCAGTGCAAAACCTCACCCATGTGAAAAACATATTGTGAATTTGAGTACACTTGGAGCATGAACTCATTAAATTACCCCTGATATATGGTGTATAAACCAGAGAATAGCTGGCTATAAACACTGACAAAATAATAGATTATACGACAGCTGTATCAGCATTTTGCAAGTACAGAATAACATCTCTGTCTGTTATAATGGTTTAACATGACCTTTTTATGATCTTTCTTGCGTGAAGGCGATATGTTCTTGAATTAATGCAGGTGAAGGTCAGAAAAACTGAACTGATTCAATGAGGGCAAAGCAGCAGTTTCCTTGTTTTAGAAGATCTGCATTATTCATGTTTTTTCTGCATAAAGTTTACTATTTCGCACCACAAATGCTATCAAAAGCATTCTGATCAATCGCATGAGGCTTATACTTCAGTTGCATGGGAAGAATATCTGGCATTTTCAATTCAACGTGATAAGGATGATTGCTTGTTTTCAGATGAGTCTTCATGCAGACAGTTGTTCATTTCTACTGTGGTTTAAATTCCATTTAACTCAGATTAAACATCAGTCCATACGCGAGACCTGCAAAAGCATTTTGAAGTGATTTATATCTTCACATTGATTGTTTGCAAGGAAAAAAAAGGTACAACTGAGATCTATACAGAATCTTAATCCTCAACTGCAGTGTATATCTGTGGCAGCCCTCCTCTGCCTCTCAGCCAAAATTGTATCCTTAAATCTGTATCTATCACGACCTGCATTTATTCAAATTCTTGAGTGAAAAGCTTTATACCATGGGAAAATGTGAAGTGAATTTGAATTTGAATTGTTTCTCTTCATTGCTAGTTTACATAGAATCTGACAATTTAATTGAAGGTTATCATCTATAATATTATTACAGTGAATATGTTTATATGTGAGAAAAACATTTTAAATGTGATTTACTTTTACAGAAGTTAATCTTTGGTTAGCTGTGTTTTTTTTTATTCATTCGTGGGATCTGGGCGTTGCTGGCAAGGCCAGCATTAATTGCTCATCCCTAATTGCCCTGGTAGGCCATTTCAGAGGGCAGTTAAGAATCAACCACATTGCTGTGGGTCTGAAGTCACATATAGGTCAGACCAGGTAAGGACGGAAGATTTCCTTTCCTGAAGGACATTAGTGAACCAAGTAGGTTTTTAACAACAATCCAGTAGTTACATGGTTACCATTACTTTTACTAGGGGGCCGAAATTCATCACTCACCGCCCGCTGCCGCCGACATTGCTCTCCTTGATCCACCCAGTGCCACTTTCGAGGTGGTCTGGAGCGGGCGGGAGGAGAAAGCCACCGGACGTCAACAGACGGCCAAGTGGCGCAACTGACCTCCCGCCCGCCGAGCTCCCAGATTCCTGCCGGCAGGAGTCGGCGGGAGTCGACACCAGAACGGAGGTGGTCCGTTGGCTGTACGCTAGTCTGTCCCCGACAGTAAGTAGGAAGAACCTGAAAAAAAGGTTAGTGAACATTTAAAAACAAATTTTCAACAGCGACTTACCTGCATGGGGTCCCCTGAAGGTCTTCCGATAGTTTTAAAATTTTTTATTGGTGATTTTTTTTTCTCAGCACTTCGTCCCTCCGTGGGCCCGACTCCATCCTCGGCGGCACTTGGGCGGCAAGCGACTCTGCTGCCGAGAATGAGACCTCCCACCCGCTGCCGCCCAGATTGGCGGCGTACGTCGTCCATTTGCTGCTCGCCGATCTTCAAGAGACCTCGGCCACGAATATCCCGGCCAAAGTACCGTCCGGTACGTCGGCGGCTATCGGTGGAAATTTGGGTGGCACTTGGATGGGCGGAGACCTTGATGAAAATCGGCCCCTAGATTATTTTGTATTTCAGATTTATTTAACAGAATTTAAATTCTCCAGGATTGGTGGGATTTGAATTTTTGTCTCTGGATTATTAACCCAGGCTTCTGGATTACTGGTCCAGTAACATTATGCTACTGTTGGCATGGAGAGTTTTAAAGATTTGTATCCTTTAAATTCTATTTAGAAACTGCTTTCCAGTTCCTTTCTGAATTTCTGGTTAATTATATAGGAAAGGTTTATCACCCACTAACATGTAGATGATATTTTCATCCTCAGCAACTCCAGGGCATAGCTTTATATATAAAGAAAGCATATTGTGAATTCCTGTGTGTGTGTGTGTCCTTCCCTAATTTCCATCCATTAAAAATAGGCTTCCAGCATGGCTTTGGATTAAACCACCAGATGGCCTAATGGGGTATGCTGATGGGCAGGTTAAATTTAAAGGATTGCGCCCACTTAAAGTTAAGTGGCTGCATATGGGACCAAAAAGATTCAAAATGAATGTAAAATATTTGTCACCCTTTGCTAAGTATGCTTGTGTATGTATGAGTGTGTGTGTGGTGGGGGGAGGGGGTGGGAGGGGGTGAGAAAGCAGTGCTCAGCATAACAACTGTCCCTCTATTTATTGGCTGGAAAAATGAACATGCTGTATTCGGCAGGTCTGAGCAGAACTGCCCTGTTTGCTTCTGCTGGCAGCCTCCTTGGAGTGCAATAGTACACCTTGCTTATTTGGAGCCTGGCTCCATGGGCTGTAGAGTGCATGGCTGCCAACTTGATTCTCTACACTCTTGGGAACCCTGCCACCCAGAAAATGGTTTGTGCCCTGTTGAGTCAAAGCTTCTATTCCACAGGGAGAGCAACGAAGATGTTATCCCTTGCAGACAAAACCTTTGTCACTTACTTAGACAGCTGACTGACTGATTTTGTGCACATCATTGGTGGTTGGAAGGATCTGACAGCACAAACGTTTAATACAGTCGTGACCTTCATGCCCACGAGAAGAGCCACCCCTGTGATACAAGGTGGTGCAGGTTTGCATCGAGGAGATGGCAGAGCAATAGAGCAGCCTTCTTTGTGAAGCCGTCGCACTGAAGATATGTCTCCTCTGACATGCCCATGAAGGATTGCTTGAATCAGTAAAAGATAAGGGCAGGTGCAGATATAACTCTGGAGGTAGTGTTACACCTAACTTTCTTGTACCCCAAGAATTGTTCTTCTTCCTCCAAATCTAAGTGTGTCATTGGAGTCCCCAAGGAATTTCTATGTTGCCAACTTTGGTTTCTGTAAGTAAATTATCAACTGGAAGCAAAATGTTAAATGAATAGGCTAATGGTGGCATTAAAATAATGCCAATTAGCAAATACATTATAAGGAGAATGAGCACTTTAAAAACTCACCTGGAGCAGAGGAGGCCACAGTCCTGGGGGTCGGCAGCAGTAGAATATTTTGGGTTGAAAGTAGTGGAGCTATGGGAGAGGAGATAGGAAGTCGAGGGGAAGATGGAAAGGGAATGGAGGAGGAGGTGGAGAGGGATAAAGAGAGCAGGGGAAGAAAGAATAGATATGTGAGATTGGAGGTGGAGAAATGGGAATATTGGAGGGACGAGGCGGTGGGGCGGTGCTGGGGAGATGATAGAGTAAGAAACTAATTTTCTTGGGTTATCTACTGATCCTCTGCTGTAACTTTGTCAGAAGAGTCACATTTTTCAATCATTCTTGATTGACTCAAAGTAAATCAACAGCAGATGGAAACAGAACTGAAGAGGTAGGGAGCATACAAATCAAAATTGAAAAACCATTAAATCTATATCGAGCCTGTAATGTATCTTAGGTACCATCAACTAAACTAGCAGGATACTGTGTGATTGAATGTTTTTTGTTTGTTGTCAAAACAACACTGCAGTCTTCAAAGAGACACACCAGTTTAACCTTACATTCACAGAATGTCCTCAGGTGAATATTTGAACTGACTAACTGTAAAACGTGTATACAAACTTTTCAGTTTAATCAACCAATGTTATGAATGTTACGTGCAATTTCCAACCTCTACATAAAGGTTTTTACTTTACTGTTAATTTCTATTTTCTGTTGTCATACACATCCAATTAATCACTTTAGACAAACAATAGAGAGACCTATTTTTAAAGCACTGAGCATTAAAGTACTTTATATAATTTTGCATCGGTAAGCAAGTGCACTTACTGCTCAGCCATTAACACAATATGTTCTGGTACACAGCATCTGAACTGGACATGTAATCACTGGATAGTACATAAATCAGAATTAAATTAAAGGGTAGTCAAAGCAAGGATGTAGCAGCTCCGCTGGGCAGGCCACATAGTCCACATGCCAGACACGAGACTCCCAAAGCAAGCGCTCTACTCGGAACTTGTCCACGGAAAACGAGCCAAACGTGGGCAGCGGAAACGTTACAAGGACATCCTCAAAGCCTCCCTGATAAAGTGCGACATCCACACTGACACCTGGGAGTCCCTGGCCAAAGACCGCCCTAAGTGGAGGAAGTGCATCCAGGAGGGCGCTGAGCACTGAGTCTCAACGCCGAGAGCATGCAGAAATCAAGCGCAGGCAGCGGAAGGAGCGTGCGACAAACCAGACTCCCCGTCCACCCTTTCCTTCAACCACTGTCTGTCCCACCTGTGTCAGAGACTGTGGTTCTCAAATTGGACTGCACAGCCACCTAAGAAATCATAGAAACATAGAAACATAGAAAATAGGTGCAGGAGTAGGCCATTCGGCCCTTTGAGCCTACACCGCCATTCAATGAGTTCATGGCTAAACATGCAACTTCAGTACCCCATTCCTGTTTTCTCGTCATACCCCTTGATCCCCCTAGTAGCAAGGAATATATCTAACTCCTTTTTGAATATATTTAGTGAATTGGCCTCAACAACTTTCTGTGGTAGAGAATTCCACAGGTTCACCACTCTCTGGGTGAAGAAGTTTCTCTTCATCTCGGTCCTAAATGGCTTACCCCTTATACTTAGACTGTGACCCCAGTTTCTGGTCTTCTCCAACATCGGGAACATTCTTCCTGCAGCTAACCTTTCGAAACCCGTCAGAATTTTAAACGTTTCTATGAGATCCCCTCTCATTCTTCTGAACTCCAGTGAATACAAGCCCAGTTGATCCAGTCTTTCTTGATATGTCAGTCCCGCCATTCCGGGAATCAGTCTGGTGAACCTTCGCTGCACTCCCTCAATAACAAGAATGCCCTTCCTCAAGTTAGGAGACCAAAACTGTACACAATACTCCAGGTGTGGCCTCACCAAGGCCCTGTACAACTGTAGTAACACCTCCCTGCCCCTGTACTCAAATCCCCTCGCTATGAAGGCCAACATGCCATTTGCTTTCTTAACTGTCTGCTGTACCTGCATGCCAACCTTCAATGACTGATGTACCATGACACCCAGGTCTCGTTGCACCTCCCCTTTTCCTAATCTGTCACCATTCAGATAATAATCTGTCTCTCTGTTTTTACCACCAAAGTGGATAACCTCACATTTATCCACATTATACTTCATCTGCCATGCATTTGCCCACTCACCTAACCTATCCAAGTCACTCTGCAGCCTCATAGCATCCTCCTCGCAGCTCACACTGCTGCCCAACTTAGTGTCATCCACAAATTTGGAGATACTACATTTAATCCCCTCGTCTAAATCATTAATGTACAATGTAAACAGCTGGTGCCCCAGCACGGAACCTTGCGGTACCCAACTAGTCACTGCCTGCCATTCTGAAAAGTACCCATTTACTCCTACTCTTTGCTTCCTGTCTGCCAACCAGTTCTCAATCCACGTCAGCACACTACCCCCAATCCCATGTGCTTTAACTTTGCACATTAATCTCTTGTCGAAAGCCTTCTAAAAGTCCAAATACACCACCAACTGGTTCCCCCTTGTCCACTCTACTGGAAACATCCTCAAAAAATTCCAGAA
This sequence comes from Pristiophorus japonicus, assembly GCF_044704955.1. Classification (NCBI taxonomy): domain Eukaryota; kingdom Metazoa; phylum Chordata; class Chondrichthyes; family Pristiophoridae; genus Pristiophorus; species Pristiophorus japonicus. Next base: position 185,722,580 of record NC_091977.1, read on the forward strand.
GATTTGTCAAGCATGATTTCCCTTTCACAAATCCATGCTGACTTGGACCTATTATGTCACCTCTTTCCAAATGCGCTACGATGACATCCTTAATAATTGATTCCATCATTTTACCCACTACCGATGTCAGGCTGACCGGTGTATAATTCCCTGTTTTCTCTTTCCCTCCTTTTTTAAAAAGTGGGGTTACATTGGCTACCCTCCACGCCATAGGAACTGATCCAGAGTCTATGGAATGTTGGAAAATGACTGTCAATGCATCCGCTATTTCCAAGGCCACCTCCTTAAGTATTCTGGGATGCAGAGCATCAGGTCCTGGGGATTTATCGGCCTTCAATCCCATCAATTTCCCCAACACAATTTCCCAACTAATAAGGATTTCCCTCAGTTCCTTCTTCTTACTAGATCCTCTGACCCCTTTTATATCCGGAAGGTTGTTTTTTGTGTCCTCCTTAGTGAATACCGAGCTCATGCTGAGTGGAAGCAAGCCTTCCTCGATTCCGAGGGAATGCCTATGATGATGGATGATGGGGCAGAGTAGGGACCAAGTAGGGGATCTTCTTGTGGAGGCAGAGGGCATGACTGAGGTACTAAATGACTACTTTGCATCAGTCTTCACTAGAGAAGAGGATGCTGCCAATGTAGCAGCAAAGGAGGAGGTAGTAGCAATATTTGATAGGATAAAAACAGATAAAGAGGAGCACTTGAAAAGTTGGCAGTCCTCAAAGTAGGAATTCACCCGGTCTGGATGGGAAGCATATGAGGTTACTGAAGGAAGTAAGGGTTGAAATTGCAGCGGCTCTGGTCACAATCTTCCAATCCTTTGTAGACATGGGGGTAATGCCAGCGCAGTAGAGGATTGCAAATGTTACACCCCTGTTTAACAGATTGAAAAGCTGGCTGGCTGTCAGGTGGGTAGACCTTTGGCACCAGGCCACAGCCGGGCAGTGGAGAGGAGGGAGGGCGGGATCGGAGGCCTCGGGAGTAGATCGGAAGGGTTGGTGGTGGAGGAGATCGGAGGAGTCAAGGGAAGGGGGATTGGAAGGGGCGGGTGGGGAGATCAGTCATGTGGTTGTCCGACTGCAGGGGCTGGGTGAAGCAGGTAAACTGGGTCCAGCAGCTGAGTGGAAAGGCATTTACCTCCTGGATCCAGCAGTCCTCACCTCCCTTTAGCCGATGGGTTTTGCGAGGCCCGGAAAATCCAGCGAGCTAAGGTTACATTTAAAATGGTGGTTAATTCTGAGGCACGCAGCCTCATTATAATATTTAAATGACCAACCCACCTAATGCGAACAGGTTACCTGCCCACCCCCTTCCCGCCTCCATTCAAACCAAAAATGGGCGGGTTGGAGGTGGGTTTCATATTTTGTACATTTTTACATGCCACCCAACCCAAACCCATCCGTTTTGGGGGGTTAAAATTCCCCCCAATAATCTGGAGCAAAGTTGATTGGCATTTGGAAAAGTATGGGCTAATATGATTACATCATCATCATCATAGGCAGTCCCTCGACACGAGGATGACTTGCTTCCACGCCAAAATAAAGAATGAGTTCACAGGTGTTTCGAATGAAGAATCCGAACTACATCCTCAAGGGTGGAAGTTGCCTGTGCGTGGATTTTTTTAACGTGGGGTGGCCGTTGCACACCAGCCACCACACGGGCTTGACAGAGCTAGGTCTTGGTCTAGTGGCAAGGGTTAACCAAGACGACTGGAGACCTGCTCTGCTGCACGGACCTAGTGCGCACACATATCGCAGTGTGGGCTGGCCCGTGCTGTCCCTGGCCCCAAACTCACGCCTCCCCTGGGCCCCGATCACATCCCTCGACAATCTCTCACAGCTCCTTCGCCCCTCTCGCCGCTTCTGCTGTACCTGCCCACGCTCCAATCAACGACATGGACCTTGATGACGTCACTCTTCGCTGCCGTCGCCCTCCTACACCAGCTCGCGCTGTACCTTGAAGTGGCACGCCTCCACGTGGCACATGGCTGCCGCTCGCCGCTCCTTTTATGGCCCCGACCTGCCGCTGATGGTTTCTCGCTGATCCTCAACTGCTGATCCAAAAATCCTGATGATAGAGTTGCACTGAAAGCAAAAGAGCCCAATTACCCCTCTGGCTTACTCGCTGATTCTCCCGATGAGGCGTATCTTCTGGGTCCGTACCAAACTGTGGTATTCAAATCCAGTCTCAAGATCAGCCTGCCAGTCGAAGTAGCAAGGCTCTCTTGGCTCGTAGATGGTGGTTCCTTTTCTCCATCCCAGATGGAGTGCTCGGTCCTTGTGCATGGCAAGCAGAGCAGAAGAGGGGAGAGAGCGAGATGGCTTCCATAGGATTACATAGGATATACGACACAGAAACAGGCCATTCGGCCCAACCAGTCCATGCCGGCGTTTATGCTCCATTCGAGCCTCCTGCCGACTTTCCTCATCCAAATAATAAATGAAAGTCAACATAGATTTGTTAAAGATAAATTGTGTTCTTTGATGAAGTAACAGAAAGGGTTGATAAGAATAGTGCAATTGATGTTGTGTATATGGACTTTCAAAAAGCTTTTGATAAAGTGCCATATAATAGATTTGTTAGCAAAAATTAAAGCCATGCTATTAAAGGGACAGTGATAGTGTGGAGACAAAATTGGTTAAGGGACAGAAAACAGAGAGCAGTGGTGAATAGTTGTTTTTCAGATGGGACAGAAGTATATAGTGATATTCCTCATTGAGACTACTGCTCTTTTTGAGATATATATTAATGACCTGCACTTTGGTTTGGCATACAGGCCATAATTTCAAAATCTGCAGATGACACGAAACCTGGAAATGTAGTAAACAATTAAGTGGATAGTAATAGACACCAGGAGGACATAGACAGATTGGTGAACTAGACAAACACATGGCAGTTGAAATTTAATGCAGTGAAGTGTGAAGTGATAAATTTTGATAGGTTGAATGAGGAAAGCCAATATAAACTAAATGATACAATTTTAAAGGGTGTGCAGGAACAAGAGACCTGGGGGTATATATACACAAATCTTTGATGTTGGCAGGACAAGTTGAGAAGGCTGTTAAAACATAGCATATGGGATCCTTGACTTTATTAATAGAGGAATAGAGCACAAAAGCAAAGAAGTTCTGCTAAACCTTTATAAAACACTTGTTAGGCCTCAACTGGAGTATTGTGTTCAATTCTGATTATCACACTTTATAAGAAGGTCAAGGCCCTAGAGGCGGTGCAGAAGAGATTTACTAAAATGATACCAGGGATGAGAGAATTCAATTATGTGGGGAGACTGGAGAAGCTGAGATTGTTCTCCTTAGAGCAGAGAAAATTAAGAGGAGATTTAATAGAGGTGTTCAAAATCATGAATAGATTTTTAAAGAGTAAATTGGGTAATTTAAAGGAGAAGTTACTTCCAGTGGCAGAAGGGTCAATAACTAGAGGACACAGACTTAAGGTGATTGCCAAAAGAACCAGAGGTGACATGAGGAAAGATTTATTTATACAGCGAGTTTTTGTGATCTGGAATGCACAGCCTGATAGGATGGTGGAAGAAGATTCAATAGTAACTTTCAAAAGTGAATTGGATAAATACGTGAAGGGGACAAATTGCAACGCTATGGGGAGGAGTAGGGGCATGGGACTAGTTGGACAGCTCTTTCAAAGAGCCGGCACCGGCATAGGCCGCATGACATCCTTCTGTGCTGTATCATTCTATGGGCCCGAATTTGGTGAACTTACCGCTGGCTGCCACCGTGTTTTCTCGGCGGTCTCCTGGTTTTTCAGCACTCTCCCCTCCGAGTGAGTTTGGTCAGGTCCTCACGCCGGCGGGGGCAGAAGACTGCGGTCCTCTGCTCCAGCAACAGAAGAGATCGCCGCGTGGACACAGGTCATACCTGAACGATTAGTATGAAGACCAGCAAGAAAAGGTTAGTGAACTGGTTTTCTTCATTTCTTTTGCAGCAATTTTGTTGGAGCGGGTCCTCTGAAGGATTTGTAATAGTTTTTTTATAATTTGTTGAACATTTTTTTTCCCTTTCACCCCTCCCTGGGCCCGATTCTATCCTCGGCATTACTTTGCCGAGGATCTCATTTACCGCCCAGAATCCGACCTACTGCCTGCTGCTGCCCAGATTCGGTGTGTGAAGCTCATTTTTTCCGCCGAGCGTTTTTTTTCTATTTTTCCGCCAAACCTCCGCCCAAAGTACCGTCAGGATCTTAGTGGTCCTTTCGACGGAACATGGGCGGAATTTAGGTTTGACCAAACTCAGGCCCTATGATTCTACGATTCTAAGCAACTAAATAACAACAATATATTACCTTATATATCACCTTTAACATAATGAAATGTTCCAAGCTACTTCACAAAGTAATGGTCAGACCAACGGGAATGAAAAATCGGTAATGACTGCTATAAGTAGCTGCACAACAACTAGACCTAATTAGAAAATGCAATTAGTGTTCAAGAGAAGCAGGAAGGTCAGATTCACAGAGGAGATCACAACCAGGGAGTCTATTGAATTTGGATCTGGAATTCATCCCCTTACGCAACGCTAGAAAAGAGGTTTTGCAGGAGATGGCAGTGGTTGAATCCAAGCACATAATGTTTGAGGTATACAAATACTTCAGCGTGAAAAGCATGGATAGACGGTCATGTTCAACTGCCAGCCAAGGACCTTCTCCAGTTGATTGTACCCAATACTTCAAGGAACACAGCAGCAGCATAAGATTGTTGCTCTCTCTTGAACTGTTTTGCAATACTCTTGAGAAAATGAATGAACGTGCAGGACTCCTATAGAACACTGCATCCATCACCTCTTAAATGCAGATATAGATGGTGTCCTTTCTGATGCCTGATAAATCATCTCTTGGTGCCTGTGAAGAACCAGCAACAAAAAAGCTATATTTGTTGTCACTTTCAGAGCCCCAGGCAAAGCAGTTGGAACCATTGATCCATTTCTAGCATGGCACATAACTCAGCTAATACATCCTTTAGAAAGCCTGAAACTCCATAAATATTCCTCTTCCCAAAAGAAAGAAGATAGCATGCAAGCTATTTACAGCCTCTCCCTGGTTTAATGGTCTGGATTTTGCGGTGGGTAATGATGGCAAACTGTCAGTATGCGCCATCATTATCCCTCTGAAGCTGACCAGAATTTACCTCATGCTCATCTAAATGCAGAAATCCTGAAGTTGTGGTCAGACATTCACTGCTCCAACATAGGCAGTGCTGTGGATTCCGTTCCCTACCCCATAGTCGACAATCAATGTAGTCAGTGAAATCAGTGAAACTGACAAAAACCTGGGCTTTATGCGCTAATATTGCTGTTAAATACTCCATTCAATGCTAAGCCTGTTGGAATAGATGTAACTGGGGTTTTAACAGTGCATTGACTGCCCTGAAAAAATAATGTTTATATTTGTGAAGTGTTAAATTTCTCCATTATGAAAAAAATTACAATTTTTAAAAAACTTTAAAAAAATGTAAGTTTGCTCATGATATTTCAGCTTCTACCTTATCCCCATGTGAAAGTCCCAATCTTTATTTTGCTCTCAGTAGCATTTTTAATCATCATCATCATAGGCAGTCCCTCAAAACGAGGATGACTTCCTTCCACGCCAAAAAAGGATGAGTTCACAGGTGTTTCAATGAAGGACCTAATATTCCATGTCCAGAACTACATCCTGAAGGGTGGAAGATGGCTGTGCGTGGATTTTTTTAACGTGCGGTGTACGGATAAATGCTGTTTTTCATTTCCTGGTTTGTTGTCTGTAAGAATTCTTCAATGTGATTGGCTACTTAGACAACTTGTTGATATCACTACAGCTCTTGGCTGGAAATTCCCATTACACGGCACAACAATCAATTGCATGTCGAGAAAATCAAACTTCTCGCCACAGGGATCGCGAGATCTCTGTCATCAGCTTTGATCCAGGTTAGCAGCAAATGCCTTAGCTTCGCTGCTGACTTACAGGCCCTACTCCTGCACCTATTTTCTATGTTTCTATAGGAATGGGGTACTGAAGTTGCATGTTCAGCCATGAACTCATTGAATGGCAGTGCAGGCTAGAAGGGCCGAATGGCCTACTCCTGCACCTATTTTCTATGTTTCTATCTTATCCTTGTTACTCACTTTCTGCACTCTAGCTTCTCTCTTTTAATCTGCACCTCCTCTGACAACAAACAATATTATTGATTGGCATAATTTAGGCTATTCAAACGCTGCATTTATGGTCACAAGGCAGTTTCTGCAGGCCTGCATCCCTTGCGGTCTGATTTATACATGTGGCGCATAGAGAAAGAAAGGAAAAAAAAGAAAGACTTGCATTTATATAGCGCATTTCAAGACCACCGGACGTCTCAAAGCCCTTTACAGCCAATGAAGTACTTTTGGAGTGTAGTCACTGTTGTAATGCAGCCAATTTGCACACAGCTAGCTCCCACAAACAGCAATGTGATAATGACCAGATAATCTGTTTTTGTTATGTTGATTGAGGCATAAATATTGACCAGGACACCAGGGATAACTCCCCTGCTCTTCTTCGAAATATTGCCATGGGATCTTTTACGTCCACCAAAGGACGACACCTCCGACAGTGCAGCACTCTCTCAGCACTGCACTGGAGTCTCAGCCTAGATTTATGTGCTCGGGTCCCTGGAGTGGGACTTGAACCCACAACCTTAAGTGCAAATGAGTTAGCATGCCGCAGGATTAGCAGTTAACTTTTTTTCAAGTTACGTATCAGAAAGATGCATAGAATACCACTGTACACTCCTGATCTTCTCTCAGATGTAAAAATACCATGCGAATAGATTTTGATCAGGAATTTCCTCGGATTTGCACTTGCTCCATTGCAATAACTTCACCTGAAGTGTGGTGAAAACCCCACCTGTGCATGTAAGCAGGGTTATCACTGCACTGCTGGGAAAGTTATGGCAATGGAGCGGAAACCGCTTTGAGGAAAATCCTGTGCTGTTTGTTTCAGACTAAACCACAATTCAAATTTATTGAAAGAAACAGATCATCAAGTAAACAATATTAAAGTGCTTAACTTTCAGTGGTATATTACGCCATTTTATGAAAATAAAATGGCAAAAGTGCTTCAAAGTCATTTTTTGGATTCCTTTAACTCAGACTTGGAGGGCTATAATGTGAGTACTGGCTCAATGGAGCACCATTCAATGCTGTGATGTGAAACTAACCAGTTGAAACAAGTGATGAAAGATAGTGATAAACATATCTGATCAAGGCAGCTTCTGACACCTCTGATCAAAAGCAGACTTTTCGCTATAGGCAAGTGTCTTTGAAGAAAACAAATTCTTTTTCAACAGGGCCGTAATTAATAGTATTTATTTCTATCATCCAGGTGCATTTAAATTGAAATAAAGTGGCTTCCTTCACCATCTAGGGAATTCTTTATTTTGCCTTGCATCTCATTACGACCCCTTTTGTAAAGCATAATTCTTCAGTAAGGAATTGCGTACCATCATACATCTACAGATATTTTCTTTTAACATATTCCTAGATATTCCACTGACTTACTGTTGACATGCGGAAATTCTAGCCTGTATTGCCACCTGACAGATAACATGCCACACCCGCTGTGCAAGTGCTGCATGTGTCTGAGCACAACTGAGCTGACCTCACCAGATAAAGTGAAGTCGCCCATTTTCATAATGTTGTGGAACTCTGGGTGTCTCTCTCAAAGTATCAGATGCTGCAATGTTAGGGCTATCAGCCAGTGAAGAGCTGCTGAGTGCTCACTGTGTGCCAGATGTGGCAGAGGAGTCACTGGGCATGGAGTGCATGGTGCAGGGTGGGGTGGGGGGGGGGGGGGGGGGGTGTCTAGGCAAGGGTGTCACAGGGCCTAGGGACGGCCTGAATTTCTATTTTAAAATTTCAATGGCGGTCTCCCTTCAGCTGTGCAGCTAGAGCATTGTTCAGGCACTGCGGCCACATTATGGAGCAGCCATCTCCTATGTATTAATGTTGGAGGCCTAAGAAGCTTATTTCACAACTCAACCCACAGGTTCTCATCTTTGCCATTCACCAGCCCAACTAGGTGCTCTGATGGTGCGCTGTCGACCTCAGGCCAATGCTTTGCTTTGGGCGGCAGGATCTCAATGCACTCAGTTCATTAGCAGCATTATCTGCCTCTTTATTCATTCAGAATAAACATTCAGAAAATACGTTCTAAATACAGTACGTGCTTAGATATTATTATTATGGTGTTAAGTCTTCACCCTAAGCAGTTAGGAAGCTTATTAATAAATAAGGGACCATTGGAAATGAACAAGTCATCTATGTTAGGAAAGTATTGACAAAAGTAAGGAATGTTGTATGTGTGCCAGTGTTACAATTTAGAGAATTGTACAAATTGGCCCATTATATTTCCCTGCCTTTTGTATTGGTTCATCCAAGGTTAGCTATGTGTTCAAATGTGTTAAGGTCTCCCACAGGGTATAATCAAATGACCTGATGTTAAATTAAATCCTATTCTCAACAAAATACACGTTACTTTTCTGATTCAGCAAATCAATATTTAGAATGGTGAGGTATGACATAAGTTACTAATCAAAGGGCAGAAAACTAAGGCTAAAATCAAGTTTATAATGGGAAGGTAACGGTGCCCAACAGCTCCACTGATCATTTTCTTTCATTTCAACTGTTGGTTTCTAATGTCAACCAAGCAAAACCTCATGTTGTGCAAATCGAAACAAAAATCAGACTGCATAGCAATGTCCTTCTCTGTAATTTTCAAAGGACATTAATGTTGTTTTAAATCCATAAAAACATGGGGTGCCAAGTTCAATTAATCTACAGTTCTGAGCTTGTCATCTGATTTAACATGTAGATAACAATTCCCATTGCAAGGAACTTTAATAGGTTTAATAGGTTTTAATTAGCCATTCATTTCCATTTTACTTATCAAAAAATATTTACATTTATATGTTAATACATGGGATTTAATTTACAAAAATACAATGCCACTTTGTCCACTTTCCTGAGCTACCTCCTCTGACTACATTGCCCCTTCTAGTTTACTATCATCTACAAATCTGAGTTCTTGGGGTAGTATTTCTACTTTGGGTGCACTCGGTGATTCCAGTGTAAATTGCCCCCAAAATTGTGTCCGTTTTGAAAAGTGTTTTTTTTTCCCCCAGAGCTTCCGCTCAAACTCATTTGAATATCGCTAAACACAAAATTTGCCATGAGCCAGCGCAATTGGACAGCGTTTTAAAACGTCATTTATAAAAAATTTAGTTTAAAAAAATATTCCTTGATATATCTAAGACTGATAATTTGGTAAAGTTTGATTAATTCAGCTGAAAATGGGTTTATCACAAAAAATGAGGTGAAATTGCCCTTTTCAAAAAGACCCGTTAATGCCTCCGTATTGGGGCATAAACCCCTTTTCACCCGAGGACGGGTGGTGGAAGCACCTCCTTCGGAATTGCCTCCTTCATTGTGGGGGCAATAATGGGTTTGTGCTGCACTTCCCGATTAGCATCTTGGGTCGGGGTGTACATGGTGATGATGTCATCGACGTCTGCGCCGACTCTTTTGTGCCCCTTGGGAGAAATTGCCCTGCAGAACGCGAGGCTGGCACGGGGCGATGCCAACGACAGCTTCGCAGAGCTTACGGGTGCTGCTGGGGCACTCCTTAAAGGGGAGGGCCTTTACGCCATAGCTGCCATGTTTTTCTGTCGGCCAACTTTTCAGCCAGCCCGACAGTGGTAGCCGTTGGTTCAGCCAGGTCACCATCATGCAGCCCGGCCAAAAAAAACCCTGATGGCCCAGTGGTGGCCACCAAAGCTAAAGCAAAAGAAAGGGCAGGGTGTTGTGGCACGACAACGCTACGCGGAGTGGCCGTAATTGCGCTGGCGTCATTAGCGCCAGGCTGATGTCATCAGGGCGGCGCTGAGAATCGCGCCTCGAGAGTGCCATCAAAAATGAGGTGGAATGCCTCAGACAACATTCCGCCTCATTTCCGGGGAGCTATGGCCCAATTCAGCGAGAGGGGCGCTACTTCCGACCCAGGCACAAAAAGGCCCGGGTTCAGAGGTTACCGTCCCGCAACATTGGCACGGGGCAATAAGTATTTTAAATCATAATGTCAATCCAACACCTGTGGGTAATCTGATTTTAACTTACCGTGAATGACTTTTAAAAAAAATATACAAACCTATCCTCTAGTTAGATTGAGGTACAGTAGTCAGTACCTTAATAAGGTTTTAAAATGTTTTCATTCAAAACCTTTTAAAATGTACCACCGAAAGGATCCAGATTAATTTTTGGAGCCTTCTCAAAGGCCTGCTAACGAGCATAATTATCAGAAACTCCCAATGATTAATTCACCCTGGGGGTGTGATTATTTTGTGGTCAGGGCAGGGTTCTAGCTCATAGTTTTTAAAACTAACGCAAAAGATTGAAGAACCTCGAGTTAAGTTGAACACAATTTGCGTTTTAAATTCCGTTATATTTTCGGTTGTTTAAGCCAATATTGGGCAAATTGTCGCAAAAATAACCCAGCTGAATTGAGCAGAAACTCCAGGCCATGAATCTAAATCATGAAATGCAGTAATGGTTGCAATACTCCCTGCGGCATCCAGTTCAGCACTTCTCCATCCCAACATCCCTCCTGTAACCGCTACTTCCTACCCTGCAACCAATTAAAAAAAATCTCTTCCCAGGTTTCACCCTGAATCTTCAGTTTTGACTTTAACTGGCTGACTTTCATGTGGAACTTTCTCAAAAGCCTCTTGAAAGTCTTGGTGTACCACACTACATAGCCTTCCACAATACAGTTGTCATGCCACTTCCTCAATAAAGTCAAGGAGGTTGGTCAGCCAAGAACTTCGGGATCCACATTGACTGCTGTTTACCAAATAATCCTTAAGGTTATACTTGATAATCAATTCCATGGGCTAGAAATTCCATATCACCCCAGTTGGGGCGTTAACTTTTGAAAAATTGTAAGTTTCATGCCAGGTGCTAATTAATCTCCACTCCTGCGAAATTGAGTCTCTGCGCTGAAAAATTGGGCACTAATGGCATAGGTGAGTGGTGTTAGGCTCCAAGCAGTAACGAAAATGAAGTGTTGTGTAATCGGAAGTCACCATTGGCGAAGGCGCCTTCCAGCCATTAAAGGGGAGGGTCACTGGAGTCTGCACACCAGCCCCCAGTGATTCGGAGAGTGCAAAACGACGATGTGCGGTGGGATGAAATGCAAAGGCCTTTGACGGCACGCAACACTCCGGGGATTAAGCAGCATTTATCTGGCTGCAGGTACATCATACGCTCTCTGGCATACATAAATGACCTTTGGAATGCAAGTACTGGGGTGCAACCCATTAAGTAGCACCTCGCCAGCCAGCTTATTCACGGCCTCCCCTCCCTGTCGCTGTCAGCGTGAGGCGGTAAGGCAGCAAGCGCAACTGAGGTTTGCAGTTAGTGTGCCCAGCGAGCACTGACATCATGATCTGCATGACGAGGGGTGTCGAGGCGCTAACGGTTATCGCCGGTGCTATGGGGCTGGCAAATGTGGTATGCGCCGCGGGATTCCCCCGTCACGACGCTACTGCCTGAGCGCCCTGTTAGAGCCCCCCAGGTGCTAATGGGAGGCACTAAGCAGCCGAATTTCTCCCACCATATATTTTGCATGGTATTGAAGTGAGATTAACGTGTCTGGAGTTGTATGCATCTGTTTTCACAATTGAGGAATCCTATTTCACCTCAAGCTAAGTTTCAGACCCCACATCCTTTGCATCACCATAACATCGCTTGCCTCTACCCCTACTTCAGCCCATCTGCTGCTGAAACTCTAATCCATATCTTTGTTACTTCCAGACATGTATTCCAATGCTCCCCTGGTTGGCCTCTCATCTTCTACCTTCTGCAAACGTCAGGTCATTCTCAACTCTACTGCTGGTATCCTATCTCGTTGTGGCTTGACAACAGAGGTTGGGGTGCTCTTGGACCTGGCCTGGAGATGGCGAAGGTTGAACAGGTTCCCACTGGTTCTGTAGTTCAGTTCCACTCCAGCGGAAGGTGGAGCATGGCAGTAAGGAAGATTGAGAAGAGGGTTGGGGCGATGACGCAGCCCTGTTAGACCCAATCCACGCCTGGTCCAGGGTCAGTAATGGACCCGTTGGTAAGGATCACGGCCTGCATGTCGTCGTGGATCAGGCGGAGGATGGTGCCGAACTTTAGGGGGCATCCGAAGCGGAGGAGGACGCTCCATAAACCCTCGCGTTTGACAGTGTCAAAGACCTTTGTGAGGTCGAAGAAGGCTATGTATAAGGGCTGCCGCTGTACCCTGCATTTTTCCTGCAGCTGTTGCGCTGCAAAAATCATGTCCGTTGTGCCCAGCAGGGGACGAAATCCGCACTGCGACTCCGGGAGGAGCACCTCGGCCACAGGGAAAGGACGGTTGAGAAGGACTCTAGCGACGACTTTCCCACTGGCTGATAGCAGGGAGATTCCTCGCCTGCGTCTGCTCACATACAGAGGCTGAACTCCAGGACATAGTCGACGTATTTACTGAGGCGTACGAAAGCATGGGCCTTACGATAAACATCCATAAGACAACGGTCCTCCACCAGCCTGTCCTCGCCACACAGCACTGTCCCCCAGTCATCAAGATCCACGGCGTGGCCCTGGACAACGTGGACCATTTCCCATACTTCGGGAGCCTCTTATCAACAAGAGCAGGCATTGACGATGAGATTGGAGGAAGTAAACACTCAGAATATTATGCCTTGTGGTCATTCTCTGTTTTAGCTCTGATTGGCTAGGTATAAGAAAACCAACCTAATTGGAAACTAACAGAAGTTAAAGCCTGTTTGGCCAGGGCCATGGGTCTGTTGCAGCAAGGTGCCAGTGTGAATTCCCTTCATCCCCCATCAAAGGCAAGCATCCCATCAGGCCCATATGTTACGCTCTTAATAAAAGGATGAAACGGAGTACTGTAAGCAATGAGTAAGTTTGACGTTAGCTCCTTTAATTAGACTCCAGAGTGCAGGTATCGCGTGGGTGGCCTGCTTATATACAATGCTCCCAAGGGCTGCTGGGATCCCTTGGGACAGCAACAGGTGGGCCTTCTGGTGGTGATATGATACAGGTTGCCAAGAGTTAAATACATAACATCACGCCCTCGTAAAGTCAATAGTACACTTATTTACAGGGTGAGACAATCTGGGGCTTTTCGCTCCCTTGTCGATCCCATTATGGGTCATGAATTCCTTGAATTCAGCACTGGTGAAGCACGGCCCATTGTCGCTGACTAGGACAACAGGCAAGCCATGCGTGGCAAACATGGCTTGTAGGCTTTTGATGGTGGCGGTGGACGTGCTTAGACATTATTACACATTCAATCCATTTTGAATAAGCATCCACGACAACCAAGAACATTTTGCCTAGAAATGGGCCTGCATAGTCAAAGTGGATCCTAGCCCACGGTTTGGAGGGCCACGACCACAAACTTAGTGGTGCCTCGCTCAGTTGAAAGCAAGTGTTGCACTGGCACCACATGACTAAATCTGAGTCGATGCCAGGCCACCACAGATGGGATCTGGCTATGGCTTTCATCATTAGTGTCTGGGTGGGTGCTGTGTAGGTCACGAATTAACGTTTCTCTGCCTTTCTTGGGCAAGACCACGCGATTACCCCACAAACGACAGTCCACCTGCAAGGATATTTCGTCTTTGCGCCTGTGGAACGGCTTAATTGCCTCCTACATCTCCGCTGGGACACTGGACCAGCTCCCATGGAGGACACAGTTTTTTTTTAAAACCAAGGACAGTAAAGGATCCTGGCTAGTTCAGGTCCTGATCTGGCAGGCCATAACAGGTGACTTTTCATTTTTGAATACAGTGGGGAAAATGTTGGAATCAATTATTAAAGATGAAATAGCAGCACATTTGGAAAGCAGTGACAGGATCAGTCCAAGTCAGCATGGATTTATGAAAGGGAAATCATGCTTGACAAATCTTCTGGAATTTTTTGAGGATGTAACTACTAGAGTGGATAAGGGAGAACCAGTGGATGTGGTGTATTTAGACTTTCAAAAGACTTTTGACAAAGTCCCACACAAGAGCTTAATGTGCAAAATCAAAGCACATGGTATTGGGGGTAAAGTACTGACATGGATAGGGAACTGGTTGGCAGACAGGAAGCAGAGAGTCGGGATAAATGGGTCCTTTTCAGAATGCCAGGCAGTGATTAGTGGAATGCCGCAGGGCTTAGTGCTGGGACCCCAGCTATTTACAATATACATTAATGATTTAGATGAAGGAATTGAGTGTAATATCTCCAAGTTTGCAGATGACACTAAACTGGGTGACAGTGAGCTGTGAGGAAGACGCTAAAAGGCTGCAGGGTGACTTGGACAGGTTAGGTGAGTGGGAAAATGCATGGCAGATGCAGTATAATGTGAGGTTATCCACTTTGGTGGCAAAAACACGAAGGCAGAATATTATCTGAATGGCGGCAAATTAGGAAAGGGGGAGGTGCAACGAGACCTGGGTGTCATGGTTCATCAGTCATTAAAAGTTGGCATGCAGGTACAGCAGGCGGTGAAGAAGGCAAATGGTGTGTTGGCCTTCATAGCTAGGGGATTTGAGTATAGGAGCAGGGAGATCTTACTGCAGTTGTACAGGGCCTTGGTGAGGCCTCACCTGGAATATTGTGTTCAGTTTTGGTCTCCTAATCTGAGGTAGGACATTCTTGCTATTGAGGTTCACTGGACTGATTCCTGGAATGGCAGGACTGGCATTTGAGGAGAGACTGGATCAACTGGGCCTTTATACACTGAGTTTAGAAGGGTGAGAGGGGATCTCAGAAACCTACAAGATTCTGACGGGACTGGACAGGTTAGATGCAGGAAGAATGTTCCCGATGAAGGGGACGTCCAGAACGAGGGGACACAGTCTTAGGATAAGATGTAAGCCATTTAGGAATGAGATGAGAAGCTTTTTCACTCAGAGTTGTTAATCTCTGGAATTCCCTACCACAGAGAGTTATTGATGCCAGTTCATTGGATATATTCAAGAGGAAGTTAGATATGGCCCTTACGGCTTAAGGGATCAAAGGGTATGGAAAGAAAGGAGGAAAGGGGTTCTGAGGGAATGATCAACCATGATCTTATTGAATGATGGTGCAGGCTCGAAGGGCCAAATGGCCTATTCCTGCACCTATTTTCTATGTTTCTAACCATCACCAAGAGCAAGTCTGCAGGCTGTGCCATTTTCACCCAGGTGGTGGGCAATGGTAGCCGACAGAGCATCAGCGCAGTTCTCTGCCTGGTCTGTGGCGGATTACATAGTTGTCTGGCAACAGTGTGAGCGCGCATCTTTGGATGCGGGCAGGGCATTGGTGTTAATCCCTTTGCTCTCTGAGAATAGCAATATGAGCAGCTTATGGTCAGTTTCAAGCTCAAACAAATACTGGTGCATTTTTTTCACCCCGTAAATGCACGCCAGAGCTTTTTTTTCCAATCATGCTGTAGGCGCTTTCGGCCTGGGACAGACTCCTGGATGCATAAGTGACCGGTTGCAAAATCCCCGATTCATTAGCCTGTTGCAACACAGACCCGACCCCATATGAGGATGCATCACAAGCTAACATTAATTGTTTACATGGGTTATACAGAACAAGCAGTTTGTTTGAACATAACAGATTTCTGGTTTTCTCAAAGGCAGACTCTTGTGAATTCCCCCATACCCAGTCATCTCCCTTGCGCAGTTAACGGTTGCCTTATTAAATTAATGAAATACAAAATAAATACCTGGTTGTTACTCAAACTTGTCTTACAAATGAGACTTCAGCAGCAGGAGGTTGTCGGGGTTCTAGCAAGATGCTTAACCCGGGTAGGAAATTACCGAAGTAGTTGAGGAGTCCCCGGAAGGAACGCAGCTCCGTCACGTTCTGTGGTCTCGACGTGTTCTTTATGGCCTCCGTCGACGTCGGTGGGTCTGATGCCATCTGCTGCGATACTTCTTCCCAAGAACTTGACCTCTGGTGCCAGGAAAACACACTTCGAGCGTTTCAACCTGAGTCCCACGCGATCTAGCCGACTAAGAACCTCTTCCAGTGTTCGATGGTGTGACCAGTATGTCGTCCTGGAAAACCACGATGTGAGGAACTGACTTTAGCAGGCTCTCCATGTTCCGTTGGAAAATTGCCGCAGCTGACCGAATCCCGAATGGGCATCTGTTATAGATGAACAGATCTTTGGGAGTGTTGATGCAGGTGAGGCCTTTTGAAGATTCCTCCAGCTCCTGCATCATGTAGGCCGAGGTCAGCTCCAACTTGGTGAATGTTTTTCCTCCAGCCAGGGTCGCAAATAGGTCGTCTGCCTTGGGTAGCGGATACTAGTCCTGTAGCGAAAAACGGTTAATCGTTAATTTATAATCCTCACAAATTCGGAGCGTGCCGTCATCTTTGAGTACCGGGACAATCGGACTGGCCCACTCGTTGAATTCCACCGGCGTGATGATGCCTTCTCACTGCAGCCTGTCCAGCTCAATTTCCACTTTCTCTCGCATCATATACGGTACCGCCTGTGCCTTGTGGTGTACCGAGAACCAAATGGATCTGCACTTTCACCTCCGAGAAACTTCCAATGCCTGACTCGAACAATGGTGAAAGTCTGCTCAGTACCTGGGCACATGAGGCGTCGACAGATGAAAGCGCTCGGATGTCGTCCCAGTTCCAGTGGATTTTCTCCAGTCAGCTTCTGCCGAACAGTGTGGGGCCATCCCCTGGCATGATCTATAGTGGGAGTTCGTGCACTGCTCCATCATAAGAGACTTTGACTTCTGCACTACCACTAACAGGGATCAGTTCTTTGGTGTAAGTTCTTAGCTTAGTATGAATGGGGCTGAGCTTAGGCCTGTGAGCCTTTTTGCTCATTATGGACTGACTCACACCAGTGTTCAGTTCAACTTTTAACATTATTGGTGGACATTGTGTGGTGAAGGTGTGTACCCCGTACACTTCTGCCTCCTCGGTTCGAGTCTCTAGTTCAGCCTGATCCACCGTGGATCGATCTTCCTCTGCAACATGGTGGTTCGCCTGTATATTCGCTGGAGCTGTCCCATTGTTCTACAGCCGTTGCACGCATAGTGCTTGAAGCGCCATTGATGGGCCGATGATTACCCCAATAGCACCAACAAGGTGTTAACTGCCTCACATTAACAATTGATGGCGGAATCGGGGTCATCTGAGGTCGTGCAGCAGCCGGCGTGTACATTCTGCCATGTATATTCCTGTTCGAAAACGACGTTACTTTGTGCACAGTACTGGTCAAAATCTCTATGCTGCGAAATTTGTTTGGTGTTATCGCAGGGGGACATAAATGCCTGGGCTATCGTTATGGCTTTGCTCACGTTCGGAATTGTTGCGAAGGATTACCTCATGGCCAATGCCAAGCACAAAAAAGTCTCAGCATTTGTTCTAGAAATCCATCAAATTTGCAATGTCCTGCAAGGTGCCTTAATTCGGCAATGTTGCTCACCACTTCCTGGCCCTCCGACCATTGACACATGTAGAACCGATACCTCGGCATCATAAACACTTTCCTTAGGATTTAGGTGCTCCCAGACCAGTGTACACAATTCTTCATAGGATTTGGTTGTTGGTTTTACTGGAGCTAGAAGATTCTTCATGAGGTCCCACAGACAGTTAGGAGGATTGCCCTTCATTTGGCAGCGTTCTCGTCCCCTTCCAGCTCATTGGCCACGAAGTATTGGTCAAGTCTCTCCACGAAGGCCTCCCAATCGGCCCCTTCAGAGAACTTCTCCTGGATATTAACAGTTCTTTGCATTTTTGCGTGGTTGTTCGTTATCTCGTTGCCAATTGTTACACTCTTAATAAAGGATGAAACTGAGTACTGTAAGCAATGAGTAAGTGTGACCTTAGCTCCTTTAGACTCCAGAGTGCAGTTACAGTATGGGTGGTCTGCTTACATGCAGTGCTTACAAGGGATGCTGGGTCCCTAGGTCCTCTGGTGGTGGTGTGATACAGGTTGCCAAGGGTTAAATACATAACACAATAAATGGAACATCACCCACATAATGACCGGAATTTTACCGGCACTGAGAGTGCGAGTTTAGAGGCGGGTCAGCTGTCAGTTTCCCCAAGTGCTGGGTCTGCAGTTCACAGACCCGAAACCAAGTGGCGAGGGAACCAATTTACATAGTTAACATCTTGTTTAAAAGGTATCTAAAAAGCATTTTACCAGGTACTTCCCATTTTTTCAGCTTTTTTTTTTTTTAAACGAGGTTCCTGGTGCTCGCAGAGCACGTCAGGTAATTGTGTTGGTTCTCAATGACTCTCCATTGCTGTTATTGTTGACAGCTGCAAAAGTGGTATAAAAGCTACCACTTTGCAGCTATTCAATTTTCAATCTTAGAAACTGGAGCCTTCCAGTTTGGAATACACTTTTCAGCTTTATGGAACTTTGAAATGGTTGAAGTAAACTCTCTATCCACTGTCCCCACCTTGGAACAAACTCTCTCACTATTGACAGATTGCTTCTGTCATCTCAACCTCACCTGCCAGCTATTCCCTCAGCATCGATGCCCTTGAAAATTTTTCACCTTGGTCCTCAGAGTCCCACCACGATCAGTCTCAACACCAACATCACTAAACACACCTGCAGCACCACCAACAACACCAACCTTCTCCACAATCACAGGACACAGGGCATCAGCACCCGACCACATTGCTATCCGGAAGGCCAGGGCTGGCCTCTGCATGGTCAGATTGGCATCAGTTGCTGCTGTACACCCTGGCTGCTACATGATGCGCCAAATTGTCACCACCCTACACCAACACCATAAAGCATCCCTGCAATACCCAAGCCATTCCTTTCACACTCATCACATTGTTGTGTGGGGGGGGGGGGGGGGGAGGTGGAAGTGGGGGGCGGGGATACTGTTATGTCTCACCATTCACACTATAAATCACTAAGCCACTTCCAAAGGTGCACACAAATCTGTCCAAGAAGACAAAGTGTTGAAAATAAAGATTTCAATGTTTACAACACATCAACATAAACTTTACATGAACATTGGCTTACTCTTGTGTGTTGGTAGTTGGTATGATTCGATTAGGATGAGGGTGAGTGTAAGAGGTGGCTAGTGAAATGGGGATGTGATAATGTAGATAGAGAGGGATGGGTGGAGGTGCAAAGTAAGTTGGTGTGAGTAAGGATGTGCAGGAATAGGGTAGGGAAGGCAGAGTGATGGGGATGTAATGAGTGGCACAACAGGATGAGGTTGAGTGTGGCTTTGCAATAACGTTTAGTGATTGACTGAGATCATTGAAAGGTTTGCGCCACTGCAGCCTGGTCCTCCTGACATGATCGTTTCATGGGGGCTGTACTGGCACTGGACCTCACACTCCAACATCATCATCAGAGGTAACTTAGGCAGAGAGAGAAAGACAGAAAAATATGGCCAGAAGGAGGAGGGCCAACAGGATTATCAATAGGAGATGTTACCCTCCCAGGGTATTGTGGCAGCAGTTCTCCTCAAACAATTTCACTGAGGAACAGTGTGTTCAAAGGCTGCGCTTCAGCAAGGACGTGGTCAGAGACCTGGAGCCTCAGTGGCAGTCAAGGTCACCATCGCACTCAATTTCAATGCCAACGGATCCTTCTAATGTGCAACAGGCGACATCTCCCAGTTTGCCGTCCATTGCTGCATCCACGACATCACAGATGCTGTCTACAGAAGGAGAAGGGACTATATTTCCTTCCCCATAAGCAGAGAGAAACAACACAAGCATGCATGTGGCTTCCCCATTGACTGCACCACATTGCTTTGTAGGTGTCCCTTTATGTCTTGTGCGTGCTGCACAACTTGGCCATCATGATGGAGCAGCCATTGGCACCAGGCATAACTGCACCACCTCAGGAGGAGAATGAGGAAGAGGACAAGGAGGAGGAGGCAGGCACTCAATCGGCATTCTCCAAGGATGGTCCACAACCACCTCATCACACTTCAGTTCCACTGAATTTCAGCCCACCTCCCAGTTGCTCTAGACATCCCCATCAGCACATGAATTTCCCCTTCCATACCACAGCCCCAAAACTGAAATGAAACAGCACCAAATATGCAACATTGCAATTTCAATGTCATAAGAACATAAGAACATAAGAATTAGGAACAGGAGTAGGCCATCTAGCCCCTCAAGCCTGCTCCACCATTCAAGAAGATCATGGCTGATCTGGCCGTGGACTCAGCTCCACTTACCCGCCCGCTCCCCATAACCCTTAATTCCCTTATCACATAACGTTCACCACAATTATATTTACGAATCACCCTTGTGCAAAACCTTATATCCGCTCTTAGCACTGGCTTTACCTATTCTACTGCTCCTTCATAGTGTGTCCCAATGGCTGCAGCACAGCTGGTGAAAGGCTGCTGAGTGTCAGGGCCAGAGACGGCAGATGGCCTTGAAGGTCGCCCTCAACCAGCTCTGGGCCTGGAAGGCTTGGCTGTGGACTGCACCACCTCAGGCTGGGCGACAGCAGTCTGGGCTGGCTGGATGACAGGCAGCGACAACTGCAATGGTGGAGTGGGAGTAGTGGGCTCAGCAATGCTGTCATCCTGAGAGAGGACAGCAGGTTCCTGCTCCACTGACCCACTGCCATTCCTCCGGGGCAGGACCTCAGCATTCCCACCAATCCGCTGGAGTCTGCTGCGACACCATGAGATCCCCGGTCAACTGTGGTGGACCCAGCGATCATGGCAGCAGTCAGGGCTTGCGTGGCATGCAGCTGAGGCTGCACGAGAGCATCGGAGCTTCCATGCCAGTACCATCATCTGTATTGCAGCACTAAGACATTGCGATGTTTCCGCTGCCACATCGCCCATGATACACGTCATGAGGTCTGGGTCCTCCCCGGTGTCTCTGGGAGTCTACCATCCTCTGCAGACTGGAAATGTTAGGCTCCATGCTGTGTGCAGAGCTCTGTGCAATGTTGGAGGCGGACTTCTCCACGCTACTTACTATTGCAGAGAGGCTCTCGGGCACCCTTGCCATTGCACCCATGATGTCAAGGTGCATGGCCATCACCCTTCTTGTGAAAGCGTCCCCAGCAAGGTCCTCATCTGAGTCCTGTGCAGCAGAACTCGTGTGTGAACTCTCCCTCCGGGGAGCTGGTTCCCAATCTACCCTTTCCCATTGGCCTTGCTACAGCCTGCTAGTCTGCTGTACATCATCCAGTGCAGACCCCTCTACTAAGCTAATCTCTAATGAATGCATAGTGCCAGTCTGAGCTTGTGTCTGCAGGAGAGAGATGCAATGCTTGGGTCCACTTTCTCTTCTCATTCTTCACTATCATTGGGGGTCTTGGGGACAGGTTGGTCATCTGCTTGTTGATTATCTAAAGGCATAAAAATCACAAGACTCACTGAAGGCGAGGGCAGGAATGGAGCAAAGAATGCAGAGGGAATCAGGAGCTGGAAAGTGATAAAGCCTTCTGGTGTGAGGAGAGAGTGAGATGAGAAAAGGAGAGGGGATGATGGTACTGTTGTTGCACCCAGTGGGGTTAATGTCACCAATGTCCATGGCACCCACCGCCTGCTGCCCAGTCACAGCAGTCACTCCTCAAGGTCAACAGCTGTTGGAGCTGAGGTTCACCCGTCTGTCCTCTGCTGCTCCCTCCTCTTGTGCGCCATCTTGGCCTGCAAAAGAAAGGAATGTATGTGAGTCAGAGTCCAGCTATGTATGTGGGAGATATGCTCCAGGATGGTATGCTGCCTCCCTGGTGCAAGAGTCAAGGATGTCTCGGAGTGTTCTGAAGGACATTCTGAAAAGGGAGGGTGAACAGCCAGTTGTCATGGTGCATATAGGTACCAACGATATAGGTAAAAAACAGGATGAGGTCCTACGAGACGAATTTAGGGAGCTAGGAGTTAAATTAAAAAGTAGGACTTCAAAAGTAGTAATCTCAAGATTGCTACCAGTGCCATGTGCTAGTCAGAGTAGGAATCGCAGGATAGCTCAGATGAATACATGGCTTGAGCAGTGGTGCAGAGGGGAGGGAATTCAAATTCCTGGAACATTGGAACCGGTTCTGGGGGAGATGGGACCAGTACAAACCAGATGGTCTGCACCTGGGCAGGACTGGAACCAATGTCCTAGGGGGAGTGTTTGCTGGTGCTGTTTGGGAGGAGTTAAGCTAATATGGGGATCGGAACTGATGCACGGAGACAGAGGGGAATAAAAAATGGAGACGAAGCAAAAGATAGAAAGGAGAATAATAAGTGAAGGGCAGAGAAACCCAAGGCAATAAACAAAAAGTGCCACTTTACAGCAGAATTCTAAAGGGTCAAAGTGTGTTAAAAAGACAAGTCTGAAGGCTCTGTGCCTCAATGCGAGGAGCATTCGGAATAAGCTGGAATAATTAACTGCGCAGATAGCAGTTAACGGGCATGTGATTGGCATCACGGAGACATGGCTCCAGGGTGACCAAGGCTGGGAACTCACCATCCAGGGGTATTCAGCATTTAGGAAGGATAGACAAAGGAAAAGGAGGCGGGGTGGCGTTGCTGGTTAAACATAGAAACATAGAAAATAGGTGCAGGAGTAGGCCATTCGGCCCTTCGAGCCTGCACCACAATTCAATGAGTTCATGGCTGACCATGCAACTTCAGTACCCCATTCCTGCTTTCTCGCCATACCCCTTGATCCCCCTAGTAATAAGTACTACATCTAACTCCTTTTTGAATATATTTAGTGAATTGCCCTCAACAACTTTCTGTGGTAGAGAATTCCACAGGTTCACCACTCTCTGGGTGAAGAAGTTTCTCCTCATCAGTCCTAAATGGCTTACCCCTTATCCTTAGACTGTGACCCCTGGTTCTGGACTTCCCCAACATCGGGAACATTCTTCCTGCATCTAACCTGTCTAAACCCGTCAGAATTTTAAACGTTTCTATGAGATCCCTCATTCTTCTGAGCATCAAGCCCAGTTGATCTAGTGTTTCTTGATATGTCCGTTCCGCCATCCCAGGAATCAGTCTGGTGAACCTTCGCTGCACTCCCTCAATAGCAAGAATGTCCTTCCTCAAGTTAGGAGACCAAAACTGTACACAATACTCCAGGTGTGGCCTCACCAAGGCCCTGTATAACTGTAGCAACACCTCGCTGCCCCTGTACTCAAATCCCCTTGCTATGAAGGCCAACATGCCATTTGCTTTCTTAGCCGCCTGCTGTACCTGCATGCCAACCTTCAATGACTGATGTACCATGACACCCAGGTCTCGTTGCACCTCCCCTTTTCCTAATCTGTCACCATTCAGATAATAGTCTGTCTCTCTGTTTTTACCACCAAAGTGGATAACCTCACATTTATCCACATTATACTTCATCTGCCATGCATTTGCCCACTCACCTAACCTATCCAAGTCACTCTGCAGCCTCATTGCATCCTCCTCGCAGCTCACACTGCCACCCAACTTAGTGTCATCCGCAAATTTGGAGATACTACATTTAATCCCCTCGTCTAAATCATTAATGTGCAATGTAAACAGCTGGGGCCCCAGCACAGTAAAGAGGAAATTAATGCAATTGTAAAGAAGGACATTAGCTTGGATGATGTGGAATCGGTATGGGTGGAGCTATGGAATACCAAAGGACAGAAAACGCTAATGGGAGTTGTGTACAGGCCACCAAATAGTAGTAGTGAGGTTGGGGACAGCATCAAACCAAAAATAAGGGATGTGTGAAATAAAGGTACAGCAGTAATCATGGGCGACTTTAATCTACATATTGATTGGGCTAACCTAACTGGTAGCAATGCGGTGGAGGAGGATTTCCTGGAGTGTATTAGGGAGGGATTTCTAGACCAATATGTCGAGGAACCAACCAGAGAGCTGGCCATCCTAGATTGGGGGATGTGTAATGAAAAGGGACTAATTAGCAATTTTGTTGTGCGAGGCCCCTTGGGGAAGAGTGACCATAATATGGTAGAATTCTTTATTAAGATGGAGAGTGACAAAGTTAATTCAGAAACTAGGGTCCTGAACTTAAGGAAAGGTAACTTTGATGGTATGAGGCACGAATTGGCTGGATTAGACTGGCAAATGATACTTAAAGGATTAACAGTGGATAGGTAATGGCAAACCTTTAAAGATCATATGGACGAACTTCAACAATTGTACATCCCTGTCTGGAGTAAAAATGAAACAGGGAAGGTAGCTCAACCATGGCTAACAAGAGAAATTAAGGATAGTGTTAAATCCAAGGAAGAGGCATACAAATTAGCCAGAAAAAGTAGCAAGCCGGAGGACTGGGAGAAATTTAGAATACAGCAGAGGAGGACAAAGGGTTTAATTAAGAGGGGGAAAATAGAGTACGAGAGGAAGCTTGCCGGAGACATAAAAAATGACTGCAAAAGCTTCTATAGATATGTGAAGAGAAAGAGATTAGTGAAGACAAACATTGGTCCCTTGCAGTCAGATTCGGGTGAATTTAAAATGGGGAACAAAGAAATGGCAGACCAATTGAACAAGTACTTTGGTTCTGTCTTCACAAAGGAAGACACAAATAACCTTCCCGATGTACTAGGGGTCCGAAGGTCTAGTGAGAAGGAGGAACTGAAGGATATCCTTATTCGGTGGGAAATTGTGTTAGGGAATTGAGAGGATTGAAGGCCGATAAATCCCCAGGGCCTGATGGTCTACATCCCAGAGTACTTAAGGAAGTGGGTGCATTTGTGATAATTTTCCAACAGTTTATCGAATCCGGATCAGTTCCTCTGGACTGGAGGGTTGCTAATGTAACACCACTTTTTAAAAAAGGAGGGAGAAAAAACGGGTAATTATAGACCAGTTAGCCTGACATCAGTAGTGGGAAAAATGTTGGAATTAATCATTAAGGATGAAATAGCAGCACATTTGGAAAGCAGTGATAGGATTGGTCCAAGTCAGCATGGATTGATGAAAGGGAAATCATGCTTGACAAATCTTCTGGAATTTTTTGAGGATGTAACTAATAGAGTGGCCAAGGGAGAACCAGTGGATATGGTGTATTTGGACTTTCAAAAGGCATTTGACAAGGTCCCACACAAGAGATTGGTGTGTAAAATCAAAGCACATAGTATTGGGGGTAATGTACTGACGTGGATAGAGAACTGGTTGGCAGACAGGAAGCAAAGAGTCAGGATTAACAGGTCCTTTTCAGAATGGCAGGCAGTGACGAGTGGAGTGCCGCAGGGCTCAGTGCTGGGACCCCAGCTCTTTACAATATATATTAATGATTTGGATGATGGAATTGAGTGTAATATCTCCAAGTTTGCAGATGACACTAAACTGGGTGGCAGTGTGAGCTGTGAGGAGGACGCTAAGAGGCTGCAGGGTGATTTGGACAGGTTAGGCAAGTGGGCAAATACATGGCAGATGCAGCATAATGTGGATAAATGTGAGGTTATCCACTTTGGGGGCAAAAGCACAAAGGCAGAATATTATCTGAATGGCGGAAGATTAGGAAAAGGGGAGGTGCAGCGAGACCTGGGTGCCATGATTCATCAGTCATTGAAGGTTGGCATGCAGGTACAGCGGACGGTGAAGGCAAATGGTATGTTGGCCTTCATAGCTAAGGGATTTGAGTATAGGAGCAGCGAAGTCTTACTGCAGTTGTACAGGGCCTTGGTGAGACCCCACCTGGAATATTGTGTTGTGTTTTGGTCTCCTAATCGGAAGAAGGATGTTCTTGCTATTGAGGGAGTGCAGCAAAGGTTCACCAGATTGATTCCTGGGATGGCAGGACTGACATATGTGGAGAGACTGGATCTGTATTCACTGGAATTTAGAAGGATGAGAGGGGATCTCATAGAAACATAAAATTCTGACAGGACTGGACAAGTTAGATGCGGGAAGAATGTTCCCAATGTTGGGGAAGTTCAGAACCAGGGGACACAGTCTTAGGATAAGGGGTAGGCCATTTAGGACTGATGAGGAGAAACTTCTTCACTCAGAGTTGTTAACCTGTGGAATTCCCTACCGCAGAGAGTTGTTGATGCCAGTTCATTGGATATATTCAAGAGGGAGTTAGATATGGCTCTTGCGGCTAAAGGAATCAAGAGGTATGGAGAGAAAGCAGGAATGGGGTACTGAAGGAATGATCAGCCATGATCTTATTGAATGGTGGTACAGGCTCGAAGGGCCGGATGGCCTACTCCTGGACCTATTTTCTATGTTTCTATGTTTCTATGCCTGCCATCGTTGAATAGCTGTGAATGTAGGCAAGGCGTGAGATGTGGATGTGAGTTTCAATTACTGCACAAGATAAAAGTTGACAGGTTGGCTAACTAACAGAAAACAGAGTCGGGATAAATGGTTCATTCTCTGATTGGCAACCAGTAACTAGTGGGGTGCCGCAGGGATCAGTGCTGGGACCCCAACTATTTACAATCTATATTAACGACTTGGAAGGAGGGACGGAGTGTAACGTAGCCAAGTTTGCAGACGATACAAAGATGGAAGGAAAAGCAATGTGAGGAGAACACAAAAAAAATCTGCAAAAGGACATAGGCAGGCTAAGTGAGTGGGCAAAAATTTGGCAGATGGAGTATAACGTTGGAAAGTGCGAGATCATGCACTTGGGCAGAAAAAAAAAAAAAATCAAAGAGCAAGTTATTATTTAAATGGAGAAAGATTGCAAAGTGCTTCAGTACAGCAAGACCTGGGGGTACTTGTGCATGAAAAACAAAAGGATAGTATGCGGGTACAGCAAGTGATCAGGAAGGCCAATGGAATCTTGGCCTTTATTGCAAAGAGGATTGAGTATAAAAGCAGGGAAGTCTTGCTACAGTTGTACAGGGTATTGGTGAGGCCACACCTGGAATACTGCATGCAGTTTTGGTTTCCATATTTACGAAAGGATATACTTGCTTTGGAGGCAGTTCAGAGAAGGTTCACTAGGTGGATTCCAGGGATGAGGGGGTTGACTTATGAGGAAAGGTTGAGTAGGTTGGGCCTCTACTGATTGGAATTCAGAAGAATGAGAGGTGATCTTATCAAAACGTGGATGATTATGAGGGGACTTGACAAGGTGGATGCAGAGAAGATGTTTCCACTGATGGGGGAAACTAGAACTAGAGGGCATGATCTTAGAATAAAGGGCCACCCATTTAAAACTGAGATGAGGAGAAATTTCTTCTGTGAGTTGTAAATCTGTGGAATTTGCTGCCTCAGAGAGTTGTGGAAGCTGGGACATTGAATAAATTTAAAGACAGAAATAGACAGTTTCTTAAATGATAAGGGGATAAGGGGTTATGGGGAGCAGGAAGGGAAGTGGAGTTGAGTCTATGATCAGATCAGCCATGATCGTATTAAATGGCGGAGCAGGCTCGAGGGGCTGTATGGCCTTCTCCTGTTCCTATTTCTTATGTTCTTATGTTTGGTGGACGTGTGGTGAGGGTGTGCACAGACAGAGGTTCAGAGGCCTGTATGTAGCAACTGTTGAAGCATGTACTCACCTTAACCACCCAGCTGAGGTTACAGCGGCCGATCAGAAGAATCCCCGAGGAGGTGTGAGGTTTTGTTGAACGACAGTGCTGGTTGATACCTCCTGTACCACTTACCTCCACATGGCCCTGAAGCAATGGCCTCCTTTCCACTTGTTGTGAACAGCGCTTCCCTCCTTTGTTCGACTGCCCCCACCAATGCCTCCTGTGCTACGTCATTGAAACAACACGCTCCCTCCCTTACAGCTGGATTAGGGGCAGCCAAAGCAACAAGTTCTTGCAGTTCCTCTCAGGTCTCCTACAGATGTAGGACTGATGAAAATGAGCAGCTGCACATTGATAGAACCTCCCCTTTAAGAGCTGGAATGAGCCAGTGTGAAGGATTGAAGGATGATTGATGAATGCAAGTCACCTGAAATTCGGTAGCGATTTATTGGTAGCACACCTGTAGCGCCCCACTGAGGTGATTAGCATTTGATTTACCACCCCCTTCCTGTTGGGGCGCTAAAGCCCAATTTAGAAGAAGTTAAGAAACCTTTGCACATGGCGCTAAATCTTCAAAATCTAAAAAGTTGGCGGATCAAATGGGGTGCTATCGAATTTCCTCCCTACGATTGTTATCATCATCATAAGCAGTCCCTCGAAATCGAGGAAGACTTGCTTCCACTCCAAAAATGAGTTCTTAGGTGACTGAACAGCCCAATATGGGAATTACAGTCTCTGTCACAGGTGGGACAGACAGTCGTTGAAGGAAAGGGTGGTTTGGACTGGTTTGCCGCAAGCTCCTTCCGCTGCCTGCGCTTGTTTTCTGCACGCTCTCAGCGATAAGCCTTGAGGTGCTCAGCGCCCTTCCGGATGCACTTCCTCCACCTAGGGCGGTCTTTGGCCAGGGACTCCCAGGTGTCAGTGGGAATGTTGCACTTTATCAAGGAGGCTTTGAGGGTGTCCTTGTAACATTTCCGCTGCCCACCTTGGGCCCGGCTGCAGTGTAGGAATTTCGAGTAGAGCGCTTGCTTTGGGAATCTTCTGTCAGGCATGCAAACAATGTGGCCCGCCCAGCGGAGCTGGTTGAGTATGGTCAGTGCCTCGATGCTGCGGATGTTGGCCTGGTCAAGATCGCTAAAATTGGTGCATCTGTCCTCCCAGGGGATTTGCAGGATCTTGTGGAGACATCGTTGGTGGTATTTCTGCTGTGATGTCTGCTGTATATTGTCCACATCTCTGAGCCATATAGTAGGGCGGGTATCACTACAGCCTTGTAGACCATGAGCTTGGTGGCAGATTTGAGGTCCTGATTTTCAAACACTCTTTTCCTCAGGCGGCTGAAGGCTACGCTGGCACACTGGAGGCGGTGTTGAATCTCGTCGTCGATGTCTGCCCTTGTCAATAATAGGCTCCTGAGGTATGGAAAGTGGTCCACATTGTCCAGGGCCGCGCTGTGGATCTTGATGACTTGGGGATAGTGTTGAGTGGTGGGGACAGGCTGGTGGAGGACCTTTGTCTTACGGATGTTTTGTGTAGGGCCCATGCTTTCGTACGCCTCAGTGAAGATGTTGACTATGACTTGGAGTTCAGTCTCTGAATGTGCACAGACGCATGCATCATCCGAGTAGTTTAGCTCGATGACAGAAGTTGGGTGGTCTTGGACCTGGCCTGGAGACGGCGAAGGTTGAACAGGTTCCCACTGGTTCTGTCGTTTAGTTCTACTCCAGCGGGGAGCTTGTTGAGTGTGAGGTGGAGCATTGCAGCGAGGAAGATTGAGAAGAGGGTTGGGGCGATGACAAATCCCTGTTTGACCCCTGTCCGGACGTGGATTGGGTCTGTGATGGATCCATTGGTAAGGATCACAGCTTGCATGTCGTCGTGGAGCAGGCGGAGAATGGTGACGAACTTTTGGGGGCTGCCGAAATGGAGGAGGACGCTTCATAGCCCCTCACGGTTGATAATGTCAAAGGCCTTTGTAAGGTCAAAGAAGGCCATATACAAAGGTTGCTGCTGTTCCCTGCATTTGTCTTGCAGCTGTCGCGCTGTAAAAATCAGGTCCGTTGTACCCCGAAGAGGATGAAATCCACACTGTGACTCCGGGAGGAGCTCCTCAGCCACAGGGAGAAGACAGTTGAGGAGGACTCTAGCGACGCCTTTCCCAGTGGCTGATAACAGGGAGATCCCTCTGTAGTTGCCGCAGTCGGACTTGTCCCCTTTTTTAAAGATGGTCACGATTACAGCACCTCTGAGATTTCCCGGTGTGCTCTCCTCCCTCCAGATGAGATAAGGTCATGTATTCGTGCCAATGATGCCTCTTCGCCATACTTTAGTGCCTCAGTGGGGATTCCATCTGCTCCCGCAGCCTTGTTGTTCTTAAGCTGTCTTATGGCTTTTTCTACCTCGTGCAGTGTTGGGGTTTTGCTGAGATGGTGGCGGGTAGCATGCTGCGGGATGGAGTCGAGGACACCGGGTCAAAGGCAGAGTCTCGATTAAGGAGATCTTCGAAGTGTTCCTTCCAGTGGGTCCTAACTGCCTCGGTGTCCTTGATGAGTGTCTCCCCATTCTTGGCCAGCAGTGGGGTGGGGCCTTGAGTGTTTGGGCCATAGATGGCCCTTGACTGCGGTGAAGAATCCTCACACATCATGGCTGTCGGCCAGCTGTTGAATCTCCTGTGCTTTCTTCAACCACCATCTATTCTTTAGGTCGCAGGTTTTTTGTTAGACTGCGGCCTTAAGCTGTCTATAATGCTGTTTTGCTGCTCTCGAGTTGGGTTATTGTATCAAGCTCAGAAATGCCCTGTGCTTGCGATTTATTAGCTCTTGGATCTCCTGGTCATTCTCATCAAACCAGTCCTGGTGTTTCCTGGTTGAGTGACCGAGCTTCTCTTCGCAGGTGATGGTTATGGAGGCCTGGAGGGCAGACCAAGCCCTGTGGGCATTCTGCATCTCCGGGTCATCAAGGGTCGCCAGGTTATCAGTAAAGCGCTGGCTGTATAGGGCTCTCTTCGCTGGATCTTTAAGTGTCCCGGCATTGACATTTTTGCGGCACTGCTTCTGCTGCCATCACCGCTTTGTGGCTATGTTGATGTTGATGATGGAACGGATTAGGCGATGGTCCGTCCAGCATTCATCAGCTCCTGTCATGGCGCGGGTGATGCGCACATCCTTGCGATCCCTGGCTCGGACGATAACATAGTCGAGCAGGTGCCAGTGTTTGGAGCAAGGGTGTTTCCACGATGCCTTGTATTTGTCCCTCTGGCGGAACAAGGTGTTGGTGCTGAGGAGTTCATGTTCCAGACATTTCTATGTTGTCAGGAGCAGGGTACCGCTGGAATTGGTTTTCCCTACCTCTCTGCTGATCACGCCTCCCCAGAGGTCTGTGTCCTTGTCGACCCTGGCATTGAAGTCGCCGAGGAGGATCAGTTTGTCATCCGTAGCGACGCAGAAAAAGGATTTTTCGAGGCTGGAGTAAAAGCTCTCTTTGGTCACATCAGTTGCATCGAGTGTTGGGGCATATGCACTGATGACTGTGGCGCACTGGTTCCGGGATAGAGTGAGTCAGAGGGTCATGAGACATTCATTAATCCCGCAGGGGGAGTCTCTGAGGCGGTCAACCAGTTTGTTTTTGATGTCGAAACCGACTCCGTGGAGGCGGCGTTCTTCCTCTGGTTTGCCTTTCCAGAAGAAGGTGTAACCTCCACCTTGTTCTTTCCCCTGCTTGCTGAGTCTCGTTTAGGGCAGCGATGTGACATCGAAGCGCCTAAGTAACTGTGGCGGTGTGGCGTTCTGGCCTGTCGCTGTTGGAGTTGTCCAAGAGGGTCCTGACATTCCAGGTCCCGAACTTCACGTTAAAGAAGTGGAAGATGTCTGTGCGTGAGTTCTTTTAACGTGGAGTGGCCGTTGCACACCGGCTACCACACGGACTTAGCCGAGCAAGGTCTTGGTCCAGTGGCAAGGGGGTCCAAGACAACTGGAGACTAGGCTGTACTGTATGGGGCTAATTGCCTACGGCGAGGTTTTGGCTGCAAGCTTGGCGCCGAGTAGCTCCCTTCGGTGAGATGGTAGGTGATCCAGGGTTTGGCTGGGAGCAGGCATTGGGAAGGTCAGAGGTCCATTTTGTGGGGTGGAGGTCAGGCTGTTCAGAGTGGAGGGAGGAGAGTTCAAGGTGTTCAGAGTGGAAGGAAGAGAGGTCAAGGTGTTCAGAGTGGAGGGAGGAGAGGTCAAGGTGTTCAGAGTGGAGGGTATTGTGTGTGTAAGCACTCTAGTAATGACTCCATGAGGCACGGTATTGACTTGAACTGTGGTGACCTTAGTCCATTTATTACAGCTCCTGAGTGAGGGTACAGCATGGTGAGCTCCCTTTTATACCTGGTTACCTGTCATGTACAGGTGGCCCCTAGGTCTCCACCAGTTGCATCCTCTGGTGGTACAAGCAAAGTGTACACAGTGTGAAGGTACATTCAGTAGTCTTATGTAACTGTACATTGAGTGTACAGGGAGTATACTTATATTATACATACACAACATCGCTCTCCCCTAAGTCTTGTGCCACTGGCCTCCACATTGTGCACTCTGGCCCTAGACTTGAGTGACCAAAGCCCTTGCACTTTGTCTCTGCTTTGGCTTGGCTCTCTTCCTGTTGACCTCCAATTATTGCCACAACATTGGGAAATGGTCAGCAGTAGACGATTTGAAGTTGCAGTGGGGGTTGAGTGGGTTCTGGGTGTGATCCATGTGTATCCATGGCTACATACATCCATTCCCCCCCCCCCCCACCCCCCCCCCCCCATACATAGACCATGTGTGTGGCTCAACACCTGCATGTGCATACATGTACAGAAAGAAAGTACAACAAAAAAAACATAGGATTAATTATATTACTGTTTGGGTTCTGCAGTAGTGGAACATGTACATCTTACAGATAAGGTACATACGTGGTATCACAGTCTTGCACCTGGGTTGTGTAGGTGCAGGTGGGGGAGGACGCAAGTTCCAGAGTGACCGGACTGTGTCCAGGTTGTCTGATGGGGGCACTGCGCCCCCTGCCAGCTGGGTGGGCTCGAATCGCTCACCTGGCTGAGTCTCAGGGCCTTTGCGTGGGCAGAGCCA
Organism: Pristiophorus japonicus; assembly: GCF_044704955.1. Classification (NCBI taxonomy): domain Eukaryota; kingdom Metazoa; phylum Chordata; class Chondrichthyes; family Pristiophoridae; genus Pristiophorus; species Pristiophorus japonicus. The sequence goes on from NC_091977.1 coordinate 185,755,156, forward strand.
CAGGAGTTTGTTGTCTCCCTGTCCTCCTTTGAGGGCTGCGGTGTTTCTTTGCTGCCCTTCAGCAATAGTGGGAGCCTGATCATCCCAGGTCCTGTTGGGTGAGCTGAAGGGTGCTAGCCTCTTGCTCTGGTACTGGCCCTGGTGGCCAGCGAGGTAGAGCTGATCAGGGGCAGGGTACCGGTAGTGGTGCCTTTGCCGTCCGCTGATCACTGGCCCTGCAGCTGGTATGCTCCCTCCATTTGTGGCCACACTCCCTGGGGCATCACATTGATCCCGGAGGCGCAGACTACATGATCGGGTAGCCCGCTGGACCTGGGTGCTTCCGACGGGACGTTGCCCTTGGTTTTGTCGGCATGCATGTAGAACCCGGCATCGCACATCATTACTTCATTTATAGTCATAATACATTGGTACCAATCGCCCGACTTAATTATGGTTAGTTACATTTACAAACTTGAATTTGTCAGTTACATCTCTTACATATGTATCACCGGCATCACTGTGTAAAGAGTGGAACTGTCCCTTTAATTGTGATGGGTTGCAGGTCTCCTTTAAAAGGGCCTTGCAATCTTTACCCCAATCCGGTTCACTGCCCGGCATCACATGTTGCTCCATCAACGCTGCCCCTTGTGGTCTGGCCGCTGCCATCTTTACTTCAGGCGCTTCACCTCATGGTTCGGGTGCCATCTTCGTTCTCTCCACGAGGTAGGCTGCGGTGATCCTTTTTTTCCCAGGTTCTGCCATGGAAGCAGGGAAGTTGCCTTCTGCGCCGATTCTCTTCCTCCGGAGTCCTGCCACTGGAGCCTGGGAGGTGAGGTTGGGTTGTTGCGACTGGATCATCTCGCCTTTGGGTTGAGCGGTCTGTGTCGTCTCCACGCAGTCGAGTTGAGCGGCTGGTTTTTAAGGGGCTGTGCTGGATCCAACTTCGGGGCCGCGTAGGATGTCGATCGCCAAAGGCTGGAGGTTTTCCCAGCTCCAACGGATCTTTTTCATCCATCTTCTTCCTAGCAGCGTTGGACCATCACCAGCAACGATCCACAAAGGTAACATGTGCATCACACCGTCATGGGACACCTGGACATCCACGCTGCCAACGACTGGGATGGTGTCATTTGTGTAGGTGAGCAGCTTCACTTGGATCGGGATTATTTTAGATCGTTCAACTGGATTGTCCCAGAGTTTCTCAAAGGCCACCTGATTCATCAGTGACTGGCTCGCCCCTGCGTCCACCTCCATCGTTACTGGAACATCATTGATTTTACTTCCATTTTCAACAGAGAACTCTCGGTGATGCAGGTAAACACTCCGTACACCTCATCGTGGGGCTGAGCTTCCTCATGGACTCTCTCTTCATCGTCGCTGGAGTCCAGATGACCGGCCGACTCTTCATCGACTCACTGAGTACAATTTCTCTTGTACATTCGCTGGAGGTGGCCCTTCGTGTTACAGCCTTTGCATGTATAGTCTTTGTTGCGGCACTGGTGGGCCCTGTGATTACCTCAACAGCGCCAGCATGGGGTTGGCCAGTTGGCTCCATGTGGCAGACTCAGGGTTGCGGGACTCGGGGTTCTGTTCTCTCTACCCTGAGAGAGGCTGCTTGCAGCAACCTTGCCTCTAAAAGGCAGCAATTGGTTCACACTACTTGCCGGGTTGGAGTCCTGGGGGTGAGACATCCGCTTGGAATCGCAGGCCGAGACCATGAACGCCTGGCTGACGTTAATTGCCTTCTGCAGGGTGACCGTGGTGTCCGCAGAGAGCAACCTGTGGAGAAGGCCCTCGTGGCCGATTCCAATAACGAAGATGTCCCGCAGCGCTTCGGTGAGGTGGTCACCAAAATCACACGGTGCAGCCAATCGTCTGAGGGCTGCAGCATATTTTGCGATTTCTTGGTCTTCAGGCTGCCGGTTGGTGTAGAACCGGTGTCTGGCTGTAAGAATGCTCCCTTTAGGTTTGAGTTGTTCCTGTATCATCATAACGAGCTCCACATATGTTTTGGTTGTTGTCTTCGCTGGGACTAGCAGGTCCCTGACGAGGCCCTAGACAGCGAGCCCACAACTGCTGAGCAGGATAGCTGTGCGCTTATCAGCCAGCGAGGTCGGTGTGTCTCCTGCCAGGTCGTTCGCAATGAATAAGTGTTCGAGCCTTTCCACAAAGGCCTCCCAATCTTCCCCATCGGTGAATTGTTGAAACGTGCCAAGGTTAGCCATTTTCACGTGGAAATTCGTAATCTCGTCGCCAGTTATTGTGTCTGTAAGCACTCTAGTAATGACTCCACGAGGTAAGGTATTGTACTTGAACTGTGGTGACCTTAGTCCATTTATTGCAGCTCCTGAGTGAGGGTACAGCATGGTGAGCTCCCTTTTATACCTGGTTACCTGTCGTGTACAGGTGGCCCCTAGGTCTCCACCAGTTGCACCCTCTGGTGGTACAAGCATAGTATATACAGTGTGAAGATACATTCAGTAGTCTTATGTAACTGTACATTGAGCGTACAGGGAGTATACTTATATTATACATACACAATACACAATAGAGGGAGGAGAGGCCAAGATGTACAGAATGGAAGGAGGAGAGATCAGAATGGTCACAGCCATTGTGTTCACCGCGTGCTGGTGGAGGGAGCCCAGGACGTCGTCAGTGGATGAAGGAAGGCCAGGGACGTCGCTGGAGGAAGGGAGGCCCCAAGGGAAGGCTCACACTTGAGGTAGGCCCAAACCTGTTCTTGAACTTGGTTGAAGGCTCAGCGTTGCTGGAAAAAGAGAGGCCTGGACCTCCCACAGCTGCACTGACTGTTAAGATAGCACATGGAGATGGAAAGTAATACATCTGTCCATGTCCCAATCAAGAGCTGTTAGTTAGGTGTGGTTTAGCTTTAGAAACCTGGGTGGTAAATTTCCTTGGGGATTCTTCTGATTGGTCGCTGTAACATTTTAGCGTCTGGCTGGGATTTCCGTTGATCTTTCACAGCTGAGGAAATTCCCAGCATTGATTTAAAATTCACATGTTTTGGTTAAGCTGCTAGACCGTTGAGATATTGGACTTGTTTGCGCCTCCCATTAGCCCCCCCCGGGGGCACAAATGATTTTCTCCCAGGCGCAGCGCCGTTAACAACTCCCGCTAAATTCCACTGGAGTTTAGTGGCGGCGGTAACCGGTAGCGCACTGCTTCGCTGCGCCGGTGAAAATTAGGGGGCGCCCACTGAAGCTGCACCGGATGATGATAGCGACAGCTTCAGGGGCCGCATACTGGGCTGTGGGCCGCTCACAGGGCAATAGTTAAAGGGGAAATGGCGCTCGCAAAAATATTCGGCCGTGGAACATGGGTTCTGTGCGATCTGGCAGCCCGGCACTTCGATTGAGTGCCGGGCTGATGCCACAGCACCCCATTCCTCAGGTAAGGACCCGCAAAGTCGGCCGCTTGGCCCTCCCCTTTAATGAAGGGGGGGGGCCCTTCTACGCGGCATCGCTACATGCTCCTCTCTGTTTGCTCGCACCCCACAGAGCCTCGTGGTTGTTACTGCCCCCAATCGGGGCGCTACCCAATTTACCACCCAAATTTCACATCAGACTAAGGTAATTGCCGGGAATTCCAGTGGAGCAAGATATATTCTTACTGGGGGGGAAATTACAGCTGCAAAGTCCTTAGAAGTAGTTCAATCAAAGATTAGATTGAACAAAGCTCAGCACGCGGTTTCACTGTTGCAAACTTGTTTCAATGTTACAAATTTGGGGAAACAAATATTTGTTCCGTTTCAGATGTTCCATGTTTCGTTTCACCAGTGCAAGGGAAGTCAGACAGGCAGCAGTTACAGGGGCAGAGTGAGAAATTGTTGCTACATGGCTGCAGATGATGGAAATCTTTGAGAATTAATTTAAAAACTGGCAACAGAGACTGGAGAATGGAGATGAATTCCATCTGAAGCAGCAAAATTAGGTGAATGGAAATGACCAGAGGCTAATGTAAGATCTGAGTGTCAGAAATTGAATAAGACATGACAAGAATTAGGATGACATTATTATAATCGAGCGAACAACTATATGAGGCAGATTTACACAGTTCAGAAACACTAGACACCACATTAGGCCATAACGAATAGGTCATCGTGCACTGCCAGTCTTGAGACAGATAATCAGATTTTATTTCCCAGTTTAATTTACCCTCACCCACCAATTAATTTTGTGCCGCCTGTTTTTGATTGTCTTTCTTAGAGCCTTAAAGTAGCTGAAGGAGAAAATTGCAATTGCACCTGCTTTGTTTAAAACAAAAGAATATTGTTAGGACTCAACATTTACTCACTAAATTACATTGCAATAATTAGGAGAGTCGGCTTTCTTGAATGAAGAAGTTAGCAAGTATTTAGACAGCAATCATTGAAAGTATCATAAAATGCTTTGTTATAGATGACAATATTCAAAGTATCTCAAAAGACAAAAAACCTGGGGAACTGCTTGTAGTTTTATTAAATTCCCCATGTATGGAATTAAAATAGAGTATCACCTCTTTCATGATATATTTGAATTTAGTAAATGGCTTCTTTTTCATGTGACCCAGAATTTTTCACGCACACACTTGGAACCACTCTAATGATCCAAGTTAAAGGCATGACCAGTCTGTATTCCAGAGTAACTCCATTCACTAATACATAAGCTGGTGCTTCAAACTCGCTCAGAGGCTGATCCAGAGGAACATGAGTCAGTAACAGTAAGCATTGACCAGGCGCTGCTGCACATTCAGCTCATACTAACATTTTCCATCTCAAAAACCTCTGAATCTCTCTCCCGAATGATCGAAAGCATAAACTCACAGTGAGTGGAGACACTCCAGAACGCATCTGGGCAAAAATCGCAAAATTACAGGTTTTGCTGACTTAGAAATCATTTCCAGGGACCCAGTGCTTGGGCTGCAAGTCCAGCACATGCATCATATGCACTTGTACAAGTTAGAAATGGCCAGCCCCGGTGAATCCACACTCCTTGGACTCACACTGAAAGTTTACCAAAGAGGCAGGCCAGATGATCTGCCATGTTCGCAGTAATTAAGGAGTTAAGGCCAAATATTCAAGAAAAGCTGCTAAAAATAAGTGATTGTATGTGGTGACACACATTTTTAGCAGCCTTTCCAAAGGTTGTATGGGACAAAAGAAATGGCTGGCAAAACCTAATAGATGGCATAACAAGTAGGAAGGCAGGAAGAAGAGCCTGTGGGCAAGTGAGGCAATAGCAAAGTAACTTAACACCGTCTTTGATGGCCGCCCAAGTGAAAGTGGATGAGATAAGGGTTGCCTTATTTGGTACCCATTGCAAAGGAAAGCAGTGCAGTACGCCTAGTAGGAGATTGCGACCAGGGCCAATGGTGTATCAAGTTATGGTTGCACGATAGTATTTAATACCAAGTAGATGGTCCAAGTATGCATATAGCAAAGTGTTGCCTGTCATTCTGCTACACATATACCGCTGGCCCATGTCAACCCTAAAACAAACATATGCCTAAAAATTCGAGTGCAACACAAAAGCTGCCAGTGCCACCGCGGCCATGGGTTAAAGTCTGCTGAAAATGGTAGTGCTGGTAGGATTGAAAGATTGGCACTGGGGATTAATAATTATTAGTCCAGCGCTAAACTCACAGGGCTCAATTTTCCCCGGGAGTTACTCCGTTTTCCCCAGTTTCCCCAATCAATTTGCACCAGCGTAACTCACTTAGTTACGTTTCTTTTAGGTTAGTTTTTTTTTCTCAAAAGGGGGCGTTATCAGCCACCTACGCCAGATCTGGCCATTTAGGCAACTTTGGCCAGCTAATAGTCACTCCATTTCTACTTAGGCCAGAGTATGTGGCCACTTGAGAAAACCCTTGGAGAGTTAAAGAAACCGGCGCAGGTAAGGAAATCGGCGCAGGTAAGTGCAGCAGATGCCCGGACAGCAGCAGCAGAAAAGCTAAGAGAGAGGGGGAGGGAGGTGGGGGAGGAAGAGAGGGGTGGGGGTAAGGGAGAGGGGGTGGGGGGAGATGGAGAGGGGGTTGGGGGAAGCCTTTGACCGGGAGGGAGGCAACCACTCGGCTGAGGCTAGGGGTGGGGGAGCGGACCGGGAGGCCACTCGGCCAGGGCTAGGGGTGGGCAGGAGAACTGACAGAACTCACTGGCAGGCAGGAGAAGTCACAGAACGCATGCTGGAGAACTGATAGAACTCAGCAGCAGGCAATAGAACTCACCGGTTACCATGGCAGCCGATCTTTTTAGCACGGATCAAGGCTCCACCCCCCTCGGGTTAGGCCACGCCAAAATAAAGAGATCCTAAGGGGAAACTTACAACACATTATTTTTGGCATACTTGGGCCACAAAAAATTGGGTGTAACTCTTCAAGTACGCCAAAAAAATGCTTTGGGAAAAATTGAGCCCACAGTAAGAAGATAAATGACCAGATAATGTGTTTCATTTTAAACTGGAAAATTAAAACAATCTTAAAGAACTGCTTTTGAAATATAGGCCATAAATATCCACACAGCAGTTATGGTAAATGTACATGCTTAGATTTTAAGAGTGCAGGTGCAGCGCCTAAAATCCAGAACCCTCGGGACCGAGGCCATTCCAGATTCCAGGCTTTTCCGGACTTTCGATTTGTTTCTGATGTAATGAATCCGGAAACACCTGAGCCCACGTTCGTATTTCAGAACATCAGAAAGGTGGGGGGGATTCCCGCCGAGGAGTTGTTCGGGCGGTCTGATCTCGCCAAGGAGGTCGTCGTTGGGTGGGGTCCCGCCAAGGATGTTGTCGGGCAGATCGGATCGCCGAGGATGTTGTCGGGTGGGGCCCCGCCAAGGAGATGTTTGGGCGGGCCGCGCCAAGGAAGTAAGGGCAGCGGCGGTGAGGCGAGCAGGGCAAGGTGAGCGGCAGTGAGGTTAGGCCCAAGGTTGGGCAGTGGCAGGGCCCCGAGGTCAGCTGGGTCATTTTAGTCCGGATCCTGGAACATTTTACGGATTCCGGACGACCCTGCCACCCATCATCCCGGAGTCTGGATTCCAGAACATTCCGGATTCCGGAACTCCGGATTCTCCACCCTGCACCTGTACTTGCTCAGGTTCATAAACAGAAACTAGTCTGGGAAAGACTCATATTGACCATATGAGACCTTTTCTGGACTAATTTCTGTTAATGAAATAATATTGAATAATAAAAAGTAGATATGTGAATTAATGAGCAGGCAGCTTTAAATTCTACTTAATATGCTGGAAAATAATCTATTTTACTGATGTTGGTTAAGGGATAAATGTTGGCCAGAATACTGAGAAAACTTCCCTTCTCTTCTTCAAATAGTGTCATGGGATCATTTATAGTTACCTGAGAAGGCAAGACAAAGCCTCGGTTTATTATCTCACCCAAAAGACGGCACCTCCAACAGTGCAGCATGCCCTCAGTACTGCATTGAAAGGTCAACCTGTATTATAGATTCAAGTCCCTGGAGTTTGACTTGAACTCATAGCCTTCTAACTCAAATAGCTACCACTGAACCAAGGCTGACTGACGCCTTGCGTAATAGTAATATTACCTTCGGTCATTCTTAGTGTTGCTTGGAAATAGAAGCAGTAGAAGTTAATGATAATTGAATTGTTTTATCAACAGTGCATAAGGCTTTCTTGCTCTATGATAGAAACACAGCACAGAAGGAGGCCATTCGGCCCGTCGTGCTTGTGCTGGCTCTTTCAAAGAGCAGCTGTACTTAGTTCCACATCCCCACTTTGTGTCCGTAACCCGGTAAGTTCCTCATCCTCAAGTACCTGTCCAACCCTTTTCTAAAAGTATTTATGGAATCAGCTTCCATCAACTTTTCAGGTAGAGCGTCCAGATCCCGACCACTCCCTGAGTGAAAACATTCCTTCAAATCTCCCTTCCGCACCTTTTGCCAATGATTTTAAATCTATGACCTTTGGGTATTGACCCACTCGCCAGATGGAATAGATTTTCTCTATCTACTCTATCAAAAACCTTCATCATCTTCATCACCTCCATTAGGCCACCTCTTAACCTTCTCTGTTCCAAGGAAAATAGTCTCAGCTTTTCCAACCTCTACTCATAATTGAAGTCCCTCATCCCTGGTAACATCCTGATAACCTCCTCTGTACCCTTTCTGAGACCTTTACATCTTTCCTGAAATGTGGTGCCCAGAATTGTCCACTCCAGCTGAGGCCTAACCAGCGATTAATACAGTTCTAGCATGATCTCTTTCCTTTTATATTCTATGCCTCTATTTATTAAAAAAAGTAACCCATGTGTTTTTAACCATCTTATCGACTTGCCATGCCACCTTTAAGGACTTGTATATCTAGATACCAAGGTCTCTCTGCTCATCTACACCTTTCTACACTTCTGTTTTCTCTCTCACTGTTTACTGAAAACACTTCAACAGCTTAAATTAACAGTTTTGTTTTTGATGTATAAGATCTGACTCTGACACTAAACAAATTCAGGTTTTCAGTGATCCACTCACAAATTTCACATATCAAGCTATAGGAGGCCATCAAAGGAAAGTAACCTGGTTTTATTACAAGGTTAACCAATAGAAATTAGTGGCCCACAGAGAATACAGTGAACTCAATTGTATTGGCAGGCTGTTCCACCCTGCCTGCAATGACAGAAAAGGAATTGTAAGGGGGTAAAAAGTGCACTTAAGACCCAAATAAGGGTATGGCATGAAATCAGGTTAAAGGGCACAGCTCGTGCTTGTGTGCTTATCTTTAAAAATTGCAGACCAAGCTGGAAAAGCCAGAGCGAGGTTAAAACTGTAGAACAACACATTCCAATAGACTGAGATCAGCCCCACATGCTATGGGAGATGGAGAGGTTGCGAAACCACTCAGCAGCCAGTCGGATAAGGGTTAACGAATCAATACAGCTCCGCTGATTAGTTGTAGGCCAACCGGTGGTTGTAGATGAGGTCAGCACCCCTCAGAAACTGTACAACTGTGTGTGAAGCTATCACTCGGTGAAAGTCCTGTCTTAGGCGGCTGTGACTGAGACGCTTCCCCTGCATATGCTTGAATAAAGATCGAAAAAGCGAATCCAAGGTTTCGTCTGATTGATTCCGTGGTCGTTATAAGGGCTGGTGTCGATTCCTTATTTCAGGGAATCCACCTTGAAGAAAAGAAGTCCTCTTTTTACCCCATCAGAATAAATGTTAAAATATTGCCTCCAAGCCAAAACTTGAAAGAGAACTTGCATTGCAACATGGAATGTGTCAATGTGTGGCTGTGTAGATTTTTTTAATGCTTTGATCTCAGAATTTGAGCACTACTGACAATTGCCACCCCATAGTGTTTGCATGTGTGATTCAGTGAGAAAGGGAATAAGACATCAGGATAGTACCAACCTTGAGCTTAGGAGATGCTGTCTGAATTTACCTTCCCCTACTCTCTTCATGCTCTTAGATGCAAGGATGTCCACAGTGGTCTCTTCCAAGAGAGTCAAGGGTTTATAATTTTGGGGATCTCCTCTAGCTTGGGCCTATTCCATTCTATACATTCCAACAACGCACAAGCAGAGATGTAGTCTTGGATCTTGTAAGCTGAAAGGGCACAGGCAGTGCCAGGCACCTGTCCAATCTACAACCCAACCTGTATATCACTCACTGGATATGCATCCTCCAGCTAGATTTCATTTGAATAACTTATTGTGTTAAGATATCAGTATGCCAGGTTTTTCCAGCTAGAAGTTACAGCTTGAATGTCGGCCCTGCTGGAGTATGGGCCGAGCCGGCACTGAACCAGCCGAAGGGACCATGGTGGCAGCGTTCAACCCAACGTCTTAAACTCCTAACCAACTTTTAATTAATTCTTAAATTTTTAATCAACTTTGAAACTTTTTAAACAAATTGGGAGAACTTTTAAACCTTACATTTTAGACTTTTAATCGAAATACTTTTAAACATCGATTATTAATCTACATCTTAGACTTTTTAACTACTCTTAGAAACTTTTTAAATTGGGGAAACTTTTATAACCTATTATTGATTTACATCTTAGACTTTTTAACTACTCTTAGAAACTTTTTAAATAAATTGGGAATCTTTATCAACTTTTAACTTTTAAAATAACTTTAGAAGTCACCTTCCTAATGCCTGCCCCCCAACCAAGCCTCGAGCCATCTACCATCAATGGCGCTACTCAGCGCTGAGCTTGCGGCCAACACTTCGCCGTAGGCAATTAGGCTTATAGAACTGTGCCGGGTCTCCAGTTGTCTTGGGCCCCCTTGCCACTGGACCAAGACCTTGTTCAGCTAAGCCCGTGTGGTTGCCGGTGTGCAGCGGCCACCCCACGTTAAAAGAACTCACACACAGACATCTTCCACTTCATCAGTATGGAGTTCGGGACCTGGAACGTCAGAACCCTCATGGACAATCCCAACAGCAACAGGCCGGAACGTCGCACCGCCATAGTTGCCCGGGAACTCAGACATTTTGACATTGACATTGCCGCCTTAAGTGAGACCTGGCGGGCAAGGGAAGGCCAGTTGAAGGAACATGGTGGATGTTACACTTCTTCTGGAAAGGGAAACCAAAGGCAGAATGTCGCCTTCATGGAGTAGGCTTTGCCGTCAAGAATGAGCTGGTCGACCGTCTCAAAGACTCCCCCTCCCTGTGGGGTTAACGAACGCCTCATGACTCTTTGTATTACCCTATCCCGGAACCAATGCGCCACAGTCATCAGTGCGTATACCCCTACATTCGATGCAACAGATGAGGCTAAAGAGGGATTTTATTCAAATCAGGTGACAAATTGATCCTGCTGGGTGATTTTAATGCCAGGGTCGGCAAAGACATAGCCTCTTGGGAGGCGTGATTGGCAGAGAGGGGGAAGGGAAAGCCAACTCCAGTGGTACCCTACTCCTGACAAAATGTCTAGAACATGAACTCAGCATCACCAACACCCTGTTCCGCCAGAGGGACAAATACAAGGCATCGTGGCAACACCCTCACTCCAAACACTGGCCCCTGCTTGACTATGTCATCGTCCGAGCCAGGGATCACAAGGATGTGCGCATCACCCGCGCCATAACAGCTGACGACTGCTGGATGGACCACCGCCTAATCTGATCCATCATTAACAGTAATATTGCTCCAAAGCAGAGGGGACAGCAGAAGCAGTTCCACAAAAAAGTTAATGCCGGGGCACTTAGAGATCCAGCTAAGAGAGCCCTTATACATAGCCTTTTTCGAGATACAAAGGCCTTTGACACTGTCAACCGTGAGGGTCTATGGTGCGTCCTCCTCCATTTCGGATGCCCCCAAAAGTTTGTCAACATCCTTTGCCTGCTCCACGATGACATGCAGGCTGTGATCCTTACCAATGGATCCATTACAGACCCAATTCACATCCGGACCGGGCTTAAACAGGGCTGCGTCATCACTCCAACCCTTTTCTCAATCTTCCTCGCCGCCATGCTCCACCTCACAGTCAACAAACTGCCCGCTGGAATGGAACTAAACTACACAACCAGTGGGAAGCTGTTTAACCTACGCCACCTCCAGGCCAGGTCCAAGATCACCCCAACCTCTATCGTTGAGCTGCAGAATGCAGACGACGCCTGCGTCTGCGCACATTCAGAGGCTGAACTCCGGGATATAGTCAATGTATTCACTGAGGCATATGAAAGCATGGGCCTTACCCTTAACATCTGTAAGACAAAGGTCCTCCACCAGCCTGTCACCGCCGCACAGCACTGCCCTCCAATCAGCAAGATTCACGGCGCGGCCCTCGACAACGTGGACTATTTCCCACATCTCAGGAGCCTCTTATCAACAAAGGCAGACATTGATTCAACATTGCCGCCAGTGCAGCCTTCGGCCATCTAAGGGAAAGAGTGTTTGAAGGCCAGGCCCTCAAATCTACCACCAAGCTCATGGTCTACAGGGCTGTAGTAATATCCGCTCTCCTGTATGGATCTGAGGCATGGGGGATGAAAAGAAGGCACCTCAAGTCACTGGAGATATATCACCAACGATGTCTCTGCAAGATCCTGCAAATCCCCTGGGAGGACATCTGCACCAACATCAGTGTCCTCGACCAGGCTAACATCCCCAGTATTAAAGCACTGACTGACCACACTCGATCAGCTTCGCTGGCAGGCCACATAGTACACATGCCCGATATGAGACTCCCTAAGCAAATGTTTTATGCGGAGCTCCTTCATGGTAAACAAGCCAAAGGAGGACAGCAGAAACGTTTAAAATTCTGACGGGGTTAGACAGGTTAGATGCAGGAAGAATGTTCCCAATGTTGGGGAAGTCCAGAACCAGGGGACACAGTCTAAGGATAAGGGGGAAGCCAATTAGGACCGAGATGAGGAGGAATTTCTTCACCCAGAGAGTGGAATTCTCTACCACAGGAAGTTGTTGAGGCCAATTCACTAAATATATTCAAAAAGGAGTTAGATGAAGTCCTTACTACTAGGGGAATCAAGGGGTATGGTGAGAAAGCAGGAATGGGGTACTGAAGTTGCATGTTCAGCCATGAACTCATTGAATGGCGGTGCAGGCTAGAAGGGCCGAATGGCCTACTCCTGCACCTATTTTCTATGTTTCTATGTTTCTAAACGTTATAAGGACACCCTCAAAGCCTCCTGGTAAAGTGCGACATCACCACTGACACCTGGGAGACCCTGGCCGCAGACTGCCCGAGGTGGAGAAAGTGCATCCGGAAGGGCGTTGAGCTCTTCGAGTCTCAACGCAAAGAGCATGAAGAGGACAAGCGCAGACAGCGGAAGGAGCGTGCGGCAAACCAGCCCCACCAACCCTTTCCCTCGACGAATGTCTGTCTCACCTGTAACAGGGTCTGTGGCTCTTGTATCGGACTGTTCAGCCATCAAAGAACTCACTTTGGGAGTAGAAGCAAGTCTTCCTCGATTCCGAGGGACTGCCCACGATGATGATGGATATGCATGGTAAACAATGAAAAAGACTAAGGGCTAAAAATTTGGGTGTTTAATGCCATCCATCACTGGCAAAATATGCCGATAAAATGGAAGCCGTCACTCTTCCGCCAGCTCATGACGGGTCCCGTGGTGGCCGCCATTTTGCGAGAGCCAGCAGTGCTGCCGATAAAAGCACTGGCTCTGGAAATGTAAATGGGGAGATGGTGACATCAGTTGGTGAACTTGGACGTTTGCGCAGCGCAAACGTCCAAGTTTGCCATAAAAACATAGCGTTCAGCAGACTGATAGAGGCACTGTCAACTCCATTTAAAGGCACACACACATCTTTCAGGTAAGTTTGTATTTAAGCTTTTGTACTTTAAAATTTTTTATTAAAGTAGTGGCTTGCTGCAATAAATGTTAAAAGGTTTTCCAAGTGTGCAGGCAGTGCTGCTGGATGCTTGCAAGGCCTCGAATAGTAAAGGAAGGCCTCTGAGAAGACAGAAAATGCTGCAAATACTCATCAAGTTAGACAACATCTGTGGAGAGAGAAACAGATCATGTCTTCGGTCGAGAAGCTACCTGACATGCTGAGTATTCCAGCATTTTATGCTTTTATTTCAGATTTCCAGCATTCGCTCACAGAGGGAAGAGGAAGATGCAGAAGAAGAAAAAGCAAAAGACGAAGAAGCAGAAGAAAGGTTGCAACCCAGACAAGTTCCTTTTGGCCGGGATATCCGGGATGGAATCGTCCGCTTGGGGTACCAGTCACCACAACCCCAATTCCTCTTTCAACATTTGTCCCACATCTTACCTTCCCTCTGTTACTAACCATCACAGCATCCTCTTGGCCTCAATACTGAAATAAAAGCCACCACAAAGCAAACTTTCCAATTCAGCTTTATACATCTATCCATCCAATATGACATCAAGAATTCAAATCATTACCCTATGCATTCTCTTAGTGACTGTCTTGTGTGTTCATTTGTCTATCCTACTGATGTCACGCAGTGCTACCCCACTGGCTGCAGCATGGCTGGTGGAAGGCTGCTGACTTTCAGTGGGGACATTGCAAATTGCCTTACTGGCTGAGCTTGATGAGCTGGTGGCTGAGAGTGTGAAATCAAATGACGGTGTTTCTTCTTTTCCTTCTTCTTCACTCTCCTCTCCCTCGTCTAGGTCACTCACTGGCTGGGCAGGTGGCATTTGTTGGGGGTGTGAAATGAGCAAGGCAGAGGGTGGAGTTGTGGTGAGGAGAGCGCTGGAAAGCAAGAAGGTGGAGAAGATGGATAACATATGAGAATCCCAGCATCTTGTATCTTTTCACCCCACTGCTGGCCAATGCCTCAACCATGCCTCTGCCGAGAATCACCAGCATCGTCTTCTTCTAGGTGGTGAGGTGAAGCTAGGAATGGGAGATGTGCCTCATGTTTGCTCCAGATTGTTGGTAGGTGAGTGGTGGGGAGAAGGGGAGTCGTGCAGTGAGAAGTGGGTGAGGCTAGTGGTGCAATTGGTAGGAGATGGCTTTTGAAGATGCATTCACTGACCTTGACCATTGATCTGAGGTCATGAAGCTTCTTTGGGCACTGCAACCAGGTCCTTGAGGCAATACTGCTGGCAGTGATGGCTTCGGTGATGTGGTCACACATCGTTCTTTCTGGAGGGCCTCCTGGCCCCTGTGGGTAGAGGACCTCTATTGCAGTGTTAACCCCCTGCACAAAGCTGGAGTGCTGCGTGCAACACCCTGAGTGCCCCTTCACAGGCTTGCTGAGCCATTTGTGTTTCCCATTCTTTTAGATGCGGAAGAGAATTCAGCTTTAAGAATTGAGACTCCCATTTGGGAATTCCTTTTAATGTTTTTTTTTCAGAAGGCAGTTGAGCTGTAAGGGCTGAAAACTGTATATTTTTACATCATTTTTATTTTTAGCATTTCAATGCATTGCCCTTTTAAGATCCCACAATGCTTTGCAAAATCACAGCCTTGCTTTCAGAGGCTGTGCAAAGTTGCATTGGGTCTGGATTACACTGTGGACTGAATTTTCCCGGGTCATTTGCGTCGTTTTTTTTGGCACACACTGTTTTATCTGGCGTAATTATTTAATTAAAAGTTTCCCCCTGGAATCTGCACCGGTGTAACTGGTTTAATTACGATTTTTCTAGGTTATGTATTTTAGACGTCATATCTGCGCCAGTTTTCAGCATTTTTCCCAATTTGCCCCAAATTCTTTTATCTTAGGTCAGCATATCTGGCCACTCCTGAAAAATTTTCTGGTGAGTTAACAGAAAGCAGCGCACATTGAGAAATCGGCGCTGAAAGACGCCATTGTTTTTCATCAAAGTTTAACACTTGAAATTTCCATAATAAAGTTCAACTTTTTTGTTACCTTTCAACTGAGTACATGGAAGTTTCTTGGATTTCTGAAGTTTTCATTTCCTTTTTACTTACACGGCACCACCGAACGACTTCAAGCAGGGCTGGAGATGGGGCTCGTAGCGTCGGCCATCAGAATCGGCCCCACGCCCAGACGCAGGGGCTCGGCTGGAAAACAAGCCTGGGGAGGGGGAGGGGGAGCTGGCGATTGAAAGGCTTCTGCACTGAGCCCGGGGAGGGAGGTGGCAATTGGAAGGTTGCTGCATTAGGCACAAGACTGCGATTGTGGGGGGAGGGGGGGGCGGAAGAGGGAGGAGCAGTCACAAGACCTGGGTGTGGTCCATCCATACAGACCTTGGGGAAAGAGAACAGATAACCTGTCCTGCCTGTCTTCCTGCCGTTTTGAACTTCTTACAAAGGTAAAATTTAATTATGGGGGCAATACTGACAATGCCATACCTTGTGCGAGCCTTCTGCATGATGGTGCTACGTAGGAGCCAATTGATTCGATGTCATCGCATGAGGAACATCAGAGCCCGTAGGGTGCTGGGCAGGAGGCCTTACCCACCTCGGGTATATCGAGACAGGCGTTCGTACCTCCACCGTAGTGATGCAGACTGTGTCAGAAGGCTGCGTTTCTGCAAAGACATTGTAACTGAGATCTGTGAGTTGGTGAAAGCAGCCCTGCATCCTAGAAGCATCAGGAGGACTGCTTTGTCAGTTGAAGTGAAGGTTACAGCTGCACTTTCATTCTATGCCTCCGGATTATTTCAAGCTACAACTGGGGAGTGTGCACCATCTCTCAACATGCAACATAAGTCTGCATTCGCCAGGTGACAGCTGCAGTATACTGACTACATAAAGTTCCCCATGATCACCCAGGCAATGTGTGACAGGGCTGTGGGCTTCTCCAGGATTGCTGGCTTCCCAAAGGTACAGGGCTGCATTGATTGTACCCACATCGCCTTGCGAGCACCTTTGAAGGATTCCGAGATGTACAGGAACAGAAAAAGCTTCCACTCCATTAATGCACAGAACGAGCGTGACGACATGCATCGCATCATGTCAGTCAATGCAAGATACCCTGGGAGCACTCATGATGCATTCATCCTACGCGAGAGTGTTATATCTGCCATGTTTCAGCAGCAGCCAGGAGGGCAGAACTGGCTACTGGGAGACAAAGAGTACGGCCTCGCCACCTGGCTCATGACGCCTCTATGCGTAACCCAGACAGAAGCTGACTGGGAATATAACATGTCGCACATTGCGATGTGCAGCATTATAGAGAGCACCATTGGCATCTTGAAATAGCGTTTCCGATGCCGGGACCATTCCGGAGATTACTTGCTATACTCCCCTGAGATTGTCGGTCAGTTCATTTTTGTGTGCTGCATGCTGCATAACTTAGCCATCATGAGGCGGCAGCAGCTGGTAGAAGACCCACCCGCGGTGAGAGTGGTTGGTGATAATGATGAGGAAGATGCAGATGGCGAGCAGGAGGACGAGGACGAGGAAGCCATGCAATTACCTGAACTCAAAGCACGACAGCGGAGGAGGGCGGGCCATCGTGCCCCTGCAACGATTGCTTAGGCCTTGTGCCAGCAGCTCATCCATGAACGCTTTGCTGCCTGAAGGCTCAGCGACAACTATTCCACATGGGCCATGTTTACTGTTTAGACCTGTTCCGTAATGTTGTCTTGAGTTAATGAGACAAATGATGGAAATGATTCTTGTTTACTTCAAAAGTTGTGTTAATAATGGAACAAATAACGAAAATGATTCAGATTTAATGTAAAATATATTTTATTCAAAAGTTTAACAAATAGTTCTTTGTACTTAACTTTAATAAACTTATTCTTGTATCAAACTTTAAAGATTTCAGTTACGATCACTTACAAACTCTAAAATCATTAAAAAATTTTAAGATCACTTACTAACTTTTAAACTTGTAAATTTACATAACTTACAAAAATCTTTTAACTTGAGAACAACAGACACAACAGTAACAACAATAATAATAACAACAACAACAGCAGCAGCAAAGAAAGGCTGCACCCATCCTTGGGTCTTAAGAGAAGTAGCGGCAGGAATTGTGGATGCATTGGTTGTAATTTACCAAAATTCCCTGGATTCTGGGAAGGTCGCAGCAGATTGGAAAACTGCAAATGTGACACCTCTATTCAAAAAAGTAGGCAGTCAAAAAGCAGGAAACTATAGACCAGTTATCCTAACATCTGTGGTTGAGAAAATGTTGAAGTCCATTATTAAAGAAACTTAAGTATCGAATAACTCCACGAGGCTAAGTACGGTGAGCTAGTTCGGGCATGACCTTACTTCAAAGTGAGGATTAAACATGGCTGCCAACATTATATATACGGCTTGCACGTGTCTGTCAGTGACCATTAGGACTCCGACAGTCGCGCCCTCCGGTGGCAGGTAAAACCAAGTTAACATACATAACATCATTCCCCCCAAAGTCCTTGGTACAGGTTATATTTATAAATTGAGATTGTCAGGGGCCTTCAGCTCCCTAGTTGATCTTCTCAGTTCGAACCCAAGCTTGGGTGAGTTAGTAGGACCATTGCTGCATTGTGGAGCAGTCGGTCTAACAGGACTGTCGGGGATGATAGATTCGTCTTCGTGAATGACACAAGGGTCAACTGATGGTTGGATGTGTGTTGGTTGGTCGATGATGATGTCATCCTCAATTTGTTCTGGGTGGTCTGTGAATCGCAGTTTGGTTTGGTCGATGTGCCTCTTGCATGTTTGGCCATTTAACAGTTTGACTACAAACACCCTGTTCCCCTCCTTGGCCAAAACCGTACCAGCAACCCACTTTGGACCATGACCATAATTCAGGACAAACACAGGGTCATGAACAGCAATGTCACATGATACGGCCACGCGATCGTGGTACTATTGCTGCCGTTGCCTTCTGCTTTCGACATGATCATTGAGATCCGGGTGTACAAGGGAGAGCCTGGTTTTGAGGCCTCTCTTCATTAACAGCTTGGCAGGAGGGACCCCGGTGAGCGAGTGTGGTCTCGTCCGGTAACTGAGCAGAATGCGGGACAAGTGGGTCTGTAGGGAGCCGTGAGTCACGCATTTTAGGCTCTGATTAATGGTTTGGACAGCCCACTCCGCTTGATCGTTAGACGCGGGTTTGAAAGGGGCAGACCTGACATGCTTGATGCCATTAAGCGTCATAAACTCGTGGAACTTAGAACTGGTGAAACACAGTCCGTTGTCGCTGACAAGGACGTCGGGCAGGCCATGGATGGCGAACATGGCCCAGAGGCTTTCAATAGTGTCTGTGGACATGCTGGATGACATGATTATGCATTCGATCCATTTGGAGTAAGCGTCCACTACAACTAAAAACATTTTGCCGAGAAAGGGGCCGGCAAAGTCTATGTGGCTCCTTGACCACGGTTTGGATGGCCATGATCACACACTCAGCGGAGCCTCCGCAGGTGTATTACTCAGTTGCATGCAAGTATTGCACTGATGCCGGGCTACCAGATGTGAGACCTGGTAAAGGCCTTCATCATGACAATGCTTGGGTGAGTACTGTGTAAATCTCGCACAAAAGTTTCCCTGTCTTTTTTTGGCATAACAACACAATCACCCCATAACAGACAATCAGACTGAATAGACAATTCATCTTTGCGGCGGCTATAAGGCTTAATTTCACCCTGCATTTCCCTGGGAATGGCAGACCAATTTCCATTTAGGACCTTTTTACGCGTGACAGTACAGGATCCTGGCTGGTCCAGGTCCTAATTTGGCGAGCTGTGACGGGTGACCCCTCGCTCTCGAAGGCATCCATGACCAGCAGCAAGTCTGCGGGCTGCAGCATTTACACCCCGGTTGTGGGCAATGGTAGCCGACTAAGGGCATCAGCACAGTTTTCAGTGCCTGGTCTGTGGTGGATGACATAATCTTAAGCGGATAATGTCAGTGCCCATCTTTGGATATGGGATGAGGCATTGGTGTTTATACCTTTGCTCTCAGAAAACAATGAAATGAGCAGCTTGTGGTCTGTTTCAAGCTCAAACCAAAGCCCAAACAGGTATTAATGCATTTTCCTAACCCCATATACGCATACTAAAGCCTCTTTCTCTACCATACTATCGGCTCTTTCAGCCTTAGACAGATTTCTGGATGCGTATGTAACTGGTTGGAGTTTGCCTGATACATTGGCTTGCTGGAGCACACAACCGACCCCATAGGATGAGGCGTCGCAGGCCAGCACTAACCGCTTACATGGGTCATAGTGTACCAGTAATTTATTGGAACAAAGCAGGCTCCTGGCCTTCTCAAAGACTCTGTCTTGAGATTTTCCCCAAACCCAATTGTTACCCTTTCTCAGCAACATGTGCAAGGGCTCTAGCAATGTGCTCAAACTAGATAGACAGTTACCAAAATAGTTGAGAAGACCCAGAACGAACGCAGCTCCGTCACACTCTGGAGTCTGGGTGCATTCTTGATGGCCTCTGTCTTGATGCAGGCCTGATGCCGTCTGCTGCAATCTTTCTCCTCAGGAATTCAACTTCTGGTGCCATGAAAACGCACTTGGAGTGTTTTAGCCTGAGTCCCACTCTGTCCAGACGACGTAGAATGTCTTCCAGGTTGTGCAGGTGTTCGGTGGCGTCGCAATCAGTGATCAGGATGTCATCTTGGAACACGACGGTTCTCGGGACGGACTTCAGCAAACTCTCCATGTTTCTCTGAAATATGGCTGCCACTGAGCAAATTCCGAAAGGGTATCTGTGGTATATAAACAGCCCTTTGTGCGTGTTGATGCACGTCAGTTTGTTCGAAGATTCGACCAGCTCCTGTGTCACGTAAGCGGAGGTCAGGTCAGGTCCAATTTGGTGAACGACTTCCCCCCCCCACCCCCCCGCTAGCATTGCAAACAGGTCGTCAGCCTTGGGTAATGGATACTGATCCTGTATCGAGACTCAGTTGATCGTTACCTTGTAGTCACTGCAGATCCTGACCGTGCCATCACTTTTCAACACCGGGACAATTGGACTGGCCCATTCGCTGAACTCGACTGGTGATATGATTCCTTCCCGTTGAAGTCTGTCCAGTTCAATCTCGACCTTCTCCCTCATCATGTACGGAACTGCCTGAGCCTTGTGATGGATAGGTCTTGCATCCGGGTATAGGTGGATCTGCATCTTGGCTCCCGTGAAGTTGCCAATGCCTGGTTCGAACAATGAGGGAAACTTCCTCAGCACTTGAGCACATGAGGCGTCATCCACTGATGATAAGGCTTTAATATTGCTCCAGTTCCATTTTATTTTCTCAAGCCAACACCTGCTGAACAGCGTTGGGCCATTGCCAGGAACGATCCACAACGATAAATCATGCACAGCTCCATCGTACGATACCTTTACTGCCGCGCTGCCAATGACTGTTATGAGGTCTTTGGTGGAAGTACGCAGCTTCGCATTGATTGGGCTCAGTTTGGGTCTTTTTGCCTTCGTGTCCCACAGCTTTTCGAAAGCCCTCTGGCTCATTATTGACAGACTCACACCCGTGTCCAATTCCATGGGTACTGGAACCCCATTTAATTTAACTTCCAGCATTATCAGAGGACTTTTGGTAAAAGAATATACCCATTACACTTCTTTGTCCTGTACCTCGGGTTGAGTTGCCTGTGCTGCTTGATCCATGCTGTGAATCGATCATCCTCAGCCACGTGGTGTGTCGCAGCACGCTTGCTCGGTTGCGGACACATTCGCTGAAGATGCCTCATTGTTGCATAGCCTTTACACACGTATTGCTTGAATCGGCATTGATGGGCCCGATGATAGCCCCTGCAATGCCAACAAGGCGAGATTTGATTCACCCCCATTGGCGGACTTTGAGCAGTTGCAGGTCATACAAACGCAGACGAGTAGGCCCTGCCATGTGCAGCTCTGCCTGCCGATGATATTATTTTATGCACAGTACTTGCCGGTGAGTTTTGATGCTGGGAAGATATCTGTTTCAAGTTTTCGTCCGTGGACATGCATGCCTGAGCGATCGTGATGGCCCTGCTCAGGTCTAGAGATTCATCAGCCAGCAGCTTTCGGAGGATGACCTCGTGGCCAATGCCAAGCACGAAAAAGTCCCGCAGCATTTCCTCCAACACAGCTCCGAAGTTGCACGGCCCAGCGAGACGTCTCAGGTCGGCAACAAATTCCGCCACATCCTGGCCCTCGGAGCGATTGTGCGTATAGAAACGATACCTCACCATGATGATGCTTTCCTTCGGTTTAAAGTGGTTTCGAACCAGTGTACACAATTCATCGTAAGTCTTATCCGTTGGCTGAGTCGGTGAGAGTAGATTCTTGATAAGGCCATAAATTTTTGACCTACAACTGGTGAGGAGAACCGCCCTGCACTTAATTGCGTTATTGGCTACAAAGTGTTGGTCGAGGCGATCAGTGAAATCCTCCCAGTCTTCCCCTTCCATGAATTTCTTCAAAATTCCAACAGACATGGTTGCGTGAAAGTTCATATTTTTAACTCGTCGCCAATTGTTAAGTATCGAATAACTCCACGAGACTCAGTACGGTGAGCTTACTCTGGTTTATTTACTCTCAAAGTGAGGATTCAACATGGCTGCCAAAATTATATATACGGCTTGTACGTGTCTGTCAGTGATCATTAGGACTCCGACAGTCGCACCCTCCGGTGGCAGGTAAAACCCAGTTAACCTACATAACAGAAGCAGTAGCAGGACATTTGGAAAAGCATAATTCAACCAGGCAAAGTCAGCATGGATTTATGAAGGGGAAGTCATGTTTGACAAATTTGCTGCAATTCTTTGAGGATGTAATGAACAGCGTGGATAAAGGGGAACCAGTGGATGTGGTTTATTTGGGCTTACAAAGTCATTTGACAAGGTGCCACAGAAAAGGTTACTGCACAAGATAAAAGTTCAAGAGGTTGGGGTAATATATTCGCATGGATAGAGGATTGGCTAACTCACAGAAAACAGAGAGTTGGGATAAATGGTTCATTCTCAGGTTGGTAATCAATAACTAGTGGGGTGCCGCAGGGATCAGTTCTGGGACCCCAACTATTTACAATCTATATTAATGACTTGGAAGAAGGGACTCTGTGTAATATAGCCAAGTTTGCTGACAATATAAAGATGGGAGGAAAAGCAATGTGTGAGGAGGACACAAAAAACCTGCAAAAGGACATAGACTAAGTGAGTAGGCAAAAATTTGGCAGATTGAATATAATGTTGGAAAGTGTGAGGTTATGTACTTTGGCAGAAAAAAAATCAAAAGAGCAAGTTATTATTTAAATGGAGAAAAATTGCAAAGTGCTGCAGTACAGTGGCACCTGGGGACCATGGTACATGAAACACAAAAGGTTAGTATGTAGGTACAGCAAGTGATCAGGAAGGCCAATGGAATTTTGGCCTTTATTGCAAAGGGGATGGAGTATAAAAGCAAGGAAGTCTTTCTACAGTTATACAGGGTATTGGTGAGGCCGCACCTGGAATACTGCGTGCAGTTTTGGTTTCCATATTTAAGAAAGGATATACTTACTTTGGAAGCAGTTCAGAGAAGGTTTACTAGGTTGATTCCAGAGATGAGGGGATCGACTTACGAGGAAAGGTTGGGTAGGTTGGGCCTCTACTCATTGGAATTCAGAAGAATGAGAGGAGATCTTATTAAAACGCATAAGATTATGAGGGGGCTTGACAAAGGTGGATGCAGAGAGGATGTTTCCACTGATGGGTGAGACTAGAACTAAAGGGCATGATCTTAGAATAAGGGGACGCCCATTTAAAACAGAGATGAGGAGGAATTTCTTCTCTCAGAGGGTTGTAAATCTGTGGAATTCGCTGCCTCAGAGAGCTATGGGAGCTGGGACATTGAATAACTTTAAGACTGAGATAGACAGTTTCTTAACTGATAAGGGATTAAGGGGTTATGGGGAGCGGGCAGGGAAGTGGACCTGAATCCATGATCGGATCAGCCATGATCGTGTTAAATGGTGGAGCAGGCTCGAGGGGCCGTATGGCCTACTCCTGCTCCTATTTCTTATGTTCTTATGTTCTCCTTAGCTTACTCTAAGACTGCCCGCTGCGCTTGTTCTTGATGACTCCACCATCCCTGCCCGCAGGCGGTGACGTAGTGTTTCTGGGGTTGGTACCAAGCTTATTCTTTCTAAGATCTCGGATAGTGCGCACCTGTTGCTGGGGGGGGGCCCGCAGACAGCAATGTGGAGGGCCCGGCTTGGGGTTCTTCAGAGGCTGGTTTGGGGATTGGAGTGAGAGTGGCAGCTGATTCTGTCAATGGGTGTGGGGTCTGGGCATGTTCCCTTATTGCAGCAGCTAACTCCGACATGCCGTCCCTCATGCACTCTGACAGTGTCTCAACGACCTGCAACATTTCCTCCCTCATGTTGAGCAAAACTGTCTCAACCATCTCTGACATTCTCTCCCTGATGTTCACTGACATCATATCAGCTACCTGTGACATTCCCTCCCTCATGGTCACTGACATGGTTTCAGCTGACTGAGATATTCCCTCACTCATGGTCCCGGACATCGTTCCCATTTCTCGTGAGATTGCTGTTACTTCTCCCGACAGTCCCGCTACCTCATCACCCACTCCAATGATGGTGTCCAGGAGTGATTGCATCAGGTCAGTGCTCTCCCCACTCATTGCCATTATGTGAACCACATCTGTTAGATCCTGCACCTCAGGAGAGCGCGGTCGAGCTCTCCTTCCCCTCCTCCCCACGGGTGTGGCTCACACCCCACCTTTGGGACCCACAGCCTCGGAAGCTGGGGCCCTGGGTGTGCCTCGCTGCACCACACCACTGGGACCAGCAGCCTCCGACGTTACGAAACCATGGAATGTCCCATCAACACTCAAACTACTAGTCACAGAAGGGGCTGGCACCTCAGTGGGCGGCACCTGCACCTCCACCAAAATCAGTAAAACAGTGAGGGCTTTATCCATTTCCATCCCCTCCCCTTCCCCCTACCCTTCACGCTCTTGTCTGGAGGGTGGGATTGGAAGATGTTCTCCTCTTCAGGCTTGTCCGTGTCTGGATCTTCTTCTGCATCATCAGGGTTGGCCTCAAGTTCTGCAAAATATAACAGAACACAGACGAATAGTTATCAGCAGAGGATGGGGCAGGGTGGGTGGCATGAGTAGGCTCACACAGCGCAGGCAGCAGGCTGATTTGAAGAACCATGATGAATGATAGCACATTGCATCAACCAAAGCGTAGCTGACGATGACATCCCCAGGAACTGAGGCATAGCTAGCCCATGCAGTACTTAACATTTAGCAAAACCAGACTGTGCAATTTGCAGGATTTACCCTCTCCCGCGAGTGTGGGCCCAGCTTGTGCAGTGGTGGTTGCTTTTCTCCAGGCAGGACCCAACAAAGCAGCGACCCTTTCTGCCAAGGGTGTTAGTGGCTGCAGATTTGCCAGGCCTCCTCCTGTTCGAGTTCTTTCCCTTTTATTATGTGCCACCTTCCTCTGCAAAGATGAAAATATAACTTTTTAGAGAGGGTGTCTTTCTGCTGGGTGGGACATACAGTTGGTCACATTTATAATTGCAATTCCATTGTTTAAATGAAAATATTACTTACACTAACTACTTGACCAAGGTCCTGCCACTTCTTTTTACACTGACCTCCAGATCTCGTCGTGTTCACCATTGCGCAGTAATCTTCTGCAACTTGGTTCCAGCATTTCTTCATTTCTTTGGGTGGAACTTTTATGTAACCTCTGCTGGTGTCCAGCTCCTGCCATCTGTTCTCAATCACAGTAACTAGTGCCTTAACTTCATCCTGTAAGAAATTCTTGGTCTTTCTCACACAGCATTCCTTCTCACACACACAACTGGCTCTTTAAAAATGGCCGATTGCCAACCTGGAGCTGTACTGCGCATGCACGTCCATTAAAATAATGTCAAAAACGTCACTTTATTTGTCGCGCATGCACAGAAGGTGCGGCATCGTTTTTTCGGCGCAGACAGCAGGTTCCACCCACCACCCCCCCCCCCCCCCCCACCCCCCGCGAGGCGACTGGACAACTGCACGGTGCCAAATTTGAATTATACATTTGGGGAAACTTTGGCAAAATATTTCTGGTTCATTTCTAGCCTAGAAAAATGGGCATAACTCTGGCAATATGCTAGAAAATGGGGTTTGGGCAAAATTGAGCCTCATGAAAGTAAGAGGCAATGGCACATTGATGAGAAGGTTCAATGGCCATTTTATTACAAAGAAATTGTCATTGCTTAAAGAATGTGATCCACTGTGAGCACCATAAGCCATAGAATCTGTAGATGCAATCAAGCAAACACATAGAAAACTATACAATTTCAAGCAGAGGAAGAATTGTAATAAGTCTGGGAGATGTAATATATACACACAGCAGGGAGAGCTGCTTAGCTGTAAATGCTAAGTGCCACAAGTACAAAAAAAATGGATATTTCACAAAGATATATCTTTCAACCAAGATCTAGAAACACTAAAGGAAAATGATGTATGATGTAGAAAGTGATTATGATCAAGAGCAAGTATCTCTAAATTAACTCTATTTTAGCTCACAGTTGGAAATAGGAACAGTGGAAGTTAATGCTGATTGGATTGAAGACATCATAGTTAGAAATATTAAAATCAACTTCAAGTTGAACACTGGTGCAGACTGATGTAATAACTTGAAACAATACACCAAAATCAGTTAAAGGACAAGTTGTTAAGATGATTGTCCATTGACCTGGTATCATTCACCAAACACAAAAGGACAGACAGACCAGAAACGGTCATCTCTGGGGAAATGCATGTATATTGAAATTCTAATGGGTAGAAATTCGGTCACGTAGCGCTCCTGGAAAGGGTCTGAACAGGGGCGCTAAAGGGGTTGGAGCCGCGAGTGCTGGCATTTGCGCCGTTCGGCACATTCAGTGTGCCGGTGCCGGTGGCACTGACCAGTACTGCCCTGGAGCGTCGAGCCAGTGTGCAACGCCCCCGGTTTCAACAGTGCGATGATTTTTGTTTCCCGTTGGCCCTGCCTGGTAAAGCAGGCGGACCGAGCTGTTCCAGCAGTGGTGAGGGAAGGAATGACTAAATGAGGTAAGTGTAATTTGCATATACATTAATCCCAATGACTTAAAAAATTGGCAATGAAGGGAACATTACCCTTTGCCAACAAGTGTTAATGTACGAGTCTTTTCAATCCTTGATGCAAGGTCAGGACACTGGTAAATAGCTTTTGATGAGGGAAGCAGTAAACTAATAACATTAAATAACCTGGTTTCACCATGCAGATTCACACACATGTCCACTGGCATTTCATCAGTGCTGAAAGTGTCGCAGCAAAAAATCCATGAAGTCCTAAACAACTTGCATTCATATAGCATCTTCATTGTTCCAAAATGTCCAAAAGTACTTCACAAAGGCATAATCAGAAATAAATAAATGCCAGGCCTAAGAATTGGCTACAATGAGGGGAAAGAGGGGGATTATAATGAGCATCTTAAAGGAAGAGAGGTAGGTGAAACAGCAGAGGGACATAGGCAGGAAATTGTAGGGCCCAGGCAGTTGAAGAGAATCTATACAGACAGTAAAAGTGTTCCTATTGCTATGTGTTTACCATGAGGAAGTATTAAATCACTGGCACGGGGAAACACTAAGCATCTGTGACCTGCATAATGCAATTGTGCAATGCTGGTTAGGAGATTTGGCCGATATCTCCTGCTGTTTCTTGGAAGGATTCAGAGCGTAAAAGTTCAAGGCAGCTGTTTCTCTGACAGCCATCCCGTTCTAGTTTTGAGGTTTGGTTACAGGAATGTGCACAGTTCCATGACAGGCTCCTTCACGAATAGTAATCTCTACTCGCAGGCTTCTTTGCACATTTCCACATGGTATTGTCTTGTAAACACTGGTTGCAGTTTAATGGAAGACTCTCATCCTCCTCCTTTTCCTCCTCCACAACCCGTATATGTAAAGGGATGCACTGGATGGATAGTTCATTTATAGACAGCTCACAATGAAACTGGCACACATAGCAGATAGGATCCAGCTTTACTTACTGGTAAAACAGCTAAACAGCAAAGAATCAAATAAATAGATAAAAATAAATAGATTCTACTTGCAATAAAGCCTAAACAAATGGATCTTCCAAGTATATTCCCTTACAGCTCTTTTTATATCAGCATGGTGCAGCTGGTGTACTGCTCAGATGCTCCATCTGCATAATGGAGCCATAATCCAATTTAAATCATTTCATAGCCTTAATGAGTGTAGTGTACAACAGCTGTGCAGGTTCTCAATGGCACAAGTTCTTCAGGACTGCATTATAGCATGCTCTGCACACTAGGTGCTCAGCCAGCCCCAAGCTGCAGGGACCCATAACACACTTTAAGGGCACCGAACACTGCATTATCTGCTCAAAACCTACTGGTCTAGCATTAACAGAAATATTCAGGAGCTTGTATTGTCATATACAATGTGTCGGCACAATCAGAAATCTGAAATAAAATAACCACTGAAGCTGCAGAGAAAAACAAATAGACCATGGAAAATGTTTGCTACAGCTCTGCTCATGTGCAAGAGTAATACCTTTCTGCTGGTAGTAGGCAACTATTAGTGTCACTTTGAATTGACATATTTGGCAGACATAAAAGCAAACACAATCATTAATGCAATGAAGTCAATCCTAGCAAGGCATGAAGTGTGTAACTTCAGACGATGAACCACAATGCCCATGTTCTTAGTTAAAAGACTTTGCAGAACAGTGGCAACTCAAGCACATTTTCACCAGTCCATATCATAGGTTAATGGATTTGCAGAATCAACAGGAGTGAAAATCTGCCCAGCCCAGCTATGGGCTGATGTATAAAAAAAGTGTGGTGAGATTGCCCTGCGCCCCGATTGCGAGCGGTAACCAGCTGGGGCCAGGACTTTCTGTGCCAGCGCAGCAGTCCCACCCCCGTCGCTGAATTGGACTTATCACCACTCAAAGGAAGTGGAGCACAATCTCACTCTTCAACGCGCTTCAGCACTCCTCCCCTTCGCTTAAAGGTGAGGGCCGCTGTGCACTCTGCAAGATCTCTAATGGGCTCCATTAGGCCACCAGGGCAGCGTGGGACCAGGCCTGCAACCCGGCACCCAAAACAAAGTGCTGGGCAGGAGTGTTGGGGTTGCGGAGGGGAGTCGTGAGCCAGGTGGAGAGCGAATAGCCCTTGTCTCCCACCAACCAGCCGCAAGCTTGACATGGTGGCTGGAAGAGTGCTGGCACACTGGACTGGAGCAGAATGAAGGCATCGTGACTGCTGTCGGGAAGTGGGCATTGACACTGAGGATTCGCTGTTTGTGGTCACACACCAACTGCACACTAACTGTTTATCCCATCTATTATTTCACACTACCCCTCCTTAACTACAATGTCTGCATCGTCCTTTTCTTCTGTGATGACGGCATCGTCCATCTTTTGAGAATTCTTTGAGATGATGTAGAAAGTCTGTTTACTATACCATAATGAGTATTTAATATATTTATTTATAGTAGTATATATTTTCATGGTATATATTTGCAGTTATTTATTGTTCAAATATTCAAATTGGTCATGTTTTAGCAGGAAAATTGTTAAATGAGAATATCTAAAATCATTGCAGAAACAGCTAAGCTTTTGATAGCTGTCTATTCAAATTCAAACACTGGAGTGTAATAAAAACATAAGAAATAGGAGCATGAGTTGGCCGTTCGGCCCCTCGAGCCTGCTCTGCCATTCAATAAGATTATCTACCTCAATTCCATTTTCCAGCATTATCTGCATATCCCTTGATTCTCTTAATATTCAAAAATCTATTGATCTCTGTCTTGAATATACTCAAAGACTTAGCCTCCACAGCCCTCTGAGGTAGAGAATTCCAAAGATTCATCATCCTCTGAGTGAAGAAGTTTCTCCTCATCTCAGTCCTAAATGGCCGACCCCTTATTCTGAGATGTGACTCCTGGTTCTAGACTCCCCAGCCAGAGAAAACATCCTCCCTGCATCTACCCTGTCAAGCCAGTAAGAAATTTGTATGTTTCAATGAGATCATCTATCATTCATCTAAACTCTAGAGAATATCGGCCCAGTCTACTCAATCTCTCCTCATAGAACAATCCACTCATCCCAGGAATCAGTCTGGTGAACCTTCATTGCACTCCCTCTATGGCAAGTATATTCTTCCTTAGATCAAAACTGTACACAATACTCCAGGTGCGGTCTCACCAGTGCCCTATACAATTGCAATATGTCTTTAATCTTATACTCAAATCCTCTTGTAATAAAGGCCAACATACCACTTGCTTTCTTAATTGCTTGCTGTATCTGCATGCTAACTTTCAGTGATTTATGTAAAAGGACACCCAGGTCCCTCTGAACACCATTTCCCAATCCCTCATATTTAAAAAGTACTCTGTTTTTCTATTTTTCCTATCAACATGGATAACTTCACATTTCTCCACTATATTCCATTTGCCATGTTCTTGCCCATTCACTTAGCCTGTCTTTATCCCCTTGAAGCCTCTTTGCATCCTCCTCACAAACTTACATTCCCACCTAGCTTTGTATCATCAGCAAATTTGGATATATTACATTTGGTCACCTCATCCAAATCATTGATATAGATTGTGAATAGCTGGGGCCCAAGCACCGATCCTTGCGATACCCCTCTAGTTACAGTCTGTCAACGTGAAAATAACCCGTTTATTCCCACTCTCTGTTTTCTGTCCATTAACCAATCCTCAATCTATGCTAGTATATTATCCCCAATCCCATGAGCCATAATTTTGTTTAATAACCTCTGATATGTGGCACCTTCTGAATGCCTTCTGAAAATCCAAATAAACCACATCCACTGGTTCCCCATTATCTATTCTACTAGTTACACCCTCAAAAATCTCTAAGCGATTTGTCAAACATGATTTCCTTTTCATAAATCCGTGTTGGCTTTGGCCAATCCTATTATTGTTTTCTAAGTGCCCTGTTACCACGTCCTTAATAATAGATTCTAGCATTCTCCCTATGACTGATGTCAGGCTAACTGTTTCTGTAGTTCCCCATTTTCTCCCTCCCTCCTTTCTTAAATAGCGGGGTTACATTAGCTTCCTCCAATCTGCGAGAATCGTTCTAGAATCTATGGAATGTTGGATGATGACAACCAATGCATCCACTATCTCTATAGCCACCTCTTTCAAAACCCTGGCATATAGGCCATCAGGTTCAGGGATTTATCAGCGTTCAATCCCATTAATTTCTCCAGTACTATTTTTTTTACTTATACTAATTTCTTTCAGTTCCTCATTCTCACCAGACCCTTGGTTCTCCATTATTTCCAGGAGGTTTTTGTGTCTTCTTCTGTGAAGACAGACACAAAGTATTTGTTTAATTTCTCTGCCATTTCCTCATTCCCTATTATAATTTCTCCTGTCTCAGTCTTTAAGGAACCCACACTTACTTTCGCTAGTCTTTTCCTTTTTACATACCTATAGAAACTTATACCGTCTGTTTTTATGTCTCCCGCTAGTTTACTCTTATATTCTATTTTCCCTTTTGTTATCAATTTCTTGGTCCTCCTTTGCTGAATTCTAAAATCCTCCCAATCCTCAGGCTACTGCTCTTTTCGGCAATATTATAAGCCTCTTCCTTTGATCTAATACTATCTTTAACTTCTCTTGTTAGCCAAAGTTGGACCACTTTTCTTGTGGGGTTTTTGTGCCTGAAAGGAATGTATGTTTGTTGTAAATTATGTATTAATTCTTTAAATGCCAGCCATTGCTTGTCTACCATCATACCTTTTAATGTAGTTTCCCAATCTGCCTTATCCAACACTTCCCTCATATCTACTTAGTTTTGTTTGTTTAGATTTAAGACCCTAGTTTCGGATTTAACTAAATCACTTTCAAACGCAATAAAAAATTCTATCATATTATGGTCACTCTTCCCTAATGGCCTATTTACTGCAAAGTTATTAATTAACCCTTTCTCATTGCACAATACTAGATCTAAAATAGCCTGTTCCCTGGTTGATTCCTCAACATACTGATCTTGAAAGCCATCTTGTATATATTCCATGAATTCCTCCTCTACACTATTACTGCATACATGGTTTGCTTAGTCTATATGTAGATTAAAGTCCCCAATGATTATTGTATTAATTAATGTTGTTACTTGTGCCTCTCATTTCCTGATTCATGCTGTGCCCTACAAATACTACTGTTTGGGGGCATATAAACAACTCCCATCAATGTTTTCTGCCCCTTGCTGTTTCTTAGCTCCACCCAAACTGAATCTACATCATGATTTTCTAAGCTAAGATCATTTATCCCATTTTTTATTATCAGGGATACCCCTCCTCCTTTTCCATTTTTCCTATCTCTTCTAAAAGTTAAGGATCCTGGAATATTTAGGGCCAGAATTTGATGAAGGACTATGCATGCCCAAGTGCCGCCCAAAGGACCGCCGATTGCCGTCGAGATCCCTGACGGTTCTTTGGGCGTGATTTTCATCACCTAGGTCCCTTGAAGGTCGACGTGTGGCAAATCTGTGATATATGCTGACAATCTGGGCGGCAGCCGGCGGGAGCTCTCATTCTCGGCGGAAAAGGCGCTTGCTGCCCAAGTGCCGCCGAGGATGGAGTCGGGCCCATGGAGGGTCGAAGAGCTGAAAATTAAAATCATCAAAAAAAGAAAAAAAATCCATCGGAAGACCTTCAGGGGATACCATTGAGGTAAGTCGCTATGACATTTTTTTTTTAAAGTTCACTGACCTTTTTTTCAGGATCTTCATACTTACCGTCAGGGACAGGCCAGCCTCCAGCGAGCGGTTCACCCCCATTCTGGCGCCGGCTCCCGCCCTCACCAATCTGGCAGCTCGGCGGGCAGGAGGTCACTTATGCCACTCGGCCGTCCGCTGATGTCAGCGGGCGGTTCCCGGTGGCTCTCCCTTCCCGCCCGCTTCAGCCCACCTCGAAAGTGGCTCTGGGCGGATCTTCACGAGGAATGTCGGCGGCAGTGAGCGGCAGTCGGCAGCAGTCGGCGGTCAGGTGATCAAATTCGGGCCCTTAGTTCCCAACCTTGGTCACTTTGCTACCACATCTCCAGAATGGCTATTAGATCAAACCTATTAATTTCTATCTGCACTATTAATTCATCTATTTTGTTGCAAATGCTTCACGCATTCAGATATGGTGCCTTTAGCTTTGACTTTTTTCTATTTTTCCTTGATGTCACCTTAGTCAGTAATGCCCTGTTACCTTTGTTACTCTCTCTGTCCCTTCCTGACCCACTCTGCTTATTTTTACCCAAAACTCTGCTCAGCTCTAGAGCCTTGACATTTCTCTTGCTGCTTTTAAATTGAGTCTTTCCTGAATCCTCCCACCCCTCCTTCATTAGTTTTAAGCCCTGTCTACAACTTAGTTATTCGATTCGCCAGGACACTGGTTCCAGCCCGATTTAAGTGGAGCCCATCCCAGTGGAACAGCTCCCTCTTTCCCCAGTGCCCATCCCAACGGAACAGCTCCCCCTTTCCCCAGTGCCCCATGAAGCAAAACCCCTGCCTCCCACACCACTCTTTGAGCCACGCATTTAACTTTCTAATCTGCTTATCCCTATACCAATTGGCTCGAGGCTCAGGTAACAATACAGAGATTATTACCTTTGAGGTTGTGCTTTTTAATTTGGACCCTAGCTCCTCAAACTCTTTCAGCAGAACCTCATTCCTAGCTCTACCTATGTCATTGGTTCCTACGTGAACCATGACAACTAGACCTTCCCCTTCCTACTCCAAGTTCTTCTCCAGCCATGAGGAGATGTCTTTAATCCTGGCACCAGGCAGGCAACACAACCTTCGGAACTCCCTGTCGTGGCTGCAGAGAACAGTATCTATCCCTCTGACTATACTGTCCCCTATCACAATTACGTTCCCTTTCACTCCACCCACTTGAATGGCTTCCTGCACCATGGTGCCATGGTCAGCCTGCTCATCCATCCTGCAGGCTTTTCCCTCCTCCACACAGGCAGCAAAAACCTCATACCTGTTCGATAAGGGCAAAGGCCAAAGCTCCTCCAGCACTGCACCTGGGGTCCCCTTACCTGCCTGAGTTGCATTCACACCATCCTGTCCCTGACCACAAACAGATCTGTACCATTACCTGACCTTAGGGGTGTGACTGCGTCCTGGATGAAGATGTCCAGGTAACACTCTCCTCAGGAGATTGATTTGGGCCATGCAGTTAAGCCCTGGGAGTTAAAATCTCTTGCTGGTAGTGTTGGATCAGGAAGCAGCGCAATGGATCATGCCTGAAAATGTGAAATTCTCTACCAGATGCTAGAAAGCTATGGTTTGACTCTGGTGTAATAGTTTGGCCAGGTTGTTTGTGTGTTTCTTATGCCAGGCCCTTGGACCAAATTTTATTGAGTGATTCAGGTGTCAATATCCGTACCAGATTGGGAAGGTGGCTAGCAACCACAATTTATGTTAACGATTTAGACTTTGGAATCAAAATAACAATTTCTAAATTTGCGGATGACACCAAATTAGGGAGGATAGTCAATACTGAGGAGGACAGCAACAAATTACAGGAGGACAATAATAAACTTGCAGAATGGGCATATAATTGGCAAATAAAGTTCAACACAGATAAATGTGAGATATTACATTTTGGTAGGATGAATAGTGAGGTCACTTATCACTTGGAGGGTGCGAGTCTAGGTGGGGTAAAGGAACAAAGGGCTCTCGGAGAACAAACACACAAATCGCTAAAAGTTGTGACACAGGTTAGCAAGGCCATAAAAAGCAAACCAAGCACTAGGGTTTATTTCTAGAGGTATAGGGCTAGATAGGAAAAAGGTAATTTTACACCAAAATTACCATTTTCGCTGCGCTACCGTTTTCAGCCTTTTGGTAAAATCGGCATTGCACATGAATTCGTGGCGCAAACTGCGAGTTTCAGGAACTTTAGGCCGAGGCCAGTAGTGCTGCGAGAGAGGCCTTGGGGTCGGTGGAGGGGGGTGTGGAAATTACAAAAAACATTCACAAAACATTCAAAAAACACTTAGCTAATAAATCGCTGCAACATAATTTTTTAAAAAACTTTTACTTACCTTTTTGCAGGTCTTCAAACTTACCACTGCTCGAAGGGCTCTACTGACAGGTTTGACCCTGTCAGTATTGTGGGTGTGGTGTACGGGTCCCGACGGAGCCATAAGTACCACAGCAATGCAATCCGCGGCAATGCATGTCGTTTCACGGCGGCGCTCCTCTCCCCGACAGTACGTGAAAGTGCCGCCGTAAAGAGGGGACTTAGGATCCCGCCGACCGGGTTTTTGCCGCGGAGGGTCAAATCACAACGAAAACCCAGTTGCAAAGTCGGCCAAAGTCTAGCCGATAGAATTGATAGGGGCTACGGGGAAAGAGCAGGGAGTGGGACTAATTAGATATCTCTACCAAAGAGCCAGCACATGCACGATGGGTCAAAATGCTTCCTTCTATGCTGTATCATTCTGGCACAGTCAGTAGAAGAGAAACAATTAAGACAGAAAGAGAATCATGATAGAGGTAGATTAAGAGAGAGAAGTGTGAAATTAAATCAGAAGGTGAGAATGAAGAACCGTCACCATAAATGGTCAACGTGGTTACCAGGAAGATATGTGGTCCTCGTACATATTTGGTCAAGATGTTTGATCATGGAAAGGTTAGGTTTGTTCACATTGATCATATTTTACCTACATACGTGGAAGGAGTTGGAAGTTGGAATGATTTGATTATTTCTGACTCGTCAGATAGTTTTGTTACAAGTAGAGTACCAATAGCATATCCAACATCAAATCTACTCAACATAAATCCAAGTGAAAGTCAGAAATTAAGTCTGAGTCCAAGTCAGGCAGATGAACAGTCTGAAGTTGTAGAGAGTTCAAATGTAGATCAATGGCATTCCTTGGAGGAAAACTGTCCTCAGGATCAGCCAAGAATGAGTCTAAGTTTGATGCCACGTTTGGAAGGTTCTGTTTGAGAGCAAAGGTATCCTCTTTGAAACAGAAAACCAGTGGTTAAGTTTGATTTGTAAATATGGCAAAATAAGTCCATGGGTTAGACCCTCTACTTTTGTGGTTATCGCCCAATTTCCGGCGTCGGTGGTAAAAGAGGGGTTTCAGATCGCCAGCTTCTCGCCCATTCTCAAACCACCTCGTCTCCACTTTTGAAAATAGGCGTTACCGCAAGTGATATAAAATGGGTGGTAGCGTTAAATTTTTTTGACTTTCTGCCGTAAAGTGTGGCCGTCTTTAAGCAGCGGCATGGCAATGCTTGATTCCCGGGATTTTGGAGGTCAAGGGTCACCATGACATGCGCGGAAGAGAAGACAGAGAGAGGGGGAGCTCAGAGAGACTGAAGGCGTGGCTGGGTGTGGTGTGGCTGCTTTTGGAGGAAGGAGGGTACAGAAGGGAGGGATTCAAATTCCTGGGACATTGGAACCGGTTCTGGGGGAAGTGGAACCAGTACAAACTGGATGGTCTGCACCTGGGCAGGACCGGAACCAATGTCCTAGGGGGAGTGTTTGCTAGTGCTGTTGGGAGGAGTTAAACTAATATGGCAGGGGGATGGGAACCTATGCAGGGAGACAGAGGGACATAAAATGGAGGCAGAAGCAAAAGATAGAAAGGAGAATAGTAAAAGTGGAGGACAGAGAAACCCAAGGCAACAAACAAAAAGGGCCACATTACAGCAAATTTCAAAAGGTCAAAGTGTGTTAGAAAGACAAGCCTGAAGGCTCTGTGCCTCAATGCGAGCAGTATTCGGAATAAGATGGACGAATTAACTGCGCAGATAGCAGATAACGGTTATGATGTAATTGGCATCACAGAGACATGGCTCCAGGGTGACCAAGGCTGGTAACTCAACATCCAGGGGTATTCAACATTTACGAAGGATAGACAGAAAGGAAAAGGAGGTGGGGTGGCATTGCTGGTTAAAGAGGAAATTAATGCAACACTAAGGAAGGACATTAGCTTGGATGATGTGGAATCGGTATGGGTGGAGCTACAGAATACCAAAGGGCAGAAAACGCTAGTGAGAGTTGTATACAGACCACCAAACAATAGTAGTGAGGTTGGGGACAGCATCAAACAAGAAATAAGGGATGCGTACAATAAAGGTACAGCAGTTATCATGGATGACTTCAATCTACATATTGATTGGGCTAACCAAACTGGTTGCAATGCAGTGGAGGAGGATTTCCTGGAGTTTATTAGGGATGGTTTTCTAGACCAATATGTCGAGGAACCAACTCGAGAGCTGGCCAACCTAGAGAAAGGACTAATTAGCAATCTTGTTGTGCGAGGCCCCTTGGGGAAGAGTGACCATAAGATGATAGAATTCTTTATTAAGATGGAGAGTGATACAGTTAATTCAGAAACTAGGGTCCTGAGCTTAAGGAAAGGATGGTTTGAGGCGTGTTTTGGCTAGAATAGACTGGCACATGATACTTAAAGGGTTGATGGTAGATAGGCAATGGCAAACATTTAAAGATCACATGGATGAACTTCAGCAATTGTACATCCCTGTCTGGAGTAAAAATAAAACGGGGAAGGTGGCTCAACCGTGGCTAACAAGGGAAATTAAGGATAGTGTTAAATCCAAGGAAGAGGCATATAAATTGGCCAGAAAAAGCAGCAAATCTGAGGACTGGGAGAAATTTAGAATTCAGCAGAGGAGGACTAAGGGTTTAATTAAGAGGGGGAAAATAGAGTACGAGAGGAAGCTTGCTGGGAACATAAAAACTGACTGCAAAAGCTTCTGTAGATATGTGAAGAGAAAAAGATTACTGAAGACAAACATAGGCCCCTTGCAGTCGGATTCAGGTGAATTTATAATGGGGGAACAAAGAAATGGCAGACCAATTGAACAAATACTTTGGTTCTGTCTTCACGAAGGAAGACACAAATAACCTTCCGTAAGTCCGAAGGGACCGACTGTCTTGTGAGAAGGAGGAACTGAAGGATATCCTTATTAGGCGGAAAATTGTGATAGGGAAATTGATGGGATTGAAGGCCCATAAATCCCCGGGGCCTGATAGTCTGCATCCCAGAGTACTTAAGGAAGTGGCCCTAGAAATAGTGGATGCATTGGTGATAATTTTCCAACAGTCTATTGACTCTGGATCAGCTCCTATGGACTGGAGGGTAGCTAATGTAACACCACTTTTTAAAAAAGGAGGGAGAGAGAAAACAGGTAATTATAGACCGGTTAGCCTGACATCAGTTTTGGGGAAAATGTTGGAATCAATTATTATGGATGAAATAGCAGCACATTTGGAAAGCAGTGAGGATCGTTCCAAGTCAGCATGGATTTATGAAAGGGAAATCATGCTTGACAAATCTTCTGGAATTTTTTGAAGATGTAACTAGTAGAGTGGACAAGGGAGAACCAGTGGATGTGGTGTATTTGGACTTTCAAAAGGCTTTTGACAAGGTCCCACACAAGAGATTGGTGTGCAAAATCAAAGCACATGGTATTGGGGGTAATGTACTGACGTGGATAAAGAATTGGTTGGCAGACAGGAAGCAAAGAGTCGGGATAAACGGGTCCTTTTCAGAATGGCAGGCAATGACTAGTGGAGTGCCGCAGGGGTCAGTGCTGGGACCCCAGCTATTTACAATATACATTAATGAGTTAGACAAAGGAATTGAGTGTAGTATCTCCATGTTTGCAGATGACACTAAACTGGGTGGCGGTGTGAGCTGTGCGAAGGACACTAAGAGGCTGCAGGGTGACTTGGACAGGTTAGGTGAGTGGGCAAATGCATGGCAGATGCAGTATAATGTGGATAAATGTGAGGTTATCCACTTTGAGGGCAGAAACACGAAGGCAGAATATTATCTGAATGGCGGCAGATTAGGAAAAGTAGAGGTGCAACGAGACCTGGGTGTCATGGTTCATCAGTCATTGAAAGTTGGCATGCAGGTATAGCAGGCGGTGAAGAAGGCAAATGGTATGTTGACCTTCATAGCTAGGGGATTTGAGTACAGGAGCAGGGAGGTCTTACTGCAGTTGTACAGGGCCTTGGTGAGTCCTCGCCTGGAATATTGTGTACAGTTTTGGTCTCCTAATCTGAGGAAGGACATTCTTGCTATTGAGGGAGTGCAGCAAAGGTTCACCAGACTGATTCCCGGGATGGCTGGTCTGACATATGAGGAGAGACTGGATCAACTGGACCTTTATACACTGGAGTTTAGAAGGAGAGAGGGGATCTCATAGAAACATATAAGATTCTGACGGGACTGGACAGGTTAGATGCGGGAAGAATGTTCCCGATGTTGGGGAAGTCCAGAACCAGAGGACACAGTCTTAGGATAAGGGGTAAGCCATTTAGGACTGAGATGAGGAGAAACTTCTTCACTCAGAGACTTGTTAACTTGTGGAATTCCCTGCCACAGAGAGTTGTTGATGCCAGTTCATTGGATATATTCAAGAGGGAGTTAGATATGGCCCTAACGGCTAAAGGGATCAAGGGGTATAGAGAGAAAGCAGGAAAGGGGTACTGAGGGAATGATCAGCCATGATCTTATTGAATGGTGGTGCAGGCTCGAAGGGCCAAATGGCCTACTCCTGCACCTATTTTCTATGTTTTCTATGTTTCTATGAGGAATACTTTAAAGCTTCACAGGAAGTAGGCAAACAAAAATTAGCTGTTACCAGCCACATATTTGACCGAATTTGCCCCTTAATGGAGAGAGAGGAGGAGGCATCACAGCAAGCTGTGGAGACTGATGCTGGAAAGAGCAGTGATGTGGGAGAGGAGCACATTGGAAGCCACAAAAGAGCCAGGAGTTTCTCGGATGAGGCAAATGTCTTCCTCCTGCAGGAGGTCGAGTTACGCCAAAGTGATTTGACACAGGGAGGGCGTGGGAAGCCCACCCCAAAGGTCTACCAGAGGATATGGACAGAGATAGCTGAGGTGGTCTCGTTGGCGACCAACGAAGTGTGTGAGGGCAACCAATGCCACAAACGATGAAACGACCTTGTGGAATCCGCAAGAATAAATATTACATTGATTTACATTACTTATGTATTTATATAATTTGGTTTGTAGCAGTCATAAGTGACTATCAGCAAATGTGAGGTGTTGCCGGGAATGTTTTACTCAAAGCCTGCGGTCACGGTGTACGTCTTTAGGTAAAGAATGATAATAATCATAATAATCATGATTACATCTATCGGTTATGTGATGTATCAGTGTCTGTGACAGTACCTAGCAATGGAATCACGCAATTATTTCATGCCATGTCATCCTGTCACCTTTTGCAGAAGAAGCTATCGACGATGAGGTCCATGCAGAGTTGAACAGGCGGGGGGCCACCAGTCCCCAGCGACATCACTGACATGGAGGAGCAGGTGCTCACACTTGTGGGGAAGCGCCCCCGGACAGACACGGATGCATCTGCAGACCCTGAAGTGAAGCCACGTGAGTAAAGCTTACACTATTGCGTCATGTAAAGTCTATAGATTCCCCACCCACTCATATCCGAACAATCATATATGATAGATGATTTATAAAAGTGTCATAGAAATAATGCTGGCCGAATGAAAATCATTGCAATGCACAATGTGTTGATGGTCATGAAATGTGATGTCTGTGATGGTTTTGAGAGCGGTGGTCCTTTTCTCGTGCATGTGCTGTGTGTAGCGCTGGACTCACCTTGTCACCCTAGCACCCACCTCTCCTCTAATAACCTCTTTTGTGTTTAGCAGCTCAGTCAGCAGCGCGACCCCAGGCAAGGCCACAGAGGCTATGAGGTGGGGGCGCGTGGTAGGAGTCGGCGGACAATCCTACTGCATCTGGTGCTGAAGAGCTCCGATTCTCGCCCATCTAACCGCTGGGTCTGTTCTCGCCGGATGAGAGCGCAGACTTCGAAGAACCTGCATCGCCACGCTCCAGAAGCCATTCCAACCCAAGGCCATCTAGTAGTCCCGGTCATTCCCGCCTCCACTCTGGAGGTACTGGCCCCAAGCACCTCACCACAAGGCACTCCAT
This sequence comes from Pristiophorus japonicus, assembly GCF_044704955.1. Classification (NCBI taxonomy): domain Eukaryota; kingdom Metazoa; phylum Chordata; class Chondrichthyes; family Pristiophoridae; genus Pristiophorus; species Pristiophorus japonicus. Next base: position 185,795,486 of record NC_091977.1, read on the forward strand.
TTGTCCCCAGGATGGCGCTGACCTCGCGGAGGCCTCGTGGACACGGCACATCACGAGCGCGACATGAGAGCGGAGAGGTGGTACAGTTGTCCAGGAGGACTGTACACATTGATACCAGCTCATCGAAACATTGGGAGGCATATCCCGACAGCTGGCCACCATTACGGAGTACATTCCGCGGATGGCGGAGGCCTTGGATGAGATAGCCAGGAACACTGCTGGCACAGGCCCCCCAGTGGTCCCAGGGTGCAGCACTCCACCCCTAGGCTCCGCACCGCCACTGAGAATGACAGATGAAAGCAAGGACCAAGATCCTGCTTCTGCATCAGAGAATGTTGCCCCCTTGGCACCCTCTGCTCCCATACCCGTGCAATCACCGAATCTGCCTTCATCTCCCACAATGAGGAGCTCCTCGACCAGGCGCCATGGAGTGAGGAGGGAAAGGGATAGAGGTGGGGAGAAGGAGAGAGGGGAAAGGAAAGTGAGGTACATGTACGCAGGTGATGGCTGTGTTATATCACCACCTGCATCGCCACAGCCCTCAAACCTGCCACCAAGCTCATGGTCCACAGGAGTGTATTAATATCTGCCCTTCTGTATGGCTCAGAGACATGGACCACGTACAGCAGACACCTCAAGTTGCTTGAGAAATATCACCAACGATGTCTCCGCAAGATCCTACAAATCCCTGGGAGGACAGATGCACCAACATCAGTATCCTCGTCCAGGCTAACATTCCCAGCATTGAAGCACTGACCACACTCGATCAGCTCCGCTGTGCAGGCCACATAGTTTGTATGCCAGACACGAGACTCCCTAAGCAAATGCTCTATGCATAACTCTTTCATGGCAAATGAGCCAAAGGTGGGCAGCGGAAACGCCATAAGGACGCCCTCATAGCCTCCCTGATAAAGTGCGACATCCCCACTGACACCTGGGAGTCCCTGGCCGAAGACCACCCTAAGTGGAGAAAGTGCATCCGAGAGGGCGCTGAGCTCTTCAAATCTCAACGCCGAGAACGTGAAGAGGTCAAGCGCAGGCAGCAGAAGGAGTGTGCAGCAAACCAGTCCCACCCAACCCTTCCCTCGATGAATGTCTGTCCCACCTGTGACAGGCTCTGTGGCTCTCATATTGGACTGTTCAGCCACCAAGAACTCACTTCAGGAGTGGAAGCAAGTCTTCCTCGATCCCGATGATGATGATGATGGGTAGCACAAACAAAATCGCAGCACAACACGCATGGCTCTGTGACACTAATCATTTGGCTCATTTTAGAGCAGGCTGAGAAATAGGCAAAAAGTGTCCTGCCTGAAAAAGGTGGGGGTCTACTTAACATATGCAGATCTGGATCCTACTCCTGACCCTAGTGCAATTTTGGGGGTTTCCACTAGCAGAGCTCAGTGAAGGAAGGAAACTTCAGAGGTGCATTTGGGACACTGCACTCAGTGGAAGTGAATATACAAGCTACTTAACCAGATCTCCCATCATGATTCGCACCCGGCCCTGCATGCTGCACCCACACGCCTCCACACCCCCACTGCCCCCCCCCCCCCCCCGCCGCTATTACCTGCCCCTCCTTCAATGTGCCTCTGTTGGTTCAGCTCCATGGAGGAGGTGACGGATTTCCTACTCCGCTCCCCACCTCTCCACCCCCCACCTCGATTGGCGAACTGCCAGTCCATGTTGGAAATATACGGCCTATCAAATTAAAATGAGGCCTGACCATGGAAGCTGTTTGGGTCTCTTGCCAGTTACATTGGGTGAACATTCCGATCACTATTGCTCCAACCGCCCAATGTCTGCCTGCAATGAAAATTAAAAGTAAACGTGACTCATGGACTGATTTCGAATCATTTTTATTTCAGTAGTTAAAAGGCATTCAGCTAACATAAACCACTTCTGTCAGACACAGAGCGTTCCTTTTAGGATGTAATTGGCAGTGGTGAGGAGCACAGGTGGGTCGATGTCTGAGAACTACTACCTCATAGCATCATTACAATTCTAAGATCAAACTCCCAGCTTGCCATAATTGGTAGAGACCACAGATGTTGGCTGAAACCAGAGGAATCGTAAGGGGATGAATGTTCTGCACACCACAGTTTGAAGTACAGCAGATATTGGATATCCAAGGTAACTAAAAAATCACTATCCACTAACATAGCACTTAAAAGGGAGATAAACTGTTCTTTTCCTGAAGGGACCTAGGGCAGACCCACAGTATAGTAGAAACCTGAGTCCTAATGAGAAATATTAAAATGTATGAAGCTGCTGTTAGATGGCTGGTCTTATTCTTCCAACGTAGCTCATGAACACATTTTTTTTGTTGTTTATTCTCAAGTGGTTCTTACCAGTCAGGAGGTCCCATTTATTATCTCCTCTACAGAGCATGTATTAGGTGCTATTTTCAGAGATAATCTTGGTTTGTCCTCACAAAGAATTCAAAGTTATTTTAAAAAAGACAGTTTCTTGACTCTCTTCTTAAACAGATGTGTCGGTTTTATTAAATTGGAGTATCAGTGTGGCATTGTAATGTGCACATTTCCTTTTTCAGACTTTTGTGATGTCGTGACGTGCAGGAGTGAAAAATGTCACCATATTGTAAGAGTGGTGTAATTAATATAAAAGCTCGACTACTCTTTGACCCGGAATCAGCAGGCGGGCACCTCGACTAAGTAAGAACACGAACTTTATTCAAGCCGGCAGAGGAAGCATCTCACTTCTCAGACCTCTGAGAACGGATCTTCGACATGGAATACATTTCATGCACGTTTATACTGTTTTACCCGACAAGTACATAATTACTGTTGATTAGTTTCCCATCGTGCATATGCATCATGCTCAACTACCATTGGTTGTTACCTATAATGCGTTGCAGCTGTCTTTGTACAATTTCTGTTTTTACAAAGGTTATCTAATCAAAGGGGTTTCCAATTTCGCACGGCCTCCGTGCTTGTTAATGTGGTTTAAAACTTAACAATGTCCAATGTATTACAAGACCTCTCAGTACATTACCATTTATATCGGTGCTTTAAAAAGGTTAAAACATAACATTGTCCAAGGAGTCACAAAACCTCTCAGTACATTACTATTTTCATTCTATGGTTATTTATTTTCTCTATATTCAATTTTATTCTAACACATATGATATAGAAAAAGTGCAATGACATGGTTCAAAGGAAAAACTGCCAATGCTCGAGATTGAGAAAAAGCAGAAAATAGTTCGGAATACATAGCAAGTCCATCAACATCTGTAAAGAAGCCTAAGTTAATATCTCAGATTAAAGTGCATTATGCTTCAAAACGATGGGTTGTCTGTACTGTCCTGCATTTTCTACTTTTATATTTATTGCAATTCAATTAGGCCTGTCAGATTAGAAATGTCTTACAAGCTCAGGTGTGTATTTCTGGTACCTGAACTGCAAGTGATGGAAAAGTGACAAAGTGCAGTATTACTGAACCAATGTTAGCTGTAGCTAACTCCTAAATTCAGTTCAGAAAGAAACCTTTGGATGCATTACAACTCATCATCATCATAGGCAGTCCCTCGAAATCGAGGAAGACTTGCTTCTACTCTTAAAGTGAGTTCTTAGGCGACTGTACAGTCCAATACAGGAATTACAGCCTCTGTCACAGGTGGGACAGACAGTGGTTGAAGGAAAGGGTGGGTGGAGAGTCTGGTTTGCCGCACGCTCCTTCCGCTGCCTGCGCTTGCTTTCTGCATGATCTTGGCGATGAGACTCGAGGTGCTCAGCGCCCTCCCGGATGCTCTTCCCCCACTTAGGCCGGTCTTTGGTCAGGGACTCCCAGGTGTCAGTGGGGATGTTGCATTTTATCAAGGAGGCTTTGAGGGTGTCCTTGAAACATTTCCTCTGCCCACCTGGGGCTCGCTTACCATTTAGGAGTTCAAAATAGAATGCTTGCTTTGGGAGTCTTATGTTAGGCATGCAAACAATGTGGCCCGCCCAATGGAGTTGGTCGAGTGTGGTCAGTGCTTCGATGCTGGGGATGTTGGCCTGATCGAGGACACTAACATTGGTGTGTCTGTCCTCCCAGGGGATTTGCAGGATCTTGCGGAGGCATCGTTGGTGGTATTTCTCCAGCTATTTGAGGTGTCTACTGTATATGGTCCATGTCTCTGAGCCATACTCGTGAGAGTGAAGGTGTTTTACTGCAATTACATAGGGCCCTGGTGAGACCGCACCTGGAGTATTGTGTACAGTTTTGGTCTCCTAACCTAAGGAAGGATATACTTGCCATAGAGGGAATGCAACAAAGGTTCACCAGACTGATGCCTGGGATGGGCGATTGTCCTATGATGAGAGATTGAGTAGACTAGGTCTATATTCTCTAGAGTTTAGAAGAATGAGAGGTGATCTCATTAAAACATACAAAATTCTTACTGGGCTTGACAGGGTAAGTGCAGGGAGAATGTTTCCCCTGGTTGGGGAGGCTAGAACCAGGGGTCAGTTTCAGAATAACAGATCGGCCATTTAGAACTGAGATGAGAAATTTCTTCACTCAGAGGGTAATGAATCTTTGGAATTCGCTGCCCCAGAGGCTGTGGAAGCTCAGTCGTTGAGTAGATTCAAGACAGAGATCACTAGATTTTTGGATATTAAGGAAATAAGGGATATGAGGATAGTGCAGGAAAGTGGAGTTGAGGTCGAAGATCAGCCATAACCTTACTGAATAGTGAAGCAGGCTCCTGCTCCTATTTCTTATGTTCTTATGATGCTCAGACATCCAAATTTGAAAGGTTGTGTGGAAAAATTCAGTCATGCCATGCTAATAGCAGGTTCAATGTCAGCAGTTGTAGTCAATGTCAGTAGTCCTTAGATTAACATAATGATGTATAATTGCTCGTGATGCAAAGTTCACCTTTGAGCAGAATTCTGTGTTACTACTCTTCAGCTCTGCCTGCTGCAGTGCAGATATGATGTATCCCAGTAACTCAACTGATGGCCTTGCCATCAATGGCAACATATCCCTTAGGAACTTGGGTCTAGAAATTCGTAAATGCCATAAAAGCTGCAGGTACCACTTCGGTCAGGTGTTAACGGCCGCCGAAAATGGTGGCGTTGGTAGGTCCGAAGAATTGGTGCTGGGGACTAATTAACATTAGCCCAGTGCTAAACTCACTGTGCAATGCCATCGTCGTGGCGTTCGCCTCAGCAGGAGGCCCCATTATAGCATGGCTGTCGCATCATTGCAGCAGAAACAGCCTGCTCTGAAAGAAAATAAAAATAATTTTAAAATAGGTGGTTTTTGGATCTTTCAGCTCAAATGCCTTGTTAAAAAAAAAATCAACTTGAAAAGGAATTCCCAAATGGGAGTCATCAGCACCTAAAGCTGAATTCCCTTCCGCACCTAAAAAAATGGGAAAGGTGGTTGAGCACGAACACAAATGGCTCAGCAAGCCTGTGAAGGGGCACCCAGGATCTCGTACACAGCACTCCAGCTTTGTGCAGGGTATCAGCAGGCCCTCCAGAAAGAACGATGTGGGACCACATCAGTGAGGCCATGACCGTTGCCCCTATGATCTGGCCCAAAGAAGCTTCATGACCTCAGACAAGTGGTCAAGGTCAGTGAATGTATCTTCAAAAGCCATCTCCTACCAACTGCACCACTAGCCTCACATACTTCTCAATGCATGACTCCCTCCCACAAATCACTCACCTACCAACAATCTGTACCAAACATGAGGCACACCTCCTATTCTTAGCTTCACCTCACTCCTTTGGAGGAGACAGTGCTGGCCATTCTTGGCACCATGGCCTGTGGCAGGGTTGAAAGGATACAGATGCTTGCACCCTCATACATTATCCTCCTTCTCGCATGCACTCTAAAGAAGAAGAAAAACAAACACCGTCACTCAATTTCACACTCCCAGCCACCAACTCCTCAAGATCGACCAGCAAGGCCATTTTCAAAGTCCCCCACTGAAAGTCAGCAGCCTTCTGGAATTTTTTGAGGATGTTTCCAGTAGAGTGGACAAGGGAGAACCAGTTGATGTGGTATATTTGGACTTTCAGAAGGCTTTCGACAAGGTCCCACACAAGAGATTAATGTGCAAAGTTAAAGCACATGGGATTGGGGGTAGTGTGCTGACGTGGATTGAGAACTGGTTGTCAGACAGGAAGCAAAGAGTAGGAGTAAATGGAGACTTTTCAGAATGGCAGGCAGTGACTAGTGGGGTACCGCAAGGTTCTGTGCTGGGGCCCCAGCTGTTTACACTGTATATTAATGATTTAGACGAGGGGATTAAATGTAGTATCTCCAAATTTGCGGATGACACTAAGTTGGGTGACAGTGTGAGCTGCGAGGAGGATGCTATGAGGCTGCAGAGCGACTTGGATAGGTTAGGTGAGTGGGCAAATGCATGGCAGATGAAGTATAATGTGGATAAATGTGAGGTTATCCACTTTGGTGGTAAAAACAGAGAGACAGACTATTATCTGAATGGTGACAGATTAGGAAAAGGGGAGGTGCAACGAGACCTGGGTGTCATGGTACATCAGTCATTGAAGGTTGGCATGCAGGTGCAGCAGGCGGTTAAGAAAGCAAATGGCATGTTGGCCTTCATAGTGAGGGGATTTGAGTACAGGGGCAGGGAGGTGTTGCTACAGTTGTACAGGGCCTTGGTGAGGCCACACCTGGAGTATTGTGTACAGTTTTGGTCTCCTAACTTGAGGAAGGACATTCTTGCTATTGAGAGAGTGCAGCGAAGGTTCACCAGACTGATTCCCGGGATGGCGGGACTGACCTATCAAGAAAGACTGGATCAACTGGGCTTGTATTCACTGCAGTTCAGAAGAATGAGAGGGGACCTCATAGAAACGTTTAAAATTCTGACGGGGTTAGACAGGTTAGATGCAGAAAGAATGTTCCCAATGTTGGGGAAGTCCAGAACCAGGGGACACAGTCTAAGGATAAGGGGTAAGCCATTTAGGACCGAGATGAGGAGGAATTTCTTCACCCAGAGAGTGGTGAGCCTGTGGAATTCTCTACCACAGAAAGTTGTTGAGGCCAATTCACTAAATATATTCAAAAAGGAGCTAGATGGAGTCCTTACTACTAGGGGAATCAAGGGGTATGGTGAGAAAGCAGGAATGGGGTACTGAAGTTGCATGTTCAGCCATGAACTCATTGAATGGCGGTGCAGGCTAGAAGGGCCGAATGGCCTACTCCTGCACCTATTTTCTATGTTTCTATGTTTCCACCAGCCATGCTGCAGCTAATGGGGTAACACTGTGTGAGATCAGTAGGATGCAAAGGCACACATAGACAGTCACTAAGTGAATGCATATAGGTAATGAGTTGATTTCTTGATGTCATATTAGATAGATGGATGTATAAAGTTGGATTGGAAATTATGCATTTTGGTGGCTTTTATTTCAGCAAGATGATGCTGTGATGGTCAGTAACAGAGGGAGGTAAGGTGTGCAACAAATATTGAAAGGGGAATTGGGGTTGTGGTGACTGGTACCCCAGGCGGACGATTCCATTCCAGATATCCCGATCTGAAAGAATTTGTCTGGGTTGCAACCTTCCTTCTGCTTCTTCCTCTTCTGCTTCCTCCTCTCCTGCATCTTCCGCTTCTCTCTGCGAGCGGATGCTGTAAATCTGAAATAAAAGCATAAAATGCTGGAAATACTCAGCAGGTCAGGCAACATCTTGATCTGAGACGTGAACTTTGTTTCTCTCTCCACGGATTCTGCTTAACCTGCTGAGTATTTGCAGCATTTTCTGTTTTCCCAGAGGCCCTCCTTTACTATCTGAGGCCTTGCAAGCATCCAGCAGCACTCTCTGCACTGCCTGCATACTTGAAAAACTTTTAATATGTATTGCATCAAGCCACTACAGTTTGAACCGCCCTTATCCGGAACCCCCGGGACCTGGCCTGTTGTGGATAAGGGACTTTTCCGGACGAGGGGTGGTCACGTTAAATTGGATGATACAGGTACTGAGCAAGGGGATATCAGGGCTGGCTGGCTTGGGGTTGGTAGTGCGACAGAGAGATCATGGGAAGGAGCTGTGGATCGCGGGGTCAGGCCAGTGATTGCAGGAGTCAGCAGCGAGGAAGAACTTCAATTTGTTCAATTTGTTCATGTCAGAGTTCTGTGCATGCGCCACCTGGTGGCCAGGAATGGTTCTGGACGAGGGTTGGTTCCGGATAAGGGAGTTCTGGATAAGGGAGGTTCAACCTGTACATCAATAACATTTTAAAAATCCAGTCCAAATGATTAATTGTAAACTTACCTGAAAGATATGTGTGTCCCTTTAAGAGCCGCTGTCAGCGTCACTGAATGCTGGCAGGTTTAGGATGCATCGCTGAACTCAGCACTAAGGTAAAAGTTCACAGAGGTGTCATCAATTCGGCGGGCAGGCGTCACCCTCTCTTCCTTTACATCTCCAGGGCAAGCGCTGATATTAGCAACGCTAAGACTTACCCTCACCTTAGTCCTGCGCCAGAGAAGGGCGCGAAAGTGGCAGCTGCCAATTTTTGCCAGGACGGGTGGCAGTAAGCAGCCCAATTTCTAGGCCATAGGAACATTCAGCTTCTCCAGCCTGCTCCTCCATTAAATTAGATCATGGGCTCTCTATACCTCAACTCCAGTTACTGGCCTTAACTCTATTTCCCTTGATACCCTTAACTAACAAAATCTATTGATCACAGTCTTGAAAGCTCCAATTGTCCCAGTATCCACAGCCTTTTGGCGGAGGGAAATTAAGATTTCTACTACCCTTTGTGTGAAAAAGTGCTTCCTGATTTTCCTCCTAAATGGCCTAGCTTTAATTTTAAAATTACATCCCATTGCATAGGCACTCACGTAGTTTATTTATAACATAGTTTATTCACAACGCTCAGAGCACTTTCTGGGGTTTCCTACATTCCAATTTCCATTCTCCTAATTTCCATAGTTGTTAAACATTCGTGTTTTGTGTAGACCGCTGCACGCACTGGGGCTGAGGCAACCGCTAGATTTAATGCAGTTACTTTGGTAACAGTGTGGCGAGGCCCCCCCCCACAAGCATGGCTGAGACAGGTTGCAATTCTGGGATTGATGGTGGGCCTGCGGGAACTACGCAACATGCTCTGCTCATCAGGCAGTGAGAGCAGTGGGAATTGGTTTTTTGTGAAGGTGCACTCGCACCATAGGCAATGAGGGGAGCCCGAGAGTCTCGCCATGGGCAGCAGGAAAGGGTCTTCCCACAAAGTGGAATCAGTTTTGTCATTATTGGAGTACCCCCTTTGACACAGATAGGTCCTGTCAAAGGCAAAATAGCGACTAGCAAATCTTTCACATGGTGGGTGATGATCTTTACCTTACCGTTCACTATGTATGCAAAGGGCCAGCTTTAGATTAAGGGACACATCGAAGGGAGAGGTGATACATTTGAAACATTGATCTCGAACTCACATCACACTTTCTCCAGCCAAGACAGACATGATTCTGTTGGAGGCAGAAGCTGCGCTCCTAGATTTGTTGGATAGCAAAGATTGAAAACAAAAAGAGTAAAAGTTATAATTAGTGATTTGGTTTTCAGTAAAGAGTATGTGGGCTGGATTTTCCTGTATTATGGTGGGCCAATAAGAATAGAATTGATAGTACAGTTTGTCCTCAATATATGTGGTAATATCATTTGAAAAACTGAGATCTTTAAAGCAACCTGCAAATTATATATTCTATACCAGTATCAATGTGTTGAAAACTTTTAAAAAAATCATCTAGCAAAGTTAATTGTGGAAGTTTGTTTCTCTCTGTTTGAATTACAGACATCATTCGGTTATTAGCCCAGAAATTCCTGCCTCCCGGGTCCATACGGAGTGTGTACGGACCCGGAAAGGCATCGCAAAACCGGTTTTCAGCGCACACTGCACATGTGCTGAAAAATGGCTTTTCTGATCTGTCAAGCTGGAGCTTGACAGATCCTCCTTATCGCGGGAGCAAGGACATTTGAATGGGCAAGATGGCGGTATTTACCCATATCTTGCCCAACAAATGTCCTGAAAATTCTTGAGCCTGATAAAAGCAGACGCTAAAACATTTTTAAATAAAATTATAAAAACACATTTTATTGTTAAAAAAACCCTCCCCACTACGGTAAGTTTATTTTAAAGCATAATTAAAAAAATGTTTTAAAAAATTGGAAAATATATATTTTTTTATAATACATAAATAAATTTAATTTAAATTAATAAAAATATGTGGTGTATTTTTCAAATGTTTTTATTTATGTTTGAGGTGTTTTGGGGGGGTGTTCTCATTCATAATAATGGGAACTCCAGCTTATGGAATTCCCATTATTATGAATGAGAACATACTTTACCTTGATTGGTTGCCCAGAGCCATGTGACTGCAGCTCAAGACCTGCGTACGTCCTGACGTGCACATGCTGCGACGTGCAGTCAGTGGTGGCCTCAGGATCGGGAACTCGCGTGGGCGCAGCAGCTTCAGGTAAGTGCGCTTCTTTTTTAAGTTTTTCCCTTGATCACCCGCGGGAAGCAGCCGACCGGAATTTCTGGGCCATTAAATTCATGTTGCTAAGACATTTTTGTTTGCATATAACGTCATTGACCAAAAATGATTACATTGCTTGTAGTCAGGATCTAAATATGATACATAATAATGCTAACTAAGAATGAGATTTTGACCATTCTGCATATGTATGAAGTTTTCAGGATACATAGAAATCCAATTTAATAAAAATGCTTTTAAGCTAGTTCAGTCACTTTGAAGCAGTGGCCTTGGTTTTATTCAAAGCCTGCTTTTCAATTATATGTTTTTTTGAGTTGTCAGCTTATTTGGGCCTTTTATTGAAATTGTTTGTCAGCTTTTTTTGAAGCTGTCAGCTTTTGCAGTTTCTCCACTGTCCCATGTGCTGCTTTTTTTTCTGTTTCAGATCACTTTATGCACCGTTCCATCTTTCTGCTGCTGTAATACTAGCTCTAATTGGCATTAATAATGCTTTTTCTGTAAAAAGTCAAGCGTTAGAAATTTAGGCATCAACTCTCTAATTGCTTCATCATGAGCAAGAACATCATTAATGCAGATTTCGTATGTTAACATGCATTAAGCTTGTTTACATGCAAGATCAGTTTTGAGAGTTTGGATGAAAGTTTACGCCCACTTCAATAAACAATAATGCAGAAAATGAACATGCCTTAAACACACAATGCAAATTAACCACTGAGGTAAAATTTCCAATGCAAGTTTTAACAAAAAGCTACTTATGTTAGTAACAGAGAGTGATATATTTTCATTACAACATCAGATTATCAGCAGGAAGTATATCTTATGATTTCATAACTAAGTAAGAGGGAATGACATTCTTAGTTTAGCAACAAGGATAACTTATTGTGACTCTGATATAGACCAATTGGCACATTTACAGGCCCGATTAGAGATTAGCAACAGCCCAGGTTGTTGATAGGTTTTGCCTTTGTTCTGGGGCAGAGTGAATGTGATATTTAAGCTAAGCACACTGAACTTGGCTGTTTTGTTCAGATAAAGCTACTGGTGTGCTTCAACTGGCAGCTTTTAAATTTCTTGCAAAATAGCAGATTACACAATTGAAGAAAAACGTATCTGACTTTAGTGTCATGATTTCAGTGGTCTCAACAAAAGTGGCACCAATGGACTGAAGTTCATAATAATAGCATTATTGTGTGGGGCATTGTGTGTGTGTGGGGCATTGTGTGTGTGTGTGTGTATGGGGGTCATTGTGTGTATGGGGCATTGTGTGTGTGGGGCATTGTGGGGGTTTGTGGCAATGTGTGTGTGGGGCACTGTGTGTGTGGGGCATTGTGGGGGTTTGTGGCAATGTGTGTGTGGGGCACTGTGTATGGGGGGCACTGTGTATGTGTGGCATTGTGTGTGTGTGGCAATGTGTATGTGGGACACTGTGTGTGTGTGTCTGTGGCATTGTGTGTGTGTGGCATTGTGTGTGTGTGGCATTGTATGTGTGGGGTATTGTGCGTGTGTGGCATTGTGTGTGTGGGGCATTGTGTGTGTGTGGCATTGTGTGTGTGTGGCATTGTATGTGTGGGGTATTGTGTGTGTGTGGCATTGTGTGTGTGGGGCATTGTGTGTGTGGGGCACTGTGTCTATGGGGGACATTGTGTCCACAATACCCCACACACACAATGCCCCCCTGTAGGGTGTTTGTTTTTCACTCTACTCTGATTCTTAGACCTTGGAACTTAGAGTGGGAAACGACAACATGTGGCACAAAATTTAGGCTTAACCCAGCATCAGTTTTATTACACAACAAAAAACAACTAAAACTACAGGACTAGACTTCTGAGAGAAACTGACTTAAGACATACAATCACTACCCCTGGTTGTAGCTATTGTAGGTTCGTGGTCGTTGATTCCATGACCGGTTGGTTCTTCTTCTGTCCATTCTCTGCAGAGCTGTTCCCATTCCTGTCCTTCTGTCTCTCTGTCTTTTTGTGTTTCTGTGTTCGTATATTTATATCCACAGTATGAATACGTTTCCCGCTGGGCTGGGGTCCGATTAATGTGTCTGGATTGAAGTGGTGATTTGTTTAACTGGCTGTGGTGATGAGTTTGAATGGCTACTAATTTGCACATGGAGTCAACAGTGCAAAAGATAACTCCTTATCCTTAATGCCCTGTTATCCAAAAATGTGCATTTCGTAGGGTCCTTTGTACTCCTGGTTTCTTGCAGACTTGTAGTCTCTGGGTGAACTATTTTACCCCCTGCGGCCAATCAACTCCGGGGCTCCTCTGATAGATTGTATCAACCTCTTTGTCTGTATGCATAACCAAGTTTAGTCCTTGAGCACAGAGATTATTCTTAATGGGTGATGAGTCACCACTTGCCCCAGGCTGGCACCTTTTCCCCTCCCAGGTAGTCTAAAGATATTACTTTAAAACAGTTTGTTCGTGGCCTCTTCCTGTGCCTTGTTCCAAGAAAATCGGTGTACCCTTACACTCCGCACACACACAATGTCCCACACACAATGCCCCACACACAAGGCCCTCCACACACAATTCCCCCCACACACATTGCCCCACACAAACATTGCCCCACACACACTGCCCCACACATACATTGCTCCACACACACAGTGCCCCACACAAACATTGCCCCACACACAAGGCCCTCCACACATACATTGCCCCACACACACAGTGCCCCACACAAACATTGCCCCACACACACATTGCCCCACACACACAGTGCCCCACACAAACAATGTCCCACACACATATTGTCCCACACACACAGTGCCCCACACACATTGCCCCACACACACAATGCCCCACACACATTGCCCCACACACACAATGCCCCACACACACATTGCCCCACACACACAGTGCCCCACACACATTGCCCCACACACAGTGCCCCACACACATTGCCCCACACACACAATGCCCCACACACACAATGCTCCACACAAACAATGTCCCACACACACATTGCCCCACACACATTGCCCCACACACACAATGCCACACACACACAGTGCCCCACACACATTGCCCCACACACACATTGCCCCACACACATTGCCCCACACACACAATGTCCCACACACACATTGCCCCACACAAACATTGCCCCACGCACATTGCCCCACACACACAATGCCCACACACACATTGCCCCACACACACATTGCCCCACACAAACATTGCCCCCCACACACAATGCCCCACACACAATGCCCCACACACACAATGTCCCACATACACAATGGGCAAGACTTTCCACTTTGATCGTTATTGCCCAAAAATGGGCGATATTTCCGGCCTCAGTATCTTTGTATTTTTCAGGATCACTGGAATATCGGCCATTTTAAAGACCGCTAATTTCGGATTTATATTTTGAGCGATAGCCTTAGCGATGTGAAATGGGCCTCGGCGATGTGAAATGGGCCTTAGTGATGTATTCAGTCGTGCAAGGCTGGCGTCCATAGCAACAGCTGTTCTGCGCATGCACGTTTTTTTTTAGCAAACTAGTTTTCCCGCGATTCGGGAGTTCAGGAATCATTACAGTCAAAGAGAGGGAGAGAAGGAGAGAGAAAGAAGAGCAGTGATCAGAGTTGGAGTGCTGTAATTTGAGTATTGTGTTGGATAGTTGGTAATTGGAGTGTTTATTCTTAAATCTTGGAGCTATGTCGTCCGATGCAAGTGTCCACAAGGGGGAGCTGTCAGGGAGAAGGAGGGCTAAGGCGTTTTCAGACGAAGCTAATAAAACTCTCATAAATAAGGTCGAACGGCGGGGACAGTTAACCCAGGGTCGGTGTGGGAAACCTCCTCCCCGCACCTACCAAAAAATATGGGGCGATATCGCAGCGATTGTATCCTCAGTGGCTCATGATATGTGTAAGGTAGACCAGTGCCAGGAAGAGGTGGAACAGCCTGGTTGCTTCGGCAAGAGTAAGTATAAAATTATTAAATTTTAAATTGTAATGATCCACTGAATTAATTAGAATGTAAATCTGCCGGATTGTAATTAAGCTGGGTAATCTTGGGTAGCTTCCCTGCTAAGATTTGGACTGGGATTGGAACCTGTGCCCTTTAAGTCTAATTTTGCTGAGATGCCTTACATTTAATCAACAGTATTAATTATTATTATTACAAGAAATGACTGGAAACAGACAGACTGCAAACATTTGGCATTTTGTACCACGTTAGTTTAGAAGGAGAATTTTTGTGTGCTGTGAGGAAGTCTTTAACTTGAGCAGCGTCTCCTTTTTGGTTACATTGGTGGATGGGGCATGACTGAGCACTGAGGGGTCCGATCACCTTTACCCCGACTGTGTCAGTCTCTCCGGCTGCTGTCAGTCACACAGCCTGGACTGGAGGAGAACTGCCCTGGCTAACTGTCTGCCCTGAGACACTTTGGGACATTAGTTCCGGCCACACGGAGGTCTCCGAGCATAGCCCATGGACACATTACAGTCCTGTCATTGCTGAGCTCACCAGTGGTCCTGATTCCCCCCACTGGGGGACCTCCATCGATTCAAATAAATTGCGTACCGTGGATGGGGCCTTTCCTGGAGATTATACGCGAGGTATTTGATGTCAAGCATTAGTTTCTAAACACGATCTTATTAAATATTTTCTCTGAACATAGATGTTATAACCATGCATCCATTGTGGATACAAACCATATTAGCATTCAACATTAAGAATAGAATGTGGGGTGACTAATTGTGGATTACAATATCTGTTGTGTTTCCGTAATAGTACCTAGTCAGTTAGCTTATGCCATGCTCTTGTCACATTTGCCGAGGAAGATATCTAAGAATCATGCGGAGCAGTGGCAGACTGGAGGAGGCCCTGCTGAGCTCCACCCGATCACTGATTTGGAAGAATGTGCCGCAGCACTAGTGGGCACCCACAGCCGTTTTGCCTCCCGTGATGATGCAGATCCCATTGTTGTGCCACGTGAGTAATGTGTAAAGCAGTGGTAAACCAATGGTACTTCAAAGTAATTTAATGGCATTTCATTATATGTGTTATATCTTTCGATGCTCTGATAATGATTCCACGCGGTAATGTATTGCACTTGAACTGTAATGACCTTAGTCCATTTAATATAACTCCAGATTGAGGATCACACATGGTGGCCTGCCTTTTATACTAGGCCTGGCCCACCTGTACAGGTAATCTACAAGTCTCCCACTGCAGTGACCATACAGCTGGTGTACAGTTTCTCATAGTAGTGCCCTCTGGTGGGACGTCATATGTAATAATACAGGCAGTAACATGTCTAGATACATGACATCACTCTCCCCAAGTCCTTAGTGCAAATTGCCTTCATGCATTGACTGTGCTCTGGGTTCAGCTCTATCTGGTTGACCCTTGGAGGGTCGTTTCCATCTTGGGTGAGTAGGTAGTGTTTCATTGGCAGTAGAGGTGCTGGTGGTTTCTGTTTGTGAGTCCATGACCACTCCATTCTCTCCCCCCTCAACATATAGATTATGCCGGTGGCTAGTTACATTCATATATATTCAAGTCCAGAAAAAAAAATTTGCATTTTCATCATTACATTTGTGGTACAGTTGTGAGGCAAGTACATTTGACTGGTGAAATACATTCTTGATACATACTTGGAATCAGTACTGGTGTCAGCACCGGTGCATAAGGACAAGCTGGTACCAGAACTGCTGGATGGTGCCCAGGTAATCTGGTGGCAGCGCGGTGCCCAGTGCTGGCAGTGGGAACCCGGTTGGCTCAAGTTGCCTGCTCTCGGGGCCTTTGCCGTTGCTCCTAGCGTCGGGCAGATTCACAGATGCCTGTGACCTCCCTGTCCTGTCCTTGCGCCCCGGGTCAGTGCTGCTCCCTGAGAAGCAGTCGTCTGGCAGTGCACATGGAACTGCTGACTCGCTTGCCTGGGCGTTATTTGGTTTGGGATCCTGGCTGGTCCTGGTCCCATTTTGGAGAACCGTTGCGGGTGACCCTTTGTTCCCGGGTGTAGCCTTGGTGGCGATAGGGTCTGGAGGCTGCACCTTAGCATGGTTTGCTCTTTCAGGCTCGTGGTGGTTGGTGCCCTCAGGTGCCGGAAAGGTGGAGCCGATCAGGGGCAGGGTATCGATACCGGTGCCGTTGCCCTCCTGAGATCGCTTGCTCTGCAGCTTGTCTATATTGGCTACTTGTGGCCACACTCCGTGGTGCATCACTCTGGTCCCAGGAACACAGGCTATAACGTTGGGTAGCCCACTGGATCTGTGCGCTCCCGATGGGTGTTTGCCCGCTACATAATCAGAATACAGTTGAAATCCTACATCGCACAATGTTTCATTACTCATTGTGGATAAACTGTATCTCTGATCGTAATCGCACGACTTTTCTTTGCTTATTACGTGTATAAAACTCTGATCATCAATTACAAGCTTTACATTTAACTCACAGTTGCTATTACATTGATTGAGACTGTGGAACTGTCCCTTTAAGTGTGGTGGGTTGCCGGCCTCCTTTAAGAGAGCCTTGCTATCTTTACCCCAATCCTCTTCTTCGCTTGGTACCACGTGTTGCTCCATCAGCGCTGCACCTCGTGGTCTGGCCGCCGCCATCTTTTTCTTCAGCGCTTCACCTCGTGGTTTGGGTGCCATCTTTCTTCCATCCATGATGTCGACTGCTGTGATCCTCTTCTCCCCGGTTCTACCACCTAAGCTGGGAAGTCGCCTCTGGATCTGACTTTCTTCCTCCGGAGTCCTGCCACTTGCAGCCTGGAAGGTGTGTTTGGGTCGTCTCAGCTGGATCATCTCCACGCAGTCATGCTGAACAGTCTGTGCCTTGGGTGCTGTGCTGGTCTGCTCTCTGGTGCCGGATCCAACCTCTGGTGGAGGCTTGCTTAGCCTCTGAAACGGGGGACGTCGATCGCTGGAGGGATGAAATCTTCCCAGCTCCAATGGATCTTCTTCATCCACCTTCTTCCGAGTAGCATTGGTCCATCACCTGCAACAATCCACAATGGTAACTTGTGCACCGCACCATCATGGAGTCATTATAGGCAGTCCCTCGAACCGAGGATGACTTGCTTCCATGTCAAAAAGTTCACAGGTGTTTCAATGATGGACCTAAAATTCCAGGTCCGAACTAAATCTTGAAGGGTGGAAAATGCCTGTGCTTGGATTTTTTTTAATGTGTGGCGACCATTGCACACCAGCCACCACACGGGCTTGACAGAGCTAGGTCTTGGTCCAGTAGCAAGGATTAACCAGGATGACAGGAGACCTGCTCTGCTGCACAGACCCAGTGCGCACACATATCACAGTGTAGGCTGGCCCGTGCTGCCCCTGGACCCTCGCCTCTTCTGGATCCCGAACTCGCGCCACTCCTGGGCCCCAATTACGTCCCTCTACAGTCTCTCGCCACTCCTTCACCCCAACCTCACCGCTCCTGCTGTACCTGTCCACGCTCCAATCACCGACCTGGACCTTGGTGACGTCCCTTTCCACTGCCGTTGCTCTCCTGCTCCAGCATGTGCTGCTCCCTGGAGTGGTTTGGCGCCAGGCTGCTCCTTCCACTCCCCGGCCTGCTCCGATGGTGCTCGCAGGCCGGGAGCTGCACAGACAGCTGGGCTAGGCTCATGGAGTACCTTTACATCCGCACTACCAACGACTGGGATAAGTTCATCGGTGTAGGTGCGCAGCTTTGCCTGAACCGGGACCAACTTGGGTCGTTCAGCTTGATTGTCCCACAGCCTCTCAAAGGCTTCTTGATTCATTACTGACTGGCTTGCCCCTGTGTCCACTTTCATGAAGACTGGAACGCCGTTTATCTCTACTTCCATCCTCAATGGGGAACATTCTGTGGTGCAGGTAAACATGCCATATGCCTCATCGTGGGGCTGAGTTGCCTCTCTGACTATCGCTTCATAATCCGTGCTGGATTCATGGCCCTCTGCAGACTCTTCATCAACAGTCATATTTCTCTTACACATTCGCTGGAGGTGGCCCTTTGTGCTGCAGCCTTTACACACATAGTCCTTAAAATGGCACTGGTGAGCCCTGTGATTCCCTCCACAACGCCAGCATGGTGCTACTCGATTAGCCCCCCTCGGCGGACTCTGAGTTAAGGGACTCAGGGGCCTGTTTACTCTCCCCTGAGGAGATTCACGTTCTACAGTCCAGCCTCTAAAAGGCACCATTCTGTGTACAGTACTTGCCGGGTTTGAGTCCTGAGGATGAGTCATCTGCCTAGAGCCTCAGGTCGAGGTCATAAATGCCTGGCTCACAGAGATAGCCTTCTGCTATGTGACTATGGTATCCGCAGATAGTAGTCTGTGTTCGGGAGGGCATCAAACAGGAAATTAGGGGTGCATGCAATAAAGGTGCAGCAGTTATAATGGGTGACTTTAATATGCACATAGATTGGGCTAACCAAACTGGAAGCAATACGGTGGAGGAGGATTTCCTGGAGTGCATAAGGGATGGTTTTTTAGACCAATATGTCGAGGAACCAACTAGGGGGGAGGCCATCTTAGACTGGGTGTTATGTAATGAGAGAGGATTAATTAGCAATCTCGTTGTGCGAGGCCCCTTGGGGAAGAGTGACCATAATATGGTGGAATTCTGCATTAGGATGGAGAATGAAACAGTTAATTCAGAGACCATGGTCCAGAACTTAAATGAGGCTAACTTTGAAGGTATGAGGCGTGAATTGGCTGGGATGGATTGGCGAATGATACTTAAGGGGTTGACTGTCGATGGGCAATGGCAGACATTTAGAGACCGCATGGATGAACTACAACAATTGTACATTCCTGTCTGGCATAAAAATAAAAAAGGGAAGGTGGCTCAACCGTGGCTATCAAGGGAAATCAGGGATAGTATTAAAGCCAAGGAAGTGGCATACAAATTGGCCAGAAATAGCAGTGAACCTGGGGACTGGGAGAAATTTAGAACTCAGCAGAGGAGGACAAAGGGTTTGATTAGGGCAGGGAAAATGGAGTATGAGAAGAAGCTTGCAGGGAACATTAAGACAGATTGCAAAACTTTTTATAGATATGTAAAGAGAAAAAGGTTAGTAAAGACAAACGTAGGTCCCCTGCAGTCAGAATCAGGGGAAGTCATAACGGGGAACAAAGAAATGGCGGACCAATTGAACAAGTACTTTGGTTCGGTATTCACGAAGGAGGACACAAACAACCTTCCGGTTATAAAAGGGGTCGGGAGTTCTAGTAAGGAGCAGGAACTGAGGGAAATCTTTATTAGCCGGGAAATTGTGTTGGGGAAATTGATGGGATTGAAGGCTGATAAATCCCCAGGGCCTGATGGACTGCATCCCAGAGTACTTAAGGAGGTGGCCTTGGAAATAGTGGATGCATTGACAGTCATTTTCCAACATTCCATTGACTCTGGATCAGTTCCTATGGAGTGGAGGGTAGCCAATGTAACCCCACTTTTTAAAAAAGGAGGGAGAGAGAAAACAGGGAATTATACACCGGTCAGCCTGACATCGGTAGTGGGTAAAATGATGGAATCAATTATTAAGGATGTCATAGCAGTGCATTTGGAAAGAGGTGACATGATAGGTCCAAGTCAGCATGGATTTGTGAAAGGGAAATCATGCTTGACAAATCTTCTGGAATTTTTTGAGGATGTTTCCAGTAGAGTGGACAAGGGAGAGCCAGTTGATGTGGTATATTTGGACTTTCAGAAGGCGTTCGACAAGGTCCCACACAAGAGATTGATGTGCAAAGTTAGAGCACATGGGATTGGGGGTAGTGTGCGGACATGGATTGAGAACTGGTTGTCAGACAGGAAGCAAAGAGTAGGAGTAAATGGGTACTTTTCAGAATGGCAGGCAGTGACTAGTGGGGTACCGCAAGGTTCTGTGCTGGGGCCCCAGCTGTTTACATTGTACATTAATGATTTAGATGAGGGGATTAAATGTAGTATCTCCAAATTTGCGGATGACACTAAGTTGGGTGGCAGTGTGAGCTGCGAGGAGGATGCTGTGAGGCTGCAGAGCGACTTGGATAGGTTAGGTGAGTGGGCAAATGCATGGCAGATGAAGTATAATGTGGATAAATGTGAGGTTATCCACTTTGGTGGTAAAAACAGAGAGACAGACTATTATCTGAATGGTGACAGATTAGGAAAAGGGGAGGTGCAAAGAGACCTGGGTGTCGTGGTACATCAGTCATTGAAGGTTGGCATGCAGGTGCAGCAGGCGGTTAAGAAAGCAAATGGCATGTTGGCCTTCATAGCAAGGGGATTTGAGTACAGGGGCAGGGAGGTGTTGCTACAGTTGTACAGGGCATTGGTGAGGCCACACCTGGAGTATTGTGTACAGTTTTGGTCTCCTAACCTGAGGAAGGACATTCTTGCTATTGAGGGAGTGCAGCGAAGGTTCACCAGATTGATTCCCGGGATGGCGGGACTGACCTATCAAGAAAGATTGGATCAACTGGGCTTGTATTCACTGGAGTTCAGAAGAATGAGAGGGGACCTCATAGAAACATTTAAAATTCTGACGGGGTTAGACAGGTTAGATGAAGGAAGAATGTTCCCAATGTTGGGGAAGTCCAGAACCAGAGGTCACAGTCTAAGGATAAGGGGTAAGCCATTTAGGACCGAGATGCGGAGGAACTTCTTCACCCAGAGAGTGGTGAACCTGTGGAATTCTCTACCACAGAAAGTTGTTGAGGCCAATTCACTAAATATATTCAAAAAGGAGTTAGATGAGGTCCTTACTACTAGGGGGATCAAGGGGTATGGCGAGAAAGCAGGAATGGGGTACTGAAGTTGAATGTTCAGCCATGAACTCATTGAATGGCGGTGCAGGCTAGAAGGGCCGAATGGCCTACTCCTGCACCTATTTTCTATGTTTCTATTTTCTAAGAAGGCCCTCATGGCTAATTCCAATGACAAAGATATCCCACAGCGCTTCGGTGAGATGGTCATCGTAATCACACGGTGCTGCCAGCCTCCTGAGGTCTGCAGCATATTTCGCGATTTCCTGGCCTTCAAGCCGTCGATGTGTATAAAACCGGTGTCTGGCTGTGAGGATGATCTCTTTGGGCTTGAGTTGTTCTTGGATCAGCGTTACAAGCTCCTCGTATATCTTGGTCGTTGTCTTCATTGGTGCCAGCAAGTCCCTGACAAGAGCATAGATGGTGGGCCCACAACTGGTTGGCAGGATAGCTCTGTGCTTATCAGCCAGTGTGGCCGGATTGTCGCCTGCCAGTTCGTTTGCTGTGAAGAAATGGTTGAGCCTCTCCACAAAGGCGGCCCAATCATCACCATCGGTGAACTGCTGCAACTTATCAAGGTTAGCCATTTTTGCAAGGAAGTCCGTAGCCTTGTCGCCAATTGTTATATCTTTGGATGCTCTGATAATGACTCCACGAGGCAATGTATTGCACTTGAACTGTAGTGACCTTAGTCCATTTAATATAACTCCAGAGTGAGGATCACACATGGTGGACTGCCTTTTATACTAGGCCTGGCCCACCTGTACAGGTAACCTACAAGTCGCTCACAGCAGTGCCCTCTTAGTGACCATACAGCTGGTGTACAAGTTTCCCATAGTAGTGCCCTCTGGTGGCACATCATAAGTAATAGTACAGGCAGTAAACATGTCTAGATACATGACAATATGAATGATGTAATGTTATGCATGCAGCTTCTGTACTCTCAGGTTAATCATATGTAACATCTTTCGTTCACATTTATTGCAGTTTTGCTTTTTGTACATATGCAAGCGCAGCGCAAACATTCTCACGTCTACCCTTCTCTTCTAATAACCTGAATTATGTTTTGCAGCTACCCAGACACCCGAGGTGCAAAGGGTGGCCCCTGCACCAACACCTGTATCGCTGCAAGTGGTTATCACCACGTGTGCAGAAGACGAAACAACCGAGAAGGAGGAAGATGAGCAGCTGTCATCTGTGATACCTGTGGCCACGTCTTCATCCACAGACGAAGTAGCGGGGACAAACGGCTTGTAGCAGGCCACTCCAAGGCGTCCAGTGCCCACGCCGACTCCATGGAGGTTCAGTCAGCGAGGTAGGCACGGGCTGCGACGGGCAGATCCAAACAAGCACTATGGGTTAGATTTTCCATTATTTTGGCATACATAACGCCCACTTAACATCCATTTTAACGCTGAAATGAAGTGTAATGTCCCTATACCGCCCATTTAGCCACAAAATAGAAACTGATGCCCATTTTTCGGACTCTTATCGCCGAGTATTACTTTCATCATGTACGTAACGCCGGGAAAAAAAAATACCGCCCGCCTACTTTTTTGGGGCGGAATCATCAGAATGGACGAAACCAACACCCATAATATCGGCCAGCGTTACTTTCAGCATGTAATTAACACCGAGATTCAATAATACCAACCGGCCACCTTTTTTTGTCGTAAAGATCACATTTGCCAAAACTAACGCCCAGTATATCGCCCAGTGTCACTTTCACCACCTTGCACACATCTCGCCCACAATATCACTCACCCAAAACACCTCTCTGAAAAAGTTGAACTGTTCTGAACTAATCACAGCAGTGTGGACGCCATTTTTCAAATCGCAGGTCACCTCATTGAAAAAGCTGCTTCAACTTCGGAGAAGTTTGGATTGACTCTGGAGTTCTTCTCAGGTGATGTGACCATCTGAACAGACATCTTTTCAGACTGTGGATGATTGGGTTTTACTGTAGGTGTCTTTTAGTGTGGAAATTTATTGCTTGTGAACAATCGGCATTATACTTTTATTGGAATGGGGCCAGCCATTTCTCAGCCTGCATCGATTACTACGCAGATGCTGCAGAGTGCAAATGGCACAACATCTAATGCATAGTATTATGTGCTCAATGTAAGACATGCCAGATTGAGGAGGAGGTCCAGACCATACACACCCTGCACTTACAGAGAGAAGTGGTCTTACCTCGACTTATCTGAGAACACCTGCCTTCGAACACTGCGCTTCCACAAAGTGGTTATCAGTGAGATATGCCAGCTCATCAGGGCAGATCTGCAGCCTGCCAGCGCCTTCAGGACATCACTGTCTGTCGAGGTCAAGGTCACCGTGGCACTTTCGTTTTATGCGTCCAGTTCCTTTCAGGCCTCCGCGGTCGACATTTCCCCTCTGTCTCATCATGCCACACATTGCTGCATTGGACAAGTCACAGAAACCCTGTACGTGTGTAGGATGGACTTTATCAGCTTCCCTATGACCACGGAGGCTCAAACTGACAGGGCTGGAGCATTCTACCGCATTGCTAACTTCCCCAAGATGCAGGGAGCAATACAGCGTACTCACATCGCCATGCGAGCACCTTCTCAGGACCCAGAGGTTTTTTGCAACAGAAAAGGAGTTCACTCCCTGAAGATCCAACTAGTTGTCGATCACAACCAGATAATTATGGCAGTGAACGCCAAATGTCCGGCAGCTTCGATGAGGCTCACATTCTGCATGAGAGTGCTGTATCTGACATGTTTACCAGTCAGCCACAAGGTCAATGCTGGATGCTTGGTGACAACCGATATGGCCTAGCCACCTGGCTGATGACCCTCCTGCGTGACACCCACACCGAGACTGAGAAGCGATACAACAAGAGCCACAGAACCTCACGCAATGTGGTCCAGAAAACAATTAGTGTGCTTAAGCAGCACTTTGGATGTCTGGAGCACTCAGGAGGGGAGCTACAATACAATCCTGAGCAAATAGCTCAATTCGTGGTCGTGTGCTCCGTGTGATAGTCCACCTCAGGAGAAAGGAGAAGAGGAGGATGAGGCGCTGGATGCTGACCTCGGGCCAGACAATCAGGCTGACTATGCAACCATGCCCACGCCCCCCTCCACACCGCAGGAAAGGGTCTGTGGCGGCTGCATAACTGCAAGATTCTTACGTCAAGAGCTCATAAATTAGTGATTTGCCTGAAAAAACATTGCTGTTATTGACAAAGCTGACACACTGCTGTCTGTGTGCAGCTCAGACATCAATGGTGGGCATCATCTTGTTGCCAGTTAGAGTTTAAGTTGATTCAAGTTAAGTTTAATTATACCCTTTCATGTTAAGGAATCACCAGTGTAACGGTCCAGCTATCTGAGACAATGCGCAACAAGGTTATGTTGAATAAAAAACATTTATTACGACCATTGGTCTGAAATCATAAGTATTATGGGCAAAAACACCCCATCCCCATCCCACTTTTTCGACCATTGACATCAATTAAATGGTCAACATGTCCAGCAACACAAAACACAAATGTGTTCCTCTCCTCCCCCTCCTCCCATACATTACAACAAATTGCATACACCGAGATGGAGATATAACAAAGTCATCACCTGTGGACATGCACCTCACTTTCCTTCCCCCCTTTCCCTTCTTCTCCCCACCTCTACCCCTTCCCCTCCTCGCTCCAAGTCGCTTGGCCGAGGAGCTCCTCAGGCGGTGCCTCATTGGGGGTGATGAAGGCAGAGCTGCTGGTTGCACGGGTACGGGAGTGGGGGGTACCGAGGTGGGAACATTCTCGGATCCAGAAACAGGATCTTGCTCCTGCCTCTCATCTGTCATTGGCACTAGGGATGCGGAACCTAGGGGTGGAGTGCCGCGCTCTGGGACCACTGGGAGGCCTGTGCCAGCAGTGCTCCTGGCTATCGCCTCCAGGGCCTCCGCCATCCGCGGAACGTACCCGGTCATGGTGCCAGAGATGCTGACCAACTGTCGGAATATGCCCCCCAGTGTATTTAGGATCTGTTCACCTATTTCTACAGTTCTCCTGGACAACTGTACCATCTCTCCGCTCTCATCTGGTGCTCGTGGACCAGACCTGCCGCGTCCACGAAACTTCCGCAGAGTTGGCGCCGTCCTGGGGACAAATAGGGTGCTCTGTGGTGAGGTGCTTGGGCCCGGTACCTCCAGAGTGGAGGTGGGAATGGCCAGAGGAGCACGAGATAGCCTTGGGGTGGAATGTTTTCTGGAGCCTGGCGTCGCAGACTCCTCAAAGTCGGCGCTCTCATCCATAGAGAACAGAGCCAGCGGATTGACGGGCGAGAACCGGAGCTCCTCAGCACCAGCTGAAGGATCGTCGGGCCCCACGCCCCCACCTTCTGGCTTCTGTGGTCTTGCCTGGGGACATGCTGCTGGCTGAGCTGCAAAACACAAATGAGGTTATTAGAGAAGGGTGTGTTAGGGTCACAAGGTGAGTCCAACGCTACACACAGCATATGCACGACAAAAGCACCACCGCGATCAAAATCATCAAACATCACATTTCATGACCATCAACACATTTTACATTGCAATGATTCTCAAGAGGCCAGCATTATTTTCAGACAATTTTCGAAATTATCTATCATATATTATTGTTCGGATATGAGTGAGTGTGGCATCTATTGATTTTACATCATGTAATGGAGTAAACTTTACTCACGTGGCATCACTTCAGGGTCTGCAGCTGCCTGAATGGCTGTCCAGGGGTGCTTCCCCACGAGAGCGAGCACCCGCTCCTCCATCTCAGTGATGTCGCTGGTGACTGGTGGCCCCCCACCCGTTCGCTTCTACTCGGACCTATTCGTCAAGAGCTTCTTCTGTAAAAGGTAACAGGACGACATGGCATGAGATCACTGCATGATACAATTGCTAGGTACTGTCACAAAGACTGATACAATACATAATCGACGGATGTAATCATGATTATTATGATAATTATCATTCTTTACCTAAAGACGTGCACTGTGACCGCAGGCTTTGAGTACAACATTCCCGGTAAAAGTGAAAGACCTCACATATGATTACCGTCACTCATGATCTGAAAACCCATTTTTACTGCCCACGCCGGAAATAACGCCCATTTTTGGGTGATCTGCACAAAAGCGTAGAATCTACCCCATGGTCTCACTGTCAAGGGCAAGTGTCGACATAGGTCAAGAGCTCCTCCAGGCGCTTGGTGGGTTGACCGGAAACATTGCCACAATGTCCGCACGAATAACGGAGGGCATGGACCGGATAGTTGTGGCGATGGGGCAAATGACCAACGGTGTCCATGCCGCGCAGCTTGCGATAGTTTCAGGAGGCAGCACTGCACACCAAGGTGCCATTCCACCAAGCACCACGACAGATGCGAGACAGGAGGAAAAACTTCCTTCTGACTCGGAAGAAGTTTCTTCGGAACGTCTTCTCCTCCAGCCACTGAGGAGATTCTGCTGACGTCATCCCCCCACCCCAATAGTAGCAGGCCTTGAGGTGCCCTGCTGCAAGATGTCTTGATCCCATTAATCAGGGAGTTACTGGGAAATGGGGGGAGTTAATACAAGGGGGCCGGTCAAGGTGCAGGAGGGAATCGTTGCCGCAGGTAGGGAGGGGGAGTGCTGTATATAGTTATTGTTGTTGTTAAAAACACATTTTTGTTGAATGTTCACTGTTTGGGATGGTGGGTGGGTGTTGTTATATTATTGTTGTTTACAAATGTTGTTGACTGTTGGGGGTTGTGGGGGGGGTGGTGTTATAAATGTTCAAAAAATTTTCACATTCTTCTTCAATTATTAAATGTTTTTATTTAACTTTACAATTGTCCTGAAGTGACTTCTATTAACGTAAGGTAAAACATCAATACAAGGGTTGGAAACAATGGCCAAGCAAGGATGAAACGTAACGCAACTGTAACTGTCACCAATGTAAGTTCACGCAAAGCGTTCATTTATGAGTTGCTGGCGCAAGAGTTTTGCAGCTGCGTAACTACCACAGGGCTTTTCCAGTGTTCTGGCGGGGCGTGGGGACATGGGTTCATCACCAGGCTGAATGTCCTCCCGAGGTCCTCGTCCTCCACCTCCTTGTCCTCCTCTTCTGTCTCCCCTCTCTCCTGAGGTGGACTGGCAGTCCCATCTTCCCATCTGGCAATTGTTGTCCTCTCCTCATAGCTAGGTTAAGCAACATGCAGCACACCACAATAAACTCAGCGACCTGGTCTGGGTGGTATTGTAGGTTGCCTACTGAGTGATCCAGGCATGCTTCAGAACTCCAATTGTCTTTTCGACGATATTGCGTGTGGCTATATTGCTTTCATTGTAGCGCTTCTCGGCTTCCATCTGGGGTTTACATAGGGGGGTCATGAGCCAGCTGGCAAGATCATATCCTTTATCCCCCAGCATCCAACTGTGACCTTGTGAGACAGTGCTCTCACGCAAGATGTGCGCATCATGGATGCTGCCTGGAAA
Source organism: Pristiophorus japonicus (assembly GCF_044704955.1). Taxonomy (NCBI): domain Eukaryota; kingdom Metazoa; phylum Chordata; class Chondrichthyes; family Pristiophoridae; genus Pristiophorus; species Pristiophorus japonicus. Next base: position 185,823,145 of record NC_091977.1, read on the forward strand.
TTTTGCATTTACTGCCATGATTATTTGCTTGTGGTCAACAACGAGCTGCACATTCAGGGAGTGGAATCCCTTTCGGTTCCGAAACACCTCTACATCCTGTAAAGGTACTCGCAGGGCGATGTGCATACAGTCGATTGCTCCCTGCAAGTTGGGAAAGTTTGCTATTCGCGAGAAACCCAAAGCCCTCTTAGTCTGTGCCTCCCTGGTCATTGGGAAACTTATAGGGCTTGACTTTCCACTTTGCTGTCTATCGGCCAAAAAATGGGCGATGTTCCAGCGATGTTCAATGTCCCAGCCTTACCGATCGTTGGCTCATTGCCCATTTTTTAGATGGCGATTTTCCACTCAGCGATAGGCCAGCGATGTCAAATGGGCAATGCACAAGGTTAGCGATGTGATACTCGCCCAATGAACGGCCAGCGATGTGGAAGGCAAAAGCTTCCCTAGCAACAGCCTTCTGCGCATGCGATTTTTATAAAAGTTTTCCAGTTGACAGCATTTCGCGCATTTCGGGAGGTCAGGGGTCAACCAAACATGCGCAGAAGGCCATTGGGGAGAGAGAGGAGAGATAAAGGAGAAAGTTGTTGGAGTTGGAGAGAGGAGATTTGTGGAGTTTTGTGGAGTTTTTTGCCGTTGGAGATTTGGATAAAGAGTTTTTTGCCGTTGGAGATTTGGAGATTTGGATTAATTGTAGAGATGTCATCATCATCATCATCCAAGAGCATGGATGGGGGTCGGAAAAAGGCAAAGCCATTTTTGGATGAACCAACAAGGTCCTGTCGAGGATGCCCACTCCAGGTAGGCAGAACTTACCAGGGGTGCTAAGGGTAAACCTCCACCCCGGACATACAGGAAGCTGTGGTCCGAGATTGCAGACGTCGTCTTCTTGGCGTCCCAGGAGGCGAGGGGGCCCGACCATTGCCAGAAGCACTGGAACAGCCTTGTGGCATCAGCTAGAGTAAGTACAGATTTTATATTGTATTGATGAAGATTGTAATTAAAACTGCAATAGTAAATCTCCTGGATTGAATTAAATGTTGTAAATTCTTACATACATACATTTGCATATATACATATGTAGATGCAAAACATGCTGATCTTTGTTACAATCGTGCATCAATTGTGGATCTCATTTGCATATAACGTTTGAAGCTGTTGTCTTTCCATGAAACTACCTAGTCAATTAGCTGATGCCATGCTCTTTTCACGTTTGCAGAAGAAGATATCTAACAACAGGGTGCAGCGGAGGTGCACCGGAGGGGGCACTGCTTACATGCAGACTTTAAGTGAGCTGGAGGAGCATGCAGCAGCACTGGTGGGGACCACCAGTCGCTCAGCCATCACCCGTGGTGTTGCGGGACCCTTCCATGCATCACGTGAGTAATGTGTGAAAGAATTTTAAAGTAATGTAACATCATTTAATTAAAATGCAATGTACCAATGATGTAATGTCAAGTCATGAATGCAGACTTTGTGCTACTCTCAGGTTGACAACATAAGAACATAAGCAATAAGAACGGGGAAAGGTCTTCCGGCCAAATGTCCCCTTCTCTGTCTGCTCCCCATTAACCCCTGTGTCCATCTGCGACTGATGCAGCTGTGTCAGGGTTTTTGGGGCAGTTAAATCCACATGATACATTAATATGTAAAGTCTTGTCGGTAATGTGTACCCTTCTGTTCGAATAAGCTCAATAGGCTCAATTGTGCTTTGAAGATCAACCAGAGGCACAAGTGGAGGCCGCACAGGAGGAGGAGGATGATACGACTGAGTCAGAGGAGGAGGAGGAAGAAATGGAGGAAGCCACAGAGGGGATGAATCTGCGGCCATCGTGGAAGTTGCTATTACGACTGAAGAGGCACCGGGACCAAGCAGCATGCAGCCGGCAACGCCAAGGCGTGTTATAGTGTGCACGGCGACTCCACGGAGGTCGGGTCAGCGAGCTCAGCACTCGCCTGCAGTGGACGATCGGATAGAGGGCTCGATCTCCCTGTGTGATAAATCGCGAGCATCTCCAGCGGTTCGCGCGGGAATTTTCCAGGGTGTCTGCTGCCCAAGTGGAGGCAATGCAGCAGATGCTGGAGGAGATGAGTGCACAGACCACCGTCACCAATGCCTTGCAGTATGTGTTGCTGGCTGACCTCGGCGCTGCACCCCAAGGTGCCGTGATTGATCGAAGCACAACCCCCAGCACACAAGCGAGTCAGGAGGAAGCACTTCCTTCTGACTTGGAAGACGATGCCACTGCCCGTGCTTCATCTTCCCCTCCAACACCCCCCCCAACAGCTGATCGTGCCACCATCACCCCCACCACAACAGGAAGTCTTGCCGTTGCTCGCTGCACGCCTGCGTCGTCTCGGTACTGGGGGACCAAAATGGGCGGGTGGGGCTAGGACACGGGTGGGGTCCAGGATCTGGAGGGAGATGTGGCCGCAGGTAGGGAGGGGGGTGTTATTGTTGTTCATGTTTCTCTTGTTTTTCTTGTTGTTACTCTTATTACTGTTGCTGTGTTGGGGGCGGGGGTGGCTGGGTGGGTGATGGGGGCGGGGGGGGCGGTTGGTGTTTAAAATTAAAATTGTTAATAATAAAATTTTGTTCAATCTTACAATTATTGTGCACTATCTTTTAATAACGTAAGTAAAGTTAAGTTAAAACATTAATGCAACTGTTGTACATTTAAATATATATAAGTAAAAATGTGAGTGGATCTATCAGTGAAAGGATGCTAAAACCCCCTTGTTCGTAATTGAGACTCCAGGATGGTATGTTGCCTCCCTGGTGCAAGGGTCAAGGATGTCTCAGAGCAGCTGCAGGGCATTTTGGAGGGGGAGGGTGAACAGCCAGTTGTTATGGTGCATATAGGTACCAACGATATAGGTAAAAAACGGGATGAGGTCCTACAAGCTGAATTTAGGGAGCTAGGAGTTAAATTAAAAAGCAGGACCTCAAAGGTGGTAATCTCAGGATTGCTACCAGTGCCACGTGCTTGTCAGAGTTGGAATCGCAGGATAGCTCAGATGAATACATGGCTTGAGGAGTGGTGCAGGAGTGAGGGTTGAAAATTCCTGGGACATTGGAACCGGTTCTGGGGGAGGTGGGACCAGTACAAACCGGACGGTCTGCACCTGGGCAGGACCGGAACCAATGTCCTGGGGAGAATGTTTGCTAGTGCTGTTGGGGAGGGGTTAAACTAATATGGCAGGGGGATGGGAACCTATGCAGGGAGACAGAGGGAAGTAAATGGGGGCAGAAGCAAAAGATAGAAAGAAGAAAAGTAAAAGTGGAGAGCAGAGAAACCCAAGGCAAAAATCAAAAATGCCACATTATAGCAAAAGTCGAAAGGGACAGAGTGTGTTAAAATGACAAGCCTGAAGTCTCTGTGCCTCAATGCGAGGAGTATTCGTAATAAGATGGATGAATTAACTGCGCAGGCAGCTATTAACAAATATGAAATAATTGGGATTATGGAGACATGGCTCCAGGGTGACCAAGGCTGGAAACTCAACATCAAGGGGTATTCAACATTCAGGAAGGATAGACAGAAAGGAAAAGGAGGTGGGGTAGAGTTACTGGTTAGAGAAGAAATTAACGCAAGAGTAAGGAAGGACATGAGCTTGGATGATGTGGAATCGGTATGGATAGAGCTGCGGAATATCAAAGGGCAGAAAATGACAGTGGGAGTTGTATACAGACCACCAAACAGCAGTAGTGAGGTTGGGGATGACATCAAACAAGAAATTAGGGATGCGTACAATAAAGGTACAGCAATTATCATGGGCGACTTTAATCTACATATAGATTGGGCTAACCAAACTGGTAGCAATACGGTGGAGGAGGATTTCCTGGAGTGTATCAGGGATGGTTTTCTAGACCAATATGTCGAGGAATCAACTAGAGATCTGGCCATCCTCGACTCGGTGATGTGTAACGAGAAAGGACTAATTAGCAATCTTGTTGTGCAAAGCCCCTTGGGGAAGGGTGACCATAATATGATAGAATTCTTTATTAAGATGGAGAGTGACACAGTTAATTCAGAGACGAGGGTCCTGAACTTAAGGAAAGGTAACTTCGATGGTATGAGACGTGAATTGGCTAGAAATAGACTGGCGAATGATACTTAAAGGGTTGGCAGTGGATAGGCAATGGCAGACATTTAAAGATCACATGGATGAACTTCAACAATTGTACATCCCTGTCTGGAGTAAAAATAAAATGGGGAAGGTGGCTCAGCCATGGCTAACAAGGGAAATTAAGGATAGTGTTAAATCCAAGGAAGAGGCATATAAATTGGCCAGAGAAAGCAACAGACCTGAGGACTGGGAGAAATTTAGAATTCAGCACAGGAGGACAAAGGGTTTAATTAGGAGGGGGAAAATAGAGTAAGAGAGGAAGTTTGCTGGGAACATATAAACTGACGGCAAAAGCTTCTATAGATATGTGAAGAGAAAAAGATTAGTGAAGGCAAACGTAGGTCCCTTGCAGTCAGAATCAGGTGAATTTATAATGGGGAACAAAGAAATAGCAGACCAATTGAACAAATACTTTGGTTCTGTCTTCACAAAGGAAGACACAAATAACGTTCCGGAAATACTAGGAGACCGAGGGTCTAGCGAGAAGGAGGAACTGAAGGAAATCCTTATTGGTCAGGAAATTGTGTTAGGGAAATTGATGGGATTGAAGGCCGATAAATCCCCAGGGCCTGATAGTCTGCATCCCAGAGTACTTAAGGAAGTGGCCCTAGAAATAGTGGATGCATTGGTGATCATTTTCCAACAGTCTATCGACTCTGGATCAGTTCCTATGGACTGGAGAGTAGCTAATGTAACACCACTTTTTAAAAAAGGAGGGAGAGAGAAAACGGAGAATTATGGACCGGTTAGCCTGACATCAGTAGTGGGGAAAATGTTGGACTCAATTATTAAAAATGAAATAGCAGCGCATTTGGAAAGCAGTGACTGGATCGGTCCAAGTCAGCATGGATTTATGAAAGGGAAATCATGCTTGACAAATCTTCTGGAATTTTTTGAGGATGTAACTAGTAATGTGGACAAGGGAGAACCAGTGGATGTGGTGTATTTGGACTTTCAAAAGGCTTTTGACAAGGTCCCACACAAGAGATTGGCGTGCAAAATTCAAGCACATGGCATTGGGGGTAATGTACTGACGTGGATAGAGAACTGGTTGGCAGACAGAAAGCAGAGAGTCGGGATAAACGGATCCTTTTCAGAATGGCAGGCAGTGACTAGTGGGGTGCCGCAAGGCTCAGTGCTGGGATATCAGCTATTTACAATGTACATTAATGATTTAGATCTCGGAATTGAGAGTAATATCTCCAAATTTGCAGATGACACTAAGCTGGGTGGCGGTGTGAGCTGTGAGGAGGATGCTAAGAGGCTGCAGGATGAATTGGACAGGTTAGGTGAGTGGGTAAATGCATGGCAGATGCAGTATAATATGGATAAATGTGAGGTTATCGACTTTGGTGGCAAAAACACGAAGGCAGAATATTATCTGAATGGCGGCAGATTAGGAAAAGGGGAGATGCAACGAGACCTGGGTGTCTTGGTACATCAGTCATTGAAGGCTGGCATGCAGGTACAGCAGGTGGTGAAGAAGGCAAATGGCATGTTGGCCTTCATAGCTAGGGGATTTGAGTATAGGAGCAGGGAGGTATTGCTGCAGCTGTACAGGCCTTGGTGAGGCCTCACCTGGAATATTGTGTTCAGTTTGGGTCTCCTAATCTGAGGAGGGACGTTCTTGCTATTGAGGGAGTACAGCGAAGGTTCACCAGACTGATTCCCGGGATGGCTGGACTGACATATGAGGAGAGACTGGATCGACTGGGCCTGTATTCACTGGAGTTTAGAAGAATGAGAGGGTATCTCATAGAAACACATAAAATCCTGACGGGACTGGACAGGTTCGATGCAGGAAGAATGTTCCCGATGTTGGGGGAGTCCAAGACCAGGGGTCACAGTCTAAGATTAAGGGGTAAGCCATTTAAGACCGAGATGAGGAGAAACTTCTTCATTCAGAGAGTTGTTAACCTGTGGAATTGTCTTCTGCAGATAGTTGTTGATGCCAGTTCGTTAGATATATTCAAGAGGGAGTTGGATATGGCCCTTATGGCTAAAGCGATCAAGGGGTATGGAGAGAAAGCAGGAAAGGGGTACTGAGGTGAATGATCAGCCATGATCTTATTGAATGGTGGTTCAGGCTCGAAGGGCCGAATGGCCTACTCCTGGACTTACTTTCTATGTTTCTATGTTTTTATGTTTGAGCAGCCTTCTCCCTTTCTCTGACGTTCAAAATGGCGTCCGTAGTGCTGAGTTCTGTGATGAAGGCCAGGAAAAGGCCACTATTCTCCAGTGATATTCTCGGTGAGCTATCAGCCCGGCGATGTGCCGGCAATGTGCCGAAAGTTGGGCTGGGCGATGTGCGGACGATCACCTCAGTGATCAGCTCGGCGATGTGAGCCGAAAGTCCGGGGGAGAATTTTTCGGCGATGATCCAGCCTAAATTTCCACTTTTTTGTCAAAATGGGCGATGAAAGGCCGTTTTGGTCGATATATGGATGATATATGGGCGATGTGAAGTGGAAAGTCTAGCCCATAAAGTCCATCCTGCATATATAAAGGGCATCAGTCACCTATTGAATGCAGTAATGTGTGACGTGCTGATAGATACCGCAAATGTCACCTGAAAGTAGTCCGATGCGTAGAAGGAAAGTGCCGCAGTAACCTTAACCTCAACACACAGTGCAGTCCTGATGGTGCTGGCAGGCTACAGATCCCCCTTAATTAGCTGGCATATCTCAATGATTATCTCCTTTCGGAAGCACAGCCTTCTAACGCACATGTTGTTGGACAACTTCAGGTATGACCGCTTAACACTGTAAATACATTGGGTGTAAGGTCTCCTCCTCCGCAGCAGTCTGCCACCTCTTTGATTGGGCACATAATGCTCTTCAATGAATATTCTCCCATCGCTATTCTGCAGCATGTGAGTAGTCATCAATACTGGTTGAGAAATTACAGGCCCCATCACTATAAATCACTATAATTTGTCCTCAACAGATACAAATGTGATTAGATGATTGGCAAGAGTCAAAAAGGTCCTTAAAATCACTCACAAATTGATCCTCCTCACAAGTACTTGAAGCAGCCTTTCACTACAGATCCTCAGAGTTAGAAAATTGCGTCCGTAGTATCGAGGAGTGCCGAGTTAAGGTCAGGTGAGTGCAGCTTTTCTTCAGCGTCTTTTTCAACCAGTGATCATTTCGGCAAATTGTGGGCGAAATGCCAAAAGTAGCAATCGGCGATAATCTAGGTGATAAACGGGCGTAAGTTTACATTATAAGCACTATTCATGGCCTTGCATGAAGATGACGTCATTTTTTTAAAAAACTGGGCCAGGCAATGCAACTCATTCATGTGTGCTGAAAGTTGGGCCAGCGATAAATGGGTGATAATCGGGCACTACTTTCCACTTTTCATCAAATATGGGTGATAGCCAGAATCTCAGCGCTTATATTGGCGTTAAATGAACGATGATGTGCCGGACATCGAGCCCTATATAATGTCCCACACACACAAAGTACCCCCATACACACAACGCTCCACACACACAATGCCCCAGACACACACAATGCCCCTCACACACATACAATGCTCTACACACGCAACACCCCACACACACAATGCCCCACACACACACAATGCCCCACACACACAGTGCCCCATACACACAATGCCCTCCGCCCCCCCCACACACACAATGCCCCACACAAACAACCCCCTCACACACAATGCCCCACACAAACCCCCCTCACACACAATGCCCCACACAAACAACCCCCCTCACACACAATGCCCCACACAAACAACCCCCCTCACACACAATGCCCCACACATACACACAATGCCCCACACATACACATAATAACCCACACACACAGTGACCCACACACACAGTGCCCCACACACACAATGCCCCCCCACACACACACACACGCTCACACAATGTGGGTCACTGTGTGTGTGGGGCATTGTGTGTGTGGGTCACTGTGTGTGTGGGGCATTGTGTGTGGGGGGCATTGTGTGTGTGGATCACTGTGTGTGTGGGGCATTGTGTGTGTGGGGCATTGTGTGTGTGGATCACTGTGCGTGTGGGGCATTGTGTTTGTGGGTCACTGTGTGTGTGGGGCATTGTGTGTGTGGGTCACTGTGTGTGTGGGGCATTGTGTGTGGGGGGCATTGTGTGTGTGGATCACTGTGTGTGTGGGGCATTGTGTGTGTGGGGCATTGTGTGTGTAGGGCATTGTGTGTGTGGGTCACTGTGTGTTGGGGCATTGTGTGTGTGGGGCATTGTGTGTGGGGGGCATTGTGTGTGTGGATCACTGTGTGTGTGGGGCATTGTGTGTGTGGGGCATTGTGTGTGTGGGGCATTGTGTGTGGGGGGCATTGTGTGTGTGGATCACTGTGTGTGTGGGGCATTGTGTGTGTGGGGCATTGTGTGTGTGGATCACTGTGTGTGTGGGGCATTGTGTGTGTGGGTCACTGTGTGTGTGGGGCATTGTGTGTGGGGGGCATTGTGTGTGTGGATCACTGTGTGTGTGGGGCATTGTGTGTGTGGGGCATTGTGTGTGTGGGTCACTGTGTGTTGGGGCATTGTGTGTGTGGGTCACTGTGTGTGTGGGGCATTGTGTGTGTGGGGCATTGTGTGTGTGGATCACTGTGTGTGTGGGGCATTGTGTGTGTGGGGCATTGTGTGTGGGGGGCAGTGTGTGTGTGGGGCACTGTGTGTGTGGGTCACTGTGTGTGTGGGGCAGTGTGTGTGTGGATCACTGTGTGTGTGTGGGTCACTGCGTGTGGGGGGCAGTGTGTGTGTGGATCACTGTGTGTGTGTGGGTCACTGTGTGTGTGGATCACTGTGTGTGTGTGTGGGTCACTGTGTGTGGAGTGCAGTGTGTGTGTGGATCACTGTGTGTGTGTGGGGCATTATGTGTGTGGGTCACTGTGTGTGTGGGGCACTGTGTTGGTGGGGCAGTGTGTGTGTGGGGCAGTGTGTGTGGGTCACTGTGTGTGTGGGGCAGTGTGTGTGTGGGGCAGTGTGTGTGTGGGTCACTGTGTGTGTGGGGCAGTGTGTCTGTGGGGCAGTATGTGTGTGGGGCAGTGTGTGTGTGGTATTGAAGCAAAAAAAGTGGAACGTCTAGCCTATAGTGCCACACACACACAAAGCCCCACACACACAATGCCCCACACACACAATGCCCCATGCACACACACAATGCCCCACACATGCAATGCCCTACACACAATGGGCGTTATTCCCAGCATTGGTGGTAAATATGGGATTTGAGATCGGCGGATGATCGGCCATTTTCAAGACCCAAACTTTCCATTTTATAAAATGGGCGTTACCGTGAGCAATCTGAAATGGGCGTTAGTGTTAAATTTTTTTGACCTCCTGCCGTAAAGTGTTAGTGTCCATAGCAACGGCATGGCAACAGTCGTTTCCCACATTTCAGGGGGTCAGGGGTCAACAGTACATGCGCAGAACAGGAGAGAGAGCGAGAGGGAGCAGAGAGGAACTGAAAGCGTGTGTGGGTTGTTGTGTGCTTGTTTGGCTGTTTTGGGAGGCAGGAGGGAGCAGCAAAAAGACTGCTGAGCACAAAAAACGTCGTTGCCACCGAGTTTCTGTCGAAAAAATAATATTTAAAATGGGAAGGATGGAGGAGGCGACACAGCACGCTCTGAAGACTGAGGACGCTGGCAAAAGCAGTGAGGTTGGAGAGGAACAATTGGGAGGATGCAAACGAGCGAGGAGATTCTCCGATGAGGCAAATGCCACCCTCCTGCAGGAAGTGAAGTCACGCTGGGTCAATTGGCCCAGGGTGGGCGAGGGAAACCCACCCCAAAGGATATGAGCCGACAGAGCCGAGGTGGTCTTGTCGGCGACTAATGAGGTGCGTAAGGGCAACCAGTGCCGCAAGCGCTGGAACGACCTTGTCGGCTCCGCCAGAGTAAGTATTACATTTATTTACATGTACTTGTATATTTATATAATTTGATTTGTAAGTGTAATGATTGATTAAAATCAGATGTGATGTCGCACTTATATTGGGAATGTTTTACTCAAAGCCTGCATTTACGATGTGCGTCTTTAGGTAAAGTATAATAATCATGATTACATCTGTTGGTTATGTGTTGTATCAATCTCTGTGACAGTACTTAGCAATGATCTCATGCAATGATCTGATGCCATGTCGTGCTGGTTCCTTTTATAGAGGAAGCTTTCGAAGAATAGGGCCGAGCAGAGGCGAACAGAGGCGGCCCACCAGTCATCATCGAGCTCACCGACATTGAGGAGCAGGTGCTGGCACTAGTAGGGAGCCACCCCAGGTTGGCCACGCAAGCAGCTGCGGAATCTGTTGTGATGCCACATGAGTAAAGTATACACCGTTGCGTGATGTAAAGTCAATAGATGCCACACCCACTCATATCCGACCAATAATATATGATAGATGATTGATAAAAGTGTTCTCTACATAATGCTGGCCTCATGAGAATCATTGCAATGCAGAATGTGTTGATAGTCATGAAATGTGATATCTGTGATGATTTTGATAGTGGTGGTGCTTTTGTTGTGCATACGCTGTGTGTAGCGCTGGACTCACTTTGTGATGCGAGCACCCCCTTCTCCTCTAATAACCTAATTTATGTTTTGTAGCTCAGCCAGCAGCACGGCCCCATGCAACACCACCGAGCCCAGAAGCTGGGGGTGCTGGGCCGGAGTCGCTGAACGATCGTGTATCTTGTGCTGAGGAGCCCCGATTCTCGCCCGTGGAGCTGCTGGGTGCCTTCTCCACGGATGAGAGTGCGGACTTCGAGGAGTCTGCATCGCCAAGCTCCATAATGCAGTCGACACCCATGATATCTAGTGCTCCTGCGGCCATTCCCTCCTCCAACCTGGAAGTACCGGGCGCCAGCACCTTGCCGCAGGTGACCCGAGGTGTCTCCAGGACGGCGCCGATCACGCGGAGGTTGGTTCGACGCAGCAGGTCTGATCCACGAGCGGCAGATCTGAGCGGGGACATGGTACACTTGTCCAGGAACAGTGTTGACATAGGTCAGCAGATCCTACAGACAATGGGGGGCATATCCCACCAGCTGGCCAACATGTCCGCCACCATGAGCGAGTATGTGCCGCGGATGGCGGAGGCCTTGGAGGTGATAGCCAGCAACACTGGTGGCAGAGGCCTCCCAGTGGTCTCAGAGCACGGCACTGGACTCCAAAGTGCCACATCTCCATTGCCAATGACATATGAGAGCCAACAGGAAGATCTTGCTTTTGGCTCAGAGCACGTTCCCACCTCAGGACTGTCCTTTCCCGTATCCATCCAAGTAACGGTTCTGCCGTCATCCCCCCCCAATGAAGCAGCGCCTGAGGAGTTCCTCAGCCAGGCGGCTTGGAGTCAGGAGGGAAAACATAGAAACATCGAAACATAGAAAATAGGTGCGGGAGTAGGCCATTCGGGCTTTCTAGCCTGCACCGCCATTCAATGAGTTCATGACTGAACATGCACTTCAGTACCCCATTCCTGCTTTCTCACCATACCCCTTGATCCTCCTTGTAGTAAGGACTTCATCTAACTTCCTTTTGAATATATTTAGTGAATTGGCCCCAACAACTTTCTGTGGTAGAGAATTCCACAGGTTCACTACTCTCTGGATGAAGAAGTTTCTCCTCATCTCGGTCCTAAATGGCTTACCCCTTATCCTTAGACTGTGACCCCTGGTTCTGGACTTCCCCAACATCGGGAACATTCTTCCTGCATCTAACCTGTCTAAACCTGTCAGAATTTTAAACGTTTCTATGAGGTCCCCTCTCATTCTTCTGAACTCCAGTGAATACAAGCCCAGTTGATCCAGTCTTTCTTGATATGTCAGGAAGGGGAAGGGGTAGAGGTGGGGAGGAGAAGCGGGAGTGGAAAGGAAAGTGAGGTGCATGGCCGCAGGCCTTGTCTTGATCACAGTATTTCGCAGCCTGTCTTGATGAATACGCACATGCTGCAGATTATAGATGGCAGAAGATATATTCGACAACATTAGGTGCCCAATCTAAGACGTGCCTGACTGATGAGGAGGACCAGACCTTATTGGGCGATCTGCGCAAAAGTTGAAGCAGAGCAGCCTTTCAAATGAAGCAACCTGCGATTTACAAAATGGTGTCCATAAAGCTGTGATTCGTTCAGGTGAGAGCAACTTTTTCACAGCGGTTTTTTCGGCGAGCGATATTGTCAGCGATATGTGGGCGAGGTGCCGAAAGTAACGCTCAGTGATAATTTCGGCGTTAGGTTCGCCCATTCTGATCTTTACGACAAAAAAAAGTGAGCGGGCGGTATTATTATTTCTCAGCATTAAGTACAGCCGAAAGTAACGCTGGCCGATAAGTGAGCGATACATGGCCGTTAGTTTCCATTTAGTTGCGAAATGGCCGATATCTGGGTGTTATACCTCATCTCAGCGTTAAAGTGGATGTTAAATGGGCAGTATCGATGAAAAAATAATGGAAATTCTAGCCCAATACCCCACACACACACACACAATGCCTCTCACACACCATAACCCACACACACCATGACCCACACACACAATGACCCACACACACAATGATCCACACACACCATGCCCCACACACACCATGCCCCACACACACCATGACCCACACACACAATGACCCACACACACAATGATCCACACACACAATGACCCACACACACCATGCCCCACACACACCATGCCCCACACACACAATGCCCCACACACACAATGTCCCACACACACAATGCCCCTCACACACCATAACCCACACACACCATGCCCCACACACACCATGCCCCACACACACAGTGCCCCACACACACAATGTCCCACACACACAATGCCCCTCACACACCATAACCCACACACACCATGCCCCACACACACCATGCCCCACACACACAATGCCCCACACACACAATGCTCCACACACACAATGCTCCACACACACCGTGCCCCACACACACCATGCCCCACACACACAATGCCCCACACACACCGTGCCCCCCACACACAGTGCCCCAGACACACAATGTCCCACATACACCGTGCCCCACACATACAATGTCCCACACACACAATGTCCCTCACACACAGTGCCCCACACACACAATGCTCCACACACACCGTGCCCCACACACACCGTGCCCCCCACACACAATGCCCCACACACACCGTGCCCCCCACACACAGTGCCCCAGACACACAATGTCCCACATACACCGTGCCCCACACATACAATGTCCCACACACACAATGTCCCTCACACACAGTGCCCCACACACACAATGTCCCACACACACAATGCCCCATACACACCATGTCCCACACACACCATGCCCCACACACACAATGCCCCACACACACAATGCTGCACACACACAATGCTCCACACACACCGTGCCCCACACACACCATGCCCCACACACACAATGCCCCACACACACCGTGCCCCACACACACAGTGCCCCAGACACACAATGTCCCTCACACACAGTGCCCCACACACACAATGTCCCACACACACAATGCCCCACACACACCATGTCCCACACACACCATGTCCCACACACACCATGCCCCACACACACAATGCCCCACACACACAATGCTCCACACACACAATGCTCCACACACACCGTGCCCCACACACACCATGCCCCACACACACAATGCCCCACACACACCGTGCCCCACACACACAGTGCCCCAGACACACAATGTCCCACATACACCGTGCCCCACACACACAATGCCCCACACACACAGTGACCCACACACAATGTCCTACACACACAATGCCCCATACACACAATGTCCCATACACATAATGTCCCACACACACAATGCTCCACACACACAGTGCCCCACACACACAATGCCCCACACACACAATGTGCCTCACACACACCGTGCCCACACACACAATGTCCCCCACACACAATGCCCCACACACACAATGCCCCACACACACAAAGTCCCACACACACAATGCCCCACACACACCGTGCCCCACACACACAATGTTCCACACACACACAATGTCCCACACACACAATGCTCCACACACACAAAGTCCCACACACAATGCTCCACACACCACAAAACCCCACACACAAAATGCCCCCACACGATGCCCCCCTCCGATGCCTCCACTCAAAGCTTACTCAAGCGAATTGTCATTCTTCACTATAAAATTGAACAATGTTACCTGATTCAATGTTTCAATCTTTTTTAGGCCATGTAGCACCAAAAAATTCCACCTCTCATATTCCTCTAGCTTAGTCTTCAAAAAATGTCGCTTCTCTTTCACTTCTATGTTTCACTCTGCTTCATTTCTGTTTGCTGCTCTCCTCTTCCACTTCTTAGCTCCTTCATTTCTTTTTCTTCTTACTTTTTAATTTTCCTCTGTCACCGTTTTGTCTCTTCAACAGTTTTCTTTGTGCTTTCTGTCCTGCAGCATTTGAGCTGCGCGTGTGGGAACAGCATGTGGAAGAGGAGGGAGACAGACAGTTCTCTCAGCCAGACAGAGAATGAGACTTCAAAAAAGAGCAGAGTCTGAAAATAGTTGAGGGAGCAAAGAAAAGAGCATGGAGTGCTGGAAATTGACATGCATGCTCCTGTGGGTTCCAAGGAAATGGTTGTGCCAATGTGTCAGTTTAATTTTCTGGTTACTCTTTGTCATTTGATAAAGAAAGAAACTAACACTACATTTATCGTTATGGATGAAAAAATAGCTGGAATACGCTATGATTAGCACAGAAATTCATACAGTAAGTGGAAATGTGCTGTCTGTATCAAGTTTAGAGCTCAGTTTTCCCAAGTGATTTGTGCCGTTTTTGTGGAGCAGGTTGCTTTTTTTGGCCCAAGTTGAAAAATCAGTTTCCCCAATTAATTTGCACCAGTGTAACTCAGTTAGTTACAATTTTTTTTAGGTCAGTTTTTTTTTCAGTCAAAGGGGGTGTAACCAGCCATCTACACCATTTAGGGAAGTTTGGCCAGCTGAGAGTTACTCCAGTTGTGCTTAGGCCAGCATATGTGGCCGCTGCAGAAAAACCTTCCAGAGAGTTAAGGAAATGCCCAGGCACACTAAAAGAATTGAAAAACTAACAGCAGCAACTTACCTCCAAAGAGCAAGTTATTATTTAAATGGAGAAAGATTGCAAAGTGCTGCAGTACAGCGGGACCTGGGGGTACTTGTATATGAAACACAAAAGGATAGTATGCAGTTACAGCAAGTGATCAGGAAGGCCAATGGAATCTTGGCCTTTATTGCAAAGGGGATGGAATATAAAAGCAAGGAAGTCTTGTTGCAGTAATACAGGGTATTGGTGAGGCCACACCTGGAATATTGCATGCAGTTTTGGTTTCCATATTTACGAAAGGATATACTTGTTTTGGAGGCAGTTCAGAGAAGGTTCACTAGGTTGATTCCGGAAATGAGGGGATTGACTTATGAGGAAAGGTTGAGTAGGTTGGGCCTCTACTCATTGGACTTCAGAAGAATGAGAGGTGATCTTATTGAAACGCATAAGATTATGAGGGGGCTTGACAAAGGTGGATGAAGAGAGGATGCTTCCACTGGTGGGTGAGACTAGAACTAGAGGGCATGATCTTAGAATAAGGGGCCGCCCATTTAAAACAGAGATGAGGAGAAATTTCTTCTCTCAGAGGGTTGTAAATCTGTGGAATTCGCTGCCTAAGAGAGCTGTGGAAGCTGGGACATTGAATAAATTTAAGGCAGAACTAGACAGTTTCTTGAACAATAAGGGGATAAGGGGTTATGGGGAGTGGGCAGGGAAGTGGAGCTGAATCCATGATGGCCTACTCCTGTTCCTATTTCTTATGTTCTTATGTTCTTATGTAACCCCGCCCGAAGGTTGTTCGGTCCTATTCTCGGTTCACCCGGTTCACACACACAGTCTGGTCCCCAGTTAGTGAGAGAGAGAGAGTGGGACCGGACCGGCAAGCCCTTCGGGCGTGGTTGGAGATAAGTTGCTGCTCTGTGTTTTTCAATTCTTTTAATGTGTTGGGAGCTGGCTGTATGCTTCACTTTGCAGCCTCAGCTCGCATTGTGTCCCTGGTTACCATGGCAGCCTGATCTTTTTGGCGCAGATCAAGGCTCCTCCCCCAAAATTAAAGGTCGGTTTACACCACGCTAAAATGAACAAATCCAACGGAGAAACTCAGAATATTTTTTTTTGCCGTACTTAGGCCCCAAAAAATCGGGCTTAACTCTTCAAGTATGCCAAAAAAATGCCTTGGGAAAAATTGAGCCAATAGTGTCAGCCATGCTAGGGAACAGTAGCCCATGAGTTCAGTCACATGATTTCACCATTTGGAGAATTCTTGATCACTATCAGGGCAGCAGCAAGTGTGTCCCTCCAAGGGGAGAAGGAGAAACTGGACAGCAACTTATCCTTGGCTGTGCTCACACACCTCCTTACAATTTGGCAAATGGTTGGACCGAGAGTCAGTTGTGCTGGCCTGTCTGCAGGAATGTGGTCCATAGCCCTAAAGAGAAGAGAAAAACGATGAAACTATTCATTTGTTTATTAAAATATTACTCGCTTCTCACAAAGACTAATACAGATGAGTGGGGCCAATCAGCTCAACTAGCTCATACTTCCATAGAACCTACATTCTCTTAAATGATTCCAGAATTTTTGCCTCCATCACCTTACCTAGAACACCATTCCAAAGAATAATCATTCTTACAAAGGATTTCTGACCTGACTGCATTTTACCATCCATTTAAGGGGAAGCCAGGTAAGCACATAAGGGAGAAATGAATAGAAGGATATGTTGATGGGCTTAGAGGAAGAGGGGTGGATGCAGGCTTGTATGGAGCATAAACACTGGCATGGAGTGGTTGGGCCGAATGTCCTGTTTCTGTGTTGTAACTACTTTGTAATACTTTGTAACACCAGTTTCTAATAACTGACAGCTGTGTTCAATTTGAAATAATGCTCCAGATGAACCTTTTCGATTCCACATAGTGAGCTGGAATTTCTTTCGCTATCCCACCTAAATCTGGGCAGCCTGATGAATGGCTTTATTTCTCTGCCTTCTGCAGTGAATTCTGTTATCCTCAGAGAGAGAGGCAGTGGTAGTCCCTGGGGCAATGGTAGAAGATCCACTGATACCTCTTTTTGAAGGAGAGGGCCCTGTAGTAGGCCTCAGATCCTTACCATTTTAGGCATCAGCCCAGTCCAAGACCTAAAAACTGCATGTCCCCCATGGATCTTCAGGGCCCTTCCACCCCTCAGTAATGCCGCAGCATTGTCAGAATGTTCCTTGTGAAGAGTGGCACCTTCCTCTTACTGGTAGGGATTCCACCAGAAACCCCCCCTGCATGACCAATGAGCCCTGACCCAGGAAAATGGATTGGGGTCATGGTACAGTAGGGGGCAGTGAGTCCTGCCTCAACTGTACTCTGGTAGGAAGAGAGAAAATCTACATTTTCATAAGCTACTCTCTCATTTTATTCCTTTCAAGGTTGAGAAGTCTTCTTTCCTCATAATGAAGTCCTCTGACAGTTGGGGTCAGCCTCGTGCATCCTTCTAAGACATTGATATTTCCTTGGTTACTTGCTGACGTAAAGTTAATACAGTATTCAAAGTGCAACTTGCTCACAGCGCTATCTACCTTCAGCATGATGTCCTCAGACCTACAGAGACAGATTTCACACATTAGCACTCGCAGTGCAGAGCATCACTCACTCTAATTCTGCCCTCTTAAGCTTCCCTAATTATAATCGCTCAACCATTGGTGGCCGTGTCTTCTGTTGCCGAGGCCACAAGTTCTGTAACTCCCTGTCTAAACCCCACCGCCTCTCTACCTCTCTTTCCTCGTTCAAGACGCTCCTTAAAACCAACCTCTTTGATCAAGCTTTTGATCACCTGTGCTAATTTCTACTTATGTGGCTCGGTGTCAAATTTTTTATCTCGTAATACTCCTGTGAAGAGCCTTGTGATGGTTCACTATGTTAAAGACGCTATATAAATACAAGTTGTTGTTGTTTGGGTGTGGAAGTAGAAACATAGAAAACATAGAAAATGGGTGCAGGAGTAGGCCATTCGGCCCTTCGAGCCTGCCCCACCATTCAATAAGATCATGGCTGATCATTCCCTCAGTACCTCTTTCCTGCTTTCTCTCCATACCCCTTGATCCCCTTAGCCATAAGGGCCATATCTAACTCCCTCTTGAATATATCCAATGAACTGGCATCAACAACTCTCTGCGGCAGGGAATTCCACAGGTTAACAACTCTCCGAGCAAAGAAGTTTCTCCTCATCTCAGTCCTAAATGGGCTACCCCTTATTCTAAGACTCTATCCCCTGGTTCTGGACTTCCCCAACATCGGGAACATTCTATCTGCATCTAACCTGGCCCGTCCCGTCAGAATCTTGTGTGTTTCAATGAGATCCCCTCTCATCCTTCTAAACTCCAATGTATAAAGGCCCAGTTGATCCAGTCTCTCCTCATATGTCAGTCCAGCCATCCCGGGAATCAGTCTGGTGAACCTTCGCTGCACTCCCTCAATAGCAAGAACGTCCTTCCTCAGAT
Organism: Pristiophorus japonicus; assembly: GCF_044704955.1. Classification (NCBI taxonomy): domain Eukaryota; kingdom Metazoa; phylum Chordata; class Chondrichthyes; family Pristiophoridae; genus Pristiophorus; species Pristiophorus japonicus. Next base: position 185,841,817 of record NC_091977.1, read on the forward strand.
TAGGAGACCAAAACTGAACACAATATTCCAGATGAGGCCTCACCAAGGCCCTGTACAACTGCAGTAAGACCTCCCTGCTCCTATACTCAAATCCCCTAACTATGAAGACCAACAAACCATTTGCCTTCTTCACCGCCTGCTGTACCTGTATGCCAAATTTCAATGACTGATGAACCATGATACCCAGGTCTCGTTGCACCTCCCCTTTTCCTAATCTGCCGCCATTCAGATAATATTCTGTCTTCACGTTTTTGCCCCAAAAGTGGATAACCTCACATTTATCCACATTGTACTGCATCTGCCATGCATTTGCCCACTCACCTAACCTGTCCAAGTCACCCTGCAGCCTCTTAGCGTCCCCCTCACAGCTCACACCGCCACCCAGTTTAGTGTCATCTACAAACACGGAGATACTACACTCAATTCCTTTATCTAAATCATTAATGTATATTGTAAAGAGCTGGGGTCACAGCACTGAGCCCTGCGACACTCCACTAGTCAATGCCTGCCATTCCGAAAAGGACCTGTTTATCCCGACTCTCTGCTTCCAGTCTGCCAACCAGTTCTCTATCCACGTCAGTAAATTACCCCCAATACCATGTGCTTTGATTTTGCAATCTCTTGTGTGGGACCTTGTCAAAAGCCTTTTGAAAGTCCAAATACACCACATCCACTGATTCTCCCTTGTCCACTCTATTAGTTACATCCTCAAAAATTTCCAGTAAATTTGTCAAGCATGATTTCCCCTTCATAAATCCATGCTGACTTGGACCGATCCTGTCACTGCTTTCCAAATGCGCTGCTATTTCATCCTTAATAATTGATTCCAACATTTTGCCCACTACTGATGTCAGGCTAACCGGTCTATAATTACCCGCTTTCTCTCTCCCTCCTTTTTTAAAAAGTGGTGTTACATTAGCTGCCCTCCAGTCCATAGGAACTGATCCAGAGTCGATAGATTGTTGGAAAATGATCACCAATGCATTCACTATTTCTAGGGCCACTTCTTTAAGTACTCTGGGATGCAGACTATCAGGCCCCAGGGATTTATCGGCCTTCAATCCCATCAATTTCCTGAACACAATTTCCTGCCTAATAAGGATATCCTTCAGTTCCTCCTTCTCACTAGACCCTCGGTCCCCTAGTACTTCCGGAAGGTTATTTGTGTCTTCCTTCGTGATGACAGAACCAAAGTATTTGTTCAATTGGTCTGCCATTTCTTTGTTCCCCATTATAAATTCACCTGAATCCGACTGCAAGGGATCTACGTTTGTCTTCACTAATCTTTTTCTCTTCACATATCTATAGAAGCTTTTGCAGTCAGTTTTTACGTTCCCTGCAAGCTTCTTCTCGTACTCTATTTTCCCCCTCTTAATTAAACCCTTTGTCCTCCTCTGCTGAATTCTAAATTTCTCCCAGTCCTCAGGTTTGCTGCTTTTTCTGGCCAATTTATATGCCTCTTCCTTGGATTTAACACTACCCTTAATTTCCCTTGTTAGCCATGGTTGAGCTACCTTCCCCGTTTTATTTCTACTCCAGACAGGGATGTACAATTGCTGAAGTTCATCCATGTGATCTTTAAATGTTTGCCATTGCCTATCCACCGTCAATCCTTTAAGTATCATTTGCCTGTAATCAGGCCCCACACAATTTTCAATCCTTTCTGAGACAGAAAATCACTTTGGACCCACTGACCTCCATGCCCGAATTCACAACATATTTTCCTGTTGCTTGAAGCTCCGCACTGGGAGTGCTCATTGTAAAATCTACCCCATATTCTACTGATTGGGCAATATGAATTCTGTTTGCTTTGTTGATTGTTTACTTCAAATTCTGAGTCATGTATCATGCCCGGTATTCTTTCAACATGTCCTCTAGCCAATTGTACATCATCAGGTAGAATTTCCACAGATTTCTCCCATAACTTTGGCGAAAACCCTAGTGAAAGGGCCATTTTGGGCACAAAGGACTTCTTTTTAAAAAATTAGTTCCTGGGATGTGGACATCGTTGGCAAGACCAGCATTTATTGCCCATCCCTAATTGCCCTTGAGAAGAAGGTGGTGAGCTGCCTTCTTGAACCACTGCAGTTCTTTTGGTGAAGGTACTCCCACAGTAATGTTAGGCAGGGAGTTCCAGGATTCTGAGCCAGTGACCATGAAGGAACGGCGATATACTTACAAGTCAGGATTGTGTGTAGCATGGAGAGGAACATGGAGGTGGCGCTGTTTCCATGTGCCTGGTGCTCTTGTCCTAGGCGGTAGAGGTCACGGGTTTGGGAGGTGCAGCCGAAGAAGACTTAGCAAGTTGCTGCAGTGCATCTTGTAGATGGTACACACTGTAGCCAAGATACGCCAGTGGTGGAAGAGTGAATGTTTAAGGTGGTGGATGCGGTGCCAGTCAAGTGGGCTGCTTTGTTCAGGATGGTATAGAGCTTCTTGAGTGCTGTTGGAACTGCACTCATCCAGGCAAGTGGAAAGTATTCCATCACACTTCTGACTTGTGCCTTGTTGATGTTGGAAAGGCTTTGGGGAGTCAGGAGGTGAGACACTCACCGCAGAATACCCAGCCTCTGACCTGCTCTTGTAGCTACTGTACTTATGTGTCTGATCCAGTTAAGTTTCTGGTCAATGGTGACCTCCTGAATTTTGTTGCGGGGGGATTCGGCGATGGTAATGCATTGAAGTTGGTTGTTAGAGATGGTCATTGCCTGGCACTTATGTACGTGACTGTTACTTGCCATTTATCAGACCATGCCAGAACGTCATCCAGGTTTTGCTGCATTCGGGCATGGACTGCTTCATTATCTGAGGAGTTGCAAATGGAACTGAACACTGTGCAATCATCATTTTACCTTATGATGGAGGGAAGGTCATTGATAAAGCAGCTGAAGGCAGTTGGGTCTAGGATACTGCCCTGAAGAACTCCTGCAGCGATGTCCTGGGGCCGAGATGATTACCCTCCAACTATGACAATCATCTTCCTCTGTGCTAGTTATGACTCCAGCCAATGGAGAGATTGCCCGCTGATTCCCATGGACTTCATAAGAAAATAAGAACATAAGAAATAGAAGCAGGAGTAGGCCATCCGGGCCCACGAGCATGCTCCGCCATTTAATACAATCATGGCTAATCTGTTCATGGACTCAGGTCCACTTCCCTGCCCGTTCCCCATAACCCCTTATTCCCTTATCGGTTAAGAAACTGTCTATTTCTCTCTTAAATTTATTCAATTACCCAGCTTCCACAGCTCTCTGAGGCAGCGAATTTCACAGATTTACAACCTTCTGAGAGGAGAAATTCCTCCTCATCTCAGTTTTAAATGGGCGGCCCCTTATTCTAAGATTATGCCCCCTAGTTCTTGTCTCCCATATCAGTGGAAACATCCTCTCTGCATCCACCTTGTCAAGCCCCCTCATAATCTTATACGTTTCGATAAGATCACCTCTCATTCTTCTGAATTCCAGTGAGTAGAGGCCCAACCTTCTCAACCTTTCCTCATAAGTCAACCCCCTCATCTCCAGAATCAACATAGTGAACCTTCTCTGAACTGCCTCCAAAGCAAGTATATTCTTTCTTAAATATGGAAACCAAAACTGCATGCAGTATTCCAGGTGTGGCCTCACCAATACCCTGTGTAACTGTAGCAAGACTTCCCTGCTTTCATATTCCATCCCCTTTGCAATAAAGGCCAAGATTCCATTGGCCTTCCTGATCACTTGTTGTACTAACCTTTTGTGTTTCATGCACCAGGACCCCCAGGTCTCGCTGTACTGCAGCATTATGCAATTTTTCTCCATTTAAATAATAACTTGCTCTTCGATTTTTTTCTGCCAAAGTGCATAACCTCACACTTTCCAATATTATACTCCATCTGCCAAATTTTTGCCCACTCACTTAGCCTGTCTATGTCCTTTTGCAGATTTTTTGTGTCCTCCTCACACATTGCTTTTCCTCCCATCTTTGTATCGTCAGCAAACTTGGCTGCGTTACACTCATTTTACTCGGGCTCCTTGATGCCACACTCGGTCAAATGCTGCCTTGATGTTAAGGGCAGTCACTTTCACCCCACCTCTGGAATTCAACTCTATTTGTCCATGTTTGAATCAAGGCTGTAATGTGGTCCTGGTGGAACCCAAACTGAGCCTCAGTAAGGAGGTTATTGGTGAGTAAGTGCTGCTTGATAGCACTGTTGGCGGCACCTTCCATCACTTTGCTGATGATTGAGAGTAGACTGATGGGGCGGATCGGATTTGTCCTACTTTTTGTGAACAGGACATACATGGGCAGCTTTCCACATTGTTGGATAGATGCTAGTGCTGTAGCTATACTGGAACAGTTTGGCTAAAGGCGCGGCTAGTTCTGGAGCACAAGTCTTCAGCATGACAGCCAAGATGTTGGCGGGAACCATAACCTTTGCCGTATTCTGTGCACTCAGCCATTTCTTGATATCACGTGGAGTGAACCGACTTCACTGAAGACTGGCTTCTGTGATGGTGGGGAGCTCAGGAGGGGGCCGATATGGATCATCTGCATGGATCCCCTGCAGTCAGAATCAGGGGAAGTCATAACGGGGAACAAAGAAATAGCGGACCAATTGAACAAGTACTTTGGTTCGGTATTCATTAAGGAGGACACAAACAATCTTCCGGATATAAAAGGGGTCAGAAGGTCTAGTAAGGAGGAGGAACTGAGGGAAATCCTTATTAGTCGGGAAATTGTGTTGGGGAAATTGATGGGATTGAAGGCCGATAAATCCCCAGGGCCTGATGGACTACATCCCAGAGTACTTAAGGAGGTGGCCTTGGAAATAGCGGATGCATTGACAGTCATTTTCCAACATTCCATTGACTCTGGATCAGTTCCTATCGAGCGGAGGGTAGCCAATGTAACCCCACTTTTTAAAAAAGGAGGGAGAGAGAAAACAGGGAATTATAGACCGGTCAGCCTGACATCGGTAGTGGGTAAAATGATGGAATCAATTATTAAGGATGTCATAGCAGCGCATTTGGAAAGAGGTGACATGATAGGTCCAAGTCAGCATGGATTTGTGAAAGGGAAATCATGCTTGACAAATCTTCTGGAATTTTTTGAGGATGTTTCCAGTAGAGTGGACAAGGGAGAACCAGTTGATGTGGTATATTTGGACTTTCAGAAGGCTTTCGACAAGGTCCCACACAAGAGATTAATGTGCAAAGTTAAAGCACATGGGATTGGGGGCAGTGTGCTGACATGGATTGAGAACTGGTTGTCAGACAGGAAGCAAAGAGTAGGAGTAAATGGGGACTTTTCAGAATGACAGGCAGTGGCTAGTGGGGTACCGCAAGGTTCTGTGCTGGGGCCCCAGCTGTTTACACTGTACATTAATGATTTAGACGAGGGGATTAAATGTAGTATCTCCAAATTTGCGGATGACACTAAGTTGGGTGGCAGTGTGAGCTGCGAGGAGGATGCTATGAGGCTGCAGAGTGACTTGGACAGGTTAGGTGATTGGGCAAATGCATGGCAGATGAAGTATAATGTGGATAAATGTGAAGTTATCCACTTTGGTGGTAAAAACAGAGAGACAGACTATTATCTGAATGGTGACAGATTAGGAAAAGGGGAGGTGCAACGAGACCTGGGTGTCATGGTACATCAGTCATTGAAGGTTGGCATGCAGGTACAGCAGGCGGTTAAGAAAGCAAATGGCATGTTGGCCTTCATAGCGAGTGGATTTGAGTACAGGGGCAGGGAGGTGTTGCTACAGTTGTACAGGGCCTTGGTGAGGCCACACCTGGAGTATTGTGTACAGTTTTGGTCTCCTAACCTGAGGAAGGACATTCTTACTATTGAGGGAGTGCAGCGAAGGTTCACCAGACTGATTCCCGGGATGGTGGGACTGATCTATCAAGAAAGACTGGATCAACTGGGCTTGTATTCACTGGAGTTCAGAAGAATGAGAGGGGACCTCATAGAAACGTTTAAAATTCTGATGGGTTTATACAGGTTAGATGCAGGAAGAATGTTCCCAATGTTGGGGAAGTCCAGAACCAGGGGTCACAGTCTAAGGATAAGGGGTAAGCCATTTAGGACCGAGATGAGGAGAAACTTCTTCACCCAGAGAGTGGTGAACCTGTGGAATTCTCTACCACAGAAAGTTGTTGAGGCCAATTCACTAAATATATTCAAAAAGGAGTTAGATGAAGTCCTTACTACTTGGGGGATCAAGGTGTATGGCGAGAAAGCAGGAATGGGGTACTGAAGTTGCATGTTCAACCATGAACTCATTGAATGGCGGTGCAGGCTAGAAGGGCCGAATGGCCTACTCCTGCACCTATTTTCTATGTTTCTATGTTTCTATCTATTCGGCACTTCTGGCTGAGGATGGTTGTAAATGCTTCAGCCTTGTCTTTTGCACTCTCGTGCTGGGCCCAATCATCATTGAGGATAGGGATGTTGATGGAGCTTCCTCCTCCCATTAGTTGTTCATAACTGGATGTGATGGGACTGCAGAGCTTTGATCTGATCTGTTGATTGTGGGATCATTTAGCTCTGTCTATAGCATGCTGCTTCTGGTGTTTAGCCTGAACCTGTGCTGCGGCTTCTCCGGGTTGGCACCTCATTTTTAGGTATGCCTGGTGCTGCTCCTGCACTCCTCATTGAACAATGGTTGGTCCTCTGGCTTGATGGTAATGGTAGAGTGAGGGATATGCCAGGCCATGAGGTTGCAGATTGTGGTGGAATACAATTCTGTTGCTGCTGATGGCCCACAGTGCCTCATGGATGCCCAGTTTTGAGCTTCTATATCTGATCTGAATCTCTCCCATTTATCACAGTGGTAGTGCCACACAACACGATGCAGGGCATCCTCAGTGTAAAGACGGGATTTTTTCTGCACAAGGACTGTACGATGGTCACTACTACCAATGGATAGATGCATCTGTGTAGTTGTTGCGCGGTGAAGATCATGTCCATTGTGCCCCTTAGTGGACGGAATCCGCTAGTGACTCTGGGTGGAGCTCTTCAGCCACAGGGAGAAGGCAATTGAGGAGGATTCTTGCGATGACTTTCCCAATGGCACGACAACTACAAGAGAAATGCAGGGAACAGCAGCAATCCTTGTACATGGCCTTCTTTAACCTCACAAAGGTCTTTGACACTGTCAACCATGAGGGACTATGGAGCATCCTCCTCTGTTTCGGCTGCCCCCAAAAGTTTGTCACCATCCTCTGCCAACTCCATGACGACATGCAAGCCTTGATCCTGACCAATGGATCCACCACAGACCCAATCCATGTCCAGACCGGGGTCAAGCAGAGCTGTGCCATCGCACCAACGCTCTTCTCGATCTTCCTTGCTGCAATGCTCCATCTCATTCTCAACAAGCTCCCCTCTGGAGTGGAGCTAAACTATAGAACCAACGGGAAGCTATTCAATCTTCGTCACCTCCAGGCTAGATCCAAGGTCGTCCCATCTTCTGTCATCGAACTATAGTACATGGACGACGCTTGCATCTGCACACATTCAGAGGCCGAACTCCAAGCCATCCTCAACCTCTTCACCGAGGTGTACGAAAGCATGGGTCTTATGCTAAACATCCATAAGACAAAGGTCCTCCACCAACCTGACCCCGCCACACAGCACTGCCCAGTCATCAAATCCACGGCATGGACTTGGACAACGTGGACTATTTTCCATACCTAAGGAGCCTACTATCAGCAAGGGTAGACATCGATGATGAGGTCCAACACTGCATCCAGTGTGCCAGTGCAGCCTTCGGTCGCCTGAGGAAGAGCGTGTTTGAAGACCAGGACCACAAATCTGGCACCAAGCTTATGGTCCACAGGGCAGTCGTGATACCCACTCTCCTATATGGCTCAGAGACATAGGCTATATACAGTAGACACCTCAAAGCACTGGAGAAGTACCACCAACGCTGCCTCTGCAAGACCCTGCAAATCCACTGGGAAGATAGACGCACCAACATCAGTATTCTCGCTCAGGCCAACATCCCCAGCATCGAAGCACTGACCACACTCGACCAGCTCTATTGTGTCTGTAAGCCCTCTAGTAATGACTCCATGAGATTAGGTATTGCACTTGAACTGTTGTGACCTTAGTCCATTTATTGCAGCTCCTGAATGAGGGTACAGTATGGTGAGCTCCCTTTTATACTTGGTTACCTGTAGTGTACAGATGACCTCTAGGTCTCCACCAGTTGCACCCTCTGGTGGTACAGACATAGTGTATACAGTGTGAAGATACATTCAGTGGTCTTATGTAACTGTACATTGAGTGTACAGGGTATATACTTATTTTATACATACACGACAAGCTCCGTTGGGCGAGTCACATCGTCTGCATGCCCGACACAAGACTCTCTAAGCAAGCGCTCTACTCAGAACTCCTACACGGCAGGCGAGCCCCAGGTGCGCCGAGGAAACGTTTCAAGGACACCCTCAAAGCCTCCTTGATAAAGTGCAACATCCCCACTGGCACCTGGGAATCCCTGGCCCAAGACTGCCCAAAATGGAGGAAGAGCATCCGGGAGGGCTCTGAGCACCTCGAGACTCGTCGCCGAGAGCGTGCAGAAATCAAGCACAGACAGTGGAAGGAGCGTGCAGCAAACCAGACTCCCTACCCACCCTTTCCTTCAACCACTGTCTGCTCCACCTGTTACAGAGACTGCAATTCATGCATTGGATTGTACAGTCACCTGAGGATTCACTTTTAGAGTGGAAGCAAGTCTTCCTCGATTTCAAGAGACTGCCTATGATGGTGATGCATCTGTGACAGGTAGGTTGGTGAGGGCAAGGACAAGTGGTTTTTCCCTCGTGTTGGTTCTCTCATCAGCTGTCGCTGACCCAGTCTGGCAGCTATATCCTTAAGGACTCGGCCAGTTGGGTCAGTAGTGGTGCTACCGAGCCACTCTTGGTGATGGACATTGTAGTCCCCCACCCAAAGTACATTCTGTGCCCTTGCTACCCTCAGTGCTTCTTCCAAGTGATGTTCAACTTGGAGGACTGATTCATCAGCTGAGGGAGGGCGGTAGGTGGTAATCAGCAGGAGGTTTCCTTGCCCATGCTGGACCTAAAACCATGAGACTTCATGGGGTCTGGAGTCTGCAGTCAATGTTGAGCACTCATTCCCGATTGTATACCACTGTGCCGCCACCTCTGGTGATTCTGTCCTGCCGGTGGGACAGGACATACCCAGGGATAGTGATGGAGGAGTCTGGGACATTGGCTGAAAGGTATGATTCTGTGAGTATGATTATGTCAGGCTTGTGCTTGACGAGTCTGTGGGACAGCTGTCCCAATTTTGGCACAAATCCCCACGTTAGTGAGGAGGACTTTGCAGGCTTGACTGGGCTGGGTGTCGTGTCCGAAGCTGATGCCGAGATCAATGCTGGGTGTTCCGTCCGGTTTTATTCCTATTATTGTTTTTCGTAGCAACTGAGTGGCTTGCTAGGCCATTTCAGAGGGCAGTTAAAAGACAACCCACATTGCTATGGGTCTGGAGTCACATATGGACCAGACCAGGTAAGGACGGCAGATTTCCTTCCCCAAAGGACATGAGTGAATCAGATGAGTTTTTATGACAATTCGATAGTTTCATGGTCATCATTACTGATACTAGCTTTTCATTCAAGATTTATTTATTTAACTGAATTTAAATTCAGCTGCCATGGTAGGAATTGAATTCACATCTCCGGATCATTAGTCAAGGTATCTGAATTACTAATCCAGTAACATAACCACTATGCTACCGTTACCATGACCTCTATTTATATCTGGGCAGTTGAGAGGGTCTTTAAAATGTAAATCATTAAAAAGCCTATGTTATTGATTGCCAAACAATTGATTGCACAATCTAGGACAATTTTGAAACCTTTTTTAGCTGCTTTACAAATTAGCACACAGGCAGTCAAACTCCATCTCTGCTCCAGGCAGGCTTCCTGGCATAAGAGTTAAGTGACCCAATGCCATTTTCTGGCCAATAATGTCCAGTTTATGCAAGGCAGGGGAATTTAAAATTGTCCCCTTTGTGTTCTCAGCAATCACCAAAGTCAACTTTATCAAATATCTGTTCTTACAGTTATCTCTGGCTGCACCCTTTTTGGACAAAAATTGTAAACTGTGAAGCTCAAATGCAATGTTTTACATTTATAAAAATATTTTATACTATCTTCCACAAACTATACTTAGGAATGCATACACTTAAATATGTACATTACTATCAAGGTGTTTTAATAATGTATGTGTTTCAGAGGCATTCAGTGTTCTGTAAAATGGCTCAGATGCTCTATTACACAAAAGCTGCGAGTTATTCTATTGAAGCCTCACCAAGTTACATCTGTGGCATTATTATCTCCGACAGTAATTGCCAATAACGTTTTCAGAGCTGAAGTGACCATTTACTTCAAAGTTCAAACTTTAACGCATTTTTATTTCTTTGATTCCCACCCACTATCCACTTCATTAAATTGCATGACTTTATTAGTGAAAATATTAATCTGCTTATATGCAAGATGCTAAAATATCAATGCATAAAATTAAGATGATAGAAAAGTAATGTTCATTCATTCTTTGAAACACATTTTCAACACAAATCACAATATATGAGCATAGTTTCCAACACAACATCTACTTTAAAATTCATATTATGTAAAATTAGAGCAACATCATCATTTTGAAGGACGTTATGGTCAGCACTAACCCTGTGTTGGTCATTTCTTTGGCTGGTAATGGCTGAACAAAATAATATCAGCCTAGAAATCCCGGTCGGCTGCTTCCAGTGGGCGATCGGGTAAAAAAGTTTAAAAAGATGCGTACTTACCTGAACCTGCTGCACCCACGAGAAATCCCGGTCCTGAGGCCTCCTCTCACTGCGCATCACAGTGTCCGCAGGGCTGAAGCTGCAGTCACCTGGCTCTGGGCAGCCAATCCAGGTAAAGTATGTTCTCATTCATAATAATGGGAACTCCGTAAGTTGGAGTTCCCATTATTATGATTGAAAAAAAAACCCAAACACCCAAAACACAAATAAAAAAATACACCACATATTTTTATTAATTTAAATTAAAGTTATTTATGTATTATAAAAAAAATATATTTTTCCGATTTTAAAAAAAAAATTTAAATTATGGTTTAAAATAAACTTACCATAGTGGGTTCTTAACAATGAAACCTGTTTTTTAAATTTTATTTTATTATGTTTTTGTGCATTTTAAAACTCTTACGCCTGTAAAAGTAGGCTATGCGCCTGCTTTTATCAAGCGCAAGAGTTTTCAGGACATCCGCTGAGCAAGATATGGGTAAATACCACAGCCTTGCCCTTGTGAATGTCCTGGTTGTGGAGGTACGGAAGATCTGTCAAGCTCCAGCTTGACAGATCGGAAAAGCCGGTTTTCAGCACATGCGCATTGTGCGCTGAAAACCGGCTTTTGCGCTGCCTTTCCGGGTCCATACACACTCTGTACGGACCCGGGAAGCCAGAATTTCTAGGCCAGTAACTCTGCTCGATTTATAGGGGGAGAAATTGGCTGAGCCCCGAAAACAGAAGTGAGGATTACGGTACGTGATTGACCCACACGCGTTCATTGCATGCAGGTTGAATTTGTACTACCTGCTGCTTTATATGATTTCTGCATGTAGCCAGCACTCCCCGCACTGTTCATTGGCTGCATGCATCAGTCGGGGTCCGATATCATAAGTGGCTAGCGCTACATAAAGGCAACCTGCACCTCTTAGACTGGAGCTTCATTGTAGCTGCAAGAAATGGTGCGAGTCATTTGAATACTGAATCTGTGCTGTGATACATTGAGTATTAGCTAATCATGTGAGAAAGTGTGCACCGAGGTTTCAGACGCTCTACTCTTGGTGGAAGAGGTGAAAAGGAGAGATGTTCTGTATCCACAGGGGGCAGGAGGCCCTCCAGAGAGATGCTCAGGAAGCAGTGGGAACAAGTAATAGTGGAGTTTATGAGAAGTGTTGCTCCAAGAAAATAGATGCAGCGCAGGAAGAAGTTTAACAATCTCACATTCATTGTCAAGGTGCGTGAGTTCATCTTCAAATGGCAAATCCTACCAACTGCACCACTAGTCTCATCCACTGCTTAATTCACCACACCCCCATCACCCAGCTGTCTACAATCTCTATCAATCAGGACTCAACCCTACCATTCATATGTTTTACCTCATCCTCTGAGGTGTAGTAGCAGTTACTAATATCACTCATTAATTATTTCATCACATAGACCCTGAGCAGAAAGGGGCTGTTTATGTTGTAGCTGTTGTGTCTTTGGATGCTCTGATAATGACTCCACGAAGCAATGTGTTGTACTTGAACTGTAGTGACCTTAGTCCTTTATTGATAACCCCAGAGTGAGGATCACACATGGTGGCCTGCCTTTTATACTAGGCCAGGCACACCTGTACAGGTAACCTACAAGTCTCCCACTGCAGTGCCCTCTGGTGGCACACCTTGTGATAGTTCAAACAATAGCCACGTAGGATACGTTACATCACTCTCCCTCAAGCCTTTGGTGCAAATTGCCTCTGCATTGACTATGCTCTGGGCTTAGCTCTATCTGGTTGACCCTTGGTGGGTCGTTTCAATCTTGGGTGAGTGGTTGGTGTTTTGTTTGCAGTAAAGTGCTGGTGGTTGCTGTTTGTGTGTGTCCCTGACCACTCCATTCTCTCCCCCCCACATATAGATTGTGCCGGAGGCTCATTGCATTCATATACATTCAAGTCCAGAAAAACAAGTTTGCATGACATTTGTGGTTCAAGTGGAGACAAGTACGTTGGCCTGGTGAGATACATTTATCGATACATACAGGGAATCGGTAACCGGTGCGTAAGGACAAGCTAGTTCCAGAACTGCTGGGTGGTGTCCAGGCAATCTGGTGGCAGCCCAGTGCCCGGTGCTGGCAGTGGGAACCAGGTTGGCTCAAGTTGCCTGCTCTTGGGGCTGTTGCCGTTACTCCGAGTGTCAGACAGGTTCACCGATGCCTGTCCTATCTTTGCACCCTGGATCGCTGCTGCTCCCTGAGGAGCTGTCGTCTAGCAGTGCACAGTGAACTGCTGACTCGCTAGCCTGGGCGTTGTTTGGTTTGGGATCCTGGCTGGTATAGGCCCCCTTTGGGAAGACTGTCACAGGTGACCCTTCGTTCCCGGGTATGGCCTTGGTGGCGATGGAGTCTGGGGGTTGCGCCTTAGCACAGTTTCCTCTTTCAGGTTCATGCCGGTTGGTGCCATCAGGTGCCTGAGAGACGGAGCCGATCAGGGGCAGGGTATCGATACCGGTGCTGTTGCCCTCTTGAGATTGCTTGCTCTGCAGCTCATGTGTATTGGCTGCTTGTGGCCACCCTCCATTGTGCATAACTCTGGTCCCAGGGATGCAGGCTATAGCGTTGGGTAGCTCGCTGGACCTGTGTGCTCCCGATGGGTGTTTGCCCGCTGCATTGGCTGTGTGCAGTTGAAATCCTACATCGCACAATATTTCATTACTTATTATGAATAACCTGTAGCTCCGATCGCGATCGCGTGACTTTTCCTTGTTTGTTGCATGTACACAATTCTGATCATCAATTACACATTTTACATGATCGCAATCACGCGACTTTTCCTTGCTTATTGCATGTATACAACTCTGATCATCAGTTACACGTTTTATTTCGAACTCGCTGTTGCCATTACATTGTTTGAGTGTGTGGAACTGTCCCTTTAAGTGTGGTGGGTTGCAGGCCTCCTTTAAGAGAGCCTTGCTTTCTTTACCCCAATCCTCTTCTCTGTTTGGTGCCACGTGTTGCTCCATCAGCGCTGCACCTCGTGGTCTGGCCGCCGACATCTTTTTCTTCAGCGCATCACCTCGTGGTTCGGGCGCCATCTTTCCTCCATCCACGATGTTGACTGCGGTGATCCTCTTCTCCCCGTGTTCTGCCTCCGAAGCTGGGAAGTAGCCTCTAGATCCAGTTTTCTTTCTCCGGAGTCCTGCCACTGGAGCCTGGAAGGTACACTCGGGTCGTCCCAGCTGGATCATCTCCACGCAGTCGTGCTGGGCGGTCTGTGCCTCGGGTGCTGTGTTGGTCTGCTCTCTGGTGCTGGATCCAACCTTAGGTGCGGGCTTGCTTTGCCTCTGAGCGCAGAGGGCGCCGATCGCTGGAGGGGTGAAGTCTTCCCACTTCCAATGGATCATCCAATGGATCTTCTTCCAAGTAGCATTAGTCCATCACCTGCAACAATCCACAGAGGTAATTTGTGCACCACGCCATCATGGAGTACCTTAACATTCACACTACCAACGACTGAGATAAGTTCATGGTGTAGGTGCACAGCTTTGCCTGAGCCGGGACCAACTTGGTTCGTTCAACTTGATTGTCCCATAGCCTCTCAAAGGCTTCTTGATTCATTAATGACTGGCTCTACCCCATGTCCACTTCCATGAAGACTGGAATACCATCTATCTCGACTTCCATCCTCAACGGGGAACACTCGGTGGTACAGATAAACACGCTATATACCTCGTCGTGGGGCTGAGCTGCCTCTCTGCCTATCATTTCATAATCCACACTGGATTCATAGCCATCTGCAGACTCTTCATCGACACAGTGAGTCATATTTCTCTTACACATTCGCTGGAGGTGGCCCTTTGTGCTGCAGCCTTTGCATTTATAGTCTTTAAAATGGCACTGGTGAGCCCTGTGATTTCCTCCGCAACGCCAGCATGGAGCTACTCGATTAGTCCCCCACGGTGGACTCTGAGTTAAGGGACTCGGGGGCCTGTTCTCTCTTCCCTGATAAGGTTCGCGTTCTACAGTCCAGCCTCTAAAAGGCTCCACTCTGTGCACAGTACCTGCCGGGTTTGAGTCCTGAGGGTGAGTCATCTGCCTAGAGCCGCAGGTCGAGGTCATGAATGCCTGGCTCACAGAGATGACCTTCTGCAGTGTGACTGTGGTATCCGCAGACAGTAACTTATGAAGAAGGCCCTCATGGCTGATTCCAATTACAAAAATGTCCCACAGCGCTTCGGTGAGGTGGTCTCCGAAATAACACGGTGCCACCAGCCTCCTGAGCTCTGCAGCATATTTCGCGATTTCCTGGCCTTCGGGCCGTCGGTGGGTGTAGAACCAGTGTCTGGCTGTGAGGATGCTCTACTTGGGCTTGAGTTGCTCATATGTTACGAGCTCCTCATATGTCTTGGTCATTGTCTTCGCTGGTGCCAGCAAGTCCCTGATGAGGCCATAGACGATGGGCCCACAACTGGTTAGCAGGATAGCTCTGCGCTTGCCAGCCAGTGTGGCTGGGTTGTTTCCTGCCAGGTCGTTTGCTGTGAAGAAATAGTCGAGCCTCTCCACAAAG
Source organism: Pristiophorus japonicus (assembly GCF_044704955.1). Lineage (NCBI taxonomy): Eukaryota > Metazoa > Chordata > Chondrichthyes > Pristiophoridae > Pristiophorus > Pristiophorus japonicus. The sequence continues at coordinate 185,857,160 of NC_091977.1, forward strand.
GCATCCCAATCATCACCATCGGTGAACTGCTGCAACGTACCAAGGGTAGCCATTTTCGCGTGAAAATCCGTAATCTCGTCACCAATTGTTGTGTCCTTGGATGCTCTGATAATGACTCCATGAGGCAATGTTGTACTTGAACTGTAGTGACCTTAGTCCTTTATTGATAACTTCAGAGTGAGGATCACACCTGGTGGCCTGCCTTTTATACTAGGCCAGGCACACCTGTACAGGTAACCTACAAATCTCCCACTGCTGTGCCCTCTGGTGGCACACCCTGTAATAGTACAAGCAGTAACCATGTAGGATACATGACAGTAGCCTCCCTTCCTCTTCCTGTTCCTCCACTTCATGTTGCCATTCCTCTTCCTCCACTTCCTCTTCCTCCTCTTCTGCATATTCCTCAGCTTCTTGCCTGATAGGTGGTGGCAAGGGTTGTTCCCTCATAATGGCCAGGTTGTGCAGCATGCAGCATACTACCACAAATCTTGATACCCACTCAGCTGAGTACTGCAGGGCTCCTGCAGAGCAGTCCAGGCAGCGGAAGTGTTGCTTGAGGGTGCCAATGTTGTGCTTTATAATGTTCCTTGTGGCAGCATAGCTCGCATGTAGATCTACTATGCATGTGTGCGTGGATTCCAGACCAGAGTCATGAGTCATGCCATGAGTGGATAACCCTTGACACCCAGTAGTCAGCCTTTGACTAGCCATGGTGGGTCAAATACAGGTGCCACAGAGAAGTGCCACAGAATGAAGGAATCGTGACTACTGCCAGAATAGCAGGCATTCACCTACATGGTTAGTTGCCTGTGGTCACACATCTGCACATTGAGGGATTGCAATTGCTTTTCGTTCATGAAAATGGCCGAGTTCACATGAGGCACACGCAAGGCAATGTGTGTGCATTCAATGACATCCTACACCATGGGGAAGCCCACAATCCATGCAAACCCTAGTCTCACTCAGTCTGCTGTTCTTTGTCAATCGGGAATGAGATGGCATTATTTCTCTGTGTATAGAGAGCCTTATTGACCTCCTTTGACCGGCATTGATCACACTTGATCAGCTCCGCTTAGCAGGCCACATTGTTCGCATGCCAGACACGAGACTCCCAAAGCAAGCGCTCTACTTGGAACTCCTTTACAGCAAACGAGCCAAAGGTGAGCAGCGGAAACGTTACAAGGACACCCTCAAAGCCTCCCTGATAAAGTGCAACATCCCCACCAGTCCCTGGCCAAAGACCGCCCTAAGTAGAGGAAGTGCATCCGGGAGGGCGCTGAGCTCCTTGAGTCTCTTCGCCGAGAGCATGCAGAAATCAAGCGCAGGCAGCGGAAAGAACTTGCGGCAAACTAGACCCACCCGTCCTTTCCCTCAACGACTCTCTGTCCCACCTGTGACAGGGACTGTGGTTCTCGTATTGGACTGTTCAGCCACCTAAGAACCCATGTTAAAAGAGGAAGCAAGTCTTCCTCGATTACGAGGGACTGCCTATGAAAAAAAAGAACCTCCTTTATGCAGCAGTCTACTGCAAACTGTGAGTTGAAGCTTATTTTTCCAGCAGCAGCCAGAAAGGAGCCAGATGCAAAAAAGTTAAGAGACACTGTCACCTTGACAGCTCAGCCAATGCTGTCCTTGCCCTGCTTTGAGGCTGCAGTTGCGGCTGCAGCAGTTGGCAGATTTCAGTCACAACGTCTTCAATGAAGCGCTGAAGTTGAGGTAAGATAATTGTTCCCTAAAGACACCTAGCAGATAAGGCCTCCTGCTGAGTGCACTTCTCCCCCTCCTCCTCCCCCCTCTATTAGCAGCTTGTCCTGCTCTGCGTGGCCTCTCTTCATTCACCCAGTCATGCTTAATTCCAAGAGGAAAACCTACCAGGCCACCGATGTCTAGAAGCAAATTGTTTCAGCACAAGATTTTAAAGCAACAATAATGTACTTCCGCACCAGCCAGACCACTTCCTGCAGACTATTGAAACTTTCGGTAAGTATAGGAAAGCTCCAAAAATGTGTGCTATTGCATCAGCAGCCAGAAGAAATAATCCAGCAACTAATCTGTAATAGTTCATATTGGGCCGAAAATTCCAGCCTTGTCAGGTCCGTACAAAGTGTGCACGAACCCGGTGAGGCCTCGCAAAAGCCGGTTTTCAGGGCGAGATGCAAAAACCGGCTTTTCCGATCTGTCAAGATTTCTCTTGACAAATCCTCCACATCCCCGGGAGAAGGACGTTCGCGTGGGAGAGATTGGGCTATTTGCCCAACTCATGCCCAGTGAATGTCCTTCAAACTTTTATGCCTGATAAAAGCAGGCACATAGCTTACTTTTATCAGCGTAAGAGTTTTAAAACATATAACAATTAAATTTAAACATTCATTTTTATATTAAAAACCCTGTCCATTAAGGTAAGTTTAGTTTTAACACTTAAAAAAAACATTAAAAAAAATTCAAAAAAATGTCTTTTTTCGAAAACATTTCAATTAATTTTAAATATGTGAGGTGTTTTATTTATTTATTATGCTGTATTTCAGTGTTTTAGGGGTTTTTAATCATTGATAGTAATGAGAGTCCGTACAAACAGAGCTCCCATTTTTACCAATGCTGCGTAGTGATTGGTGGTTCAGGCCCATGTGACTCCAGCTTGTACGTACATACCTGAAAGGCATCTTCCCAGGCGCTGCGCAGCGAATCCAGGCCTCCGATCGGAATCTCTATGTTCCTCCTGGACCAGTAGGTACTTTTGTAGATTTTTTTTCAGGTCGGAGGCGTTCATACGAAGGAAGCCTCTGACCACAATTTTCCCCCCGATGTCTTTTAATAGTGCTGTTGGGGGTGGTCTTTCATGCCATTTAACATCGTGTTCAGCTGTGCGAGGTTAGGCTCGAGTGTGGCATTCGAAAATGGCAGCATCGGCATCAAATCAGCATTGGCGTCATAATCTGCCTGCTCTGCATATTGCCGGTATTTGTTAAGTGCCCACGCACAAACCCCTTTACCAAGATGGCGCCTGCACACTTCCCATCGGAATCGTGTGCACGCCTCTTGGATGCCATTTTCCACCATTAGGAGGCCACATAGTTCAACCCTGAGCCAAGCTTCTAACCTCATATTATCTTGTTCACAAATGATCATTTACTTCCACCTCCACCCCTGCCTTGGCCCATCTGCCACTGAAACTCTCATCCTTGTCTTTGTCACCTCGAGACTCAATTATTGCAGAGCCCTCTTTAAAATCTACCTCTTTAGTCAAGTTTTTGATTACCCCTCTTAATATCTCTTTCTTTAGTTGGGTGTCCATTTTTGTCTAATTGCACTCCTGTGAAGTGTCTTTGGACATTTTTCTATGTTGAAGGTACTATATAAATGAAGGTTGTTGTTGATAGTGTTTTGTGCTTTCAACTTGCACTCTAGACACATAGGCCCCAATTTTAACTCCACTCAGTTAGATTCCTCACTCAGACCTGAGTTAAAATTACAGTCAGGTCTCAATGATGTAATCAGGCCACAACATGGTAGGAAAAATAATGGAATCCCTATAAAGGAGAAAACAGAAGAATATTTAGACACCAAAAATATAATAATGAATAACGTCAATGAATTTTTTGGAAAGGTAACAGAGAGAGTAGACAAGGGTAATGTAGTAGATGTAATTTATCTAGATTTTCAAGGTACCACATAATAGACTAATGAATAAGGTCAGAGCATGCGGAGTAAGGGGACAAGTAGGAGAATGGATAAGTAGCTAGCTTCAAGACAGAAAACAGAGAGTTGGGGTAAAGGTTAACTATTCAGAGTGGCAGAAGGCAGAAGTGGTGTTCCACAAGGATCTGTGCTAGGACTTATGTTGTTCACAATTTATACTACCGATTTAGACTTTGGACTCAAAAACAAATTTGCACCAAATTAGGGTGGATAGTCAATAATGAGAAGGACTACAACAAATTACAAGAAGAGATTAATAAACTTGAAGAATGGGCATATAATTGGCAAATGAAATTCAACACAGATAAATGCGAGGTATTACATTTTGGTAAGAAAAATAGGGAGGTCACACATTACTTGGAAAGTACGAATCTAAGTGGGGTAGAAGGGCAAATGGATCGCGGAGTACAATTACACAAATCACTGAAAGTAGCGATATAGGTTAACAAGGCCATAAAAAAGCAAACCAAGCACTCGGGTTTATGTGTAGATGGAATGAATTGAAAAGTAGTGAAGTTATGCTAAACTTGTATCAAACCTTGGTTAGACCACACTTGCATACAATTCTGGTTGCCATATTATAAAAAGGATAAAGAGGCACTGAAGAGGGTGCAAAAAAGATTTACAAGGATGATACTAGAAATGCGAGGGTATACACATCAGGAAAGGATGATCAGGCTGGGTCTCTTTTCTCTTGATAAAAGAAGGCTGAGGGGTGTTCTAACAGAGGTCTTTAAAACTATGAAAGGTTTTGATAGAGTAGATACAGAGAGAATATTTCCACTTGTGGGGAAGAGTATAACTAGAGGCCATCAATATAATATAGTCACCAAGAAATCAAATAACAAATTCAGAAGAAACTTCTTTACCCATAGGGTGGTGAGAATGTGGAACTTGCTACCACAGGGAATGGTTGAACGAATAGTATAGATGCATTTAAGGGGAGGCTAGACAAGCATATGATGGAGAAGGGAATAGAGGGTTATGTTGATAAAGTTAGATGAGGAAAGATGAGAGGAGGCTCGAGTGGAGTATAAACACCGGCATAGACTGGTTGGGCCGAATGGCCTGTTTCTATGCTGTATATCCTATGCAATCCTATGTAATCCTATGTAAAGAAGGACCATGTTGGCTCTGGGCATGTGTCCTTGCTACCTGGAGAGCAGATTAAAATTACAGATGTTGCAATTATGGCGGCTTTCGGACAGGTAAGAGCCAGGGTGATTTTAACTGCCCATCCGCCAGATTCCTGCTGAGCGACTAGGGTTAAAATAACCCCCTTATCTAGGCTGACTCTTCAGTGTAGTACTGAGGAAGTATTACACTGTGTGAAGTGCCATGTTATAGGTTGGATAAGGCCCAAACATGGGTGCCTGGAGGCTTTCTGCACTACTTAAAGGGAAGGTGTTTTATGAGAGAAGTACTTCATTCTGACTGGTGCTGGAACTTAGCAATGTCTCAACAGGGCAGAGAAAGGGTACATTGGTTCTCCGATGCAACACTGGAGGCCTTGGTGCAGGGGCTCTGCAGAAGGAGACAGGCCCTCTATCCACAAAGAGCCCGGAGGCCCTCAGGCTGACTGTAAGAAGGCAGTGGAAGCAGCTCGCTGAAGCGGTCAGTGGCACTAGTCTTTCCCCAAGGATCTGGGTGCAGTGCCCAAAGACCCCAGCTATTTACAATATACATTAATGATTTAGATGAAGATAAAGAAGTTTAATGACCTCAAATGAGTGGTCAAGGTGAGTGAATGCACCTTCTAATGCCATAACCCACCAAATGCACCAGTAGCCTGACACATTGCTCAATGCACCACACCCTCCTCACCTACCAACAATCTCTAGCAATCCCGACTCATACCTCACAGCTTCACCTCACCCTCACACACTTACACTGCTACAACACTCACACCCACATCTCACACCTTGTACACAATGCTATCTATTCAAACATGTCAGACACATTACCCAAACACATTGCACCACACAAGGCTGAAAGCATTGATGATGATGGTATGCTCATACCAAATCATTCTTCTCATATCCCACTTCCTCCTTATCCCACAATCTGTTCTGACATACAAGCTGCTGATGGTATAAGCATCCTCTCACCACAACCCTACCCTTGTGCCTTTCTCCTTTAAGATACCCAAGAACAGTCACCAGCACAGCTTGTGCATGAAGAACTAGAGGAGCAGAATGATGGAGAAGAAGAGGCATCGTCGCTCGATTTGACACTCCCAAGCACCAGCTCAGAAAATGCCACTGTGCAAACTTTAGAGGGTAGTATAGAGGCGGGATCTGCTCATGGTGAGTCACCGGGCATGAGTGGGCTGCAGCCAGTCCAGAGGAAAAGGGTATCACAGGTGCCAGCTCCCCGGAAGGTGAGTTTGTGCACGAGTTCTGCTGTAGAGCACTTAGATGAGGACTTCGATGGCGCAGTTTTCAGAAACAGGGTGATGGGCATGCACACAGAAAGGCTTGGTGCAATGGTAGACCTGCCATAAAGCCTGTTGTCACAGTCAAGGAGCATCGAGGAGCCTGGCTCCAACACTGCACAGGACGTTGCGTGGAGCTTGGAGCCCATAATTTCCAGGATGGAAGTGATGGGCAACTCCATTAGAGCACTTGTGGACCCAACCATGATGTTGGATGTGATGGACGAGAATACAGCTTTCATTGCGCACAAGTGGAAGCGGCCCAATGTCTGATGCTGCCACACAAGATCAGACTGATGTCATCATGGCTGGGTTTGCGCATATGGAAAGCAACTTGCAATTTCTCACAGCAGTCCAGCAATCTTTCCTCCAACAGATGGCTAGAAATGCTGAAGTGTACCAGGGGAGTGGCCATGGCTCCGTGGAGTACGAACCTGCTGTTCTCTCTCAGCATTCATATTTCCACCAATGCTACTCCACCAGTGCCATTGCAGTTGCCTGTCAGCCAGCCAGCCCAGACAGCTGCTGCCCATGCTGTGGTGGTACAGTCTACAGCTGGGCCTTCTTGGCTCAGAGCTGCTCAAAATCATCCTGCAAGGCCATCTGCAGTGTCCCCCATAGAAAGTCAGCAGCCTTGCACCAGCCATGCTGCAGCCACTGCAGTGGCACTTTGGAGGAGCACTGGAATAGTCAAAGAAAGAAAGAAAGATATAGCACCTTTCACAACCACTGTACATCTCAAAGCATTTTACAGCCAATGAAGTATTTTGGAGTGCAGTCACTGTTGTAATGTGGGAAACGCGGCAACCAATTTGCGCTCAGCGACTCCCACAAATAGCAATGCGATAATGATCAGATATACTATTTTTGTTATGTTGATTGAGGGATAAATAATGGCCAGGACACCGGAGATAACTCCCCTGCTCTTCTTAAAATAGTGCCATGGGATCTTTAACGTCCACCTGAGAGAGCAGACGGGGCCTCGGTTTAACATCGCATCTGAAAGATGGCACCTCCAACAGTGCAGCACTCCCTCAGCACTGCGCTGGAGTGTTAGCCTAGAATAATGTGCTCAAGTCCCCAGAGTGGAAACAAACACAGAAGATAGACACTAAGGGAATGCACAAGAGTGATTAGTTGACTTTGTCATGTAATATTGGATTGAATCATTTATAAATGATGTTTGGAATGTTTGTTTTGTGGCGGCTTTCATTTCAGCATTGTGCCCAAGAGGATGCCGTGATGTTCCCTGACAGAGGCATGGTACGGTGAAGAAGTGTTGAACAGGGATTTGGGATTTCATTCAGGTTAAGACGCTTCTCAAAAACTTCCTCTTTGACCATCTGCTGTAATTTCTTCTTATGTGGCTCGGTGTCAAATTTCTTTTTGCCTTACAACACTCCTGTGAAGCACCCTGGGACATTTTACTATGTTAAAGGCGCTATATAAATACAAGTTGTTGTTGTTGTTGTAGTAACCAAAGTCTGATGATGTGCTCGCAGACAGCCTGTCCGGAACAGGGATTTGCAGACGGCCTCCTCCCTTCTTCATCCTCCTCCACCTCCTCTTCCTCATTGGCCGCAAAACCCGTGGTGGCAAGGGCTACACCGTCATGATGGCCAAGTTGTGGAGGATGCAGCACACGAGCAGAAATTTGGACATCTGCTCCAGTGAGTACTGGAGAGCTCCCCCGGAGCATTCAGGCAGTCGAACGGTTGCTTGAGCAGCCTGATGTACTGCTTGATGATGTTCCTCATGGCAGCATGGCTGTCATTATATGATTGCTGGCCACAAGTGATGGGGTTGCAGAGGGGAGTCATCAGCCAGGTACAGAGTGGATAGCCCTTGTCCTCCAGCAGCCACCCTCAGGTTTGACATGGTGGCTATAAGCTTTCTGGCGCAGCAGACTGGCGCAGGATTAAGGCATCATGAAGGCTGCCAGGATATCAGGCATTCACCATCATGGTGTGCTGGGCGACGTTGCCCATTAAGTGAGTGGTTGCGTTACATCTCAGCATTGATATGCGGCGCCCAAAAAGCCATGTGTGTGCAATCGATCAGGCCCTGCACCATGTGGAAGTCCGATATTGTGACAAAGCCACGTGCACCCTCCTCCTGCTTCTATGAAGTCCCTTTTCCTAGAGCATAGAGCCTCTGTGACCTCCAGGATGTAGCGATGGACGGTGAACTGCGCGATGTTAGCTATGTCACCTGTTCCAGCCTGCGATGATCCGCTGGTGAAAAAATTCAGAGTCACAGTCATCTTGAGGACATCTCGCAGCTTGGTTGGCGCCCTACTCTGAGGCTGCAGGTCTGGTTGCAAGAGGTGGTAAAGTTCTGTGACCACCTCCTTGATGAAGTGGAGCCGCCGATTGCACTGCTCCTGGCTTAGGTACAGGTAGGAGAAGTGTTCGCTGAAGGCTCTAAGTGTGTAAGGCCTCCTGCTGAGAATCCTCCTCCTGTTCCCTCTGTGAGCAGCTTGTCTTTGCTGCCTCTGCTCCATCTCCCGGTCATGCTGCAGCGCGAGGGGGACTGCAAGTAGAGCCCCAATGACTGGGAGCATGTTGTTTTCTCAGAGGCCTTCCAATAACAGCCAACGCCTTCCCAATGTTCAGCAGCATTCCCTGCACATTTTAACAACATTATAAATGTCTTCTAGCAAGCTAGTATTGATGTAAACTCTGCAAGAGCCAGTACAAGAAAAATAATCAACTTACCTGCAACTTATAAACATAGAAACATAAACATAGAAATTTACAGCACAGAAGGAGGCCATTTCAGTCCATCATGTCCACGCCGGCCAACAAAGAGCCCTGAAGGTTACATATAAACCTATCAACAATGAACAATGGCGAAAAGGTAAAGAGCATCCGGCCCAACCAGTCCGCCCCACACAACTGCGACACCCCTTACACTGAAACATTCTACACTCCAACCCAACTATTTCAGTTGAAACCATACTCAAGTGGCGCTTTATTAAAGGGGCACTGAAACCGACAATTTAAACCGACAATTTAAACAAATTAAACTTTAGACTTTAAACGGTCAAATTAAAATTTGGTTGTCAGGGGTGATGATGCACTCCAGTCCCTCCGGTGCCCACCTCTTGCGGAAGGCCACGAGCATAAGGTGGACACCGGGTGCTACACTCCACCCCAACTGGAGCCATGTGATCTCCTGGGGGAGGCAAAAACCAGATAAAAACCCAGGCCAATTTGGGAGAAAAAATCTGAGAAAATTCCTCTCCGACCCATCCAGGCAATCGAAACTAGTCCAGGAGATCACCCTGGCCGTATTCTATTCCCTGCAGTACTTACCACCATATCTGCGTCGGCCAACTAAAGGTTATCCAGTCTAATCCCAATTACCAGCTCTAGATCCGTAACCCTGCAGGTTATAGCACTTTAAGTGCCCATTCAACCATCTCTTAAATGTGGTGAGGGTTTCTGCATCCACCACTCTTCCAGGCAGTGAGTTTCAGATCCCCTCTGCATAAAGAAGCCCCCTCCTCAAATCCCCTCTAAACCTTCCACCAACCACCTTAAAACTATGCCCCCTTATAATAGACCCCTTCACCAATGGAAATAGGCCCTTGCTATCCACAATATCCAGGCCCCTCAATATTTTGTACACCTCAATGAGGTCTCCTCTCAACCTCCTCTGTTCCAATGAGAACAAACCCAGCCTATCCAATCTGTCCTCATAACTAAGATTCTCCATTTCAGGCAGCATCCTAGTAAAGCTCCTCTGCACCCTCTCTAGTGCAATCACGTCCTTTCTATAATATGGCAAATAGAACTGGAGAAGCAACATGCCTTTAAACTGCACGCCGTACTCCAGCTGTGGCCTAACCAGAGTACGATACAATTTAAGCATAACCTCCCTGCTCTTATATTCTATGTCTCGGCCGATAAAGGCAAGCATTTCGTATGCCTTCTTAATCACCTTATCCATCCGGCCTGCTACTTTCAGGGATCGGTGGACAAGCACTCCAAGGTCCCTTTGTTCATCAACATGCTTAAGTGGGATGTATCCCTTTAAATAGTGCTGGTGCAAAGTTGGCGTGATTAGGAGAGGGCGTTGTTTGGAACAGCGACCTGCCATTCCAATTTGGAATGGCAGGTCGGCATCAAATCAGCATTAAACAATGACTGAAGTCACGATCTGCCTACTCTGCATACTGCCAGTACACGCACATCCTGCCCGCACTGTCGCCTTCACCAAGGTGGCGACCAGCATGGGCCATGTCAGATGTGGGCGGAAGTGAGGCGGCCACTATCTTTTTCCTGCAACCGGCTTTAACTGCCGGCACTAAAGTGCTGAGTTCCGTGTATCTTGTGGGCATAAAAATCCCATGGTACTATTCGAAGAAGAACCGGCAAGTTCTTCTGCTGCCTTGACCTAGATTTATCTCTCAACCAACATCATTTGTGGGACATTTCCCTACATTACAACATTTCAAAATATTTCAGTGACTGTGAAGTGCTTTGGGATGTGCTGTGGTTGTGAAAGGAGCGATATATTGAAAGTTCTTTCCTTTCCAACCAGATAGCAGACATTTGGGAGTTACAATCATAGAATCTTACAGCACAGAAGGAGGCCATTTGGCTGTTCCGGTTCATAGAATCATAGGCAGGAATTTTCTGGGGGGGTCAGCAGGAGGATTGGTGGCGGGTCAGGTGGGAAATTTGATATTTTTGACAGCGGGTCAGAAACCCGCAGTCAACTCGCTCCCATGCATTTTTCCCGATGTCAGGTCTGTCAGCGCTGAGCAAACCCGATAGGCAGCGGCGGGCAATCCAATTCAGATAATTAGTGGCTTGTTTAGAGCCACTTAAAATGATTTTCAACTTATCTTTTGTATTTACCAGCTTACTCACAGGGTCCATGCTGGTTGTGGACCATGTCGGTCAAGCTGAGGGGGGAGTTCAGTGGCCATTGAATCAGCTGTTGATTTAACAGATTCAAATGTAAAGTAAAAGCTCCTACCTTACAGAGATATCTTCTCTCAGTCACAACCTGTTCCTCACTGCCTTTCTACAACAGATTCAGAATCCTGCAAGTCTTTACATTTATGCTTAAATTGTATAGTACTCTGGTTAGGCCACAGCTGGAGTACTGCGTGTAGTTTAAAGGCATGTTGCTTCTCCAGTCTGACCTCATTACCTCTCTCATAATTGACAGATCGCTTCTGGCCTCTCTGTCCATTGGTCCCCTTGGAGGACATGACACACCCAGCAGTTTGACTACAACTCCTTTGACAGGAGACAAAATTAACCAGTTAAATCAAGTGCCCCCCAATCTGGGGGACACTCCAAACATTTTTCAAGGCCCTTTTTTTTGTATTTTTTTGTATTTTTTGTCGTTGTTTTTGTTGGGTTTTTTTGGGCACTAAAATCATAATATTTTACAAGTGCCCCCTATAAAAGGGGAGGGGGAGCAATTTGACTACAATATGTAATTAGATCCTGCCTGCCTGAGTAATCAAGATCTTTACAATGTATAAATTGATCCATTACAATACTGCTAACACTACTGCTTTCAGAGAACAGACAGGGTTCACCCTCCCGGGTTAGAATCACTCAGATAGGAAGGGGTGAGTCTACAGAGGGATTTTAACATGTGGATAAGAATTTTAAAATCAGGGTGTTGGTGGAAAATGTTCTCCCTAATTTTATTTTTAAATGGGCTGCACAGGACCTCCTGACAGCTATACAGGGACGATGGGAGAATGGGATTTACTGTGTGTTCGGATACGTGCAGCAGAGTTTTGGATGAGCTCAATTTCATTGAGGCTGAAAGATGGGTAGCTGGCCAGGAGAACATTGGAATAGTCGAATCCGGCAAATAACACATAAATGAAATGTTATGCATGTTGTAGCACCAACACAGAATAAGCTCTCTTTTTTTTAATTCATTTATTTATTGCCCATCCCTAGTTGCCCTTGAGAGAGTGGCCGTGAGCTGCCTTCTTGAAGTCCCTGACCTTCATCTGATCATCTCCCCCCCAAGCCAAGTTCCTGACCTCCTCCCCGCTCTCCGAGCTCCTCTCTCTCCGAGCTCTGAGCCACGATCTTTCTTCACCCGCTCCCGATCATATGGCCCCGATCCTCTCTCCCCCACACCCGATCCTCTCAACAGCCCGACCCCCCACGCCAACCCTCCCTCCCTCCTCTGTGCCGCAGCGCCAGTCAGCCTTTCAATCCAGCTGGCTGTGGGTGGGAAACATGGGCCTCACATGCAAATCAGGCCCTGCCGTTAAAGTCAGCTGGCATAAGTTCTACTAAGACATACTCAGGGTAAAATAGATGGAATTCTTCTGGAAGCTCAGGAACTGCCCCAACATGCCCTGTTGTTGGAGGAATGTGGGTGGAAGATCCATCTATAGCTGCCAACAAAAGGAATTTAAAATGCAAATAGGGCTGAATCCCAATGAAACACTGTGTTACACCCCAAATCCCCGGCTCCCTTCTCCCTGGCTTTATGCCCAGTGGGCTGAGCAATTTGGTGCCAAAAATGACTTAAGTAAGAAAATATAGAAAGGATGTGGGAATAAAGCAGGGAAATGTAACAGTGTAAAATCAGTCGCTGAGTAGCTGAATGACCTCTGCCTGCGCTAAAATTTCTATGTTTCTTCCATTTCTCCAGGTTTATACTGTAAACCTCGATCCCCATAAGTAATGGTGAAGTCTTGGATACAGAAATGTGCCTGTTTATATGGGCACACCATGGATCTGAATATCAAGCTGAATTCAGGCCTAGAAATGTGGATGCACATGGAGAAATCATGGATATATCCATGCACATTCCCATGCTCAAATACCTCTGGCCATTCATTGTAATGATTCATCAAAATGTTTTTATAAAATGAAACCTGTGGTAAGGCGTGTTGAATGGATTACAGGCCCAGGGGTTTATTAATTCCTCGGTGAAATGCAAGTTGACAATAACAAGATGTACATTAAAAAAGGACATGCAAATAAAGTAATGAAGATGGAGAAGTAGCATGTCTTTAAACATTAATTCTTCTTCTATTCTGACATTACTTCATTTCTCAAAGGACCAAGTCATATTTTGTAGTCCCCTTGCTACTTATTGAATAAATCTATCCTAATTAGAAAACAGTGCATGGCCTCACATGACAGTTCAGCCTGCGATCAGCCGATATGGGTTTTGCAAGGATATTTTCACACACTTCTGAATAGTTTTCATTTTTGTTAAGACTATTTTTTTCACGTTCCAAAGCCACTTGCAGAAAACTGCTTTCCTAAAAGTATTTGTTTTAGAGAATTTACATTTATTTTCAAATCATTCGCATCTGATTCAAGGTAATTTCTAAAAATAAGATTCACTTGCCTTGGTAGTCAAGTTGTCAACGTTACCGTTCTATCAAAATAACTTGATGCTAATGATGTTCTAATTTTAGAACTGATTAAAAATCAAATTATTTCATCTGCCCTCACTGCCAGACACACATGTTATGAAAGTCCTTAAGCAGCTTTACAACTTTGTGGAAGTGCTACGGGGTTATTTTGTTAATTAGAGTATAGGAATGCATTGAATAATTAGTTATTTTTCTTAAATTAGACACCTATCCGGTCAGCCACAGAGATTCGGGGCATGCTGACTGCTCAACATCTGAGGATTGATTTTAACCCTTCCTGCCTGGCATACACTGGGGAGGGGGGTTAAGATGGTGGGGGCTGGGTTCCTGCCCAAAAAATATTAATAGACTTCAGATTGAGCACGGGAGGGCTGCTCACTCCAAGCAGGTTGAAGCCTACCTTATATGGAAAAGTCATAGGCCGGTGATGTCATTGAGACCACAATAATATTTTAACTTAAAATCACGTAAGACCCAAGTGCCAAATTCAACAGTACGACCTGGCAGGAGACAGCACAGTGGCCAGAAGTGTTGAATGTGAGTATTTCAATGTTACTTTTATGTAGAATCCTTGTCGACTATGAGGAGCAGGAATGTTGACAAGGTGCCACATAAAAGGTTGACAAGGTGCCACATACAAGATAAAAGTTCACGGGGTTGGCGGTAATATATTAGCATGGATGGAGGATTGGCTAACTAACAGAAAACAGAGAGTCGGGATAAATAGTTCATTCTCTGGTTGGCAACCAGTAACTAGTGGGGTGCCGCAGGGATCATTGCTGGGACACCAACTATTTAAAATCTATATTAATGAATTGGAAGAAGGGACTGAGTGTAACGTAGCCAAGTTTGCTGATGATACAAAGATGGGAGGAAAAGCAACGTGTGAGGAGGACACAAAAAATCTGCAAAAGGGTATAGACAGGCTAAGTGAGTGGGCAAAAATTTGGCAGATGGAGTATAATGTTGGATAGTGTGAGGTCACGCACTTTGGCAGAAAAAAATCAAAGAGCAAGTTATAATTTAAATGGAGAAAGATTGCAAAGTGCAGCAGTACAGCGGGACCTGGGGGTACTTGTGCATGAAACGCAAAACGATAATTTGCAGGTACAGCAAGTGATCAGGAAGGCCAATGGTATCTTGCTCTTTATTGCAAAAGGGATGGAGTATAAAAGCAGGGAAGTCTTGCTACAGCTATATAAGTTATTGGTGAGGCCACACCTGGAATACTGCGTGCAGTTTTGGTTTCCATATTTACAAAAGGATATACTTGCTTTGGAGGCAGTTCAGAGAAGGTTCACTAGGTTGATTCCGGGGATGAGGGGGTTGGGATAAGGGGGTTGACTTATGAGGAAAGGTTGAATAAGTTGGGCCTCTACTCATTGGAATTCAGAAGAATGAGAAGTGATCTTATCGAAACATATAAGATTATGAGGGGGCTTGACAAGGTGGATGCAGAGAGGATGTTTCCACTGATGGGGGAGACTAGAACTAGAGGGCACGATCTTAGAATAAGGGGTCGCCCATTTAAAACAGAGATGAGGAGAAATTTCTTCTCTCAGAGGGTTGTTAATCTTTGGAATTCGTTGCATCAGAGAGCTGTGGAAGCTGGGACATTGAATAAATTTAAGACAGAAATAGACAGTTTCTTAAATGATAAGGGGATAAGGGGTTATGGGGAGCGGGCGGGTAAGTGGAGTGGAGTCCATGATCAGATCAGCCATGATCTTATTGAATGGCGAAGCAGGCTCGAGGGGCCGTATGGCCTACTCCTGTTCCTATTTCTTATGTTCTTATGTTCCCCTGGGGCCTTGCAAGGTGTCCCTGGGCCTCCACAGCCCCAGTCTTGCTTCTCCCTTCATCTTCAGCCAACATCTTCAGTCAAGCTCTTGCCCCAGCACTGACTTTATACTGGGGACCGCTCGCTTGCATCCTTGAAATCCTCGGGCTCTTGACCCAATTTCTGCTCCCACCTGGTGGCCCTGACAACATTCCTGCTGGTTTCGGGTGGGAGAAAGTGCTGCTTTATTGAAATGAAGCCTGTGAATTAAAACGGCTCAAGTTTCCCACTGAACTCTCCAGGGGGTGTTCCCTCCCATCTCGTACCCCACCCACTTGATTCCAACCCTATACATTCAGTAACTTCAGAACAAGGCAGTGTCTGAGAAATCCATAAAAGCTAACAGCAATTACCCTGTTAAGAATGATTGACAACATCTTTGCTAATAAAAGATCATCTCTGATGACTGTCTGCCAACATTGATAGACTAAAGGCTATTACCAAGAGTGTTTGTGTGGCTTTCGAATCACTGCAGGCATACAAGTTTGGAATTTCTGATCATTGTTATTTTAGCCTAGTAGAAACCCAATTCTGTCCTTCAGCTGCTCCAGTGCAAAAATCCTTAACATACCAAAGTAAAACCAAGACCTGGGTCATATTGGCAGTGTACTTTCATTATATCATAGCTCCATAATATACTCCATGATAAGCAATCTAGCTACAATCTGCAGCACGATTAGGGGATGCTGGATATTGCACTATTCAGACTTGAGGGGGCAAAAAGTCAGGTCCGCCTGAAACGGGTCGCACCTACCGGTGATGAAGTGTTTTTTCCGCTCTTGTGGATCAGGTGGCCTCCTGCGCAAAATTCAGCTCTTTCGCAATTTGTTTGGAGCGGGCTGGAAGTCACTCTAGAGCGGCGGAAATGGAGGTGGGACAGGGTGTCTTCCACTGTCAGTCATCAGCCTGGCGCTGATGACGTCATGATGCGTGTGCATCATCATGTCTCTCCCTTTCACTTAAAGAGGAGAGCCTTCGCCATTTTAAAACTTCGGTCCACTGGCCACCAGGGAGGGTTTTGGCCGGGTCAGCAACATGGCAAACAGGAGGGGGTGCCAGACTCCCTGTTGGTGGCCCGGCCGAACCTAGGGGCATAATTGTCGGCCCGACCTGGCATTCAGCCGACAATAAAAACATGGCAGACGTGGCAGTGCGCCCTCCCCTTGAATGAACGCCACACAGCCATGCCGCACACACTCAAAACACATTGCACCGGCAGAAAAATCTGTCGGGGCACCGCACGGTGGGACGAAGATTTTTGCAGGTGAATTTAGATGTAGGTGTGAGAGATCCGCGGTGCGTGCTTTGATGACGCATGTAAGAGGGGTTGGCAGCAGCGGGGCAGAAGTGGGGACTGCTGGAGTAACTACCGAGGAGAATTTCGCGAGCGGCGGCCATTCGACCCCGCCGCATGGCCGCCGCTTTCCGACAGCAAGAAGCCTTTTAGGGAGGCTGAATTTCAGCCCCCAGAAGTCTTAAAAGGGTAATTTAAAGACCTATGCGCCCGAAATTCAACAACTTACCACCCAATTACCACCTAGAAATACAAGTTTCGTCGAAAAAAACGCATTTATCGCCCAGGTACCACCCGGCGGTAAATTCCACAGTCATTACCGCCGGGCAGTATTTGATACTGTCTGCCCAAATACAGCCCAAAATGGAAGTTTCATCATCAAGATCCGTTTATCACCGGACCTTAATACCGTCCTGAAAAAGCAGGTCTTACTGGATCTTAAGTGGGCGGTATGGACACAGAGCTGACAGGTTTGTTTGATATTACACAGATCTTTATAGTTCTCCACAATTTGATGCATATTTAAATGGATTGTAATATTTTCTCATGTTAGGCAATAATATAAATGGTCTAATAAAGTCTTATTTACTCCTTTAGTTTCTCTCACTCACTAGTCTCACTCACATTAGTCTCTCTCACCCTCCAGTCTCTCACCCTCCAGTCTCTCTCCCCCGCAGTCTCTCTCCCCCAGTCTCTCCTTCCCCCCAGTCTCTCTCCTCCCCAGTCTCTCTCACGCACAGTCTCTCTCACCACCCCCAGTCTCTCTCCCCCCCAGTCTCTCTCCCCCCCAGTCTCTCTCACCCCTCAGTCTCTCTCACCCCCAGTCTCTCTCACCCCCCCCAGTCTCTCTCCCCCCACCACAGTCTCTCCCCCCCTGTCTTTCTCCCCCGCTGTCTCACTCACCCCCCAGTCTCTCTTCCCCCCCTGAGTCTCTCCCCCCCCAGTCTCTCCCCCCCCAGTGTCATTCACATCCCAGTCTCTCTCACCCCGAGTCTCTCTCACCCCCCAGTCTCTCTTCCCCCCCGTCTCTCCCCCCCAATCTCACTCACCCCTCAGTCTCTCTCACCCCCAGTCTCTCCCCCCCACAGTTTTTCCCACCATCCTCAGTCTCTCCTCCCTCCAGTCTCCCCCCCAGTCTCTCTCCCCCCCAGTCTCTCTCCCCCCAGTCTCTCTACCCCCCAGTCTCTTCTCCCCCGAGTCTCTCACCCCCCCAGTCTCTCTCACCCCCCAGTCTCTCACCCACCCCCAGTCTCTCTCACGCCCCAGTCTCTCACCCCCCAGTCTCTCTCACCCCCCAGTTTCTCTCCCCCCAGTCTCACTCCCCCCCAGTCTCTCACCCCCCCCAGTCTCTCTCACCCCCCCAGTCTCTCTCACCCCACCAGTCTCCCTCACCCCTCAGTCTCTCTCACCTCCAATCGCTCCCACCTGCAGTTTCTCCCCCCTCCTCAGTCTCGCCTCTCCCCAGTCTTCTCCCCCCAGTCTCTCCTCCCCCCAGTCTCACCACCCCCCAGTCTCACTCACTCCCCAGTCTCACTCACCCCCCAGTCTCTCCCCCCTCCCCAGTCTCTCCTCCCCCAGTCTCTCCCCCCCACAGTCTCTCTTACCCCCAGTCTCATCCTCCCTCCCCCTAGTCTATCTCACCTCCCAGTCTCTCTCACCACCTACAGTGAGCTCACCCTGCTCCCACAGCGATCTCTCTTCCCCCACCATGGCAATCTCTCTCCCCCCCCCCGACATCGATCTCACTCTCTCCCCCGCTCTCCCCACCCGCCCCCTTCCCCTCTCTCCCCCATCTTTCCCCCCCGCAGCGATCTCACTTTCCCCGCGCCGCCCCCCCCCCCAGCAATCTCATTCTCTCCCCCCGCCACCCCCGCCCCAAAGCGATATCACTCTCTCTGCAGCTGCCCCCCCACCCCGCCACAGCAATCTCACTCTCTCTGGCCCCGCCCCCACACAGCGATCTCACTCTCTCTCCCCCCCCCACCCCCTCACAGCAATATCACACTCACCCCCCCCACTCCCACAGCGATCTCACTCTCCCCCCCCTACCCCACAGCGATCTCACTCTCTCCCCCTCTCCCACAGCAATCTCTCTCTCCCCCTCCCCACAGTGATCTCACTCTCTCCCCCTCCCCACAGCGATCTCACTCTCTCCCCCTCCCCCACAGCGATCTCACCCTCTCCCCCTCTCCCACAGCGATCTCACTCTCCCGCCCCCAAAGCGATCTCACTCTCCCGCCCCCACAGCGATCTCACTCTCTTTCCCCACCCCCACAGCGATCTCACTCTCTCCCTCGCCCCCCCACAGTGATCTCACTCTCTTTCCCCACCCCGCAACATCGATCTCACTCTCTACCCCTGAATATTCCTGAATCAAAAGCCCTCTGCCGTTCCTGCCTATTGCACTCCGCCACTGTCCACTGCACTCCGCTCCCGCTACCGCTGAGAAAAGCGGGATGAAATTCCCGCCCAATCGGCCCCAGCGGTACCGGGCAATAAAAAAATCACGCACCGCCCAGGCACCACCAAAAAACGGGCGGAACTTGGGTTTCACCAACTGCGGGCCCCATGGTGTTAGTAATAGCTTATGCTTATTTATGTATTAATTAAAGATGCAGTTGTACTATTGATACCTAGTTTGACAGTGGAACCTATTTGGAGTATTGTGGACCTGGCTGACGCAAATCATACTGCTGGATCTGTTATGTATGTAAACCTGTAAATACAATGTCTAATCACCAGAGGGCTTACCCCCTGGAGGCCCAAAGGATCCCACAATCCATTCAGAGCACCTGTATATAAGGAGGCCTCACAGGCTGGAGAGACACTCTTGAGATCTGTAATAAAGGACGACGGTCACACCTTACTTTGAGCTTGCAGTATTTAGTCTGACTCTTTATTCAAGACATAACAACTGGCGATGAGATACAAATGACGAACCCCACCACAACAATGCAGAGAACCGTGGGCATCCTGGGGAAATTTTTGGAGGGAGATGTTAGGGAAACATTCGTGGAGCGACTCAATCAATACTTCGTATCCAACGAGCTGGAAGGAGAAGCAAACGCTGTCAAACGAAGGGCGATCCTCCTCACCGTTTGCAGGGCACCAACATATGGCCTCATGAAAAATCTGCTCGCTCCAGACAAGTCGTACGATGATTTGTGCACACTGGTCCGGGAGCATCTGAACCCGAAGGAAAACGTTCTGATCGCAAGGTACCGGTTCTACACATACAAGAGATGTGAAGGCCAGGAAGTGGCGAGCTACGTCGCAGAGCAAAGGTGCCTTGCAGGACATTGCGAATTTAAAGGACACTTGGAGCACATGCTCAGGGACTTCTTTGTACTTGGCATTGGCCATGAAGTAATATTTCGCAAACATTTGTCTGTAGAGACCCCAACCTTGAATAAAGCCATAGCGATAGCCCAAGCGTTTATCGCCACCAGTGACAATACCAAACAAATTTCTCAGCACATGAGTGCTGCTGCAAGTACTGTGAACAAAGTAACGTTGTTTTCGAATCGAAATGTACAGGGTAGGACTTACATGACTGCAGCTGCACGTCCGCAAATGTCTCAGAGTCCACCATTAAGGGTGGTGAATACAAGGCCATTAGCACCTTGTTGGCACTGCGGGGGTGATCATCGTTTCCATTCATGCCACTTCAAAGGATACGTTTGCAAGGGCTGTGAAACAATAGGACACCTCCAACGTATGTGCAGGCGAGCTGCAAATCCTGCTAATCCTGCAAACCACCATGTTGCAGAGGAGGACAGATCCACAGAGAATCACGACGAACCAGAGCCTCAGACCGAGGAAGCAGAGGTATATGGGGTGCACACATTTACCACAAAATATCAACTGATAATGCTGAAGGTTGAATTAAATGGACTGCTGGTGTCCATGGAGCTGGACACGGGCGCAAGCCAGTCCATAATGAGCAAAAAGACTTTCGATAAATTGTGGTGCAGCAAGGCCTCAAGGTCAGTCCTGACTCCCATTCGTACTAAACTGAGAACGTACACAAAGGAACTGATTCCCGTAAAGGTCTCCTACGATGGAGCAGTGCACGAGTTACCACTCTGGGTGGTACCGGGCGATGGCCCCACGCTGTTCGGCAGGAACTGGCTGGGAAAGATACGCTGGAACTGGGACGATGTCTGAGCACTTTCGTCCGTCGACGACACCTCATGTGCCCAGGTCCTAAACAAGTTCCCCTCGCTGTTCGAACCAGGCATTGGCAAGTTCCAAGGAGCAAAAGTGCAGATCCATTTGATTCTGGGGGCGCAACCCATCCATCACAAGGCCAGAGCAGTACCTTACATGATGAGAGAGAGGGTGGAGATCGAACTGGACAGGCTGCAACGAGAACGCATCATTTCGCCGATCGAATTCAATGAGTGGGCCAGTCCGATTGTTCCAGAACTCAAGGGAGACGGTACCGTCAGAATCTGTGGTGATTATAAAGTAACTATGAATCGTTTCTCACTGCAGGATCAATACCCGCGACCGAAGGCAGACGACCTATTTGTGACTCTGGTGGGAGGGAAAACGTTCATGAAGCTGGACTTGACCTCGGCCTACATGACGCAGGAGCTGGAGGAATCATCGAAAGGCTTGATACGTCCTTACTACACAGTATAAATGCACACGAGGCCCATGCTTGAGAGAAGGTCAGTCTGTGACCTGTCCTTTATTCCTTAGCACTCAAGTGATGAAGGTGGGTGGAGCTTCCCCTTTTATACCTGAAGGTCCAGGTTAGGAGTGTCTCCCACCTAGTGGTCAGTGTTCTCACGGTGTACAACTTAGGTCAGTTTATACATGGGTTACAATGCTGGTTGAATACATGACATCACCTCCCCCCGCAAAGTCTTATTGGGATCACAGGTTGAGTCTCTCTGGTGGTTTACACTCCCTTGTAGAGCGCCTGAGTTGGGGCTCCGGTTGTTGGGCGCTGGCCTGAGTGTCTGCTGTTTGCAGTGCCTCAGGCCTGTCCGGACTGCCCACAGTAACTGGGCTCTCCTCCCTTTGGTTCCGGTGTTCGGTCACCTGTGGTGGAGTGAACTCTATATCGTGTTCTTCCTCTGCTTCGTCTATGGGGTTGCTGAACCTCCTTTTTGTTTGATCCATATGTTTGCGGCAGATTTGTCCATTGGTAAGTTTAACAACCAGAATCCTATTTCCCTCTTTGGCAACCACAGTGCCTGCGAGCCATTTGGGCCCTGCAGCGTAGTTGAGGACAAAAACAGGATCATTTACATCAATACATCGCGCCCTCGCATTCCTGTCATGGTAGTGATATTGTGATTGGCGCCTGCTCTCGACAATTTCTTTCATGGTGGGGTGTATAAGGGATAATCGGGTTTTGAGCGTCCTTTTCATTAGTAGCTCTGCGGGTGGAACCCCTGTGAGCGAGTGTGGTCGGGATCTATAGGCCAACAGAAGGCATGATAAGCGGGTTTGTAGGGAACCCCCTTGGAATCTGAGCATCCCCTGTTTGATTATCTGCACTGCTCGTTCTGCCTGGCCGTTTGAGGCCGGCTTGAACGGTGCCGTTCTAACATGGTGAATTCCATTGCCTGCCATGAAGCCCTGGAATTCAGTGCTTGTGAAGCTCGGGCCATTGTCGCTGACCAAGATGTCCGGTAGACCGTGGGCGGCGAACATTGCCCGTAGACTTTCTACCGTGGCAGAGGATGTGCTTGAATTTAAAATGTCACACTCGATCCATTTGGAGTAGGCGTCTACTACAACCAAAAACATTTTCCGCATGAAAGGACCTGCGTAGTCCACATGGATGCGTGACCAAGGCTTGGTGGGCCATGGCCAGGGGCTAAGAGGGGCTTCCCTGGGCGCATGGCCCAGCTGGGCACACGTGTTGCACCTGCGAACACAAAGTTCCAGATCTGCGTCTATCCCTGGCCACCAAACGTGTGACCTGGCAATTGCCTTCATCGTGACAATGCCCGGGTGCCCATTGTGGAGTTCTCTGATGAACACCTCTCTGCCCATCTGGGGCATGACTACGCGGTTTCCCCACAGTAGGCAATCGGCCTGAATTGAGAGTTCATCCTTGCGCCTGTGAAATGGTTTAAATTTCTCAGGGCATGCCCTGTACGTGGCTGCCCAGTCCCCATTCAGGACACATTTCTTGACTAGAGACAATAGCGGGCCTCTATTTGTCCAGACTTTAATCTGACGGGCTGTCACGGGTGAGCCTTCGCTTCTGAAAGCTTCAACAGCCATGACCATCTCAGCACCATGCTCGGTAGCCCCCTCAGTGGTGGCTAGTGGGAGCCTGCTGAGTGCATCGGCGCAGTTTTCGATGCCCGGTCTGTGCCGAATTGTGTAGTCATAGGCAGCTAACATGAGTGCCCACCTCTGTATGCGGGCCGATGCGTTTGCATTTATGGTCTTGTTGTCGGCCAAAAGGGATGTTAGGGGTTTGTGATCTGTCTCCAGCTCAAATTTCCTGCCAAACAGGTACTGGTGCATTTTCTTTACCGCATATACACATGCGAGCGCCTCCTTTTCTACCATCCCGTAGCCCCTTTCTGCCTGGGACAGACTCCTGGAGGCATAAGCTACCGGCTGTAACTGACCCTTGGCATTGACATGCTGCAACACACACCCGATACCATAGGACGATGCATCGCACGTTAACACAAGTTTCTTACATGGGTCATATAGCGTTAACAGATTGTTGGAACATAACAAATTGCGTGCTCTATTAAAAGCCCTTTCCTGGCTGACCCCCAGACCCATTCGCGACCTTTGCGTAGGAGCACGTGTAGCGGCTCTAGCAGCGTGCTCAATTTGGGAAGAAAGTACCCAAAATAATTCAGGAGCCCCAAGAACGAACGCAGCTCCGTCGTGTTACGGGGTCTGGGTGCTCTCTGGATCGCTTCCGTCTTGGATGCAGTAGGGCTGATCCGTCTGCTGCTACCCTCATCCCCAGGAATTCTACCTCTGGAGCTAGGAAGACGCACTTCGCCTTTTTCAGTCGCAGACCTACCCGGTCCAGGTTGTGGAGGTGTTCTTCAGTATCGTAACCCATAATGAGGATGTCGTCCTGAAAAACCACCGTCCCTGGAATCGACTTGAGGAGGCTTTCCATATTTCGTTGGAAGATCGCGGCCGAGCGAATCCCGAACGGACATCTGTTGTACTCAAACAACCCCTTGTGTGTCGTGATGGTGGTCAGCTTCTTCGACTCACTCGCCAGCTCCTGGGTCATGTAAGCTGAGGTCAGGTCCAATTTTGAAAAAAGTTTGCCACCGGATAGCGTCGCAAAGAGGTCCTCCGCTCTCGGTAGCGGGTACTGGTCTTGGAGTGACACCCGATTGATGGTGGCCTTGTAATCGCCACATATCCTGACTGACCCATCCGCCTTGAGCACCGGCACAATCGGGCTCGCCCAGTCACTGAATTCGACTGGCGAGATGATGCCTTCCCTCAACAGGCGGTCCAATTCACCTTCTATCTTTTCCCGCATCACGTACGGCACCGCTCTGGCCTTGTGGTGTACTGGTCTGGCGTCCGGGTTTATGTGAATCACTACCTTGGCCCCCATGAAAGTGCCAATGCCGGGTTGAAATAATGAGTCAAATTTGTCCAGGACCTGTGAGCATGATACTCGCTCCACAGAGGAAATTGCATTGACATCGCCTCATTTCCAGTTCATGACAGCAAGCCAACTCCTCCCCAGTAGTGCGGGACCATCCCCTGGGACAATCCAGAGTGGCAACCTGTTCTCCGAATCTTTGTGGGTCACGACTACCGTGGCGCTGCCTAGCACCGGAATGATCTGCTTTGTGTAAGTCCCTAGCTGTGCGTCAATCGGCGATAATTTTGGCCTCCTGGCCTTGGATGCCCGCAACTTTTCGAACTGTTTGATACCCATCAGGGACTGGCTGGCACCCGTGTCTAACTCCATTGATACTGGGATGCCACTGAGGAGCACTTTTATCATTATCGGTGGCGTCCTGGTGTATAAACTGTCTACGTGCTCCACATGAACTCGCTGAACTTCAGCTTCCAGCGATTTCTCCCAGTGTCCATTTCTGCAATTTCTTCAGGTATTTTGCTCATCTCTGCAAACTCCGGCTGAATGTATGCCTCCACGCCTCCAGCATGAGTTGTGGTTTGAAACAAAAGGTCCCTTGCCAGTCGATCGTCCCTGACTGCCCCTGTTATTGTCCTTGAGTGCACCATTAACAGGTGTTGATGGCCCCATTACTGGCCGCATTGTCCCTTGCAATGGCGTGAATCGCTGTTCAGCTTGCCATTGTCTCTGTCGAACTCCCCCTCTGGGTTCGACTACATGTTGGGGCATGCCTGACTGCCCTTATCTGCCTGGAGAACTGTGTGCTGCTTTAACAATGTTGAATCTCTGTCCCAACCATTCCTTAACACAGTACCTCTCATCTGTTCTGCTAGTGGCCATGCTCGCGTGGTTTAAATCCCAGTTTCTTGTCGCCATTGATCCGTCCTTACTACACAGTATAAATGCACACGAGGCCCATGCTTGAGAGAAGGTCAGTCTGTGACCTGTCCTTTATTCCTTAGCACTCAAGTAATGAAGGTGGGTGGAGCTTCCCCTTTTATACCTGAAGGTCCAGGTTAGGAGTGTCTCCCACCTAGTGGTCAGTGTTCTCACGGTGTACAACTTAGGTCAGTTTATACATGGGTTACAATGCTGGTTGAATACATGACAGGCCTCACCTGCATCAACCTGCACAAAGGTCTCTTCACTTACTGTCCTTAGTAAAAAACTGTGCTCCACAGGAGTTGTTCTAGTGTCCTGTTAGAGATGCAGGAGGAAATAAAGCTGCACCAGCGGCACAAAGGTGAAATGTCTATACAGGCAGACTGCCTCCTATGGGGTAATCAGGTAGTGATGCCAAAAAAGGGGAGGGACACTTTCATTAATGATCTCCACAGCACCCACCCAGGCATCGTAATGATGAAAGCGATAACCAGATCCCATGTGTGGTGGCCTGATATCGATGCAGACTTAGAGTCCTGTGTGCACAAATGTAATACATGTTCACAGTTAAGCAATGCACCCAGGGAGGCGCCACTAAGTTTATGGTCCTGGACCTCCAAACCATGGTGCAGGGTCCATTTCGACAATGCAGGCCCATTCTTGGGAAAAATGTTCTTCGTAGTTGTAGATACGTACTCCAAATGGATTGAATGTGTGATAATGTCGGCAAACATGTCCTCTGCCACCATTGAAAGCCTACAGGCCATGTTTGCCATGCACAACCTGCCTGATGTCCTTGTAAGTGACAATGGGCCGTGCTTTACCAGTGCCGGGTTCAAGGAGTTCATGACCCGCAATGGGATGAAACATGTCACATCTGCCCCATTTAAACCAGCGGCCAATGGTCAGGCAGAACGAGCATTTCAAACAATCAAGCAGAGCTTGAAAAGGATAACTGAAGGCTCACTGCAGACTTGGTTATCCCGAGTCCTGCTTAGTTACAACACAAGACCACACTCGTTCACTGGGGTCCCTCCCACTGAGCTGCTCATGAAAAGGGCACTTAAGACAATGCTCTCATTAGTACACACTAACAGGTAGAGAGCAGGCAGCTTCAACAGAATACATATCATGATCACACAAATGTGTCACGCAAAATTGACATCAATGATCCTGTATTTCTGTTGAACTATGGACAAGGTCCCAAGAGGCTTCCTAGCACTGTTTTAGCCAAAGAGGGGAGTAGGGTGTTTGGAGTCAAACTCTCAAATAGACTCACCTGCAGGAAACACTTGGACCAAACCAAACTCAGATTTACAGACAATCCAGAACAACCCACAATAGACTCCAACTTTTTCGACCCTCCAATACACATACAAATGGCAATCGACCCAGCGGTTGGCGACGAAGCAGAACCCATCACCCGCAGTGGCCCAGCAGGATTCACCACCACCAGCAGCCCAGCAAGGCCAGCTGCGCAGCAGCCCAGCGAGAGCCCAACAACCGACTCACCAAAACCAGCATTTGCACTGAGACGATCAACCAGGGAAAGGAAGGCCCCAGATCGATTCACATTGTAAACATTTACACTATTGACTTTGCGGGGGGAGTGTTGTTATGTGTGTAAACCTGTAAATACCATGTCTAACCACCAGAGGGCTTATCCACTGCAGTCCCAAGAGATCCCACAATCTCTTGGGAGCACCTGTATATAAGGAGGCCTCACAGGCTGGAGAGGCATTCTGAGATCTGTAATAAAGGACTGTGGTCACACCTTACTTTGAGCTTGCAGTATCTACTCTAACTCTTTATTCAAGTCATAACAGGATCCACATCATAATTTCGTCAGAAAAAGTGAAATTCTGCTTTCTGGAATTGAAAAGCTTACTATGTTTTAAAGTTAAGGTATAGCATCACGTTGTCTTATATTACGGAGACATGGCTTCAGGGTGACCAAGGCTGGGAACTCAACATCCAGGACTATTCAATAGTCAGGAAGAATAGACAGAAAGGAAAAGGAGGTGGGGTACCATTACTGGTTAAAGAGGATATTAACACAATAGTAAGGAAGGACATTAGCTTGGATGATGTGGAATCTGTATGGGTAGAGCTGAGGAACACCAAAGGGCAGAAAACACGAGTGGGAGTTATGTGCAGACCACCAAACAGTAGTAGTGAGGTTGGGGATGGCATCAAACAGGAAATTAGGGATGCATGCAATAAAGGTACAGCAGTTATCATGGGCGACTTTAATCTGCATATAGATTGGGCAAACCAAAGTGGTAGCAATGTGGTGGAGGAGGATTTCCTGGAGTGTATAAGGGATGGTTTTCCAGACCAATATGTCGAAGAACCAACTAGAGAGCTGGCCATCCTAGACTGGGTGCTGTGTAACGAGAGAGGATTAATTACCAATCTTGTTGTGCGAGGCCCTTTGGGGATGAATGACTATAATATGGTAGAATTCTTCATTAAGATGGAGAGTGACACAGTTAATTCAGAGACTAGAGTCCTGAACTTAAAGAAAGGTAAATTCGATGATATGAGACGTGAATTGGCTAGGATAGATTGGCGAATGATACTTAAAGGGTTGACGGTGGATAGGCAATGGCAGACATTTAAAGATCACATGGATGAACGTCAACAATTGTACATCCCTGTCTGACGTAAAAATAAAACAGGGAAGGTGGCTCAACCGTGGCTAACAAGGGAAATTAGGGATAATGATAAATCCAAGGAAGAGGCATATAAATTGGCCAGAAAAGCAGCAAACCCGGAGAAATTTAGAATTCAGCAGAGGAGGACAAAGGGTTTAATTAGGAGAGGGAAAATAGAGTATGAGAGGAAGCTTGCAGGGAACATAAAAACTGACTGCAAAAGCTTCTGTAGATATGTGAAGAGAAAAAGATTAGTGAAGGCAAATGTAGGTTCCTTGCAGTCAGAATCAGGTGAATTTATAATGGGAAACAAAGAAATGGCAGACCAATTGAACAAATACTTTGGTTCTGTCTTCACGAAGGAAGACACAAATAACGTTCCGGAAATATTGAAATAATGGATGCATTGGTGGTCATTTTCCAACATTCTATAGACTCTGGATCAGTTCCTATGGATTGGAGGATGGCTAATGTAACACCACTTTTTAAAAAAAGGAGGGAGAGAGAAAACAGTGAATTATAGACTGGTTAGCCTGACGTCGGTAGTGGGGAAACTGTTGGAATCAGTTATCAAAGATGTAATAGCAGCGCATTTGGAAAGCAGTGACAGGATTGGTCCAAGTCAGCATGGACTTAGGAAAGGGAAATGATGCTTGACAAATATTCTAGAATTTTTTGAGGATGTAACTAGTAGAGTGGACAAGAGAGAACCAGTGGATGTGGTGTATTTGGACTTTCAAAAGGCTTTTGACAAGGTCCCACACAAGAGATTAGTGTGCAAAATTAAAGCACATGGTATTGGGGGTAATGTATTGACGTGGATAGAGAACTGGTTGGCAGACAGGAAGCAAAGATTAGAAATAAACGGGTCCTTTTCAGAATGGCAGACAGTGATTAGTGGGATACCGCAAGGTTCACTGCTGGGACCCCAGCTATTTACAATATACATTAATGATTTAGACGAAGGAATAGAGTGTAATATCTCCAAGTTTGCAGATGACACTAAACTGGGTGGTGGTGTGAGCTATGAGGAGGATGCTAAGAGGCTGCAGGGTGACTTGGACAGGTTTAGGTGAGTGGGCAGTATAATGTAAAAAAATGTGAGGTTATCCACTTTGGTGGTAAAAACAAGAGGGGTGATTATTATCTAAATGGTGACAGATTGGTAAAGGGGAAGGTGCAACAAGACCTGGGTGTCATGATACATCAGTCATTGAAAGTTGGCATGCAGGTACAGCAGGCGGTGAAGAAGGCAAATGGCATGTTGGCCTTCATAGCGAGAGGGTTTGAGTGTAGGAGCAGGGAGGTCTTACTGCAGTTATACAGTGCCTTGGTGAGGCCACACCTTGAATATTGTTTACTGTTTTGGTCTCCTAATCTGAGGATGGACATTCTTGCTATTGAGGGAGTGCAGCGAAGGTTCACCAAACTGATTCCCGGAATGGCAGGACTGACATATGAAGAAAGCCTGGATCGACTAGGCTTATATTCACAGGGATTTAGAAGAATGAGAGGGGATTTCATGAAACACATAAAAATCTGACGGGATTGGACAGGTTAGATGCAGGAAGAATGTTCCCGATGTTGGGGAAGTCCAGAACCAGGGGTCACAGTCTAAGGGTAAAGGGAAAGCCATTTAGGACCAAGATGAGGAGAAACTTCTTCACTCAGAGAATTGTGAATCTGTGGAATTCCCTACCACAGAAAGTTATTGAGGCCAGTTTGTTGGATATATTCAAAAGGGAGTTAGATGTGGCTCTTAAGGCTAAAGGGATCAAGGAGTATGGTGCAAAGGAGGAATGGGGTACTAAAGTTGCAAAAATGATCAGCCATGATCATATTGAATGCTGGTGCAGGCTCGAAGGGCCGAAGGGCCTACTACTGCACCTATTTCTATGTTTCTAATTGTTTCTATATTTTGCGTAAGGGGCCCGAATTTGGTGAAGCACAAGTTCTGCCCGTTTTTCGGCGGTCCCCGGGCGGTGTGTGATTTTTTTACCGCCCGGTACCGCTGGGGCCGAGTGGATGGGAGATTAATTTCGCTTTTCTCAGCGTTAGTAGGAGCGGAGTGCAGCAGGTGGTGGCCGGCGGAGGAAGCCTTTCGACTCGGGAATCTTCGGCTCCCAAGTTGTGCGCGCGCGTGGCTGTGAAGCTCCGCCCCCAAGAGGCACCGACGAGAGGCCAGAGACTGCCGGCCTGTGGCGGGGGGGAGAGATCGCTGTGGGGTGGGGGGGAGAGAGATCGCTGTGGGGTGGGGGGGAGAGATCGCTGTGGGGTGGGGGGGAGAGAGATCGCTGTGGGGTGGGGGGGAGAGAGATCGCTGTGGGGTGGGGGGGAGAGATCGCTGTGGGGTGGGGGGGAGAGAGATCGCTGTGGGGTGGGGGGGAGAGAGATCGCTGTGGGGTGGGGGGGAGAGAGATCGCTGTGGGGTGGGGGGGAGAGATCGCTGTGGGGTGGGGGGGAGAGAGATCGCTGTGGGGTGGGGGGGAGAGATCGCTGTGGGGTGGGGGGGAGAGAGATCGCTGTGGGGTGGGGGGGAAGAGAGATCACTGTGGGGTGGGGGGGAGAGAGATCGCTGTGGGGTGGGGGGAAGAGAGATCACTGTGGGGTGGGGGGGAGAGAGATCGCTGTGGGGTGGGGGGGAGAGATCGCTGTGGGGTGGGGGGGAGAGAGATCGCTATGGGGTGGGGGGAAGAGAGATCACTGTGGGGTGGGGGGGAGAGAGATCGCTGTGGGGTGGGGGGGAGAGATCGCTGTGGGGTGGGGGGGAGAGAGATCGCTGTGTGGGGGAGAGAGATCGCTGTGGGGTGGTGGGGAGAGAGATCGCTGTGGGGTGGGGGGGAGAGAGATCGCTGTGGGGTGGGGGGGAGAGAGATCGCTGTGGGGTGGGGGGGAGAGAGATCGCTGTGTGGGGGAGGAGATCGCTGTGTATGGGGCGGGAGGAAGAGATCGCTGTGGGGTGGGGGGGGAGAGATTGCTGCGGGGGGGGGGGGGGAGATCGCTGTGGGGGTGAGAGATTGCTGTGGGGGGGAGAGAGATTGGGTGGTGGGAGAGACTGATGGGTGGGAGAGACTGGGGGGTGGGAGAGATGAGGGAGGTGAGAGAGACTAATAACATTTTTATTATAATTCATTAATAAAGGAGTAAATATGGCTTTATTTGACCATTTATATTATTGCCTAACACTAAGAAAATGCTATAATCCATTTAAAAATACATCAAACTGTGGAGAACTAAAAAGATCTGTGTAATATCAAACAAACCTGTCAGCTCTGTGTACATACCGCTTACTTAAGATGCACTTAAAAGCACCTTCTCCAGGACGGTATGCAGTTCCAGCGGTATGTTGGCGGTATGTCATGAAACTTGCACTTTTGGGCGGTATGTGGGCGGTTCTACATGGGTGGGCGGTGTGCATACTACCCGGTGGTATGTCACTCATGAAACTTCCGCCGGGCGGTATGTCAGCGGTATGGTCCTGGTTTTTGATGAAACTTGTGTTTTACGGCGGGAGCAGGCGATAAGCGGGCGGTAAGCGGGCGGTCGTGAATGGTATGTCGATGAATTTCATGCCATATGTAACTGGCCTACAATGTAGAGCTCCTTCAAATAGTTAAAGCTCCATTGTTTCCATCTTCTCCTTTATAATCTAAGATTATCAACAGTCAAGCTCAGTGATATTTTTTGATTGTAAGGTGATCCAATTATGGAGTACAGACCTTGCCAATTTGGCTTGTAGATGCTCAAACCCACATAAAACTTTCGTAAAGGAAAGAGAGGTGATCCAGGCATGAAGAAACAGGTGACCACAACAATTTCTGAGACATTTTCTATCATCAGAAACCAATTAGACTAAAACAGATATTACACTGGGAACATAACATTTGTGTAAGGTGATAAGTTTGCATTTTGGATTGGCCAAAAATGTACTGCAATCTTAAAAATGTTATTATTTTGTAATAAGCATTTAGATATTAATGAAATATTGGGTATAGACTTAATTCTCGTAAGCAATTCTTGTATAAAGATAGCAGATAAAGCACTTTAAAATGCTAGTATTTAATAGAACACTTAGTAAATTAAATCTCTTTTAATTCACTGCAACATTTGCATATTTGTGGGTACATATTTTGCATTATATTTTCAACTACCTTCTAAGGTCTTTCCAAAATGACTTTGCAGTGCCTGAGCTGCAGTATCTGAGTGGATTTATTCGAACATACACAGTGCAGAGGTTGGCCTATATTCAGCAGTAAGTTTTACAACTGGCATTTATGGTAGCGTTAATTAACTGCTTCTTATATTCTGTACCTGATAAATAGTACTTGAAATAGTCTATGGAGGTAGAAGTCATCTTTATGGAAAGGTTTGACTTATAGTATTTCCATGTTAATTTCTTAAGTAGTTTATCAGCAAGGAAAGTACAGACACAATGACAATCCTTAATGGATGGGTGCCTTTTGTATAGACAACAGAGTGGGCCAGATTTTGCCGAAGCAGGACATCTAACAGTGTCTGCCATTAAAACTTGCCCCTGCACCCTTCAGCTCAAAGAATGTTTGCCTATTAAATTGCTGAAAGTGCGAGCTGATAACGGCGCAGCGAGGGAACAGGGCATCTTGGACTTGAGTGAATAGGGCAACCAACAGGGTATCTCCTTAACCAATGAGATTTAAGGATTGTGAAAAAGTACTGAAGTTGCATGTTCAGCCATGAACTCATTGAATGGCGGTGCAGACTCGAAGGGCCGAATGGCCTACTCCTGCACCTATTTTCTATGTTTCTATGTTTCTATGAAATAAACAGCAGAAGGAGTGAGAAGGAGGGTAAATTAAAGGGGGTGAATTCAATGTCAAATCAGGTACAGAAAGTTAAATAAAGAGAGGGAAAGAATGGTTGGATTAAGAGAGAGAGAGAGAAAAGAGGCAGAAAAGAAAAAAAATAATTTTAAATTTGACATTTTTGATATCTCCTGCAACAATTCATAAGCTGAAGTAATGATTAATTTTCAGTGCCAGAGAGATGGATTGGCAGTCATTAACACTTATCACGTTGTTAAAACGGTACTTACACTTATAACTACTAGCCGAAAGCATGTGGGAGTCAGGAGCATTGCGATACTTCTGACTCCGAAAACGGGTCGTCAGACCCTACATCTTCTCCAGATTCCCCACACATGGGGTCCAAGTTTCGGATGTCCTCCCAGAGGCCCGCCTATTTTTTAGAATAAAAAAAGCGCCTAAAACTTACCTCGCGATTCTGCAAGACCAGCAGGCCTGTTTCACAGTCAATGCAGCGCAACACAAGCAGGCGGGGGTGGAGCTACAGCCCTGCGCCAAAAAGAGCTCCGGCAGCTGCGTGCGCGTGCAGTGGAGTCTGCGCATGTGCTCAGTAGCTCTTGGCCCCCAGATTCTGTGTGAGTGTGCTGCTGGCTGTGTGGGAGGGCCCGAAGCACGCTGACCCAAGCCCTGGCCGAATGGGCTGCAAGTAAGGCTGACTGGATATCTCTCCAAGGCAAGAAATATTGGAGGGGTTTCACAGTGGAGGAGAAAGTCAAGAGTTCAGCACCACCTCTCTCCCACTCCCCCCCTCCCCCGCCCCCAATGCCGCATTGAGCCTAGCCTCCCGGTGTGCGTCTTACCGCACCTAGCCCTGCCTGGCCGAATGGGCTCCCCGCTGCAAGTAAGGCTGACTGGATATCTCCCCAAGGCAAGAAATATTGGAGGGGTTTCACAGTGGAGGAGAAAGTCATTGGCCGAATGGGCTCCCTCATCGCGGCCAGAGTGCTGATTTCCAGCCTGCAGCACGCAGCCCCTAGCCCTGGCCAGGCTCCCGGTGCTCCCAAATGGGTAGGTGAGGTAGGAACTTTTTATTTTTTATTTATTGATTTATTGAATGATTTGTTATTTTTTATTTTATTTATTGATTTATTGATTTATTTATCATTTATTATTGATGATGGTTCTTTACTTTTAAAAGTGAAGTGTTTAATGCTTTGGGAAATCCCCTAACTTCCCTTCCCCCTCGCACCCCCCCCACCCCATCTCTGGCTACCTGCGCCTAATTCTAAAGTGTACGCAAGGTTTTTCTGAACGTACAAAAGTCGACACTTACTCTGTTCTAAGTTAGTTTGGAGTAACTTTTCGGTGCCTAAACTTGCAAAACAGGCGTAAGTGGCTGGTTATGCCCCCTTTCGAAAAAAAAAACTGAACTAAAATGAAACTAAACTGACTCACTAGAACTGGAGCAAACTAAATGCCGAGAATTATGATTTCTAAGATACTCCAAACTAAACTAGTTGCTCCAAAAAAATAGGAGCAACTCCACCCGAAACTTGGGCCCTAGAGTGCACAATGTAGATTCATCAGGTTGATGCCAGTGATGGGAAATTATAGTTATGAATAAGAGTTTTAAGATACTGGGACTATTTCTACCGAGGAAAAGAAGTCTTAATTGATGAGTTTTTATAGGGTGAATAGAGAAGTTTATTTCCTCTGGTTGGGGAGATAGTAACGAGAGATTATTAATTAAAAATTCTCACTAAGAGAGTGAGGAGAGAAGTATGGAGAAATGTCTTTACACAAGGGTTGTTGAAACACATAATGCTCTGTCAGGTGGATGGAAAAGATCCCATGGCACTATTTCAAAGAAGAGCAGGGGTATAATCCCTGGTGTCCTGGCCAATACTTATCACTCAATCAACATAACAAAAACAGATTATCTGGTCATTATCACGTTGCTATTTGTGGGAGCTTGCTGTGCACAAATTGGCTGCCAGGTTTCCTACATTACAACAGAGACTACACTTCAAAAATACTTCATTGGCTGTAAAGCGCTTTGGGACATCCGGTGATCATAAAAGGTGCTATATACTTGAAAGTCTTTCCTTCTGAATGGTGTCCTTCTGTATTGTATAAGTCTATGGTTCTATAAGGAAGGTAAAGCTAAATTAAAATGCCTTAATTTTTTGTTAAAGGTTATCGGTTTAAGGCCCACTCCAGAGACCTGTGCACATAATCTAGGCTGATACTTCAGTGCAGTACTGAGGGAGAGCTGCACTGAAGTACCAGCCTATAAATTGAGGCCTTTTCTGCCTTCCAAGGTGGATATAAAAGATCTCATTGCACTATTTGATGAAAAGCAGGAGAATTCCCTTAGTGCCCTGCCCAACGTTCACCCTTGAACTAATAGCACCAAAACAGATTATCTGATCATTTAACTTGTTGCTATTTTTGGTACGTTGCTGAGTACCATTTTGACTGCTGCATTTCCCTACTTTGTGACCACACTTCAAGAGTAATTCATTGATTGTGAAGCATTTTGCAATGTCCTGAGGTCATGAAAGGTGGTATGTAAATGCAAGTTTTTTCTTTCTTCTTTCTTTATTACTGTATTACAGCAGTTGTTTGAGCATCTGGGAGCTGTAGACCAATGAGGGATAGAATAATTTTCCACAAACTAATCTTGAGGATTAAAATTAGATTCTCCTCCCGGTTTTTCTGTGGCTGCGGAGTGACCACCTCCTGGAACATGCAGCCCATGAAATACCCAGCCTCCTGTATGCACTGTATTGACACCAGCTGCTCCTCAAGCTCATGTTTGTCCAAGGCACACAAAGCGTCCTGGCGTTCCGGCACAGGATGCACATTCAACAGGTCCCAGCTGTCCTGCCATTTTCCTCGAAATTGAACAGCTATCTAGTGGAAAGCAGTCACACAACTGTATCGCTATCAGCCTTGTAATACTTACATGTCCTTACCTGAAAGCAGTAATGATGTCCTGGGCAGCACAAACCTCCTGGTTAGCAGAAACTCCGCGCTCTGAAAATGATGGGAAAAGCAATGCAATATGGATTGTTGGGACTATTAGGGAAAAGCAGGTGGCTCACTTACCAGCTAGTTGCTTTGAGTGATGGCGACTCCGTCATTTCATAACTAATAAAAGAAAATGAAAAAAACACAGACGTTATTTTAAGGCGACTATGA
Organism: Pristiophorus japonicus; assembly: GCF_044704955.1. Lineage (NCBI taxonomy): Eukaryota > Metazoa > Chordata > Chondrichthyes > Pristiophoridae > Pristiophorus > Pristiophorus japonicus. The sequence goes on from NC_091977.1 coordinate 185,892,941, forward strand.
TTTTTCTCCCGTGTTGCTCACAGTAGTGTCCAGAAGAATAATCTTTACTTTGTGGAGGCTCCAGGATAATTCTGGAGGGCTAGCAACCCTATTTGAATTCCATCGAATTCACGGCATTTGCTTGTTTAGAATGTTACTAAACATAAAAGATCAGCATTGTGCATTACATAGAGCTCACTGAAAATAGCGTTTCACTTTCCCAAGCTCCCTGGCTGATAGCGACATCAAGGTTCTTTGACTGGCATATATCATGGAGCATTTCATTAGATGAGTATCTCAACCAGAAAGGAGTTTGTAAGGCTTTGAAATGCAAGTGTTTTATTTTTATTGTTCTCCATAAATAGTTCTGGCTTGCATTTCCTCAGGGGTTGTATGCCTCTTTCAGTATGTTCTTAAAGGTCATCTTAAATTGTAAATAGATTTATATTTTAAAAAGTTATTTAATATGATAAACTTGTGGTGCATGTCATTAAATTCAATAAGATTCTGATTCTCAAATAAACCTGCAATTACTATCATTCTATTCTGATCCCAATCTCCACAGTTCAGTATTTTATTGTGTGGTTTAATGATTTGGTTTCTTCAGAGTGGGAATGTTACCTTGAATTTTTGCTAAACCACCCCTTAGGGTCCTCTTGAAAACTCCAAACATCAGATTCAAAGCTATGATTATCTGAAAGAGATGGTTGTATACCTGAGGGTGAATTGCAGAGAAATTCTGATACTGTAATTACATTTTATTTGCATATAACAATTGCAGCTGAGACAATGTAACCCTATCACACGAGTACAAATATATCTACGGTTTGAATTAGCTGTGCTCAATACAGCAATATCTAATGTGCCGATGTGCTTTGCCACCTAATGCATGAATGGTAGCATTTCAGAACCATGTGGACTTTTGTAAATTAAATCAATGAAATTCAAAAATGCATTTCAGCAAAATTAGAAAATTAATTAAAAGTAATTTAGAAGATTTAGCATTATTGGTGGATAACTTCACAACAAAAAGAACTTCGTATCGTGTGATAAGATTCTGCATTATCGAAACTTCCCAGTGAAAGATTTAAAATTGGGAACAGGTCACTGATGTAATTAATGTATGAATGAGTTGCTTAGGCCACATCCAAAAATGGAAACTCATGGCTCCTATTAACAATTGGCTGCTATTGAAGTAGCCAATTTTTTAAACACCGAAACAGCTATTAATCCCAACACAATTCACAACACTTCTCCTCTAAAATGGGAAACTATCATGTATCTCTAAAAAAGATGAGCTTATAGGTGTTAAAAGTAAGTTCAATTATATTTCTGGTAACGGTACGGCTGTGCTATGGTTCCTGACAGGAGTCATGAGCCATGTCCGGAGGGAAAGCTAAGTAGCCAACCTGTGACTTGGCGGCCTGGTTAGAATAAAGGCAGCATAGAGAACTGGCACAGAATGAATAAATCATGCCTGCTGCCAGGAAACCATGCACGACCTGTGGTTTCAAACAAGCTACTCATCCAGGGAGTTATATTGCTTTCAATTGAGAAAGATGCCAGGCTGGTGATGGGGAGCACGAAAGACAGTGTGGGTGCAGTCCATGAGGAAGTCTGTGTTGCAGGCAAAGTCTAGTTTTCCCTCATCCTGATTTGCTCTGTTCATGGGGAATATGACGTATGTGTTCCTGCTGGCATAAAGAGCCTCAGTCACCTCCCTGATACAGCGATGCACAGCAAGCTGGGAGATATCACTAATGTCACCTGTGGCAACTTGGGACAAGCCCGTGGTGTAAAAGTTAATGGCTACAGTGACCTTGACAACCACAAACAGAGCTGTCCATGCCCTGGTTTTGGGCTCCAACTGTGACATAGCTTGGTGACAGGCTCCTTGGTGAAGCACAGGTGCCTCACGCGTTACTCCTCTGTGAAATTGAGGTATGAGAATTGCTCCCTGAAGACTTGCTGGGGATATGGCCTCCAGTGTAGTGCCTTTCTCCTCTACTCCCACCTTTTTAGCTGCTCCTGCTCTCTTCTGTCTTCTTTGCTACTTCCCTTGTTCTCCAGACCCAAAGGCCAGATCTACCAGACTACTACAATTGGAATAAACTCTTTCCAAAGTAGACAAAAGCAGCCCAGCACTGGCACACAGCTGTTCCCAGAAGTTAAAATTCACTTGTGGAACAGACAAATAGCAAAAGAAAGGTTCAGAAGTTAACTAGCAGGCTAAGAGTACAAACCGACAACTAACCTGTATGGAATGAATCATCCCTTTGAACAGTATTCCTGCGGGACCTGTTAGCACCACAATTTGCTCGGTGGGTTTCTCACTTGGTGAGACAAGTGCTGCAGCAGACTCATTTCCCAAAATGGCCCTACAACAAGCATAGGTCCATTATTTTAATATTGTAATGAGACTTCTAATAATTATGATCCTACTGAGCTGCCCTATCCATTATGGCGGACTGTGCCGAAAGTATGTCGCCCACCATATTGCACCCTTAGGCAGGGGTTTTACGCCTGTAACACAGGTTCAGCACAATCAAATTTCTATTCCAGCAGAACATGCACGTCAAACAAGCCAATCAGAGCATACCTGCAATCTGCTGCTGGCTCACATATTAATGAGCCTGTTAAACTGTAGAAGATATACATTTTGTGCAGTAAGGAAAGTTCTGTAAAATTGAGCAAAAATAGACTATGGAAATGGTAATTCAACAACAGTACAATCCAGGTCCTTTTAAGTGGAGTGAGCAAAGAGTGAGTAGTCTCTTTATAGGGTAAGGACATTCCAACGAGCGCAATGCATCAATGCAGTGCCACATGCTAATTGCACTTGTGTTGATGTCAGTAAAGCACCTAACCTTTGCAGAATTAAAAGGTAAGCAAGGAAGATTATTGTGAATGTCTCATGTCCTAAAAGGACCACATGGCATAGATGTTAGTCTCAATGCTGCCACTTCTGAATTGCTGCATGATCAGAACAAATACTTTCTCAATCTGTGCCCTGGTTTGCCCATTGTGCCTTTTTAGCAGGACTTGTCTGGTGTACGGAGAGAGGGAATGATGACTTATTGGCGTCATGATTCACAGTTGTCGCACTTAGCTTTGTGACAGAATTCTGATGGGTCCGATCTTCTGCCCACCCCTCCAAATTAATTTCAACCTTGCACCATTTTCCTAGGCCAGGGCTTATTAGAGATGCACGGCAAACAACCAGCGGGATTCCCGCCACCAATTAGGGAACATCAACAGTGCTGCAGTGTGGACATTACTGCAGCACTGGAAATCTTAAAAAGGTAGAAGGGACCTAAAGATTGAACCAGCTGTCCTACTGATGGTCTCAGCTAAGACCAGTGTTGGGGGCCAGAATAGAGGAAGAGAGGCTGCTACAAGGCCCTCTCCTTCCTTGGCGAGGACCTCAGGCCAATATTACCGCTTCCCAGGGCCTGCTGCCACCTTCCATTGGAATTGGCGGTTAATGGGATAGATGGGAGAGACCAAGGCAGGGGAGATTGTAAAGAGCCAATCTTGCACCCTTCAAAGAGTTTGATCATGCATGGATGGACGAATCATAGTTGCTCTCAGAGTAGCAAGTAGTCATGTGCATGATTTGCATGCAGTAGTCACTGAGTACTTGCACATACAAAAAGCTTCCTATTGTAGTAGGTCAGGGCATGGTGTGTGGATGGTAAAAGGACTATGTGTGTGTGCAATTTTTGATGCCCCGTACCACTCCAGCTGTTTAAGAGCCAACAATGTCGCATACAACTGGATTCAAATGTAGGCAAGATCAGGCAGAGGTGACAGGTTCTCTTCCCTGTTGGGTGTTTACAACAATCTGACAGCTTTCAATGGCAAATCCACAAACTACCAGATTCATTGAATTTACCATTGTGGGATTTGAACTCACGTGCCCTAGGTTGCTACTCAAGTTCTATAAAAACTATGTTACTGAACCCATGTGTTCAAATTGGACACCAGTCACCTATTTGTTGCAATGTTTTATGGCAAAGTAGTTGATCCCACACAAGTCTTTTGGATGGCTGATCATGTCTCTAAGTCTGAACCAATGAGCCTGTTTATCTCGTCCAGAGCAGTCTTAATAAACCATAACCTCTTGAGCAAAGCTCCTCTATGAGATGCAGATCGCTTACTTTCATGTGGTGTAATTGGTGGCTCGGATACCCATGGGTCCGGTAGGTGTTCCTTCAATGTGCAAGGACCTCTCCCTCACCACCTGTTTCCTCTCCTATTGTTGTTGCTTCTCCTTCCAGTCCTGCATTAAAACGGCACTGTATGCACTACCCAACAAAATAAGCAAACTTCCTTCTGTACTTTAGTGCAGCCTCTCTTATCTTTCCCCACACTGCCCACTCTCTCCACTGCTCCATCAACATTTTTCATCCGTAATATATGCTCAATGCAGGGATATGAATGGCTGCGCAGTTCTGCATGAGGTACCTTTAATCACATTTTGACAAGGAATTAACGAGCTAAATCTGACTTACATATAAGAAAATGTGTTCATTTGTAGGCAGAAACCCCATGGAGCAATTTTCTGAGAAATGCTGCAAATGTTAAGTCATATGAAAAAAAATTACTCAGCATTATGTTCAATTTGCTTAGTCATTAACTCCAACAGATTGAGAGATGTCCCTAGTGCATTGAGAACATAAGTACAAAAAGCTACAGCAGCACCGGCGCCCATTATATGGCGATAGGTCCATGGGTATTTGGTGGCTGGATAACAGGAAGAGTCAGATTGTATTTGGAAATGCAAAATTGAGTGGTGTGTAAAACAGACGGTTGATTTGATTATGTAAGCTCCCATCAGGCAAGTTAGGTTAAAATTACCCCCATTGAATGGTCATTTATCTCATAGCTTTTTGTGGGATCTTGCAGTTCAAATATTGGCTGCCATGTTTCCTTACTGTACAACAATGACTGCAACTCAAAAGTACTGCATTGGCTTTCTTCTATGTCAATTATAATCACCTGATTGAATACATCTGCATGAAATAAGAGCACCCTTTTCTGTATGACTCTAATCTCCATGAATAACAGAGCACAACATAATTGTACATTCTGTTTTGATATAACAAACTGCAAAGTGAACACAAGTCAACCTATTCTTTCCTAACATTGCGCTTCTCTGAGTAGCTAAAAGTACCTTTCTTTTTTCTATTCAAGTGCTTCACTTAGGTGTAACCTGAGGGCCAGTATCATGAGAGCTAGTTAGCTGCTCCTGTGCTACCAATGGCCCATGGGACTGAGATGGTGCTCTTCTCACAACAGCTCCATTGATGCCTGCAATGAAGAAAACACTTCCTTGATGTTGCTGCAGATGTAGGCCATATACTTTAGAGTCACACCTGTCTGCGGCACACTTCCTTGGAGACTGATCTCAGAGTCTGCACACAGGCGTAATGTTTCTTGAAGTTGTGGCTTGAGGTAATGGAAGGTTGGATATACATTTCAGTGCTATGGGGGAGGAATGATGGGGTGAAGGTGGGCAATGTTGCAGAGATGGAAGCATATATTCTTGGTGATGGATAGGATTGGAGCTTGAAACTCAGTTCAGGGTCAGTCAGGCCCAGTTGCTCATCACTTGGTTCAGCCTGAGGGAATTTTTGGGGAGGAGGATAGATTTGGGAGTAAGGGTATGAAAATTTTGGTGGGAGTCAAGATAACATCTATTTTTTCAATGTTTGACTGGAGGAAGTTCTGCCTCTGATTCATCCATGTCTTGATGTCAAATCGGCACTCTGATAACACAGCAGTGATTATGGAATCCAGGCTGGTAATGGGGTGGTGAAGTTTCATGTAAACAACATTCATATGGAACTTGACTATGGAAAATATTTCCAAGCAGCGGTACGTAAATGAGAAAAAAGAGGAGCCAATGATAAAACATTGGGGTATCAAAGAGGTGACTGCAAGGGTAGAAGGATATATTATTGTTATTGTTATTGGCGAGACTGGACACCAGATTGTAGGGAGTCAAAGATAAATTTTGGTAGCTGTGGTTGCAGAGCTGGGTGTCAAGAACATGTCCAAGGGCCTTGAAAAAACAAGACAGATTAGATATGTGATGGCATTTGGAAAGGACAAGGGGTCCAAGGTGTTTTTTCATGAAGTTTAGAAAAGGAGTAGAATTGTGTGTGAGCAAAGAAAGCTATGAAGTTGACAAACATTGGAACGAGAGATAGCTCAGTATTCAGGACTTGGGTGGAGTAGAATGTTGAGGGAACAGGAATGGGTGTCATGTAGATGAGTTCGGTAAGAGTTGGAAAGGGGAAATTGGAAAGTATTCACAGAATAATATGGGATAAGGACAAATGTTCCCTTTAAGCTGCACGGCTGCGCAGTGCTCTTGAGGTCCCATGCAGCCAGCTCACCGGTTTTTAAATGGAAAAAACGCACATGCACGGAATTTTGAATGGGCTATGCAGCCTATTAAAGGGACCACACAGCCCCCAAAAATTAGAGGGAACAGTGGTTAGGACTGGGATGGAGAAATAATTTGAGAGGGAACAGAGGGAGGAGGTGAGGGTGTCTGAAGCTGCTGTATGGATAGTATTAATCTGAGAGACAAATATGTCCACAGGCTTCTTGCATTTGGTGTTGCAGTTGAGGGTGAAAGAAAGGGACATAGCAACTTAGAGGAGGTCATTGGTCATTGAGATGAGGTCTGGGATATTCCTTAATCTTCAGGATCACCCTGGATTAGTAGGAGGATTTGGCCATTGAAAGAACATTTCTTATGGTGCTTAAATCAGATCCAATGGTAGACATCCAGGCTTGTCATGTGCCAGTTATACTCGAATCTGTGACTTTTAGACTTAAGGATTCAGAGGTATTTTGGACCAGGGGGACCAACAGGGGTGTATAATGGAAAACAAAATAGGCCACAGCGCCAATCTCTGGAGAACTCATATCCTGCCAATCTGAAAAACATCCAGAGACTGATTCTTGTGATCAGTACCTTCGATATGCCTATTCCTTGGATGTAGAGTTCAGAAAATGATACTATCTCTATTGTGTTCCTAAGACAGATGAGACTGCACACAGGGAGGTTAAAGTAACAGTGACCTCAGTCTTTATTAAGACACTCCAGAGTGATGAACAGGCCTTAGGGGCCGGCTTATATATAGTGCTCCCAAGGGATGCTGGGACTTCAGGGGATGCGCTCGCTAGTGTCGGAACATGGGAGTGCATGCTTTACAGATACACAACATCACTCCCCCCCCCAAAGTCAGAGTGAAAACTATTTACAAGGTGAGGCAGTCGGAAGCCTTTCTTTCCCTGGTGGATCACCTCGGTACAAATGTCAGTTCAGGTGTGTTGGCTGTGCCTTCGCTGGGCTGGCGTGTTGTTGGCCCTGCAGGGCTGCTGGGTGGGTCTAGCCTTGCTGGGCTGTTGGGCGTGATGGGTTCGATTTCCTGGTCCGAGGTGGTGTCGTTGATCCTTTGGGTGTGTGTTGTGGGCTCAAAAAAGGTGGTGTTTGCTGTGGGTTGTTCAGGGCAGTCTGTGAACCGCAGCCTCATTTGGTCCAGGTGCTTTCTGCAAATTTGTCCATTGTCTCGTTTCACTACAAACACCCTACTCCCTTCTTTAGCTATCACCGTGCCCGTGATCCACTTGGGACCATGTCCATAGTTTAGTACATACACAGGGTCATTCAGATCAATTTCCCGTGACACAGTGGCGCGACCATCGTTTACATTTTGTTGCTGCCGCCTGCTCTCCACCTGATCATGCAGGTTGGGGTGAACCAACGAGAATTTGGTTTTAAGTGTCCTTTTCATGAGTAGCTCAGCCGGGGGCACCCCTGTGAGCAAGTGGGGTCTCGTGCGGTAGCTGAGCAGTACTCGGGACAGGCGGGTTTGTAGTGAGCCTTCTGTGACTCGGTTAAGGCTCTGTTTGATGGTTTGTACTGCCCGCTCTGCCTGCCCATTGGAGGCTGGTTTAAACGGGGCCAAGGTGACAAGTTTGATCCCAATTCTTTAAATTCAGCACTGGTGAAACACAGCTCGTTGTCACCGACCAATATGTCAGGCAGGCCGTGGGTGGCAAACATGGCCCTCAGGCTTTCAATGGTGGCGGTGGCGGTGCTTCCCGACATTATTTCACATTCAATCCATTTTGAAAAAGCATCCACCACCACCAGGCCCACATAGTCGACATGGATCCTCGACCATGGTCTGGAAGGCCAGGACCACAAACTTAGTGGTGCCTCTCTGGGCGCGTTGCTCAACTGAGCACACACGCGGCATTGCTGTACACAGGACTCTAAGTCAGAGTCGATACCGGGTCACCACATGTGGGATCTGGCTATCGCTTTCATCATTACTATACCCGCGTGTGTGCTGTGGAGATCCGAGATGAACGTCTCCCTGCCCTTTTTGGGTAGCACAACGTGGTTACCCCACAACAGGCAGTCTGCCTGAATGGACAGCTCGTCCTTTCGCTGCTGGAATGGCTTGATTAGCTCTTGCATTTCAACGGGGATGCTGGCCCAGCTCCCATGCAGTACACAGTTTTTTACTAGGGACAGCAGAGAATCTTGACTGGTCCAAGTCCTAATCTGGCGGGCCGTGACAGGTGATTTATCATTTTCAAACGCTTCCATGACCATCGACAAGTCAGCGGGCTGCGCCACCATCGACAAGTTTGCAGGCTGCGCCATTTCCACCCCCGTGATGGGCAATGGTAGCCGACTGAGAACATCTGCACAGTTCTCTGTGCCTGGCCTGTGGCGGATGGTATAGTTATACGCTGATAGCGCAAGTGCCCACCTTTGTATACGGGCTAAGGCATTAGTATTTATCCCCTTGTTTTCAGCGAACAGGGATATGAGGGGCTTGTGATCGGTTTCCAGCTCAAATTTGAGGCCAAACAGGTACTGATACATTTTCTTTACCCCGAACACACACGCTAATGCCTCTTCCTCAATCATGCTGTAGGCCCTCTCGGCCTTAGACAAAGTCCTGGAGGCATAGGCGACAGATTGCAACTTCCCCGCAACGTTAGCTTGTTGTAATACACACCCGACTCTGTACGACGATGCATCACATGCTAGCACAAGTCTTTTACAATACAAGCAGCTTGTTGGAGAATAAAATGTTCAGGCTTTCTCAAAAGCAATTACTTGGTTTTTTCTCCATACACAGTTCTCACCTTTATGCAATAACACATGTAGGGGCTCTAAGAGGGTGCTTAACCCCGGTAGGAAGTTACCAAAATAGTTGAGGAGTCCCAGGAATGACCGCAGCTGCGTGACGTTCTGTGGCCTGGGCGTGTTCCTGATAGCCTCTGTCTTGGCGTCTGTGGGCCGAATGCCGTCCGCCGCGATCTTTCCCCCCAAAAACTCCACTTCTGTTGCTATGAAGACACATTACGACCTCTTCAGCCGCAGCCTTACGCGATCCAGTCGCTGGAGGATCGCCTCCGGGTTTTGTAGGTGCTCAACGATGACCCGACCCATGACCAATATGTCGTCCTGAAAAACCACCGTGCGTGGTAGCGACTTGAGTAGGCTCTCTATGTTTCTCTGGAAGATCGCTGCAGCCGACCGAATTCCAAACGGGCATTTGTTGTAGATGAACAGTCCTTTGTGCATGTTGATGCAGGTGAGGCCTTTCAAAGACTCCTCCAGCTCCTGCATCATGTAGGCCGAAGTCAGGTCGAGCTTGGTGAACGTCTTGCCTCCTGCCAGCGTCACAAATAGGTCGTCTGCCTTAGGTAGTGGGTATTGGTGCTGTAGCGAGAAATGATAAATAGTTACTTTATAATCGCCGCAAATCCTGACCGTGCCATCACTTTTGAGTACTGAAACAATTGGACTGGCCCACTCACTGAATTCCACTGGGGAGATGATGCCCTTGTGTTGCAGCCTGTCCAGCTCGATTTCCACTCTCTCACTCATCATGTGAGGTACCGCTCGCGCCTTGTGGTGAATGGGTCGTGCATCTGGGACCAAGTGGATCCACACCTTCGCCCCGGAAAAGTTTCCAATGCCTGACTCAAAAAGGGAAGGAAATTTGTTAAGAACCTGGGTACATGAGGCCTCATTGACATGTGATAGCGCTCGGATGTCATCCCAGTTCCAGCGGATTTTGCCCAGCCAGCTCCTTCTAAGCAGTGTGGGGCCATTGCCCGGGACAATCCAGAGTGGCAGTTCGTGCACCATGCCCTCGTAGGTGACCTTGACCATGGCGCTGCCCAGGACAGTGATGAGCTCTTTGGTGTACGTTCTCAGTTTCGTGTGAATGGGGCTCAGGGCTGGTCTGAGTGCCTTGTTGCACCATAGCCTCTCAAACATCTTTGTATTCAGGCTGGATTGGCGAGTACCAGTGTCCAGTTCCATGGCTATGGTTAAGCCATTCAATTTTACATTTAGCATTATCGGTGGACATTTCGTCAAAAATGTGTGCACCCGGTGTACTTCAGCATCTGCCTCCTCTCTCTGAGGCTTGAAATTGCTTTGATCCACCATGGATCGATCTTCCTCTGCCACGTGGTGGTTAGCAGGTTTTGCAGAGCTTGCAGCTCGTCTGCAAGCTCGTTGGAGGTGCCCCATTGTTCCACAGCTCTTGCAAATATACCCTTTGAAGCGGCATGAATAGGCTGAAAGGAAGCCTCTACAACGCCAACAAGGTGTGAATTGGCTTGCATTCATCCTTTGTTGCGGACTCTGAGTCATGGGTCACCTGAGGCCTGCTGGCAGTTGCAGACTTGTGGTTTCTGCCCTGTACATTTCTGCTTGCAAACACAGTTCCAGTTAATTTATGAACATTGCTACCACTTGTATGCTGAGAGATTTGTTTGGTGTTATCACTGGTGGACATAAACGCCTGTGCTTTTGCAATGGCCTTACTGAGGGTCGGTGTCTCTACAGTCAAAAGTTTTCATAGGATGGTCTCGTGGCCAATACCCAATACAAAATAGTCTCTGAGCATCTGCTCCAGGTAGCCATCAAACTCACATTGTCCTACAAGTCTCCCTCGGGTTAAGATGCTCCCGAACTAGTGTACTCAGCTCCTCATATGACTTATCTGTGGGTTTCAGCGGAGCCAGAAGATTCTTCATGAGGCTGTAGGTCGGTGCCCCGCAGACCGTGAGGAGGTCCGCTCTCCTTTTTGCAGCGTTTCCTTCTCCGTCCAGCTCATTGGCTACAAAGTACTGGTCTAGCCGCTCGACATAGGCTTCTCAGTCCTCACCCTCTGAGAACTTCTCCAGGATGGCCACAGTTTGCTGCATCTTTGCGTTGGATTCGTATACTCGTCGCTAGTTATTATGTTCCTAACACAGATGAGACTACACACAGGGAGGTTAAAGTAACAGTGACCTCAGTCTTTATTAAGACACTCCAGAGTGAGGAACAGGCCTTAGGGGCCGGCTTATATACAGTGCTCCCAAGGGATGCTGGGATCCCTTGGAACTTCAGGGGATGCGCTCCCTGGTGGCGGAACATGGCTTTACAGATACACAACAATCTCCACCCCCTTTATCCTACCCTGAGATTTCTTGGACTTCTGCCAAGGAGTGGAACAGGGTTTGCACCTACAATAGCTGCAGGCAAAGCACTATGGGAGAAATGACCAGAGGGGTGTTCCTGGCTCTCGCACCTCACTTTCCTGTGATTACCCAAGAAAGATACCCAGGTGTAGTGAGCCTTGTGCGTGGACCCCTTCAGATCAGAGAGTCTCAAGCTCAATGGGCAAGACAGAAAGGGCAAAAAGGCTCAAGAGGTGAAAATTATGCTATTTTTGCTGCAGGGATGCTTCAGGCTGGAAGACCTTCTGACTGCTGTTCTTTAACAGCAGCAGGAATATCCCAAGGATAATCAGCTTCTGCCCTGATTTCAAAGTCCTGCCACGGCAACCCTGTGCCAGGAGTACAACATGTTAATGATCTTGCTTATGATCCAACCCACCAAATTCAGGCACACAATGATCTGTACAGGCGAAGCACACATTGGGTGTGCTGCACTCTGCAGTGCCCAAGGCACGAGGGGCCAGGAAAATTGACCACTTCAATTTTCATCTACTCCTTGCTTTCTGTCCCCAGCATTCTCTCCATCCATGCAGCTCCATTCCCTCTAATACCATGTTAATTTTTGTAACAAGTAATTTGTATCGCATTGATCAAAATCCTTCTGAAAATCCATATATATAACTTCCACTTTATCTATTCGCTCTTTGTTCGCTCTATTATTCAGTTAATTTGGTCCAGTACAGCCTGCCCTTTGTAAATTTATGTCTGATTTCCTTGATTTGCCCTTGCCTTTCTATGGAGGTTAATTTCCTCGTGACTTCTCTCGTGCGCCACCATAAATTCGTCAGAAGTTCATTGCAAACCCCTTTTACGCACGTAAAGAGTTTCCACCAAACTTCCACCAAAGTTACTGCAGTGGAGCGGGAGATGCTGAAAGGAAATTCATCCCTAGGTGTTCACTAATATCGTTCTATGTATTAGGGATTCTTGATATTCAAGCACAACTGAAGTAAGACTGACTGGCCTATAATATCTGACCTTATCCCCTTTCTTGAGCAAGGGTGTAAGATTTGCCACCCTCAGACCTATGAATAGAATTTTCTTTTGAACTATTGGTGAGACAGTTCAGTTATTATCTCTGACTCCAGTAACAGTGCTTTTGTATGTCAGTAGATCTAATTCACTTTCTCAAATCAAATAGCCTCCCAGAATGAATAAAGCACCCTAAATCCATCAGTTATTTCAGTATCATGTCCTTTGTGAATACCAAGGCTGGATGTGCCCCCTCGATACTGCCCAAAATAAGATGGTGTAGAGGAAGGAAATCAGGTGTGGTGGCCAACTGCCGCCTCACCATTACCTTCCATTGCTGCCATGGATGTTCCACCCCCTGCCTCAGTAGGGACAGTGGCCAGCAGCCCTTAACAACCCGGCTGCATGTAAATGACGGAAGGAAGACAGGCCTGGGAACCCATCTGAATTCCCTCTTCTACCACTAATGCTTCCACAGTGGGGTGGTAAGTGTTAAGCTCATAATAAAGTAATGTCACTGAGCACGGTACACAATGAGTAAGTGTGACCTTAGCTCCTTTATTCAAACTCCAGAGTGCTGGTACAGCATGGGAGGCCTGCTTATATACAGTGCTCCCAAGGGATGCTGGGATCCTTTGGGACTCCAACAGGTAAGCCCTCTGGTGGTGGTATGATACAGGTTGTTGAGGGTTGCATATGTAACATCAGTCCCTCCCAAAGTCAATAGTACACTTATTTACAGGGTGAGACGATCTGGGGCTTTGTGCTCCCTTGTCGATCGTCTCGGTACAACTGTAGATGTGGGTGAGTTGGTTGGTTCTTCGCTGGGCTGCTGGGCAGCCGGCCTTGCCGGGCTGCTGGGGATGGTGAGTTCAGCTTCGTGGTCAACCATGATGTCGGTTGCCACTTGTGTGCGTGTTGGAGGGTCGAAGTTGGTGGTGTCTTCTTCGGGTTGCTGGTGGTTGTTTGTGAATCACAGTTTGGTTTGGTCCAAATGCTTTCTGCAAGTTTGTCCATTGGCAAGTTTGACCTCAAACACCCTACTCCCTTCTTTGGCTATGAAGGTGCCAGCAAGCCATCTGGGACCATGTCCATAGTTGACTACAAATACAGGGTCATTGACTTCAATATCACGTGACAAGTTTGCGCGATCATGGTACATGCTTTGTTGATGTTGCCTGACCTCGACATGATCATGGAGATCAGGGTGGACAAGAGAGAGCCTTGTTTTGAGCGCCCTTTTCATGAGCAGCTCGGGTGAGGGAACCCCGGTGAGCAAATGGGGTCTAGTGCGGTATCTGAGCAGAACTCGGGACAGGCGGGTCTGCAGGGAGCGTTCCGACACACGTTTCAAGCTTTGCTTGATGGTTTGGACTGCCCGTTCTGCCTGGCCATTGGATGTGGGCTTGAACGGGGCAGATGTGACATGCTTGATCCCATTGCGGGTCATGAATTCCTTGAATTCAGCACTGGTGAAGCACGGCCCATTGTCGCTGACAAAGACATCAGGCAGGCCATGCGTGGCGAACATGGCTCGTAGGCTTTCGATGGTGGCAGTGGATGTGCTTACAGACATTATTACACATTCAATCTATTTTGAATAAGCATCCGCAACAACCAAAAACATTTTGCCTAGAAACGGGCACGCAAAGTCAACATGGATCCTAGACCATGGATTGGAGGGCCATGACCACAAACTTAGCGGTGCCTCTCTGGGTGTATTGCTCAGTTGAGAGCAGGTGTTGCATTGGCGCATGCATGACTCCAAATCTGAATCGATGCTGGGTCACCACACATGGGATCTGGCTGTAGCTTTCATCATTACTGTGCCTGGGTGGGTACTGTGTAGGTTGCATATGAATGTTTCTCTGCCTTTCTTCGGCAAAACCACGCCATTGCCCCACAGAAGACAGTCCGCCTGTATGGACATTTCGTCTTTGCGCCGCTGGAACAGCATGATCCCTTCATGCATCTCCGCTGGGACGCTGAATCAGCTCCCATGGAGGATACAGCTTTTTACAAGGGACAGTAAAGGATCCTGGCTGGTCCAGGTCCTGATCTGGCGGGCCATAACGGGTGACTTTTTATTTTCGAATGCATCCATCACCAAGAGCAAGTCTGCAGGCTGTGCCATTTCCACCCCGGTGGTGGGCAATGGTAGCCGACTGAGCGCATCAGCGCAGTTCTCTGTGCCTGGTCTGTTGCGGATTACATAGTTATATGCAGACAGCGTGAGCGCCTATCTTTGGATGTGGGCAGAGGCATTGGTATTAATCCCTTTGCTCTCTGAGAACAGCGATATGAGCGGCTTATGGTCAGTTTCTATCTCAAACTTGAGACCAAACAGATACTGGTACATTTTTTTCACCCTGTAAACACATGCCAGAGCTTCTTTTTCAATCATACCGTCGGCCCTTTCGGTCTTGGACAAACTCCTGGACACATAGGCGACCGGTTACAATGTTCCGATTCGTTAGCTTGTTGTAACACACACCCGAACCTGTATGAAGACGCATTGCAAGCTAGCACTAAACGTTTACATGGGTTATACAGAACAAGCAGTTTGTTGGAACATAACGGATTTCTGGCTTTCTCAAAAGCAGCCTCTTGTGATTTCCCCCATACCCAGTCGTCTCCCTTGCGTAGCAACACATGTAGGGGTTCTAGCAAGGAGCTTTACCCAGGTAGGAAATTACCAAAGTAGTTGAGGAGTCCCAGGAACGACCACAGCTCCATCACGTTCTGTGGTCTCGGCGCGTTCTTGATGGCTTCCGTCTTGGCGCGGTGGGTCTGATGCCGTCTGCCGCGATTCTTCTCCCTAAGGACTCGACCTCTGGTGCCAGGAAAACACACTTCGAGTGTTTCAACCTGAGTCCCAAGCGATCTAGCCGACTTAGAACCTCTTCCAGGTTCTTCAAGTGTTCAATGGTGTCCCGACCTGTGACCAGTATGTCGTCCTGGAAAACTACCGTGCACGGAACCGACTTTAGCAGTCTCTCCGTGTTCCTTTGGAAAATTGCCGCAGCCGATCGAATCCCAAACGGGCATCTATTGTAGATGAACAGACCTTTGTGCATGTTAATGCAGGTGAGGCCTTTTGACGATTCCTCCAGCTCCTGTATCATGTAGGCCGAGGTCAGGTCCAACTTGGTGAACGTCTTTCCTCCAGCCAGGGTCGCAAATAGGTCATCTGCCTTGGGTAGCGGGTACTGGTCCTGTAGCAAAAAACGGTTAATCATTACTTTATAGTCCCCACAAATTCTGACCGTGCCATCGCCTTTGAGAACTGGGACAATCGGACTGGCCCACTCGTTGAATTCTACCGGCGCGATGATGCCTTCTCGCTGCAGCCTGTCCACCTCAATTTCCACTTTCTCTCGCATCATATATGGCACCGCACGTGCCTTGTGGTGGATGGGTGATGTACCGGGAACCAAGTGGATCTGCATCTTCGCCCCCGAGAAACTTCCGATGCCTGGCTCATAAAACTACAGGAACTTGCTCAGAACCTGGGCAAATGAGGCATCGTCGACAGACGAGAGCGCTCGGATGTCGTCCCAATTCCAGCGGATTTTTCTCAGCCAGCTTCTGCCGAACAGTGTGGGGCCATCTCCTGGTACAATCTATACTGGGAGTTTGTGCACTGCTCCATCATAGGAGACTTTTACTGCTGTACTGCCAATAACAGGGATCGGCTCTTTAGTGTAAGTTCTTAGTTTGGTGTAAATGGAGCTAAGCTTGGGCCTGTGTGCCTTGTTGCACCACAGCCTGTCAAAGGCCTTTTTGCTCATGATAGACTGACTCGCACCTGTGTCCAGTTCCATGGATACTGGAATTCCGTCCAGTTCGATTTTTAGCATGATTGGTGGATATTTCGTGGTGAAGGTGTGTACCCCGTACACTTCTGCCTCCTCTGTTTGAGTCTCTAGTTCAGCCTGATCCACCATGGATCAATCATCCTCTGCAACGTGGTGGTTTACAGGGTTTGCAGCTCGTCTGCACATTCGCTGGAGATGTCCCGTTGTTCCACAGCCTTTGCACACATAGTGTTTGAAGTGGCATTAATGGGCTCGATGATCACCTCCGCAGCGCCAACAAGGTGTTAACTGCCTTGCATTAACGATTGATGGCGGACTCTGAGTCATCTGAGGTCGTGCAGCTGCCGGCATGTACGTTCTGCCATGTGCATTCCTGCCTGAAAATGACATTACTTTGTGTACAGTATTTGCCGAAACCTCTTTATGTTGTGAAATTTGTTTGGTGTTGTCGCTGGTGGACATAAATGCCTGGGCTATTGTTATGGCTTTGCTCAGGTTCGGTGTTTCAACAGTCAATAGTTTGCGAAGGATAACCTCATGCTCAATGCCAAGCACAAAAAAGTCTCTTAGCATTTGCTCAAGGAATCCATCGATTTTGCAATGTCCTGCAAGGCGCCTTAGTTCGGCGATGTAGCTCGCCACTTCCTGGCCTTCAGACCGTTGACACGTGTAGAATCGATACCTTGCCATCAGAACGCTTTCATTCAGATTTAGGTGCTCCCGGACCAGTGTACACAGTTCTTCATACGATTTGGTTGTTGGTTTCACCGGAGCTAGAAGATTCTTCATGAGGCCATAGGTTGTTGCCTCACAGACGGTGAGGAGGATCGACCTTCGTTTGGCAGCGTTCTCGTCCCCTTCCAGCTCATTGGCCACGAAGTATTGGTCAAGTCGCTCCATGAAGGCCTCCCAATCATCCCCTTCTGAGAATTTCTCCAGGATACCAACAGTTCTTTGCATTTTTGAATGTTATTCATTATCTCGTCGCCAGTTGTTAAACTTACAATGAAGTAATGCAACTGAGTACTGTAGACAATGAGTAAGTAACTTTAGCTCCTTTATTCAAACTCCAGAGTGTTGGTACAGCATGGGAGGCCTGTTTATATACAATGCTCCCAAGGGATGCTGGGATCCCTTGGGACTCCAACAGGTAAGCCCTCTGGTGGCGGTATGATACGGGTTGCCTAGGGTTGCATACATAACAGTAAGGCTCTTTATGGCCATATCAATATTCAAGGACATAGTCTGCAGTTTCTTTGGCCATTTGTGTGGCCCTGTAAACATAGATGGCGGCATAAGGGCCGGTCTTAATTGACTGCCTAAGGAGCAAATGCACCTGTCTAGCATACCTCTTCTAATCCTCCTCCTCCTCGATCGGCAAATGTAAAGGGATGCCCAGAGGAATAGATTGGCAGCACAGGATGAAATATCCCTGAGGAGACAAGCAGGACTAGCAGATGGAATGCAGTTTTAAGAAGCTGACAGCTTCTTTGGCAATTGAGCCAAACAACAAAGCAGCAAAATAGCTGAATAGTAGTGAAGCACTAATACAGATGGGAGAAATACACAGCAGGTACGAGCAGTAAATCCAAAGAAATCAGGCTACTTTAAGAACAAAGGCAGACCTCCCTTGCAGCAGCCTTAATTTGCCTATCACAAAACGGGGCTAATTTTGACTTTGTGGGATAGCAGCCCGATTTACATCTCCCGATATTTATTTCTTTGAAGCCAATGGAAATAAAAGTCAGGAGAGATGTAAAATGGGCTGCCGACTTGTTATCAACCATTTTACACTGTCGCACAAAGTCATAATTATCACCAACATATGAACAGACTCTCAGCAATGGAGGCACCTGCAGTGCACATTATGCTGCACACTGTACATTGGGCACACAGCAGGCCTCAGTACTCCATGATCTGGAGTGCGGATGCCCAATTTGCAGCAGTATTACAGGCTTCATGATCAAATTTTCTACAGCATCATTGATACATCCTTACTTGCAACCACAAAGCAATTTAAAAAAATGCTGTTCCCATTGATTCACTGCATGAAATTTTAATCACCCTACAAATAAAAAAACAAATAATTATTTGAGAAACCAGAAACAAATATAGATTTTCACATATGAATCAAAATTGGCATACCTAGAATCATGGTGAAGTTGTAAAGGACCATTTGCGAGCCTGTTATGTTTCTTTTGTACTCTGTGTTGTGTATTGAGAAAGAGTCAGACTGAACACTGTGAGCTCAAAGTAAAGTGTGACCTTAGTCTTTTATTGCAGGTCTCCAGAGTGCCTCTCCAACCTGTGAAGCCTCCTTAAATACCTGTGCTCTCAAGGGATTATGGGATCCCTTGGGACTTTGGGGAATGAGCCCTCTGGTGGCTGTACAGAGTAAATACAAGTCCACATATATAACAACATTCCACCCCGCACCCCCAAAGTCAATAATGTAACTACTTACAATGTGAGTCGATCTGGGGCCCTTCTTGCCCTGGTTGATCGTCTCGGTGCGAAGGCTGGTGTTGTTGAATCATTGGTTGGGCCCTCGCTGGGCTGCTGTGCAACTGGTCTTGCTGAGCTCCTTGGTGTGTTGGGCCCTGCAGGGCTGCTGTGAATGATGGGTTCTGCTTTGTGGTCAACCACGGTGTCAGTTGCCATTAGTGTGTGTGTTGGGGGATCAAAAAAGGTAGGGTCCAAGTTGGGTTGCTCAGGTTAGTCCGTGAATCTGAGTTTGATTTGGTCCAAGTGTTTCCGGTGAATGAGTCCATTTGAAAGTTTGACCCGAAACACCCTGCTCCCCACTTTGGCCACGACAGTGCTGGGAAGGCACTTGGGAACTTGTCCATAATTTAAAACAAATATAGGATCATTGACTTCAATCTCACTTGACACATTTGCGCTATCATGGTATGCACTTTGTTGACGCCGCCTGCTCTCTACCTGTTCATGTAGATCAGGGTGAGCTAATGAGAGCCTTGTCTTAAGTGCTTTTTTCATGAGCAGTTCAGCAGGTGGGATCCCAGTGAGTGAGTGGAGTCTCGTGCGGTAGCTAAGCAGGACACAGGATAGGCGAGTCTGCAGTGAGCCTTCAGTTACCCTCTTCAAGCCTTGCTTGATGATTTGCACTGCTCTCGCTGCCTGACCATTGGACGCTGGTTTAAACAGGCAGATGTGACATGTTTGATCCTGTTACGGGTCATGAATTCTTTGAACTCAGCACTGGTAAAACATGGCCCGTTGTCGCTCCCCAAGACATCGGGTAAGCCGTGTGTGGCAAACATGGCCCGCAGGCTTTCAGTGGTGGCAGCAGACGTGCTAGCCGACATTATCTCACATTCAATCCACTTGGAGTACGCATCTATAACCACAAGGAACATTTTACCCAAGAACGGGACTGCATAGTCGACGTGTACCCGAAACCATGGTTTGGAGGGCCAAGACCATAAACCTAGCGGCGCCTCCCTGGGTACATTGCTTAACTGCGAGCATGTATTACATCTGTGAACGCATGACTCTAAGACGGGCCACCACACGTGGGATCTGGCTATCGCTTTCATCATTATGATGCCTGGGTGGGTACTGTGGAGGTCATTGATGAAGGTGCCTCTGCCCTTTTTGGGGACCACTACTCGATTGCCCCACAGAAGGCAGTCTGCCTGTATAGACATTTCATCTTTGCGCCGCTGGAACAGCTTTATCTCTTCCTGCATTTCCACTGGGACACTGGACCAGCTCCCATTAAGCACGCAGCTTTTGACTAGAGATAATAAGGGTTCCTGGCTTGTCCAGGTTTTGATCTGCCGGGCACTGACGGGTGATTGCTCACTCTCAAATGCTTCCATAACCATGGCTAGATCTGCGGACTGCGCCATTTCCACCCCTGTGGTGGGCAATGGCAGTCTACTGAGAGCATCGGTGCAGTTTTCTGTGCTTGGCCTGTGGCGGATGGCGTAGTTGTATGCAGACAACGTGAGCGCCCATCTCTAGATGTGGGCCGATGCATTGGTATTTATCCCTTTACTCTCGAAAAACAGGGATATAAGTGTCTTATGGTCAATTTCCAATTCGAATTTTAGCCCAAACAGGTATTGATGCATTTTTTTTACCCCATAGACACATGCTAATGCTTCTTTTTCAATCATGCTGTCGGCTCTCTCGGCCTTAGACAGACTTCTGGGTGCATAAGCAACCAGTTGCAGTGTCCTGAAATCATAAGCTTGTTGCAATACACACCCGACGCCATATGACGACGCATTACATGCTAGTACCAAACGCTTACATGGATCATACAACACAAGCAATTTGTTTGAGCATAACAATTTTCTCGCTTTTACAAAGGCATTTTCTTGGTTTTTGCCCCAAACCTATTTGTCCCCTTTCCTGGGTAAGTCATGTAGTGGTTCTAGCAGGGTGCTGAGACCCAATTAGAAGTTACCAAAGTAGTTCAAGAGTCGCAGAAACGACCGCAGTTCCGTCACGTTCTGTGGCCTCGGTGCATTCTCGATTGCATCTGTCTTCGCGTTGGTGGGCCTGATGCCGTCCACCGCAATCCTCCTTCCCAGGAACTCCATTCAGGTGCCAGGAAAACGCACTTCAAGCATTTTAACCTGAGCCCCATGCAGTTGAGTCAACTAAGAACCTCCTCCAGGTTCAGCAGATGCTTTACTGTGTTCCGACCTGTGACCAAGATGTCGTCGTGGAAGACCACGGTGTGCGGGACTAACTTCAGTAAGCTTTCCATGTTTCTCTAGAATATCGCCATCACTGATCAGATTCCAAATGGGCAAATGTTATAAACAAAAAGACCTTTGTGAGTGTTAATGCAGGTGAGGGCCTTCGATGATTCCTCCAGTTCCTGCGTTACCTAGGCTGAAGTCAGATCCAGTTTCGTGAACGTCTTTCCTCCCACCAACGTTTCAAAGAGGTCGTCGGTCTTTGGTAGTGGGTATTGGTCCTGCAGGGAGAAACGATTGATAGTTACTTTGTAATCGCCACAGATTCTGACGGTGCCGTCTCCCTTGAGGACTGGGGCAATAGGACTGGCCCACTCGCTGAACTCAATCGGTGAAATGATGCCCTCTCGTTGCAGCCAATCTAGCTTGATCTCTACCCTTTCTCTCATCATGTACGGGACTGCTCTCGCCTTGTGATGGATGGGTCGCGCCCCCGGAATTAGTGGGATCTGCACTTTTGCTCCTTGGAATTTCCGGATGCCTGGTTCGAACAGCGAAGGAAATTTATTTTAGACCTGGGCACACGAAGTGTCGTCAGCGGGCGATAGTGCTCAGACGTCGTCCCAGTTCCAGCGTATCTTTCCCAGCCAGCTCCTGCCGAGCAGCGTGAGACCATTGCCCGGTACCACCCAGAGTGGTAGCTTGTGCATTGCTCCATCATAGGAGACCTTTACAGTAGCACTGCCAATTACAGGAATCAATTCTTTAGTGTAAGTTCTTAGTCTCGTGCGAACTGGAGTTAAGATTGGCCTTGAGGCCTTGTTGCACCACAACCGTTCGGAAGTATTTTTGCCCATGATGGACTGGCTCGCGCCTGTGTCCAGCTCCATTGACACCGGGAGTCCATTTAGTTCAACATTCAGCATTATCGGGGGACAATTCATAGTGAATATGTGCATCCCATGTACCTCTGCCTCCTCTATCTGAGGCTCTGCTTCGTAGTGATCCTCCGTGGATCTGTCCTCCTCTGCAACCTGGTGGTTTGCAGGTTTAACAGACTTAACAGCTCGCCTGTACACTCGTTGGAGGTATCCCATTGTTCCACAGCCCTTGCAAACGTATCCTTTGAATCGGCATGAATGGAAATGATGATCACCCCCGCAGCGTCAACAAGGTGTTAATGGCCTTGCATTCATCACCCTTGATGGCGGACTCTGAGACATCTGCGGACGTGTAGCTGCAGGTATGTGTGACTTGCCCTGTACGTTACGATTCGAAAACAAGATCACTTTGTTCACAGTACTCGTAGCAGCACTTGTGTGCTAAGAGATTTGCTTAGTATTGTCACTGGTGGCAATGAACGACTAGGCTATTGCTATGGCCTTACTCAAGGTTGGGGTCTCTACAGTCAAAAGCTTGCGAAGTATGGTTTCATGGCCAATGCCAAGTACGAAAAAGTCTCTGAGCGTGTGCTCCAAATGTCCTTCAAATTCGCAATGACCTGCAAGGCGTCTCAGCTCGGTGACATAACTCGCCACTTCCTGGCCTTCAGACCTTTTGTAGGTGTAGAACCGGTACCTCACCATCAGAACGCTTTCCTTCGGGTTCAAATGCTCTCGGACCAGTGTGCACAAATCATCGTACGATTTCTCCGTGGGTTTCGCTGGAGTGAGCAGATTCTTCATGAGGCCATACGTTGATGCCCCACAGTGAGGAGGATCGCTCTTTGTTTGGCAGCGCTCTCTTCCCCATCTAGCTCGTTGGCCACGAAGTATTGGTCGAGTTGCTCCACAAAAGTTTCCCAATCATCTCCCTCCAAAAACTTCTCCAGGATGCCCACTGTTCTCTGCATCTTTGGGTTCGCTATCTGTATCTTGTTGCCAGTTGTTGTGTATGGAGAAAGAATCAGACTGAACACTGTGAGCTCAAAGTAAAGTGTGACCTTAGTCTTTTATTGCAGGTCTCCAGAGTGCCTCTCCAACCTGTGAAGCCTTCTTAAATACCTGTGCTCCCAAGGGATTATGGGATCCCTTGGGACTCCGGGGAATGAGCCCTCTGGTGGCTGACAGAGTAAATACAAGTCCACATATATAACACTCTGTTCACCAGGATTTTTGCACAGTGCTGTTGAAATGCAGGTATGGGTGTATTTTAGCCCCAGCACAAATATGCATGTATAACCCTTTCTAGGGCCAAACTTTGCAATGGAAAGTCCTGATGTTCCAACAGTGAATAAATATTATTTGATCCTGTCAGCTGTGGCTCAGTGGGTATCACTCTCACCTAAGTCAGAAGGTTGTGGATTAAAGTCACACTCCAGGGAGTTGAGCACAAAATATCTAGGCTGGCACTCCAGTGTAGGACTGAGGGAGTGCTGCACTGTCAGCGGGTCTGTCTTTCAGATGAGACATTAAACCGAACCCTGTCTGCTCTCTCAGGTGGATGTAAATTATCCCATAGTACTATTTCGAACAAGAGCAGGGGAGTTCTCTCCGGTGTCCTGGCGAATATTTATCATAGAAACATAGAAAATAGGTGCAGGAGTAGGCCATTCGGCCCTTCTAGCCTGCACCGCCATTCAATGAGTTCATGGCTGAACATTCAACTTCAGTACCCCATTCCTGCTTTCTCGCCATACCCCTTGATCCCCCTAGTAGTAAGGACCTCATCTATCCCTCAATCAACATCTAAATCAGATTATCTGGTCATTATCACATTGCTGTTTGTGGGAGCTTGCTTGTGCACAAATTGGCTGCTCCGTTTCCGACATTACAACAGTGACTACACTTCAAAAAGTACTTCATTGGCTGTAAAGTGCTTTGAGACGTCCTGTGGTTGTGAAAGGTGGTATATAAATCCAAGGACTAGACTTTCCACTTTTGTGCAGATCGGCCAAAAATGGGCACTACTTCCAGCGTGGGCGGTTAAAAATGGGTTTTGAGAACGGCAGATTATCGCCCAGTTTCAAAATCCTAACTATCCATTTTTGAAAATGGGCATTACCGCGAGCGATCTGAAATGGGTGTTAGCGTTAAAGATTTTTGACCTTCTGCCGTAAAGTGTCGCCAACCATAGAAACTCGCTTCCCACGTTTCAGGAGTTCAGGGGTCATCGTTACACCCACATAAAAGGAGACAGGGAGCAGAGAGGGACTGAACACGCATGTGGGTGTGGTGTGCGCTTCTTTGGCTGTTGTGGGAGGCACGCGGGAGATTCACCAGCAGCAAAAAGCCTACTAAGCACAAAGAAGATCGTTTTTGTAGAAAAAATATACTTAGCATGGAAAGGATAGAGGAGGAGACCCAGCACGCTGTGGAGACTGAGGACGCTGACAAAACCAGTGAGCTGGGAGAGGAACAATTGGGAGGACGAAAAAGAGCAAGGAGGTTCTCGGACGAGGCAAATGTCTCCCTCATGCAAGAGCTCGAGTCACGCTGGGGCCAATTGACCCAGAGAGGGCGTTGGAAGCCCACCCCAAAGGCTTATCAGAAGATATGGGCAGAGATAGCCGAGGTGGTCTTGTCGGTGACCAACGAGGTGTGTGAGGGCAACCAATGTCGCAAGCGATGGAACGACCTTGTCGGATCCGCCAGAGTAAGTATTACATTTATTTACATGTATAATTGGAATTGTAAGTGTAATGAGTGATTAAAATCAGATGTGATGTCTTGCACTTACACCAGGAAGGTTGTACTCAAAGCCTGCAGTCACAGTGTACGTCTTTAGGTAAAGAATGATCATTTTCATTATAATTGTAAAGTCCTGACCCTGCAGTACAGACTTACACGAGGCACATGCTGAAGTCAAGGTCACTCTGGACCTGCACCTTTATTTCACAGCTCTGGAATGCCTCACTTGCCTGAGACCTGCCTTTATATATCTGTGTGGGACAGGTGTGCAGTGTCTCCTGCAAGGGCACCCCTGGTGGTAAAGTATGCTTGTGGTTACAGGTCATATCTAGTTACAGTCATGTACAGCATGGTAAGATACAATTGTATACAGTGGTGTGAGATACATGACATCACCCTCCCCCAAGGTCTTATTGTCTTTATAGATTCAATCTCTCAGGTGGTCTACGCTCTCACGTGGAGCGTCTCAGTTGTGGTTCAGTTGTTTGCCTTGGTGCCTGTTTATCTTTCGGTGTAATTGCTGGTATCTCGCCTGGGCTGTTTGTTTCGTTCAGTATGATTGCTGGTATCTCATCTGGGCTCTCTGTTGAGACTGCCCTTTCCTCAGGTTGTTCCCTCTGTCTGTGCACCAGGTGTGGTGTGAGTTCCACATTGTAGTCTGCCTCTGGTTCTGCAGTGTTGTTGGTGAATCTACTTTTTACTTGGTCTACATGCCTCCGGCAGGTTTGGCCATTGCCCATTAGTACAACCAGTAGCCTCTTTCCTTCCTTGCCTGTTACTGTCCCTGCAAGCCATTTGGGACCCCTGCCATAGTTTAGCACAAACACTTTGTCCCCTATCTCATTCCACCTCCCCCTCGAATTTCGGTCACGGTACTCAGTTAGCTTCCGGCGCTTTGCCTCAACAATTTCATGCATGCCTGGGAGGATTAACGAGAGCCTAGTCTTTAAGGTCCGTTTCATCAGTAGTTGCGCGGGGGGAACCCCAGTCAACGAATGCAGATGAGATCTGTATGCTAGCAGCAGTCGCGACCGGCGGCTCTGCAGCATGGGACCTTGGATTTTAAGCATGCCTTGTTTAATGATTTACACTGCTCGCTCTGCCTGGCCATTGGAGGCCAGCTTGAACGGTGCCGTCTTAACGTGATTTATGCCGTGGTCAACTATAAAATCTTGGAATTCTGCACTGGTGAAGCACGGACCATTATCACTGACCAATATGTCAGAAATTCCGTGCGTTGCAAACATGGTCCTAAGGCTCTCCACAGTGGTGGAGGTGGTGCTCGAGTTTAAAATGGGGCATTGGATCCACTTTAAAAATGCATCGACGACTACGAGGAACATTTTGCCCATGAATGGGCCCACATAGTCTACGTGCACCCGCGACCACGGTTTGGTGGGCCATGGCTAGGGGCTCAGGGGGGCCTCCACGGGGGCATTGCTGAGTTGGGCACAAATGGTGCACCGTCGGACGCAGAGCTCCAATCTGCGTCAATGCCAGGCCACCAGACGTGGGATCTGGCTATGGCCTTTATGAGAATGATCCCCGGGTGCTCGCGGTGGAGCTCCCGGACAAATGCCTCTCTGCCTCGCAAAGTCATGACTACTCGGCTGCCCCACATCAGGCAGTCTGCCTGTAGTGATAGTTCATGCATGCGCCTATGGAAAGGTTTGATCTCCTCAGGGCAGGCATCGCGAGCCTCTGCCCAGTCACCAGTTAAAACACATCTTTTGACTAAGGATAACGTGGGGTCGCTGGTCGTCCAGGCTCTGATTTGGCGAGCCGTCATGGGCGAACCTGTGGACTCAAAGGCATTGATTACCATGACCATCTCACAGTCATGTTCGTTGGACCCTTCCGTGGTCGCCAGGGGTAGCCTGCTAAGTGCGTCAGCACAGTTGTCTGTGCCTGATCTGTGCCTTATTGTGTAGTCGTAAGATGCCAGCATGAGTGCTCACCATTGAATGCGCGCCGAGGCGTTGGCGTTTATTGCCTTGCTCTCAGATAGCAGGGATGTGAGGGGTTTGTGGTCGGTTTGTAATGCGAACTTGGCCCCGAAAAGGTATTGGTTCATCTTTTTGACACCATACACGCACGCGAGCGCCTCCTTCTCCACCTTATCGTACCCACGCTCCACCCGCGAAAGTGACCTGGAGGCATAAGCTATGGGTTGTAATTTACCCGCACCATTGACATGCTGTAAAACGCACCCAACCCTGTATGCTGACGCATCACATGTAAGAGCTAGCTTTTTACCTGGGTCAAAAAAATTCAAAACACTGTTGGAACATAGACGGTTGCGTGCCTTATTGAAGGCGCGTTCTTGGGCGTCCCCCCAAAACCAATCGCACCCCTTTCTGAGTAGTATGTGGAGAGGCTCCAGCAACATGGTCAAGTTCTGCATAAAGTTCCCAAAATAATTGAGTAGCCCGAGAAAGGCGCGCAGTTCCGAGACATTCCGGGGCCTGGGTGCCAGACGAATTGCTTCGGTTTTGGATTCGGTTCGGTGGATTCCATCAGCGGCAATCCTTCTGCCCAAAAATTCAACCTCGAGCGCGATAAACAGACATTTGGATTTCTTAACTCTTAGGCCGACCCGATCCAATCGCTTTAGTACTTCCTCCAAATTGCAGAGATGAGAGTCGGTGTCCCTTCCCCTGATGAGTATGTCGTCTTGAAATACAACCGTCCCCGTGATGGACTTGAGCAGACTCTCCATGTTGTGCTGGAATATAGCAGCTGCAGACCTGATGCCGAATGGGCATCGATTGTACATGAAAAGGCCTCGATGTGTGTTGATGGTGGTGAGTAGCTTAGACTCTTCGGTCAGTTCTTACGTCATATACGCAGATCTGTGATCGAGTTTCGAGAAAAGTTTTCCTCCAGCCAATGTGGCAAATAAGTCCTCCGCTCTGGGCAGCGGGTATTGGTCCTGTAGGGAGACTCTGTTTATGGTAGATTTGTAATCCCCACAGATTCGTACGGATCCATCAGGCTTCATGACGGGGATGATGGGACTTGCCCATTTGCTAATTTCCACGGGTGAGATAATGCCTTCCCGCAGAAGCCGGTCCAGTTCATGTTCAATCTTTTCCCTCATCACATAAGGCACAGCTCTAGCCTTGTGATGGACCGGTCTAGCATCCTGTGTGATGTAGATTTTAAATTTAGCCCCTTTGAAGGTGCCCACATCTGGCTGAAAGAGATGTTCAAATCGACTTAGAATTGTTGAGCAAGAGGTCCGTTCCTCTGATGACATGGCGTGAACATCATCCCATTTCCAATTTAGTTTTGCCAGCCAGCTTCTCCCCAACAGTGCTGGGAGAGCTCCGGGGACAATCCACAAGGGGAAGTCGGTTCACAGTCCCTTTGTGTGTGACTGAGAGCATGGTGCTGCCAAGGACTGGGACGATTTCTTTGGTACAAGTCCTTAATTTGGTGTCGACCCTTGTGAGCTTTGGTCTGTTGCTTTTGTGCGGCCACAGCTGTTCAAATTGTTGGACGCTCATGAGAGATTGACTCGCTCCCGTGTCCAGTTCCATGTTGAGGGGTATCCCGTTGAGTAGGACCCTCATCATTATTGGAGGCATCTTGTTGTAAGAACAGTGGACATTGATCGAGTTGACCCGCTGTGCCTCGGTGTCCTGGGCACTGTCCCCACCGTCTTCTGGTCCGCTTTCCAACCCTTCCGATTCGTATACCAGCCGAGCTGCTGTTTTTCTGCACATGCAGGCCAGGTGCCCTGTATAGTTGCAGTTTCTGCAAACGGCATGCTGAAATCGACACCCACTTGATGGGTGCCTTCCCCCACATCTCCAGCACAGATCGCTTCCATTGTTTCCGAAGGATGAGCTGCGTCTGGCTGATCTCTTTTGAGCTTATCTCAGTTTGTAGTTGATTGCTCGCATTGTGGGTTGATGAGGTGTGAACGGCCGTTCATGTGGCCCTTGATGGCTTCTGGCGCCACTGCCTGCTGTTGAAGGCCTGCTCTCCTGCCTTTGTCTGTGTGTGGGGGTAGCGGCTTGTTTCACGCTGTGAACCCCTTGTTCCGATGTTTCATTAGTTGTCGTACCCGCAGTATATATCAACCTCGTTTCTTCTTCTCCTGCCAAGAATGTCTGTGCGACCAGTGCTGCTGCCTCTAGGGTCAAGTTCTTGGTCTCTATGAGCTTTCGGAATATGCCTGTGTGGCCTATTCCTTCAATAAAAAAGTCTCTCAGTACTTCTTTCCTTAGTTCATCAGAGAACTCACATAAACTAGCCAGCCTCCGAAGTTCCGCCACAAAGTCGGGTATGCTCTGGCCCACACAGCGTTTGTAGTTGTAGAACCTGTGTCTGACCATGTGTAGGCTGCTCGCTGGCTTCAGGTGGTCTCTCACCAGTGTGCTCAACTCTTCAAACGACTTGCTTGCTGGTTTCTCCGGTGCCAGCAGGTCCTTCATTAAGGCGTACGTTTTCGAGCCACAGAGATGGGCTCTTTTCGTGTCTACCTTATCGTCGCCCAACCAGTCTTTGGTTACAAAAGCTTTGCTGGAGCCTTTCTATAAAGTCCTCCCAATTATCTCCAGCATTGTATTTCTCATCTGAGCCGTTGGTAGCCATTCTGTGGATTCTGTAATCCCGTAACTCGTCGCCACTGTAAAGTCTTGACCCTGCAGTACAGACTTACATGAGGCACATGCTGAAGTCAAGGTCACTCAGGACCTGCACCTTTATTTCACAGCTCTGGAATGCTACACTTGCCTGAGACCTGCCTTTATATACCTGTGTTGGACAGGTGTGCAGTGTCTCCTGCAAGTGCACTCCTGGTGGTAAAGTATGCTTGTGGTTACAGGTCATATCTAGTTACAGTCATCTATAGCATGGTAAAGTACAGTTGTATACAGTGGTGTGAGATACATGATAATAATCATGATTATATCTGTCGGTTATGTGTTGTATTTGTCTCTGTGACAGTACCTAGCAATGATATGACGCAATGATCTCATGCCATGTCATGCTGTTGTTACCTTTTACAGAAGAAGCTTTCGAGGAATAGGGCTGAGCAGAGGCGAACGGGTGGGGGGCCACTAGTCATCGTCGACCTATCTTAGATCAGTTCCTGTGTAATGAGACAGGATTAATAAACAATCTCCTCATAAAGTATTCCCTTGGAGTGAGTGATCATAGCATGATTGAGTTTCAAATTCAGATGGAGGGTGAGACAGTTGGATCTCTAACCAGTTTACTAAGTTTAAATAAAGGAGACTATGAAGGTATGAGGGCAGAGTTGGCTAAAGTGGACTGGGAAAACAAACTGAAGTGCAGGACGGTTGATGAACAGTGGTGTACATTTAAAGAGATATTTCACAATTCTCAAGAAAATTATATTCCAGTTAGGAGGAAAGGGTGTAAGAGAAAAGAAAGCCATCCGTGGCTAACTAAAGAAATAAAGGAAGATATCCGATTAAAAACAAGGGTATACAAAGTGGCCAAAACTAGTGGGAGGACAGAAGATTGGGAAACTTTTAAAAGCCAGCAAAGAATGACTAAAAAAATGATTAAGAAAGGGAAGATAGACTAGTAAACGAGCACAAAATA
This sequence comes from Pristiophorus japonicus, assembly GCF_044704955.1. Taxonomy (NCBI): domain Eukaryota; kingdom Metazoa; phylum Chordata; class Chondrichthyes; family Pristiophoridae; genus Pristiophorus; species Pristiophorus japonicus. The sequence continues at coordinate 185,923,160 of NC_091977.1, forward strand.
TAAAAAAAGATAGCAAGAGTTACTATAGGTATAAAAAGAAAAAGAGTGGCGAAAGTAAATGTTGGTCCCTTAGAGGACGAGACCGGGGAATTAGTAATGCGGAACATGGAGATGTCAGAAACTCTAAACAAGTATTTTATATCACTAACAATATTCTAACAGTGGACAGTCAAGGGGCTATAGGGGGGGAGGAACTTAACACAATCACAATCACTAAAGAGATGGTACTCAGTAAGATAATGGGACTAAAGGCAGATAAATCCCCTGGACCTGATGGTTTGCATCCTAGGGTCTTAAGAGAAGTAACGGCAGGGATTGTGGATGCATTGGTTGTAATTTACCAAAATTCCCTGGATTCTGGGGAGGTCCCAGCAGATTGGAAAACTGCAAATGTAATGCCCCTATTTAAAAAAGGAGGCAGACAAAAAGCAGGAAACTATAGACCAGTTAGCCTAACATCTGTGGTTGGGAAAATGTTGAAGTCCATTATTAAAGAAGCAGTAACAGGGCATTTGGAAAAGCAAAATTTGGTAAGGCAGAGTCAGCATGGATTTATGAAGGAGACGTCATGTTTGACAAATTTGCTGGCATTCTTTGAGGATGTAACGAACAGGGTGGATGAAGGGGAACCAGTAGATCCGGTGTATTTTGACTTCTAGAAGGCATTTGACAAGGTGCACACAAAAGGTTACTGCACAAGATAAAAGTACACGGGGTTGGGGGTAATATATTAGCATGGATAGAAGATTGGCTAACAAACAGGAAACAGAGTCGGAATAAATGGTTCATTCTCTGGTTGGCAATCAGTAACGAGTGGGGTGCCGCAGGGATCAGTGCTGGGACTCCAACTATTTATAATCTATATTAACGACTTGAAAGAAGGGACTGAGTGTAACATAGCTAAGTTTGCTGACAATACAAAGATGGGAGGAAAAGCAATGTGTGAGGATATAAAAAAGTTGTAAAAGGACATAGACAGGCTAAGTGAGTGGGCAAAAATTTGGCAGATGGAGTATAATGGAAAGTGTGAGGTCATACAATTTGGCAGAAAAAATTATTTAAACGGAGAAAGATTGCAAAGTGCTGCAGTACAGCGGGACCTTGGGTACTTGTGCATGAAACACAGAAGGATAGTAAGCAGGTACAGCAAGTGATCAGGAAAGCCAATGGAATCTTGGCTTTTATTGCAAAGGAGATGGAGTATAAAAGCAGGGAAGTCTTGTTACAGCTGTAGAGGGTATTGGTGAGGCCACACATTGAATACTGCGTGCTGTTTTGGTTTCCATATTTACAAAAGGATGTGCTTGCTTTGGAGGCAGTTCAGAGAAGGTTCACTTGGTTGGTTCTGGGGATGAGGGGGTTGACTTATGAGGAAAGGCTGAATAAGTTGGGCCTCTACTCATTGGAATTCAGAAGAATGAGAGGTGATCTTATCGAAATGTATAAGATTATGAGGGGGCTGGACAAGGTGGATGCAGATAGAATGTTTCCACTGAAGGGGGAGACTAGAACTAGAGGGCATGATCTTAGAATAAGAGTCCGCCCATTTAGAACTGAGATGAGGAGTAATATCTTCTCTCAGAGGGTTGTGAATCCCTTGGAATTTGCTGCCCCAGAAAGCTGTGGAAGCTGGGACATTGAATAAAGTGAAGACAGAACTAGACAGTTTCTTAAACGATAAGGGGATAAAGGGTTATGGGGAGCAGGCAGGGAACTGGAGCTGAGTCCAAGATCAGATCAGCCATGATCTTATTGAATGGCGGAGCAGGCTCAAGGGGCCGTATGGCCTACTCCTGCTCCTAATTCTTATGTTCTTATGTTCTTATGACCTCACCGACATCGAGGAGTGGGTGCTGACACTACTGGGGACCCACCCCTGGTCAGCCTTGCAAGCAGCAGCAGAGCCTGATGTGATGCCACGTGAATAAAGTATACACCATTGCGTGATGTAAAGTCAATAGATGCCACACCAACTCATATCCGACTAATACTATATGATAGATGAATCATAAAATTCTTCTCTAAATAATGATGTCCTCATGAGAATCATTGCAATGCAGAATTTGGTGATGGTCATGAAATGTGATGTCTGTGATGATCTTGATAGCGGTGTTGCTTTTGTCGTGCATATGCTGTGTGCAGCGCTGGAATCACCCTCTTCTCTAATAACCTTATTTATATTTTGTAGCTCAGCCAGCAGCGCGGCCCCATGCAAGACCACTGAGCCCAGAAGGTGGGGGCGCGGGGACGGACTCGCCGGGCGATCCTCCATCTGGTGCTGAGGAGCCCCAATTCTCGCCCGTGCATCTGCTAGGTCCCTTCTCAACAGATGACAGTGCCGACTTCGAGGAGTTTGCATCCCCAACCTCCATAATCCATTCGACAACGTGACATCTCGTGCTCCTGCAGCCATTCCCACACCCACCATGGAGGTACTGGGCCCAAGCATCTTGCCACAGAGCACCCCAGGTGTCTCCAGGACGGCACCGACCAAGCAGAGGTTGGTTTAATGCGGCAGGTCTGCTCCACGAACGGCAGATCTGAGCGGGGACATGGTACACTTGTCCAGGAGGAGGGTTTAGGTCAGCAGATCCAACAGACAATGGGGGGCATATCCCTCCAGCTGACCAGCATGTCTGCCACCATGACAGAGGATTGCGGAGGCCCTTGAGCTGACAGCCAGGAACACTGGTGGCAGAGGTCTCCCAGTAGTCCCGGAGCACGACACTGCATCCCAAGGTGCCGCACCCGCAATGCCAATGACACATGAGAGCTAGGAGGAAGATCTTGCTTGTGGCCCGGAGGACATTCCCACCTTGGGACCATCCTCTCCCGTATCCGTCCAAACAGCAGTTCTGCCATCATCACCCCCTAATGAAGCAGCGTCTGAGGAGCTCCTCGGCCAGGCGGCTTGGAGTCAGGAAGGGAAGAGGAAGGGGTAGGGGTAGAGGTGGAGAGGAGAAGCGGCGGTGGGGGGGGGGGGGGGGGAGGGGGGTACGGGGGGAAGGAAAGTGAGGTGCATGGCCGCAGGTGTTGTTTTGGGCATATTTTTATGTTGTTGATGTTATTTTGGTGGGAGGGTCGGGGGAAGGGGCGAGGGGGCAATCTTGCTGGGTTGCATTTGTGTTCTGTATTGTGGTGATGTACACCATTGATGTATGACCTGCACACCCAGCAGTGTTGCAGCTTTGTAAATAACAACAATGTTCTTTCAAGCAAGCGCTCATTTATGAGCTGCTGACGTAAGAGTCTTGCAGCTAATATAGCTACCACAGACCCTTTGCTGGGGTCTAGAGGGGGTTGGTGGTATGGTTTCAGCGTCAGCCTAAGTGCGCCAATGCAGCCTTCAGCCACCTGAGGAAAAGAGTTTTCAAAGACCAGGCCCTCAAATCTGCCACCAAGCTCATGGTCTACAGGGCTGTAGTAATACCCGCCCTCCTGTATGGCTCAGAGACATGGACCATGTACAGTAGATACCTCAAGTCGTTGGAGAAATAGCACCAACGATGTCTCCGCAAGATCCTACAAATCCTCTAGGAGGACCGACGCGTCAACATTAGCGTCGTCGACCAGGCCAACATTCCCAGCATTGAAGCCCTGACCACACTTGATCAACTCCACTGGGCAGGCCAAGTTGTCCGCATGCCAGACACGAGACTCCCAAAGCAAGCGCTCTACTCAGAACTCCTTCACGGCAAACCAGCCAAAGATGGGCAAAGGAAACATTACAAGGACACCCTCAAAGCTTCCCTGATAAAGTGAAACATCCCCACTGACACATGGAAGTGCCTGACCAAAGACTGCCCTAAGTGGAGGAAGTGCATCCGGGAGGGCGCTGAGCACCTCGAATCCCATTGCCGAGAGCGTGCAGAAATCAAGCGCAGGCAGCGGAAAGAGCATGCGGCAAACCTGTCCCACCCACCCCTTCCCTCAACAACTATCTGTCCCACCTGTGACAAGGACTGTGGTTCTCGTATTGGACTGTTCAGCCACCTAAGGACTCACTTTAAGAGTGGAAGCAAGTCTTCCTCGATTCTGAGGAACGGCCTGTGATGACGATGATGATTGTCTGGCCTGAGGTCAGCGTCCACCTCCGCGTCCTCCTCTTCCTCTCTCTCCTGAGATGGATCATCTGTCCCTTCTGGCAATTCTTGTCCCCTCCTTATAGCCAAGTTGTGCAGCATTGAGCACACCACCATGAATTGAGTTACCTGCTCAGGGTGGTATTGGAGCTCGCCTCCTGAGTGGTCCAGGCATCTAAAGCGCTGCTTAAGCACTCCAATGGTTTTCTCCATGATATTGCAAATGGCTCTGTGGCTCTCGTTGTATCGCTTCTTGGCTTTGGTGTGGGTGTCACGCAGTGTGTGTCATCACCCAGGTGGCGAGGCCATATCCTTTGTCACCAAGCATCCAGCATTGACCTTGTGGCTGACTGGTAAACATGTCAGATACAGCGCTCTCACGCAGATGGATGCTGCCCAGAAATTTAGCATTCACTGCCATAATTATTTGCTGGTGGTTGACAACGAGTTGCACATTCCGGGAGTGGAATCCTTTGTGGTTCCTAAAAACCTCTGTATCCTGAAAAGGTGCCCGCATCGCGATGTGCGTACAGTCTATTGCTCTCTGCACCTTGGGGAAGTTAGCAATTCGGTAGAATCCTAAAGCCCTCTCAGTCTGAGCCTCCCTGGCCATGGGGAAGCTGATAAAGTCCATCCTGCGTGCGTACAGGGCTTCAGTGACCTGTCTAATGCAGCAATGTGTGGCATGCTGAGAAATAGCGCAAATGTCGCCAGCTGAGGTCTGAAAGGAACCCGACGCCTAGAACGAAAGTGCCGCGATGACCTTGACCTCGACGGACAGTGCGGTCCTGATGGTGCTGGCAGACTGCAGATCTCCCCTGATGAGTTGGCATATCTCACTGATAACCTCCTTGTGGAAGAGCAGTCTCCTAAGGTAGGTGGTGTCGGACAAGTTAAGGTAAGACCACTTCTCCCTGTAAGTGCGGGGGGGTGTATAGTCTGCTCCTCCTCATCAGTCTGGCATGTCTTAGATTGGGCACATAATGCTGTTGAATATATCTTCTGTCATCTGTAGTCTGCAGCATGTGCATACTCATCAAGACAGGCTGAAAAATGACAGGCCCCATTCCAATAACTGTCAGTATTACAACGATTGTTCACAAACAATAATTGTCCCCACTAAGACACCTAAAGTAAATTCCAATCATCAACAGTATGATAAGATGTTTGTTCAGATGTTCGCATCACCTTAAAAGACGTCCAGAGTACATCCAAGCTTCCCCGAAAATGAAGCAGCCTTCTAAATGAAGTGACCTGCGATTTAAAAAATGGCGTCCATACCGCTGTGATTAGTTCAGGTGAGAGCAACTTTTTCACAGTGTTGTTTCGGCGACCGATATTGTCGGCGAGATGTGTGCGAGGTGTCGAAAGTAACGCTGACCGATTTTCTGGTCGTTAGTTTCGGCAAATGTAATCTTTATGACAAAAAACAGTGGCCGGGCGGTTTTATTAAATCTCAGCGTTAATTACGTGCCGAATGTAACGCTGGGTAATATTATGGCCGTTGGCTTCGCCCATTCTGATCCTTCCGCCCAAAAAAAGTAGGTGGGCAGTATTATTTTTTATGGGCGTTACGTACATGCCGAAAGTAACGCTCGGCGATAAGTGACCGAGAAATGGGCGTTAGTTTCCATTTTGTGGCTAAATGGGCGATATCTGGGCATTATACCTGTCATGTATCTCACACCACTGTATATAACTGTATCTTACCATGTATACATGACTGTAACTAGATATGACCTGTAACCACTAGCTTACCTTACCACCAGGGGTGCACTTGCAGGAGACACTGCACACCTGTCCCACACAGGTATATAAAGGCAGGTCTCAGGCAAGTGAGGCATTCGAGAGCTGTGAAATAAAGGTGCAGGTCCTGAGTGACCTTGACTTCAGCATGTACCTCGTGTAAGTCTGTACTGAGGGGACAGGACTTTACAGTGGCCGACGAGTTACGGGATCACAGAATCCAAAGAATGGCGACCAACGGCTCAGATGAGGAATACAATGCTGGAGATAATTGGGAGGACTTTATAGAAAGGCTCCAGCAAAGCTTTGTAACCAAAGACTGGTTGGGCGACGATAAGGCAGACAAGAGAAGAGCCCATCTCTTAACCAGCTGTGGCTCGAAAACATACGCCTTAATGAAGGACCTGCTGGCACCGGAGAAACCAGCAAGCAAGTCGTTTGAAGAGTTGAGTACACTGGTGAGAGACCACCTGAAGCCAGCGAGCAGCCTACACATGGCCAGACACAGGTTCGACAACTACAGACGCTGTGTGGGCCAGAGCATACCCGACTTTGTGGCGGAACTTCGGAGGCTGGCTAGTTTATGTGAGTTCTCTGATGAACTACAGAGAGAAGTACTGAGAGACTTTTTTATTGAAGGAATAGGCCACGCAGGCATATTCCGAAAGCTCATAGAGACCAAGAACTTGACCCTAGAGGCCGCAGCACTGGTCGCACAGACATTCTTGGCAGGAGAAGAAGAAACAAGGTTGATCTATACTGCGGGTACGACAACTGCGGGTGGCATTGCTGGTTAAAGAGGAGATTAATGCAATAGTTAGGAAGGACATTAGCTCGGATGATGTGGAATCTATATGGGTAGAGCTGCAGAACACCAAAGGGCAAAAAACGTTAGTGGGAGCTGTGTACAGACCTCCAAACATTAGTAGTGATGTTGGGGAGGGCATCAAACAGGAAATTAGGGATGCATGCAATAAAGGTGCAGCAATTATCATGGGTGACTTTAATATGCATATAGATTGGGCTAACCAAACTGGAAGCAATACGGTGGAGGAGGATTTTCTGGAGCGCATAAGGGATGGTTTTCTAGACCAATATATCGAGGAACCAACTAGGGGGGGGCCATCTTCGACTGGGTGTTGTGTAATGAGAGAGGATTAATTAGCAATCTCATTGTGCAAGGCCCCTTGGGGAAGAGTGACCATAATATGGTGGAATTCTACATTAGGATGGAGAATGAAACAGTTAATTCAGAGACCATGGTCCAGAACTTAAACAAGGGTAACTTTGAAGATATGAGGCGTGAATTGGCTAGGATAGATTGGCGAATGATACTTAAGGGGTTGACTGTGGATGGGCAATGGCAGACATTTAGAGACCGCACGGATGAACTACAACAATTGTACATCCCTGACTGGCGTAAAAATAAAAAAGGGAAGGTGGCTCAACCGTGGCTATCAAGGGAAATCAGGGATAGTATCAAAGCCAAGGAAGTGGCATACAAATTGGCCAGAAATAACAGCGAACCCAGGGACTGGGAGAAATTTAGAACTCAGCAGAGGAGGACAAAGGGTTTGATTAGGGCAGGGAAAATGGAGTACGAGAGGAAGCTTGCAGGGAACATTAAGATGGACTGCAAAAGCTTCTATAGATATGTAAAGAGAAAAAGGTTAGTAAAGACAAACGTAGGTCCCCTGCAGTCAGAATCAGGGGAAGTCATAACGGGGAACAAAGAAATGGCAGACCAATTGAACAAGTACTTTGGTTCGGTGTTCACTAAGGAGGACACAAACAATCTTCTGGATATAAAAGGGGTCAGAGGGTCCATTAAGAAGGAGGAACTGAGGAAAATCCTTGTTAGTCGGGAAATTGTGTTGGGGAAATTGATGGGATTGAAGGCCGATAAATCCGCAGGGCCTGATGGACTGCATCCCAGAGTACCGAAGGAGGTGGTCTTGGAAATAGCAGAGCCAATGTAACCCCACTTTTTAAAAAAGAGGGAGAGAAAACAGGGAATTATAGACCGGTCAGCCTGACATCGGTAGTGGGTAAAATGATGGAATCAATTATTAAGGATGTCATAGCAGCGCATTTGGAAAGAGGTGGCATGATAGGTCCAAGTCAGCATGGATTTGTGAAAGGGAAATCATGCTTGACAAATCTTCTGGAATTTTTTGAGGATGTTTCTAGTAGAGCGGACAAGGGAGAACCAGTTGTTGTGGTGTATTTGGACTTTCAGAAGGCTTTCGACAAGGTCCCACATAAGAGATTAATGTGCAAAGTTAAAGCACATGGGATTGGGGCTCGTGTGCTGATGTGGATTGAGAACTGGTTGTCAGACAGGAAGCAAAGAGTAGGAGTAAATGGGTACTTTTCAGAATGGCAGGCAGTGACTAGTCGGGTACCGCAAGGTTCTGTGCTGGGGCCCCAGCTGTTTACATTGTACATTAATGATTTAAACGAGGGGATTAAATGTAGTATCTCCAAATTTGCGGATGACACTAAGTTGGTGTGGCAGTGTGAGCTGCAAGGAGGATGCTATGAGGCTGCAGAGTGACTTGGATAGGTTAGATGAGTGGGCAAATACATGGCAGATGAAGTAAAATGTGGATAAATGTGAGGTTATCCACTTTGGTGGTAAAAGTAGAGAGACAGACTATTATCTGAATGGTGACAGATTAGAAAAAGGGGAGGTGCAACGAGACCTGGGTGTCATGGTACATCAGTCATTGAAGGTTGGCATGCAGGTACAGCAGGTGGTTAAGAAAGCAAATGGCATGTTGGCCTTCATAGCGAGGGGATTTGAGTATAGGGGCAGGGAGGTGTTACTACAGTTGTACAGGGCCTTAGTGAGGCCACACCTGGAGTATTGTGTACAGTTTTGGTCTCCTAACTTGAGGAAGGATATTCTTGCTATTGAGCGAGTGCAGCGAAGGTTCACCAGACTGATTCCCGGGATGGCGGGACTGACATATCAAGAAAGACTGGATCAACTGGGCTTGTATTCACTGGAGTTCAGAAGAATGAGAGGGAATCTCATAGAAACGTTTAAAATTCTGACGGTTTTAGACAGGTTAGATGCAGGAAGAATGTTCCTAATGTTGGGGAAGTCCAAAACCAGGGGTCACAGTCTAAGGATAAGGGGTAAGCCATTTAGGACCGAGATGAGGAGAAACTTCTTCACCCAGAGTGTGGTGAACCTGTGGAATTCTCTAACACAAAAAGTTGTTGAGGCCAATTCACTAAATATATTCAAAAAGGAGTTAGATGTAGTCTTTACTACTAGGGCGATCAAGGGATATGGCGAGAAAGCAGGAATGGGGTACTGAAGTTGCATGTTCAGCCATGAACTCATTTAATGGCCATGCAGGCTCGAAGGGCCGAATAGCCTGCTCCTGCATTTATTTTCTATGTAACTAACGAAACATCGGAACAAGGGGTTCACAGCGTGAAACAAGCCGCTACCCCCACACACAGACAAAGGCAGGAGAGCAGGCCTTCAACAGCAGGCAGTGGCGCCAGAAGCCATCAAGGGCTACATGAACGGCCGTTCACACCTCATCAACCCACAATGCGAACAATCAACTACAAACTGAGAGAAGCTCAAAAGAGATCAGCCAGACGCAGCTCATCCTTTGGAAATAATGGAAACGGTCTGTGCTGGAGATGTGCTGGAAGGCACTCTTCAAGTGGGTGTCGATTTCAGCATGCCGTTTGCAGGAACTGCAGCTATACAGGGCATCTGACCTGTATGTGCAGAAAAACAGCAGCTCGGCTGATATACGAATCGGAAGGGTCAGAAAGCGGACCAGAAGACGGTGGGGACAGTGCTCGGGACACCGAGGTACAGCGGGTCAACTCGAACAATGTCCATTGTTCTTACAACAAGACGCCTCCAATAATGATGAGGGTCCTACTCAACAGGATACCTGTCAACATGGAACTGGATACGGGAGCGAGTCAATCTCTCATGAGCGTCCAACAATTTGAACAGCTGTGGCCGCACAAAAGCAACAGACCGAAACTCACAAGGGTCGACACCAAACTAAGGACCTATACCAAAGAAATCGTCCCAGTCCTTGGCAGCGCCATGCTCTCAGTCACACACAAAGGGACGGTGAACCGACTTTCCCTGTGGATTGTTCCCGGAGATCTCCCAGCACTGTTGGGGAGAAGCTGGCTGGCAAAACTAAATTGGAAATGGGATGATGTTCACGTCATGTCGTCAGAGGAACGGACCTCCTGCTCAACAGTTCTAAATCGATTTCAACATCTCTTTCAGCCAGGTGTGGGCACCTTCAAAGGGGCTAAATTTAAAATCTACATCACACAGGATGCTAGACCGGTCCATCACAAGGCTAGAGCTGTGCCTTATGTGATGAGGGAAAAGATTGAACATGAACTGGACCGGCTTCTGCGGGAAGGCATTATCTCACCCATGGAATTTAGCGACTGGGCAAGTCCCATCATCCCTATCATGAAGCCTGATGGATCCGTACGAATCTGTGGGGATTACAAATCTACCATAAACAGAGTCTCCCTACAGGACCAATACCCGCTGCCCAGAGCGGAGGACTTATTTGCCACATTGGCTGGAGGAAAACTTTTCTCGAAACTAGATCTCACATCTGCGTATATGACGTAAGAACTGACCGAAGAGTCTCAGCTACTCACCACCATCAACACACATCAAGGCCTTTTCATGTACAATCGATGCCCATTCGGCATCAGGTCGGCAGCTGCTATATTCCAGCACAACATGGAGAGTCTGCTCAAGTCCATCACGGGGACGGTTGTGTTTCAAGACGACATACTCATCACGGGCAGGGACACCGACTCCCATCTCCGCAATTTGGAGGAAGTTCTAAAGCAATTGGATCGGGTCGGCCTAAGAGTTAAGAAATCCAAGTGTCTGTTTCTCACGCCCAAGGTTGAATTTTTGGCAGAAGGATTGCCGCTGATGGAATCCGCCCAACAGAATCCAAAACCGAAGCAATTCATCTGGCACCCAGGCCCCGGAATGTCTCGGAACTGCGCGCCTTTCTCAGGCTACTCAATTACTTTCGGAAGTTTATGCAGAATTTGAGCACACTATTGGAGCCTCTCCATGTGCTACTCAGAAAGGGATGCGATTGGTTTTGGGGGGACACCCAAGAACGCGCTTTCAATAAGGCACGCAACCTTCTATGTTCCAACAGTGTTTTGACTTTTTTTGACCCAGGTAAAAAGTTAGCTCTTGCATGTGATGCATTAGCGTACGGGGTCGGGTGCGTTTTACAGCATGTCAATGGTGCGGGTAAATTACAACCCATAGCTTATGCCTCCAGGTCACTTTCGCGGGCGGAGTGCGGGTACGGAATGGTGGAGAAGGAGGCGCTCGCGTGCGTGTACAGTGTCAAAAAGATGCACCAATACCTTTTCGGGGCCAAGTTCGCATTAGAAACTGACCACAAACCCCTCATGCCCCTGCTATCTGAGAGCAAGGCAATAAACACCAACACCTCGGTGCGCATTCAACGGTGGGCACTCATGCTGGCGTCTTACAACTACACAATAAGGCACAGATCAGGCACAGACAACTGTGCCGACGCGCTTAGCAGGCTACCCCTGGCGACCACGGAAGGGTCCAACGAACATGACTGTGAGATGGTCATGGCAATCAATGCCTTTGAGTCCACACGTTCGCTTATGACAGCTCGCCAAATCAGAGCCTGGACGACCAGCGACCCCGCATTATCCTTAGTCAAAAGATGTGTTTTAAACTGGTGGCTGGGCAGAGGCTCGCGATGCCTGCCTCGAGGAGATCAAACCTTTCCATAGGCGCATGCATGAACTATCACTACAGGCAGATTGCTTGATGTGGGGCAGCCGAGTAGTCATGCCTTTGCGAGGCAGAGAGGCGTTTGTCCGGGAGCTCCACCGCGAGCACCCGGGGATCGTTTTCATGAAGGCCATAGCCAGATCCCACGTCTGGTGGCCTGGCATTGACGCGGACTTGGAGCTCTGCATCCGACGGTGCACCATTTGTGCCCAACTCAGCAATACCCCCAGGGAGGCCCCCCTGAACCCCTGGCCCTGGCCCACCAATCCGTGGTCGCGGGTGCACGTAGACTATGCGAGCCCATTCATGGGCAAAATGTTCCTCGTAGTCATCGATGCATTTTCAAAGTGGATCCAATGCACCATTTTAAACTCGAGCACCACCTCCATCACTGAGGAGAGCCTTGGAACCATATTTGCAATGCACGGAATTCCTGACATATTGGTCAGTGATAATGGTCCGTGCTTCACCAGCGCAAAATTACAAGATTTTATCGTTGACCACGGCATAAATCACGTTAAGACGGCACCATTGAAGCCGGCCTCCAATGACCAGGCGGAGCGAGCAGTGTAAATCATTAAACAAGGCATGCTTAAAATCCAAGGTCCCACCCTGCAGAGCTGCCTGTCGCGACTGCTGCTGGCATACACATCCCGTCCACATTCGTTGACTGGGGAACCCCCCAGCGCAAATATTGATGAAACGGACCTTAAAGACTAGACTCTCGTTAATCCTCCCAGGCATGCATTAAATTGTTGAGGCAAAGCGCCGGAAGCTAACTGAGTACCATGACCGAAATTCGAGGGGGAGGTGGAATGAGATAGGGGACAAAGTGTTTGTGCTAAACTATGGCAGGGGTCCAAAATGGCTTGCAGGGACAGTAACAGGCAAGGAAGGAAACAGACTACTGGTTGTACAAATAGACAATGGCCAAACCTGCCGGAGGCATGTCGACCAAGTAAAAAGTAGATTCACCAACAACACTGCAGAACCAGAGGCAGACTACAATGTGGAACTCACACCACACCTGGTGGACAGACAGAGGGAACAACCTGAGGAAAGGGCAGTCTCAACAGACAGCCCAGGCGAGATACCAGCAATTATACTGAACGAAACAAACAGCCCAGGCGAGATACCAGCAATCACACCAAAAGAAAAACAGGCACCAAGGCAAACAACTGAACCACAACTGAGACGCTCCACGCGAGAGCGTAGGCCACCTGAGAGACTGAATCTATAAAGACAATAAGAACTTGGGGGAGGGTAATGTCATGTATCTCACACCACTGTATATAACTGTATCTTACCATGCTGTACATGACTGTAACTAGATATGACCTGTAACCACAAGCATACCTTACCACCATGGGTGCACTTGCAGGAGACACTGCACACCTGTCCCACACAGGTATAGAAGGGCAGGTCTCAGGCAAGTGAGGCATTCCAAAGCTGTGAAACAAAGGTGCAGGTCCAGAGTGACCTTGACTTCAGCATGTGCCTCATGTAATCTGTACTGCAGGGTCAGGACTTTACAATACCTCATTTCCAAGTCTTTCTTTCTATATAGTTATCAGAACCTCACGTAATTTCAGAAGCCTCAGGCAAATAATAATAATCTAGGCATTTATAGAGCACCTTATGACTAAAGATCTTTAAGTAATTTGCACTTTATTTTGAACTGCAGTGACTGTTATGTAGGGAGTCATGGGAGCTATTTTATATCACCATTATCTCGCAAACAGACACTGAGATCAATGGCCAATTGAAGCAAGACCTAAGTTTAGAGGTTTTTTCCAAAAGACAGCGCCTCTGATAATGCTGTACGTCATGCAGTTGCATTGTCATAAATGCCCTTCTTTAATTGAAATATCAATCCAAGATCCTGTCTGCCTGTTCCACTAATCTAGGTGGACTGTAAGGGGCTAATTGTTCAAATGTGTGTGGAGTCTCTCCTGCCAGGAGTACAATTGGGAAATCAGGGCACACTGTCTGTATTTTCTGTACCCTAATTTAGGTCTGAGTGTCCACACTGGGTGTGTGACATTGGAAAATTGACTCTTATGGATGCCACTATTCAAAGAAGAGCAGGGAGTTCCCCCAGTGTCCTTGCCATTCCACCAATATCACCCCACTGGAATTTCAGCCCAGATTATGAGCTCAAACTTGTTACCCAGAACATTCTGAGCCAGAAGCAACAGCTTTACCAACTGAACCAAGCTTACACTGATGCAATAATAATATTGAATGTGTCATGTGACTCTTCACAAAGATTTTATCAAACTTAAAATCTGCAACTCAAGCTTCTTGTTCCATCTGTAGACATTCCCTTTGCACATATAAGATGCCTATGCCTCCCAAAGGTGAATGATGTCCGTTCGTTGGACCCAGATTTGTTTTGGCCAACTTGGTAATAGTGAACTGTTATTTTGTGCCACACAGTGGTCGGGCTTTGACTCACACTTATAATGCTTCATATGATAAATCCCTGATCTTTTCTGAGGTGAAGGAAAACTTTGGGCTTATTAATTTTGCATTCATGTTCTCTAGTTCTGCATTCACAGCTTATGTCAAACATTCATATTATTCATGTTTTTCAGCATTTTAGAGGCCTGAATTGGATTTATTCTCAATCTTCTTTTCTCTGTTGAGAACAAGCCAAAGGTCAGCCTATCCTCATAATTTGGCATTTTGAATTCTGAAATCGTTCTTCTTGCTCTTTTCTGCATGTAATATATCAATGTCCTGTTGAAGGTAAAATAGCCAATTGCAAATTAAGCTTTATCAATGAGTTCTACAGGGTTACAATGCATCTCTCAAAATGTAATGAAATGCTCTTGAGATGAATCCTAGGATTTAATTAGTCTTGTTAACAACATCCCTGCATTCATTGAATAACTTTAGCAAATGATCAATAACCAGACCCAATTCTTATTTTCCTTTTCCAACTTCCTTAACATACACTCACCTACATACATATGTTTCATATTTCCTGTAACAAGGTGTGCTTACTTTTATATCAACACTAAATGCCCTCTGACATTGCTCAGCCTACTTGCTTCATTTAACTAGGTCATTTTACATCCTGCCACTCTCCCTTGTATTGCCTTTCTGCCTGCATAGTTTGGTGTGATCAGCAGATCTGACAATATTATTAGAAGTAACCATCAGGTGAATCGTATGAGTAACACTCCTGAGATCTCACCTAGAAGTGCTCTTTTCTTTGTATCTTAGTTAATAAAGAAAGCACTTTCAGAGGGACTCTATTTTACCCAGCTCCGCTGTTATTATATCTGTATTGGACTTTTTGCAGTGACAGTCTTATTAAAAATGTAAAACTATCAACTGTAAATCCTTTGTTAAGGATTATCTTTGCTTTATTGCTGTGTTTGCTTGGATTCCCATGTTAGAAACATCTTTATATTTATATTATAAGGCTATTGAATGATTTCCTTGCCAGCCTGTTCCATTATTCTGAGGGTTATTTCTCCTTTAAATCTGAATCGGTAGATATGTAGTGTTCAAACTTCCTTTCCATTTATATTGCAATATATTGAAATAAAGGTTTCATAGTCTTTGCCAGATGGAAAATAAATTGTAAAGCAAACCCAAGACAACAAATAGGCAAAGAAACTGATGTAGTACCATACAACTGAAAAGTGGAAAATGTTCTTGAGAGGGTACAGAGACTAACAACAAAGATATCAGGGACTGATGTGCTGAGGAAATGTAAAACAAGTTGAGCTTGTTTTCTTTGGAAAAGAAGAGAGTTTAGGGAAAGTTTAATTAAAATTACACAATTATAAAGAAAACTCACAAAATTGTTTATTATGACAAAGGGTTCACACACAAGTTGAAAATTCAGAAATCTTCTTGTAATAGAAATATTGTCTATGCTTTGTTATTCTGATGAGAGCTAGATTGTTCTGAACCTAACTCTGACTCAGGGTCAACTTTCCATGCCTCCTTGGCTCTCCATTTGCCACGGTAGAACCTCTAACAGTCTGTTCATTAATACTCTGCCCCTCAAACAGCTCCAGGACTCACTTGCCCTCCACACCTGTATCCAAACCTGGGCATTAGTTCATCGATGTTCCAAGCTGACCCCATTCTATCAACAAGTCAACATCAGCCCCTCATGGGACCTCTGACTTTAACTATGGACTATCTCTTATTGTCTTCTCCCTATTCACCACTTAATACCAAGAAATGTCTATCCTAATACTGCGGATGCTGGAAATCTGAAATAAAAACAGAAAATGCTGGAAATACTCAGCAGGTCAGGAAGCATTTATGGAGAGAGAAACAAAGTTGACGTGTCAGATCGATGATCTTTCATCGGAACTGGAAAAAGTTAGAGATGTAACAGATTTTAAGCAAGTTCAGAGGCAGGGAAAGGAGGGAGGTTAGAAAAGAACAAAAGGGAAGGTTTGTGATACGGTAGAAGGCAGAAGAGCTTAAATGACAAAATGGATGATGGTGCAAGACAAAAGGGGATGTTAATGGGACAAGTAAAGAAACAAAAGATGGGTCTAGAGGGGGAAATGGGAATAACAGAATCATAACCAACAGCTACCATCCAAAAAAATGAGGGCAGAGGTTATGATCTGAAATTGTTGAGTCCAGAAGGCTGTAACGTGCTTAATCGAAAGATGAGATGCTGTTCCTTGAGCTTACATTGAGGTTCATTGGATCAGTGTAGGAGGCCAAGGACAGAGAGGTCAGAGTAGGATTGGAGCAGAGAATTAAAATGACAGGTGACTGGAACCTCAGGGTCACACTTGTGGAGTGAATGGAGGTGTTCCACAAAGCAGTCACCCAATTTGCATTTGGTCTCCCCAATGTAGAGGAGACAGCAGCGTGAGCAGCGAATACAATATACTAAATTGAAAGAAGTACAAGTAAATCACTGTTTCGCCTGGAAGAACTGTTTGGGGCCCTGTGCAGTGGGAAGGGAGGAGCTTAAAGGGCAGGTATTGCATCTCCTGCACTTGCACGTGAAGGTGCCGTGGGAAGGAGAGGGGGTGTTGGGAGTGATTGAGGAGTGGAGCACGTTGTCATGGAGCAAACAGACCATTCAGAATGCTGAAAGAGGAGGGTAGGGGAAGATGTGTTTGGTGGTGGCATCACGCTAGAGGTGGCAGAAATGGCGGAATATGATCTGTTGAATTTGGAGGCTGGTGGGCTGGAATATGAGGACCAGTGGAACCCTATCATAGTTCTGGGATGGATGGGAAGGACTGAGAGTAGAAGTGCGGGAAATGGAATGGACATGGTTCAGGGCCATGTCAACCACGGTAGACAAGAATCCTTGGTTGAGGAAAAAGGACAACATATCGGAAGCACTAATATGGAAGGTGGCAACGTCAGAACAGATGTGACAGAGATGGAGAAATTGGAAGAATGGAATAGAGTCCTTACAGGAAGTGGGGTGGGAGGATGTGTAGTCAAGGTAGTTGTGGGACTGAGTGGGCTTATAGTGGATATTGGTCGATAGCCTAGCCCCAGAAATGGAGATAGAGAAGTCGAGGAAGGGAAGGGTGGAAATTGAAAGCAAAGTTGATGACATTTTCCAGTTCAATGCGAGAGCAGGAAACTGCACCAATATAGTCAGCAATGTACCACAAAAAGAGGTGAGGATTGGAACAAAGAATGTTCCACATATCACACAAAAAGGCAGGCATTGCTAGGACCCATGTGCGTTCCCACAGCAACACCTTTTATTTGGCGGAAGTGAGTGGAGTCAAAGGAGAAGTTGTTCAATGTGAGAACAAGTTCAGCCAGGCGGAGAAGGGGGTAGGTGGATGGGAAGTGGTTGTGCCAAGGAAGGAGTGGAGGGCCCTCAGACCGTCCCACTGCGGGATGAAGGTATAGAGGGATTGGATGTCCATGGTGGAAAGAAGACGGCTGGGGCCGGGGAACTGGAAATTGGAAACTGTTAAAGTGGCGGAGCTTGTCGGAAGAGTCGCAGGAAGAGACTGGGCAAGATAGGAAGAAATCAGTTCCTTGGGGCAAGAACAGGCTGAAACGATGGGTCTAGCAGGACAGTTCTGTATGTGGATCTTGGGAAGGAGGTAGAAGCAGGCTGTGTGGGTTGGGGTACTATGAGGCCATGGAGGGAAGATCTCCAGAGGAGATGAGGTCAGTGACAGTCTGGGAAATGATGGCTTGATGTTTAGTGGTGTGGTCATGGTCCAGGGGAGGTAGCAATCGGTATCAGAGAGTTGGTGTTCAGCCTCCGCAAGGTAGAGGTTGGTTCGCCAAACATCAGTATCATCAACAGGCTTAATAGAAACATAGAAACATAGAAAATAGGTGCAGGAGTAGGCCATTCGGCCCTTCGAGCCTGCACCACCATTCAAAAAGATCATGGCTGATCATTCACCTCAGTACCCCTTCCCTGCTTTCTCTCCATACCCCTTGATCCCTTTCGCCATAAGGGCCATATCTAACTCCCTCTTGAATATATCCAATGAACTGGCATCAACAACTCCCTGCGGCAGAGAATTCCACAGGTTAACAACTCTCTGAATGAAGAAGTTTCTCCTCATCTCGGTCCTAAATGACTTACCCCTTATCCTTAGACTGTGTCACCTGGTTCTGGACTTCCTCAACATCGGGAACATTCTTCCTGCATCTAACCTGTCCAGTACCATCAGTATTTTATATGTTTCTATGAGATCCCCTCTCATTCTTCTAAACTCCAGTGAATACAGACCCAGTCGATCCAGTCTCTCCCCATATGTCAGTCCTGCCATCCCGGGAATCAGTCTGGTAAATCTTCACTGCACTCCCTCAATAGCAAGAATGTCCTTCCTCAGATTAGGAGACCAAAACTGAACACAATATTTCAGGTGAGGCCTCACCAAGGTCCTGTACAACTGCAGTAAGACCTCCCTGCTCCTATACTCAAATCCCCTAGCTATGAAGGCCAACATGCCATTTGCCTTCTTCACCTCCTGCTGTACCTGCATGCCAACTTTCAACGACTGATGTACCATGACACCCAGGTCTCGTTGCACCTCCCCTTTTCCTAATCTGCCACCATTCAGATAATATTCTGCCTTTGTGTTTTTGCCACCAAAGTGGATAACCTCACATTTATCCACATTGTACAGCATCTGCCATGCATTTGCCCACTCAACAAACCTGTCCAAGTCATCCTGTAGCCTCTTAGCATCCTCCTCGCAGCTCACACCACCACCCAGCTTAGTGTCATCGGCAAACTTGGAGATATTACACTCAATTCCTTCATCTAAATCATTGATGTATATTGTAAATAGCTGGGGTCCCAGTACTGAGCTCTGCGGCACCCCACTAGTCACTGCCTGCCATTCTGAAAAGGACCCGTTTATCCCGACTTTTTGCTTCCTGTCTGCCAACCAGTTCTCTATCAACGTCAATACATTACCCCCAATACCATGTGCTTTAAT
Organism: Pristiophorus japonicus; assembly: GCF_044704955.1. Lineage (NCBI taxonomy): Eukaryota > Metazoa > Chordata > Chondrichthyes > Pristiophoridae > Pristiophorus > Pristiophorus japonicus. The sequence goes on from NC_091977.1 coordinate 185,942,239, forward strand.
TTTGCACAACATTTCTCGTGTGGGAACTTGTCAAAAGCCTTTTGAAAGTCCAAATACGCCACATCCACTGGTTCTCCCTTGTCCACTCCACTAGTTACATCCTCAAAAAATTCTAGAAGATTTAGCAAGCATGATTTCCCTTTCATAAATCCATGCTGACTTGGACCGATCCTGTTACTGCTTTCCAAATGCGCTGTTATTTCATCTTTAATAATTGATTCCAACATTTTCCCCACTACGGATGTCAGACTAACCGGTCTATAATTACCTGTTTACTCTCTCCCTTCTTTTTTAAAAAATGGTGTTACATTAGCTGCCCACCAGTCCATAGGAACTGATCCAGAGTCGATAGACTGCTGGAAAATGATTACCAATGCATCCACTATTTCTAGGGCCACTTCCTTAAGTATTCTGGGATGCAGACTATCAGGCCCCAGGGATTTATCGGCCTTCAATCCCATCAATTTCCCTAACACAATTTCCTGACTGATAAGGATTTCCTTCAGTTCCTTCTTCTCCTAAGACCCTCGGTCCCCTAGTATTTCCGGAAGGTTATTTGTGTCTTCCTTCATGAAGACAGAACCAAAGTATTTGTTCAATTGATCTGCCATTTCTTTGTTCCCCATTATAAATTCACTTGATTCTGACTGCAAGGGACCTACGTTTGTCTTCACTCATCTTTTTCTCTTCAATATCTATAAAAGCTTTTGCAGTCAGTTTTTATGTTCCCAGCAAGCTTCCTCTCATACTCTATTTTCCCCCTCCTAATTAAACCCTTTGTCCTCCTCTGCTGAATTCTAAATTTCTCCCAGTCTTCAGGTTTGCTGCTTTTTCTGGCCAATTTATATGCCTCTTCCTTGGATTTAACACTATCCCTAATTTCTCTTGTTAGCCATGGTTGAGCCACCTTCCCCATTTTATTTTTACTTCAGACAGGGAAGTACAATTGTTGAAATTCATCCATATGATCCTTAAATGTTTGCCATTGCCTATCTACCGTCAACCCTTTAAATATCATTCGCCAGTCTATTCTAGCCAATTCACGTCTCACATCATCGAAGTTACCTTTCCCTAAGTTCAGGACCCTAGTCTCTGAATTAACTATCTCACTCTCCATCTTAATAAAGGATTCTACCATATTATGGTCACTCTTTCCCAAGGGGCCTCGCACAACAAGATTGCTAATTAGTCCTTTCTCATTACACATCACCCAGTCTAGGATGGCCAGCCCTCTAGTTGGTTCCTCAACATATTGGTCGAGAAAACCATCCCTAATACACTCCAGGATATCCTCCTCCACCGTATTGCTACCAGTTTGGTTAGCCCAATCTATATGTAGATTAAAGTCGCCCATGATAACTGCTGTACCCTTATTGCATGCATCCCCAATTTCTTGTTTGATGCTGTCCCCAACCTCACTACTACTGTTTGGTGGTCTGTATACAACTCCCACTAGCGTTTTCTGCCCTTTGGTATTCCGCAGCTCCACCCATACAGATTCCACATCATCCAAGCTAATGTCCTTCCTTATTATTGCGTTAATTTCCTCTTTAACCAGCAACGTTACCCCACCTCCTTTTCCTTTCTGTCTATCCTTCCTGAATGTTGAATATCCGTGGATGTTGAGTTCCCAGCCTTGGTCACCCTGGAGCCTTGTCTCCGTAATGCCAATTATATCATATTCGTTTGTAGCTGCCTGTGCAGTTAATTCGTCCACCTTATTACGAATACTCCTCGCATTGAGGCACAGAGCCTTCTGGCTTGTCTTTTTAACACACTTGGCCCCTTTAGATTTTGCTGTAATAACAATGTTAGAGTTGGACTTGAGAGAACGGAGTGCTGCGAGTGCAGAGAGAGGTATGTTAGAGTGAGTGAGCGGAGTAGAAAAATTTAGACTGTTGATGCCATGCCCGCCATTCCCAATGAAATGATTTCGAGAGAGTAATATCTATTCACTCCTTTGCCATGCCTACGTAACCTGAGTTTCCTGTGTCCATTCGTGTGTGCATTTTGGCTGCTGCTCCAGACCCGAGCTCATTACTTCGATATCCCTTTTTCTTTCTCTTCTCTTTACCCCCTTCTCTACAATGTCCTACCCTTCCAGTTACCCAGTCATGCCCCTTCCATGCCCTCTGAATGCCTATCCCAATCCTTCATTATTCCTCTACATTCCTACTCTACCGCTGCTGATCCAGGCTTTATTCCCTCCTAGATAAGCTAACAGCTTCCCTCGGTACATCTTTTTGCATTCTCCAAAGGGCCCATTGAAACACCCATCGCTGCCTCCATAGGAATGGCAAACCAACTGTCCCATCTTCCTCTATCACTGACATTCCTATGCACCATGTCCACTGAAGGCTAACCTTGTTCCTTCCCACTCACCCCTCCTCCCATTGACCCTATGACCTCTGTCAGCGACTCAGCAATCATTGCCTCTCTCCGCATCTCCCTCCAGAATGTCTATTCACTTGTGAACAAGGTGCTTGCCATCCACACCCTTATTGTGGAGGATTGCATTGATATCATGGCCTCGGCTTAGGTTGATGACATCTTGCGCCTTACTGAAGCCTCCTCACCTGGCTGCACCTTCCACCACCTGGTTCACCCAAATTGTCATGGTGGTGATCATCAAATCTCACCTTGTTCTGTAAACCCTAATCCTCTGGCACCTTCTCCTCCTTTGAGTACCTCACGTTGTTCCACCCCTCAATCACAGAGGCCTTCTCTGATTACTTATTTGTATCCATCACCACTTACATTCCCCTTCCCTCTTCATATTCCACTTCATTCTGCATCCATCCCTTCCCCCAAGTTATTTACAATGGCACTTTCAAACTCCCAACGATCTAACCTTTGCTTTCCATTCACCATGTTACTTCTGCAGCTACGGATCTGCTCAATCACACCTTTACCTCTGCCTTTGATGCACTTGTCCCCAGGAAAGCCATTACTCTCTCCCACCCTGGTCGTTGCCCGTTTTGAAAAATTATTATACTCTTATGTTGAGAAACATTGGTGTGTGACAAAAAAATAATTTTGTCTCTGTTAAATTTTTAAGTTTTATTCTTTATTGTTAGAAATAGCTTTTGAAGAGCTAAAAGCCCAAAGTATCAAAAGGAAAAGCCAGAACCTAGAGAGCAGACATGTGAGCTGTGGTGGGCTTCACAAGGTGAAAACTGTTAGCAGTAATGCCAATTCTTGCGATTTAATCACAGGACACGCGATTTCTCATGAAAACTCACCTCTACTCGCCATTTCACTCGGAAAAATCTTGATTTTCTTTTCTTGTTCGGCACCACCTCCTGTGATTGGCTGCTGGGGCACGTGGGGTTGGGTCAGGGATTCGCAAGGAGTGGGGGGTCCGCGCACCCGTCGTGGTCCGTGAGAAGATTTCAGGGGGTCTCCGAGTTGGTATAGCTATTGTCTGCAATTGGTGTTCCATTAGCGGGCTCCCCCTTGCTTCCTTGTGTGCTTGGAAGTGTCTGAGATACAAAAGGTTGTGCATGCATACATTAGCGACTATTGCAACGCAGTCAGGGAAGTGGAGTTGAAGTGCAGCATTTGAGTCACTGGCTATTGAAATGTATTGTACTGAATTTGACAGTATTGAAATCTATTTTGACAATTTTTGTGAATAAAGTATATTTTAGAAACAAAAAACTGAATAAAATTTGAGTCACTGGCTTCTTCATGATTATCTGATCCCGATAAGTACCTCGTGTTGTCTGAGCTTTAGTCTGCCGTTGTTTCTGAAACTTGGGCCTTTTGTGTTCCGATCCCTCCAGTAATTTGATGGGTGATCGTGACGGAGGTTCGGCGAATGTTTGGTGCGGAGGTGCGGCGGGAGATCATGGCAGAGATGCGGCAAGTGTTTTTGTGGCGGAGGAGCGGCGAGAGATCGTGGCGGAGGTGCGGCGAATGTTTGTGGTGGAGGAGCGGCGAGAGATCGTGGCGGAGGTGCGGCGAATGAGAGTACGAGACCCAGAAGAGCCGAGGGCCCAGGGGCAGCACGGGCCTGCCCACACTGCGATATGTGTGCACACTAGGTTAACCCTTGCCACTGGATAAAGGCCTAGCTCTGTCAAGCCCGTGTGGTGGCTGATGTGCAATGATCACCACACGTTAAAAAAATTCACGCACAGGCATCTTCCACCCCCTCAATTGGAGTTCAGGACTGGAACATCGAATCCTTCATTGAAACATCTGTGAACTCATGTGGAAGCAAGTCATCCTCGTTCGAGGGACCACCCATGAATGAATGAGTGAAATAAGTCACAACAGCGGGCTGCTGGTCGAGTGTAGCTTTTGTTTCATAACCTCCAGGTGCAGCGTACCTCTGCTTTCACATCCCCTTTGGCTTCCTTTTACTTTAGTTGCCTTATTTAATTCTTTGACAATTAGATGTATTTTAGTGGCCAGCAGAGCCTGCATGGCACTCCAGGGTCACACAAGTGAGAATCAATGTGATCCAGAGATGGAGAACCAAAGGAAATTCATCATTTTACTCTTCACTATGTCGGGCAGTTTTATACTGTTATGGCTCTCAGCTGTCATTAGTTTTGCAACTACTGGACTTTCAAACACCAATTATTACCGAGATGACCACACAAATCCTAGATATATCGCCACCAAAACCAGAGCTATGTTGAAGCTTTTGAGTTCCTGACCAAACACGTTTATTTATGCAGTGACCCAGAGGAAATTCAGAGAAGAGCTGAAGAAGGTGCTAAAATCTCCCTGGACACTAATTCTAAGACTGGTTAAAAATGAAAGAAATACAAACTAAAGCTCCCTTTGGAAAATTTAAATTAACTTTTAGCTCCTATTCCAGCTTAGACTGACTGGGGTTCTCTCTCCTTACAGCTGCATCAAGATAGTTCTTGTAAAAACTCACAGGCACGTGACTCTATTTGTTCCCCTTTTAATGCCAACAAGGTGACGAATTCTTGTTGGTAGTCATGAGCGAGAGAAAAAGTTAGCTAGGAAGCATGCGTGGGAAAATCGCTTGTTGCAGAAAATTGGAACATAGATCAGCAAAAGATATTGTTCTCAGAACTTTATATACACAGTGATCATATTCCCAGATTCGAGCCCAGGGCACACAGTTTCTGCACGTAAAGATTAATGTTTTTTTTTAAACTTGGTCATTTGGAATTAGCCAATAGCAAGAAGCAGGGTTTTATTGGATCCCCTTGATATTCAATGTACTGAGGCGATGCTATAATTTGGCGGGAGCGGGGGAAGGCTTTATAGTTTTCATTATTAAATCAATCCTTTCCCCCCAGTCATTTACTAACACAGGTGCAGCATCCAAAATCCGGAGTTCCGGAATCCGGAATGTTCTGGAATCCGGACACTGGGCTCATCCGTGGCGGGGTCGTCCGGAAACCGGAAAATGTTCCGAGATCTGGACTCCCCCCACCTCAGCGGCCCAACCTCGCCCTGGCCCTCAGCAGCCCAACCTCGCTCCGGCCCTCAGCGGCCCAACCTCGCTCCGGCCCAACCTCGCTCCAGCCCTTGGCGGCCCAACTTCGCCCCGGCCCTCAGCGGCCCAACCTCGCCCCGGCCCTCAGCGGCCCAACCTCGCTCTGGCCCTCGGTGGCCCAACCTCGCTCCGGCCCAACCTCGCTCCAGCCCTTGGCGGCCCAACTTCGCCCCGGCCCTCAGCGGCCCAACCTCGCTCCGGCCCTCGGTGGACCAACCTCGCTCCGGCCCAACCTCACTCCAGCCCTTGGCGGCCCAACTGCGCCCTGGCCCTCAGCGGCCCAACCTCGCCCCTGCCCTCGGCGGCCCAACCTCGCCCCGGCCCTCGGCGGCCCAACCTCGCCCCGGCCCTCGGCGGCCCAACCTCGCCCCGGCCCTCGGCGGCCCAACCTCGCCCCGGCCCTCGGCGGCCCAACCTCGCCCCAGCCCTCTGCGGCCCAACCTCGCCCCGGCCCTCAGCGGCCCAACCTCACCCCAGCCCTTGGCGGCCCAACCTCGCTCCAGCCCTCAGCGGCCCAAACTCCGGCCCGACTTCGCCGCGACTTAACCCATCCCAACTTCACCCCGGCCCGGTCCAACTTCGCTCCGACCTCGCCTCGACCCGACTTCGCCCTGGCCCGACCTCGCCCCGGCCCTCGGCGACCTGACCTCGCCCTGGCCCGACCTCGCCCCGGCCCGACCTCGCCCCGGCCCTCGGCGACCTGACCTCGCCCCGGCCCGACCTCGCCCCGGCCCTCGGCGACCTGACCTCGCCCCGGCCCGACCTCGCCCCGGCCCTCGGCGACCTGACCTCGCCTCGACCCGACTTCACCCTGGCCCGATCTCGCCCCGGCCCTCGGCGACCTGACCTCGCCCTGCCCCGACCTCGCCCCGGCCCTCGGCGACCTGACCTCGCCCTGCCCCGACCTCGCCCCGGCCCGACCTCGCCCCGGCCCTCGGCGACCTGACCTCGCCCCGGCCCGACTTCGCCCTGGCCCCGGCTCCCCCCTCCCCCCCCGCCCCGCCACCTCGGCGGGCCAACCTCGCCCCCTTACCTTGGCTGCCTGACCCCACCTACCTCGGCCCAGGCAAAGACGTTCCAAAATCCGGAAATACCCGGAATCCGGAACGGCCTCGGTCCCAAGGTTTGCGGATTTCGAACGGTCAATCTGTAGTTTGTAATGAAGTCTGTCCTGACTTTTAAAAAATTGCTTATATATCAGTGCAAAAACATGCAGACATGCTGCTGTAAGATATGAGGATCAGGTGGCAAAGTGGAGTTGAGTCTGAAGATCAGCCATGATCTTATTGAATGGTGGAACAGGCTCAAGGGGCTGAATGGCCTACTCCTGCTCCCATTTCTTGTTTTGATGGCAGTAATCGGTTAGTGACGGCCAAATCTGCTTCCTGTCCGGGAGCAATGGTCACAGAATGAGCTTCCTGTCCGGGAGCAAAGATCAGTGAGGGGTCGGGTCAGGAAAAAAATAACACCTCATGATTTATATACCAAATCTTATGATTTTTAAGAGTTTGTCTCCTGATTTTTGAGAAAGTGGAGTTGACAATACTGTGTTAGGCAAAGCACAATATGAAGTCTAAGGTGCTAGTTGGATTAAAAGTCTGCAACTTCCACATTGCATGGCAAACATTATATGCTGTTGTCAAAGATTGGCTATTCATTTAATATGGTTAAGGGAAATGCATGTTTGTTTCAGTATCTCTTGAAAGGATGTTGAATGATATATTTGGTCTGACTTTATGCCAGTGAACAATCAGTTTCCAGTGGCAGTACTTTTGAAGTACAGTCAATGTTAGACAAAATCAGCAGTCACTTGGCACAGAGACTATAAAGTAAATGTTATGAATTTGTGCTCCTGGCAAGGAGCTTTCGATCCTGGACTGCAGATTGAGAATTCAAGCACAGAGGTCAGTGCTTAGAAGATCAATACTGGTAGTGCACATTCATAAAATCTAACCTCATATATCTACCTATTGCCTGACAATGGGTAACCTAAATATTCACACTCCTGTACATCCTAACAACTTTTCCAAATTTTGTGGAACACACGGTCACTGTGCTCAGATGATTTGCTGTATGAAGTATTTGGATTAACTTACAACAAAAATAATTTTCCTTACACTCTTTTAAATTAACAGTATACCTTGTTTGATGCTGTTGAGTACAGTCACCAGTATTGTGACACCTTCAATTTTAATTCAGTTTGAAACAGGACGCTGCTCCTCTCACAGTTCCATCAAATTACACTGTGGATGGATTTTACATTCCCACCCACTTACTGTCTGCTCCCCTGCTAAGACAGACAGGCTGGCAGACAGACAGGTACCCTCCAGCTGGATTGAAACATTAAAACAAATTGTATTAGCTTTTGAAATTGTATTCAGTTATTGGCTACGTTTTACAGGAGATGATGTGACCAACATAGGCGGTCCCTTGAAACGAGGATGACTTGCTTCCACGCCAAAAAGGGATAAGTTCACAGGTGTCTCAATGAAGGACCTAATATTCCAGATCCCAAACTACATCTTGAAGGGTGGAAGATACCTGTGCGTGGATTTTTTTAATGTGTGGTGGCCGTTGCACACCAGCCAGCACACGGGTTTGATCGAGCTAGGTCTTGGTCCAGTGGCAAGGATTACCCAAGTCGACTGGACCAAGGCCTACTGTCCATAGATCGCAGTGTGGGCTGGCCTGTGCTGCCCCTGGGTCCTCGCCTCTTCTGGGTCCCAAACTCATGCCTCTCCTGGGCCCCAGTCACTTCCCTCTACCAACTCTTGCCGCTCCTTCGCCCTGACCTCGCCGCTCCTGCTGTACCTGCCCACACTGCAATCAGTGACCTGGCTTTGCAGCCGTTGCCCTCCTGCAGCAGCACGCGCTGCTCCCTGCAGTGGTATGCTGCCGCACGTTGCTCCCTCGAATGGTGTGACCAATGTAACAGATGTATGTCAGAATCTTCTTCAGCTTATCCTATTACACAAGGAACTACTAAATCAAAAAGTCTCAGAAAATGTAAAAAAAAGTAACTAAAATTAGATATTACATCTAATAACACCATTATACCTCAGATGCTGGTTTAACACTGGTACCTCCTCTGAAGCAGTGTGAGCCAGGAGTACTGCCAACGACATAACACTCTTGAATTGTGGAAAGGCAGAAGGCTTAAATATGTATGAAAGGCTCCACTCACCACTGCTTGACTATCAGTAAAATGTTTCATGTCAGTGAAGAGCCAACTGTTCCGTCACCTCGTTCGCCTGTTACAATCAAAGTACATCATCCAAAAACTTTTTAAACTTTAAAATCGAAATTGTAAATGTTCCCTTCCCGCTGGTAGTGGTTACACTGCTGCAAGTGTGAAGCACAAATCATAGTCTCATGTCCAGTGGCCAAAAGTGAACTGGGGCTGGTTTGGATTCAGTTATGCTGCATATATTGCATCACAGCAAAGAAGTCGAGAGTTTACAGTGACACAAAATGCGCAGTGTATCTTACCCTATAAAAGGGAAAGTCAAGCGACCGCATGTTCAAAATTCTGAGGAGTTTCGATGGAATAGATAGGGAGAAACTATTTCCACTGGCAGGAGGGTCAGTAACCAGAAGACACAGATTTAAGATGATTGGCAAGAAAGCAAGGAGGGAGACGTGGAGAATTTATTTTTACTCACAAATTTGTTATGATCTGGAATGCTTACCATGAAAGGGTGGTGAAAACCTTCAATATTGACTTTCAAAATGGAATTGAATAAATACTTGAAAGGAAAAATTTGCAGTGCTATGGAGAAGGAGCAGTTGGTAACACTTTCAGAGCACAGACCGGGCACAGGCGTGATGGGCTGTGTTATGTATGTAAACCTGTAAATACCATGTCTAACTACCAGAGGGCTTATGCCCTGGAGTCCCAAAGGATCCCACAATCCCTTGGGAGCACCTGTATGTAAGGAGGCCTCACGGGCTGGAGAGGCACTCTGAGATCTGTAATAAAGGACTACGGTCACACCTTACTTTGAGCTTGCAGTATCGAGTCTGACTCTATTCAAGACACAACAACTGGCGACGAGATACAAATGACGAACCCCACTGCAACAATGCAGAGAACTGTGGGCATCCTGGAGAAATTTTCGGAGGGAGATGATTGGAAAACCTTCCTGGAGCGACTCAACCAATACTTCGTGCCAACGAGCTGGAAGGAGAAGCGAACGCTGCCAAACAAAGGGCGATCCTCCTCACCGTTTGCAGGGCCCCGATGTATGGCCTCATGAAAAATCTGCTCGCTTCAGGGAAACCCGCAGACAAGTCGTACGATGAGTTGTGCACACTGGTCCGGGAGCATCTAAACCCGAAGGAAAGCGTTCTGATAACAAGGTATCGGTTCTACACATACAAGAGGTCTGAAGGCCAGGAAGTGGCGATCTATGTCGCCGAGCTAAGGCGCCTTACAGGACATTACGAATTTGAAGGACACTTGGAGCACATTCTCAGGGACTTCTTTGTACTTGGCATTGGCCATGAAGTAATACTTCGTAAACTCCTGACTGTAGAGACCCCAACATTGAGTAAAGCCATAGCGACAGCCCAGGCGTTTATCACCACAAGTGGCAATACCAAACAAATTTCTCAGCACACGAGTGCTGCTGCAAGTACTGTGAACAAAGTAATGTTGTTTTCGAATCGAAATGTACAAGGCAGGACTTACACGCCTGCAGCTGCACGTCCGCAAATGACTCAGAGTCCACCATCAAAGGTGATGAATACAAGGCCATCAACACCTTGTTGGTGCTGCGGGGGTGATCATTGTTTGCATTCATGCCGCTTCAAAGGATATGTTTGCAAGGGCTGTGGAACAATGGGACACCTCCAACGTATGTACAGGCGAGGTACAAACCCTGCTAATCCTACAAACCACCATGTTGCAGAGGAGAACAGATCCATGGTGGATCACGACGAACCAGAGCCTCAGACTGAGGAGGCAGAGGTATATGGGGTGCACACATTTACCACTAAGTGTCCCCCGAAAATGCTGAAGGTTGAATTAAATGGACTCCCGGTGTCCCCAGAGCTGGACATGGGCGCAAGCCAGTCCATAATGAGCAAAAAGACTTTCGATAAATTGTGGTGCAGCAAGGCCTCAAGGCCAGTCCTGACTCCCATTCGTACTAAACTGAGAAGGTAAAAAAAGGAACCGATTCCCGTAATCAGCAATGCTACTGTAAAGGTCTCCTAGGATGGAGCGGTGCATGAGTTACCACTCTGGGTGGTACCGGGCGATGGCCCCACGCTGTTCGGCAGGAACTGGGACGACATCCGTCGACGAAACTTCATGTGCCTAAGTCCTAAACAAGTTCCCCTAGCCATTCGAACCAGGCATCGGGAAGTTCCAAGGAGCAAAAGTGCAGATCCATTTGATTCTGGGGGCGCGACCCATCAATCACAAGGTGAGAGCGGTACCTTACATGATGAGAGAGAGGGTGGAGATCGAGCTGGACAGGCTGCAATGAGAGAGCATCATTTCGGCGATCGAATTCAATGAGTGGGCCAGTCCGATTGTTACAGTCCTCAAGAGAGATGGCGCAGTTAGAATCTGTGGTGATTACAAAGTAACTATCAATTGTTTCTCACTGCAGAATCAATACCTGCTACCGAAGGCAGACGACCTATTTGCGACGCTGGCGGGAGGGAAAACGTTCACGAAGCTGGACTTGACCTCAGCCTACATGACACAGGAGTTGGAGGAATCATCAAAAGGCCTCACCTGCTTCAACACGCACAAAGGTCTCTTCATTTACAACAGATGCCCATTTGGGATTTGATCAGCCGCGGCAATATTCCACAGGAACATGGAAAGTTTGCTGCAGTCCCGCGCATTGTGGTCTTCCAGGACGACATCTTGGTTACAGGTCAGGACACCGTCGAGCACCTGCAGAACCTGGAGGAGGTTCTTAGTCGGCTTAATCGTGTGGGGCTCAGGCTAAAACGCTTGAAGTGCATTTTCCTGGCACCTGAAGTGGAGTTCCTGGGGAGAAGAATCGCAGTGGACAGCATTAGGCCCACCGATTCGAAGATGGAGGCAATCAAAAACACACCAAGACCACAGAACGTGACGGAGCTGCGGTCGTTTCTCGGACTCCTGATCTATTTTGGTAACTTCTTACAGGGTCTTAGCACATTGTTAGGACCCCTGCACTCTTTACTGCATAATGGGTATGGGGTAAAAGCCAAGAAAATGCCTTTGAGAAAGCTAGGAACCTGTTATGTTCAAACAAATTGCTTGTGTTGTACAATCTATGTAAACGTTTGGGACTAGCATGTGATGCATCATCGTACGGGGTCGGGTGTGTATTGCAACAAGCTAACGAATTTGGGGAATTGCAACCGGTTGCTTATGCATCCAGAATTCTGTCTAAGGCCAAGAGGGCCTACAGAATGATCGAAAAAGAATCGTTAGCGTGTGTTTAGGGGGTAAAGAAAATGCATCAATATCTGTTCGGGTTCAAATTTGAATTCTGCACAGCAGCCCAGTGAGGGCCCAACAATCGACTCACCAAAACCAGCATTTTCACCGAGATGATCAACCAGGGAAAGGAAGTTCCCAAATCGACTCACATTGTAAATAGTTACACTATTGACTTTGGGGGGAGTGTTGTTACGTATGTAAACCTGTAAATACCATGTCTAACCACCAGAGAGCTTATCCCCTGGAGTCCCAAGGGATCCCACCATCTCTTGGGAGCACCACTATATATAAGGAGGCCTCACAAGATGGAGAGGCATTCTGAGATCTGTAATAAAGGACTATGGTCACACCTTACTTTGAGCTTGCAGTATCTAGTCTGACTCTTTATTCAAGACACAACAGGCCGAATGGCCACCTTCTATACTCTATGATTCTATGCCATTTTCTGAAACAGCCATGATAAACATTATCACCAAGTTACAGCACTTAAGAATTATATGGCAGGGACCATTTCTGCATATTCATCTCTTGTTGCCACAACAAAGGACTTCAATCACATCTGTAGAACACATTCCTTACACACAGCACAACATTCCCATGTTATACACTCAAGCTTCAAGATCCATTTTTAACTGATGAATTAAATGTCAAATTTTTGGAAGTATTTTGCTGGAGTAGCAGCATTTTAAACCGGGGTTAGGCTGGCAGAATCAGTTCTACATGTTATTGTTCTTGTTTGACAAAGAAGAGCTATCTTAATGTGACTTCTGTGAGCTGTTTCCAAACCAATCCACTGTCTAAAAGGACAGAGTTTCAAAAATATTCCTACACACTATATCAATTGACAATGATTTCAACATGAATAGTTGCTCATGTTTTTGCTTCTATGCCTTGGCTCAGTAGTAGCACTCTCACCTCTGAGTCAGAAGGTTGTGGGTTCAAGTCCCACTACAGAGACTTAAGCACATAATCCAGGCTGACACTTCAGTGCACTACTGAAGGAATACTGCACTGTCCGGGGTCTTTATGATGTGACGTTTAACTGAGGCCCCATTTGCCCTCTCAAGTTGCTATAAAAAATTCTATGGCACTATTTCAAAGAGCAGGGGAGTTCTTCCTGGTGTCTTGGCCAATATTTATCCCTCAACCAACATCACTGAAACATAATGGGCAGGATTTTACTTTTAAATCGCCCCCGCCCAATCCTTAGCGGTGTTCCGGCGGTTGCATCTTTGGTGCGCGCTCCTGCGGTTTTCGAGTGCTCCATGTCAGCGGCGGCGGTGAAGCGGTGTGGGAGCGAAGTGCAGCGGGCGGTGTGCGGCGCAGGAGGCCTATCGACGGGGGAATCTTCAGCTCCCAAGTTGTGCGCACGCGCGCGGCTGTCAAGCTCCGTACCCCACCCCGATAGGCACTGAGAGGCCAGAGACTGCCGGCGTGAGATGGCCTGAGATCGCTGTGGGGGGGCGGGGGAGAAGAGTGAGATCGCTGTGGGGGGGGGGGGGAGATCGCTGTGGGGGGAGGGGGAGAGAGATTGCTGTGGGGGGGGGATCGCTGTGGGGGGAGGGGGAGAGAGATTGCTGTGGGGGGGGGATCGCTGTGGGGGGAGGGGGAGAGAGATTGCTGTGGGAGGGGATCGCTGTGGGGGGAGGGGGAGAGAGATTGCTGTGGGGGGGGGATCGCTGTGGGGGGAGGGGGAGAGAGATTGCTGTGGGGGGGGGTCGCTGTGGGGGGAGGGGGAGAGAGATTGCTGTCGGGGGGGATCGCTGTGGGGGGAGGGGGAGAGAGATCGCTGTGGGGGGGAGAGAGATCGCTGTGGGGGGGAGAGAGATCGCTGTGGGGGGAGGGGGAGAGAGATTGCTGTGGGGGGGATCACTGTGGGGGGAGGGGGAGAGAGATTGCTGTGGGGGGGATCGCTGTGGGGGGAGGGGGAGAGAGATCGCTGTGGGGGGGAGAGAGATCGCTGTGGGGGGAGGAGGAGAGAGATTGCTGTGGTGGGGGGGGGGAAGAATGAGATCACTGTGGTGGAGGGGGAAGAGTGAGATTACTGTGGGGCGGTGGAAGAGTGAGATTACTGTGGGGGGGGGAGAGTGAGATTACTGTGGGGGGGGGAAGAGTGAGATCACTGTGTGGAGGGGGGAGAGTGAGATCGCTGTGGGAGGGGTGGAAGAGTGAGATTGCTGCGGGGGGGGGGAGAAAGAGAGTGGGAGCGCTGTGGGGGGGGGGGGAGGGGAAGAGTGAGTGCCGTGGGGGGGGAAGAGTAAGATCACTATGGGGGGGAAAGAGTGGGATCGCTGTGGGGGGGGGGGGAAGAGTGAGATCATTGTGGGGGGGGGAAGAGTGAGATTACTGTGGGGGGAGAGAGTGAGATCACTGTGGGGGGGAGGGGAAGAGTGAGATTGCTGCGGGGGGGGGGGTGGAAGAGTGAGATTGCTGCGGGGGGGAAGAAAGAGAGTGGGAGCGCTGTGGTGGGAGGGAGAGAGAGTGAGATCGCTGTGGGGGGGAGGTGAAGAGTGAGTGTTGCGGGGGGGGGGAGAGTAAGATCACTACGGGGGGGGGAAAGAGTGGGATCGCTGTGGGGGGGGGGGAAGAGTGAGATCGCTGTGGGGGGGGAAGAGAGTGATATCGCTGTGGAGGGGGGAGATAGAGTGAAATTGCTATGGGGGGGAGCAACATCATGGTGGGGGGAGGTTGAGATCACTGTAGGGGGTGAGACAGTCTAGGGGAGAGGAAGAGACTGGGGGGCTGAGAGAGACTGGGGGTGAGAGAGACTGGGGGAGAGAGAGACTGGGGGAGAGAGAGACTGGGGGGAGAGAGCGACTGGGGGTGAGAGAGACTGGGGGAGAGACTGGGGGGGAGAGAGAGACCGGAGGGGGAGAGAGACTGGGGGGGAGAGAGACTGGAGGGGGAGAGAGACTGAGGGGGGAGAGAGACTGGGGGGGGAGAGAGACTGGGGGAGGGAGAGACTGGGGGGGAGAGAGACTGGGGGGAGAGAGACTGGGGGGAGAGAGAGACTGAGGGGGGAGAGAGACTGGGGGTAAGAGAGACTGGGGGGGGTGGTGAGTGGGACTAATGTGAGTGAGACTAGTGAGTGAGAGAGACTAAAGGAGTAAATAAGACTTTATTGGACCATTTATATTGTTGCCCAACACTAGAAAATATTACAATCCATTTAAAAATACATCAAACTATGGAGAACTATAAAGATCTGTATAATATCAAACAAACCTGTCAGCTCTGTGTCCATACCGCCCACTTAAGATCCAGTAAGACCTGCTTTTTCAGGTATTAAGGTCCGGTGGTAAACGGATCTTAATGATGAAACTTCCATTTTGGACGGTATTTGGGCGGTAATATATGGGCGGACAGTATCGAATACGCCCGGCGGTAATGACTGTGGAATTTACCACTGGGCGGTATCTGGGCAGTAAATGTGCTTTTTTCAACGAAACTTGTATTTCTGGCCGGTAACTGGGCGGAAAATAAGCGATTTGAGAGGAAACTCTAGCCCATTGTCTGGTAATGTCTCTTATTGCTGTTTGTGTGATCTTACTGTGTGGAATTTGTCTGCCATATTTCCCAACATTACATCAGTGACTACACTTCAAAATAACTTATTTGCCTGTAAAGTGCTTTGGGATGTCCTGAAGTCATGAAAGGCTTTACATAAATGCAAGTCCTTTACTTTAATTCACAGCAGTTTGGATAATACTCGTGTTCACAACTCCAACAATAATGACTTCCTAAAGTTAATAGAATTCTGACTGAGAACCTATAATTGAATGGCAAAAACAGAATGTTATCTCTTTTACACTGGTTCGTGGAGACTGCACTTCAAAACTATCTAAAATAGCATTTACATGGACCTCAGACTTCTTGAAGAATTCTATTTGAATAATGGATTATATTTTTACAAAGTGCTGACAGCACTACAGGGGATTTTGCAGATAAATGTAATATTTATAAATAATATTATTATTGTATTAATTGCACAAGATTCTGTAAATATATTCATTCCAGTTTGCATCATTTTAGCAAAAGGGGCAAGATACATTGGTATGTAGATTTTTATTTTTGAAATTCATATTAATTTTATGTATCTGATACAAGCTTTATGGTACTAACATATTTATTTTCCATTTTTCCATTTTTATATAATTATTAAATCATTTTTATAATGAATTGCACAATTTATCTAATCTGCGATATTTAGAAACATCAACAACCCTATTCCTTTCTGCCTGATCAACAAAGTGAAAAATTAGATAATTTAGGGGCTAAACGAAGCCTATGAACTATATTGGTAGTCTGTCGTATCCAACAAAGACATTAATGTGCTAATCATCAATGGCATGTGTCTTCAAGTGGCTGTATAGGCCAATTCTGGATGTACATAATCTCTTGCACGTCGGACAAGGGAAGTTCAATGTGCCTGATGCTGACAGTACTGCCACCTGATGTCGTCTATCTCGAGTGTCCCGCAGGCGTTGACATCAGCTTTCTTCGAAGGTCTGGCAGGCAATCCTCGTGAGGGTACGCCACTGGATTTTATTAGCTGCTGTATTCTCGAGGTCCTTTGGTCGGATGCCACAGTACTGGAGGTTAGCCTTGATGCAACCTTTGTAGCGCTTGCGGGGGCGCCCCTGGTGTCTTCGGCCTTCACAGAGCTCGCTGTGAAGAAGCTGACGAGGGATCCTTGACTCATCCATGCGGATGACATGTCCAGCCCACCGGAACTGGGCTCGCATCATCATCACCTCGATGCTAGTTGATTGTGCTCTCTCTAGAACCTCAAAGTTTGACACCCGGTCTTGCCAGCGTATGTGGAGTATAGATCTGAGACTGCGCATATGGAAAGCTTCCAACTTTTTGATGTGATGCCTGTAGGGTGTCCAGGTCTCACATCCATAAAGGAGAGATGATAGAACGACAGCTCTATACATCAACAGTTTAGTTCACAGTCGGATGTGGTGGCGACTCAACACCTTAAGTGTGCAAGCGACCAAGTGCCTGGCTGGCTTTACAGATCCTTGCATCAATCTCCTTGTCCAAGGACCCATCACTTGATATGGTGCTGCCAAGGTACTTGAAGCTGTCCATTGACTTTAGTTGTATACTGCCGATGATGACTGTGGGAGCAGGTGCTGTGGTGCCAGGGGCAGGCTGATAGAGAACCTCGGTTTTACTAAGGCTGATGGTTAGGCCAAACAATTCTGTTGCCTCAGCAAATTTGCTGAGTATGAATTGTAGGTCACTCTCCTTGTGTGCCATAAGGGCGCAGTCGTCAGCAAAGAGTGCCTCTAGGATGAGTCGTTTCCGTACTTTGGTCTTTGCAGCAAGGTGGCAGAGGTCGAACAGTGAACCATCTAATCGATATTTCAGGTAGACCCCAAACTCCAAGACTTTTATGGCAAAGTTCAAGATGCAGGTAAAGAATAGGTTGAACAGAACTGGAGCGAGAACATAACCTCCTTTCATTCTATTTGAGATGGCAAATGGGGCCGTGGTTGTGCCGTCTGATAGCACTTCACCTGTCATGTTGTCATGAAACAGCTTGATAATGTGGGCAAACTTCCTTGGGCACCCAAGTTTCGTCAAGATTGACCACAGCGCTGCTCTGTGGACAGTATCAAAGGCCTTGGTGAGGTCAATAAATACAGCGTACAGGTCCATGTTCTGCTCAATGCACTTCTCCTGCACTTGTCTGAGTGCAAAGATCATGTCCGCTGTGCTCCGACCAGGTCGAAAGCCACATTGTGTTTCTGGAAGATTTACTTCTGAGACACTAGCTATGAGTCGGTTCAATACTATGTGGGCGATGATCTTCCCAGCAATGGACAGAAGCGATATTCCCCTTAGTGGCCACAGTCTGCTTTGATGCCCTTGTTCTTGTAAAGGGAAACTATCATAGCGTCACGGAAGTCCTGTGGCATGTCTTCATCTTCCCAGTTATTATGTCATGAAAGGCCTCGAGAGTTGCTGGGCCTACTGCCTTGTAGATTTCGGCAGGGATTCCATCCTTTCCTGGAATCTTTCCAGTACTCATCTGGTTGATGGCTTTCTTTACTTCGTCCATGCTGGGAGGAAGATCAAGATCTTCTTTGATAGATTGCTGGGGTATGGAGTCAAGTGCTTCTTCGTTCACTGCTGAAGGTCAATTAAGAAGATTACTGAAGTGTTCTCTCCAAATCTCATTTATGCCAATCCTGTCTTTGATCAAAGTGCTACCATTTGCTGAAAGGAGTGGAGTAGTGCTGGGTTTTGATGGTCCATAGACTGACTTGATGGTAGGACCTCAAAAGTAGTAATCTCTGGATTGCGACCAGTGCCACATGCTAGTCAGAGTAGGAATCACAGGATAGCTCAGATGAATACGTAGCTTGAGCAGTGGTCGCTGAGGCGTGAGTCCGGGGATCGGCGAGGCCTATAAAAGACCACGAGAGGCAGCGGGAGTTCGTGGTCGCTGAGGCGTGAGTCCGGGGATCGGCGAGGCCTATAAAAGACCGCGAGAGGCAGCGGGAGTTCGTGGTCGCTGAGGCGTGAGCCCGGGGATCGGCGAGGCCTATAAAAGATCACGAGAGGCAGCGGGAGTTCGTGGTCGCTGAGGCGTGAGTCCGGGGATCGGCGAAGCCTATAAAAGGCCAGCTGGTGCAGCTACAGGGAGAAGGCAAAAAAGAAGTAGAAAGAAATAGGAAGGTGACGTCACAGCCAAGGGGGTAAGTGATTGGCTGGTGATTGGTGAGTAGCTTTTCTTTTTTCTCTTCTATAACAGTGAGTAAACTTTAGCATTGTTGTTGCCAATTTAAGTGTATCTAAGGGTTAAGTCATGGCAGGAGAGCTCGGTCACGTGATATGCTCCTCCTGTACCATGTGGGAACTCAGGGACACTTCCGGTGTCCCTGATGACTACGTGTGCGGGAAGTGTATACACCTCCAGCTCCTGACAGACCGCGTTGCGGAATTGGAGCTGAGGGTGGATTCACTCTGGAGCATCCACGATGCTGAGAATGACGTGAGTAGCACGTGTGGCGAGTTGATCTTACCGCAGATGAAGGGTCCACAGCCAGTTAGGAAATGGAAGACCAGCAGGAAGAGCAGTGCAAGTAAGGTAGTGCAGGGGTCCCCTGCGGTCATCCCCCTAAAAAACAGATACACCGTTTTGAGTACTGTTGGGGGGGATGACTCATCAGGGGAGGGCAGCAGCAGCCAAGTTTATGGCACCGTGGCTGGCTCTGCTGCACAGGAGGGCAGGAAAAAGAGTGGGAGAGCGATAGTGATAGGGGATTCGATTGTAAGGGGAATAGATAGGTGTTTCTGCGGCCACAACCGAGACTCCAGGATGGTATGTTGCCTCCCTGGTGCAAGGGTCAAGGATGTCTCGGAGCGGGTGCAGGACATTCTGAAAAGGGAGGGTGAACAGCCAGTTGCCGTGGTGTACATTGGTACCAACGATATAGGTATAAAAAAGGGAT
This sequence comes from Pristiophorus japonicus, assembly GCF_044704955.1. Classification (NCBI taxonomy): domain Eukaryota; kingdom Metazoa; phylum Chordata; class Chondrichthyes; family Pristiophoridae; genus Pristiophorus; species Pristiophorus japonicus. The sequence continues at coordinate 185,961,641 of NC_091977.1, forward strand.
GAGGTCCTACAAGACGAATTGAAGGAGCTAGGAGCTAAATTAAAAGGTAGGACCTCAAAAGTAGTCATCTCTGGATTGCTACCAGTGCCACGTGTTAATCAGAGTAGGAATCGTAGGATAGCGCAGATGAATACGTGGCTTGAGCAGTGGTGCAGTAGGGAGGGATTCAAATTTCTGGGGCATTGGAACCAGTTAACATAGAAACATAGAAACATAGAAAATAGGTGCAGGAGTAGGCCATTCGGCCCTTCTAGCCTGCACCGCCATTCAATGAGTTCATGGCTGAACATTCAACTTCAGTACCCCATTCCTGCTTTCTCGCCATACCCCTTGATCCCCCTAGCAGTAAGGACCTCATCTAACTCCTTTTTGAATATATTTAGTGAATTGGCCTCAACAACTTTCTGTGGTAGAGAATTCCACAGGTTCACCACTCTCTGGGTGAAGAAGTTCCTCCGCATCTCGGTCCTAAATGGCTTACCCCTTATCCTTAGACTGTGACCCCTGGTTCTGGACTTCCCCAACATTGGGAACATTCTTCCTGCATCTAACCTGTCTAACCCCGTCAGAATTTTATATGTTTCTATGAGGTCCCCTCTCATTCTTCTGAACTCCAGTGAATACAAGCCCAGTTGATCCAGTCTTTCTTGATAGGTCAGTCCCGCCATCCCGGGAATCAGTCTGGTGAACCTTCGCTGCACTCCCTCAATAGCAAGAATGTCCTTCCTCAGGTTAGGAGACCAAAACTGTACACAATACTCCAGGTGTGGCCTCACCAATGCCCTGTACAACTGTAGCAACACCTCCCTGCCCCTGTACTCAAATCCACTTGCTATGAAGGCCAACATGCCATTTGCTTTCTTAACCGCCTGCTGCACCTGCATGCCAACCTTCAATGACTGATGTACCATGACACCCAGGTCTCTTTGCACCTCCCCTTTTCCTAATCTGTCACCATTCAGATAATAGTCTGTCTCTCTGTTTTTACCACCAAAGTGGATAACCTCACATTTATCCACATTATACTTCATCTGCCATGCATTTGCCCACTCACCTAACCTATCCAAGTCGCTCTGCAGCCTCACAGCATCCTCCTCGCAGCTCACACTGCCACCCAACTTAGTGTCATCCGCAAATTTGGAGATACTACATTTAATCCCCTCATCTAAATCATTAATGTATAGTGTAAACAGCTGGGGGAGGTGGGACCAGTACAAACCGGACGGTCTGCACCTGGGCAGGACCAGAACCAATGTCCGAGGGGGAGTGTTTGCTAGTGCTGTTGGGGAGGAGTTAAACTAATATGGCAGGGGGATGGGAACCAATGCAGGGAGACAGAGGGAAACAAAAAGGAGACAAAAGCAAAAGACAGAAAGGAGATGAGTAAAAGTGGAGGGCAGAGAAACCCAAGGCAAAAAACAAAAAGGGCCACTGAATATAAAGGGGCTGCAGGAGGGGTCAAAACAAAAAATCATGGTTTAAAAACTCGGATTAAAACACTCTACCTAAATGCACGCAGCATTCGAAATAAAGTAAATGAGTTGACGGCACAAATCATTACAAATGGGTATGATTTGGTGGCCATTACAGAAACATGGTTGCAGGGTGGCCAAGACTGGGAATTAAACATACAGGGGTATCTGATAGACAAGAAGGGAAAGGAGGTGGGGTAGCTCTTTTAATAAAGGATGATATCAGGGCAGTTGTGAGAGACGATATTGGCTCGAATTAACAAAATGTTGAATCATTGTGGGTGGAGATTAGAGATAGTAAGGGGAAAAAGTCACTGGTGGGCGTAGTTTATAGGCCCCCAAATAATAACTTCACGGTGGGGCGGGCAATAATCAAGGGAATAATGGAGGCATGTGAAAAAGAAACGGCAGTAGTCATGGGGGATTTTAACCTACATATCGATTGGTCAAATCAAATCGCACGGGGTAGCCTGGAGGAGGAATTCATAGAATGCATACGGGATTGTTTCTTAGAACAGTATGTTACAGAACCTACAAGGGAGCAAGCTATCTTAGGTCTGGTCCTGTGTAATGAGACAGGAAAAATAAACGATCTCCAAGTAAAAGATCCTCTCGGAATGAGTGATCACAGTATGGTTGAATTTGTAATACAGATTGAGGGTGAGAAAGTTGTGTCTCAAACAATCGTACTATGCTTAAACAAAGGGGACTACAGTGGGATGAGGGCAGAGTTGGCTAAAGTAGACTGGAAACACAGACTAAACAGTGGCACAATTGAGGAACAGTGGAGGACTTTTAAGGAGCTCTTTCATAGTGCGCAACAAAAATATATTCCAGTGAAAAAAGAAGGGCGGTAAGAGTAGGGATAACCAGCTGTGGATAACCAAGGAAATAAAGGAGAGTATCAAATTAAAGAACAATGCGTATAAGGTGGCCAAAGTTAGTGGAAAACTAGAAGAATGGGAAAATTTTAAAGAACAGCAAAGAATGACTAAAAAAGCAATAAAGAAAGGAAAGATAGATTACGAAGGTAAACTTGCGCAAAACATAAAAGCAGATAGTAAAAGCTTTTACCGATATATAAAACGGAAAAGAGTGACTAAAGTAAATGTTGGTCCCTTAGAAGATGAGAAGGGGGATTTAATAATGGGAAATGTGGAAATGGCTGAGACCTTAAACAATTATTTTGCTTCGGTCTTCACAGTGGAAGATACAAAAACCATGCCAAACATTGCTGGTCACAGGAATGTGGGAAGGGAGGACCTTGAGACAATCACTATCACGAGGGGGGTAGTGCTGGACAGGCTAACGGGACTCAAGGTAGACAAGTCCCCTGGTCCTGATGAAATGCATCCCAGGGTATTAAAAGAGATGGCGGAAGTTATAGCAGATGCATTCGTTATAATCTACCAAAATTCTCTGGACTCTGGGGAGGTACCAGCGGATTGGAAAGCAGCTAATGTAACGCCTCTGTTTAAAAAAGGGGGCAGACAAAAGGCAGGTAACTATAGGCCGGTTAGTTTAACATCTGTAGTGGGGAAAATGCTTGAAACTATCATGAAGGAAGAAATAGCGGGACATCTAGATAGGAATAGTGCAATCAAGCAGACGCAGCATGGATTCATGAAGGGGAAATCATGTTTAACTAATTTACTGGAATTCTTTGAGGATATAATGAGCATGGTGGATAGAGGTGTACCGATGGATGTGGTGTATTTAGATTTCCAAAAGGCATTTGATAAGGTGCCACACAAAAGGTTACTGCAGAAGATAGAGGTATGCGGAGTCAGAGGAAATGTATTAGCATGGATAGAGAATTGGCTGGCGAACAGAAAGCAGAGAGTCGGGATAAATGGGTCCTTTTCGGGTTGGAAATCAGTAGTTAGTGGTGTGCCACAGGGATCGGTGCTGGGACCACAACTGTTTACAATATACATGGATGACCTGGAAGAGGGGACAGAGTGTAGTGTAACAAAATTTGCAGATGACACAAAGATTAGTGGGAAAGCAGGTTGTGTAGAGGACACAGAGAGGCTGCAAAGAGATTTGGATAGGTTAAGCGAATGCTAAGGTTTGGCAGATGGAATACAATGTCGGAAAATGTGAGGTCATCCACTTGGGAAAAAAACAGGAAAAGGGAATATTATTTGAATGGGGAGAAATTGCAACATGCTGAGGTGCAGAGGGACCTGGGGGTCCTTGTGCATGAATCCCAAAAAGTTAGTTTGCAGGTGCAGCAGGTAATCAGGAAGGCGAATGGAATGTTGGCCTTCATTGCGAGAGGGATGGAGTACAAAAGCAGGGAGGTCCTGCTGCAACTGTATAGGGTATTGGTGAGGCCGCACCTGGAGTACTGCGTGCAGTTTTGGTCACCTTACTTAAAGAAGGATATACTGGCTTTGGAAGGGGTACAGAGACGATTCACTAGGCTGATTCCGGAGATGAGGGGGTTACCTTATGATGATAGATTGAGCAGACTGGGTCTTTACTCGTTGGAGTTCAGAAGGATGAGGGGTGATCTTTTAGAAACATTTAAAATAATGAAAGGGATCGACAAGATAGAGGCAGAGAGGTTGTTTCCACTGGTGGGGGAGACTAGAACTAGGGGGCACAGCCTCAAAATACGGGGGAGCCAATTTAAAACCGAGTTGAGAAGGAATTTCTTCTCCCAGAGGCTTGTGAATCTGTGGAATTCTCTGCCCAAGGAAGCAGTTGAGGCTAGCTCATTGAATGTATTCAAATCACAGATAGATAGATTTTTAACCAATAAGGGAATTAAGGGTTACGGGGAGCGGGCGGGTAAGTGGAGCTGAGTCAACGGCCAGATCAGCCATGATCTTGTTGAATGGCGGAGCAGGCTCGAGGGGCTAGATGGCCTACTCCTGTTCCTAATTCTTATGTTCTTATGTTCTTATGGCGCTGAAGAACATCTTTGTATTGTGAGTTTCAGCATAATGTTCCACTTCCTCTGCTTTCGTCTGCCACCATTTATCTTGCATCTGGCGAAGGTCTCTTTGTGCTTTGCTCTACATTTGTCTGTAGCGGTCCCTCTTGGAAATTTGCCATTCTAGATATGCTTTTTTCTTTTCATCCAGCGTCTTGCAGATCTCAACATTGTTTTCATCGAACCAGTCTTGGTGTACCTTCTTTTTAAGTCCAAGAGTTGTCTTTGCTGAGTCTGTCACCATCTGTTTGAGCTTTGTCCACTTCTGTGTGGTGTTGCCGATGAACGGTCCGTGAGACATCAGCCTGTTATCGAGGTCATCCTGGAACTGCTCACGGTAGCACTGATGTTTCAGCCTAGCTGTGTTAAAGGTACTTCTGCTCGGTTTTGGACGCTTGTGCTGAAGTGGAGCAATGTACAGCTGGAGGGTGGATCTGACTAGACGGTGATCTGTCCAGCATTCTGCTCCCCGCATGGCTCTTGTGATTTTTACATCCTTGATGTCTCACCTTCTTACAATGACATGGTCTATCATGTGCCATTGCTTAGACCTGGGGTGCATCCAAGTTGTTTTGTACTTGTCGGCCTGCCTGAATAGAGTATTTGTAATAGTCAAGTCGTTCTCCGCACTCATGCTCAAGAGGAGGAGGCCATTACTGTTTAATTTTTCTGTGCCGTGCTGTCCAATGACTCCCTTCCAGTGCTTGCTGTCTTTTCCAACTCGTGCGTTGAAATCACCCAGGATGATCAACTTGTTCCCAGCAGGCGTGGACCTGACCAGCCTGTCTAGATCTTCATAGAACCTCTCTTTCATCTCATCGGGATTTGGAAGGGTAGGTGCATAAGCACTTATAATGGTGATGTGACACTTGGCATTCAGGGGGAAACGCAGTTTCACAAGTCTTTCGCTAATCCCTTCAGGCAGATTCGGAAACTGTTGCATAAGAGAAGTCTTCACTGCTATGCCAATTCCATGGATCCTATTCTCATTCTCTGCCTTGCCTTTCCAATAGAAGGTGTAGCCGCTACCTAGTTCACTCACACAGCTCTCCTCTGCAAATCTTGTCTCACTCAGAACCGCTATATCGATGTTATAACGCTGCAGCTCTCTTGCAATAAGGGCAGTCCTTCTTTCCGGCCTTGTAGTGTCTCTGTCTATGAGTGTGTGAACGTTCCATTGTCTGAGAAGAAGTTTTCTCGTGTTATGACGTTTTCGACTGTTGCTGTATTTTCAACCGCAGAATGGGTTGAGCTGCCAGCCGCTGGAATACAGGTCAGTTAATGAAAGGGCAGGCAATGTTTGGGCCACCTTTTCTAGGCCCCTCCCTTATAAAGGGTGAGCAGTGCTGTCCTAAAGAGGGCTGCTCAGTCACCTGGGGTGCTGCCGGGTTCCTCTGCTGCCCTGGATACAGAGTCAAATGACCACTTGCCCGCAGGCCGCCTATGTGCAGGTCTGAGGCTACGACTCCCAGTGATCACCTCCACCTGTCACTTCGCCCCTCCCCCATCGCCGCAGGACTTGGTATGTTGGATGATGGTTAGCTCAAACCTGTGCATAGATGCTTTTAAAGTGGGAAGGCCGGTGCACAGGGGCAGTCCCACTCTCTCCTCCGCAGAAGCCGGGTTTCAGTGACCCAAGATTTGGTACAACTGAAGACTTCGTTGGCTGCAGTGGATGACCATGACGTCTTTTGTGCTCTGCCACTCCACAGTGCATTGCTGTTCCACCTTCATGGCCGTTGGATCAAACTTGATTTCCTCCGTCCAATCCACCGCAACAGACTTCACATGCTGGGGTGAGCAGGTCCCGAAAGTCACCGAGGGATAATACCCATCGGCTACCCTCATCTGGTTTAGCCTGCCTATCAAAGCAGTTTACCGGGGTGTGGCCGCTGTGCATACTACAGCTACTTGGAGCCACAGATGGGAGTTGGATGCCAGGTGGGGACCAAGGCAGAGAAACTACTCCGAAGAGCACTACAAGTCCACTGTCAGAGGTGCTACCCCTCCCAGACACCCCAGATACCCCTACAACCCTATTCCTTTCTGCCTGATCAACAAAGTGCATAATTGGATCATTTAGGGACTAAACGAAGCCTATTAATTAACACTTTATTAAACCTTCAAGCTAAGTTCCATTGATGTATTTCTGGAATCACCTGATTTTGGCTAAAATATGTTGCCATTGGCAGAAATTCGACTTTTAATAATTTGAAACCTTGTTATATCAGCCTTACTACAAGGTAAACACATGTGAATATATAAATTCAAGTACAGGTTGAACCTCTCTTTCCAGCACTCTCGGGACCTGGCCTGTGCCGGATAAGGGATTTTGCCGGACGAGGGGAGGTCACATTAAATTGGATGGTACAGGTACTGAGCAAGGGGCTATCGGGGCTGGCTGGCTTGGGGCTGGGAGTGCGGCAAAATTGAAAGAAGTACAAGTAAATCGCTGTTTCACCTGGAAGAAGTATTTGGAAGAAGTCTGTGCTATTGTTAGCTCCACACCAGTACAATACAATCCCATTTCTCTGCTCTTTCCCATACGTTTTATTATTTGTCATCAAATTGCACCTAAATCACGTAGTTTGATTGTGGTAGTTTGCCAACTGCCAAAATCCACCATGACACACACCACCCGCAAAATGTCAGTCGAAGCAATGCTTTAAAGGAGAATGAAAAGTTTCCTGTACTAAGTATTGCAGTCCCTACTCTCGCTCGATGTGACTTTTATGGGTTCAGGTGCCCTCACTTTAGTCTGCAAAATATTTGAAAGCACTGACTCCCATTGAAATCAATGGAATCAATTTATTGTGTATGGACTGTTCCCATAATCTATGCTAATTCAAAAAGAGTGTGAAAACCGAAAATGGCAAATGTCTGTGAGGCTGAAAACATCCTATTAAACGAGGCGATCTCTGAATAGGGAGGAGATATTGAGCTAATTTTTGTTCTTTTTATTGTGTTTAGTAATTACTTCCCCCAGCCATAATTCCTCCTTAAAGGAAGTAAAACTCATTGAGGCTCAGATGACACTAATCTACCCTATGTCTAATCTGCTCTGTCATCGCCATCAACGTTGCCCCAAAACAGCGATGGCGACAGAAGCAATGCCACAGGAAAATCAACACTGAGGCACTCAAAGATGCTGCTAAGATAGTGCTATTCAGCCAGCGCCTCGCTACCAACCTGACGATTCCCAGTGACCCAGAGACACAGAGTGCCCACAGCGCCTGGTCTGCCCTCAAGGCCTCCATAATTAGCACCTGTGAAGAAACGCTCGGTCACACGACCAGGAAACACCAAGACTGGTTTGACGAGTATGACCAGGAGATCCAGGAGCTAATAACCCCCAAGTGCAAGACATTCTTGAACTGGAAACAGCAACTCAATTCAAGAGCAAGAAAGCAACTCTACAGATATCTGAAGGCCGAGGTCCAACAGAAAACCCGCGAGCTAAAGAATGGAGAAAGCACAGGAGATTCTGCAGCTAGCCGACAACCACGACGTGCGAGGATTCTTCAGCGCAGTCAAGACCACCTACGGCCCAAGCACCCAAGGCCCTGCCACACTGCTGGCCAAGAACGGAGAGATACTCATCAAGGACAGAGAGGCAGTCAGTGCCCTCTGGAAGGAGCATTTCGAAGATCTCCTGCACCGAGACTCTGTCTTCGACATGAGTGTCCTCGACTCCATCCCACAGCATCCCACCCACCACCACCTCAGCACAACCCCAGCCCGACATGAGGTAGAAAAGGTCATCCAACAACTGAAGACCAACAAGACATCAGGAGCAGATGGAATCCCCGCCGAAGCACTAAACCGTGGTGGAGAAGCACTATTGCCATGAATTCATGATCTCATTTCTCTTATCAGGAAGGAGAGCATACCAGGAGACCTCAGAGACGCCGTAATCGTGATCATTTTCAAGAAGGGTGACAAGTCCGTCTGCGGAAACTACAGAGGAGTCTCCTTGCTATCGGCCACAGGGAAAATCATCACAAGAATCCTCCTCAATCACCTTCTCCCTGTGTCCGAAGAGTTCCTCTCAGAGCTGCAATGCGGATTCCGCCTACTAAGGGGCACAATGGACATGATCTTCACCGCGCAGAAAATACAAGAGAAATGCAGGGAGCAGCACCAACCCTTGTACATGGCCTTCTTTGAACTCACAAAGGCTTTCAACACTTTCAACCATGAGGGATTATGGAACGTTCTCCTCCGATTCGGCTGCCCTCAAAAGTTTGTCACCATCCTCCGCCTGCTTCACGATGACATGCAAACCATGATCCTTACCAATGGATCCACCACAGACCCAATTCACGTTCAGACCGGGGTCAAACAAGGCTGTATCATTGTACCAATGCTCTTCTCGATCTTCCTTGCTGCAATGCTCCATCTCACCCTTGGCAAGCTCCCTGCTGGAGTGGAGCTAAATTACAGGACAAATAGGAATCTGTTCAACCTCCGCCGCCTCCAGGCCAGATCCAAGGTCGTCCCTTGCATCTGCGCACACTCGGAGGCTGAACTCCAAGCTGTTATGTATGTAAACCTGTAATTACCATGTCTAACCACCAGAGGGCTTATCCCCTGGAGTACCAAGGGATCCCACAATCCCTTGGGAGCATCTGTATATAAGGAGGCCTCACAGGCTGGAGAGGCACTCTAAGATCTGCAATAAAGGACTACGGTCACACTTACTTTGAGCTTGCAGTATCTAGTCTGACTCTTTATTCAAGACATAACAACTGGTGATGAGATACAGATGACGAACCCCAACACAACAATGCAGAGAACTGTGGGCACCCTGGAGAAATTTTCGGAGGGAGATGATTGGAAAACCTTCCTGGAGCGACTCTACCAACCTTCCCTCGCCAGACAGCACTATCCCTCGGTTATCAAAATCCATGATGAGGCCTTGGACAACGTGGACCATTTTCTACACCTTGGGAGCAGACATCGATGATGAAGTCCAACACCACCTTCAGTGTGCCAGTGCAGCCTTTGGCCGCCTGAGGAAGAGAGTATTTGAAGACCAGGACCTCAAACCCGGCTCCAAGCTCATGGTCTACAGAGCAGTAGTGATACCTGCCCTCCTATATGGCTCAGAGACATCGACTATGTACAGCAGGCACCTCAAAACACTGGAGAAGTACCATCAATGCTGCCTCCGCAAGATCCTGCAAATCTATTGGCAGGATAGGTGCACCAACATCAATGTTCTTACTCAGGCCAACGTCCAACATCCCCAACATTGAAGTATTGACCATGCTTGACCAGCTCCATTGGACGGGCACATCGTCCACATGCCTAATACGAGACTCCCAAAACAAGTGCTCTACTCGGAGCTTCGACACGGCAAACAAGCCCCAGGTGGGCAGAGGAAACACTTTAAGGACAACCTCAAAGCCTCCTTGAAAAAGTGCAACATCCCCACCGACACCTAGGAATCCCTGACCCAAGACTGCTCAAAGGGGAGGAAAAGCATCTGGGAAGGAGCCAAACACCTCGAGTCTCTTCGCCAAGAGCAAGCTGAAGCCAAGCGTCGACAGCGGAAGGAGCGTATGGCAACCCAGGCACCCCACCCACCTGTTCCTTCAACCACCGTCTGCCCCACCTGTGACGGAGACTGTAGGTCCCGCATTAGACTCTTCAGTCACCTGAGAACTCATTTTTAGTGTGGAAGCAAGTCACCCTCGACTCCGAGGGACTGTCTAAGAGAGAAGAGAGAGACATGACCTTGGCTTTCATGGTTTATGTAGACATCTAAAGCTCCTTATGTATTATTGCCTTGTAACATACAATATTATCCCATTTACATTGCAATGATTGTACACAGAATATTAACATTGGCAATATATTGTACATTTCTGGAAGCAAATAATTTTTATTACATGTAATTGCTGGAATTAGAAAGCAAAAATAAAGAAAGTGAGTTTGAAGGAGAGAAGAAACAAGCAGGAAAAAGGGTAATAAAACAAATTTAATGGCGCTTTGTCTAAATGCACGTAGCATTTGTAACAAAATCGATGAGTTGACGGCACAAATTGAGACAAATGGGTATGATCTGATAGCCATTACAGAGACGTGGTTGCAAGGTGACCAGGACTGGGAATTAAATATTCAGGGGCATCTGACAATCCGGAAGGACAGACAGAAAAGAAAAGGAGGTGGGGTAGCTCTATTGATAAAAGATGGAAGCACTACAATACTGAGAAACGATATATGCTCAAAGGATCAGGATGTTGAAACAGTTTGGTTGGAGATAAGGAACAATAAGGGGAAAAAGTCATTGGTGGGCGTAGTGTATAGGACCCCTAACAATAGCAACTCTGTTGGTCGGAGCATAAACCAGGAAATAGTGGGGGCTTGTAAAAAGGGAACTGTTATGTCTTGAGTAAAGAATTTGACCAGATACTGTAAGCTTAAAATAATTTGTGACCATAGTCCTTTATTGCAGGTCTCCAGAGTGCCTCTCCAGCCTCGGAGGCCTCCTTATGTACAGGTGCTCCCAAGGGATTGTGGGATCCCTTGGGACTCCATGGGGATGAGCCCTCTGGTGGTTAAACAAAGTATTTACAGCTTTACATATATAACAACACTCCCCCCCCCCCGGCCAAAGTCAATAGTGTAACTATTTACAATGTGAGTCGATCTGGGGCCTTCCTTTCCCTGGTTGATCGTCTCGGTGCAAATGCTGGTTTTGGTGAGTCGTTTGTTGGGTCCTCGCTGGGCTGCTGCGCAGCTGGCGTTGCAAGGCTGCTGGGTGTGGTGAGTCCTGCTGGGCTGCTGGGGCTGATGGGTTCTGCTTCATGGTCAACCGTTGGGTCGGTTGCCACTTGTGTGTGTGTTGGGGGCCGAAAAAGGTAGAGTCTATTGTGGGTTGTTCTGGATAGTCCGTGAATCTGAGTTTGGTTTGGTCCAAGTGTTTTCGCCAGGTGAGTCTATTTGAAAGTTTGACCAGAAACATCCTACACCCCTCTTTGGCCACGACAGTGCTGGGAAGCTACTTGGGACCTTGTCCATAGTTCAACACAAATACAGGATCATTCATCTCAATTTCGCGTGACATATTTGCGCGATCATGATATGTATTCTGTTGAAGCCGCCTGCGCTCTACCTGTTTGTATAGATCAGGGTGGACTAATGAGAGCCTTGTCTTAAGTGCCCTTTTCATGAGCAGTTCAGCGGGGGGCACCCCAGTGAACGAGTGGGGTCTTGTGCGGTAACTAAGCATGACTCGGGATGGGCGAGTCTACAGTGAGCCTTCAGTTACCCTCTTCAAGCTCTGCTTGATTGTTTGAACTGCTCACTCTGCCTGACCATTGGATGCTGGTTTAAACGGGGCAGATGTGACATGTTTGATCCCATTGCGAGTCATGAACTTTTTGAACTCGGTACTGGTGAAGCACAACCCATTGTCACTCACAAGGACATCAGGCAGGCCGTGCGTGGCAAACATGGCCCGCAGGCTTTCAATGGTAGCAGCGGATGTGCTAGCCGATATTATCTCACATTCAATCCATTTGAAGTACGCATCTACAACCACAAAGAACATTTTTCCCAAGAATGGACATGGACCCTGGACCACGGTTTGGAGGGCCAGGACCATAAACTTAGTGGTGCCTACCTGGGTGCATTGCTTAACTGGGAACATGTGTTGCATTGCTTAACTGGGAACTATGGACAAGGTCACAAGTGGCTTCCCGGTACTGTCGTGGCCAAAGAGGGGAGTAGGGTGTTTCTGGTCAAACTTTCAAATAGACTCACCTGGCGAAAACACTTGGACCAAACCTGGGTGGGTACTGTGGAGGTCACTAATGAAAGTGTCCCTGCCCTTTTTTGGCACCACTACCCGAATACCCCATAGGATGCAGTCTGCCTGTATAGACATTTCATCTCTGCACCGCGGGTATGGCTTTATTTCTTCCTGCATCTCTAACGGGACACTAGACCAACTCCCAACTCCCGTGGAGCACACAGTTTTTTACTAAGGATAGTAAGGGGTCCTGGTTCGTCCAGGTTCTAATCTGTCGGACGGTAACAGGTGATTGCTCACTCTCGAATGCTTCCATTACCATAACTAAATCTGAAGGCTGTGCCATCTCCACCCCTGTGGTGTACAATGGCAGCCTACTGAGAGCATCGGCACAGTTTTCTGTGCCTGGACTGTGGCGGATGGTGTAGTTGTATGCAGACAATGTGAGCGCCCATCTCTGGATGCGGGCCGATGCATTCATATTGTTCCCCTTACTTTCAGAAAAGAGGGATATAAGTGGCTTATGGTTGGTTTCCAATTCAAACTTGAGCCCAAACAGATATTGATGCATTTTCTTTACCCCATAAATACACGCTAACGCTTCTTTTTTGATCATGCTGTAGGCCCTCTCAGCCTTAGACAGACTTCTGGATGTATAAGCAACCGGTTGCAATTTCCCAGATTCATTAGCTTGTTGCAATACACACCCGACACCATATGACGACGCATCACATGGATCATACAACACAAGCAATTTGTTTGAGCATAACAGTTTCCTAGCTTTCTCAAATGCATTTTCTTGGCTTTTACCCCATACCCATTCATCTCCTTTTCGCAGTAAAGAGTGCAGTGGTTCGAACAGAGTGCTAAGACGCGGTAAGAAGTTACCAAAGTAGTTCAGGAGTCCTAGAGACGATCGCAGCTGCGTCACGTTCTGTGGTCTCAGTGCGTTTTTGATTGCCTCCGTCTTCGAATTGGTGGGCCTGATGCCGTCTGCCACGATTCTTCTTCACAGGAACTCCTCTTCGGGTGCCAGGAAAATGCACTTCGAGCATTTTAACCTGAGCCCCACACAATTAAGCTGACTAAGAACCTCCTCCAGGTTCTGCAGGTGCTCAACGGTGTCCCGACCTGTAACCAAGATGTCGTCCTGGAAGACCACGGTATGCGGGACTGACTTCAGCAAGCTTTCCATGTTCCTCTGGAATATCGTCACGGCCGATCGAATCCCAAATGGGCACCTGTTGTAAATGAAGAGATCTTTGTACGTGTTGATGTAGGTGAGGACCTTCGATGATTCCTCCAGCTCCTGCGTCATGTAGGCTGAGGTCAAGTCCAGCTTTGTGAACATTTTTCCTCCCGCCAGTGTCACAAATAGGTTGACTGCCTTTGGTAGCGGGTATTGATCCTGCAGGGAGAAACGATTGATAGTTACTTTGCAATCACCACAGATTCTGACGGTACCGTCTTCCTTGAGGACCGGAACAATCGGACTGGCCCATTCATTGAATTCGATAGGCGAAATGATGCTCTCTCGTTGCAGCCAGTCCAGCTCGATCTCCACCCTTTCTCTCATCATGTACGGTACCACTCTCGCCTTGTGATGGATGGATCGCGCCCCCAGAATCAAATGGATCTGCACTTTTGCTCCTTGGAACTTCCTGATGCCTGGTTCGAACAGTGAGGGGAACTTGTTTAGGACCTGAGCGCATGAAGTGTCGTCCCAGTTCCAGCGTATCATTCCCAGCCATCTCCTGCCGAACAGCATGGGGCCATCGCCCGGTACCACCCAGAATGGTAAATTGTGCACCGCTCCATCATAGGAGACCATTATGGTAGCACTGCCGATTACGGGAATTTGTTCCTTTGTGTATGTTCTCAGTTTAGTACGAATGGGAGTCAGGACTGACCTTGAGGCCTTGCTGCACCACAATTTATCAAAAATCTTTTTGCTCATTATGGACTGGCTCGTGCCCGTGTCCAGCTCCATTGACACTGGGAGTCCATTTAATTCAACCTTCACCATTAACGGGGGACACTTAGTGGTAAATGTGTGCACCCCATATACCTCTGCCTCCTCAGTCTGAGGCTCTGGTTTGTCGTGATCCACAGTGGATCTGTCCTCCTCTGCAACATGGTGGTTTGCAGAATTAGCAGGTTTTGCAGCTCGCCTGCACATAAGTCGGAGGTGTCCCATTGTTCCACAGCCCTTGCAAACGAATCCTTTGAAGCGGCTTGAATGTAAACGATGATCACCTCCGCAGCGCCAACAAGGTGTTAATGGTCTTGTATTCACCACCCTTGATGGTGGACTCTGAGACATCTGTGGACGTGCAGCTGCAGGCATGTGAGTCCTGCCCTGTACGTTACGATTCAAAAACAACATTACGTTGTTCACAGTACTTGCAACAGCACTCGTGTGCTGAGAGATTTGTTTGGTATTGTCACTGGTGACGATGAACGCCTGGGCTATCGCTATGGTTTTACTCAAGGTTGGGGTCTCTACAGTCAAAAGTTTGCGAAGTATTACTTCATGTCCAATGCCAAGTACAAAGAAGTCCCTTAGCATGTGCTCCAAGTGTCCCTCAAATTCGCAATGCCTGCAAAGCGCCTTAGCCGGCGACGTAGCTTGCCACTTCCTGGCCTTCAGACCTCTTGTACGTGTAGAACCGGTATCTCCCCATCAGAAGCTTTCCTTCGGCTTTAGATGCTCCCGGACCAGTGTGCACAAATCATCGTACGACTTCTCTGTGGGTTTCGCTGGAGCGAGCAGATTTTTCATGAGGCCATACGTTGGTGCCCCACAAACGGTGAGGAGGGCCGCCCTTCGTTTGGTAGCATTCGCTTCTCCTTCCAGCTCAATGGCCATGTAGTATTGGTCGAGTCGCTCCACGAAGGTTTTCCAATCATCTCCCTCCAAAAATTTCTCCAGGATGCCCACAGTTCTCTGCATTGTTGCGGTGGGGTTTGTCATCTGTATCTCGTCACCAGTTGTTATGTCTTGAGTAAAGAATCTGACCAGATACTGTAAACTTAAAGTAATGTGTGACCATTGTCCTTTATTGCAGGTCTCCAGGGTGCCTCTCCAGCCTCTGAGGCCTCCTTAGGGAGCTCCCAAGGGATTGTGGGATCCCTTGGGACTCCAGGGGATGAGCCCTCTGGTGGTTAAACAAGGCAGTTACAGGTTTACATATATAACAGGAACAGCAATAATCATGGGTGATTTTAACCTCCATATTGATTGGACAAATCAAATTGGTCAGGGTAGCCTTGAGGAAGAGTTCACAGAGTGCATAAGGGATGGGTTCCTTGAGCAGTTTGTAATGGAACCAACCAGGGGGCAGGCTATCTTAGATCTGGTCCTGTGTAATGAGTCAGGATTAATAAACAATCTCCTAGTAAAGGATCTCCTTGGAATGAGTGAACATAGCATGATTGAATTTCAAATTCAGATGGAGGGTAAGAAAGTTGGATCTCTAACCAGCGTACTAAACTTAAATAAAGGCGACTATGAAGATACGAGGGCAGAGTTGGCTAAAGTGGACTGGGGAAACAGATTGAAGTGTTGGACGGTTGATGAACAGTGGTGTACATTTAAAGAGATATTTCACAATTCTCAAGAAAAATATATTCCAGTAAGGAGGAAAGGGTGCAAGAGAAAAGAAAGTCATCCATGGCTAACTAAAGAAATAAAGAACGGTATCTGATTAAAAACAAGGGCATACAAAGTGGCCAAAACTAGTGGGAGGACAGAAGATTGGGAAGCTTTTAAAACCCAGCAAAGAATGACTAAAAAAATGATTTAGGGCCCAACATTGGCCATGACTTGCATCAATTTTTTTGGAGTAAGTTGTTTTTTCTGGCGTAAGTTAGAAAATGCCATTTTCCCCAAAAAACTTGCTCCAGAGTAGGTCAGTTAGGTACGTTATTTTTTAGGTCAGTTTTTTTTTCAAAAGGGGCGTTCACAGACACTTACGACAGCTTTGGCCATTTATGCCATTTTGGCCAGCAAAAACGTACTCCAAATCCACTTAGGTCAGCGTATGTGGCCAGCTCTGAAAAACCTTGCAGGCAGTTAAGAAAAAGCAACGCACATTCAGCAAACATTAGGGCAGGGATAGGGGAGGTAAGGGAACTGGAGAGGACCTCAACAACCAAGCAGCAAACATTAAGGAAAAGCTCAAACCAATAAAATACAATTAAAAAAGAAGTAAATCCTACCTTATCTTTAAAACATGCCCGGAAAGGCAGCGGGCCGGCCTGTGCGTGAGGCCATTCGGCCTGGGATAGGGGAGGGAAGACGCACCGGAGAAGTGCGAGCTTGTGGACCGGAGAAGTTGCAGCTACTGGGTCTGCGCGTTTTGTCGGGTGTGGGGCGGGGGGGAGAGCCCGCCGAGCGACCAGAGAAGCTGCTGGTTCTGCGCGTTTCATCGGGATGGTGGGGGGGGGGGGGGGGGAAACGCCAGAGAGCTTTCATTCAGCACACCAGCTATTTAGATTGAGAGCTCTCCTGGCAGGCAAACAATTACAGCGGCGATGCTCTTTAAAAATGGCAGAGTGCCAAGTTTTCTCTCTATTGCGCATGCACGCATGTCGGGGCCGGCACCAGTGCGCCGACAAAGTTGCTTGCACAATGTTAGGCCCTAAGAAAGGGAAGATAGACTTTGAAAGTAAACTAGCACAAAATATAAAAACAGGAAGCAAGAGTTTTTATAGGTATATAAAACGAAAAAGAGTGGCTAAAGTAAATGTTGATCCCTTAGAGGACGAGACCGGGGAATGAGTAATGCGGAACATGGAGATGGCAGAATCTCTAAACAAGTATTTTATATCACTAACAATATTCCAACAGTGGATAGTCAAGGGGCTATAGGGGGGAAGGAACTTAACACAATCATAATCACTAAAGAGATGGTACTCAGTAAGATAATGGAACTAAAGGCAGATAAATCCCCTGGACCTGATGGCTTGCATCCTAGGGTCTTAAGAGAAGTAGCAGAAGGGATTGTGGATGCATTGGTTGTAATATACCAAAATTCCCTGGATTCTGGGGAGGTCCCAGCAGATTGGAAAACTGCAAATGTAACGCCCCTATTCAAAAAAGGAGGCAGACAAAAAGCAGGAAACTATGGACCAGTTAGCCTAACATCTGTGGTTGGGAAAATGTTGGAGTCCATTATTAAAGAAGCAGTAACAGGACAGTTGGAAAAGCAAAATTTGGTCAGGCAGGGTCAGCATGGATTTATGAAGGGGAAATCATGTTTGAAAAATTTGCTGGAATTCTTTGAGGATGTAACGAACAGGGTGGCTAAAGGGGAACCAGTGTATGTGGTGTATTTGGATTTCCAGAAGGCATTTGACAAGGTGCCACACAAAAGGTTACTGCACAAGATTAAAGTTCACGGGGTTGGGGGTAATATATTAACATGGATAGAAGATTGGCTAACAAACGGAAAACAGAGATTCAGTTAGCAATCAGTAATGAGTGGGGTGCTGCAGGGATCAGTGCTGGGACCCCAACTATTTACAATCTATATTAACAATGTGGAAGAAGGGACTGAGTGTAATGTAGCCAAGTTTGCTGACGATACAAAGATGGGAGGAAAAGCAACGTGTGAGGAGGACATAAAAAAGCTGGAAAAGGACATGGACAGGCTAAGTGAGTGGGCAAAATTAGGCAGATGGACAGTGTGAAGTCATGCACTTTGGCAGAAAAAATCAAAGAGCAAGTTATTATTTAAATGGAGAAAGATTGCAAAGTGTTGCAGTACAGCGAAACCTGGGGGTACTTGTGCATGAAAGAAGGATAGTATGCAGGTACAGCAAGTGATCAGGAAGGCCAATTGAATCTTGGCCTTTATTGCAAAGGGGATGGAGTATAAAAGCAAGGAAGTCTTGTTACAGCTGTACAGGGTATTGGTGAGGCCACACCTGGAATACTGCATGCAGTTTTGGTTTCCATATTTACGAAAGGATATGCTTGCTTTGGAGGCAGTTCAGAGAAGGTTCACTAGGTTGATTCTGGGAATGAGGGGGTTGACTTATGAGGAAAGGTTGAGTAGGTTGGGCCTCTACTCATTGGAATTCAGAAGAATGAGAGGTGATCTTATCGAAACGTATAAGATTATGAGGGGGCTTGACAAGGTGGATGCAGAGAGGATGTTTCCACTGATGGGGGAGACTAGAACTAGAGGGCATGATCTTAGAATAAGGGGCCGCCCATTTAGAACTGAGATGAGGAGAAATTTCTTCTCTCAGAGGGTTGTGAATGTGTGGAATTCGCTGCCTTAGAAAGCTGTGGAAGCTGGGACATTAAATAAATTTAAGACAGAAATAGACAGTTTCTTAAACGATAAGGGGATAAGGGGTTATGGGGAGCGGTCAGGGAAGTGGAGCTGAGTCCATGATCAGATCAGCCATGATCTTATTGAATGGCGGAGCAGGCTCGAGGGATCATATGGCCTACTCCTGCTCCTATTTCTTATATTCTTATGACAAAAAGATTTTTTATATTATACAATGCACTTTAAAACAGAGTATTTTTTTGACAAAAATGTTTTTCTGCAAAACCTTATTCTCTTGTAACATGAGTGTTAAAACGAGTGATTTCCAATTGAGGCATCTTTTTGCAGATCTCACCTGTAATTGCTAACAGCACAGGATCAGCATATGAATCCTTTCCCAGCAGCGCAATTGGGAGAGGATTCTGTGCATTGCAGAATAAATGAATGTTAGCAGCTAAAAACAAAACAAAATCTTTGGCTTACAGAAAGCAGCCTGAAGTGTAACATGAAATTTGTCAAATATTTAATGATTAGTGAACTGATCATTACATGATGAGGTCACTTGTGAGCTATGATTTAAATCCCATTGTTTGATATATTACATAGAGCATCAGGAGAAGTAGGACCTTCCAGTTACATCATGAAAATGATATAGTCCATTCATATCATTACTATCACAAGACATTTCTATAACCCTGAGCACTCAAAGTAAAAAAATACAATTTAAGCATGTCTTCTATTAACAGTCTTATATTCAAATCTGCATAGACAAATGTTGTGCCGAATTATAAATTATATAATTGGATTGGACACCAAAGCCCAGTTGTTAATCCCATCACTGCACCCACGTCACTGAAACGCCCTGGCCGTGACAAGGCCAGGTTAATGGGGGCGATTCTTAACTCGTCGGTTCGGTAGTATGAGAGGGGAGGATACATGGGTCAAACCTGTAAGGAAGGAGCGGCCGGGACGAGGCTCTGGCCTCTCCTGTGGGGAGGGAAAATAATCAGTGATGTTTTCCCTGGGTGGCACCTCCCACCTCATAGTCTCCAGCTAGAGGAAAACAAGGTAGAGATAAAACTGCAAGGTGTCTGCTCAGCTTCCTAATAGAAAGGCTGTGAGTTCGGGTGAGCTAAACCAATGGGGCAAATTAGATAAAATTACATTTTAAAAAGAGATAAAAATATATCTTGCCCCCACCCCCAAAACAAACTGGACGGGTGCATTTGGACTATAATAGTGGGAGAGAGGAATGGTAACATTAAGTCACCCTACACTGTAATGTCTCCGCCAATAAGACTCTCCCACTACAAACTACAAAATACCCCAAAGGACACGAGAGAATAAAACTCATCACTTGATTACAAATATTCAGAACGGTATCATAGGAAAAACTAACTTGAAATAATGTTATTGCGCTTGGTCTTTCTGATCTATAAGACTTCAATCTTTCTCTTTCCTGTTGACCAATGTTCAGCATTCGATCAGATGGGATCGGGAGAGCACCAGAACGCCCAGCACTGCCACTTCTTTTAAGACCTTAGGATGCAAGCCATTAGGTCCGGGGACTTGTCCCCCTTTAATCCCATTATTTTACCTAGTACTACTTCTTTCGTGATAGTGCCTCATCGTGGATCCCCTGAACCCAACGGCTGGGGTTTTATTGAGCCTTGTGAACACCACATGACTGGCTAAGCCACTCCCAACTCACAGCTCTACAACTATTTTGGTAGAAACTTTAATTCAAGTGTCCCTTTTTTTTTTGAGAGCACCAAAAACCACAACTTAACAATTGAACATAAAAGGGAACCTTTGTCAAATCAAATCCCGGTTGAAATGATGCACTCCAGTCCCTCTGTCGCCCAACTCTTCCGGAAGGCCGTGAGCGTACTGGTGGACATCACATGCTCCATCTCCAAGGACACCCTGGCTCGAATGTAACCGCGGAAGAGAGGCAGGCAATCGGGCTGAACGACCCCCTCGAGCGGTTAATGGCCACCTTGGCCAGGCCCAGCAGCAGTCGTCGAGGAGGCCTTGCAACCTGTCCGCTCCGCTCCGCACAGGGTGCCCAAAGATCAGGAGTGTGGGACTTAAGTGCAACCAGAATTTGAAGAGCAGCCCCTTCAAATATTGGAAGGGGGGGCTGCAACCTCCACATTCCACATATACATGGAACACAGACTCCTCTACAACTCTTTTGTTTCAAAACAAAATAATAATTAACTCAAGTGCCCACTGATCTGGGGTGGTTTTGATCCATCGATTTCTGGGTTATGGGCCCAGCACGCTTCTGCTGCACCACCCAGCACTACCAACACAGGACATATTTGAGCAACTGAATTGGTGCGATTATATTTGAAGGCCGCCTCTCCCAAAGATGAATAGGGGCGAGTTTGTGTTCTTAAAACCAAAACATAACACGCCTCCGACCTTTCGAGAACTGGTTACGCGGAATCTGCCCAAGCTGCTTTGGCTGCTTTATTTGAGACAATAGCGCCGCTTGCCGCAATCACAACCCTAACAGCTCTTTCCTCAATAAAACACTAGCGTTCGCAGCAATCGCGACCCGTGCATTTGGCTAGGCACACAATAATTAAGCAGGAATCCTTGCATTTTGTTTCGGAAGGGAATAAGTCCTTTCTTGAGAAAATCGTATGGTAGAGAGAGAAGTTACTACACGGGTGCTTATTTGACAAGTTCGTTCTTGGAGAATATTGCCAACCTTAAAGGGGAGTTTAATGAAAAGTGCGTTTGTAAGAGGCGTCGCAGTCTTCTCTCAAAGGGTGCACTGTGCTGAAATATGAAGCGATTTCCTCTTACTGGGCAGACTGAACCTTAAACCTCACTTATTATTAGCGCTGACTTTTGAAATATGTTTGGCGGTGTTTTTTTGGTAGAAACACTACATTAAACTGCCGTGCTATTAAACATAGGAGCCCAGTTACATCCCTGGGTAAATAAGGGAAAAAATGACAGCCCACACACTGTGACAGCCAGGGTATCCTGCGTTAATCATCGAACCCACACAACCCCGCCCGTTGTCAGTTTATGGAACCGACTCAGAATAAACAGGCGGGAGGGGAGAAAAGTCACGTCAAAACCACGTTTGAGCTCATAAAACACCCCTGTGTTCATTGCTGTATCTGTCTCTGGCTACCACTTAAGTCCTTCCTTTCTTGAACTGACCCATCTCTTACATATTAATTCCCCCAAAAGAAATTCACTTCCTTGATTTTAAATGGGAGGAGACAGGACTTGTGTTAAAATCAGATCTCGCATCACAGTTCCCGCCAATAGTTTCTCGCACTTCTAAACTTTATTCGTTAGTTTACTGATTATTTCTGGGTCTGACAGACGTGCGCAAGTATTTAATGACGTCGTGGCTATTTCCTCTGGTGGGAAAAGTGTCTTCCCCCTCTATGGACCAAACTCACCAACACCCAGAGCAACAAACGGACATTGAGCAGGAACACAGCCCAGCAAGGTGAGCTCAGTACAGCCTGCATCTCCACTCATTTGGGAATCAGAGACAGACAGAAACAGACGAGGCGACACAGAAAGTTTAGCTGCAACTCTCGAAAAGTGTTTTTTTTAAACTTTTGACAGGACTTGAGACTCCGCGATATCTGTCAAGTAAGTGTGATCAATGCGTTAAGAGTAGTGTGAACGATTTGCAGTAGAAAAGGTCTAAAGGTGAAAATAGGGCTGATATTCTGTTGGGTATAATGAGAGTGATATTGCCCGGTTCTGGAGTTACAGTGCACTGGGATACTCTCGGTTGATGCAGATGACTGTGCTGACTCCACACAGTCTCGCCTCTCACTTTAGACCAGTGATAATAATTCGATAGTTAATTAAGACTTTTAAAGTAAATGCAATATTTTATTCCGAGTGGTTTATCACCTGCATTGACGGGCTCACTCCTCGCCCTCTATGTCGGGTTACAAGGTGACTTGAGATGGATGCTCGGACATGCCCGCGTCCTCTGCTGTCTGGCGGATTTGTTTCCTCAGTGTTCATACACGTGATGCAATCTTCATTTTGTTCAGGTCGCACATCAGACTGAGATCGCGTGTGCAAGTTAATGTTCAAAAACAGCAGAGCACATTCTCGGCTAACAGCAACTATGAAGTATTTGTGGGGAAGATATAGGTAATGGTGTGATTAGCTGCACAGCAGAATACTCGCGCCATGTGGCTTTCGTTATTACATTCCTCGCCAACAGCAGCCCTGTCCATATTTGTCGGCTTTCCCAAATTAAAATGTAGCCAATTTTTTTTTGATCGACGTGTTTTAAATATAAAGCGTTACTGTATACCAACTCCGTTCTTACAACAGCAATGTTGGGAAGCAATGCTCGGTGCGCGTTTACCGGGGTTATTTCATTAATATGTGACGTGCCGAGCGGATCCTCAATAAGCTGAATATGTTGTTGTCTGTGTCACTTCAGATTCAGCAGCCAAGAGAGCTCTGAAACTTTGGAGTTTGTCCGCTAGGCGAAAAAATCTTCAAGTTTCAAGCGAAAACTGAATTTTCCAGATCCCACTTATCTCCTCGATCAAAATCCCAACGATTTTAAACGGGTCTAGAAAACACTGCGATTGAGACGTTTGCAACAAATATTGACCCTTCGTGAAACGCCAAGTCTCGGTTCTTGGCCAAACATTTAACGAAATGCAAATGCAAGTGCAAATGCTGGGCGTTTACGCGTGTTTATTTCCAACCAGTTCGTATATTCTCTCTTAAGGCAGCCTGAAATGACAAACTGTTAATTTGGCGATGTTATTTACCTAAATTTTCTACAATTTTCAGAGTAGGGAGGCAGCTAGCTAAACAAAATATTGTACGTAGAATGTGAGGGAATCCAGTAAATTAATAATGCACTCCTTTATTAGAATGAATGGGAGGTTTTGTGTGCGTGTCGGTGTGTGTGTATACATGTGTGGTGTGAGGAGACTTTCCACGGTAGCCCTGCGCCACCTTCTGGTCATTGAAGAAACGTTTGTAAAATCGGCTGATGGTCATTTTGGAATGTGTTTTTCACAATATTAATGCGTTATACTGTCGTATCTTGACACTGCTTCGAATTACAAAGGTGTTGGGGATTGGTTTGCGCTATCGTTATTACTTTTTAAAATACTGTAGTAATGCGATGTGCAAAACATTAATACGAACAATGCATTTTATTGCATTTAATTATTAATTGATTCGAATATATATATCTATGAACAAACACAAGACTGTCAGTCACCGAAGATGTCACGCATTGCTACTCTGCTGCATGCATTTGACTGCAGTAACTATACAGACGTGCAGAACCCAGAATTCTAGTGTATCCAATCACGTCGCAGCATCATCCAGAATCCCTGTTCCAAACTGTCCCTGTTAAGTGTAAAATGTGGATCCAAGCATAACATGTGTTCTCATGTTGAATAGTGTCATGCCAACACGTGCAGTCATCTTTGGCAAACTAACAACTTCTAAAAAAAAAGCTGAAATAATAGAATATTGTAATTTAAACTAAATAATTGGAACATAAATATACTGAGGCTCCTTGGCAAACTCAAGTCTTTAATGTGATTCAGCTGTATTCCAATATTTGGGCAATTTGGTCAACAGTGCTGGTGAATGTCCTCAACCGCTGCCCTGCAAAGCTTTGTAGAATGCCTTGCTCTCTGATTCCACCCAGGATGTTGTATAAAGGTAACATACACCAAGATAGAATCATAAAAATCTTACAGCACAGAAGGAGGCCATTCGGCCCATTGTGCCTGTGCCAGCTCTTTGAAAGAGCTCTCCAATTAGTCCCATTCCCCTGCTCTTTCCCCACAGACCTGCAATTTTCTTCCCCTTCATCTTTAAAAAAAATATTCATTCACAGGATGTGGGCATCGCTGGCAAGGCTGGCATTTATTGTGAATCCCTAATTGCCCTTGAAAAGGTGATGGTCAGCTGCCTTCTTGGACTGCTGCAGTCCTTGTGGTGAAGGTAATTCCACAGTGCTGACTTTATCCTAGTGGTTTGGTACAACTGAGTGGCATGCTAGGCCATTTCAGAGGGCAGTTGAGAGTTTACCACATTGCTGTGGGTCTGGAGTCACATATAGGCTAGACCAGATAAGATTTCCTTTCTGAACCAGATGGGTTTTTCCAGTAGTTTCATCGTCACCATTACTGATACCAGCTTTTTAATTCCAAATGTATTTAATTAACTGAATTTAAATTCCCCAACTGCTGTGGTGTGATTTGAACTTGTATCTCTGGATCATTAATAATCCAGTAACATAACCACTATGCTACCATTCCCTCTATATATCTAATTCCCTTTTGAAAGTTGAAGCAAGCTGTGCAGTGACTTGGATTCGATCGAGGTTGCTGTGACCACAGTGCAGAGCATTGACCACTATACGATCAGGACGTCACACATCAGTCTCAGATAACATAGAGCAAACTGGTGTGCCAGGAATTATGTCAATTTGCATACAATTACCATACCAAGGCTTGGAGTTTTCGTTAGGTTGCGCTTTTTTTATAGTGCAATTCGCCTGAAATCGGCCAAACCAGCGCAAAAGATCGAGGAATTTCAAGCACAAATTATGTCCAGTGCAAATCGATTTTTTTGTGCTAATTTAAAAAAGCATTGCCCTGGAAACTGGCCATGCCCACAAAACTGGCCACACCCCCAGTTTGAATTAATCACTACAGCGAGTTTCCGATAATTACGCCTGTCTGCGGGCCTTTGAGGAGGCTCTTAAAATTAAGCTAATTTTTAGGCGCCAGGACACGAATAGCTTTTAAAAGTTTTTGAATATATATTTTTTTAATTCACTAAGAAATTGACTACTGTGAGCCCATGTAACCAGTAAATGGTTCTGTATAGTTTTTCAAGTCATTTTCAGTTATTTAAAATGGGGTTACTCACAAGTGATGGCCTAGACACTGATTAGAAATACTTATTTTTTGTGATCAACCCATTTTCGGCTGTATTAATCAAACTGCACCAAGTTACCACTCTTAAATATATCAAGAAATATTTTTAAAGCAAATAAAAAAATACTTTCTAAAACGCTGCCAGGTTGTGCTCAAAGCAGAAACTTTGAAACGATTATATTTGACTACACGATGCTGACATTAGAACAATGAAAGACTACTTTGTCTGTTTTGTGACCATCTTTATATTGATGTGGTAAATTCATTTTAGGACTGCTGTTAAAAGGAAGCTACATAGCGCATTGTCAGCTCTTTTTCCTTATTCCAGTGTATGTAGTGTTTGGTATCAGGCCTACAGCTCCTAACGTTACAAAATATGCATCGAAACTGATAGAACAAGTAATTTCAGAGAGGATTTCTTGTCGATTTCAAATTAATTCAATTTTTTTTCGCGTCACCAGTATTTTAGTTCACAGCTGATGTGCAGCACAAATACCAACCAGTTTTTCTTTCTGACATTTAACCGTTGTGGCTTTAAATGTTAATTTACAACTTTGCTGAAAAATATTTTGAACCTAATCTCTATTGCAAAATTCTCGTTCTAATGGATAGATTAACCAGTTACAGCGCTTTTATATGTAATTTTTCTTCAAGATGTGTAGTCAAATCTTGTTTTACATCTTAGACTTGTTTTAAAGGCAGAGTAACAATTTAATATGGTCCAGCTTTGTATTTGTCCAAAAGCGCCAACGCTGTCAGCATGTTAGACATACAAGTACGTGTGTGTAATACTGTGTAACAGTCTACAGTACTGAGCTACACGTTCTGTCTGATCTTTTAAATTATTAATGGCGGTTGTCAAGTAACAATACGAAAGCACAATTACTGGCATTTAATTGCAGAACTGAACATTGTTTGCCTCAAAGTTATCAATTATTTCCAGACAGGCTCAATTACTTGAGTTGAATGCCGTTTTAATTATTTTATCGCTAATCATTTCGGGGTTTTGTCCTAATTAGAAATTCGTTTGGACAGCGGTATAAACTTCAAATTAAATCCCTCGAAGACAGAGATTTTGCCGTTCATCTGTAAGTAATTTCCCTGCTAAACCCAATGGGGCTCTGGGCTGCAACTGCTTAAATAGCCCCAAAATTTGCATAATGTTATTAGTTTAACACTTCAGTGTCCAGTAGTGCATCCATATAAAAAGATGCATGAAACAAGATGTTAAAATGTGTGACTCAGTAATATTTTGACTGCTGTAACTTACAACTTTGGCAAAATACTAAATGTATACTTGTAAAGGCTTCATTCTGTCATGGACGGGATTCGTGTTATGGAGTATTCTGTAGTGTGAACATTCAGAAACCTTCAGACTGCGAGAATTTCCAAAGGGCTGCATTTGTTTAAATAGTGTTGCTGCTGCCATCAGGTGGCAATAGTCAGAACTCCGGCCAGAAGATACATTCAGCCAATACAAAGTCTTCCAAGTTTCTTTTAAACAAGTACTTTAATTCTTTCTGCAAAGCAATCAATGGTGTGCCACTTGGTAGAAGTGGATCTTATGCAGTTTGCAAGCAAAGGGTATTTTAGAAAATGAAGAATTCTGCTTTTACTTTTACCTATTTTCTCTCCTTTTCCTCTTTATCTCCTGAAAGCTGTAAGAACATAAGAACATAAGAATTAGGAACAGGAGTAGGCCATCTAGCCCCTCGAGCCTGCTCCGCCATTCAATAAGATCATGGCTGATCTGGCCATGGATTCAGCTCCACTTACCTGCCCGCTCCCCATAACCCTTAATTCCCTTATTGGTTAAAAATCTATCTATCTGTGACTTGAATACATTCAATGAGCTAGCCTCAACTGCTTCCTTGGGCAGAGAATTCCACAGATTCACAACCCTCTGGGAGAAGAAATTCCTTCTCAACTCGGTTTTAAATTGGCTCCCCCGTATTTTGAGGCTGTGCCCCCTAGTTCTAGTCTTCCCTACCAGTGGAAACAACCTCTCTGCCTCTATCTTGTCTATCCCTTTCATTATTTTAAATGTTTCTATAAGATCACCCCTCATCCTTCTGAACTCCAACGAGTAAAGACCCAGTCTACTCAATCTATCATCATAAGGTAACCCCCTCATCTCCGGAATCAGCCTAGTGAATCATCTCTGTACCCCCTCCAAAGCCAGTATATCCTTACTTAAGTAAGGTGACCAAAACTGCACGCAGTACTCCAGGTGCGGCCTCATCAATACCCTATACAGTTGCAGCAGGACCTCCCTGCTTTTGTACTCCATCCCTCTCGCAATGAAGGCCAACATTCCATTCGCCTTCCTGATTACCTGCTGCACCTGCAAACTAACTTTTTGGGATTCATGCACAAGGACCCCCAGGTCCCTCTGCACCTCAGCATGTTGTAATTTCTCCCCATTCAAATAATATTCCCTTTTACTGTTTTTTTTCCCAAGGTGGATGACCTCACACTTTCCGACATTGTATTCCATCTGCCAAACCTTCGCCCATTCGCTTAACCTATCCAAATCTCTTTGCAGCCTCTCTGTGTCCTCTACACAACCCGCTTTCCCACTAATCTTAGTGTCATCTGCAAATTTTGTTACACGACAGTGTCCCCTCTTCCAGGTCATCTATGTATATTGTAAACATTTGTGGTCCCAGCACCGATCCCTGTGGTACACCACTAACCACCGATTTCCAACCCGAAAAGGACCCATTTATCCCGACTCTCTGCTTTCTGTTCACCAGCCAATTCTCTATCCATGCTAATACATTTCCTCTGACTCCACATACCTCTAGCTTCTGCAGTAACCTTTTGTGTGGCACCTTATCGAATGCCTTTTGGAAATCTAAATATACCACATCCATCGGTACACCTCTATCCACCATGCTCGTTATATCCTCAAAGAATTCTAGTAAATTAGTTAAACATGATTTCCCCTTCATGAATCCATGCTGCGTCTGCTTGACTGCACTATTCCTATCTAGATGTCTCGCTATTTCTTCCTATGTCTCTGTGATATGATTGTTTTGGTACCAAAAACCTTCCATTATGTGCCCTGGTAGGCATTTTCCACATGTGAGCCTAAGTAATTAATGTTGGCAGATAATTCCAGTTGTTGGAGGCCTCATAGTTATCCCCAAGCCTACCCTCACCCGATGCCCACGAGCACTTTCCAGTAAATGCGACCAGATAGCATACAGGAACATAACTAATCACTGATTTTTTTTCCCCCTTTAAATGCTGCCCCAGTCCCAAACTTCTGCCCAGCAGTTCGGAGGCAAATTGTGCCACTCCTATTATCATTTCATCTGGGATCAGGTATTTTAGTACAGGTTAGGGACTGAACATGGAATCTTTCTGATCTATATGGCTCCATGGCATACCAGAATTAATCCAAAATTCCATTGCTTGAGAATTGCCTGAAATTTCTGTACCATCAGCAGCAGATGAGTCATTTGCCACAATCCTTCCACTAGTCTAGTCTGCCGTTATAATATAGAAAACATAGAAAATAGTAGGCCATTCGGTCCTTCGAGCCTGCACCACCATTCAATAAAATCATGGCTGATCATTCACCTCAGTACCCCTTTCCTGCTTTCTCTCCATACCCCTTGATCCCTTTAGCCGTAAGGGCCATATCTAACTCCCTCTTGAATATATCCAATGAACTGGCATCAATAACTCTCTGCAGTAGGGAATTCCACAGGTTAACAACTCTCTGAGTGAAGAAGTTTCCCCTCATCTCAGTCCTAAATGACTTACCCCTTATCCTTAGACTGTGTCCCCTGGTTCTGGACTTCCCGAACATCGGGAACATTCTTCCTGCATCTAACCTGTCCAGTCCCGTCAGAATTTTATGGTTCTATGAGATCCTCTCTCATCCTTCTAAACTCCAGTGAATATAGGCCCAGTCAATCCAGTCTCTCCTCATATGTCAGTCCTGCCATCTCGGGAATCAGTCTGGTGAACCTTCGCTGCACTCCCTCAATAGCAAGAACGTCCTTCCTCAGATTAGGAGACCAAAACGGAACACAATATTCCAGGTGAGGCCTCACTAAGACCCTGAACAACTGCAGTAAGACCTCCCTGCTCCTATACTCAAATCCCCTAGCTATGAAGGCCAACAAACCATTTGCGTTCTTCACTGCTTGCTGTACCTGCATGCCAACTTTCAATGACTGATGTAGAATGGCACCCAGGTCTCGTTGCACCTCCCCTTTTCCTAATCTTCCTAATCAGATAATATTCTGCCTTCGTGTTTTTGCCACCAAAGTGGATAACCTCACATTTATCCACATTATATTGCATCCGCCATGCATTTGCCCACTTACCTAAACTGTCCAAGTCATCCTGCAGCCTCTTAGCATCCTCCTCACAGCTCACAACGCCACCCAGCTTAGTGTCATCTGCAAACTTGGAGATATTACACTCAATTCCTTCATCTAAATCATTAATGTATATTGTAAATAGCTGAGGTCCCAGCACTGAGCCCTGTGGCACCCCACTAATCACTGCCTGCCATTCTGAAAAGGACCTGTTTATCCTGACTCTCTGCCAACCAGTTCTCTATCCACGTCAGTACATTACCCCAATACCATGTGCTTTAATTTTGCGCACCAATCCCTTGTGTGGGACCTTGTCAAAAGCCTTTTGAAAGTCCAAATACACCACATCCACTGGTTCCCCCTTGTCCACTCTACTAGTTACATCCTCAAAAAATTCTAGAAGATTTGTCAAGCATGATTTCCCTTTCATAAATCCATGCTGACTTGGACCGTTCCTGTCACTGCTTTTCAAATGCACTGCTATTTCATCTTTAATAATTGATTCCAACATTTTCCCCAAACATTTCAGCCCTGATTTTTTTCCCTGCCCACCCGGCATGAACAGGGTGGGAGGGTAGTTAAGTTGGTGGTCAGTGGAGGGGTTAGATGTGCCTCCTCAAAAAACCCATCCTTGACCCCTCTGACCTTGCAAACTACTGTCCAATCTCAAACCACCTTTTTCTCTCCAAAGTCTTTTTTGAACATGTTGTCAAATACAGTATACTGTGTACTAAATATTGTAGAATTTTTGGAAGAATATAGAAAGTTCAGAGGTAAAATTAAAAAGGATATTAGGAATGCTAAGAGAGAGCATGAAAAATTCTTGGCAAGTAAAATTAAGGAAAACTCAAAGATGCTCTATAAATATATTAAGAGCAAGAGAATAATTAAAGAAAGGGTAGGGCTTATTAGAGGCCATGAGGGTAATCTATGTGTCGAGGCGGAAGATGTTGGTATGGTTCTTAATGAATACTTTGTGTCTGTTTTCACAAAGGAAAGGGGCAATGCAGATACTGCGATCGAGGAGGAGTGTGAAATTCTGGATGAAATAAACATAATGAGAGAGGAGGTATTAAGGGGTTTAGCAGCTTTGAAAGTAGATAAGTCCCCAGGCCCAGATTGAAATGCATCCCAGGCTTTGACCATTACTTTCCAGTCCTCTTTGGATTTGGGCATGGTGCCGGAGGATTGGAGGACTGCTAATGTAGTACACTTGTTTAAGAAGGGAGAAAGGGATAGGCCGAGTAATTACAGGCCTGCCAGCCTAACCTCATTAGTGGGAAAATTATTGGAAAAATCCTGAAAGACAGGATAAATCTACATTTAGAAAGGCAAGGATTAATTAGAGACAGTCAGCACGGATTTGTTAAGGGAAGATCGTGTTTGACTAACCTGATTGAATTTTTCGAGGAGGTAGCCAGGAGGGTCGATGAGAGATGTGCGTATGATGTAGTGTATATGGACTTTAGCAAAGCTTTTGATAAGATCGCACATGGTAGACTGGTCATGAAGGTTAAAGCCCATGGGATCCAGGGCAAAGTGGCAAGTCGGATCCAAAATTGGCTTGGAGGTAGGAAGCAAAGGGTTATGATTGATGGATGTTTTTGTGACTGGAAGGATGTTTCCAGTGGGGTTCCGCAGGGCTCCTTCTGTGCTGTAGATTTCTATATTTCTAAGTCCGTACCCATCTTTCCCACATCTCCATGTTTGAATCTTTCCAATAAGATTTCCGTCCTTGCCACAGCACACAAACGGCCCTAATCAAACTCACAAATGAAATCTTCTGTGACCTGTAACTGCAGTCTTCATTACTCTCGACCTGTCTGCTGCCTCTAATAAGGTTGACCGCACCATCCTCCTCCAACACCTCTCATCTATTGTCCAGCTGGGTGGGACTGTCCTCACCTGGTTCTGCTCTTTATCTATCCAGTTGTAGCCAAAGAATCTCCTGCAGTGCCTTCTCTTCTCGTCCTGGCAGTGTTACCTCTTGAGTCCCCCAAGTATCTATCATTGGCCCTTTCTATTTCAGCAACAATAACAACTTGCATTTATGTATTGCCTTTAACATAGTAAAACATCCCAAGTTGTTTCGCAGGATTGTAATAAGGCGAAAATTGGCACAAAGCCAAAGAAGGAGACTTTTGGAGATGTGCCAAAAGCTTGGTCAAAGAGGTAGGTTTTAAGGAGTGTCGTAAAGGAAAAGAGAGAGGTTGAAAGCTAGAGAGATTTCGGAAGGAAATTCCAGAGCTCAGGACCAATGTAGGTAAACAAGCACAGGGTGATGGGTGGACAGGACTTGGTGGGAATTAGGATATGGGCAGTAGAGGTTTGTTTAAGTTTATGGAGGGTGCTTAAGTTTATGGAGGGTGGAAGATGGGAGGCCGGCAAGAAAGCATGGGAATAGTCGAGTCTAGAGGTAACAAAAGCATGGATGAGTGTTTCAGTAACAGATGAGCTGAGGCAGTGATGGAGGCGGGCAATATTACAGTGATTCAGGTAGGCAGTCTTGGTGATGGAGATGATATGAGGTCATAAGGTCAGCTCAGGGTCAAATTGGAGACCAAGGTTGCAAACAGTCTGTATAAGCATCAGACTGTGGCTGGGGAGAAGATGAAATCAGTGGCTAGGAAATAGAGTTCACTGTGGGGGTTGAAGACAGTGGCTTCAATCTTCCCAATATTTAATACAATTTAATATTTACTGCAAGAATGAACTTAGTTAACATAAGAACATGAGAACATAAGAAATAGGAACAGGAGTAGGCTATATGGCCCCTCGAGCCAGCTCCGCCATTCAATAAGATCATGGCTGATCTGATCATGGACTCAGCTCCACTTCCCTGTCTGCTCCCCATAACCCCTGATTCCCTTATCATTTAAGAAACTCTCTATTTCTGTCTTAAATTTATTCAATGTCCCAGTTTCCACAGCTCATTGAGGCAGCGAATTCCACAGATTTACAACCTCTAAGAGAAGAAATTCCTCCTCATCTCTGTTTTAAATGGGCCACCCCTTATTCTAAGATCGTGCCCTCTAGTTCTAGTCTCTCCCATCAGTGGAAACAGCCTCTCTTCATCCACCTTGTCAAGTCCCCTCATAATCTTATACGTTTCGATAAGATCACCTCTCATTCTAATGAGTAGAGGCCCAACCTACTCAACCTTTCTTCATAAGTCAATCCCCTCATCCCCGGAATCAACCTAGTGAACCTTCTCTGAACTGTCTCCAAAGCAAGTATATCCTTTCGTAAACATGGAAACCAAAACTGCACGCAGTATTCCAGGTGTGGCCTCACCCATACCTTGTATAGCTGTAGCAAGACTTCCCTGCTTTTATACTCCATCCCCTTTGCAATAAAGGCTAATATACCATTGGCTTTCCTGATCATTTGCAGTACCTGCATACTATCCTTTTGCATAAGTACCCCCAGGTCCCGCTGTACTACGGCACTTTGCAATCTTTCTCCATTTAAATAATAACTTGTTCTTTGATTTTTTTGGCCAAAGTACATGACCTCACACTTTCCAACATTATATTCCATCTGCAAAATTTTTGCCCACTCACTGTCTATGTACTTTTGCAGCTCCTCACACATTGCTTTTCCTCCCATCTTTGTATTGTCAGCAAACTTAGCTACGTTACGCTTAGTCCCTTCTTCCAAGTCGTTAATGCAGATCTAATAAC
Source organism: Pristiophorus japonicus (assembly GCF_044704955.1). Classification (NCBI taxonomy): domain Eukaryota; kingdom Metazoa; phylum Chordata; class Chondrichthyes; family Pristiophoridae; genus Pristiophorus; species Pristiophorus japonicus. The sequence goes on from NC_091977.1 coordinate 185,995,049, forward strand.
TAATAAAACTCAAACCTACAATTTAAGACCTGATTTCATTGAATAAACTCATTATGGATTCTGTCATAAAATGTATTTATTACTTTTCCTGTTTGGAAGTTAAGGGAAATAATCCATTCTGATTGAGACTTTGCTTTAAGAGAATGAAAGCAAAGGTCCTTCCGCAATTTGATTAATACCAGTTGAATAACATGGTTCTGAAGAAAGATATACACCTAGAAATTTGATGGTACTCTGCCTGTTTTTCAGGTGCAAAATGAGTGCCTAAGCATCTAAAATGGTGGACGGGGTGCATAAACTATTGCGCACCAGTTGTGTAGTGCCCACATTTTTGGTAAAGAAAGAAAAACAGTCGTCCAGGCTCTGCACCTGAAGCAGGCATTAGATTCTTTGTGTTATGTATGCAACCCCTTGTAACCAGCATTCTACCACCACCAGAGGGTGCATCTGTTGGAGTCCCAAGGGATCCCAGCATCCCTTGGGAGCACTGCATATAAGCTGGCCACCCATGCTGTGCAGGCATTCTAGTGTCAGAATAAAGAGACTAAGGTCACACTTACTCAAGTCTACAGTACTCAGTCACATTTCTTTATTTGAGACATAACAACTGACGATGAGTAATTGATAACGAACCATCACGCGAAAGACTCCTGGAAAAATTCTCAGAAGGTGACGATTGAGAAGCCTTCGTGGAGCGACTCGACCAATACTTCGTGGCCAAGGAGCTGGAAAGGAATGAGAACGCTGCCAAACGAAGGGCGATCCTCCTCACCGTCTGCGGGGCAACAACCTACGGCCTCATGAAGAATCTTCTTGTTCCAGTGAAACCAACAACCAAATCGTATGAAGAACTGTCTACGCTGGTCCGGGAGCATCTAAATCCGAAGGAGAAGGTTCTGATGGCAAGGTATCGATTTTATACATGTCAACGGTCTGAAGGTCAGGAAGTGGCGAGCTACGGTCGCCGAACTAAGGCGCCTTGCAGGACATTGTGAATTTGGTGGATTCCTGGAGCAAATGCTAAGAGACAATTTTGTGCTTGGCATTGGCCATGAGATTATCCTTCGCAAACTATTGACTATTGAAACATCGAACCTGAGCAAAGCCATAACGATAGCCCAAGCATTTATGTCCACCAGCGATAACACCAAACAAATTTCGCAGCATAAAGATGCACCGGCAAGTACTGTACACAAGTAACGTCATTTACAGGCAGGAATGCCCATGGCAGAATGTACACACCTGCAGCTGCATGACCTCAGATGACTCAAAGTCCGCCATCAAGTGTGAATGCGAGGCAATTAACACCTTGTTGGCACTGCAGAAGTGATCATCGAGTCCATCAATGCCACTTCAAACACTGCGTGCAAAGGCTGTAGAATAATGGGACACCTTCAGCAAATGTGCAGACGAACTGCAAACCCTGCAAACCACTACGTTGCAGAGGAAGACGGATCCATGGCGGATCAAACTGAACTCGAGACTCAAACCGAGGGGGCAGAAGTGTACGGGGTACACACCTTCACCACGAAATGTCCACCGATCATGTTAAAAGTTGAACTGAATGGAATTCCATGGAATTGGACACGGGTGCGAGTCAGTCTATCATGAGCAAAAAGGCCTTCGACAGACTGTGGTGCAACAAGGCACAAAGGCCCAAGCTGAGCCCTATTCATACCAAACTGAGAACTTACACTAAAGAGCTGATCCCTGTAATTGGCAGTGCAGCAGTAAAAGTCTCCTATGATGGAGCGGTGCATGAACTACCAATATGGATTGTACCAAGAGATGGCCCCACACTGTTCGGCAGAAGCTGGCTGGGAAAAATCTGCTGGAACTGGGATGACATCTGAGCTCTTTCGTCCGTCGACGACGCCTCATGTGCCCAGGTTTTGAGCAAGTTCCCGTCGTTGTTTGAGCCAGGCATCGGAAAACTCTCTGGGGCGAAGGTGCAGATCCACTTGGTTCCCGGTACACAACCCATCCACCACAAGGAACGTGCGGTGCCATATATGATGCGAGAGAAAGTGGAGATCGAGCTGGACAGGCTGCAACGAGGGGGCATCATCGCACCGGTTAAGTTCAATGAGTGGGCCAGTCCGATTGTTCCGGTTCTCAAGGGCGATGGCACGGTCAGAATTTGTGGGGACTATAAAGTAACGATTAACCGTTTTTCGCTATCCAAGGCAGATGACCTATTTGCGACCCTGGCAGGAGAGAAGACGTTCACCAAGTTGGACCTGACCTCGGCCTACATGACGCAGGAGCTGGAGGAATCTTCGAAAGGTCTCACCTGCATCAACACGCCCAAAGGTCTGTTCATCTACAATAGATGCCCGTTTGCGATTCGATCGGCCGCGGGTACTTTTCAAAGGAACATGGAGAGTCTACTAAAGTCGGTTCCGCGCACCATGGTTTTCCAGAACAACATATTGATCACAGGTCGGGACACCATCGAACACTTGCAGAACCTGGAAGAGGTTCTAAGTCGGCTAGATCGTGTGGGACTCAGGTTGAAATGCTCGAAGTGTATTTTCCTGGTGCCAGAGGTCGAGTTCTTAGGGAGAAGAATCGCGGCAGACGGCATCAGACCCACCGATGCCAAGACCGAGGCCATCAAGAATGTGCCGAGATCACAGAACGTGACGGAGCTGCGGTCGTTCCTGGGACTCCTCGATTATTTTGGAAATTTCCTACCCGGGTTAAGCACCTTGCTGGAACCCCTACATGTGTTGCTACGCAAGGGGGATGACTGGGTATGGGGGAAATCACAAGAGACTGCTTTTGAGAAAGCCAGAAATCTGTTATGTTCCAACAAACTGCTTGTTCTGTATGACCCATGTAAATGTTTAGTGCTAGCTTGCGATCTTTGTACGGGGTTGGGTGTGTGTTACAACAAGCAAACGAATCGGGAACATTGCAACCGGTCGCTTATGCACCAGGAGTTTGTCCAAGGCCGAAAGGGCCTACAGCATGATTGAAAAAGAAGTTCTGGCATGCGTTTACAGGGTAAAAAAAATGCACCAGTATCTGTTTGGGCTTAAGTTCGAGTTAGAAACTGATCATCAGCCGTTCATATCGCTATTCTCAGAGAGCAAAGGGATTAATACCAATGCCTCTGCTCGCATCCAAAGATGGGCGCTCACGCTGTCTGCATATAACTACGTAATTCGCCACAGGCCAGGCACAGAGAACTGCGCTGATGCTCTCAGACAGCTACCATTGCCCACCACCGGGGTGGAAATGGCACAGCCTGCAGACTTGCTCTTGGTGATGGATTCATTTGAAAATGAAAAGTCACCCGTTACGGCCCACCAGATCAGGACCTGGACCAGCCAGGGTACTTTACTGTCCCTTGTAAAAAAAAACTGTGACCTCCATGGGAGCTGGTCCATCATCCCAGCGGAGATGCATGAAGAGATCAAGCCGTTCCAGCAGTGCAAAGATGAAATGTTCATACAGGCGGGCTGTCTTTTGTGGGGTAATTGTGTGGTTTTGCCTAAGAAAGGCAGGGAAATATTTATACGTGACCTACACAGTACCCACCCAGGCACAGTAATGATGAAAACTACAGCCAGATCCCATGTGTGGTGGCCCGGCATCGACTCAGATTTGGCACCCAGGGAGGCACTGCTAAGTTTGTGGCCATGGCCCTCCAAACCATGGTCTAGGATCCACATTGACTTCGCTGGCCCGTTTCTAGGCAAAATGTTTTTGGTTATTGTAGATGCTTATTCAAAATGGATTGAGTGTGTAATAATGTCTGTAAGTACGTCCACTGCCACCATCGAAAGCCTACGAGCCATGTTTGCCTCGCACGGCCTGCCTGATGTCCTTGTTAGCGACAATGGGCCATGCTTCATCAGCGCTGAATTCAAGGAATTCATGACGCGCAATGGGATCAAGCACGTCATATCTGCCCCGTTCAAGCCCGCATCAAACAGCCAGGCACAACGGGCAGTCCAAACCATCAAGCAAAGCTTGAAATGCGTGTCGGAAGGCTCCCTGCAGAACTGCCTGTCCCGAGTCCTGCTCAGCTACCGCACAAGACCCCACTTGCTCACCAGGGTTCCCCCTGCCGAACTGCTCATGAAAAGGGCACTCAAAACAAGGCTCTCTCTAGTCCACCCTGATCTCCATGATCATGTCGAGGGCAGGCAGCATCAACAAAGCATGTACCATGATCACGCAAATTTGTCAAGTGATATTGAAGTCAATGACTCTGTATTTGTACTCAACTATGGACACGGTCCCAAATGGCTTGCTGGCACTATCGTAGCCAAAGAAAGGAGTAGGGTGTTTGAGGTCAAACTTGCAAATGGACTAACTTGCAGAAAGCATTTGGACCAAACCAAACTGCGATTCACAGTCAGCCACAAGCAACCTGAAGAGGATACCACCAACTTCGACCCTCCGATACACACACAAGTGGCAACCAACATCACGGTTGACCACGAAGCTGAATTCATCATCCCCAGCAGCCCAGCAAGGCCAGCTGCGCAGCAGCCCAGCGAAGGCCCAACCAACTCACCTGCACCTGTGTTTGTACCGAGACGATCGACTAGGGAACGGAAGCCCCAGATTGTCTCACCTTGTAAATAAGTGTACTATTAACTTTGGGGGGGGGCGGAGTAATATTATGTATGCAACACCTTGTAACCAGCATTCTACTGCCACCAGAGGGTGCATCTGTTGGAGTCCCAAGGGATCCCAGCATCCCTCGGGAGCACTGCATATAAACAGGCCTCCCATACTGTGCAGGCACTCTGGAGTCTGAATAAAGAGACGAAGGTCACAATTACTCAAGTCTACAGTACTCAGTCACATTGTTTTATTTGAGACATAACACTTTGCATATGCACATAGGGGGCATAAGGCCTATTTGAAGGGCCCTTTGTAAATTTGGATTGTCCTAAATGTAGCTGGTGCCGGGCCGGCCGCGTTTAGGAAAATCAAATCTACATGCAGGCTAATCAGTAATCCTTAAAGGGACCAAAGGAGGCCACCATCAAAAAGGTAAGTTTAAAAAAAGATTTTTACCTGACCTGGAGATGGGAGATGCAGGAGTGCTCCTCCTGGCTCCACCGCACCAGCAAATACTGTTGCTGGTTCCTGCTCGGCCCCTTCCCAATCGCTGTCCTCCCTTTCCCGATCTATTTATCCCCTCTCCTGACCGTCTCTGTCATTCCATATTTCTTATCCTTTCCCCTCCCCCCTGCCCCCCCAACCACCGCCCCCCCACCAACCACCCAGGACCTAACTCAGGGCCGCTGCCACAATGGCCTGAAATTTAAATTCTCTTTGCCATTGAGTTGCCTGGGGATGCCCAGCAGTCGTCCGCAGCTTGCCGGTCTCATGTAATTGAGGCCTGAGGCCCAATATCGGGTTGGCCTTGGGCCTACCTGTTCTGGCACATCGATTGTTCCCTGTGCCCAGTTCCTATTCTAGTCTATACTGTTGGGCCTCTGTAGACTTTATTATTGTTCTTAATAGCATAGGCAGTATAAGATAAATATCAGGCGTACCTAAAAATGAGGTGCCAACCTGGGGAAGCTGCAACACAGAACTACATACATGCTAAAAAGCAGAAGCAGCATGATATAGTCAGAATTAAGCAATCCCACAATCAACGGATCAGATCAAAATTCTGCAGCCTTGCCACATACAGTCGTAAATGGTGGTGGACAATTAAACTAAAAACTGGAGGAGGAGGCTCCATGAATAACCCATCCTCAATGATGGCGGAGCCCAGCACCTGACTGCAAAAAACAAGGCTGAAGCATTTGCAACTATCTTCAGCCAGAAGTGTCGATTGGATGATCCATATCAGCCTCCTCCTGAGGTTCCCACCATCACAGAAGCCATTCTTCAGCCAATTCGATTCACTCCACATGATATCAAGAAACTAGCTGTGCCTCTAGCCAAGCTGTTCCAGTACAGCTGCAACACTGACATCTACCCGACAATGTGGAAAACTGCCCAGGTATGTCCTGTCCCCAAAAAGCAGGACAAATCCAATCCAGCCAATTAATGCCCCATCAGTCTACTCTCAATCATCAACAAAGTGATGGATGTGTCATCGACAGTGCTATCAAGCGACACTCACCAATAACCTGCTCACCGATGCTCAGTTTGGGTTCCACCAGGACCACTCAGCTCCAGACCTCATTACAGCCTTAGTCCAAACATGGATAAAAGAGCTGAATTCCAGAGGTGAGGTGTGAATGACTGTCCTTGACATCAAGGCAGCATTTGACCAAGTGTGACATCAAGGAGCCCTAGTAAAATTGAAGTCAAAGGCAATCAGAGGGAAAACTCTCCACTAGCTGGAGTCATACCTAGCTCAAAGGAAGATGGTTGTAGTTGTTGGAAGTCAATCATCTCAGCCCCAGGACGTCACTGCAGGAGTTCCCTCAGAGCAGTGACCTGGGTCCAACCATCTTCAGCTCCTTCATCAATGACCTTCCCTCCATCCTAAGGTCAGAAGTGGGGATGTTCACTGATGATTGCAGTGTTCAGTTCCATTCGCAACTCCTTAGATCATGAAGCAGTCCATGCCCGAATGCAGCAAGACCTGGACGACATTCAGGCCTGGGCTGATAAGTAGCAAGTAACATTTACGCCACATAAGTGCCAGGCAATGACTATCTGCAACAAGCGAGAGTCTAACCAACACCCCTTGACGTTCAGTGGCATTTCCATCGCCTAACCCCCACCATCAACATCCTGGGGGTCACCATTGACCAGAAATGTAACTGGACCAGCCACATAAATACTGTGGCAACAAAGTCTGGTCAGGGGCTGGACATTCTGCAGCGAATGTCTCACCTCCTGACTCCCCAAAGCCTTTCCACCATCTAAAAGGCACAAGTAAGGCATGTGATAGAATACTCACTTGCCTGGATGAGTGCAGCTCCAACAACACTCATGAAGAAACTCGACACCATCCAGGACAAAGCAGCCCACTTGATTGGCACCCCATCCACTACCTTCAATACTCACTCCCTGCACCACCGATGCACCGTGGCTGCAGTGTGTACCATCCACAAAATGCACTGCAACAACTCGCCAAGGCTTCTTCAGTGGCACCTCCCAAACCCATGACCTCTACCACCTAGAAGGACAAGGGCAGCAGGCCCATGTGAGCACCATCACTTGGAAATATATCGGCATTCCTTCATCGTTGCTGGGTCAAAATCTTGGAACTCCCTCCCTAACCGCACTGTGGGAGTACCTTCACCACAAAGACTGCTGCGGTTCAAGAAGGTGGCTCATCACCACCTTCTCAGGGGCAATTAGGGATGGGCAATAAATGCAGGCTCTGCCAGCGATGCCCACATCCCAGGAACAAATAAAAACAAAAACTTCTTAATGTTAATATTGATTGGAGAGATTTGAGATCCTCAACAACAATGCTAGGCAACTGAACATATACCTTTATGTCAAGAGGACTGAATACAATGGGGGTGAAATAATGCTGCAGTTGTGTAGAGCCTTGATCAGATTCCATCTGGAGTATTGCTTTCAGTTCTGGGCACTGTATGTCAGGAAGGATATATTGGCCTCGGAGGGTTTGCAGCGCAGATTCACAAGAATTATACCAGGGCTTCAAATATGAAGATAGATTGTACAAACATGATTTGTATTCCCTTGAGCATTCAGGAGATAGATCAGGAAGTCCTAAAGACTGTGGGTGCTCGTTCAAATGAAGCTTTTAAGACTTAAATCAGTAGATTTTTGTTAAGTAAGGGTATCAAGGGATATGGAGCAATGGCGGGTAAATGCTGTTGAGGAACAGATCAGGCATGATCTAGTTGAATGGTGAAACAGGCTCGAAGAGCTGAATTGGCTACTCCTGTTCCTATGTTCTTACCAACTTAGAAAATAAGCAAAAGCTGACCAACAGACAAGTAGTTACTGGACGTTGGAAAAGGCAAATCTGGACATCCCAAACCATCTTTGCAGATATTTATCTCCAGAAACAATGGTGGGTGATTAATATAACCAAGTCTTTCCTCCATTAAGGTAATCACAATAGGTCCTAGTTTTGTTTGTGCAATCTCTGGTAGTGTATTGTAGATTAGGAGAATGTAATCTTGTAATAGATGAAAATGCATTAGATTTTTAGAAGCTTAGTGCAATGGTGATTGATACATGATTTATAGTACTGTCAATGGCCAAGATATGGCATTACCCTAATTCTGCCATATAGATGACACACTCTCAGCTAACCTACATTGGTTCCAGGTCCGGCAACCCTTCGATTAAAAAAATTTCATCCTTGTTTTCAAATCCCTCCTTGGCCTCGCCCTTCCTTATCTCTGTGTCCCTCCAATTCTGGCCTCTTGCGCATCCCTGATTTTCGTCACTCCACCATTGGCAGCCTTGCCTTCAGTTGCAATGATAAAACATCTATTTCTATTCAAATAGTACACAGCTTTGCATGGTAAGAGAAAAACTGAACTGGATTACCAAAGGCAAATGTGAGTTCTGAAGTTCTCTGCATCAGGTAACAAGGAACATCAAAGATACTTCATATGTAAAAGAGCTAATGTCAAGCATTTCAATTGTTTGATTTGACTTTAAAACTATTTGACATTGACTTTCTGCCTACTGCAAATTTGGTATTAATTCATACTATTCTGTAATTTCTGACATCGGTTGAAAAGTGCTGTAAATCTTTCACACTCCCAGTAGAAAGCAGTAACTTATCCAGTTATCCAGGGGGGTGGGGTCAATTAATCTTAGACATGCTGCAGATTGCGATAAATTAATTTCCATTGTTCTTCAATTGTAATATACTGATATGCATCACTCCATAAGGAAAAAGTAAATTAAAGTTTAATAAGCCCCTAATACCCACTCCCCTACCTTTGGCTTTAGAACTATTAGCATAATATATTCAGGCTTGTTTCCCTGCAAAAGCTGCAGCAGAAGGTTAAGATAGTTGAGCACACTGATATAGTTAGCAATGGAGCCAATGAGTGTGAGCTCTCGGTGATTAAAGTTAATGTGTGCCTTTGAAAAGATTCCAAAAAACACTGGAGCGCATGCCACAAAAAAATGTCGAGCTGAACTTTTTCAAAGTTGGAGAACAGCTTGCTGGTACAGATCAATGAAAGATGGAAAAAGGAGTTGAGGTCAGGCTGACCAAACTTAGAGTTAAAGTTATTGGGTAAATGTATTGATCATAGGTTCCCAGCATGGAGCCATGCTCTAAGGGAGTGCATACTAGAGACAGGGCTACAACAAAATAGTGCCGATTTTCTGATTCCCTTCGAGCACAGTTCCCATTGGCAGCATGGGATCAGGAAATTTACCCGATTGTCTTTGTCCAAAGATAGACACTGAAGGGCTATTGGAAAGATTCCTGTGGTGTAACGACTAGTCTATTACACAGATTTCAAAGAAAATCTTGTCCAGTTTCATATTAGAGCAGTGCAGAAAACACAATTTTGAACAGTTCTACACTTTGAAACACTGATCAAAATCAATGTGTAATACGTTGTACAAATGTATAGTTTGCACAAAATGTACCAAATCAGTTTACATTCCTACTAGATCCAATGAAAAGTCACAGTCCATTGTAATGCTCGCATATAAAAGTGCATCCTGAGGGATGGGTGGATGGTTAAAACTGTAATGCTGGATATGATTAGGACATTGCAAGCTTTTTATATCTTGGTCTGATAAAAGAGTTTCATTCTGATCAAATGAATTCTATCTCTGATAAAGAGCTACATAAAAGAACTAACTATCTGCCAATGATTCTCAGAAGAATCTCAGCAGGTTGCAACCACTGGGTATAGTAGTGAACAAATTGATGAAAGCTATGTTGTGATTGAAGTGGAATTGTTGGATCAATAGAGCACACGCTTTCACTGCTGGAGGTCAAAGCCTGACACTGGAGGAGGCAGTCTAGTAGATAGTGAACACATGGACAGCATTGGGCACACAAATTATTGTGCATGGCAGAAATATTCCATATTTAGCATGCCATTGAAGATTATGGGCTCAATTTTCCCAGGTCATTTGAGCCGTTTTTTCTGGTGTATTTATTTTTTTCCAAGCTTCCCCCTGCGATCTGCACCAGCATAACTGACTTATTTCCGATTTTTCTAGGCCAGTTTTTTTTACATCATGTCTGCGCTGGTTTTTTCAAGTTTTTGCAGTTTTGCCAACATTTTTTCCTCCTAGGTCGATGTATCTGACCACTCCCGTAAAACCTTCTGGGCACTTAAGAAAACCAGCGCACATTCACAAATCGGCGCTGAAAGACGCCTTTGTTTTTAAATCGAAGATTTTGGAGGGAGTCAAGAACACTGTAAAAATCAATAATAAATTTCAACTTTTTTTTACCCGTCAACGTAGAAGTGTAAATTTATTGGATTTTAGAACTTTTATCATTTTTTATTCACTCACACGCCACCACCGAACATCTTGAAGCAGGGCTGGAGGGTCGTAGCTTTGGCCAGCAAAATTGGCCCCACGCCCGGACACAGCGGCTCAGGGCTCGGCTAGTCAACAAGCCATGTGGGGGTGGGGTGGGGGGAGGAGAGAGAGACCAAGGTGCCGATCGGAAGATTTCAAGCCTGGGGAGTGAGATGCCAATCGGAAGGTTTCGAGCCCGGGGAACGAGGTGCCTTCTGCACTGAAGACTGTAATGAGTGGGGGAGGAGGGAGGAAGTGGGGGGGGGGGGAAGGGGAAAGAGAGTGGGGGAAAAGTGACAAGATTCCAATTAGTTACGGGTAGGGGGAGAGAGAAGTCACAAGACCTTTGGGTGTGGTCCATCCTTACAGACCTTGGGTAGAGAGAGAACGGTGAACCTGTCCTGCCTGACTGCTTTCCTGCCATTTTGAGCTTCTTTCAAAGGTGGAGTTTAATTATGGGGGCAATACTGACAATGCCATACCTTGTGCGAGCCTTTTGCATCATGGTGCTATGTAGAAGACAATTGATTCGACTTCATCGCATCAGGAACATCAGAATCCGTAGGGTGCTGGGAAGGAGGCCTTACCCACCTCGGGTCTATCAAGACAGGCGTTCATACCTCCACCTGAGTGATGCAGACTGTGTCAGAAAGCTGAGTTTCCGCAAAGAAGTTGTAAGTGAGATCTGTGAGTTGGTCAAAGCAGACCTGCAACCTAGAAGCATCAGGAGGATTGCTTTGTCAGTTGAAGTGAAGGTTACAGTCTATGCCTCCAGATCGTTTCAAGCTACAACTGGGGATGTGTGCACCATCTCTCAACGTGCAATACATGTCTGCATTTGCCAGGTGACGGCTGCACTGTATGCGCGTAGGAATGACTTCATAAAGTTCCCCATTACCGCCCAAGCAATCCATGACAGGGCTGTGGGCTTCTCCAAGATTGCTGGTTTCTCCAAGGTACAGGGCTGCATTGATTGTACCCACGTCGCCTTGTGAGCACCTTTGGAGGATTTCGAGATGTACAGGAACAGAAAAGGCTTCCACTCCATTAATGTGTAGCTCGTGTGTGACGACATGCATCATATCATGTCAGTCGATGCAAGATATCCTGGGAGAACCCATGATGCATTCATCCTGCGCGACAGCGTTATATCTGCCATGTTTCAGCAGCAGCAGCCAGAAGGGCAGAACTGGCTACTGGGAGTTTTACATATGAAATAAAGGTTCAAACTGAGTACTGTTTAACTAAGAAAGGTACAACCTTGCTTCTGCTTTAGTTGGGTCCAAAGTGCCTGACTCACAAAATGGCTGGCCTTTTATACTAGAGCAGCACCATGTGCGTGCTGCTCAGTGGCCTCCAACAATGACACCATCCGATAGCTACAAACAGCATGTGCATACATGACAATACCCTCCTCTGAGATCTTATCACAATCTTTCACAGGTTGAAATAGTCCGCTGCTTTACACTCCCGGGTTGACTGTCTCAGTTCGATTCCGACCTTGGGTAAATGTGCGGAGACTGTTGTGGCTGGTGGCTGGATGGCTGACTTGTTGGGGGTGGCAGTGGCCATGTCAAGAATTGTAAGTCCATTTTTATTGAACAAGTCCGTGATGGGAATTCCGGGTTCACTGATGACCCTTGAGTCCACTGAAGGCTGCTGGTAGGTTGGTTGGTCTTCGACGGTTTCTTCGTCCGACTGCTCTGGCTTGTCTGTGTGCCTCAGCTTTGTTTGATCCATGTGTTTCCTGCAAGTTTGCCCATTATTGAGCTTAATAACAAATACTCTGTTGCCCTCCTTGGCCATGACCGTACCAGCAATCCATTTGGGACCCTGATCATAATTCAACACATATACTGGATCATTAACAGAAATCTTGCGTAACACAGCTGCGCGATCGTGGTACCCTTGTTGACTCTGTCTTCTGTATTCAACATGATTACTTAAATCCGGGTATAAAAGAAATAACTTGGTCTTAAGACCTCTTTTCATCATGAGTTCAGCAGGCGAGACCCCTGTGAGTGTGTGGGGTCTTGTCCTGTAACTCAGCAGTATGCATGACAAGCGGGTCTGCAGTGACCCTAGGATTACTCTCCTCATGATTTGCTTGAGAATTTGTACTGCACGTTCTGCTTGCCCATTGGACGCAGGCTTGAATGGTGCTGACCTTACATGTTTTATGCCGTTAAGTTTTACAAACTCCTGAAACTACTGACTGGTGAAGCACGACCCATTGTCGCTCACCACTATGTCAGGCAGACCATGTGTCGCGAATATGACATTGAGATTCTCTATAGTTGCCGTGGACGTACTGGATGACATGATTATGCATTCTATCCACTTCGAATAATCATCCACCACCACTAAAAACATCTTGCTCAGGGAGGGACCTTCAAAATCTACATGGATCCTGGACCAAGGTTTGGATGGCCATGACCACAGACTCAGCGGCGATTCTGCTGGTGCTTTGCTGAGCTGCATGCAGGTGTTGCACTGATGCACGCATGCTTCCAGCTCAGAATCAATTCCTAGCCACCATACGTGCGACCTGGCGATGGCCTTCATTATCACTATACCAGGATGTGTGCTATGTAACTCATGCACAAACTTCTCTCTCCCTTTCTTAGGCATTACAACTCGATTGCCCCACAATATGCAATCTGCTTGAATAGACAGTTCGTCCTTGCGACGAATGTACGGTTTGGCCTCCTCGCACATTTGCTTAGGTATGGCAGACCAATCCCCTTTGAGGATGCAACCCTTTACCACCGATAATATCGGGTCCTGGCTGGTCCAGGTTTTAAATTGTTCAGCCTTGACAGAGGTACATACCTTCAGTCTCAAAAGCATCCGTGATTAACATTAAATCTGCCGGTTGTGGCGTTTCCACCTCCAATGTGGGCAACGGCAACCGGCTCAAAGCATCGGCACAATTCTCTGTGCCAGGTCTGTGGTGAATGACATAATCATAAGCAGATAATGTCAGCGCCCACCTTTGGATGTGGGATGAAGCGTTGGTATTGCTACCTTTGCTCTCGGAAAACAACAAAATGAATGGCTTGTGATCGGTCTCTATTTCAAACCTCAGACCGAACAGCTATTGATGCATCTTTTTAACACTGTACAGACACGCTGAAGCTTCTTTTTCGACCATACTGTGGACTCTTTCTGCTTTAGACATACTTTTGGATGCATACGTGACAGGTTGAAGTTTCCCCAACATATTGGCTTGTTGTAACACGTAATCAATTCCACATGACGATGCGTCACAGGTCAAAACTAAACATTTACATGGGTCTTAATGTACCAGCAGCTTGTTCGAGCAAAGCAGATTGGTGGCTTTCTCGAAAGCTCTGTCTTACAATGCGCCCCACACCCAGTTTGTTGCTTTTTCTCAATAGCATGTGCAGTGGTTCAAGTAAGGTACTCAGTTTAGGTAGGAAGTTACCAAAGTAGTTGAGAAGACCTAGGAATGAAAGCAGCTCCGTCACGTTCTGCGGCTTGGGTGCATTCTTGATAGCTTTGGTTTTCACGTCAGTAGATCTGATGCCATCAGCGGCGATTTTCCTCCCAAGGAATTCGACCTCCGATGCTATGAAGACATACTTCGAGCATTTAAGTCTGAGTCCCACTCTGTCCAAATGCAGTAGAACCTCTTCCAGGTTGTTCAGATGTTCCTTGGAGTCATGACCGGTAATCAGGATGTCATCTTGGAACACGACGGTTCTGGGAACGGACTTCAGTAAACTTTCCATATTCCTCTGGAATATTGCTGCAGACAAGCGAATTCCAAATGGGCACCTGTGGTAAATAAACAGTCCTTTATGCGTGTTAATGCACTTAAGTCTCTTTGACGTCTCGACCAACTCCTGCGTCATATAGGCCGACATCAAGTCCAGTTTTGTGAACGACTTCCCTCCATCTAGCATCGCAAACAAGTTATCAGCTTTCGGTAACACGTTCTGATCTTGTTTCGAAACCCTGTTGATCGTAGCCTTGTAGTCTCCACAATGGGGCTGTCCCATTCATTAAATTCGACTGGTGATATGATCCCTTCACGCTGGAGTCTGTCCAGTTCAACTTCCCTCATCATAAACGGCACTGCCCGAGCTTTATGATAGACGGGTCTTGCATCTGAGTCCACGTGGATCTGCACCTTTGCTCCCGTGAAGTTGCTGATACCCAGTTCAAACAGCAAGGGGAACTTGCTCAATACTTGGGCACATGTATCTTCCTCCGACGACAACGCCTTTATGTCATTCCAGTCGCATTTGATTTTCTCCAACCAGCTCCTGCTGAGCAGCATTGGGCCATTGCCTGGAACAATCCACAGCAGTAACTCATGAACCGCACCGTTATACGACACATTAATTTGTGCACTGCCAATCACCTTTATCAGTTCTTTGGTGCATGTGCGCAGTTTGGCGTTAACAGGGCTCAGCCTGGGCCTCAAAGTCTTAGTATCCCACAGCTTATTAAATATCCTCTCGTTCATGATCGATTGACTCACCCCTGTGTTCATTTCCATCGATACCGATATCCCGTTAACTTCACAATAATCAAAATTGGTTTACTCTTGGTTATGAAAGAGTACAGTCCATACACTTCCTCCTCTGGCATCATGGATTGCGTATCCGGATCCACGCTAGTCTGACTCTCATCCTCCACGTGGTGTGTCGCAGCTCGCTTGCTCATCTGCGGACACTTGTGCTGGAGATGCCCCACTCTCAGACAGCCTTTGCAACTATATTGCTTAAATCGTCACTGTTGGTGCCGATGATTTCCCCCACAATGCCAAGACGGAGAAGTCGGATACATTCCTGCTGGCGAGCGCAGCTGAATAGGCCCTGCCATGTGCCGCTCTGCCGAATGCCGAATCATTCACGAACGCAGTCGGATAGGCCCTGCCATGTGCCGCTCTGCCAGACGCCGAATCATTCACGAACGCAGTCGGATAGGCCCTGCCATGTGCCACTCTGCCAGACGCCGGATCAATCGCATTTACAGTACTTACCGAGGTTCGGTTCTTCACCGATATTTGCTTTAAACTCCTGTCTATCGTCATACATGATTGAGCGATCTGGATGGTCCTTTTTAAATCCAACTCCTCCACCGCCAGAAGTTTGCACAGGATCACCTCGTGGTTGATACTGATAACAAAGAAGTCCCGCACCATGTCTGCAAACACCGTCCCGAACTTGCACGGTCCCGCTAGACATCTCAGGTCGGCAACAAATTCCACCACGCTCTGGCCCTCCGATTGAACATGTGTATAAAACCTGTATCTCAAGATGATGATGCCGTCATCTGGCTTGAGGTGCTCCTGTACCTATGTACACAACTCCTCGTACGTTTTCTCTGTTGGATTATTAGGCATGAGTAGATTCTTTATCAGACCGTAAATTTTTGAACCGTACACAGTTGACCCCCTTCATTTTGTTGACCACCAAGTACTGCTTCAAACGGCTCACAAAGTCTGCCCAATCTTCTCCCTCCACAAATCGCTCTAAAAATCTAATCGTGCTCATTTTGCAAACAAAGGTTCTTGTACTCTCGTCGCCAAATGTTATGTATGCAATAAAGGTTCAAACTGAGTACTGTTTAACTAAGCAAGGTACAACCTTGCTTCTGCTTTATTTAGGCCCAAAGTGCCTGACTCACAAAATGGCTGGCCTTTTATACCAGAGCAGCATCATGTGCGTGCTGCTCAGTAGCCTCCAACAATGACACCATCTTGTCGCTACAAACAGCATGTACATACATGACAAAACAAAGGGTATGGCCTCGCCACCTGGCTCATGACACCCCTACGCGTAACCCGGATGGAAGCTGACCAGGAATACATGTCGCACATTGTGACACGCAGCTTCATAGAGAGGACCATTGGCATCTTGAAACAGTGTTTCCGATGCCTAGACCATTCCAGAGGCTACTCGCTGTACTCCCCTGAGATTGTTGGTCAGTTCACTGTTGTGTGCTGCATGCTGCATAACTTAGCCATCATGAAGCAGCAGCATCTGGTTGTGGAAGACTCAGCTGTGGTGAGAGTGTCTGATGGTAATGATGTGGAAGATGCAGATGATGAGCAGGAGGAGAAGGAGGAGGATGACGAGGATGAGGAAGCTATGCAAATGCTTGAGGCCGGAGCACAACGGTGGAGGAGGGCGGGTCATCTTGCCCCTTTAACGATTGCTCGAACCTTGAGCCAGCAGCTCATACATGAACACTTTGCTTCCTGAAGGCTCAGCGACAACTATTCCACGTGGACATGTTTACTGTTTGGAGTTGTTCCGTAATGTGTTGTGTTAATGGAACATGATTCAGTTTTAATGTAAAATATATTTTCAAAAGTTTACAATGTACTTAACTTAACTTTAATAAAATTATTCTTGTATCAAACTTTAAGATCACTCTTTAAGATCACTTAAAAACTTTAAGATCACTTATAAACTTGTAAATTTACATAACTTACAAAAAACTTATAATTTGAGAACAGATACAACAGTAACAACAATAATAACAACAACAGCAAAGAACAGCACCATCTCTCCTCCACCTTATTATAAGACCGCCCGCCATGCTTAGTCTTGGACTCTCCACTGTCGCTGCTCACAGGCGGTGGCGCAGTGTTTCTAACTTGGTACCAAGCTTATTCTTTCTAACATTCCGTGTACTGCGCACCTCTTGAGGGCGGGGGGGGTCGGGGGAGGTGGGTGGGGGGTGGGGGGTGGTGTCGGCGTCAGGGGGCAAGTTGGAGGGCCCGGCTTTGGGCTCTTCAGAGGCCGGTGGGGGGATTGCAGTGGGAGTGGCAGTTGATTCTGTCAATGGGTGCGGGATCTGGGCGGGGTCCCTTATTTACAGCAGCTAACTCCCAACATGCCATCCCTCATGCGCCTTGACAGTGTCTCAACAACCTGCAACATTCCCTCCCTCATGATCAGTAACATGGTTTGCACTACCTCTGATATTCCCTCCCTCATGGCCACTATTCCCTCACTGATAGTCTCGGATATCGTTCCCATTTCTCGTGTCATTGCTGTTACTTCTCCTGACAGTACCACTCCCTCATCACTCTCCTCACTGATGGCGTCCAGGATTGATCAGGTCAGGTCAATGCTCTCCGCACTCAATGACATCATCTGAACCACATCTGTTACATCCTGCACCTCAGGAGAGCGCGGTCAAGCTCTCCTTCCCCTCCTCCCCACAAGTGTGCCTCGCTGCATCTCACCACTGGGAGCTGCAGCCTGGGATAGTGTGGCACTGGGTGTGCCTCGCTGCACCTCACCACTGGGACCCACAACCTCGGAAGGTGTGAAACCATGGAATGTCCCACCAACACTCAAACCACTAGTCACGGAAGGGGCTGACACCTCCATGAGTGGTACCCCCTCCAAAATCAGTACAACAGTGGGAGCTTCATCCAGCTCCATTCCATCCCCCATCCCCTCACCCCCATGTCTTTGGTCTGGAGGATTGGATTGGAAGATGTTCTCCTCTTCAGGCTCATCCCCATTTGAATCTTCTGCATCGTCAGGGTTGGCCTCAAGTTCTGTAAAATATAACAGAACACAGACAAATAGTTAGCAACTGAGTAGGGGTAGGGTGGGTGGCATGAGTAGACTCACACATCACAGGCCAGGCAGCAGGCTGATTTGAAGGACCACGATGAATTTGCAGGACTTACCCTCTCCTTCGAGTGTGAAACATAGAAACCTAGAAAATAGGAGCTGTAGTAGGCCATCCGGCTCTTTGAGTCTGCACCGCCATTCAATATGATCATGGCTGATACTCTATCTCAACATTATATTCCCGCTTTTTCCCCATAGTCCTTGATACCTTTTGTGTCTAGAAATCTATCTATCTCCTTCTTAAATATATTCAATGACTTGGCCTCCACAGCCTTCTGTGGTAGAGAACTCCACAGTTTTACCACCCTCTGAGTGAAAACATTTCTCCTCATCTCGGTCCTAAATTTCCTACCCTGTATCCTGAGACTGTGACCCCTTGTTCTAGACTTCCCAGCCAGGGAAAACATCCTCCCTGCATCCAGTCTATCCAACCCCCGTCAGAATTTTATACATTTCAATGAAATCTCCTCTCATTCTTCTAAACTCTAGTGAATACAGGCCTAGTCGACCCAATCTCTCCTCATTCGACAGTCCTGCCATCCCAGGAATCAGTCTGGTGAACCTTTGCTGCACTCCCTCTATGGCAAGTATATCCGTTCTTAGGTAAGGAGACAAAAACTGCATACAATACTCCAGTGTGGTCTCACCATGGCCCTGTATAACTGCAGTAAGACATCCTTGCTCCTGTACTCACATCCTCTTGCAATGAAGGCCAACATACCATTTGCAATGAAGGCCAACATAACTGCTTGCTGCATCTGCATGTTTGCTTTCAATGACTGGTGTACAAGAACATCCAGGTCCCTTTGTACATTGACATTTCCCAAGCTATCACCATTTAAATAATACTTTGGACCAAAAATTCCTCTGGGGTTCTTCCCACAGGCAATTGCCTCCTCGCTGGATATTTTTTACGAATTTACCTGGTGGTCTAGGAGGCGCCCTGATTTCCGATGAGGAGGCCTTCTCCCGTGCTGCAAAGTGCGCTCCCATGCAGAGGGTCCTGACGCAAAAGATGCAGTCACGTGTGACTGCTCAGCCAATCAGGTAAGTATTTCACAGGTTCCCATTAATGGCACTGAGACTCGCGTAACTATGAGTTCTCAATGCTATTAATGGGAACAAAAGCAATCACACAAAATAATAAAAAATAAAAAACAGATTACACAAATTTAAAATTAATTGAAATTAAAGATATTATGTCTTATAAAAATAAAATATTTTCCTGATTTTTAAAAAAGTTTTTTTAATTATAGTTAAAAATAAACTTACTGTAGTGGGGAGGGTTTTAACAATAAACTATGTGTTTATAATTTTATTTTAAAATTCTTTTGTGTGTTTTAAAACACTTGCACCTGTAAAAGTAGGCTATAGGCCTGCTTTTACAGGCGCAAGATTTTTGAGGACATTTGCTGGGCAAGATATGGGTAAATAGCCCAATCTTGCCCATACAAACGTCCTCGCTCCCGATCTGGCATCTGTGCTCCCTATGTGGCTACGATCTGTCAAGCTCCATCTTGACAAATCAGAAAACTGGTTTTTCCGATGCCTTCCCGGGTCTGTAGAAACTTCATAAGAAATTCTGCTCCAATGTCTTTCTGTTTTTCCTACCAAAATGGATAACTTCACATTTATCCACGTTATACTGCATCTGCCATGTGTTTTCCCACTCACTTAACCTATCTAAATCGCCTTGCAGTGTCTTTGTATCCTCCTCACAACTCACAATCCCACCTAGTTTTGTGCCATCAGCAAACTTGGAAATATTACATTTGGTTCCCTCATCCAAATCATTTACATATATTGTGACTAGCTGGGGCCCAAGCACTGATCCCTTTGGTACTCCACGAGTCACTGCTCGCCACCCCGAAAAAGACCCGTTTATTCCTACTTTCTGTTTCCTGTCACTTAACCAATTTTCAATCCATGCCAGTATATTACCCCCAATCCTATGTGCTTCAATTTTGCACACTAACCTCTTATGTGGGACTTTATCAAAGGTCTTCTGAAAATCCAAATACACTACATCCACTGGTTCTCCCTTATCCTATCAGTTACATCCTCAAAAAACTCCAGTAGATTTGTCAAACACAATTTTCCTTTCATAAATCCATGTTGGCTTTGTCTAATTCCGTTGATATTATCTAAGTGTCCCATTATCACATCCTTTATAATAGACTGTAGCATTTTCCCTACTACTGATGTTAGGCTAACCGGTCTGTAGTTTCCTGCGTTCACTCTCCCTCCTTTTTTAAATAGTGGGGTTACATTTGCCACCCTCCAACCTGCAGGAACTGTTCCATAATCTATAGAATTTTGGAAGATGACAACCAATGCATCTACTATTTCCCTGGCTTCTTCTTTTAGTACTCCTGGATGCAGATCATCAAGCCCTGGGGATTTATCTGCCTTCAGTCTCATTAGTTTCTTCAGAACTATTTTTTTACTAATAATCATTTCCTTTAATTCCTCTTGCTCACTAGACCTTTGGTTCCCTAGCATTTCTGGGACGTTATTAGTGTCCTCTTCCGTGAAGACAGAACCAAAATATTTATTTAATTGTTCTGCCATTTCCTTGTTCCCCATTATAAATTCTCCCGTTTCTGACTGTAAAGGACCTACATTTGTCTTCACTAATCTTTTTCTTTTTACGTACTTGTAGAAACTTTTGCAGTCGTTTTTTATGTTCCTTGCAAATTTACTCTCATACTCTATTTTTCCCTCTTAATCAATCTCTGGATCCTTTTTTGCTAAATTCTAAACTGCTCCCAATCCTCAGGCTTGCAACTTTTTCTAGCAACTTTGTATAACTCCTCTTTGGATCTAATACTATCTTTAATTTCTTTTGTTAGCCATGGTTGGGCCGCTTTTCCTTTTGTGTTTTTATGCCAGAAAGGAATGTATAACTCATTCATGCATTCATTCCTTAAATATTAGCCATTGCCTATCCACTGTCATGCCTATTAATGAATCTTCCCAATCTATCATCGCCAATTCATTCCTCATACCTTCGTAGTTTCCTTTGTTTAGATTTAGGACCCTAGTTTCAGATTGGATTACTTCACTTTCCATCTTAATAAAGAATTCAATCATGTTATGGTCACTCTTCCCTAAAGGACCTCGCACAACAAGACTGTTAACTAACCCATTCTCATTACACAATACCCAATCTAGTATAGCCTCTTCCCTAGTAGGCTCCTCAACATACTAGTCTAAAAACCATCTCGTACACACTCCAGGAATTCATCTTCCACAGTATTATTACTAATTTGGTTTGGCCAGTTTATATGTAGATTAAAGTCACCTACAATTACTGTAATACCCTTGTTACATGCATCTTTAATTTACTGTTTGATGCCATCCCCTACATTACCACTACTGTTCGGAGGCCTATCGACAACTTCCACCAATGTTTTCTGCCCCTTGATGCTCCTTAGCTCCACCCAGACTGATTCTAAATCTTGATTTTCTGAGTCTGATTTCATCCTTTACTAACAACGCCACACCACCCCCTCTTCCTTTTTGCCTGTCCTTCCTAAATATCGAATATCTTTGGATATTCAGTTCCCAACCCTGGTCAACCTGTAGTTGATCAGAAACATTCTCCTTGTTCCAATAATGCACAAACACTCTTACTTGTAAGAAAAGCCCACAGGCCTCCATACTCATCTGTTCCTCTGTTACTGCATCTATCCTTTTATTGAGCATTGGCCTATTGATTTTGCCTACTTTCATCGATAGTGCTGTCTCCTGTATGTCACTAACATGTTCATTGTAGTGCATCATTGTGAAATGTTTATGCAGTTGCTTCTATGCTGCTGTCTTTAACAGTGGTGCATATTATGTGTATGTGTATACCAGTGGTATGTATTCCATAGATTGGTGCTGGAGTGGTCTTGCTCCATCTGTGAAAAAGAAGGCACTCCAGTACTTTCATGACATCATCAAATATTAATGTATACTTTTGAACAACAGCAATTTACAGAACACATAGCACTCCTTGTGACATGGAACGGTAATTGGTCGGGAGGTAGGAGATAGAGGCCATGAAATTCGGCACCTGAACACTGGCCGTTAAGGACGGTTTGGATGGAAAAATGGCGGCCGCCTGGCTTCCGCCCACTTCTGGTGAGTCCTGCGATGGCTGCCATTTTGGGCAGGTTGACTGTGCTGCTGTTGCCTGCACTCACTGCAGAAATGGAAATGAGGCTGATCATGATGTCAATGAGTGTGCAACGCTGATTTGACACATGACCTGCCAATTTGGACATCGGCGCTCCATTCAACACCCTCTCCAAATCACAGACAGCTGACCATGTGCTAAGCAGCAAGAGGGACAACCCACCAGCGCTATTTAAAGGGATCAGAAACAACTTTCAGCTGACTTGCTTTTTCATTTGTACTGGCTCTGTGTAAGTTTGTGCAATTGTTTGGAGTTTTCTACAGGTATTTAAAGTTGGTGAGGTGACACGGAGTGTTGCTGCAGTGAAGAAGGCCTTGCTTCTCGCTTAAAGGGTTCTGCTCACAACACTTGCTCTCAGTCATGGGGGCTCTACTTGCAGTCGCCCTCATGCTCGGGTATGACAGGGAGATGGAGCAGAGGCAGCGAAGAAGAGGACAAGCTGTTCGCAGAGGGAGGAGGAGGGGCAGGAGGGCTCTCAGCAGGCGACCTTAACTACCTAGGGTCTTCCAGGAGCACATTTCCCACCTGTAGTTAAGCCAGGAGCACTGCATTCGGAGGCTCCACTTCACCAAGGAGTTGGTCACAGAACTCCGCCAGCTCTTGGAACCAGACCTGCAGCCTCAGAGCAGGGCGACAATGGCTCTGCCAGTGACCCTCAAGGTCACCATGGCCCTCAATTTTCTTGCCAATGGATCCTTCCAGTCTGAAGCAGAAGACATAGCTAACATCTCCCAATTCGCCATCCATCGTTGCATCCGGGAGGTCACAGAAGCTCTGTACTCCAGGAGAAGGGACTTCATTGTCTTCCCTCTGAAAAGAGAGAAGCAGGTGGAGCGAGCATGTGGCTTTGCCAGGGTATCGGGCTTCCCCAAGGTGCACGGCACCATCAATTGCATATACATAGCTTTGTGGGCACCGTATACCAATCCTGAGACGTTCTGTAACCATATAGGCTACCACTCACCTAATGTGCAGTTGGTGTGTGATCTCCCCCAGCACATCATGATGGTGAATGCCCACTATCCTGGCAGCAGTCATGATGCCTTCATCCTGCACCAGAACAGCATGCCAGCAATTTTCCAGCCACCACGTCAAATCCAAGGGTGTCTAATCGGAGACAAGGGCTATTCGCTCTGCACCTGGCTGATGACTCCCGCATCCCCACCATTCATGGGGAGTGTGATATACACACACACACACTCAAATCACTGACTCCACACGGTCCAGTGTTGTGGTAACTGCTGTGACTTTAGTCCTTTATTGTCTGACTCCAGAGTGCGGTGGGTAACCTTTTATACTCTGTCTTGCAGGTACTTTCAAGTCTCCCACCACAGCGCCCTCTGTGGCGCACCATTGTACTTATACATTTAATGTACCTGGACAATACATAACATCTCACTGCCCCC
This sequence comes from Pristiophorus japonicus, assembly GCF_044704955.1. Lineage (NCBI taxonomy): Eukaryota > Metazoa > Chordata > Chondrichthyes > Pristiophoridae > Pristiophorus > Pristiophorus japonicus. Next base: position 186,018,700 of record NC_091977.1, read on the forward strand.
CCCCAGTTCCAAAAGCCATTGCTGGTGACCTCGGCCTTGTTCGTCCTGGTTGATTTGTGAGTGTGAGTCCATGACCATCCACTTCCCTCTTCTCCCCCATGTGGAGGACCCGGTGCACACAAGTGGTATTTGCAGTCCTTACATGGTGGATAAAGCACACGAGCATAACCTCCAACAGAAAGCAGGTATACATAGACGGTACATTTGTATGGTACATATAATATGTGGTACAGATGTTATGTCAAAAAGTTGCGGGTACATTGAACAGTTATTTAATCCCAGCTCCTCTGGGTGAGGTAGGGTGGAGGTACACAGCCCCTTTTTGCCCGAGGTAATGGGCTGCGCTGAGACAGGGTATCGCAACTGGTGCGTTGCCTCTGTTCTCATGAAGTAGTCGCCTTAGCAGCCGCTGAACCATTGCATGAATCACCTAAATCAAAAATCGCATTAGCCCATTGGTCATGTTAGTCACGGGTCCATATCCTTTTTACTTGAACCTCGTGGTATTAACTCTTTTCGTAATTCATATCCATAATTTTAAACACAGTAACCATTCAACATTAAAATATTAATTCTTATCATAAATCCATCATCCTACATTCACATTGCTCATTTAGACTTGCTCTTGCCTTACAAAAGTCTCTTTGTGGGGACCGCCAATGGTGTAAGGCCCTTTTAAGACTCCTGGGTGCATTTCCCTTTTAAGACCAAATCTTGTGGTTCCCACGAGGCTTGGGCGCCGCCATTTTAGTTGTACTGTTTGCCTTTGTTCTTTGCAGAGCTCTGCTGCCGCCATCTTGAGCTCGCTGACCTGCCGTTTTACTCTCTGGAAAAGAAGAAATAACGAAGAAAGAAGGAAAGAAAACAGCCAAAACATGATCTTGAATCTGGCCGTATCCTCTGTTCTGCCTCCTGCATCTGCTCTGGCTCCTGCATCTGTCCGAGAAATCGCGTTCTCCCGAGTTGTACCTGCCGCCTCCGTAGCCTCCGCCGCTGGTGCCGCCTCTGTTCCTGCTGCTGGTGCCGCCTCTCCTTTGGCCTCCGCTCCTGCTCCAGCACCTGCCGCTGCTCCTGCAGCCGGGTTGAAAAGCTGCTCTTCCAGGGTTGGGGCTGCAGGGTTGCTGTGGCCTGTGGAATTGAGACTGCTGATGAACTGCTTATTTCTTCTCCAGCTCAGTCAGCGCTGCTCTTTGGGGACCCGGGGGACAGCGGTCTGTGGAGGAGTGAAGTCTTCCCAGCTCCCACGGACCTTTCCCATCCATCATCTGCCGAGAAGCGTGGGCCCATCACCTGCAATGACCCAAAAAGGTAAACCGTGCGTCTCGCCCCCGTGAGATACCTGCGCCTCCGCTCTGCCAAGAACAGGTATCAGTTCCTTGGTGTAGGTACGCAGCTTCGCCGGGACCAGCTTAGGTCGTACAGCTGGGTTAATCCACAGTTTATCAAAAGTTCTCCGACTCATCAACGACGGACCCGAGCCAGTATCTACTTCCATACTCACTGGGACTCCGTTAATCTTGACCTCCATAATCACCGGGGCCGAACCGTCGGTACATGTATACAGTCCAAACAATGCCTTGTCTTCTTCTGCCTGCTCCTCGCTGGAAAATAGACCCTCTGGACCCTCTGCTATCTCCTCAGCCACACGGTGAGTCAGGTGTCTTTTACACATACGCTGAAGGTGGCCTTTCGTGTGACAGGTATTGCATGTATACTCCGCAAACCTGCACCAGTGAGCCCCATGGCTTCCTCCGCAGCGCCAGCATGGTGCTGCTTGATTGGCCCCCCTCAACGGACTCTGAGTTCCATGACCCCGAGGTCCGTGCTCTCTGCCCTGGGCAGAGCCACGTTCTGCAGTTTTGTCCGTGGTGGGCGCTATCCTGTGGACAGTGCCTGCCGGGTTCGAGACTGTGTGGATCATCTGTTTGGTGCTGCAAGTCGATGCCATAAACGCCCGGCTGATGGTGATGGCTTGCTTCAGGGTGACTGTAGGTTCCGTGGATAACAGCTTGTGAAGGAGAACCTCATGGCCAATCCCCATAAGAAAAATGTCTCGCAACGCGTCTTCAAGGTGTGTGCCAAAATCACACGGCGCCGCGAGTCTCCTGAGGTCCGTAGCATATTTGGTGACATCCTGGCCCTCAGGTCTGCAGTGATGGTAGAATTTGTGCCGGACCGTGAGGATGCTCTCCTTTGGTTTCAACTGGTCACGAATGAGTGCGACCAGCTCCTCATATGACTTGTCCCTGGCACTCCCGGGTGCCAGCAAATCCCTGACGAGACAGTAAACCTCATCGCCACAGCTGGAAAGTAATATCACCTTACGCTTCTCTCTCAGTGCATTCGTGTTCACCGTCAGGTCGTTTGCTGTGAAGTAGTACTCGAGCCTTTCCGTAAAGGCCTCCCAATCATTTCCCACCGTAAAATCCTTTAATGAGCCCAGAGTAGCCATAGTTGCGTGATGTGTGACGTTCGTCCGTGTCCTTGTCACCAATGTGATGTATGTAGCACTCAAATCACTGACTCCACAAGGTCTGGTGTTGTGGTAACTGCTGTGACATTAGTCCTTTATTGTCTGACTCCAGAGTGCCTCCCAGATGTGGTGGGCAGCTTTTTATACTCTGTCTTGCAGGTACTTTCAGGTCTCCCACCACAGCGCCCTCTGTGGTGCACCATTGTACTTATACATTTAATGTACCTGAACAATACATAACAGGAAGCACTCATATAATGATTGCTATGCTGCCACAGGAACCTCATTGTGCAGACCACGGGGCGGTAAAGCAATGGTTCTGCTGCCTTGACTGCTCGGGAGGAGCCTTCCAGTACTCGCAGTTGCAGGTGTTACATTTTGTGGTGGTCTGCTGTGTGCTGCACAACTTGGCCATCATGAGAGCGCAGCCCTTGTCACCACGGGTTCTGTGATCACCTCAGGAGGAGCAAGAAGAGGAAGAGGAGGTGGACGAAGAGGCGAAGGAGGAGGAAGGGAGGAGGCAGGCAGCAAATCCCATTCTGGAGGGGCTGTCCCCGAGTGCCTCATCAGACTCCAGTTCCAATGAATAAAATCTCAGATCTCCGTTGCTCACCGCTTCCCCATCTTACCATCCCTCTGTCACGGAACATCACAGCATTTTCCTTCACACAAAGGAGAAATGAGAGCCACCACAAAACAAACAGTCCAAACATAATTTATAAATTTATCAATTCAGTTACACTCATAACAAAGGATACAACTGAGTACTGTCTTTTGTGGGGTAAGTGTGACCTTAGCTCCTTTAATTAAACTCCCGAGTGCTGGTACAGCGTGGGAGGCCTGCTTATATACAGTGCTCCCAAAGGATGCTGGGATCCCTTGGGACTCCCATCAGGTAGGCCCTCTGGTGATACAGGTTGCCAAGGGTTACATACATAACATCACTCCCTCCCAAAGTCAATAGTACACTTATTTACAGGGTGAGACGATCTGGGGCTTTTCGCTCCCTTGTCGATCGTCTCAGTACAAATGCAATTGTGGGTGAGTTGGTTGGTTCTTCGCTGGGCTGCTGAGCAGCTGGCCTTGCCAGGCTGCTGGGGATGGTGAGTTCGGTTTCATGGTCAACCATGATGTCGATTGCCGCCTATGTGTGTGTTGGAGGGTCGAAGTTGGTGGTGTCCTCTTCAGGTTGCTCGTGGCTGTTTGTGAACCGCAATTTGGTTTGGTCCAAATGCTTTTTGCACGTTAATCCACTGGCCAATTTGACCTGAAACACCCTACTCCCTTCTTTGGCTATGATAGTGCCAGCAAGCCATTTGGGATCATGTCCATAGTTGACTACAAATATCAGGTCATTGACTTCAATATCGCGTGACAAGTTTGTGCGATCATGGTACATGCTTTGTTGATGCCGCTTGTCCTCGACATGATCATGGAGATCAGGGTGGACAAGAGAGAGCCTTGTTTTGAGCGCCCTTTTCATGAGCAGCTCGGCTGGAGGAAACCCGGTGAGCGAGTGGGGCCTGATGCAATAGCTGAGCAGGACTCGGGACAGTCTGCAGGGAGCCTTCCGACACACGTTTCAAGCTTTGCTTGATTGTTTGAACAGCCCGTTCTGCCTGGCCATTGGATGCGGACTTGAACGGGGCAGATGTGATGTGCTTGAGCCCATTGCGGGTCATGAATTCCTTGAATTCAGCACTGGTGAAACATGGCTCATTGTCGCTGACAAGGACATCCGGCAGGCCGTGTGTGGCAAACATGGCTCGTAGGCTTTCGATGGTGGCGGTGGACATGCTTACAGACATTATTACACATTCAATCCATTTTGAATAAACAAACAATCAAAACTATTTTGCCTAGAAATGGGCCCGCAAAGTCAACATGGATCCTAGACCATGGTTTGGACGGTCACAACCACAAACTTAGCAGTGCTTCTTTGGATGCTTTCTCAGTTGAGAGTAAGTGTTGCACTGGCGCACGCATGACTCTAAATCTGAGTCGATGCCGGGCCACGACACATGGGATCTGGCGATAGCTTTCATCATTACTATGCCTGGGTGGGTACTGTGTAGGTTACGTATGAACGTTTCCCTGCCTTTCTTAGGCAAAACCACAGGATTGCCCCACAAAAGACAGTCCGCCTGTAAGGACATTTCGTCTTTACGCCTCTGGAACAGCTTGATCTCTTCCTGCATCTCCACTGGGACGCTGGACCAGCTCCCATGGAGGACACAGTTTTTTACCAGGGACAGTAAAGGATCCTGGCCCAGGTCCTGATCTGGTGGGCCGTAACGGGTGACTTTTCATTTTTGAATGCATCCGTCACCAAGAGCAAGTCTGCAGGCTGTGCCATCTCCATCCCAGTGGTCAGCAATGGTAGCCGACTGAGCGCATCAGCGCAGTTCTCTGTGCCTGGTCTGTGGCAGATTACATCGTTGTATGCCGACAGCGTGAGCATCCATCTTTAATGCGGGCAGAGGCATTGGTGTTAATCCCTTTGCTCTCTGAGAATAGCGATATGAGTGGCTTATGGTCAGTTTCTAGCTCAAACTTGAGACCAAACCGATACTGGTGCATTTTTTTCACCCCGTAAATACACACCAGAGCTTCTTTTTCAATCATGCTATAGGCCCTTTCGGCCTTGGACAGACTCCTGGACGCATAGCCGACCGGTTGCAATGTTCCCGATTCGTTAGCCTGTTGTAACACACACCCGACCTAGTATGATGACGCATCGCAAGCTAGCACTAATCGTTTACATGGGTTGTACAGAACAAGCAGTTTGTTGGAACATAACAGATTTCTGGCTTTCTCAAAAGCAGCCTGTTGTGAATTACCCCATATCCAGTCATCTCCCTTGCGTAGCAGCACATGTAGGGGTTCTAGCAAGGTGCTTAACCCGGGTAGGAAATTACCGAAATAGTTGAGTCTCAGGAACGACCGCAGCTCCATCATGTTCTGTGGTCTCGACGCATTCTTGATGGCCTCTGTCTTGGTGTCGGTGGGTCTGATGCCGTCTACAGCGATTCTTCTTCCTAAGAACTCAACCTCTGGCGCCAGGAAAACACACTTCGAGTATTTCAACCTGAGTCCCACACGATCTAGCCGACTTAGAACCTCTTCCAGATTCTTCAAGTGTTCGATGGTGTCCCGACCTGTGACCAGTATGTCGTCCTGGAAAACCACGGTGCATGGAACCGACGTTAGCAGGCTCTCCATGTTCCGTTGGAAAATTGCCGCGGCAGAAAGAATCCCAAACGGGCATCTGTTATAGATGAACAGACCTTTGTGCGTGTTGATGCAGGTGAGGTCTTTCGAAGATTCCTTCAGCTCCTGCGTCATGTAGTCCGAGGTCAGGTCCAACTTGGTGAACATCTTTTCTCCAGCCAGAGTCGCAAATAGGTCGTCTGCCTTGGGTAGTATGTACTGGTCCTGTAGCGAAAAACGGTTAATCGTTACTTTATAGTCCCCACAAATTCTGACCGTGCCGTCGCCTTTGAGAACCGGAACAATTGGACTGGCCCACTCGTTGATCTTCACCGGCGCGATGATGCCTTCTCGCTGCAGCCTGTCCAGCTCAATTTCCACTTTCTCTCGCATCATATATGGTACCACCCGTGCCTTGTGGTGGATGGGTCATGTACCGGGAACCAAGTGGATCTGAACCTTCGCCCCCGAGAAACTTCCAATGCCTGGCTCAAACAATGATAGGAATTTGCTCAGAAGCTGGGCACATGAGGCGTCGTCGACAGACGAGAGCGCTCGGATGTTGTCCCAGTTCCAGCGGATTTTCCCCAGCCAGCTTCTGCCGAACAGTGTGGGGCCATCTCCTGGCACAATCCATAATGGGAGTTCATGCACTGCTCCATCATAGGAGACTTTTACTTCTGCACTACCACTAACAGGGATCAGCTCTTTAGTGTAAGTTCTTAGCTTGGTGTGAATGGGGCTAAGCTTGGGCCTGTGTGCCTTGTTGCTCCAAAGCCTGTCAAAGGCCTTTTTGCTCATTATAGACTGACTCGCACCCATGTCCAGTTCCATGAATACTGAAATTCCGTTCAGTTCAACTTTTAACATGATCGGTGGACATGTCGTAGTGAAGGTGTGTACCCCGGTTTGAGTCTCTAATTCAGCCTGATCCACCATGGATTGATCTTCCTCTGCAATGCAATTCGCTGGAGGTGTCCCATTGTTCTACAGCCTTTGCACGCATAGTGATTGAAGCGGCATTGATGGGCTCAATGATCACCTCCACAGCGCCAACAAGGGTGTTAACTGCCTTGCATTAACGATTGATGGTGGACTCTGGGTCATCTAAGGTCATGCGTGTACGTTCTGCCATGTATATTCCTGCTCGAAACGACGTTACTTTGTGTACAGTACTAGCCGAAACCTCTTTATGCTGCGAAATTTGTTTGGTGTTATCGCTGGTGGACATAAATGCCTGGGCTATCGTTATGGCTTTGCTCAGATTCGGTGTTTCAACAGTCAATAGTTTGCGAAGGATAACCTCATGGCCAATGCCAAGCACAAAAAAGTCTCTTAGCATTTGTTCAAGGAATACATCGAATTCGCAATGTCCTGCAAGGCGCCTTAGTTCGGCGACGTAGCTCACCACTTCCTGGCCTTCAAACCGTTGACCCGTGTAGAACCGATACCTTGCCATCAGAACGCTTTCCTTCAGATTCAGGTGCTCCCGGACCAGCGAACACAGTTCTTCATAGGATTTGGTTGTTGGTTTCACCGGAGCTAGAAGATTCTTCATGAGGCCATAGGTTGTTGCCCCACAGACGGTAAGGAGGATCGCCCTTCGTTTGACAGCGTTTTCGTCCCCGTCCAGCTCGTTGGCCACGAATTATTGGTCGAGTCGCTCCACGACGGCCTCCCAATCATCCTCTTCTGAGAATTTCTCCAAGATACCAACAGTTCTTTGCATTTTCACGCGGTTGTTCGTTATCTCGTTGCCAATTGTTACACTCATAATAAAGGATATAACTGAGTACTGTATGCAATGAGTAAGTGTGACCTTTGCTCCTTTCATTAAACTCCAGAGTTTTGGTACAGCATGGGAGGCCTGCTTATATACAATGCTCCCAAGGGATGCTGGGATCACTTGGGACTCCAAAAGGTAGGCCCTCTGGTGGTGGTATGATACAGATTGCCAAGGGTTACATACATAACAAACTCCAATTCAAAACAATGTCAACTAATCACCCTTGTGCATTCCCTCAGTGTCTGTGTTTCATGTTCCTTTGCCTGCTCGAGTGTTATGATGAAATGCTACCCCAGTGGCTGCAGCGTGGCTGGTGAAAGGCTGCTGACTTTCAGTGAGAGAGACTGCCGTTGACCTTGCAGGATGACCTCAAGCAGATGTGGGCCTAGTAGGTCCTGCTGTAGATTGCATCACCTCGGCATGGGCAGCAGCAGTCTGGGCTGGCTGGATGACAGAAAGCAGCAAGGGCACTGGCGGTGTGACAGTGATGAAAGAAGGAATGCTGTCATCCTGAGAGAGGACAGCAGGTTCTTGCCCCACAGAGCCACTGCAACTTACCCGGGGCGGCGTGTCAGCATTACTAGCCATCTGTTGGAGGACAGATTGCTAGACTGTTGTTTCACCCTGCAATCCCCTTTCAACACTCGTAACCGCAGCCATGATAGCAGCAGTCTGAGCTTGCGTGGCAGAAAGTTGAGATTGCAGGAAAGCAGTCTGAGCTTCCACTGCAACACAGAGACATTCAGTCACTTCCGTCTGTGCTGCAATGAAAACTGCGATATCGCCCGTCACACACAGCATCACGATTAGGTCCACAAGGTCTCTCATGGAGTTTTCCATCATTTCCATCCTGGAAAGCATGGGCTCCAAGCACTGCGCAAAGCCCCGTGCAATGTTGGAGTCAGCCATTGCACCAAACATTTCCGTGTGCATGCCCATCATCCTTCTTCTGAAGGCCGCTCCATCGAGGTCATCATCTGAGCTCTGTGCAGCAGAACTCGTGCATGAACTCACCCTCCAGTGAGCTGGGACCCGAGCAACCCTTTCCCCCAGGCCTGGCTGCAGCACACTGGTGCCCGGTGACTCACCACATGCAGAACCCACCTCTATACAACCTTCTAAAGTCCATGCAGTGTCATTGTCTGAGCTGGTGCCTGTGAGTGTCACATGGAGTGACGGTGTCTCTTCTCCTTCACTCTCCTCATCCATGACTTTGGGGACAGACTGGGCTGGTGGGACTTCTTGGGTATCTGAAAGGAGAATGGCACAAGGGTCAGATTGTGGTGAGGGGAAGCAGGGAAAAGCAAGGTATCCATCTGCAGCTTGTAAGTGAGCAGAGAGTCTGGGATGACGAGGACATGGGATGTGAGAAGGATTAGGTATGAACATACCATCAGTAATGCTTTCAACTTCACTATATACCACGGATTCTGTGACGGCCACTCCAATCATCTCCAGCATTGCTTCCTCCAGCTGTCAGGTTCTGCAGTCGCCTCCACCCGTCTGCTGCTGCCCACGATGGTTGTGAGCCACCTTTGCCTGCAAGAGAAAGGTAAGTGAGTCAGTGAGGGTGGTGCAATGTGCTTGGGTGATGTGCCTGCCATAGTTGAATAGCTGGCTGTGTGCGCAAGGTGTGAAATGTGGGTGTGAATGTTGCTGCGGTGGTAAGTGGAAAGGTGAGTTAAAGCTATGATTGTGAGGTATGAGTGGTGATTGCTGAAGATTGTTGTTAGGGGGGTTATTGGCTAGTAGACTGCACCCGATATTGCCCCCTCCCCCCTGTTCAGTGCGAAGTCAATCAACAGCGCATTTGGCAGTGAGATCAGCACTGCAATCATTATAATAAGCAGGCAGCATGAATTTTACATGCTGCCTGCATCACTTAGAACGGGTGTGGGCACACCATGCTTCATGCTGCCCACGCCCGTTTTTCGGCCTTATGCAATTTCTAGGCCAGAGAGTAGGGATAAAGGGAATGTACTTTAATTAGTGACATGGTGTTCCCTGGGGATCTGTACTGGGGCCTTAGCTTTTCACCATGGAGCTGGTAAATGGAGTTGAGGTACAGATCAGCCACAAAGTGATTGAATGGTGTAACAGGCTCAAGGGACCGAATGGCCTACTCCTGTTCCTATAGCTTCAGCATTATTACAACTAAAATGTTTGGTAAATAGATGTCCTATGTTTAACTGTGCACCAAATATAGAAGCCTCCAGAAAAAAGAACTTGGCAAACCTGGTTTTTGGTCTACGTTGCTGGCGGTATCCTCTAGTGCTGTTTATTTCTGGACTGACTATTGTATCCTTGGCTGTCCTTTTATAAAGTAATTAAATTGTCTGAGCACCTCTTGCCAAGCCCTTCTGGTAAAGTTATGTTAACCTGTGAGGTACTTTCCTTGGGAGCTGCCTTCCTTGTCTGGAGATGGTGACAATAACTTGCTATAACAAAAATGGTGGCCTGCACTCTTTTTCTCGACAGAGGTGTTTCTGGTCAGCATTTTTGGCTGAACACCCACCTGCTCTCTTAAAATGATTGCATGCCCCGTTTCCTACTTGTTAAAGTGTCCAACAGCCTTAACTTACTGCTTAGACCTTAACACCTGAAACTTATCGCCGTAGTCTGAAATACATAATGGGGGAAAATTGCGGTCGGAGGCATCCTTCGTACAAACGCCTCCGAACCACAAAAAATCTACGTAAGTACCTGGTGGTCCTGGAGGAACGTAGGATTCCGGTCGGAGGCCTAGATTCGCTGTGCAGCGCACGGGGAGATGTGGTTCATTTATGTACGTACAAGCTGGAGTCACGTGAGCCTGGACTGCCAATCACTATGCAGTATTCTCATTGATAAAAATGGGAGCCCTGTTTGTATGGGCTCCCATTACTATCAATGAGAAAAAAAAACTAAAATACCGAAACACAGCATAATAAATAAAACATCTCATATATTTAAAATTAATTGAAATTAAATTAATTAAATGTTTTAGAAAAAAAAATATTTTTTGGAATTTTTTTAATGTGTTTTAGTAGGGTTAAAAATAAACTTATCTTAATGGACAAGGTTTTTAATATAAAAATGAGTGTTTAAATTTAATTTTTATGGGCTAGATTTTCCATTATTTTTGCATGCAAAACGCCCATTTAACGGCCCCTTTAATGCTGAAATGAGGTATAACGCTCATATATTGCCCATTTAGCCACAAAATGGAAAGTAAAGCCCATTTCTCGGTCACTTATCAGCGAGCGTTATTTTCAGCATGTACATAACGGCGACAAAAAATAATACCGCTCTCCCACTTTATTTGGGCGGCAAGATCAGAATAGGCGAAACCAATGCCAATAATATCGCTCAGCATTACTTTCGGCACGTAATTAACGCCGAGATTTACTAATACCACCCGCCCACTGTTTTTTGTCGTAAAGATCACATTTGCGAAAACTAACGCCCAGGAAATCGCCCAGCCTTACTTTCGGCACCTCGCACACATCTTGCTGACAATATCGCTTATCGAAAAAACCGCTGTGAAAAAGTTGAACTAACCTGAAATAATCACAGCGGTTTGGGCGCCATTTTCTAAATCGCAGGTCGCATCATTTAAAAGGCTGCTCTGCTTCAACTTCGGGGGAGTTTGGATGTACTGTGGAGGTCTTTTAAGGAGATGTGAAAATCTGAACAAACATCTTTTCATACTGTGGACTATTGGGATTTCCTTTAGGTGTCTAAGTGGGGACATTTATTGCTTGTGAACAATCGGTATTATACTGCTAGTTATTGGAATGGGGCCAGCCATATCTCAGCCTGTCTTGATGACAACGCAGATGTTGCAGAGTACAGATGGCAGAAGGTATATTCAACAGCATTAGGTGTCCGATCTAAGACATGCCAGACTGATGAGGAGGACGAGACCATACACCCCCCCGTACTTACAGGGAGAAGCGGTCTTATCTCAACTGATCCGAGCACACCTCCCTTCGGAGACTGCGCTTCCACAAAGAGGTTATCAGTGAGATATGCCAGCTCATCAGGACAGATCTGCAGCACCATCGTGACCACACTGTCCGTCGAGGTCAAGGTCACCGCGGCACTTTCGTTCTATGCGTCCGGTTCCTTTCAGGCCTCCTCTGGCGACATTTGTGCTATATCTCAGCATGCCACACGTTGCTGCATTAGACAGGTCATTGAAGCCCTTTGCACACATAGGATGGACTTTATCAGCTTCCCTATGACCACGGAGGCTCAGACTGAGAAGGCTCTAGGATTCTACTGAAATGCTAACTTTCCCAAGGTGCAGGGAGCAATAAACTGTACGCACATCACCATGCGGGCACCTTCTCAGGATACAGAGGTTTTTCAAAACAGAAAAGGATTTCACTCCCTGAAGGTGCAACTCGTTGTCGACCACAACCAGATAATTATGGCAGTGAATGCCAAATTTCCAGGCAGCATCCATGATGCTCACATCCTGTGTGAGAGTGCTGTATCTGACATGTTTACCAGTCAGCCACAAGATCAATGCTGGATGATTGGTGACAAAGGATATGGCCTCGCCACCTGGCTGATGACCCCTCTGCGTGACACCCACACCGAGGCTGAGAAGCGATACGAGAGCCACAGAGCCACACGCAATGTGGTCTAGAAAACCATTGATGTGCTTAGGCGGTGCTTTAGATGCCTGGACCACTCAGGAGGGGAGCTCCAATACCACCCCAATCAGGTAGCTCAGTTCGTGATCGTGTGCTCCATGCTGCACAACCTGGCTATCAGGAGGGGACAAGAATTGCGAGAAGGGACTGATGGTCCACCTCAGGAGAGAGAGGAAGAGGAGGACGAGGGGCTGGACGCTGACCTAGGGCCAGACAATCAAGCTGACTATACAACCATGCCCACGCCCCCTCCAGACCACAGGAAAGGGCCCGTGGTGGCTACATAGCTGCAAGACTCTTACGTCAGCAGCTCATAAATGAGCGCTTTGTCTGAAAGAGCGTTGCTGTTATTCACAAAGTTGATACTTGTGTGCAGCTCAGACATCAATGGTGGGCATCACCTTGATGCCAGTTAAAGTTTAAGTTGGTTCAAGTTAAGTTTAATTATACCCTTTCATGTTAAGGAATCACCAGTTTGTAACGGTGCAGCTATCTGAGACAATGCTCAACAAGGTTATGTTAAATGAAAAACATTTAATCCCACCATTTGTCTGAAATCATAAGTATAACTGTCAAAAATAGCCCACCCCCACCCCACCCCACAATACATTTAAAACATTGATATCAATCAAATTTACAACATGTCCAGCAACGCAGGACACAAATGCAAACCAACAAGGTGGGCCCCTCCCCCCATACCCCAGACCTTACAACAAATTTGATAACCAAGATGGAAATATTACAAAGCCATCATCTGCGGACATGCACCTCACTTTCCTTTCCGCCCCCCACCACCCCCCCCCCCGCACCCTTCTTCTTCCCACCTCTACCCCTTCCTCTCCTGACTCCACGCCACCTGGCCGAGGAGCTCCTCAGGTGCTGTGTCATTGTGGGGGATGAAGGCAGAGCCGGTGGTTGCACGGATACGGGAGAGGAGGATCCCGAGGTGGGAACCTTCTCCGAGCCAGAAGCAAGATGTTCCTCCTGGCTCGCATGTGTCGTTGGCAATGGTGGTGCGGCACATTGGGGTGCAGTGCCGCGCTCCGGGACCATTGGGAGGCCTCTGCCAGCAGTGTTCCTGGCTATCGCCTCCAGGGCGTCCGCCATCCGCGGAACGTACTCCGTCATGGTGCCGGACATGCTGGCCAGCTGGTGGGATATGCCCCCCATTGTCTGGAGGATCTGCTGATCTATGTCAGCAGTCCTCTTGGATAAGTGTACCATATCGCTGCTCTGATCTGCCGCTCGTGGATCAGACCAGCCGCATCTAGAAAACCTCCACGGGGTCAGCGCCGTCCTGGGGACACCTGGGGTGCCCTGTGGCGAGGTGCTTAGGCCCGGTACATAGAAACAAAGAAACATAGAAAATAGGTGCAGGAGTAGGCCATTCGGCCCTTCAAGTCTGCACCGCCATTCAATGAGTTCATGGCTGAACATGCAACTTCAGTACCCCATTCCTGCGTTCTCGCCGTACCCCTTGATCTTCCTAGTAGTAAGGACTACATCTAACTCCTTTTTGAATATATTTAGTGAATTGGCCTCAACAACTTTCTGTGGTAGAGAATTCCACAGGTTCACCACTCTCTGGGTGAAGAAGTTTCTCCTCATCTCGGTCCTAAATGGCTTACGCCTTATTCTTAGACTGTGACCCCTGGTTCTGGACTTCCCCAACATCGGGAACATTCTTCCTGCATCTAACCTGTCCAAACCCGTCAGAATTTTAAACGTTTCTATGAGATCTCTTCTCATTCTTCTGAACTCCAGTGAATACAAGCCCAGTTGATCCAGTCTTTCTTGATATGTCAGTCCCGCCATCCCAGGAATCAGTCTGGTGAACCTTCGCTGCACTCTCTCAATAGCAAGAATGTCCTTCCTCAAGTTAGGAGACCAAAACTGTACACAATACTCCAGGTGTGGCCTCACCAAGGCCCTGTACAACTGTAGTAACACCTCCCTGCCCCTGTACTCAAATCAACATGCCATTTGCTTTCTTAACCGCCTGCTGTACCTGCACACCAACCTTCAATGACTGATGTACCATGACACCCAGGTCTCGTTGCACCTCCCCTTTTCCTAATCTGTCATCATTCAGATAATAGTCTGTCTCTGTTTTTGCCACCAAAGTGGATAACCTCTCATTTATCCACATTGTACTTCATCTGCCATGCATTTGCCCACTCACCTAACCTATCCAAGTCGCTCTGCAGCCTCATAGCATCCTCCTCACAGCTCACACTGCCACCCAACTTAGTGTCACCCACAAATTTGGAGATACTACATTTAATCCCCTCGTCTAAATCATTAATGTACAATGTAAACAGCTGGGGCCCCAGCACAGAACCTTGCGGTACCCCACTAGTCACTGCCTGCCATTTTGAAAAGTACCCATTTACTCCTACTCTTTGCTTCCTGTCTGCCAACCAGTTCTCAATCCATGTCAGCACACTACCCCCAATCCCATGTGCTTTAACTTTGCACATTAATCTCTTGTGTGGGACCTTGTTGAAAGCCTTCTGAAAGTCCAAATACACCACATCAACTGGTTCTCCCTTGTCCATTCTACTGGAAACATCCTCAAAAAATTCCAGAAGATTTGTCAAGCATGATTTCCCTTTCACAAATCCATGCTGACTTGGACCTATCATGTCACCTCTTTCCAAATGCGCTGCTATGACATCCTTAATAATTGATTCCATCATTTTACCCACTACCGATGTCAGGCTGACCGGTCTATAATTTCCTGTTTTCTCTCTCCCTCCTTTCTTAAAAAGTGGGGTTACATTGGCTACCCTCCACTCCATAGGAACTGATCCAGAATCTATGAAATGTTGGAAAATGACTGTCAATGCATCCGCTATTTCCAAGGCCACCTCCTTACGTACTCTGGGATGCAGTGCATCAGGCCCTGGAGATTTATCGGCCTTCAATCCCATCAATTTCCCCAACACAATTTCCCGACTAATAAGGATTTCCCTCAGTTCCTCCTTCTTACTAGACCCTCTGACCCCTTTTATATCCGGAAGGTTGTTTGTGTCCTCCTTAGTGAATACCGAACCAAAGTACTTCCTCAATTGGTCTGCCATTTCTTTGTTCCCTGTTATGACTTCCCCTGATTCTGACTGCAGGGGACCTTCGTTTGTCTTTACTAACCTTTTTCTCTTTACATACCTATCGAAGCTTTTGCAGTCCGTCTTAATGTTCCCTGCAAGCTTCCTCTCGTACTCCATTTTCCCTGCCCTAATCAAACCCTTTGTCCTCCTCTGCTGAGTTTTAAATTTCTCCCAATCCCCGGGTTCGCTGCTATTTCTGGCCAATTTGTATGCCACTTCCTTGGCTTTAAGACTATCCCTGATTTCCCTTGATAGCCACGGTTGAGCCACCTTCCCTTTTTTATTTTTACGCCAGACAGGGATGTACAATTGTTGTAGTTCATCCATGCGGTACCTCCACAGTAGAGATGTGAATGGCCGCACGAGCACCAGATGGCGTTGGGGTCAAATGTGTTACGGAGCCTGGCGATGCAGGCACTATCATCCGTAGAGAATGGACCCAGCAGATCCACGGGTGAAAATCGGACCTCCTCAGCACCAGATGGAAGATCATGCGGTGAGTCCAGCCCTGTGCCCCCACCTTCTGGGCACGGTGGTCTTGCCTGGGGACGCGCTGCTGGCTGAGCTGCAACACACAAATGAAGTTATTAGAGGAGAAGCGGGTGCTTGGGTCACAAGGTGATTCCAGCGCTACACACAGTATATGCACGACAAAAGCACCACCGCTATCAAAATCATCACAGACATCACATTTCATGACCAGCAACACATTGTGCATTGCAATGATTCTCATGAGGCCAGCATTATTTAGAGAACACTTTTATCAATCATCTATCAAATATTATTGTTCGGATATGAGTGGGTGTGGCATCGATTGACTTTACATCACGCAATGGTGTATACTTTACTCACGTGGCATCACTTTAAGTTCTGCAGCTGCCTGCGTGGCCGACCGGGGGGTGGATCCCCTCTAGTGCCAGCACCCGCTCCTCGATATCGGTGATGTCGATGATAACTGGTGGCCCCCCACCCATTCGCCTCTGCTTGGCCCTATTCTTTGAAACCTTCTTTTGTAAAAGGTAATAACAGGACGACATGGCATGAGATCATTGCATGATATCATTGTTATTACTGTCACAGAGACTGATACAACACATGCGACAGATGTAATCGTGATTATTATGATAATTATCATTCTTTACCTAAAAACATACACCATGAACGCAGGCTTTGAGTACAATCTTCCCGGTAAAAGTGAAAGACCTCGCATTTGATTTTAATCACTCATTACACTTACAAATCAAATTATAGAAATATATAAGTACATGTAAATAAATGTAATACTTACTCTTGCGGATCCGACAAGGTCGTTCCATCACTTGCGGCACTGGTTGCCCTCACGTACCTCATTGGTCACCGATGAGACTACCTCGGCTATCTCTGCCCATATCTTCTGGTAGGCCTTTGGGGTGGGCTTCCCACGGTTTCCCTGTGTCAATTCACCCCAGCGTGACTCGACCTCCTGCATGAGGGAGGCATTTGCCTCATCCGAGAATCTCCTCGCTCTCTTTCGTCCTCCTAATTGTTCCTCTCCCAGCTCATTGCTCTCGCCAGCGTCAGTCTCCACAGCGTGCTGTGTCACCTCCTCCATTCCCTCCATTGTAGGCACTAAATTAGCGAAAATATCTCGCTGGTAACAGCTACATTTTTGCTCACAATTCTGTATTAAGGTCAAAATTCTCCCTCCTCCTACCTCCCAAGACAGTCAAACAAGCACCCACACCACACCCACACATGCCTTCACTTCCTCTCTGCTCCCTCTCTCTCTGTCTCCTCTTATGCAGATGTAATGATGACCCCTGACCTCCTGAAACACAGGAAACTAGCGTTGCCATGCCGTTGCTAAGGACATCGACGCTTTACGGCAGAAGGTTAGAGAAATTTAACGCTAACGCCCATTTCAGATCGCTCCCGGTAACGCCCATTTAAAAAAATGCAAAGTAGGGGTTTTGACAATGGGCGATAATCCGGCGATCTGAAAACCCATATTTACCACCCACGCTGGAAATAACGCCCATTTTTGGCCGATTTGCACAAAAGTGGAACGTCTAGCCCTATATGTTTTAAAAGTGTTACGCTGGTAAAAGTAAGCTATGCGCCTGTTTTTACCAGGCGTAAGAGTTTGAAGGACATTCACTGAGCATGAGTTGGGCAGATAGCCCAATCTCTCCCACGCGGGATGTTCTTCTCCCGGGGATGCGGAGGAAATGTATGGATAAATCTAGACAGATTGGAAAAGCCGGTTTTCGGCGCATGCGCAACGCGCTCCAATAATTGACTTTTGCGAGGCCTCGCCGGGTGCATGCGCACTTCATACGGACCCAGAGAGGCCACAATTTTCGGCACACTGTAAATGAACAGCTAATGTGTGAATTCAATTTGTTCATTTTGCTGTTTTTTGCATTTGGCATTTGGAATAGCACGCCACTGATATTCCATCCATGTAAATTATATAAAACTGTGAGAATTACAGGCAGAGAGCCATAAGAATCTTTCACACAAATAGAAACAAGAAGGTGAGGGGAAGACATAATGGTATATATAAACTGAGCCCTAATAGATTATTAGATTCTCTAACCTGGGCGCACATACTCAAGCCAGAAGGGAAAAGATGAATAGACAGTTTAGATTCATATTAGAATATTCATGTTAGAATTAAAGGAAAGAAAGCACTTGTATTTATATCTGTTTTCATACCTGTAGTTTGAATATAACTTAGATGCGGAATGCTGGAATTAAATCGACTTAATTCAATTTGATTGATTCTTTTTGAGCTTAAGGTGAACAATAGCCTTAGTGGGCAGTAAAATGAAGACTGAACACTGATGTGAAAGCAAAAACATACAGCCTATGCTCAGTGGTAGCCTTGCTCCTTCCCCGAGCTGCCATTTGCACACGGTGGGGCGGGAAAGAGAGATGAACGGCAGTCCTGATTGGGTGAGGGAAGCTCGGGTCAGGTGGTGAGATGGAAATAGGCCTCACCACTTGCATTTTCCTTCATTCATCATCATAATCCCACAATTTGCAGTGAGATTGCAAAGTAGAATTTCAGCCGTTATATGATGGGTTTTGAGAAGGTGAGGAGGGAAGCAACTAATTGCACTGGTTGGTGAATCGGTAACTAGCAGGCCTAAATTTAATATCCTCAAAAGAACAAAGGAGAAGGTTAGGAGAATCTTTATGCAGAAGGTTGTTCGAACACGGATTGCCCTACCAGAAACTCTGGTGTAAGCAGAGTCCAAAATGCATTTTAAAAGATTTGGGAAAAGAGCAATGAATATTTGGGGAAAAAAAGTTAAAAAAGATATGGGAAAAGAGCAATGAATGGGACCAAGTGGATAGCTCCTACAGAGAGCCAGCACAGGCATGATGGGTCAAATGGCCTCCTTCTATGCTATAAAATTCTAAAAATCTATACACATATAGCAAAACAAGAACTGCTTGAAAGTGCTTCTTGGAACTCGCATTTCTCATCTGTTTATGTAGCCCAGAAGAACAGACTAATGCCACGGACAGTGTCCCCAATAAGCCAACACCTCACGATATCCTGCATCACTCTCGCCACCCTTACCAAGCAGGAACATTGGAAGATATAAGTGGTGAGCTTTTTTTATCTTGATGCAGGTGATACTGGCAAGGCAGTATTTATTGCCCATCCTTAGTATTTCTGAGGGCATTAAGAGTTATCCACATAGTATGGGACTGGAGTCACATGTAGGCCAGACCAGGTAGGGCATGAGTGACTCAGTTGGGTTTTTAGATTTCATGGTTATTTTAGCACAAATTACCAGATTATTGAAATCGATTTCACAACTTGCCATGGTGGGATTTGTGTTTTGTGGTGTCTATTTAGAATAGATATTTACCTTTAAAATATTTGGTTTAGAATTAAGCTTGCAGTACAATAAAGTATGTTCTGAGACATGAATTTATGATCTTTACAAGATTTGTAAAGCTAATTGGTAATTAAAAAAATAAAGAACTGTTTAAGCAATTGATCCAGAAAATGCAGGTTTCAAAAAATATATTTACAGGTAGAAGTTCAGTGGAACAATGGCATTGATGGCTATTTACACCATTACACCATTTCTGTGGGGTTTCTGCCACCTACCATACCCCACCCCCCACCCCCCCCCAGATTTGACCTGCTGGCCAGCCCAACTGGAGAACCGACTAATGTCCTGACCTACCGCAACCAGCGAGCTTCAACGAGGCATCTATTTGGCATCTGCAGCTTGCCAATGGCAGTCAAATGGGTGAAAGTTGAAGATTGTCACCTTGGAATTATTTAAGAAACAACTGGAGGCTACATTGAAGATCATTAGGATCATTTTGGATGGAAGATGGGCTGAATAGCCTTTCTCATCTTTAATTATCTTGTGACCTTTCAAAAAGGTTGTAGGGTGATTTTACCAACTCGGGACCATTATCACAGGCAAAGTGAGTAGAGTACTGGATGGAGATAGGATGACAGGCTTCAGTTAGCCTTGAGCATCTGAGGACGTAAGACTAGGAGACAGCAAAATATTAAGGCACAATGCACATCTAAATTAAAAGAGGCAGAAAATTTTGTGTTAAATAACAGCATTTGGTTAAGAGATTCTAATTGCTTTGTTACATATTTTAATGTATCAAAGGTCTCGACCAAACCCAACAGAGTGTTACAATTGTGCTTCGATCCTCGCCAAATCCAGAGAAAGCCACAGGCCATCTGGCCCAAAAATTGGGCAGCAATGAATGTTAGAATATAAATGTTACCAAACATGTATTCAGACTCTCCTATTCGAACATTTGTGGAAATTAATATAAGAATATCAATGTGTAAAATTATCTAAAGCAAATGGCAATTCTTCTGCTGTGGAATCAATCCCACCCAATCCCTGCTTAGTTTTAATTTGACCTACTTGCTTCCACACCAAAGTAGTTTCTTGAATCACAATTTCATCACCCACAAAACTGTTCAATTGACCAATATTGTGACTCGATGGCCTTGAAATTCCAGTCGGAGGCTTCCTTCAGACGAATGCCTCCGACCCGAAATTTCTCTACGAATGTACCTGCTGGTCCCGGAGGCGCCTTGGATTCTGGTCGGAGGCCTTCTTTTCCCGCGCTTCACAGCGCGTCCACGTCTTCTAGATCCGAACGGAGAAACTGGAGTCACGTGGGCCTGGACAACCAATCACGGTACAGTATTCTCATTGATAGTCATGGGAACTCTGATTTTACAAGTTCCCATTACTATCAATGAGAATAACTCCCTAAAACACCCAAACACAACATTATAAATAAAAAAACACCAAACATATTTAACATTGATTGAAATTAAAGTTAATGTTTCAGAAAAAATATTTTTTTTTTGGATTTTTTTTTAATGTGTTTTAATAGGGTTTAAAATAAACTTACCTTAATGGACAGGGTTTTTACTATAAAAATGTGTACTTAAATTTTATTTTTATATGTTTTAAAACTCTTACACTGGTAAAAGTAAGCTATGCACTTGCTTTTACCAGGTGTAAGAGTTTGAAGGACATTTGCTGGGCAAGTGTTGGGCAAATAGCCCAATCTCTGCCCCGTGGATGTCCTTCTTCCGGGGATGTGGAGGATCAGTCAAGAGATATCTTGATAGATCGGAAAAGCCGCTTTTTGGTTCATGCGCATTGCGCGCTAAAAACCGGCTTTTGCGAGGCCTCGCCGGGTGTGGTGCGTATTCCGTATGGACCCGGCGAGGCCGGAATTACAGGGCCATGACTTTGAGAACAGAGACAGTTTACAATCAAGGGTGAAGTCTTTTCAGACAATTTTGTTAGCTGTTTGGTAAATTTTAATCATCATATATATTAAACCATTCCAGAAAATGCTGAATCACAGTACACTTCAAAATGCTAGAAAATGCCCCCAAAAGTTTCTTGAACTAGGAATGTAGCCTCCAGATATCCTAGGAAATAAATTTTCCACCATTACAGTTCACTTCTGTTTCAAAAATTTCTAACTTTACCAATGCAAAAATGACACTTCTATGTAATTCAGTTTTTTTATTCCCATATGATACAACTGATGGAACTTTGGGTACAGCTACAATTTGCGTCATGACAAGATCATGTCCCAATGCACTCCCATTATAACTAATTCTTTTTGTATGTCATTCATAAGACTGGAGTTCCATTTTTTCTTATAGAAAATCGAACTGAATTGTAGAATATGACCCCAAATACTAATACAAATCTTGAAATCCAGTGCAATAAAAGAGGAATTTAATTTATTCAGTCGCTTTGATGGCCTTATTCAGAAGCTTTGATTCACAGTTGTGTTCCAGTTGTACGTTGTATTTTGAGTTGTCACCTCTGAACTGTTCATCAGCTTTCTTGAATTTTGTAGGTTGCCATGGATTCAAATCTACAAGATTATCCAGCTTCAGTGTATTGGGTGGTCAGACTAAGAAAACCTTGAGGCAGGGACTCACCAACATAATTGCTGCTTCCACACACATCAGTGGGCATTCTGTGGGAGTGCCTAGTGGCTCTGCCTAGAATAAGCATAGGTTGTATCTCAGGCAATGCCACATCTAGTCCATCTAGTATTCCTGTTCAAGTGATAGCAAGATGTGCCAGAAAATGGGCAGGAACAGCCAGCCACTGCAGCAGCAGATGTGGCTGAATCAGTTGCAGAGCTATCACATGAAACAGCCCAAGGAGCTACAAAGTCACCTGAATCATAAGAACATAAGAATTAGGAACAGGAGTAGGCCATCTAGCCCCTCGAGCCTGCTCCGCCATTCAATAAGATCATGGGTGATCTGGCCGTGGACTCAGCTCCACTTTGCCCGCGATCGATCAGCCCGGCACTCTACTGCAGTGTATCGAGCTGATCAGGCTGGATCACAGCTACCGTCGGGGAGAAGCTTTTATTTTGCAACGATGGCCTTTCCTTTAAGGGAGGGAAGGAGCCTTCCAATGTGGCAGCACTGCACGGCCCATTGTGCAGCGCTGCACAGTACCGCCCCGCCTGCTGCCTCTTGCGCTCCAAGAAGGAAGTGGAGCACTTGATTTAGCACTCCACTTCCTTCCTGGAGCGCAAACGCCGAATGTTTTAAAAGTTAGAAACATTAGTAATTTTTCCAACTTTTAAAAGTTGGGCGCTCCCGAATTTCTCCCTCCTGAGATGTCCTCTGCACTGTGCGGTTGGAATGAAGGCATAAAAAAGAGTTGTGGTAACTGTGATGGCCACTGACAATGTTGCTCTTGTAGTTGAGTTGTTTAAAGTCTTCCTGAAGCAGTGAACACAGCTCTGTAACTCCAAAATGTCAGTCATTGTAAAGTAACTGCGCCTTAGAACATGATGGGTGATATGGTTGGTCTGGACAGTCAGGGGCAATTTGAACCTGTCGGGGCACACGGGTGTGGGTATGGATGGAGGGTTAGTTTCGAGGAAAATGACAGTGCCGGCTCCAATTTGCCGACTTTTGCATTTAACTCCAGTGCGTTAGGCTGCCTGTACACAACCCCCTCGGGAGTGGCAGCTTGCTCAATTAAAATGATATTTCAATACACGTTTTGACTTTAACATTGGATCCACGGGTTTCCCAGGCTTCCTGAAACTTGCTAGTGAAATCAAGGCAAGAGCACAGCTGCAATTGAGGGGGCTGAATCAATTTCATGGAAATATTGCAATAAATACCCAGTACTCACAGCTGCTTTCTTACCTGATGGTGGGAAAGGGTTTGTCGAGAGTTTACTTTCTAGACTTTGGAGGTTTTCTGAATCACAGCAGGATCAGTGGCACTTTGGCAGCCTTAGATTGGACCTCAGACAAGAACTAATATGACCATCACCTGCAGCAGCAGCGCCAGCCTGCTCTTGAGAAACCTGTAGCTTGTCAGCAGAGAGGGGAGCAGCAAAGAGGGGAGGGGCAGAGAGGAGAGGGGCAGGGGGGGAGGGGCAGAGAGAGGAGGGGCAGAGAGGAGAGGGGCAGGGGGGGAGGGGTAGGAGGGGAGGGGCAGAGGGGGGAGCAGCAAAGGGGGGCACGGCAGAGAGGTGCAACTCACAGGAGGCACTATCACGACACATGACCAAACAGCAGTATTTCAGGAGGCTCAGGTTGACATGTCAGACATCTGGCAGACATTTGCAGCCTGCTAGAAGAAGTCCTGCTGCCTGCTGGACCTGGTAGCCATGCATTATCGGTGGCTATCAAAGTCAACACTGCCCTCAAACCTTTAGTCTCCGGATCCTCTCAGGGCACTGTCGGAGACATATCCAGGATCTCCCAGTCAGCAGCCCACAAATGAATAAGACTGTTGGACTATTTGCCATGGCCGGCAATTATGTGAACTTTGTCTGCGATGATGCTAGTCAAAATGAATGGGCGGTGGGTTTGAGTCTCTGCCTAGCTTCCCACAGGTGCAGGGCATCATTGACTGCACACACGTGGCAATCCAAGCACCCCCAGATCACCCAGGGTTATTCATCAACCACAAGGGCTTCCACTCCATCAATGTGTAGCTGGTGCACAACCACAAAAAGATATTTCTGCAAGGTTGCCCAAGATTCCCAGGGAGCTGCCATGATGCTTTTGTCCTGCGGCAGTCCAAGCTCCCAGACTTAAGACTTGCCTGCTAGGAGACAAGGGATGCACTTCAAACTTGGGTGATTATCCCCGTCAGAAATCCAACAACTGAAGTCCAACAGTGCAACAATGAACACCATATGACCATCAGATGTTTGATTAAACAAGCCATTGGCATGTTGAAGATATGCTTCAGGTGCCTACACAGATCAGGAGGTGCCCTTCAGTATGCACCAGCCAAGTTCTCCAGGATGGTCGTGGTGTGCTGCGCTCAACACAACCTTTTGCAGCAACGTGGTTTGGTCCTGCAAGAGAAATAAGTGCACAGCTCAGATCCTCATCGGAATGAGCGGATGCCTAAAACACACGCTAGTCCTTGAATATGTAAATTAGGAGCCTTTTGATAAATTTGTCACCAATGAGTGGGTCAAGCGATGGGCCACCAACCAAAGGTAAGTGTTGTCATTATTTTTTCTAGGAAACATCTTCCTGTGGAGCCAGGAGAAACAGGAGTGCTCCTTAACTCCACAGGAATCACAATCACCAGCCCCCACCCCACCACCTCCATAACATGCTCAAATTCCCTCCACCATCAGGAATTATCTGAGGCAGCCCAAAACTGACATCTCTCAGCAAGGGAGCTGCCTGTGGAGGCGCGACCAGCACTGGCAGCTCGGCCCAGTTATTCAGATGACTCTCTAATGACTCTCAGTAATTATTTTAAATTGATGACCCCTTTTCACTAATGCTCCAATCAAAGTAAATATTCTTCACTTATCGTGAGGGGAGAACTGTTCATCTTCACTGCCTATGCATTAATGCTGCCCATTATAGAACCCATCTGATTTTAATACCATTGATTATCACGGGTTAATCATACATTGCTACCATTGCAATATCGTATTATAAGAACATTCGATTTGAATGTGATGCCAAATATGGTTGCAACGTAATCCATTTATTGTGCTCAACTAAGTGTTTAAAATGCGCAATGTCTCTAAGACCAAATACTAACCCTAGGAATTAATGTATACATGACCAGGAGATCTTACAGTATTTGTTATAGAAATTTATGGAGTTGAATTTTTTCACCATTATTGATTAATAAACAGTGCAGGAAATTGTTTCTGGTAGGAAGTTGAGACACAAGCCATTTCCATCCAATTTACACCATTAAAATGCATTTGCCAAGTTCTCCCGCACTTTGTGGCCCTTCCAGGGAACCACCCACTGGGTGTCAACTGATCTCGGTAACATATTATAATGAGGGCAGTGGTGCTGCAGCTCTGAGTTTCCTACTTTTATACTCCCAATGTACTCTGGGTAACTTGGGCAAATTCTTACTCTCCTGCTTGGTGGAAACTGGGCCTGGAATTGCAGTTAAAATGGAGCAGGAGACTTGCCCGCTGGTCTCCCGCCACGATCTCGCTGACTACAATTTTAAATTACAGGCACCAAGAACACCCACCTAAAGTCGTCAAGGTCCTTCTTTCTGTCATGTATGTACATGCTGTTTGTAGCCACCAGATGGTGTCATTGTTGGAGGCTACTGAGCAGCACACACATGGTGATGCTCTGGTATAAAAGGCCAGCCATTTTGTGAGTCAGGCACTTTGGGCCATAATAAAGCAGAAACAAGGTAGTACCTTGTTCAGTTAAACAGTACTCAGTTTGTACCTTTATTGCATACATAACATTTGGCGACGAGAATACAAGAACCTTGTTTGCAAAATGAGCATGATTGGATTTTTAGAGCACTTCGTGGAGGAAGAAGATTGGGCAGACTTTGTGAGCCGTTTGAACCAGTACTTCGTGGCCAACAAAATGAAGGGGGTCAATGATGCAGATCGGTGCCGGGCTGTGTTCCTCACTGTGCCGTTCAAAGATCTATAGTCTGATAAAGAATCTACTCATGCCTAGTGATCCAACAGAGAAAACGTACGAGGAGTTGTGTACATTGGTATGGGAGCACCTCAAGCCAGACGACGACATCATCATCTCGAGATACAGGTTTTATACACACATTCGATTGGAGCATGGCGGAATTTGTTTCCAACCTGAGACGTCTAGCGGGACTGTGCAAGTTCAGGACGGTATTGGCAGACATGCTGCGGGACTTCTTTTAATCAGTATCAACCACGAGGTGATCCTGTGCAAACTTCTGGCCGTGGAGGAGTTGGATTTAAAAAGGGCCATCCAGATCGCTCAATCATGTATGATGACGGACAGGAGTTTAAAGCAAATATCGGTGAAGAACCAAACCTCGGCAAGTACTGTAAATGTGATTGATTTGGCGTTCAGCTGAGCGGCACATGGCAGGGCCTATCCGGCTGCGTTCGCGAAACCTGTGGCTGCCCAAAGTCCGCCAGCGGGAATGTATCCGACGTCTCCGTGTTGGCGTTGTGGGGGAAATCATCGTCACCAGCAGTGCAGATTTAAGCAATATAGTTGCAAAGGCTGTCTGAGAGTGGGGCATCTCCAGCGCAAGTGTCCGCAGATGAGCAAGCAAGCTGCGACACACCACCTGGAGGATGAGAGTCAGACTCGCGCGGATCCGGATACGCAAGCTGAGCCCTGTTAACGCCAAGCTGCACACGTACACCAAAGAACTGATAAAGTTGATTGGCAGTGTACAAATTAATGTGCCGTATAATGGTGCGGTTCATGAGTTACCGCTGTGGATTGTTCCAGCCAATGGCCCATCGCTGCTCAGCAGGAGCTGGTTGGAGAAAATCAGATGCGACTGGAACGACATACAGGCTTTGTCATCAGAGGAAGATACATGTGTCCAAGTATTGAGCAAGTTCCCCTCGTTGTTCGAACCGGGTATCAGTAACTACACGGGAGCCAAGGTGCAGATCCACGTGGACTCAGATGCAAGACCCGTCCATCATAAAGCTCGGGCAGTGCCGTATATGATGAGGGAGAAGGTCGAAATTGAACTGGACAGACTCCAGCGTGAAGGGATCATATCACCGGTCAAATTTAATGAATGGGCCAACCCCATTGTTCCTGTGCTGAAAAGTGATGGCACAGTCAGAATCTGTAGAGACTATGACGCTATGATTAACAGGGTGTCGAAACAAGATCAGTACCCGTTACCGAAGGCTGATGACTTGTTTGCGACGCTAGCCGGAGGGAAGTCGTTCACAAAACTCGACTTGACGTCGGCCTATATGACGCAGGAGTTGGTCGAGACGTCAAAGAGACTTACGTGCATTAACACACACAAAGGACTGTTTATTTACCACAGGTGCCGATTTGTAATTCACTCGTCTGCAGCAATATTCCAGAGGAATATGGAAAGTCTACTAAAGTCCGTTCCCAGAACCATCGTGTTCCAAGGTGACATCCTGATCACTGGTCATGACTCCAAAGAACATCTGAACGACTTGGAAGAAGGTCTACTGCGTTTGGACAAAGTGGGAATCAGACTTGAACGCTCGAAGTGCGTCTTCATGGCACCGGAGGTCAAATTCCTTGGAAGGAAAATCACCGCTGATGGCATCAGACCTACTGACGTGAAAACCAAAGTCATCAAGAATGCACCCAAGCCACAGAACGTGATGGAGCTGCTTTCGTTCCTGGGTCTACTTAACTACTTTGGTAAATTCCTACCTAAATTAAGCACCTTACTTGAACCACTGCACATGCTATTGAGAAAAGGCAACAATTGGGTGTGGGGCGCATTGCAAGACAGAGCTTTCGAGAAAGCCACCAATCTGCTTTGCTCGAACAAGCTGCTGGTATATTATGACCCATGTAAACATTTAGTTTTGGTCTATGACGCATCGACATATGGAATTGGTTGCATGTTACAACAAGCCAATGAGTCGGGGAAATTTCAACCTGTCACGTATGCATCCAAATGTTTGTCTAAAGCAGAAAGAGCCTACAGTATGGTAGAAAAAAAAGCTTTAACGTGTGTGTACGGTGTTAAAAAGATGCATCAATACCTGTTCGGTCTGAGGTTTGAATTGGAGACCGATCACAAGCCGCTCATTTTGTTGTTTTCTGAGAGCAAAGGTATCAATACCAACGCTTCATCCCGCATCCAAAGGTGGGCGCTGACATTATCTGCCTATGATTATGTCATTCGCAACAGACCTGGCACAGAGAATTGTGCCAATGCTTTGAGCCGGTAGCCATTGCCCACACCAGAGGTGGAAATGCCACAACCGGCAGATTTAATGTTAATCGTGGATGCTTTTGAGAGTGAAGGAACCCCTGTCACAACTCAACAAGTTAAGACCTGACCAGCCAGGACCCGATATTATCGGTGGTAAAGGGTTGCATCCTCAAAAGGGATTGGTCTGCCAAACCTAAGCAAATGTGCGAGGAGACCAAACCGTACATTCGTCACAAGGACAAACTGTCTATTCAAGCAGATTGCATATTGTGGGGCAATCGAGTTGTAATGCCTAAGAAAGGGAGAGAGAGATTTGTGTGTGAGTTACACAGCACACATCCTGGTATAGTGATGATGAAGGTCCCACGTATGGTGGCTAGGAATTGATTCTGAGCTGGAAGCATGCGTGCATCAGTGCAACACCTGCATGCAGCTCAGCAAAGCACCAGTGGAATCGCTGCTGAGTCTGTGGTCATGGCCATTCAAACCTTAGTCCAGGATCCATGTAGATTTTGCAGGTCCCTTCCTGGGCAAGATATTTTTAGTGATGGTGGATGCTTATTCGAAGTGGATAGAATTCATAATCATGTCATCCAGTACGTCCGCAGCAACCATAGAGAATCTCAATGTCATGTTCACGGCATATGGACTGCCTGACATAGTGGTGAGCGACAATGGGTCGTGCTTCACCTGTCAGGTGTTTCAGGAGTTTGTAAAACTTAATGGCATGAAACATGTAAGGTTAGCACCATTCACGCCTGCGTCCAACGGGCAAGCAGAACGTGCAGTACAAATTATCAAGCAAACCATGAGGAGAGTAACCCAAGGGTCACTGCAGACCCGCTTGTCTTGCATACTGCTGAGTTACAGGACAAGACCCCACACACTCACAGGGGTCTCGCCTGCTGAACTCATGATGAAAAGAGGTCTTAAGACCAAGCTATCTCTGGTACACCCAGATTTAAGTAATCATGTTGAATACAGAAGACAGAGTCAACAAGGGTACCACGATCGCGCAACTGTGTCATGCGAGATTTCTGTTAATGATCCTGTATACGTGTTGAATTATGGTCAGGATCGCAAATGGATCGCTGGTACGGTCATGGCCAAGAAGGGCAACAGAGTATTTGTTATTAAGCTCAAGAATGAGCAAACTTGCAGGAAACACATGGATCAAACAAAGCTGAGGCACGCAGACAAGCCAGAGCAGTCGGCGAAGAAACCATCGACGGCCAACCAACCTACCAGCAGCCTTCAGTGGACTCAAGGATCATCAGTGAACCCGGAATTTCCATCACAGACTTGTTCAATAAAAATGGACTTGCAATTCCTGACATGGCCACTGCCACCCCCAACAAGTCAGCCATCCAGCCACCAGCCACAACAGATTCCACACATTCACCCAAGGCCGGAATCGAACTGAGATGGTCAACCTGGGTGCGTAAAGCATCGGACCATCTCAATCTGTGAAAAACTGTGATAAGATCTCAGAGGAGGGTATTGTCATGTATGTACATGCTGTTTGTAGCCACCAGATGGTGTCATTGTTGGAGGCCACTGAGCAGCACGCACATGGTGCTGCTCTGGTATAAAAGGCCAGCCATTTTGTGAGTCAGGCACTTTGGGCCGTAATATAGCAGAAGCAAGGTTGTACCTTGTTCAGTTAAATAGTACTCAGTTTGTACCTTTATTGCATACATAACACTTTCAATATGCAGATCGGATCCCAATGACGTTATCATGAATCGACTGTCATTTTGACATTTGCCAGAATGGGTAAGCAAATGTGGCTTTCCTTCAGGCTGAAGCAGGCCGTAGGTTGACAACCGTGTAAATACCTTTCCAGGCCACCAGCATAAGCAAATCTTTGGTGTTACAGCAGTGTAGCTCACCGTGAGGCAATTCACCCCCTATTATTGACTACTTTTATGTGCACAATAATACAAATTGCCTTGATGATGAGGTTTTAAGATCTCTTTTATGAGAGCACTTTGTCTTTGTAATGTGAGTGCAGGGAGGGATAATCGGATTTAACAATGCCTTTAATGGTGCATTTCAGTCCATGTGGACTGCAGCACATGCTGGGATGTTTGCAAATTATTACACAACATTCCATTTTGTTCTGATGCAAAATAATAGTGACAGGGGCAGGGAAAATAGCCCATATATAATAGGTATAAATATGTTTCTAAAATTGAATTTGCCACGGTTTTAAGCAGTCCAATTAGTTGCAATGCAGCATCCAGAATCTATTTTTATGTGTCATTATCTATTCGTGATGGCAGTTAGCTCAACTCTAACGACTGTTCCCAGCCTGGTTGTGCCATTCTGCTGCATGCAGCTTTGCAGACTGCGGACACACTACCTGGCACACTGAGTTTGTGCGTCAGCATTCTAGGTTAGAAATGAATGAAAAATCAATCCGTGTGACTGCAGTGCTAGCACTGTCCACTCTAACCTAGTTTCTACATTATCTTCTACATTGCTATTTCAAGTGATGGCTCTGTTTAAAATGGTGAGTTGATTGCTTGAGTTTTATTTTCATGTTTTAGTTCTATTTGAAGGATAAAAGTAAAATACTGCAAAGGGTTTTCTGCAGTTCTGAGCACATTTCTGATTGCAGTGTTGAGTTGTTTTCTGATACTTTACTGTATTCATTCATCTAACCCTAGCTGTTTTATACCAAAATTAAAACAGAATATGAAAAAAATGATAGTTGTAAATATTGTATGTACTATCCCAAACTAATGCTAGAAACAAGACAGTTTTTGCTTCTCTCTACAGTATGAATATATTTCTTAAATAATGCAGAAACTGTAGTTGAAGCTGTACTTGATCTTTTTTTTACAGTAATGTATGTGTCAGTGTTGCTGCAAAATTGGTAATGTTGCAAGAATTGGAATTTAATGTAACAACAATTTGTATTCCAATCTTAATATTTGTATCTGTCCATTCAAATTCCACTGTGGATTAGCATAATGATCACTCTGTGTATTTGACTGCAGTGTGTTCAAGACAATTTGCAGCTGCTGAAATCTCTGCTCATTTATTCAACTACCCAAATTCCTTTAGTTTTTCCCACAGTGAAGTGAATTTCTGCAGCCACAACGATGACTTCTCTGCTGTTACTCGCTCTGGTGTCCGTCTGCTGGGCTGATTCTCATTTTAACGTGAACTCTACAGAGTCAAAATACTTCAGGACGATCTACATTGCAGGTAGGGGCAGCAATGGTACGGGCAGGAAGATGAGCTATGGAATGTATTTCTAGCTTTATTAAGTAGCATGTGTAAGTCATTATATTATACGAGTCCACTAAATCTAGTATTAATGGATTCATATATAGCTCCATATGATTTAAGACTGCTTAAAAGATTAAGTATAGAGAAGACCTGAATGTAATTTATTAAGTATATGTTGACAATTAATGAAATTTAATATAACTAATATATAAATTATTGGAGCAGTTGCTTATTGCTCTTTTCAAGCTTGTACACTAATTGTTCTTGCATATGCCTGATAATTATTCCACATAT
This sequence comes from Pristiophorus japonicus, assembly GCF_044704955.1. NCBI lineage: Eukaryota > Metazoa > Chordata > Chondrichthyes > Pristiophoridae > Pristiophorus > Pristiophorus japonicus. The sequence continues at coordinate 186,050,147 of NC_091977.1, forward strand.
CTATTTCAAGCAGCAACCAGCAGGTACCAAGCAGAGTTCTCCCATCTCATTCTTCACTGGCATATTCTGTTAAATTAAGATAGCACCTCCCTTCTCCACAGCAGTCTATCAGTTTCTGAATGTTGCTGATCTCTTTTACCAGCTGTTGTTTCTTTGCCTTCTGTGACTGTCTCAAATATAATGGAAACTGTGGCCTTGAAATTGCACAGTTCAGAGAGTCAAAGAATGTGCGAGATTCCAAGCGACTGAGGTTATACCAACTCTTTCTGTGTAAAAGAAAAGTTCATATTTATATATCATCTTATCACATCTCTCAGAAGCACCCCAAAGTGTTTCACATAGAATGAATTACTTTGAAATTCTTGTTGTTAAGTAGGCAAACATGGCAGCCATTTTGCACACATCCTGAAATGAGCAGTGACGAATTAACCTAGTTTTTAGTGGTATTAGTTGAGAGAGGAATGTTGGTACGTATTATAGGAATAGCGCCACGTGATCATTAACGTTTACCTGAACCAGTGGAAAGGATGCATCGCAAGTGATGCAGCAATACCCAGTACTGCTCTGGATTTTCATCTTAGATTACGTGCTCAGGTTTTGGCTGCTAGTTCTGAAATTTCACCTTAACATGAATTACTAAACCAAATAATAACACAGATCGCATGCATTAAGGTGAAATTTAAGAACTAGCAACCAAAACTTGTTAATTGTTTGTTAATGGGAATCGCAAACATGGGCTGCGATTTCACCAACAGTGGGGAGACCGGTGCGGCCAGCATTGGTGGCACCAGCATTGGGAACACACTCCCGGCTCCATCATGTCCTCTCAACAATCTTCCATTGATGGGGCTTGTTAAGCCCACCCTGTGAGGTTCGTGGCCAATTAACAGGAAGCGGTTCATCTGATGACGCATCATCAACCGGTTTCCTTAAGGGGACCATGGCCAACTTTTTTTGACAGTTGTTCTGTCAATGTTGTGCAGCATTGAGCTGCTGCAAACACTGACAAGCATTGCACAAAGGTGCACCCAGGCTCTCCCATGACTTCCTCCAGATGGGAGGGATACAGGGAGGTTCTCGTCCCTTCCAATGGACAGAAGAGACCACCCATTGCACAGGAGGGCACAAAGAGGGAATCGAACCTTTCAATGATCTCAGTAGATCACGAAACGATACTGCAAAGCCACACTAAACCTCATCCTGCTGTGACATTCATCACATCCCCATCACTCTGCCTTCCCTACCCAACTCCTGCACATCCTTACTCACACCAACAAACCTTGCATCTCCATCCATCCCTCTCTCTCTATCTACATTATCACTTCCCCATCTCCCTAGCCACCCCTCATATTCACCCTCATCCTTGTCCAATCATACCAAGAAACAACACACAGGGATAGGCACTAGGGTGTTTTAGCCAATATTCATGCATAGTTTCTGCTATTGTGTTGTCAAACATTGAAATCTTTATTTTGAACACTTAGGGGTCGAAATTGCCCCCCGCCCAAAATGGGATGCACGTACATCGTTTCAATGGTTTTTACCACAGTTGTCGTTGAGGTCGCTTCTTGAGCGAAATTCCGCTCTTTGTTGTTTTTTGAAATTCGGATCCGGAAGTCGCTCTTAATGGGGGCAGTGACTACATTAGAGGAGCGGATACGGCAACACCTGAGGGGCGGAAGCTGGGGGCGGTGAGTCACCATGGCTCCCCCCTTCACTTAAAGGGGAAAGCCTTCCGATTTTAAAACTTCGGTTCACTGGGCCACCAGGGAGTGTTTCCCCCAAGAGAGGGTGCCTGTTGGCAACCCGGCCGAACCCACGGGTATAATTGTTGGCCCAACATGGCAGTCGGCCGACAAAAAAAAACATGATGGCAGTGGCAGTGCACCCCCCCCCCTTTAAGGGAAGCCGCACTGCCATTGCAAAAGGTCATTGCCTCACTGGCACCGCCGGGCAGGCCAAAGATTTTCAGAGTGGAATGTCGCCGTCGGAGGGGTAGATTGGCGGTGCACACTGTGATGATGCACTTAACACGGATCGACAGCAGCAGAACGGTGGGTGGGATTGGGGCACTGCCAGAAAACCTCGGAAGGGCAATTGGGCTATCAGCGGCCATTCCACAAAAAGTTGGCGGCCACGCCACTGTGCAGCCGCCGATTTATGGCGGTAACAGGCCTGAAGGAGAGGGGCAATTTCGGCCCCTTTGTGTTCTTGGACAGATTTGTGGGCACCTTTGGAAGTGGCTTAGTGAGTTGTAGTGAATGGTTAGACAGAAGGGTACCCTGCACAATGGTGATGAGTGTGAAAGGAATGGCTTGGACATTGCAATGATGCTGGTGTGAGGCGGTGCCAACCTGGCGCATCATGTGGCAGTCAAGGTGCACAGCATGAAGTGACGTAAATGTAACCACTGTGAGGCCATCCCTGGTCTCCTGGGCAGCAATGTGGTCGGGTGCTGATGCCCTGTGTCCTGTGCAGCATCACGTGATTGCGAGAAGATTGTTGTTATTGTTGGTGATGCTGGTGTGTCTGATGATGTTGATATTGGGACTGATCGTGGTGGGATTCTGAGGACCAAGCTGAGATTTTGTCAGGTGAGGTTGAAATGACAAAAGCAATCTGTCAATGGTGAGAGGTTGCTTCAAGGAGGTGACAGTGAATAGGGAGTTCACTGCAAACACTTCTAACCTGCATACAATTCAAAAGTTTCCTCCAAATCCTGAAGGCTTCAGCTTCTTACATTGGAAAGTGAACAGCTTTTGGAAAGTGGTAGCTTTTATATCACTTCTACAGCTGTCAACTGGCCAAAGCAATACAGAGTCACTGAAAACCCGACATACTTACCTGGCATGAAACCCAAGGGATGGCAAACTCGTTGAAAACTTGGAAAATGGTAAGTGCCTGAGTAAAATCCTTTTAAATAACTTTAAATGACCTCTTAATCATCTTAATTGCCTGGCCTGCCACTTGGTGTCGGGTCTGCGATCCGCACGTAGACCCAACAGTTGAGAAACTGACACGGAGGCGGGTTCAGAGCGGACTTCCGTCCCACTGTCAATCAGGGCCATTTCAACAACAGGCCCGCCTCCAAACCCACACTCACAGGGATGGGAAAATTCCAGCTATTGTGTTAAATCCAACTGCTTAACGATTACAGAAACTGTGCAAGAAACATTCCCGATAATTGTAGGAACAGTGGTGTTCAACATCAACTGACTGACTTTATGAGACATGTTGGATTTTGCTTGCTACTGATAGTAGCTGCTGTCCATTAAATAGCTAGTAGCTTATTTATTGATTCTTTGCTCTCTTTTCTTTATTTAGCTTTACAATTTTGATGATACTACCAATAGACATTCCCTTTCCTTTTGCTGAATTAAATCTTACCTTGTGCTTATATTCAGTTTTCTGGCTGAATATTCATGATGCATGGAGCTGAAAAAGGATAGAGGCAGTATTAGCTTCAGGCTAATGAAATCAAACTCTGTCACAGGTCATCACCCCTTCCAGCATGTGTATGTCATCAGAAAGGCTACCTCAATATGCCACAAGAGTAGTGCTTAGGAACCTGTGGCTAACAAGGGCAACATTGACTAGCTACTGCCAACTGCTGTAAGGAGTCCTCTAGCCATGTTCCAGTGTCTAAATGGCATAGCCAGTAACAGTTGAAGTCACTATTGCCCTTAATTTTTATCCTATTGGCAGCTTTAAGTCCCCCACAGGCGACATCTGCATCACTAGACAGTTTGTTATGCACCGTTGTATCAAAAGGAAGTTACTGATATCTATTCCATCATAGCTTCCCTCAGGAGAAACAACAGAGAAAAACTAGCCTTTACTATATATTTGGCTTCTCAAGGGTGCAAGGAGTTATTGATTGCACTCACATACCTATTGAAGCCCATACCTGCAATTCGAGGGCTTACATCAACCATAAGGATTGCACCCTTTCAACACCCGATGGGTAGCGACCAGCAGTGCAAATCATGTATGTCAGTCCACGATTCATCGGCAGCTCACATGACATTTTCACTTTCTGTCCTTTCTATTCAGTAGAAATGGAAGTGGCTTTTGGTGGAACAAGGTTTGCACTACACTACTGTGGTTCATATCCTCACTGAGGTGACCCCTGTATTGAGCCAGGGACTAGATACAATTAGGAACACATCAAAGTGGAAACCATCATAAGGCACATTTTTTGGGTCTTCGGGTTAAATTTTTGCTGCCTCAATCAGTCTTGGGCCACTTTACAATACGCCTAAGAACATATTAAAAGGATCTGATGCATGCGACACAACATTGCAAGACAGAGAGCCATTCCACGTGTGACACGCCGACCTTACACCAGGACAGAGACGGAGAAGATAATGAAGATAAGCAAAAGCAGCAGTTTGCAGGAGATGATCTGATACAGCCTTCATCATATTGTTTTGCTCATTGAATTATATGCCCTGTATAGTACAACACAATGGAAAAGCAACAATATAACTGCCATTAAAAGGAACATACAATACTCAAGACTATTGGTTTGCAGTTTTTACAACAAAATTGACGGAATCATGGAACGCGATCCTCAAAATACTGGTAAAAGTCTTAGAACTACATGTATTAAAATGGAATTTGACTTATTCAGTCACCATAATACTCCTTCCCCATTAAAAAATTGCCATACCGTCTAAAATATCTGTACATGAGTTTCAAATTCTGCTTATAATGACCATTTCATGCAATGCGCTCAGAAATATAGCTTTCATACCAGAAAATAATAAAATAAGTCTCCTCACCATGCTTCCTGGTGGCTGAAACTTTCCTCTCTTAACTCAAAACATGTCTGTCTCCACTCCTTCATGCCCAGTTAGTATCCAAACAATGTTTAGTGGTTGAATGGTGTATGAAGCACTTACTATGCACATTTGGTTACAGCATAGTATAGAGACATATATATGATTGCACACAAATAAGGAGGTATCATCATCATAGGCAGTCCCTCGAATCGAGGATGACTTGCTTCCACGCCAATAAGTTCACAGATGTTTCAATGAAGGACCTAATATTCCAGGTCCCGAATTAAATCTTGAAGGGTGGAAGATGCCTGTGCGTGGATTTCTTTAACGTGGGGTGGCCATTGCACACCAGCCACCACACAGGCTTGATAGAACTAGGTCTTGGTCCAGTGGCAAGGATTTACCAAGACGACTGAAGACCAGCTCTGCTGCACGGACCTAGTGTGCACACATATCGCAGTGTGGGCTGGCCCGTGCTGCCCCTGGGCCTTCGTCTCTTCTGGGCCCCGAACTCACGCCTCTCCTTGGCCCCAATCACGTTCCTCTACAATCTCTCACCGCTCCTTTGCCCTGACCTCGCTGCTCCTGCAGTACCTGCCTACGCTCCAATCAGTGACCTGGATCTTGTTGACTCCAATCCAGTCGCCCTCTTTGCTGCCGCTGCTCCTTCCGCTCCCCGGCCTGCTCCGATGGTGCTCGCAGGCCAGGGGCTGCGCAGACATAATAAAAGTTCAGTGATTGGTATCCCATTTATTGGTGTAATGCGCAAGGCACTTAAAGTATTTATAATAGTGCACCACTGTGTCTCCCTGTTATGTCTCGTCTAGTCGTGTTGCACGGGCTAGCTCATGTTCTGCTCCTAAGTGATTACATTACACCAGAAGAGGCAGGTGTTGTTGCTGGCTGGGAGGTCTGCTGTGGAGCCTCCTTAGACTGGGACTGCTGAGAATGATTCATATTCTCTGGCTGGGAGGTCTGCTTGGCTCTCCACTCATTACTGGCTGGTCTCTAACCAATCAGTGATCTGAAATCTACCCAACTCCGATACCAAATAAAAGCAGGAAAGTGAGCAGAGTAAGAGTGTGACTGCATTGTGGAGCATTTTTTTCTGCAGCATTCTAATAATAAGCTATATACAGTGAAGGCACAGTGACTATATTTGAATTTAGTTCATGATAACTTTTTCATGGATATTAGGGTCTTGAAATTCCTACCGTAACTCTAGCAGAACTCCCAGAGAAATAATGTAAATGGCTGAAAATGGCTGGTATGTTGGGAGATCTATAGAATCCCTGTGGAATTTCAGGGCCTATATGCTATAATGAGACTAACAAGCATCAAAGATAAGACTTCCATTTGTTGCATCCTCCACTTACAAAAAAGACTCTTTTATGTCAGTGACCATTATTCCTTCTTGGAGCATTCTTAGAGACTAATATATCTTAGAAATAGAACAATATGTGCTTTAAATTACAGGAACTCTAGCATAGGGAATATCTGTATGCGGCATACTTCGTATAACAATATATTTTTACTGTACAATGTAATGTTGCTAATGTACTGTACCCACAATAGTTTTAACATTGTCAATTATGGTTTATTCCATTGCTCCACATATTCACAACTAAACATCTGGGAATTGCTATCTGTCTCAATATTATAATGGGGAATTTACAGTGGGGAATAAAGAAATGGCAGACCAATTGAACAAATACTTGGGTTCTGTCTTCACAAAGGAAGACACAAATAACCTTCCAATTGTACTAGGGAACAGTAGGTCTAGTGAGAAGGAGGAACTGAAGGATATCCTTATTAGGCGGGAAATTGATGGGATTGAAGGCTGATAAATCCCCGGGGCCTGATAGTCTGCATCCCAGAGTACTTAAGGAAGTGGCCATAGAAGTAGTGGATGCATTGGTGATCATTTTCCAACAGTCTTTATTGACTCTGGATCAGTTCCTATGGACCGGAGGGTAGCTAATGTAACACCACTTTTTAAAAAAGGAGGGAGAGAAAAAACGGGTAATTATAGACCAGTTAGCCTGACATCAGTAGTGGGGAAAATATTGGAATCAATCATTAAGGATGAAATAGCAGCGCATTTGGAAAGCAGTGACAGGATCGGACCAAGTCAGCATGGATTTATGAAAGGGAAATCATGCTTGACGAATCTTCTGGAGTTTTTTGAGGATGTAACTAGCAGAGTGGACAAGGGAGAACCAGTGGATGTGGTGTATTTAGACTTTCAAAAGGCTTTTGACAAGATCCCGCGCAACAGATTGGTGTGCAAAATCAAAGCACATGTTATTGGGGGTAATGTACTGACGTGGATAGAGAACTGGTTGGCAGACAGGAAGCAGAGAGTCGGGATAAACGGGTTCTTTTCAGAATGGCAGGCAGTGACTAGTGGAGTGCCGCAGGGCTCAGTGCTGGGACCCCAGCTCTTTACAATATACATTAACGATTTAGATGAAGGAATTGAGTGTTATATCTCCAAGTTTGCGGATGACACTAAACTGGGTGGCGGTGTGAGCTGTGAGGAGAACACTAAGAGGCTGCAGGGTGACTTGGACAGGTTAGGTGAATGGGCAAATGCATGGCGGATGCAGTATAATGTGGATAAATGTGAGGTTATCCATTTTGGGGCAAAAACACAAAGGCAGAATATTATCTGGATAGCGGCAGATTAGGAAAAGGGGAGGTGCAACGAGACCTGGGTGTTATGGTTCATCAGTCACTGAAAGTGGGCATGCAGGTACAACAGGTGGTGAAGAAGGCAAATGGTATATTGGCCTTCATAGCTAGGGGATTTGAGTATAGGAGCAGGGAGGTCTTACTGCAGTTGCACAGGGCCTTAGTGAGGCCACACCTGGAATATTGTATACAGTTTTGGTCTCCTACTCTGAGAAAGGACGTTCTTGCTATTGAGGGAGTGCAGTGAAGGTTCACCAGACTGATTCCAGGGATAGCTGGACTGTCATATGAGGAGAGACTGGATCAACTGGGCCTTTATTCACTGGAGTTTAGAAGAATGAGAGGGGATCTCATAGAAATGTACAAGATTCTGACGGGACTGGACAGGTTAGATGCAGGAAGAATGTTTCTGATGTTGGGGAAGTCCAGAACCAGGGGACATAGTCTTTGGATAAGGGGTAGGCCATTTAGGACTGAGATGAGGAGAAACTTCTTCACTCAGTGAGTTGTTAACCTGTGGAATTCCCTGCCGCAGAGAGTTGTTGATGCCAGTTCATTGGATATATTCAAAAGGGAGTTAGATATGGCCCTTACGGCTAAGTGGATCAAGCGGTATGGAGAGAAAGCAGGAAAGGGGTACTGAGGGAATGATCAGCCATGATCTTATTGAATGACGGTGCAGGCTCGAAGGGTCGAATGGCCTACTCCTGCACCTATTTTCTATGTTTCTATGTTATTATACACATGGGCCGAAATCTTCCCAGCCCTGCGAGTGCATATTTGGAGGCGGGCCCGCTGTCAAAATGGCTCCGATTGACAGCGGGACAGGATCTTGCTCTGAACCCGCCTCTGTGAGAGTTTCTCAGCTGTCAAGTATGCTTGCAGATTGCAGACCCGCCACCAAGCGGTGGGCCATTTCATTAAGGTACTTAACAGGTAGTTTATTGCTATTTAAGAGGATTAAAAGAGGAAGATCACAGTGTGCGGGACCGACTTCAGTAAACTTTCCATGTTTCTCTGGAATGTCACCGCCGCTGATCGGATTCCAAACGGGCATCTGTTATAAACAAAAAGACCTTTTTGCGTGTTGATGCAGGTGAGTGCCTTCGATAATTCCTCCAGTTCCTGCGTCATGTAGGCTGAAGTCAAATCCAACTTCGTGAACGTCTTTCCTCCCGCCAGCGTTGCAAAGAGCTCGTCGGCTTTTGGTAGTGTGTATTGGTCCTACAGGGAGAAACGATTGATAGTTACTTTGTAATTGCCACAGATTCTGAGAGTGCCGTCTCCCTTGAGGACTGAGACAATAGGACTGGACCACTCGTTGAACTCAATCGGTGAAATGATGCCCTCTCGTTGCAGCCGGTCTAGCTCGATCGCTACCCTTTCTCTCATCATGTACGATACTGCTCTCACCTTGTGATGGATGGGTCGCGCCCCCGGAATTAGGTGAATCTGCACTTTTGCTCCTTGGAATTCCCGATGCCTGGTTCGATCAGTCGTCGGGCGATAGCGCTCGGATGTCGTCCCAGTTCCAGCGTATCTTTCCCAGCCAGCAGCGTGGGACCATTGCCCGGTACCACCCAGAATGAGTGGTAGCTTGTGCCTGCTCCATCGTAGGAGACCTTTACGATAGTACTGCCGATTACAGGAATCAGTTCTTTAGTGTAAGTTCTTAGTCTCTTTTAAGACTGGCCTTGAGGCCTTGTTGCACCACAACCTTTCGAAAGTATTTTTGCCCATGATGGACTGGCTCGCACCCGTGTCCAGCTCCATTGACACCGGGAGTCCGTTTAGTTCAACATTCAGCATTATCGGGGGACAATTTGTGGTGAATGTGTGCACTCCATGTACCTCTGCCTCCTCTATCCGAGGCTCTGCTTCGTAGTGATCCTCTGTGGATCTGTCCTGCTCTGCAACGTGGTGGTTTGCAGGTTTAACAGGCTTAGCAGCTCGCCAGCACACTCGTTGGAGGTGTCCCATTGTTCCACAGCCCTTGCAAACATATCCTTTGAATCAGCATGAATGGAAACGATGATCACCCCCACAGTGCCAACAAGGTGTTAATGGCCTTGCATTCATCACCCTTGATGGTGGACTCTGAGACATCTGCAGACGTGTAACTGCAGGTTTGTGCAACCTGCCCTGTACATTACGATTCGAAAACAACATCACTTTGTTCACAGTACTTGTAGCAGCTCTTGCGTGCTGAGAGATTTGCTTAGTATTGTCGCTGGTGGCAATGAACGCCTGGGCTATCGCTATGGCCTTACTCAAGGTTGGGGTCTCTACAGTAAAAAGCTTGCGAAGTATGGTTTCGTGGCCAATGCCAAGTACGAAAAAGTCTCTGAGCATGTGCTCCAAATGTCCTTCAAATTCGCAATGTCCTGTAAGGCGTCTCAGCTCGGCGACATAACTCACCACTTCCTGGCCTTCAGACCTTTTGTAGGTGTAGAACCGGTACCTTGTCATCAGAACGCTTTCCTTCTGGTTCAAATGCTTTCGGACTAGCGTGCACGAATCGTCGTACGATTTCTCCGTGGGTTTCGCTGGAGTGAGCAGATTCTTCATGAGGCCATACGTTGGTGTCCCACAGACAGTGAGGAGGATCGCTCTACGTTTGGCAGCGCTCTCTTCCTCATCTAGCTTGTTGGCCACGAAGTATTGGCCGAGTCGCCCCACAAAATTTTCCCAATCATCTCCCTCCAAAAATTTCTCCAGGATGCCCACTGTTCTTTGCATCTTTGGTTCGCTATCTGTATCTCGTCACCAATTATTGTGTATGGAGAAAGAGTCAGACTGAGCACTGTAAAGTGTGACCTTCGTCTTTTATTGCAGGTCTCCAGAGTGCCTCTCCAATCTGTGAAGCCTTCTTAAATACCTATGCTCCCAAGGGATTATGGGATCCCTTGGGACTCCGGAGAATGAGCCCTCTGGTGGCTGTACAGAGTAAATACGAGTCCACATGTATAACACTTACCTCCTTGGCTACATGTCATTCCTGGCAAATCAAATTCAGCTTTACGGTGAGAGTGAATTCCCTCGGGCCTTCTCCCGCTCAACCACCCTAACTTCAGCAGGGATTTAGTAGAAACTCCGTTAACATGCCATTTATTTTTTTCCCTTTTCCCTCACTTCTTTTTGAGTCATTGAATCATGCTGACATACCAATCTAAGGACACAGGTAGTTAGTCAATGCCTTGCCCCAGTGACCTTTCTATATCTGTGAGTGTAGACAGTGAAGGCTGTTAAATCATGGGAAGCATCACACTTAAAGTCTTTGCCTAATGTTTATATTTGCACATATTCCTCAGAGGTTATTGGAGCAATTGGAGGAATCCCTCTGAGTTATTTCCTTACCTAAGGCAGGGATACTGAGTCCTATTGCAGAACCCCACTAGTGGTCAAGAGTGCAGCAAATGCAGCACGATCCAGGAATCCATCCTGGGATATTCATAATCTATATGGATGAGTGAGTGTCGATCAATGCAGTGACTTTTCTCACAGAGCCAGCAGGAGAGTCCTCTCCTGTGATATTAGACTAATATTATGTTAGATGCCACCCATGTCGTTTTTGGTGCAGAGGCCTGAGGCCTCGAATTGAGTTGCCTAGCAGTCCCCAATGTGGACGGCAAGTGCAAACATGGCTGGGAGTTTGTGCTCACACAGTGTCGGCTCATTAGGACCTCAAGGGGGTGAAATTGTCATTTCTTTAAAGCCCCATTCACGCATCCGTGGGGTGCTGATGGGCCGCAACGAGGTGATCGCCCGAGGGATGGGGTTGATAGCACCTCCTTGGAAATTGCCACGGAGGTTTGGGGGGACGGTGTGCCGTTAGCGCCGTGCCCCACAATTGACGCCCCAGGCTGGCGCGTGCATGGCGATGACATCATTGCCATGCGCACCAACCCCTCACCGCTCCGCGCCGACCCCTTTGTCCCCTGGGGGGAATTGTCCCTCGGAGGGCGAGGATAGCTCTGGCCGATGTCACCGGCAACTTCGTGGGTCACAAATCAGGTGGACATCCACCGCCAGGGCGCCTCTTAAAGCGGTGGCCGTTTGCGCCATGGACCGGCATATTTTTCTGTTGGCCATCTCAACTTTCGGCCCAACAATGGTGGCCCTCGCCTCAACCAGGCCGCCATCCTGCAGCCCGGTACTCTGTTATGGGTGCCCAGCTGTTGGCCCAGTCGAGGGTGTCCCTGGTGGCCCAGTGGCAGCTGCCAAAGGGACTGCAGAGCGCGCAGCGACCCTGCCCTTTAATTGATGAGGATGGGCGTTCTGCCACGTCAGCGCTACACGGAGCATTCACGGAGTGCTGACGTTGCCGGCGGGGAGCTGGGCTCCAGAGCGCAGCACTGGATTCAGCACCACTCTACTGCCCCAGGAGCACCCCTCCATGGACACGGAGCACCTCTAATAGCACTCCACCTCCATTGAAGGGCAGAAGGGCCGAATTCCGTCCCGAAGGTGGTACTCCTGGGCCAGGCGATAAGTATCCCGACTTTGGAAGATTACTGCCTCCAAACGGGGCGAGGTGCAATTTCGCCCCTAAGTGTCATTTAAATGAAGTGGCCGCTCCATAATGCAGCAACAGCCGACCTCCCCCCAGCCGTACCATCACACTTATGAAAAAGTAATTTCCTGCAGCCCTGCCTCTGGTAGACCTGGCCCCTAGCATGGTGCACCTTAGTGTCCCCTAACCCACACTCCCACCACAGTATGCCCAGTGTCACTCCCACCATGGGTGGAAGTTGCCTGGTGCACAATGGGCAGCTAAAAATGAACTATTATAAATGTGGAATCTTTTTTAATTTTCTTCTTACTTTCCTTTCTGTCTCTTTTTTCTTTCTCTCTTAATCCATGTCTTTATTTCCCTCTCTTTGGAGGAAATTTTAACCAAATCGCTGCGTACGGGTCGTGTGGGAAATTGAAGTGTTAAAATTCTGAATCCCAAACAGAACCCACCTCTAGCCCGCCCATTTCCGTTTTTAATGGACGCGGGACGGGGGGGAGGGGGTGGTGTTGGGAGAGCCAGGAGGTGGGTCGTCCAGTTACATGCTATAATGAGGCTGGTATGCCTCAAAGTTAACCTGCCTGCATTTTACCTTTAACCATAGTTGGTCGGGCTTCATGAAACCCGGCAGCTAATGGAAGGCGAAGACTGCTTGCTCCAGGAGCTGCCTAATCCACCACCCGACCACGATCGGAGATCCTCCATGATTCTGATCCCGCTACCAGGCCTCCGATCTGCCCCTCGAGGCCTCTTCCCCAGCTCCTCCTGAGCCCCCGTGCTCTTCCTGGCCCTCCGATGATGCTCCAAACGTCACCCCACCCCACCCCCCACCCCCCACCTTCACTCCTCTGGCCCCTGATTCAATTCTCCGGTCCCCAATCTGGTGCTCCAGCCCCCGATCGTTCCTGACACTCACCCTGCACCCACTCCTCCAGCCCCCAATCTGCTCCTCTGGTCCCCGATCTGATCATTCCTGACTCTAAACACCCTCCCTCTCCCCCCCCCCCCCGCTTCTCTGGCCCTCCCTGTGCTCCTCAGCCCTGTTCACTCAACCCCCAGATACCCTGTCCCCTCGCTGTGCTGTTATCAGCTCGCAGTTTCAGCAACTTTGTGGGCAAAAATGTTTTGAGCTGAAGGGTGCAGGAGCAAGTCTAATAGGAGGCACTGTTAGATGCCCTGCTATAGCAAATTCTGGCCTCATATAATTTGAAGGAAGTTGATGAATGTAGATTGGAATCAATAGTAAGAATGGATATTGTCGGATGATGGGTGGAGATCATTGCTGTAGAGAAGCTGCTGAGTGAGAGAGTAAACAGTGCCTTGAGAAACCCCTAAGTTGATGGAATCAAAGAATGGACCATTGAGTACAGTGTAGTCAGTGCAATTTGAGAGGAAACTAGATAGCCATGAAACGAAATCATAGTGTATGTCATATTAAATAAAGGTAAATCATGCAGAGTGAGCATTAGGTATTTACTTAACTTCAGGTGACACCCATAAACGACCAGAGCTTTGTGGTGACTGACATCAATTGGAGTCTTTAAATAAATAAATAAATTACATTCTTACTAGTCATTCTTAATCATCCCTAATTGTTTTTACAATGTTCTTAATTATTTAAGGACAGTATGGTTGAAGTTCCTCAGAATGAGATCTTGGCAGTTACGCCAGGTTTATGCATGCAAACGTCCTCTACCACTGACCCTGCTGGAGTTTGTAAGGTCACTGGGAAAGCAACTAATTAGCATGGAACTGGTAGACACCCATACCACTACAGTGCCCATCTCACCTGCCCCGTGCAACCAGAATCTCTGACACCAGAGGGTAGAACCCCTGCAAAATTTTGGGACCAGTATGTATATTAGGAACATATGAACAGTTACGGCCAGGTAGCTCCTTGAGCCTGTTCCACCATTCAATTAGGTCATGGCTGATCTGTACTTCAACTCTGCCTTACCTGTCTTTGATCCATATCCCTTGAAGCCCTTACCGAACAAAAATCTATCGATCTCAGTCTTGAAAATTTCAATTGACTCACATTCATCAGGCTTTTGGGAAAAAGACAGATTTCCTCTACCCTTTGTATGAAAAAAACCCACCAGATTTCACTACTAACTGGCCGAGCTCTAATTTTAAGATTGTGTCCCCTTGTTCTGGATCCAGCCACTAGAGGAAATAGGTTCTCTGTATCCTAATGAATCCCGTTATCATTTTAACGATGTCAATTCCTCCATTCAGGTCCTCAATTCCGGCCTTCTAATAAGTGCCTGCAGAAAGTAGCTGTGTTTGCCAGGACAAGTTGATGAAGGCAGAAGTGGAGTGCTAAAGGCACACTGCAGAAGATTTTTGATAGGAAAATGGTTTTGGTTAAGGCTTTTCTTTACCTGCATATTTTGCGGAAACTCTTTTTGCTCGATTCTTATGAGGCTTTCATCCTGGAGCAGATTCTCAGCCTGGACAATCTGGCATCATTTCTGGGAACCCTGCACACTGGGGTTTCCGATGGTGATTGTATTTCTTTAATATGATATTATTATTGATGATATCTGATGATGTTTGAGGAAGAAGTGGAGGAGACGATGCAAACAGCTGCATGGGTACCACGTCTCCACGTCTCCACGTCTAATAAGACAACACCCTAAAGGAAGGGAGTTGCAGGGTATGTCAGGGTTATTGATGGAATTGACTGCACTCATGTGGCTAACAGAAAGGGATGTCACTCCCTCAATTTTCAACTTGTATAGGATTCCAGACATCAGTTCCTTCATATGATTGTCAATCATATTTTCAGCTGCTATGATGTATTTATACTCTGGCAGTTGAACATCCCTGCTGTTTCAAAAGGAATGATAAGTGTCAGTATAGTTCATTGGAAACAAAGCCTCCCCTCGCCTTTCGTATCCCATTTAGTCAGCACAGGCACAATGGGCTGAATTAACTCCTTCTGTGCAGTGTGTACCATATGTAAGATGCACTGCAGCAACTCACCAAGGCTTCTTCGACAGCACCTCCCAAACCCACGACCTCTACCACCTACAAGGTCAAGGGCAGCAGGCGCATGGGAACACCATCACTTGCAAGCTCCCCTCCAAGTTACACACCATCCTGACTTGGAAATATATCGCTGTTCCTTCATCGTTACTGGGTCAAAATCCTGGAACTCCCTTCCTAACATCACTGTGGGAGTACCTTCACCACAAGGACTGCAGGGGTTCACGAAGGCAGCTCACCACCATCTTCTCAAGGGCAATTAGGGGTGGGCAATAAATGCTGGCCTTGCCAGCGACGCCCACTGTGCGGGGTCACCAATGCAGCAGAAAAGAAATACAATGAATTTCACATAAGAACAAGAGTTCGCATTGAGCAAGCAATCGGAAAGCTAAAAGGAAAGTTCAGATGTCTGGATCGATTAGGAGGCCCTTCAGTATGCCCTGAGCATGGTATCACAAATTATAGTAGCTTGTTGTGCTCTCTACAGTTTTGCTACCCAGAAAGGCCTTAAGGTTAAAAACCAGAGGAAGATGACAGATGGAGGTATCATGGAGATTGAGTATGAACCACAGTAAGAGGAAGCAGCTGAAGCAACAACTGCAGCAGTAAGAGGACTATGATTGAAGCTTAATCAGGACACCTACCCTAAAGCATAAATCCACGCTTGTTATAGCACACTTCTCTTAATAGAGCATCTTTTTCTTGTCTAAACTGCCTTTACATTAAAGCCCTCCATTTCTCCTTGAATGGTGTAATACAAATACTGAAAATACAAGCCAACAGTTTACTGAAGTGCAAAGTATCAGATCCTTGCTTACTGTCTTCAAAAAATTACAAAATAAACCATTCCAACAATGGATGAAAACCAATTTATAACACAAATTCTCAGCACAATTCTAACATTGTGCCTAAGTGCCACTGAAAGGCTAGGGTTCTGAGACGTTAATGGCTGCTCAGAACAATAATGAGCCTCTTGGAAGTAGGTGGCCCTTGACTTGGTACTACTGAGTCTTGAAGTAAACTTGTGACAGGCTAATCATTTGTTACTGGCTCATCCACAGCCCAGTCTGCTCTGTTCCTGTCACCGGTAAAGGAATCAGGGATGTAACTCTGTTATTGCCTGAATATCTCTGTTGTGCTGGTGACCTGACAAAAAGCAACCTCATGACAGTGACCTCCAACTGTCCCATCGAAACTAGGAACAGGATACTGGTGCTCTATAATCTGGAGAAGAACAGATAATGGTGGCACTAAAATCCTTCAAAACCGTTAGAGAGCATGCACTGGATATCCTCCATGCATGAGATACAGCTGTGGATAGTTCAGAATGTGGTAGTGATTGATCGATTAGCATTCAAAGTGTGGAGTGAAGAAGGAGGACCTGTGAAGCAGCTTGAACATGGGAGCTGAGCTCTAAATGTGCATAGCAAGATGTGAGGGAAAGTTAAGTGGAAACAATCATGTGAGAGATACACTGGTGCAAGGAGCATCGTGAAATGCAGTGCCAAAAGACTGAAGGCAGGCAGTGATGGTGCCTCTCTGAGATCTCACCAGTCACGTCACTTTGTGTTAGGTAATTCCATTTCTTCCTAATTTGTAGGGGAGTTATTGAGGTTTTGGAGATGCCATTGACTGCCACTGCCAGCTCCTTCCACATCATACTAACAGCTGCATTGGCAGAACTTTTGTCTCCAGAATGGATTCCTTATTCTACCTAATATCAATAATAATACCTCCATTTTGCTCTATATAAAATTTGCAGCCTGTTTATTCACTGCTTTTTCAGATGCCATCTATTTCTCCTTGAGTCACCCGGCCCCTTTAAACTGATGCAGGCATTTAAATCTCATTTGGGGCCTTAGACACCGCCTTCTTCTACCTGCCCCCTCCCCCCTCTCCTCTCTGAGTTTTCTAAGCCTCCTTGTACATAACTATCTGAAGGAATGAGACTCCACACTTTCATTTGCCATTTTCTAGACAAGAGAGATTGATTGGCAGTCATTAACAATTATTATGTTGTTAAAAGGTATACTTATGCTAGTCATTACTAGACTTAACTTTCTGTGGCAAATTTAATGGACAATTAATGAGCAAATGCAGCAATTTCATCGGGGGAAAGGTGAGTTGCCGTTTTCACAAAGCTAATGGCGGAGCGATGCAAATCGGCCAGCAAACATGTGCCGATTTGCAATTCCCAGGCTATTTCTTCCTCACCACAAGTTGCTGCCAATTTTCACATTAATAACGGTATGCGTGGTTCACATGCCTTTTTTTTTGTAAATTTTGGGCCATTGTCTTCAGGAGAGGAAGGGCAGGGAAAAAACAGCCAAGAAAAAATTAAGTCCAAGGTTCAAACACCATCTGATAAAGTTATAAACTGGATTATTAACTGGCTAGATAGCAGAAAATGATGGAATTATAAACTGGATTATTCATTCTCCAGATAATAAAAAAACACAGGATATGTATTAGTTATAATGGTTCCACTTGGGTAATTGGTTGCCTATTAGAGAACAGTCACAACCCCTCTACTTTTCATAATAATCTTATCAATGACCTCAAACTTTTTTTAATGAAAGTGCTATAATTGGAATGTCATAAGTATGCAGTTGATATCCAGTTGAGTGGGAAAGCAAAATATCCTGAGAAGAGGCCTGGCATTTCCAGAGGTCTGCAGATTCTTGACAACTGGCTTGATGGATGGTAAATTATACTTATCACTGAGAAGTAGAATGGGGGCACTCCACAATGGAACACCAAGACACCAAGCCACCAGTTTGGTTCCCCTCTCTTTCTCTCCCCCTCCTCCCGATGCTGCTCAGTTAGGAAGGAGGAAAATAATGCTGTAATCGAGTGACTTTTATGTCATCAGGACATGATCTACTTGCAAAGTGCAGTCACTGTCGTTATGTATGCAAATGTGGCAGTCAGTTTGCACTCAGAACACTGAAAGAACTCTCTTCAACAAAATACAGTGAGATCTTTTATGTCCACCTAAACAGATTCATCCAAAAGCAGCATTTCTGACAATACAGCAATCCCTCAGTACTGCATTGAAGTGCCAGCCTAGATCATGAACTCAAGTCCCGAAATGAGGCTTGAATCCCATGGGTTAGATTTTCCACGTTTTTTGCATGTTTAGCGCCCACTTAACGTCCATTTTACCGCTGAAATTACATATAACGCCTATATATCGCCCATTTAGCCGCAAAATGGAAACTGACGGGTATTTTTCGGAAACTTATCGGCAAGCGTTACTTTCCCCATGTGCGTAACGCCGGGAAAAAATAATACCACCCGCCCACTTTTTTTGGGTGGAATCATCAGAATGGGCGAATTCAACGCCCATAATATCGGCCAGCGTTACATTCGGCACGGAATTAGCGCCGAGATTCAATAATACCGCCCGCCCATTTTCTTTTGTCGTAAAGATCACATTTGCCGAAACTAACGCCCAGGAGATCTCCCACCATCACTTTCACCACCTCGCACACATATCGCCCACAATATCGCTCGCCCCAAAAAACACCCAGAAAAAGTGGAACTGTTCTGAACTAAAGCCAGCGGTGTGGCTGTCATTTTTAAAATTGCAGGTCACTTCATTCAAAATGCTGCTTCAACTTCGGGGGAGTTTGCATTGACTCTGGAGTTCTTCTCAGGTGAAGTGACCATCTCAACAGACATATTTTCAAACTCTGGACTATTGGGGGTTTATTCTAGGTGTATTTTAGTGAGGAAATTATTGCTTCTGATTAATATATTCTATTATACTTTCATTGCAATGGGGCCAGTCATTTCTCAGCCAGCATCGATTAATACACAGATGCTGCAGAGTGCAGATGGCTCAATGTGTGATGCACATCATTATGTTCCCAATTTAAGACATGCAAGAATGAGGAGGAGGGCCAGACCATACACACCCCGCACGTACAGGGAAAAGAGGTCTTACCTCGACGTGTCTGACCACACCTGCCTTCGGAGACAGCGCTTTCACAAGGTGGTGATCAATTAAATATGTGAGCTTATCAGGCCACATATGCAGCCTGCCATCAGGACATCAGTGTCAGTCGAGTTCAAGGTCACCGCGGCACTGTCTTTCTATGCGTTCGGTTCCTTCCGGACCTCTGCGGTCGAGATTTGCCCTCTGTCTCACCATGCCACCCATCGCTGCATTAGACAGGTCACGGAGGCCCTGTACACGCGAAGGATACACTTTATCAGCTTCTCCATGACCACGGAGGCTCAGACTGACAGGGCTGGAGCATTCTACCACATTGCTAAGTTCTCCAGGGTGCAGGGAGCTATACAGTGCACTCACATCGCCATATGGCCACCTTCTCAGGACCCGGAGCTTTTTCGTAACAGAAAAGGATTTCACTCCCTGAAGGTCCAACTAGTTGTCGACCACAACCAGATCATAATGGCAGTGGATGCCAAATGTCTGGGCAGTATTGATAAGGCTCACATCCTGCCTGAGAGTACTGTCTCTGACATCTTTAAGAGTCAGCTGGATGCTTGGTGATAACCGATATGGCCTAGTCACCTGGCTGATGACCCCCCCTGTGTTACTCCCACAACGAGGCTAAGAAGCGATACAACCAGAGCCACAGAGACACACGCAATGTGGTCCAAAAAACAATAATTGTGGTAAGCAGTGCTTCAGATGTCTGGACCACTCAGGAGGGGAGCTACACTACAACCCTAAGCAAGTAGGTAAATTTGTGGTCGTGTGCTCCATGCTGCACAACCTGGCTCTCAGGAGCGCCAAGAATTGCCAGAAGGGACTGATGCTCCACCTCAGGAGAGAGAGGAAGAGGACGATGAGGGGCTGGATGCTGACCTAGGGCCAGACAATCAGGCTGGCTATGCAACCTTGCCCACGACCCTCTCCAGACTGCAGGAAAGGGCCTGTGGTGGCTACATAGCTGCAAGACTCTTATGTGAGGAGCTGATATCTGAACGATTTGCCTGAAAGAACGTTGCTGTGAGTGACAACGCTGACACACTGCTATGTGTGTGCAGCTCAGACATCAGTGGTGCCCATCACCTTGGTGCCAGTTAAAGTTTGCGTTGATTGAAGTTAAGTTTTATTTAACCCTTTCATGTTAAGGAACCACCAGTGTGTAACGGTCCAGCTATCTGAGACAATGTGCAACAAGGTTATGTTCAATTAAAAAAAAATTATACCAACATTGGTCTGAAATCATAAGTATCACAGGCAAAAACACCCAACCCCCGCCCACACCCCACCTTTTCCACCATTGACACCAATCAAATGGTCAACATGTCCAGCAACACAGAATACAAAGGCAAAGCAGGAGCGTGGTCCCCTCCCCCCATATATTACAACAAATTGCATATATCCAGATGGAGATATAACACAGCCATCACCTGCGCACATGCACCTCACTTTCCTTCCATCCTCCACTTCTCCCCACCTCTACCCCTTCCCCTCCTCATACATGGCGCCTGGCCGAGGAGCTCCTCAGGCGGTGCCTCATTGCGGGGGATGAAGGCAGAGCTGCTGGTTGGACGGGTACGGGAGCGGGGCGTGCCGAGGGGGCAACATTCTCTGATGCAGAAGCAGGATCTTGGTCCTTCCACTCATCTGTCATTCGCAGTGGTGATGCGGAACCTAGGGGTGGAGTGCAGCACTCTGGGAGCACTGGGAGGCCTGGCTATCGCCTCCAGGGCCTCCGCTATCCGCGGAACGTACTCAGTCATGGTGGCCAGCTGTCGGGAAATGTCCCCCAATGCTTCGATGAGCTGGTCACCGATGTCTACAGTCCTCCTGGACAACTGTACCATCTCTCCACTCTCATGTGGCGCTCGTGGACCAGACCTGCTGAGTCCATGAGGCCTCCACGGGGTCGGTGCCGTCCTAGGGACAAATGGGGTGCCCTGTGGTGAGGTGCTTGGGGCTAGTACCTCCAGAGTGGAGGCGGGAATGACCGGAGGACCACTAGATGGCCATGGGGTGGAATGGCTTCTAGAGCGTGGCGATGCAGGTTCCTCGAAGTCCACGCTTTCATCCATAGAGAACAGACCCAGCGGATTGACAGGCGAGATTCGGAGCTCCTCAGCACCAGATGTAGGATCGTCCGGAGAGTCAGGCCCCTCGCCCCCACCTACTGGCCTCTGTGGTCTAGAACATTTTTAGAAATCATCTATCATAGATGATTGTTCGGTTATGAGTGGGTGTGGCATCTATTGACTTTACATCACGCAATGGTGTAAACTTTATTCACGTGGCATCACCTCAGGGTCTGCAGATGCTTCTGTGGCTGTCCGGGTCTGCTTCCCCACGAGTGTGAGCACCCGCTCCTCCATCTCAGTGATGTCATTGATGACTGGTGGCCTCCCACCCATTCACATCTGCACAGATCTCATCGTCGATAGCTTCTTCTGTAAAAGGTGACAAGATGACATGGCGTGAGATCATTGTGTGATATCATTGCTAGGTACTGTCACAGACACTGATACAACACATAACCGACAGATGTAATCATGGTTATTTTGATCATTATCATTCTTTACCTAAAGACGTGTACCGTGACCGCAGTACAACATTCCCGGTAAAAGTGAAAGACCTCACATCTGCTGACAGTCACTCATGACTGTTACAAATCAAATTATATAAATACATAAGTACATGTAAATCAATGTAATACTTACTCTTGCGGATCCAACAAGGTCGTTCCATCATTTGCGGCATTGATTGCCCTCACGCACCTCATTGGTCACCGACAAGACCACCTCTGCTATCTCGGTCCATATCTTCTGGTAGGCCTTTGGGGTGGGCTTCCCATGCCCTCCCTGTGTCAAATCACCCCAACATAACTCGACCTCCTGCATGAGGGAGGCATTTTGCCTTATCCGAGGACCTCCTCGCTCTTTTGCGCCCTGCAATATGCTCCTCTCCCAACTCACTGCTCTCACCAGCGTCAGTCTCCATAGTGTGCTGTGATGCCTCCTCCTCTCCCTCCATTATCGGCCAAATTCAGGCAAATATGTGGCTGGTAACAGCTAATTTTTGTTTCCCTATTGCTCTAAAGCTCTAAAGTCTCCCTCCTTCCTCCTAAAGCAGCCACACCACACCCACACATGCCTTCAGTCCCTCTCAGCTCCCTCTCTCTCGGTCTCTTCTTCTGTGCATGTCATGATGACCCTTGACCTCCTGAATCGCAGGAATCGAGCGTTGCCATGCCGTTGCTGAGGACGGCGACACTTTACAGCAGAAGATCAGCGAGATTTAATGCTACCGCCCATTTCAGATCGCTTGCGGTCACGCCGAATTTCAAAAATGGAGACTAGGTGCTTTGAAAACGGGCAAGAAGCCAGCGATCTGATAACCCATTTTTACCACCCACGCCGGAAATGATGCCCATTTTTGGGCGATATGCACAAAAGTGTCAAATCTAGCCCCATACCTTTTAACGGAGAGGTAAGATTGCTACCGCTGAGCCAAGCTAATTTTATAGTTACTATGCTGATCTGAGCAGTGATGATTTTAAGAGGCTAATGTAGATAACTGTTCTAATTGGGGACAACTTCGTGAGGCAATATAAATACAGGGAACTCTCGTTTATCCGAATCGTTCAGGGATTCGGCAATTCCAGGTAAACGAATTTTCCATTAGGGCGAGTTTACATTTTAAAGTTAAAACTTTAATGAATAAATACAATCAGCTACAAACAGTAACAAGGCAGTTAAGTATACAAAAGATGGACATTACCAGCATGCATGTACTCCCGCCGGACTATAATCGCGGAGGGACGAATGCTGCACTGGGAGTGGCTGCAGGTGGCCTCAAGGAGGCGATTGTCTAGCTCCGGGATTCCAGAGCGCGCTCTCCAGGCTGCGTTCTGTGCCTGGAACCTGGTGCCGGCACTGTCCCCGTTCCCAACATCAGTGGCGGCTGCGAGAGACAGTGGCTGCAGCAGCGCGCACATACACACACCAGCAAAGCAAGGGCAGAGGAGCGATTTTGCAACAGAAGGATCTACAACAGGTGGGTGATTTGCTTTTCCAGGTTACCGTTCAGGTGGCAAAGTAGAAAATTAAACCTATTCATTGGTTAAAATGAACTCCATCCTAATTAAAACAGCCGGTGAGAAGTGACAACGCAATATTTTAAATTCCGTTACAGCGGGTTTTCCGTTAGATCCGTAGCCGGATAAACGAGAGTTACTTGTATTTAAATTAATGAAGAGAGTCAGTGATGCAGATGTGCTGGGTGCGGAGAAGAGAATAAGCATGATTATATGCAAAGGAAATTGCAAAGAAATATAATTTTAGATGGACCTTTGCACACTTGGGGTTGCTGAAATATGGACTAGACTGCCATCTCTTCCGGTGGCTGCAGACTTTGAGGATTTTTTGAAAAAAATAGAGAATAGAAAGGTATGGATTTGTGGACAGAGATGGAGAGAGATGAGAATAATCTGTAGGGCCCTACATGGAGGAGATAGCTATGTGTTCAAAATGAACATTTATCCTTTTATTTTG
Organism: Pristiophorus japonicus; assembly: GCF_044704955.1. Classification (NCBI taxonomy): domain Eukaryota; kingdom Metazoa; phylum Chordata; class Chondrichthyes; family Pristiophoridae; genus Pristiophorus; species Pristiophorus japonicus. Next base: position 186,073,637 of record NC_091977.1, read on the forward strand.
TTATACATCAACAGAGGAGATACTTGACTTGTTTTGTATATTTTTGCAGCACTGTCTTTTACAAATGTTATTGCAAGAAACTTGCACGAGGAAGGAAGTAGAAACCTTTATCAAGGCGCTATGGAAGGTGGAGACGTGTTACAAAACATCCCAAAACACTTCACATATATTGAACTGTTGTTTTGTAGAAAACTATTTTGCACACAGCAAGATCTCCAAAACTGTAATGAGATGAATTCCCAGTTAATGTTTTTATTAATAATGTTGGTTGAGGATGGAATGTTGAAATGGACACTCCTGCTCTTCTTCAAATAGTGTCATAAGCCCTGACTTCAGCGAGTGGGCGCTGAGACAGATGACAAATATCAGTGTGAGATTGTAACTCCCAGGCCTCATCTGCATAAGCCCCGTCAGTCTCCCACCTGTACTTGACGGGAAAGGGCAGCTGGCTGGCAGGCATGAGCAACAGCTGGAGGCAGACATCAGGGACCCGAAGGAGTGGACCCCAGCAATCAGGTAATTGATTGTTATGGGATTCGGTAAATCCTCGTGGTCTGGGAAAGAGTGAAAGCCCAGAGCAGGGGAGGTTTAAACTTTCCATGTGGGGCCCTGCTCCTTCTGGCCCCAAAGTAAAACAAGAAAAAGAAAATCCACTTACTGTTTTGGGCTTTTTTCTGGCCCAACTCCTCTTCCCGTCAGCTTGGCCTGGCAACGAAGCCACAACGACTTCCACGTGTGGGTCTTTAGTTAAAATTGCAGTTGGGCCCCAAAGACGCCATTGGAGCCTGATCTGTATATTTAAAGCAGAACCATGCTGGCTTCTGGCAGGTGTCCATCTCACCTGCTCAGGAAACAGGTTAAAATCAGAATCCGCGGGAGGGCAGCAGGTAAGTCCCACAACCCATTTTAAAATCAGTCCTGTAGAATCTGTAACATGTACCTGAAGAGGGCCTTGGTTTAACATTTCATCTGATGAGTGACACTTTAAACAATGCAGCATTCCCTCCGTCGCTGCGCTAATGATTCAGCTTAATTTAAGTGGAGACAGAAATTTGCACTGGAAAAGTCTGGGAATTGGCCGTGTAGGCTTGTTTTGGAGTTTGTGGGAGAAGGTGGTATAGACTAGTGTTGGATAGGGTGATGACAGGAGGCAGAAACAATAAGAGAGTTTGTGTACATTGTAAATGATTTGACGACAACCTTGGCAGCTAGATATGATTGTGCCTAAATATATTGTTTTGGATGCCTACAGTAATGATGTTCAGTATTGTTTCAAACTAATTGTCATAATTTTGTAAATGTTAATCAGTCAGTATTGTGACTTACATTCTTCTTGCATAGTGCCTGAGCAATGTGAGGTATTTTTCTGTGACATTGGCAACAAACAGTTAATTCAAAAAGGTAAAGAAGCATTGATGCCACTAAAAAGTTACAGGAAAAACAGTGATTTTAGGTGCTCCTTGTATGCACAGATTGTGAATAATACCATAGAAAGAAACAAAGCCTTGCATTTATATAGCGCCTTTCATTATCACCGGATATCTCAAAGCGCTTTACAGCCAATGATGTACATTTTGAAGTGTAGTCACTGTTGTAATGTAGGAAACTCGGCAGCCAATTTGCGCACAGCAAACCCCACAAACAGCAATGTGATGATGACCAAATCATCTGTTTGTGTTATGTTGATTGAGGGATAAATATTGGCCAGGACACCGGGGATAACTCCCCTGCTCGTCTTCAAAATAGTGTCATGGGATCTTTTACATCCACCTGAGAGCAGACGGGGCCTCGGTTTAACGTCTCATCCGAAAAACGGCACCTCCCACAGTACAGCATTCCCCTGGAGTGTCAGCCTAGATTTTTATGCTCAAGTTCCTGGAGTGGGACTTGAACCCACAACCTTCTGATTCAGAAGCGAATGGGCTACCCACTGAGTCACAGCTGACACTAGACATCCCTAACACGATGTTCATAATTTAAATACTGAATAATTTTAGTACTAGTCGGTCTCCTGTGACATTGCACGCAGATAGTCAAAACCAATAGACATTTATCAGATCAAGTTGGATGAGAGAATGGGGGACAATTGAATCAAGGTTGGGAAGCAGGGAATAAGGAAGAAGGAGGAGGAATCAAATAGGAGGGAAAGGAGAGTTAGGAGGAGGGGAAAGGATGAGGCAGGGAGTGGAAAGGGAGAGGAGTTGGGAAGTGAAGAGGAAGAGGGAAAAGGGAGCATGGATAGAAGGGAATGAAGAAAACAATGGGAAAGGAGAGAAGAGGGCAGGTGAGAGGAAATTGGAAAGGGGCAGAAAGGGACCGGAGAGGGGGAGCGAAAGGAGTCCTGAGTAAGGGAATTAAGATTAGCAGGGGTGGGGAATTTGAGGCATGGAACAGTCAGCCATCAGCTGGAGAAATGGGAGAGGTTGCTACAGGTTATTGTCAAAGAGGAAATGGTGCATGGTAGCAGTACCCCGTGAGGGGCAATTTCAGCCCCTGGGGAGTTGCAGGAGAAAGGATTGGCAGCAAATCGGTGAGCTGGAACAGGAAATGCAGCCAGCAGAATAGGGGAAAGGTGTTAAAATCTTGTTGGAGTCAAAGTCTTACTCAGTGGGGGGAAAGCTAAAGGCCAAAACCTTGATTGGGGGAGGACGTAATGGCCAAAATGTTGCTCAGTAGATGGCAGAATGATTTAGGGCTAAAATAATGTTCATGGTGAGGGGGTTAAGAATCAAAAACTTACACAATGGTGGGTGGAATTAGGGCTGAAAACACATAGAGTTGCGTGAATGGCTGGGGCCCACAAACTTATTCAGTGAGGTGGGGTTATAGTTGTAAGGGCTCAATTTTCCTCTTTGCCAATTTTTGGTGCCCGTGAGGAGTAACGACTGATTTATTTGTGCCTGATTGCGCCAAAGAAATGTAGCAACTTTCGGCAAAGTTAAATTTCATTTTGCCGCTGCGGTACCCGAAGTTAAATCTGGGGGTGGAGCTTCAAGTCTGCGCCAAAAGCTGAGGTTGCCAGGATAACGAGAGACACACAAAGGCCTGAAGCTCCCACTGCGAGTTGAAGTTCCACGGCCTGGGATTGCAGTGGGGGGTGGGGCCATTCGACCCAGGATTGCAGCAGGACCAGGAGCGTGAGGGTGGGCATTCGGCCCGGGATTGTAGCAGGACCAGGAGGTGGGGGGGAGTGGCTATTCGGCCCGAGATTGCAGCAGGACCGGGAGGTGGAGGGGAGTGGCCATTCGGCCCGGGATTGTAGCAGGACCGGGAGCAGGGGGGCGGGGGGCCATTCGGCCCAGGATTGCACCGGGACCGGGAGCAGGGGGGCAAACACAAAAACAAGTCATCTTTAATGTAAACAGATGAAAAAGCAATGAACTTTAACATGATCATTATAAACTATCTTTATGAGCAAGGCTAAACTGCAAAGAAACAGCTCTGATACAGACCTCAGCGCTGATTTATAAACAATCTATGATCAAGACCAACTAAACTGCAAAGAAACAGCACCAATACAGACCTGAGCGCCGATTTTCTTAAGTTAACGTAGGGTTTTTCTGAATGGTACTTAAGGCCACTCTGCGCCGACCTTAAAAAAATCGGTGTTGGGAAAAATCACTTAAATGGCCAAAAACGGCGCGGAATCCAGTTTTCACCCAGACCTGTGCCAAAAAATCTGGTGTACAAAAAATCCGAAACTTTGAGCAAAGTTGCAAGTTCACGATTACTCCAAAAAAATCAGCGGACGCCAAAAAAACGGCACCCAATGGTGGCGACTTTTTCATTTGGGAGCAAGGGTTGAAGGCTGAAACTTTGCTGATGGGGAAGGTTTAAGAGATTAAAGGCCAAAACTTGCTCAATGGCGAGGATGGGTTGAGGGATGGAAAGTTAATATGTGAATAGGAGCATATTGTGAGATCATTTCTAGCTCAATGGGGGGGATGTGGAATTTTCATCTAAGAGATATTAGATTATGCTTCTTTTGTGTTTTCTTGTTGGGTATCACATAACATTATGCCTGACTCCATTTGCTATGTTACATTGCGTTTACAGCATCACCTACATGTGCAATATCTTAAGCATCTTGAGACCACTGAACATTTTTAATATTTGACTGGTAAAGAAATTACTGTAGCATGGCACTCAAATGTTTAGGTACAACAGATATTGGTTTCAATAGAAAATAACATTTCCCAGCAACCATTATGCAGGCGCTGAATTACATTTGTAATGATGTCATAAATGTGTTGATTGATATTTCCTCCGGTTGATATGCTCGCTAAACTGTAAACGCATTCAAAATGAACGCATTTATGTTTTCACGAGAAGTACTGATGGAGGAAAGAACACATTTGTGATGTCGCTACATGTAATGATCAGAGTAATTCCTCTCACGAGAACATTCATACCAATTAAACCAAAACAAATTAAATTACATCCCGAACAGAACTGAAACCGATAGAATTGACTATCATATATCCAAGTTGACACAGGCATCTTTAAAAATAATTACCATCTAATGTCAATTAATTCGGGAGCAGAGCAGTGCCTTGATAAGATGTGGGTTCATGTCCATATTCTCCACTTGCTGAGTTACTGATCTCAGCCAGATCATTGCGGAGAAATGGCAGCTACTTCCCAACAATAAAAGGAGGAAAGTTTAGAGTCAGTCTCGCCTTCACCACAGCCATTGTATGCACAGTGGCTCCTCTTAGTGATTTGGTTTTGAGTGACACCATTGAAGCCCTGTGAGCAATAGGGATGCACCCTCGTAGCTTTGGATGGATGGGAACCCAGTTGAAGGAATAGGAATGAAATAACATAATATAAAACAATAGATTTTGCACTCTGAAAAAAAGTAATGTTAACTAATTACAAATAAGTATATCTGAGAAGATTTCAATTAATTGAAACAAAAGAATTGTATGAAGATAAATGCAAAAATAAATTTAGCACTGAAACTATATTCTAACCACAATAAAACACACTGCAAGTTCACAAAATAGTAATTTGGTACTGTACTCCCATCCAAATTCATCAAACTTGAAATAAAAATGTCCTTAATGAAACAGAAAGCATCCATAGGCACTATCAAATATGTCCTTGTTATGTAAGCCGCACGCATATACTTAAGGTGTGTCCCAGATAACAGGAGATGTTGACAGTAACCTTGAATACTCAAACCATTAATTCCTATTATAATTGCCTAGAGTAGGTTTTTTATAACCAAATTTGAATGCAAATTAGTTTATTCAAAAGCAACCATTTGCTTTGGGTTTATGCAAGCCTAACTCAATAGAGGTAATTAATCATAACACTTCAAAACCAACTAACATCTAGATGTAAACATGCAGCTCTCATTATTTTGTACAAAATGCATAAAAAGTCTCTTTGTGTTCTTATGATTGTTTCTTGCCATCATCGTCATCATAGGCAGTCCCTTGGAATCGAGGAAGACTTGCTTCCACTCTTAAAATGAGTTCTTAGGTGGCTGAACAGTCGACTACGAGAATCGCAGTCCCTATCACAGGTGGGTCAGATAGTCGTAGAGGGAAGGGGTGGGCGGGGAGCCTGGTTCGCAGCAGGCTCTTTCCGCTGCCTGCGCTTGATTTCTGCACGCTCTCGGCGAGGAGACTTGAGGTGCCCAGCGCCCTTGCAGATGCACTTCCACTTAGGGCGATCTTTGGCCAGGGACTCCCAGATGCTAGTGAGGATGTTGCAGTTTATCAGGGAGGCTTTGAGGGTGGCCTTGTAACATTTCCGCTGCCCACTTTTGGCTCGTTTGCCATGAAGGAGTTCCGAGTAGAGCGCTTGCTTTGGGAGTCTCGTGTCTGGCATGCGGACTATGTGGTCAGTGCTTCACTTTGTTTCTTGCCATAAAATGTTGGTAAATGAATGGTATTATTTAAGACCACGGCCATGAAATTATTTGGACTTCCCTCCACTGTGCAGCAGTCGCTTCATTCTCATATCAACAGTGTTTTTGCCACACTTCCGAAAAAGCTCTGCAGCAGAGTGTCAGAAGGATTTCAGGGTCCAGAGTGAATGTATTTGATTATAAACATTATTTTGAAGTATAGCGCTTCTTTTTAATTCATTCTCGTGAGGTAGGCGTCACATGAAGGGCTGTCATTTTTCTCCATTGCTAGTTGTGTGTGAGAAGATGGTCTGGAACTGCCACAGTTCTTCTGATGAAGGTACTCCCACAGTGCTATTAGGGAGGTGTTCCAGGATTTTGACCCAGCGACAATGAAGGAACATCTGTATATGTCCAGGTCAGGATGGTGTGTGACTAAGAGGGGAATTTCAAGGTAATGGTGTTCCCATGCATCTGCTGCCATTGTCCTTCTAGGTGGTGGAGGTACAGGGTTTGAGAGGTGCTGCCGAGGAAGCCTTGGTGAGTTGGTGCTGTGAATCCTGTAGGTTGTACATGCCGGAGTCATGGTACATCAGTGGTGGAGGGGTGGACCTTTACACTAGGGAATAAGGTGCTGATCAAGCGAGCTGCTTTGTCCTGGATGGTGTTGATGTTCTTGAGTGTTGTTGCAGCTGCACTCATCCAGACAAGTATTTTATCACATTCCCCGTGTCTTGTAGGTGGTGGAGAGGTTTTGGGAGATGAACCACTAGCCATAGAATACCCAGTCTCTGATCTCTAGTAACCACGGCATTTATGTGGCTCGTCCAGGTGAGTTTCTGGTCAATGGCAGCCCCCAGGATATTGATGGTGGAGGACTCAGCGATGGTAGTGCCATTGATTGTCAAGGGAAAGTGGTTAGGCTCTCTCTTATTGGAGATCGTCATTGCCTGGCGCTTATGTGGCACAGATGTTACTTGCCACTTATGAGCCCAAGCCTGGATGTTGTCCAAATCTTGCTGTATGCAAGCATGAACCTCTTCCTTATTTGAGAAACTGTGAATAGAGCTGAACACTGTATAATCATCAGCGAATAGCCCCACCTCTGAACTTATGATGGAGGGAAGATCATTGTTGAAGATAGTTGGATCTCGGGAGGTGCACTGGGGAATTCCTGCAACAATGTCTTGGGCTGAGATGATTGGGCTCCAACCACCATACCAGCCACTGGAGAGGTTTCCCACATCCCCATTTACTTCATAGAAATATAGAAACATAGAAAGTAGGTGCAGGAGTAGGCCATTCAGCCCTTCGAGCCTGCACCACCATTCAACATGATCATGGCTGATCATGTAACTTCAGTACCCCATTCCTGCTTTCTCTCCATACCCCTTGATCCCTTTCGCCGTAAGGGCCACATTTAACTCCCTTTTGAATATATCTAATGAACTATCCTCAACAACGTTCTGTGGTAGAGAATTCCACAGGTTCACAATTCTCTGAATTAAGAAGTTTCTCCTCATCTCAGTCCTAAATGGCTTACCCCTTATCCTTAGACTGTGTCCCCTGGTTCTGGACTTCCCCAACATCGGGAACATTCTTCCTGCATCTAACCTGTCTAATCCCGTCAGAATTTTATATGTTTCTATGAGATTCACTCTCATTCTTCTAAATTCCAGTGAATATAAGCCTAGTCGATCCAGTCTTTCTTCATATGTCAGTCCTGCCATCCTGGGAATCAGTCTGGTGAACCTTCACAGCACTCCCTCAATAGCAAGAATGTCCTTCCTCAGATTAGGAGACCAAAACTGTACACAATATTCAAGGTGTGGCCTCACCAAGGCCCTGTACAACTGTAATAAGACCTCCCTGCTCCTATACTCAAATCCTCTCGCTATGAAGGCCAACATGCCATTTGGCTTCTTCACCGCCTGCTGTACCTATATGCCAACTTTCAATGACTGCTGTACCATGACACCCAGGTCTCGTTGCACCTCCCCTTTTACTAATCTGTCACCATTCAGATAATATTCTGCCTTCCTGTTTTTGCCACCAAAGTGGATAACCTCACATTTATCTACATTATACTGCATCTGCCATGCATTTGCCCACTCACCTAACCTGTCCAAGTCACCCTGCAGCCTCTTAGCATCCACCTCACCGCTTACACTGCCACCCAGCTTAGTGTCATCTGCAAACTTGGAGATATTACATTTAATTCCTTCGTCTAAATCATTAATGTATATTGTAAATAGCTGGGGTTCCAGCACTGAACCTTGCGGTACCCGACTAGTCACTGCCTGCCATTCTGAAAAGGACCCGTTTATTCCCACTCTTTGCTTCCTGTCTGCCAACCAGTTCTCTATCCATGACAATACATTACCCCCAATACCATGTGCTTTAATTTTGCATACTAATCTCTTGTGTGAGACTTTGTCAAAAGCCTTTTGAAAGTCCAAATACACCACATCCACTGGTTTTCCCTTGTCCACTCTACTAGTTACATCCCTCAAAAAATTCTAGAAGATTTGTCAAGCATGATTTCCCTTTCATAAATCCATGCTGACTTGGACCGATTCTGTCACTGCTTTCCAAATGCGCTGCTATTAAATCTTTAATAATTGATTCCAACATTTTCCCCACTACCGATGTTAAAAAATGGTGTTACATTAGCTACCCTCCGATCCATAGGAACTGATCAGAGTCTATAGAATGTTGGAAAATGACCACCAATGCATCCACTATTTCTAGGGCCACTTCCTTAAGTACTCTGGGATGCAGACTATCAGGCTTTGGGGATTTATCGGGCTTCAAACCCATCAATTTCCTTAACACAATTTCCTGACTAATAAGGATTTCCTTCAGTTCCCCCTTCTCGCTAGACCCTCAGTCCCCTATCCCTTGGTCCTCGGTCTTACTCGGACTGCTTGGTGTCTCACTCGGTCGAATGCTGTCTATTGTTTTACTGATGTATAGCACTTTAATATGTACTACTTCTGAAGAGAGGTAGGGTTTTCACGACATGTGCTTCATCCCTGCATGAATACTTACTAGCTGATGAATAATCGCTGTCCCACAGGTCTCAAGTAATGAACAGCTCAAATCATAATTCAAATATGGCTCAAGAATGTATTCTGAAGGTCACGCAGATACAGATAAACACGCATACTTTACAGCAATTGATTCACTGAGGATTATTAGCAATTAATAATATATATGATGAAAACCTGCTGTGTTTTGTTAATCCTCCGGGGTAGACATTCTCATACATTAAGAAAACATTCTGCACATAATCTGTCAGCATCTGCCAGCAAAAATAAAGGATGGATTCATTCCAAGACTGAAAACTTATCTCAGGGTTCTTTGCTGTCATGGTTAATGACATCATATGAACCCCTTGGATTAGATTACTACTTTTTAATCATTGTTAGATGTCCATTTTTCTCTGTTTATAATTGTTTCTTGTATTCTGCGAATCAGATGCTGTTCAAACATTTACTTCGACTTTGAAGCTGGCCAGATGGACTGCAGTGGTCCTTTTCAGGTCTTGTACATTGTCATATCTTGACCATTTCCATTCATCTGATTATCCTTCAGTTATACAGTCACTCAAAAATAAATCTGTTCTTTATCTTTTTTTAATTTATTCATAAGAACATAAGAAATAGGAGCAGGAGTAGGCCATTTGGCCCCTCGAGCCTGCTCCGCCATTTAATATGAACATGGCTGATCCGATCATGGACTCAGGTTCAGTTCCCTGCCCACTCCCCATAACCCCTTATTCCCTTATCGTTTAAGAAACTGTCTATGTCTTAAATTTATTCAATGACCCAGCTTCCACAGCTCTCTGAGGCAGTATATTTCACAGATTTACAATCCTCTGAGAGATTAAATTCCTCCTCATCTCAGTTTTAAATGGGTGGCCCCTTATTCTAAGATCATACCCTCTAGTTCGAGTCTCCCCCATCAGTGGAGACATCCTCTCTGCATCCATCTTGTCAAGCCCCCTCAAAATCTTATATGTTTCGATAAGATCACCTGAATTCCAATGCGGAGAGGCCCAACCTACTCAACCTTTCCTCATAAATCAACCCCCTCGTCTCGGGAATCAACCTAGTGAACCTTCTCTGAACTGCCTCCAAAGCAAGTATATCCTTTCGTAAATATGGAAACCAAAACTGCACGCAGTATTCCAGATGTGGCCTCACCAATACCCTGTATAACTATAGCAAGACTTTCCTGCTTTTATACTCATTCCCTTTGCAATAAAGGCCAAGATTCCATTGGCCTTCCTGATCATTTGCTGTACCTGCATACTAACCTTTTATGTTTCATGCACCACGATCCCCAGGTCCCGCTGTACTGCAGCACTTTGCAATTTTTATCCATTTAAATAATAACTTGCTCTGTGATTTTTTTTCTGCAAAAGTGCATAACCTCACACTTTCCAACATTATACTCCATCTGCCAAATTTTTGCACACCCTCTTATCCTGTCTATGTCCTTTTGCAGGTTTTTTGTGTCCTCCTCACACATTGCTTTTTCTCCCATCTTTGTATCATCAGCAAACACAGCTATGTTACGCTCAGTCCCTTCTTCCAACTCGTTAATATAGATTGTAAATAGTTGGGATGTGGACGTCGCTGGCAAGGCCAGAATTTATTGTCCATCCCTAATTGCCCTTGAGAAGGTGGTGGTGATCTGCCTGCTTAAACTGCTGCAGTCCATGTGGTGAAGGTACTCCCAAAGTGCTGTTAGGGAGGGAATTCCAGGATTGTGACCCAGCAAGGATGAAGGGAGGATGATACATTTCCAAGTCAGGATGGTGTGTGACTTGGAGGTGATGGTGTTCCCATGCACCTGCTGCCCTTGTCCTTCTAGGTGGTAGAGGTCATGAGTTAGGAGATGATGTCGAAGAAGCCTTGCCAAGTTGCTGCAGTGTATCATGTAGATAGTTCACACTGCTGTTGGTGAAGGGAGCGAATATTTAAGGTGGTGGATGGGGTGCCAATCAAGCAGGCTGCTTTGTCCTGGATGGTGTTGAGTTTCTTGAGTGGTGTTGGAGTTGCACTCATCCAAGCAAGTGGAGAGTATTCCATCACACTCCTGACTTGTCGATGGTGGAAAGGCTTTGGGGCGTCAGGGGCAACGTTCCTTAACGGAGCCGCGCACCCAAAAAAATATTAGGGATAACATTGGTCAGGAGATGAGACACGCGCCACGGAATATCCAACCTCTGACCTGGTCTTGTATACACAGTATTTATGTGACTGGTCCAGTTAAGTTAATTGTCAATGGTGATCCCCAGGATGTTGGTGTAAATTACCACATCTAGTTCCAGTCACATATTTGATTAACTCTGATTCTTCTGCAACAATTCTTTTTTTCAGATTGTCTTCTAGCTTTGCTAATCTTGTCTATTCTTCCTTCTTTCTTTCCTAGAATATTTTCTTCCTGTATGATAATGCCCCCCCCCAACACATCGCAGCAAGTTTTCATCATATATTATTATTAATAAATGATAATTTATTAATAATATAATAATTAATAGTTAGCAGATCTTTACTAGTGTGCGACACCTTCAGATAATTCTTGATGGCATAATCCTTTGACGCAAATCTCGTTTCAACACGAAAAATCTCACTCCAATCCAGCTTCAGTGATCCTAACCAATTTCTTCCTCGTAAGGCAGGCTTGTCTCCTGCCACTACTATTAGAGGCAAGCTCTGAACTTGATCCTTGTATTTCACCGGTACGTTAGCCTTCATAGCTAGGGGATTTGACTGTAGGAGCAGGGAGGTCTTACTGCAGTTGTGCAGAGCCTTGGTGAGGCCTCACCTGGAATATTGTGTTCAGTTTTGGTCTCCTAATCTGAGGAAGGACATTCTTGCTATTGAGGGAGTGCAGCGAAGGTTCACCAGACTGATTTCTGGGATGGCAGGACTGTATATTCACTGGAGTTTAGAAGAATGAGAGGGGATCTCATAGAAATATATAAAATTCTGATGGGATTGGACAGGTTAGATGCAGGAAGAATGTTCCCGATGTTGGGGAAGTCCAGAACCAGGGGACATAGTCTATTAGATAAGGGGCAAGCCATTTAGGACTGAGATGAGGAGAAACTTCTTCACTCAGAGAGTTGTTAACCTGTGGAATTCTCTACCGCAGAGAGTTGTTGATGCCAGTTCATTGGATATATTCAAGAGGGAGTTAGATATGGGCCTTACGGCAAATGGGATCAAGGGGTATGGAGAGAAAGCAGGAAAGGGATACTGAGGTGATGATCAGCCATGATCTTATTGAATGGTGGTTCAGGCTCAAAGGGCCAAATGGCCTACTCCACTTATTTTCTATGTTTCTAACCAGGCATCTACAATATCTATACCATTAGCAGAAAAACCAGCAGTAATGAGAAAGACTTTCGTACAAAACTTTTGATCAATGAGCAATATATTGAATAAAAACAGAAAATGTTGGAAATACACAGCAGGTCAGGCAGCATCTATGGAGAGAAACAGAGTTAACATTTCATGTCTGTGACCCTTCGTCGGAACTTGTCACAGACCTGAAACATTAACTCTGTTTCTCTCTCCATAGATGCTGTCTGACCTGCTGAGATTGCCAGCATTTTCTGGTTTTATTTCAGGTTCCAGCATCCACAGTTTTTTGCTTTTGTATTAGAGCAATATATTGATATGTGTATCGGCACGGCGGCAGACCGCTCTATCATGAGTAAGGACACATATGAGAGAAAGGTTAATCAAATAACACTTACAAAGAGTACCATAGAGTTAAAAACCAGCTCCGGAGAAATCCTAGAGACATGTGGACAAATGGAACATACAATTCAACACAATGACCAATCATTAAAGCTACCTATTATTGTAGCGAGCTACAACAACAGGCCAACTCTCACGGGCAAAGACTGGTTGAAAAAGTTCAAACTGGACTGAAAAAACTTCATCAGTGTAGATGCTTCAAAGAAGCGACTCGATACAATGCTGAACAATTACGAAAGCATGTCCACAGACAGTTATGAGGGCATCAGAACTGTGCAGTCAGAATCAGGGGAAGTCATAACGGGGAACAAAGAAATGGCGGACCAATTGAACAAGTACTTTGGGTCGGTATTCACTAAGGAGGACACAAACAACCTTCCAGATATAAAAGGGGTCAGAGGGTCTAGTAAGGAGGAGGAACTGAGGGAAATCCTTATTAGTCGGGAAATTGTGTTGGGGAAATTGATGGGATTGAAGGCCGATAAATCCCCAGGGCCTGATGGACTGCATCCCAGAGTACTTAAGGAGGTGGCCTTGGAAATAGCGGATGCATTGACAGTCATTTTCCAACATTCCATTGACTCTGGATCAGTTCCTATCGAGTGGAGGGTAGCCAATGTAACCCCACTTTTTAAAAAAGGAGGGAGAGAGAAAACAGGGAATTATAGACCAGTCAGCCTGACATCGGTAGTGGGTAAAATGATGGAATCAATTATTAAGGATGTCATAGCAGTGCATTTGGAAAGAGGTGACATGATAGATCCAAGTCAGCATGGATTTGTGAAAGGGAAATCATGCTTGACAAATCTTCTGGAATTTTTTGAGGATGTTTCCAGTAGAGTGGACAATGGAGAACCAGTTGATGTGGTATATTTGGACTTTCAGAAGGCTTTCGACAAGGTCCCACACAAGAGATTAATGTGCAAAGTTAAAGCACATGGGATTGGGGGTAGTGTGCTGACATGGATTGAGAACTGGTTGTCAGACAGGAAGCAAAGAGTAGGAGTAAATGGGTACTTTTCAGAAGGGCAGGCAGTGACTAGTGGGGTACCGCAAGGTTCTGTGCTGGGGCCCCAGCTGTTTACACTGTACATTAATGATTTAGACGAGGGGATTAAATGTAGTATCTCCAAATTTGCGGATGACACTAAGTTGGGTGGCAGTGTGAGCTGCGAGGAGGATGCTAAGAGGCTGCAGAGCGACTTGGATAGGTTAAGTGAGTGGGCAAATGCATGGCAGATGAAGTATAATGTGGATAAATGGGAGGTTATCCACTTTGGTGGTAAAAACAGAGAGACAGACTATTATCTGAATGGTGACAGATTAGGAAAAGGGGAGGTGCAACGAGATCTGGGTTCATGGTACATCAGTCATTGAAGGTTGGCATGCAGGTACAGCAGGCGGTTAAGAAAGCAAATGACATGTTGGCCTTCATAGCGAGGGGATTTGAGTACAGGGGCAGGGAGGTGTGCTACAGTTGTACAGGGCCTTGGTGAGGCCACACCTGGAGTATTGTGTACAGTTTTGGTCTCCTAACCTGAGGAAGGACATTCTTGCTATTGAGGGAGTGCAGCGAAGGTTCACCAGACTGATTTCCGGGATGGTGGGACTGACCTATCATGAAAGACTGGATCAACTGGGCTTGTATTCACTGGAGTTCAGAAGAATGAGAGGGGACCTCATAGAAACGTTTAAAATTCTGACGGGGTTAGACAGGTTAGATGCAGGAAGAATATTCCCAATGTTGGGAAAGTCCAGAACCAGGGGACACAGTCTAAGGATAAGGGGTAAGCCATTTAGGACCGAGATGAGGAGAAACTTCTTCACCCAGAGAGTGGTGAGCCTGTGGAATTCTCTACCACAGAAAGTTGTTGAGGCCAATTCACTAAATATATTCAAAAAGGAGTTAGATGAAGTCCTTACTACTAGGGGGATCAAGGGGTATGGCGAGAAAGCAGGAATGGGGTACTGAAGTTGCATGTTCAGCCATGAACTCATTGAATGGCGGTGCAGGCTAGAAGGGCCGAATGGCCTACTCCTGCACCTATTTTCTATGTTTCTATCACTGGGTATGATGCGCATATCCACATCAAGTCCAATGCGAAGCCTATTTATTGTAAGGCAAGGCCGGTCCCCTATGCATTGAAAAGTCAGGTGGAGGAACAGCGAAGCTGAGAGAATGGAATGCTAGTAAAAACTGACAAAGGTGAATGGGCTACCCCGATTGCAGGAATGCCCAAAGCAGACAAAACTGTATGCTTGTGTGGTGGCTGCAAAGTTACTATCAAGCAAGCAGTTGACGATGAGCAGTACCCATTACCTACATTGCAAGACTTGTATGCAGCACTCTCTAGGTCAAAGGTCTTCTCCAAGCTTGACCTGTCGCACACTTACACTCAGCTAAATATTGACAAAGAGTGTCAACAGTATCTCACCATCAACACACACAAGGGACTGTACTCATACACCAAGCTGCTGCATGGTGTAAAGTCCTCCACCAAAATTTTCCAGGCTATGATGGATAAGATTTTGCAAGGAGCTCCAAATTGTTTATGCAATCAAGATGATGTGCTGATCGCAACAAGCAGTGAGGAAGAAAACTTAGAAGTGTTAGATATAGTGCTTCAAAGGTTGAATGCCCACAATGCCGCCGCTCGACCTCCCCTCCCCTCCCCTACCTACCAACCTACCTACCTCAGCCCCAGCGTTTCTGGACATCGGAAAGACGTTCCAAAGTCCAGAAAGACACAAAATCTTGAGCGGCCTTGGTCCTGAGCCTTCCGGATTCTCCATGCTGTACCTGTACATGTAATGCAGGGATAGGTGGGACCATAGTTTGTTGTTTTTGTGTGGGGAATACATTCTTTTTTTTAAGGGAGAAAGCAGTGTAATGTATTATCAAATGGTTTGGTATGAGAATGCTCAATTTGCTCTGGCCTAATAAAGCAAGTACATGGACTAGCAACTCATCGCAAGGGGGATGGAGTATAAAAGCAGAAAAGTCCTGCTACAACTGTACAGGGTATTGATGAGGCCACACCTAGAGTACTGCGTACAGTTTTGGTCTCCGTATTTAAGGAAGGATATACTTGCATTGGAGGCTGTTCAGAGAAGGTTCACTAGGTTTATTCTGGAGATGAGGGGGTTGACTTATGAAGATAGGTTGAGCCTATACACATTGGAGTTCAGAAGAATGAGAGGTGATCTTATCGAAACATATAAGATAATGAGGGGGCTCAACAAGGTGGATGCAGAGAGGATATTTCCACTCATATGGGAAACTAAAACGAGGGGGCATAGTCTCAGAATAAGGGGCCGCCCATTTAAAACTGAGGTGAGGAGGAATATCTTCTCTGAAGGTTGTAAATCTGTGAAATTCTCTGCTCCAGAGAGCTGTGGAGGCTGGGTCATTGAATATATTTAAGGCGGAGATAGACAGATTTTTGAGCGATAAGGGAATAAAGGGTTATGGGGAGCGGGCAGGGAAGTGGAGCTGAGTCCATGATCAGATCAGCTATGATTTTATTGAATGGCGGAGCAGGCTTGAGGGGCCAAATGGCCTACTCCTGCTCCTATTTCATATGTTCTTATGTTCATCGTGTCTCTGTCCTTCATTTGTTCTACCCATATCTATTATAATTTTGCAAACATTTCATTTTATGTTCACATAATTCTGAAATATTAATTTTAAAAGCAATTGTCTGCTTTGTGATATTTTTTCATTCTCCCAATTAAAGTATTATAGGTAGTACCTACATTAATGTATAAAAAAACATTTAAAAGTCCTAAAAATCATTTTGAATATTCTTAAGTCAGTCATAAATATTATTGAGGCAAGCAGTCTTACATAAAAGGGTGTTTCCACTCTAATAAATGTGGGTATGTAGATATTTGGTGCTTTGCTATCTGTGCATTTAGGCAAACTTCAGATACTTACACCTTCAACTTCCACATACCACATTATCAAAATTGATTTATTTCAAAAGCAGGTTCTGGTGTTAAACTATTTCTTGAAGTATAAGGATTACATAAAGACAATACAACTGGATCTCTGTTAATACAATCTATTCTTCTTTTTGTAGATAACGGATCAAGACTGGGCATAAAGATAGAACAGCCTAAAATTGTCTCATACCGAGGTAGCAATGCCACTCTGCCCTGCAAGTTCTATTACAAGTCCGTGCCTGTGCGTGCAGTTCAAACCCCTCTTAAGGTCAGGATCAAGTGGACCAAACTCACCTCAGATTATCTCAAGGAAATTGATGTATTTGTTTCATTGGGAAACAACTGGAAAAGTTTTGGAAACTACCAGGGAAGAGTTTTCTTAGATGAAGTCAATGAGAATGATGCCTCTATAACAATAACAGATTTAAGATTGGAGGACTACGGTAACTACAAATGTGAAATAATTGAAGGACTAGATGATGCCACCGGGACTGTGCTGCTGGATCTGCAAGGTACAAAAATATGATTCTTTTTGTATGTGAAATGAAGTAATTATTTAATAATCAACAAACGTATTGGTAGAGAGTATTTCTTGAAAATCTTTTAGGGGATGTCATTTCACAGGACTATAGCACCCAATATCTGCAGCAAGTATTCCAGGGACTGGTTGACCAAATCTACCTTTATTCTGTCCTGATGTCCTGCTCCAATCTCAGAATCATATTCCCTAATGCATCAGTGTGAATTTTCCACTTTCCACACCAGGCATCTCTATCACGTCGTAGGATCAAATTGTCAATTTTGCTGAGTGGCTGAGTGCTGTGAATTTTGTTCTGTGGCCTCACAAGCACTATGAACTCAGTAGCATTCACCTCAAGTTGCCTCAAATACTTCAGTCTTGTCTTGTCTCGGTTGAGTTAGCATATGCAATCGAACTCTACTCCACCATCTTTGTGAGGGGTGAAGTCACTGGGTGAGCGCAACAGTGAAATTCTTCAGTTTATCTTTAACTGTGTCTCGTGAGCTTGCAGTCACTATTTCTACTTCAGTAGAAGACTGGCCAAGCTCATTTTGCATAAGATCCTTGCATTCAGCAGACAGACAAGACTAGCATCTCATCAGTCTGGACTGGATTTGAATCCAGACCTCAGAGTTGAGAAGCCAATGTCACTCACTGTGCCGGTGGAGAAATTATTTCTTTCACTTTGTCAGACTCTTTAATCCCTCTAATTCACCTATTTTTCCTTTCTCTTTTGTCCAATTTTCCTATTTCACAAATATTGTAGTCTTTATCCAATTTATTTATTTCTATTTTTATTTGGAGCTTTAGGTGTATTTTCTCTCTTACTTTGCAGTTTCTTTCTATTATGGCACTAGGAAGTTGCTAAAATTCTGGATTCTGCTGGACTGTCTAGAAATTATCACCTGGTGCCCTATGTTCTAAGAAGGCCTTTCTTTCTAAGAAGTATACATTCTTTTAAGTATTTCTGACATTTGGCATAATTTTCACAGTGATCTAATTTTCATGAAGGAGAGGGACTCAATTACATTGTTTAAAACTGCCTTCATATGTAAAATAGCAGATAAAGTCCAGTCCATCAGTTTTATGATGTGCTGTTTATTAACATGCACTTTAAAGTACACAAACCACTCCAGAAAATCCAAGGAAAAGAAAGCTATGAAATAGATTCAACATTCTGATTATAAAAGGAATGACTAGATGGCAGCCCACTTAAATTTAAAAGTGTGTATGTTTGATGGATCTACTTCATATAAAATAATTGAGCCGAGTAAAAACTGGTGCAGTATTAATAGCTTTAGTGGAGAGACTCATAAAAGAAGTCTCTCTTGTGTAGCAGTACTTTTCCACTTTTGCACTTAAGATAGAAATTGTATTTACAGTCGGAAGACACCATAATTGTGTACATCTTTACTAGTGAGTCAAATAAGAACATAAGAAATAGGAGCAGGATTAGGCCACCTGGCCCCTCGAGCCTGCTCCACCATTTAATAAGATCATGGCTGATCTGATCATGGACTCAGCTCCACTTCCCTGTCCGCTCCCCATAATCCTTTATTCCCTTATTGCTAAAAATTTGTCTATCTCCGCCTTAATTATATTCAGTGACCCAGCTTCCACAGCTCTCTGGAGCAGAGAATTCCTTAGATTTACAACCTTCTGAGAGAAGAAATTCCTCCTCACCTCAGCTTTAAATGGGTGGCCCTTTATTCTGAGATTATGTCCCCTTGTTTTAGTTTCCCTTATGAGTGGAAATATCCTCTCTGCATCCACCTTATCGAGCCCCTCATTATCTTACATGTTTCGATAAGATCACCTCTCATTCTTCTGAACTCCAATGAGTATAGGCCCAACCTACTCAACCTATCTTCATAAGTCAACCCGCTCATCTCTGGAATCAACCTAGTGAACCTTCTCTGAACGGCCTCCAATGCAAGTATATCCTTCCTTAAATACGGAGACCAAAACTGAACGCAGTACTCTAGGTGTGGCCTCACCAATACCCTGTACAGTTGCAGCAGGACTTCTCTGCTTTTATACTCTAACCCCCTTGCAATAAAGGCCAACATTCCATTTGCCTTCCTGATTACTTGCTGTACCTACATACTCACTTTTTGTGTTTCATGCACGGACCCCCGGTCTCTTTGTACTGAAGCACTTTGCAATTTTTCTCCATTTAAATTATAATTTGCTTTTCTATTATTTCTGCCAAAGTGGATAACCTCACATTTTCCCACATTATACTCCATCTTCCAAATGTTTGCCCACTCACTTAGCCAATCTATATATCCCTTTGCAGATTTTTTGTGTCCTCCTCACAATTTGCTTTCCCACCCATCTTTGTATCATCAACAAACTTGTCTACATTACACTCTGTCCCTTCATCCAAGCCATTAATATAGATTGTAAATAGTTGAGGATCCAGCACTGATCCCTGCGGCACCCCACTAGTTACTGTTTGCCAACGGAAAATGACCCATTTATCCTGACTCTCTGTTTTCTGGTAGTTAGTCAATCCTCTATCCATGCTAATCTATTCCCCCAACCCCATGAACTTTTATCTTGTGCAGTAACCTTTTATGTGCCACTTTTATCGAATGCCTTTTGAAAATCCAAGTACACCACATCCACTGGTTCCTCCTTATCCACCCTGTTCAAAGAACTCCAACAAATTTGTCAAACATGTCATTATTTGTCATAATCAGTTAGTAGGAATGGTATTGGAAAAAATTTAAAACCTGGGATAAGTTTGAATTTTGCCGAGTCCAGGTCATTTCAGAATCAGAACAGCCTGTTATTTTAAAGTCAATAATGAAGCACAAGATATCCTGAATGAATGCCTACCATTCTGTGTATCAGATGCATGTTTAGTCATTATGCAGATTCTGTCTGTGTCTTGATCCATAACAAAAAGCTATATTTCATTTCTTGGCATTTTCCCAAAGTAAATTTTTTTTTTGTGGCTATTTTTGTACCCCTAGTTGATATTAATTGATCCCAGGAAAGGCACAGGATAGGTTGGATGAAGATTAAATCTGTCTATACCAATGATGAGCCAAACTCTGAAAAGCATCTCCTGCAGCACCAGTGTGGCAATTCCATGCCTGTCAAGTCTCATTCATTTGCAGTTAGACTCAGTCAAAATGTGACCTATTTTGACGTATTTCACTCTTAAAAATAAACACAGTTCCTCGTGCATTGATATTAGCTTGTGCTCTATCTCTTTTTTTGGTCGTAAATCACAGTCTTGACGTTTCCCCAATGTTGGCAGCTCTGAATATTTCTAAGTGAGAATACGAATTTCGAGTTGCTTAGTGTTGAATTATGGCTAGTGTACTGGAGACTTGTACTCATTTTTGAAAATGCTTCAGTTCATTTATATTTGTTTGTTATACAGTACTTATCCTGATTCAGACTGGAGCTAGGAATGTACATTTTGTATAGCAGTTATCCTGTTAGTGCTCACCCTCCCAGTTGGGCGGTTATGGGTTTACTAGATTGTGTAAAGAGGGCTGAACCAGCCAAGGTTGGAAAGGTAGCAGGACAAATTCCCATACCAATCAGTAGTGGGGTCACAGCTACAAATAGATGTTGCAGTACAGCCTGACCCAGATAATGAAACACAGTGTTTTAAATAATGAGCAATATTTTGTTTAAATTATGTTTTTCACTGCAATTCTGAATAGTATTCATTAGTAGCAGATTTGGTGCAATTAATCAACGGAGGTTTCAATCAATTACCAATTAAAGATCCTGCCATCCAAAAAATGAATGTATAATTTCACCTGAAAATGCTGTAACTAAATTCATTTTATTTACAATAATATTTCTGTTAATACTGCACATTTCTTTAAACAAGCTTCAGAAGAGTAAACAACTGATTAAGATATCATAGTTTTTTTTATCTCAATAGAAAACATTTGCTTTTAGTAAAGTGTGCCAGATTCAGCACAATATTCGTACGCAACAGAGGAGCAACACTTTGTTGGAATCAGGTTGGGAGAGGCCTAGCAGAACAGTGGGACCCAAGACAGGAGCACAGCAGTAACACAGCAGATAACTTGGCAGGAGAGGAATAATTCTACCTCTGGGAATCTGGGGCAGGAATAGGAGAAGTGCAAGGTCAGGGATTCAGGGCAGAAGTGGAATAACACAATATCAGGGAATTGGGGGACAGGAAAAGGAGCATCAGAAGGTCAAAGGAGCATGGCAAAAGAACTATAGCACAACATCTGGTATCCAGGGCAAGAGAGGAACAGCAACATTTCAGGGAATCAGGAAGAGGAACAGAAACGCAATATCTGGGACCCATGATCTTTATGTCCCTCTGCTAGATTATGACTGAATACTGAATGTCCTCTATTCAAAAGCTGTAGAATTGTGCCACTGGTACGTTCCTTGCAATGTGGTATGATTGACTCAGATTTGTGTAACAGGGGAATTCTGAAGTTTACATAAGTGTCTTAAACCTATACTTCTAACTTCTCCATGCTGTCGGAATTAACTGAGTTATTTGTTCAATTGAAGTTAAGCTATAGCTTGTTCTACATATTCTGGCACTGTCCCATATTTCTCCAATATAAACTGTTGAGAATAAAAAACCTAGTAAACCGAGTAAAAGGAAGTTTCAGGTTTCATATGCATTGATTAATTAAAATAGAAGTGATTGGTGGCACAGCTCATTAGTGCGCAGACACGCTGCCACAGAATGATCAGACATGGGTCGAAACAAAATCCAAAAGATTAATCAATCCAGTGCAAAGATTCATCTCCTGGAAGCTTGTGCAAGGCTGCTATTGGCCTGGAAACAGCTATTACTGAAATTTCAGACGAGAATGATGTATATTTCAGAGGAGTTAATGAGATGAGGGGAAAAAATAACATGCAAAAAGGCAGTGAGGAGAGTCACACAATTATAAATAATTTAAATTTGCTTTCCACCTTGAAAGCTGACAGACATTGATATTATTTGATTTGATTTGACTTAACTTATGCAGAAGGGTTGCAGGCATGCATATGTATGTATGAATACATTTACAGTCATGAGTCCAGTGAAAAAAAACACTTGCAGTTCTCTTATTGGTTGTTCACAAATTTAGCAACAGTATTTTGACAATCTGTTCTGAAAATTAAGATCTATACACAGAATTTTGCAGGAGAAATGTGCAAATTGTGTGACTATCGTAGTCAAAATTATAGCAATATGGAATAATGAATAATTGAAAATTCACACAATCAGAACATCCTTCCAGACCTAACAAATAAATGGGAGTGTTGTTAAATGAGCACACATTTGAATGGATGTATCTAATTATACATATGTCTGACATCCTGTATACCTTTGAATTTCTGCCGCTTACAGTCATCATATACATCTGGCTGGTAAATTCTTGTGTCCTTCATTTGTTTCCAGGTATTGTGTTCCCATACTTTCCACGCCTAGGTCGCTACAACCTGAATTTTATTGAGGCTCAGAAGGCGTGTGATGATCAGGATGCGATAGTTGCTTCATTTGATCAGCTTTACGATGCGTGGAGGGCGGGACTGGACTGGTGTAATGCAGGCTGGCTGAGTGACGGGTCTGTGCAGTATCCTATCACCAAACCCAGGGAACCATGTGGAGGGAGAAATACAGTGCCTGGTGTCAGAAGCTATGGATACAGGGACAAAGTGAAGAACAAATATGATGTGTTCTGCTTTACATCCAACTACAAAGGTATGACATTCAAATGTTCTGTTCTGTCTTAATGATGTGAAATTTTGATATGCCAACAAACTGGATCAGTAATAGGGTTCAGTCTTAGTCATACCATTTGGTGGAGCTACTGAGCAGATTTAGTGTGATTTCCTACAAAAGGAAAATAAAATAAGTCAATCTACAGCAATCTTGAAATCCTTCTAATGGCTGGTTACAGTGTGGCAATGGCATTAGCCTAAGAAAGGATTGCTTGCTAAGCCCTTAGATGGATGTTGTGGAGGTGTTATCTGAGAGAGAGAGAGAGGAATTTAATTTAAAGATAGCATTGTGAAATGTTGCTTCTGCCCTAACATCAAGCAGAGACTATGGAGATAATTTTGTGAGTCTCTGCTGCCAACATCGAACATTAAAGTCTGGGTCAGAGATAAGGTTATAACTCAAGAGCCCAAATTCTTTGACATACTCATCACTACAAGTTTCACATAATTATAATTCACATTGCTTTTGTTCATAACTGATGGTTGGCTCCTCATACTGTACAGAAGGGTCAAGAGACTGTCCACATCTTATGAAATTTGTCTCCAGGCATGGAGCTGCTGGTGACTGTGTTTCTAGAAGGTGTTCCTGCGCAGACTGGTCTTAACTCCCATGTACCACTACCATGGTGTTGTGAAAGGAAAGGCCATAGCCTTGGCATGTGCTGCTATCCTGAGAGATGGCACTATCAGGCAGATGGACTTCAGTTGTCACCAATCTACCAATCTATTGGGCCCTGGATCTATGGCCCCACTGATAAGTGGAATGTCTGGTCGAATGCAACTGCCAGATCCTAAAAGCCCTGAGACACATCAATGGCCATGGTCTGAAAGCCATGATCTGTGCTGTGCTCTAATCTGTCCCCTATTGCTGCCAGAGCTGCAGTCTGTGCTTCCATGGAGATGGAGGAACCGTTGGTACCTGGATGCTTTTTATCTGGGGATGATCTGCAAATTTCAATGCAGTTGCCACTTTCTGCTTAGGTGCCTGCAAGGAAGAACATTTTTTGTGATGTTGCTGCAAAGGATAGCTGTAGACTCAACAGTCACACGAGTCAGTGGCTGTACATCCTGGGAGATTGTCCTCAGAGTCAGAAAATAGGTATGATGTTCATCAAACATCCTTATTTTCAGGTGAGTCTCCAAAGCCTTAGCAGCCTTCTCCACAGCATCCACATCCTCACTGTTATGTATGCAATAAAGCTACAAACTGAGTACTGTTTAAGTGAACAAGTTACAACCTTGGCTCTGCTTTATTATGGCCCAAAGTGCCTGACTCACAAAATGGCTGACCTTTTATACCAGAGCAGCACCATATGCGTGCTGCTCAGTGGCCTCCAACAATGACACCATCTGGTGGCTACAACAGCATGTACATACATGAAAATACCCTCCTCTGAGATCTTATCACAGTCCTTCACAGATTGAGACGGTCCTGTGCTTTACACTCCTGGGTTGACCGTCTCAGTTCGATTCCGGCCTTGGGTGAATGTGCCGAGTCTGTTGTGGCTGGTGGCTGGATGGCTGACTTGTTGGGGTGGCAGTGGCTACGTCAGAATTGCAAGTCCATTTTTATTGAACAAGTCCGTGATGGGAATTCCGAGTTCACTGATGACCCTTGAGTCCACTGAAGGCTGCTGGTAGGTTGGTTGGTCGTTGACGGTTTCTTCGTCCGACTGCACTGGCTCGTCTGTGTGCCTCAGCTTTATTTGATCCATGTATTTCCTGCAAGTTTGCCCATTCTTGAGCTTAATAACAAATACTCTGTTGCCCTCCTTGGCCATGACCGTACCAACGATCCATTTTGGACCCTGACCATAATTCAACACATATACAAGATCATTAACAGAAATCTCACATAACACAGTTGCGTGATCGTGTACCCTTGTTGACTCTGTCTTCTGTATTCAACATGATTACTTAAATCTGGGTGTACAAGAGATAACTTGGTCTTAAGACCTCTTTTCATCATGAATTCAGCAGGCGAGACTCCTGTGAGTGTGTGGGGTCTTGTCCTGCAACTCAGCAGTATGCAGGACAAGCGGGTCTGCAGTGACCCTTGGGTTACTCTCCTCATGCTTTGCTTGATAATTTGTACTGCACGTTCTGCTTGCCCGTTGGACTCAGGCTTGAACGGTGCTGACCTTACATGTTTTATGCCGTTAAGTTTTACAAACTCCTAAAATTTCTGACAGGTGAAGCACGACCCATTGTCGCTCACTACTATGTCAGGCAGACCATGTGTCACGAACATGACATTAAGATTCTCTATGGTTGCCGTGGATGTACTGGATGACATGATTATGCATTCTATCCACTTCGAATAAGCATCCACCACCACTAAAAACATCTTGCCCAGGAAAGGATCTGCAAAATCTACATGGATCCTGGACCAAGGTTTGGATGGCCATGACCACAAACTCAGCGGCGGTACCTTCACTCTCAAAAGCATCCATGATTAACATTAAATCTGCCGGTTGTGGCGTTTCTACTTCCGGTGTGGGCAATGACAACCGGCTAAAAGCATCGGCACAATTCTCTGTGTCAGGTCTGTGGCGAATGACATAATCATAGACAGATAATGTCAGCGCCCACCTTTGGATGCGGGATGAAGCGTTGGTATTGATACCTTTGCTCTCGGAAAACAACAAAATGAACGGCTTGTGATCGGTCTCTAATTCAAACTTCAGACCGAACAGGTATTGATGCATCTTTTTAACACTGTACACACACGCTAAATCTTCACTTTCTACCATACTGTAGGCTCTTGGTTGAAGTTTCCCCGACTCATTGGCTTGTTGTAACAATCAACCAATTCCATATGACGATGCGTCACAGGCCAAAACTAAACATTTATATGGGTTATAATGTACCAGCAGCTTGTTTGAGCAAAGCAGCTTGGTGGCTTTCTCGAAAGTTCTGTCTTGCAATGTGCCCCACACCCAGTTATTGTCTTTTCTTAATAGCATGTGCAGTGGTTCAAGTAAGGTGCTCAATTTAGGTAGGAAGTTACCAAAGTAGTTGAGTAGACCCAGGAACGAACGCAGCTCCATCACGTTCTGTGGCTTGGCTGCATTCTTGATGGCTTTTGTTTACACGTCAGTAGGTCTGATGCCAGCGGTGGTGATTTTCCTCCCGAGGAATTCGACCTCCGGTGACATGAAGACGCACTTCAAGCATTTAAGTCTGAGTCCCACTCTGTCCAAACGCAGTAGAACCTCTTCCAGGTTGTTCAGATGTTCCTTGGAGTCACGACCGGTGATCAGGATGTCATCTTGGAACACGATAGTTCTGGGAACAGACTTCAGTAGACTTTCCATATTCCTCTGGAATATTGCTGCAGACGAGCGAATTCCAAATGGGCACCTGTGGTAAATAAACAGTCCTTTGTGCGTGTAAGTCTTTTCAACGTCTCGACCAACTCCTGCGTCATATAGGCCAATGTCAAGTTCAGTTTTGTGAACGACTTCCCTCCGGCTAGCTGTCAGTAACGGGTACTGATCTTGTTTCAAAACCCTGTTGATCATAGCCTTGTAGTCTCCACAGATTCTGACTGCACCATCACTTTTCAGCAGAGGAGCAATGGGGCTGGCCCATTCATTAAATTCGACCGGTGATATGATCCCTTCGCGCTGAAGTCTGTCCAGTTCAATTTCGACCTTCTCCCTCATCATATACAGCACTGCCCGAGCTTTATGATGGACGGGTCTTGCATCTGAGTCCACGTGGATCTGCACCTTGGCTCCCGTGAAGTTGCCGATACCCGGTTCGAACAGCGAGGGGAACTTGCTCAATACTTGGGAACATGTATCTTCCTCCGATGACAACACCTTTATGTCGTTCCAGTCGCATCTGATTTTCTCCAACCAGCTCCTGCCGAGCAGCGTTGGGCCATTGCCTAGAACAATCCACAGCGGTAACTCGTGAACCGCACCGTTATACGACACGTTAATTTGTGCACTGCCAATCACCTTTATCAGTTCTTTGGTGCACGTGCGCAACTTGGCGTTAACAGGGCTCAGCCTGGGCCTCACAGTCTTAGTATCCCACAGCTTATTAAATACCCTCTCGTTCTTGATCGATTGACTTGCCCCTGTGTCCAGTTCCATCGCTACCGATATCCCATTAAACGTCACATTAATCAAAATTGGTTTACTCTTGGTTATGAAAGAGTACAGTCCATTCACTTCCTCCTCTGGCATCATGGATTGCATATCCGGATCCACGCTAGTCTGACTCTCATCCTCCATGTGGTGTGTCGCAGCTCGCTTGCTCATCTGCGGACACTTGTGCTGGAGATGTCCCACTCTCAGACAGCCTTTGCAACTATATTGCTTAAATCAGCACTGCTGGTGCCGATGATTTCCCCCACAACGCCAACGCGGAGAAGTCGCATACATTCCCGTTGGCGGACTTTGAGCTGCCACAGGTTTCATGAACGCAGCCGGATAGGCCCTGCCATGTGCCGTTCTGCCGAACACCGAACTATTCGCAAACACAGCCGGATAGGCCCTGCCATGTGCCGTTCTGCCGAACACCGAACTATTCGCAAACACAGCCGGATAGGCCCTGCCATGTGCCGTTCTGCAGAACACCGAACCATTCGCAAACGCAGCCGGATAGGCCCTGCCATGTGCCGTTCTGCCGAACACCGAACCATTCGCAAACGCAGCCGGATAGGCCCTGCCATGTGCCGCTCTGCCGAACGCCGAATCAATCACATTTACAGTATTTGCTGAGGATTGGTTCTTCACCGATATTTGCTTTAAACTCCTGTCCGTTGTCATACATGATTGAGCGATCTGGGTGGCCCTTTTTAAATCCAACTCCTCCACTGCCAGAAGTTTGCACAGGATCACCTCGTGGGTGATACCGATAACAAAGAAGTCCCGCAGCATGTCTGCCAACAACGTCCTGAACTTGCATGGTCCCGCTAGATGTCTCAGGTCGGCAACGGATTCCGCCGCGCTCTGGCCCTCCGATCGAACATGTGTATAAAGCCTGTATCTCGAGATGATGATGCTGTCGTCTGGCTTGAGGTGTTCCCGTACCCATGTACACAACTCCTCGTACGTTTTCTCTGTTGGATCACTAGGCATAAGTAGATTCTTTATCAGACCGTAGATCTTTGAACCGCACAGAGTGAGGAACACGGCCCGGTGCCAATCTGCATCATCGACCCCCTTCATTTTGTTGGCCTCGAAGTACTGGTTCAAACGCCTCACAAAGTCTGCCTAATCTTCTCCCTCTGCGCATCGCTCTAAAAATCCAATCGTGCTCATTTTGCAAACAAATGTTTTTGTATTCTTGTCGCCAAATGCTATGTATGCAATAAAGGTACAAACTGAGTACTGTTTAACTGAACAAGGTACAACCTTGGCTCTGCTTCATTATGGCCCATAGTGCCTGGCTCACAAAATGGCTGGCCTTTTATCCCAGAGCAGCACCATGTGTGTGCTGCTCAGTGGCCTCCAACAATGACACCATCTGGTGGCTACAAACAGCATGTACATACATGACACTCGCCGACTACCCACTCCGCCAGATCCACCCTGTTCGGTGAAACATCTGGTGCCAATTTCTCACTACCGCTATCTAATGTCCCCTGGATGAAAGTCTCTGTGCTGGTGGCTGGGAGAAAGGATCGTTGCTCTTCACCATCTTTATCAATGATTTGGACAAAGACATTGGGTGGAGTAGGAAATGTTGCTGATGACACTAGGGCACTTGAGGTAGTTCGGACTTTAGGTGAAATAGCCTGCAGGCTGATTTAGATACATTGGTGAATTAGGTCATAGTGTGGCAAATGTCCTTCAATGTGAATAAAACCTCTGGAATAGATTTCCAGAATGTGTGGTGAGTATATATTTACTTCACACTTTCAGAAGGATGCTGGATAAATTCATAAAAGTGGGAGACATCTCAAGTTATAGAAGGTAGGTAGTGTTAGCAGTGACTAGTGATATCAGTTATGCAATCTCCTGGATGGAGTAGTTGGCCTTTTCTTGTCCTCTTTTGTTTGGTCTTATGAATATTCAGCATAATTAGTTGCCAAATTGATTGGGATTACTTTCACACCAATTATGTGATGCTGTACGACCGTATTATTTCAATTATCCTTTTACCTACATCATGCCCCCTCTACCACACTCTGTATGCCTAGTATGCAGAGAAAATTGAGCAAGAATAGATTCATTTATAATTTGTTTTAAAGCAATACAGGTATAATATAAAGAACAGAAAATAACTGATCATAAGTTTAAGGCAGTAATTGCAGCCCTGAGGTCGACTGATGGCCTCCTTCTTTAAAATTGTAATGTCATCAGAACCACACAATTGAATTGCTACCTTGCAATTCCCTAGAACTTCAGTACTGTCCTAAATTTGCTTTTACTGTGGTAAAAATAGCATAGTGCGATGAATTGTCAATGGTATAGATGAAGGATGAGTGTTTGGTGTTAGATCTCTTAATTTCCAATGAAATACGAACTCCGATGGTAGTTTTAACTTTTTAATCTTGGCAGAGAGTAACAAGCTGCTGGCTGATTGCCAGTTTCTTTGTCTTACTGAAACCACATGGTCAAAATGGCTGTATTTATACCTGGATCAATTTACAGAAAAGAACTCGCCTTCTTTGACCTTATTGGCTCAATTGAAAGTATTTTAATGTTTTAATTGGCTCGCTACCCAAGGTCCGAAAATGTCAAGTTGATTGATGATTTCATGCAATGTGGCCTGTGTTTTTTCACAGCCTGTCTAAATGCAGCCTGTTTGAATTCTCTATCAATCCCCCCTTTGATTCTTTCACAAACTGAATCATAAAACATCAGGTATCACTGGTTAAACATTCTACAAAATAATTTCATACATGTTAATAGAGTTTCCTTCTAAAATTTGTTGATGTTTTTTCGCCACATGTCCGGACTAGTAGCTTCCACACAAATTTACACCAACCTGAGTTCCATCGTGGCCACAATGGAAGTCTGGTTTTAGTAGGTTAATTAACCTTATTCCAATTTAATCCAAATCAATATCTTAATTCAACCAGTAAACCACCTTTCCTTAAGCATAACATACCCCTGTGCAATGTACAGACGGTCTGCTAGGACCTGCAAGGTGTCTCAACTGCGGGACAGCAGCTACAGCTGCCTGGTCACAACAACATTTAATCAACATAAACAAACAATATAAAAGTAAAAAATATTTACATGTAATTCCCTTGCTACCCTACTATTTCCCTTCGGTGCAGAGGGTCGGCTAGTAAGAAGTAGGCCTATGCCTAGAATACCTACAATCAATACTACAGTAAATTTATACATTTTCGCGAAAAGTAATTGTCCTTATTAGATTTCAGCTTCAGTTACGGGTGCTCGTTTAGCGTGTGAAGCGTGGATCCAGGCTTTCTTTCCTTGGACTTTAACAGCTGCCTGGGTGGTCAATAACACTTGGTAAGGTCCCTCCCACTTGGCACCCAAAGGTTCTTTATGCAACTTTTTCACATACACCCAGACTCCCGGGATGATGTCGTGTCCTCCTTCGGGTAGATTACCCCAAGCTGCCGATACCTGTCGGGAAACAGAACTAATAGCATTGGTTAAGTTCTGATAGTATGATAACAAAGTGTCACTCATTAAGTGAACATCAGCTTTCTGTAAATCGATAGTTCCTGGCAGCGACATGGGTCTTCCTGTTATAATTTCAAATGGGCTTAGACCTGTAGTTCTGTTCGGGGTTGCCCTAATGCTACATAGCACTATTGGTAGTGCCTGGGGCCATGGTGTTCCTTCTTGGTGATATTTGGCAAGCCGTTGTTTCAGAGTTCGATTCATTCGCTCCACTTGTCCTGATGATTGTGGATGATAAGGACAGTGTAAATCCCACGTAATGTTCAGTAACCTACAGACTTCTTGGCAGACAGCACCTGTGAAGTGTGTTCCCTGATCTGAGTCAATGCTACTCGGGACTCCCCATCGGGGAATGTAATCCTTACACAAGATCTTTGCAGTGTGATTGGCTGTGGCTCTTTTAGTTGGGACAGCTTCTACCCATCTAGAGAATCTGTCGACTATGACAAGAATGTTAGTGTATCCTTGGCATGAAGGAAGAGATATATAATCAACCTGCAGATGCTGGAGTGGTCCGACAGGGGCAGGGGGCCTCAGTTGGGGCATTACCGTGATGGGTCCAGCTGGGCATGTTTTTTAAATCCCCGACCCCACCAGCTTTTCTGGAACCGTGCCGTCATCTGTTGTGAGGCCAAGTGTCCCCACGAGTGGATCTGTTGGGCTAAAAAAGGCATAAGCGCTTGTGGCGCAACTGGCTTGTCGGTAACTCTTTGTCTCCAGACACCATCTTCGCATAGCTTAATTCCTGCCTCAATCCATGTCCATTTTTCCTCTCGGGAGCACTCGCCTTGCATTGTTTGAAGGTCTCGTGTCAGAGTCCTGAGTGCTTTCAATCTGCACATCAGTGTTGGTTCTTCTGGAGGAACACCCTGTGAGGCGGCATCTTTAGCTGCCTGGTCGGCTGGGGCATTTCCCTGTGCTTCTGTGGTATTTTCCTTGGTATGGGCCTTACACTTCAGGATGGACACTTCCTGAGGTAATTGTATGGCCTCCAGTAAGTCTCGGACTTCTTTTCCATTTCAGATAGGTGTACCAGCAGCAATGAGGAATCCTCTTTTCCGCCATAACATACCAAAGTCGTGAGCGACTCCAAAAGCATAACGCAAATCTGTGTAGACATTAGCTGTCTGTCCTTCTGCTATTCGACATGCTTCTGACAGGGCCCGTAACTCGGCCTGTTGTGCTGACGTTCCTGAGGGTAAACATCCTTTTGCCACTACCTCATATAAGGTTGTAACTGCCCATCCTGCTTTTCTGGTACCATTGTCAACAAAGGAGGAACCATCTGTAAACAGGATGAGGTCTGGGTTGTGCAGAGGCTCCTCTGCTGCTAAGGCTGCTTCTTCTGTTTCTTTTAAAATCTCCACGCAGTCATGCTCTTCACATTCTCCCCCCTCTTGCTCCCTCGATTCTGACATCGGGAGCATAGTTACGGGATTAACCGGGCTGGTCCGGACGATATGGAGATTAGGAGCTTCCAAACTGCTGTCCAGCGGATCCATCTTGCTGCTGTCACCTGAGACATTCTATTCATAGACAGCGAAGCGTGTACGGTGTGGGGACACTTGACAATCAGCTTTTGGTCGAGGACTAGACCCGCAGTGATCATTACCGCTCGACATGTAGCTTCCATGGCCCTTAGGCAACTTCCCCATCCGAGGGCTACCGCATCCAGTTTTGCCGAATATTAGCCAATAGGTCTTTGCCGATCCCCATGTTCTTGTGTCAGTATAGCTGTCATATATCCTTCTTTCTCATGGACAAACAGGGTAAATGGCTTACCACTGTCGGGGATTCCCAGAGCCGGTGCCGAACACAAAGCCTTTTTCAAACTCAGGAAGGCCTCTTGCTGTTCCTTAGTGAGGGTGATGGCTTCTTTAGAGGCACGTTTCCCCTTTAAGATATCATTCAATGGCTGAGCAAGCTGTGTGAAGGAGTCAATCCAATTTCTGTTAAAGTTACACAATCCCAAAAAAGACCTTAGTTCCTGAATAGTGGTGGGTTTTTTAGCAGCCCGAATGGCTGCAGTTCTATCCTGGGTATGTTCTCTCTTTCCTTATGAAATCTTTTGTTCCAGGTATACAACCTCTTCTTGGGATATTTGTACTTTGTCGATGCTGGCTTTATGTCCTTTCAGCCGAAGGTGATCCAGCAAAGCTCGTAAATCTTGTTCATGCTGTTCTTCCGTGTTTGAAGCTAGCAGGATATCGTCTACATATTGGATGACTGTGGATGACAGGGGAGGTAATTCTCGCAAATGGCTTTGTAAAGCCATGTGGAATACTGTAGGGCTGTTATGGAAACCCTGCGGTAACCGGGTCCAAGTATACTGTTGTCCTTGGACAGTGAAAGCAAACTACTGTCGAACCTCCGGTGCCACAGGCACCGACCAAAATCCGTTGGCCATATCTATAACCGAGAAATATTTATGTTCCAGTTTGAGGGCATTAAAAATGGTGGAGGGATCTGCGACCAAAGGAGCTTTTTGATCAATACACTGGTTAGCTTTCCTATAATCGACAGTCAAACGGCGAGTTTCATTAGATTTCTGTACCGGCCACACGGGGCTATTGGAGGAGCTATGCGTTTTAATAAGCACCCCTTGTTTTTCCAATTGCTGAATAACCGGTAAGATTCCCGCGATGGCAGTTGGACTGATGGGATACTGTTTAGTGCATGGAGGCTTGCTCCCGGTAAATGACGCAGGCTCCATCTGGAGTAGGCCACAATCATTCTTATCTTTAGCCCATATCGGGTGTTCCTTCAATTCTTCTTTCTTCAAAGTTCTAATTGACCATGTCACCCGACCATCCTCGAAATGCAACAATGAATCTACTTGGATTAGAACGTCCATTCCCAAAAGGGGTTGATCTACTGGGCCTATCCAGACCGGCGTGGTTAGTTCATGTGGACCCAGCCCAATAAGTACCGGTGTTGTCCTTTTAATTTCCATTTTATGGCCCCCAACTCCATAGGCTGTACATGCCCTACCATCCAACGGCAAAAAGTCTTCATATTGTAGAGGTAAGCATGTTAATTCCGCCCCTGTGTCGAAAAGACAGTCCTCATCCTTATCGCCCACCCTCACAGTTATATATAGCCCATCTCCCCTTTGTTGTATTAGTGCGAGGAGGGGGGCCAGGGTGGGCTCTAATCGTTTTTTGCTATCCCAAGTAACTCCTTCTGTTGTTGTATTGTCAGTCACTTAAATGCTTCTATGAGGTCGTTATCTTGTGACAAACCTGGCTTGTTGGCTGAATTGTATCCCTGGCTGCGTCCTCTTCCCCAGCCACGACCTTTCTGTTTTGCCCTGCACGTCTTGGCCCAGTGACCTTCTTTCCCACAATAATGACATTTTCCGGGTAATTTTCTGAATGATTGTTTATCGGAATCCTGGGATTTCCATCCCATAGCCTGTACAGCTCGGACTTTAGCTCCCATATCCCGATCTAATTGGTTACATCGATCCACCAATGCTGCAAGGTAGTTCCTCTATCTTCCCAGTCCAGTAACACTACTTTAAGCATTTTGGACAGTTCTGGCTTTAGACCTGCCACGAAAGCTGCTTTCAGGGGTCCAAACGCTTGTTCATCCATTTCCTCATCCGTATTATTCATACCCGAATGTTCTAGCCACGTGCATCTAAGCCGCTCGTCATACTCCAGGACCTCCTCTGTTCCTTTCTGTTGGCAAGCTGCAATTTTTCCCCAGTCTGTCTTAGCTGGACTGAAGGCTTCCAGCCAGTGTTTAATCGCCTCCCATCCTGCGTCTAATTCTTGCTCATTCTGCCCCAAAGCTTCATCTACCTTGTCGTGCAATTTTCTTCCCTGTGTTTTTGGCACCATTATGGTCAAAATTTGCACTCCGTCCCAGGGATGAAGTTGATATATATTTCTTAAGCGGTCCAATTGGTCCCACGTTTTTACTCCCCCTTTCTTTGGATTAGGCAATTCCTTGGACCATTTATCAATTTTCTCTGGGTCTGCCGGAGCATGAACTAAGTATTCTGCATACACCCTTCTCTTTGTTTTTTTGGTTCCGCCCTCATCCGCAGTCTCTTCTGATTTGACGACAACTCGTCTTTTTTTAAACGGGGCAAAGCGCACCCCTAATTCTTCATCATCCTCCGACACTGTATTGTCGGAGGATTCAGAAACCGTATCTATTCCTCGGTCGTGTCTTCGGGTTTGCGCTTTTAATTTATCCAAACATGGGTACCCTGGGAATTGATCAATACATTTTCCTTTTCCTATTACTGTCTCTTGATCTAATGATTTTTTCCATTCTTTAATTTCACCTTTAAGATCGTTAACTTCCGCTTCCAGCTTTTCAAGTTCAAGCTTTTTCTGTCGCAGCTGTGCACAAACAGCTTGCAATTGATCCTTTGTGCTGGTCAGTTCTCGATCATGTTGGGAACGCATTATAATTTCATTCCGGTTTCGGATCTGGCCCATAGCCGCTAGGGACCATCTAGTTCGCTCTTTATTTTTCATACGGGTCGTTTTTCCCCAGACCCTTTTAATCTCGTCCAAGGACCATTGTCCTTTGGAGGTTCCGTACTTTTGTTCGATCTTAATACAGGTTTTAGATAAGTTGAATTGTTGTTCTATGTATTCTTTCAACTGTTCGAGAATTAAATCTAGCGAAACTTCAGATGGTGCCTGCCCACCTTTAACAGTTGTAGGCAATTCTTTGTTCTTATCTCCTGCTGCCATTATACTGAGTTCTTTACTGGGGTCTCGAGTTGTAGGCTTGCTAGCCGATCAATAGGTCGGTGATTAATTAACTAACACACCGCCGAAGTGTAGACGTCTATGGGACCTCGAGCCGACTACCAACCGGAGGGTTCGCAAACCGGAGGCTTTCGGAATCGCGTAGAAGGAGAGGCGAATTTAGACTTTTGACCGAGGACTTCTTTTTGAAAAAGAGGTGTCCTTACCTCAGTATGTAGGTCCGATGTCCAAAATTCAGTTTCTTTCCTCAGCGACCCTGCTCGCAACGCCAAAATTGTTAGATCTCTTAATTTCCAATGAAATACGAACTCCGATGGTAGTTTTAACTTTTTAATCTTGGCAGAGAGTAACAAGCTGCTGGCTGATTGCCAATTTCTTTGTCTTACTGAAACCACATGGTCAAAATGGCTGTATTTATACCTGGATGAATTTACAGAAAAGAACTCGCCTTCTTTGACCTTATTGGCTCAATTGAAAGTCTTTTAACGTTTTAATTGGCTCGCTACCCAAGGTCCGAAAATGTCAAGTTGATTGATGACTTAATGCAATGTGGCCTGTGTTTTTTCACAGCCTGTCTGAATGCAGCCTGATTGAATTCTCTATCAGTTTGGTTAGATTCAGAGGGGTCAAGATTCATAGTGAATTCAGATCCTGAACCCATTATTAGTTTGGATATTACTGCTAATATGAGAACCAGGAAATCCTCTGCCAGGCTGCCAGGGGCCTAAAATAATCCCCATCAGTATAGTGCCTGTAGGGACCTAGATTAATGCATACTCCGAGACTGCCAAAAAAATGACCCACTCTGGAAAATGGATGTGTATCATTAAACCACCACAAATAAAAAAAAAAAAAACTTTTGAAGAGGCTTTCAATCA
This sequence comes from Pristiophorus japonicus, assembly GCF_044704955.1. Lineage (NCBI taxonomy): Eukaryota > Metazoa > Chordata > Chondrichthyes > Pristiophoridae > Pristiophorus > Pristiophorus japonicus. The sequence continues at coordinate 186,109,710 of NC_091977.1, forward strand.
ACTTTAGAAACAACCATCACCCATCATGCAGGATTTTTCTATGAATACCAACTAATTTTCAGACATTATTTTAGTAGACAGGGGCAGGGAATGCGCCAGGGACCCATTATGCCAGATCCCTATCTGTTTGTGCAGTTGCCAGATTTTCCAACATCACTTCCACCAGATGGCAGAAGCACCCATCCAAATACAAACAGATACTGTATAATTAAATAAGGTTGTAATGACAGTGTAACAACATATAGTTGATTGCCCATCATTGCTACTTCAGTAACACTGCACACTCCTGACTTGAGTATTATAAATGGAGGTGGGGCTTTGAGGAGTGAGGAGGTGATCCACTCATCACAGAGTACCCAGCCTCTGACCTGTTCTTGTAGCCACAGAGTTGACATGGCTGATCCAGTTCAGCTTCTGGTCACTGGTGACCTCCAAGGTGTTGGTGATGAGGGTACCATTGACTATCAAGGGCAGGTTGGTGGGCTTTCTCTTTTTTGAGATAATCACTCTCTGGCACCAACATTCCTTTTAAACTTTGCTTTGTTCTGCATGGCCTGTTTCTTTTATTGTGGGGACGTGTCCCATCACCCGGCTGCGCAGCTTAGAGGAAACACTGCCTGGCACTTACATGGTGTGAATTTTATCAGTCAACTTGTCAGCCCAACTCTGAATGCTATCCAGGTATTGCTGTAGGTTGGCATGGGTTGCTTCTTTAATAAAAGATTTACAAAAGGAGCTGAACACAGTGGAATCATCAGCAAATAGCTCCTCTCCTCAATTTATGATGGACAGAACACCATTGATGAAGCAGTTGAAGATGGTTGGGTTGAAGATGCTTCCCTGAGGATGTCCTGCGATTATATCTCAAGGCTGTGATGACTGGCCTCCAAATTCCACGGCCATTTTTGTTTGTTTCAGGTATGACTCCAATCATTGGACGGTTTTCTCTTTGACTACAATTGACTAGTTTTGCCAGAGCTCCTTGGTGCCTTACTCAGTCAAGTGCTGCCTGATGTCAAGGGCAGTTAGTCTCACCTCCCCTCTTGCATTCTTTTGTCTATGTCTGGATCAAGGCTGTGATGAACTCTGAAGCCAAGTGATTCTGATGGAACCTGAGCTAAGCATCAGTGAGCAGGTTATTGGTGAGTTGGTGTTGCTTGATGGTACTATTGATGACACCATCGACCAATTGTGACTGGGAGAAGACTGATAAGACAGTAATTGGCTGGGATAGATTTGAACCTTTTTGTGGATAGGAAATAGCTGGGAAATCTTCCATATTGTTGGGTAGATACCAGTATCCTAGCTGTACTGGGAACCACTGTGTGGGGACACCACCGTAGGTCGGGGCTATGAATAAAGCTGGAGTGCCGGGCCTTGGAACATTGTGGGTGAAGGTGCAGTGAATGAGGGTACGGGGCCCAGAAGAGCCAAGGGCCCAGGGGCAGCACGGGCCTGCCCACACTGACATATGTGTGCGCACTAGGTCCGTGCAGCAAAGCATCGTGGTTAACCCTTGCCACTGGATAAAGGCCTAGCTCTGTCAAGCCCGTCTGGTGGCTGGTGTGCAACGGTCACCACGCGTTAAAAAAATCCACGCACAGGCATCTTCCACCCCCTCAATTGGAGTTCAGGACTGAAACATTGGGTCCTTCATTGAAACATCTGTGAACTCTTGTGGAAGCAAGTCATCCTTGCTCGAGGGACCGCCTATGAGCTGTACTGGAACAGCTTGGCTATGGGAGTGGCTAGCTCTGGTGGACAAGTCTTCAGCAGTTCTGCCAGAATACTGTCAGGGCTCATAGCCTTTGTTGTGTCCAATGCATTCATTGCATTCAGCAGCTTCTTAATGTCATGTGTACTGAACCAAATTGGCTGAACACTGGTATTTATGATGGTGAGGACCTCAGGGACAGACAGAGTAGGATGACCCACTTTTGGCTGACCAACAGGAAGAGCAGTGGAAGGAAGGTAGTGCAGGGGTCCCCTGTGGTCATCCCCCTGCAAAACAGATACACCGCTTTGGGTACAGTTGAGGGGGATGACTGATCAGGGGAGAGCAGCAGCAGCTAAGTTCATGGCACCGTGGGTGGCTCTGCTGCACAGGAAGGCAGGAAAAAGTGGGAGAGCTATAGTGATAGGGGATTCGATTGTAAGGGGAATAAATAGGTGTTTCTGCGGCCGCAACCGAGACTCCAGGATGGTATGTTGCCTCCCTGGTGCAAGGGTCAAGGATGTCTCGGAGTGGGTGCAGGACATTTTGAAAAGGGAGGGTGAACAGCCAGTTGTCGTGGTGCATATAGGTACCAAAGATATAGGTAAAAAACGGGATGATGTCCTACAAGATGAATTTAGGGAGCTAGGAGCTAAATTAAAAAGTAGGACCTCAAAAGTAGTAATCTCAGGATTGCTACCAGTGCCACGTGCTAGTCAGAGCAGGAATCGCAGAATAGCTCAGATGAATACGTGGCTTGAGGAATGATGCAGAAGGGAGGGATTCAAATTCCTGGGACATTGGAACCGGTTCTGGGGGAGATGGGATCAGTACAAACAGGACGGTCTGCACCTGGGCAGGACCGGAACCAATGTCCTAGGGGGAGTCTTTGCTAGTGCTGTTGGGGAAGGGCTAAACTAATATGGCAGGGGGATGGGAACCTATGCAGGGAGACAGAGAGAAGTAGAATGGGAGCAAAAGCAAAAGATAGAAAGAAGAAAAGTAAATGTGGAGGGCAGAGAAACCTAAGGCAAAAAGCAAAAAGGGCCACATTACAGCACAATTCTAAAGGGGCAAAGTATGTTAAAAAGACAAGCCTGAAGGCTCTGTGCCTCAATGCGAGGAGTATTCAGAATAAGGTGGACGAATTAACTGTGCAGATAGCAGTTAACGGATATGATGTAATTGGCATCACGGAGACATGGCTCCAGGGTGACCAAAGCTGAGAACTCAACATCCAGGGGTATTCAACTTTAGGAAGAATAGACAGAAAGGAAAAGGAGGTGGGGTGGCATTGCTGGTTAAAGAGGAAATTAATGCAATAATAAGGAAGGACATTAACTTGGATGATGTGGAATCGGTATGGGTGGAGCTACGGAATATCACAGGGCAGAAAACGCTGTGAGAGTTGTGTACAGACCACAAAACAGTAGTAGTGAAGTTGGGGAGAGCATCAAACAAGAAATTAGGGATGCGTGCAATAAAGGTACAGCAGTTATCATGGGTGACTTTAATCTACATATTGATTGGGCTAACCAAACTGGTAGCAATATGGTGGAGGAGGATTTCCTGGAGTGTATCAGCAGCAAACCTGAGGACTGGAAGAAATTTAGAATTCAGCAGAGGAGGACAATGGTTTTAATTAGGAGGGGGGAAATAGAGTATGAGAGGAAGCTTGCTGGGAACATAAAAACTGACTGCAAAAGCTTCTACAGATATGTGAAGAGAAAAAGATTAGTGAAGACAAACGTAGATCCCTTGCAGTCAGATTCAGGTGAATTTATAATGGGGAACAAAGAAATAGCAGACCAGTTGAACAAACATTTTGGTTCTGTCTTCACGAAGGAAGACACAAATAACCTTCCGGAAGTACGAGGGAACTGAGGGTCGAATGAGAAGGAGGAACTGAAGGATATCCTTATTAGACAGGAAATTGTGTTAGGGAAATTGATGAGATTGAAGGCCGATAAATCCCCAGGGCCTGATAGTGTTCATCCCAAGGTAGTTAAAAGAAGTGGCCCGAGAAATAGTGGATGCATTGGTGATCATTTTCCGACAGTCTATCGACTCTGGATCAGTTCCTATGGACTGGAGGGTAGCTAATGTAACACCTCTTTTTAAAAAAAGGAGGGAGAGAGAAAACGGGTAATTATAGACCAGTTAGCCTGACATCAGTAGGGAGAAAAATGTTGGAATCAATTATTAAAGATGAAATAGCTGTGCATTTGGAAAGCAGTGACAGGATCAGTCCAAGTCAGCATGGTTTTATGAAAGGGAAATCATGCTTGACAAATCTTCTGGAATTTTTTGAGGATGTAACTAGTAGAGTGGACAAGGGAGAACAAGTGGATCTGGTGTGTTTGAACTTTCAAAAGGCTTTTGACAAGGTCCCACACAAGAGATTGGTGTGCAAAATCAAAGCACATGGTATTGGGGGTAATGTACTGACATGGATAGAGAACTGGTTGGCAGACAGGAAACAGAGAGTCGGGTTAAACGGGTCCTTTTCAGAATGGTAGGGAGTGACTAGTGGGATGCCACAGGGCTCAGTGCTGGGACCCCAGCTCTTTACAATATATATTAATGATTTAGATGAAGGAATTGAGTGTAATATCTCCAAGTTTGCAGATGACACTAAACTGGGTGGCGGTGTGAGCTGTGAGGAGGGTGCTAAGAGGCTGCAGGGTGACTTGGACAGGTTAGGTGAGTGGGCAAATGCATGGCAGATGTAGTATAATGTGGATAAGTGTGAGGTTATCCACTTTGGTGGCAAAAACACGAATGCAGAATATTATCTGAATGGCAGATTAGGAAAAGTGGAGGTGCAACGAGACCTGGGTGTCATGGTTCATCAGTCATTGAAAGCTGGCATGCAGGTACAGCAGGCGGTGAAGGCGGCAAATGGTATGTTGGCCTTCATAGCGAGGGGATTTGAGTATAGGAGCAGGGAGGTCTTACTGCAGTTGTACAGGGCCTTGGTGAGGCCTCACCCGGAATACTGTGTTCAGTTTTGGTCCCCTAATCTGAGGAAGGACATTCTTGCTATTGAGGGTGTGCAGCGAAGATTCACCAGACTGATTCCCGGGATGGCAGGACTGACATATGAGGAGAGACTGGATCAACTGGGCCTTTATACACTGGAGTTTAGAAGGATGAGAGGGTATCTCATCGAAACATATAAGATTCTGACGGGACTGGACAGGTTAGATGCGGGAAGAATGTTTCCGATGTTGGGGAAGTCCAGAACCAGAGGACACAGTCTTAGGATAAGGGGTAGGCCATTTCGGACTGAGATGAGGAGAAACCTCTTCACTCAGAGAGTTGTTAACCTGTGGAGTTCCCTACCGCAGAGAGTTGTTGATGCCAGTTCATTGGATATATTCAAGAGGGAGTTAGATATGGCCCTTACGCCGAAAGGGATCAAGGGGTACGGAGAGAAAGCAGGAAAGGGGTACTGAGGGAATGATCAGCCATGATCTTATTGAATGGTGGTGCAGGCTTGAAGGGCTGACTGGCCTACTCTTGCACCTATTTTCTATGTTTCTATGAAGATACTTTCAAACAGTTCAGCCCTGTCTCTTGCACTCATATTCTAGGCTCCAACATAGTCGAGGATGGGAATGTTCATGGAGCCTCATTCTCCTGTTAATTGACGAGTTGTCCACCACCAATTGGATGTGGTATGGTTACAGAGCTTTTCTGTGAACCATTGATTTTGGACTACTCAGCGGGTTTTGGTGTTTAGCATGCTAGTAGCCCTGTTTATTGGCATCACTCATACCTCATTCTGAGGTCGGCTGGTGATAGATAGGTTAGTGAGGATGGCATCAAGTAGCTTACTTCTGTCTGCTGGTTCCCTCACCACCTGATGTGAGCCCAGTCTGGCCGTTGTGTCCTTCAGGACTCGACCATCTCAGTAAGTGTTGGTATTACCAAGCCATTCTTTGTGGTGGACATTTAAGTTCTCATCTAGAATACATTCTGTGCCCTTGCTTCCTTTGGAGTATCCTCGAAGTGAAGTTTAAAGTGGAGGCATACTGTTTTGACAGTTGGGTAGTAGGTGGTGATCAGCAGGAGATTTCCATGGCCTTTTTGGCCTGAAGTTATGACTTCACGGGCTCCAACTCTTTTAGAGTAAACAAAATAAACATTAGATCAAGTGCCCCCCGATCTGGGGAAAATTCAGCTTTTACCAAGATTTGAACTCCAATCGCTAGATTCAAAGTCCAGAGTGCTCACCATTACACCATTGAACCAACAATAAAGAACACTCACTCCTTCGAGCCGGAATTGAACCAGCGACTTAAGGATGACTTTACTGTGTATTCTACTACAGTCCTCTGCACTACTAACTGAGCTATCGAAGGGAAGTAGAGTCAATGTTGGTTTTCAGCTGATTCTAATTTCTTTAAGTAAAAACTGAAAATGAAGAGCCCCAACTAGATTGCATGACCTTTTGCACTGAATAATGGAAGTCATTTGAATTTGGCAAAGGTTATTTCCTTTGAGATTCTGGGATTGCAGTTCGATATAATTGTGTTTGCTTTGTTTAGCGACAGATGTTAGTTATGCAACCACTGACTAATTGAACACTCTGCATTGCCATAATCAAAATGGGGCAGAATTAGCTCATTGTACATTGTAATTTCTGCCTTCTGTGGAAGGCAAGAACAAATCTGTTTAACTATTGCTGTTTTTACTGAAATTTTTTTAATTCATTTGGTTAGCTCAACTTTTTACTTTATTGGCCCAGTAAATCTCCAGTCATTCCAATCCGATGGAATAGCTGCAAACCCAGTCGGGTCCGGGATATGCCTGGTCCCAGCCTTCAGGTAAAGTTTTGCGAGGAGGGAGGAGCCTCCGTCTTCCCCTTACAAGGCCATCAATGTGTACCATCTACAAGATGCACTACAGCAACTCGCCAAGGTTTCTTCGACAGCACCTCCCAAACTCGCATCCTCTGCCACCGAGAAGGACAAGAGCAGCAGGCGCCATAGGAGCACCATGTAAGTTCCCCTCCAAGTCACACACCATCCTGACTTGGAAATATGTCACCTTTCCTTCATCATCGCTGGGCCAAAATCCTGTAACTCCCTACCCAACAGAACTGTGTACCTTCACCACAAGGTCTGCAGCGGTTCATCACCATCTTCTCAAGAGCAATTAGGGATAGGCAATAAATGCCGGCATTGCCAGTGATGCCCACATCTCAGGAATGAATAAAAAAAATGTAAGGGAGGGGAGGACAGGACCAAGGGAATTGTCTTCTTAAGCTACTCCTAGGTCCTCATTCAGGACCTGGTACATAATCAACACAGGTACACCTGATTTTAGTAGGTGTACCTGGCTGAAAGAGACACCAGTAAGTGCCACCTTGGGGTCCAAGTTGTGAATCAATGATGAGAGGACTTGTGGACTGTGTTTTAAATGCCCCCCTTCTAAGGGGGCTGCTTGGGGCATCCAAATTGTACTTCTGGGAGTGAGTCCAGCACCCTTGCCTGGTCAGACCAGATACCGCTGGTATTTTCAAAGTCTTTGCTGGGGGCAGAGGGCCCCACAGATGCACCCCCAAGCCACCAAAAGCCCACTCCCGTAGGGTTCTTCCCCTGAACCTGGAAAGATGAGCAGGGTCAACAGCAGAATTTCATGGCAGCCACGAATCTGGCAAAATTGCCAAGATTATGGACTAGAGTTTCCTCATTTTTTGCATGCTTGACGCCCACTTAACATCCATTTTACCGCTGAAATGACATATACCGCCCATATATCGCCCATTTAGCCACAAAATGGAACTGACGAGCATTTTTCGGAAACTTATCGCCGAGTGTTACTTTCCCCATGTGCGTAACGCTGGGAAAAATTAATACAGCCCGCCCACTTTTTCTTGGCCGGAATCATCAGAATGGGCGAAATCAATGCCCATAATATCGCCCAGCGTTACTTTCCGCACATAATTAACGCCGAGATTCAATAATACCGACCGCCCTTTTTTTTGGTCATAAAGGTCACATTTTCCAAAACTAACACCCATAAGATCGCCCACTGTCACTTTCACCACCACACACACATATCGCCCACAATATCGCTCGCCCAAAAAACTGCCCAGAAAAAGTGGAACTGTTCCAAACGAATCACAGTGTTATGGACGCCATGTTCTAGATCACATGTCGCATCCTTTAAAAGGCTGCTCTGCTTCAACCTCGGGGGAGTTCAGATGTACTCTGGAGGTCGTTGGAGTTGATGTGAACATCTGTACAAACATCTTTACCATACTGTGAACAATTGGAATTTAATAGGTATCTTCGTCGGGAAATTTATTCTTTGTGACCAATCGGTGGTAAACAGACAGCTATTGCAATGGGGCCTGTCCTTTCTCACCCTCTCTTGATGACCAATTATATGCTGCAGACTCGAGATGGTCAAAGGTACGCTTCACAGCATTATGTGCCCAATGTAAGACATGCCAGACTGATGAGCAGTCTAACCTCAACTTGCCCGACACCTCCTGCCTTTGGAGACTGCACTTCCACAAAGTGGTTATCACTGAGGTATGCCAGCTTATAAGGGGAGATCTGCAGCCTGCCAGCACCATCAGTACTGCACTGTCCGTCGAGGTCAAAGTCACTGCGGCACTGTTGTTCTACGCATCGGTTCTTTTCAGGCCTCAGCTGGCGACATTTGCGGTCTGTCTCAGCATGCCACACATTGGTGCTTTAGACAGGTCTCTGAAGCCCTGTACACATGCAGGAACAACTTGATCAGCTTCCCCATGACCAGGGAGGCAGAGTGAGAGGGCTCCAGGATTCTCCAGAATTGCAAACTTCCCCAAGGTGCAGGGAGCAATAGACTGTACACACATCGCAATGTGGGCACCTTTTCAGAATGCAGAGGTTTTCAGGAACTGCAAGGGATTCCACTCCCTGAATGTCCAACTGGTTGTCGACCACCAGCAAATTATTATGGCAGTGAATGCTCAATTTCTGGGCAGCATCTGTGATAGTCACAACCTGCGTGAGAGCATTGTATCTGACTTGTTTAACAATCAGCCACAAGGTCAATGCTGGATGCTTGGTGACAAAAGATATGGCATCGCCATCTGGCTGATTACCCCTTGCGTGACACCCACACCAAAGCCGAGAGGCGATACAATGAGAGCCACAGAGCCACTCGCAATATCATGGAGAAAACCATTGGAATGCTTAAGCAGCACTCTAGATGCCTGGACCACTCAGGAGGCGAGCTCCAATACCACCCTGAGCAGGTAGCTCAATTCATGATGGTGTGCTCCATGCTGCACAACTTGGCTATCAGGAGGGGACAAGAATTGCCTGATGAGTCTAACAGTCCACCTCACCAGAGAGAGGAAGAGGAAGATGAGGAGGTGGACGCTGACATCGGCCCACACATTCAGGCTGACGCTGAAGCCATGCCCCCGCCCCCCTGTAGACCACATGAAAGGGCCTGTGGTGGCATGATAGCTGCAAGAGCCTTACGTCAGGAGCTCATCAATGAGCACGTTTCCTGAAAGAACATTGGTGTTATTTACAAGGCTGACACACTACTATGTGTGCATGTGATGCATCAATGGTGGGCACCACCTTGGTGACAGTCAAAGTTTAAGTTGATTGAAGTTAAGTGTAATTATATCCTTCGATGTTAAGCAATCACCAGCGTGTAACGGTGCAGCTATCTGAGCCAGTGTGCAACAAGGTTTTGTGAAATAAAAAACATTTAAACCAAACAGTTGTCTGAACTCATCAGTATTTCTGTAGAACCAACCCTTCCCCCCGTCCCACTTCTCCTCCCCACCTCTACCCCTTCCCCGTCCCCTCCTGACTCCAAGCTGCCTAGCTGAGGAACTCCTCAGGCGATGCTTCATTTGGGGGGGGATGACGGCTGAACCACTGCTTGGATGGAAAAGGGAGAGGACGATCCCAAGGTGGGAACGTGCTCAGAGCCAGAAGCAAGATGTTGCTCCTGGCTCTCATGTGTGGTTGGCAATGGGGGTGTGGCATCTGGGGTGCAATGCCGCACTCCGGGACCACTGGGAGCCCTCTGCCACCAGTGTTCCTGGCTACCAGCTCCAGGGCCTCCACCAGCCCTTCCATGTTATATCTTATTTATTGGAAAAAATTCAGCGCTAACTATGTTCTTGGTGCTTATTAGGCTTTTTGCCACTGGTGAACCTGCCTCGTGCCTCCAACAACAGCCAAACAAGCACACACCACAGCCACACACACCTTCAGTCCCTCTCAGCTCCCTCTCTCTTTGTCTCCTCTTCTGCACATGTCATGATGACCCTTGACCTTCTGAATCGCGGGAATCGAACATTGCCATGCCGTTGCTAAGGATGGTGACATTTTACGGCAGAATGTCAACGAGATTTAACGCGACCGCCCATTTCATATCGCTCACGGTAACGCCCAATTTTAAAAATGGAGACTAAGTGCTTTGAGAATGGGTGAGAAGCCGGCGATCTGAAAACCCATTTTTACCGCCACGTCAGAAATAACGCCCATTTTTGGGCGATAAGCAGAAAAGTGTAAAATCCAGCCCATGATCTCCACAAATTTTCTAGACTATTGTATTTTCACAAAGGAAAACACGGGCCTGAAAGAAATGTTCTGTACCATAAACCAATACAGCATAGAAGGAGTCTACTTCACCCATCGTGACTGGGCAGCTCTTTGCTAGAGCAATCCAAAACTCATCTTTTGCTCTCTCCCATAGCACTCTATCTTCCTTTGCTTCAAATATCTATTCACTCTTCCCTTAAAAGATGCAATAGTCTCTGTCTTAACCAATTCCTATTGCAAATAATTCTACATACCCACACAAATGTCTGCATAGAGAAATTTCCCTAACCTGCCTCTTCATTCTATCAAAATGCTTCGCAATTTCTCATCCCTTGTATCACCCTGTAACAAACAGCAGCAAAATGTTTTTTGGAACGGCACAATTTAACTCTTTAAAATCATGTAGCAAAAATGTGCTTAATGATTAATATATAACATCAAGTAGCTGAATGTAGGCATCGGTTTATAATTATTTGTTTGTAGTATTTTCTAAACAGTATTGATACTTTCTTCCAACTGTAAGGGAATATGAATCCAGATGGAATTCAGCTGCGTTAAAAGTAAAAGCGAATCTACATCTATTAATTACAAGATTTACATATTTAATACAAATTAATCTTCTAAATACTGCAGACATTAAGTAAGGAACTAGATCATTGTGAACAATTTAAATATGCTTTCTAATAAGATCCAGAGCAGTAATCATCAGCAAATCCTCAAAAGTTGAGATTTAACAGACCCTGAATATCGATGCACACCTCAGAATAATTTATGATGATAGTTCATTTTGCCATCTGATAAATGTAATCAAACAGTGCTCGAAATATAAGATCAAACTTGAATCCTATTTGTACTGGTGGTAACATGCCACCGACCTCGGAAAACGGGCGCAATGTATACAATTTACGTAAGAACATAAGAAATAGGAGCAGGAGTAGGCCAGTTGGCCCCTCGAGCCTGCTCCGCCATTCAATATCATAGTTGATCTTATTGAATTTTATTGAAAAGCCCTTGTTAAAGTCCAATCATAATAAACAACTTGAAATCTTGGACAGCGAAAGAACAAGGAGGAAGAACAAGATTTGGAAAAGATTATTATTTACAAATAATCAGTGTCAGGTTTAGGTGGGCTAAGGCCCCAGCCTCAAGAGTTTTTGTCACTCATGGATATATATTAATTTATTCCTTATTGCATTTCTTTCTAAGTCAATCATGTACATATGAAGACAGGATGGTGATTTTTTTTACCTTGAAATATATTAGTTCAGTTTTCTGTGTGTGTACAAATGTCTTCATGATGTTGTCTACGAGAACGTCCATAACCAGGCACTAAATTGGGTTTTCCAGCCATTTGTAATGCTTCAAATGTGCATTCTAGACAGCTAGACTAATTACATTTTCATCACTGGCCAGCTGCTTGAGGTATAAAAGCAACAAAATTATAGGATGTGTTGTGATTGGTTTTCTGCCATTCTCACTAATGAACTTAGGTTTCTAAAAATTACACCCAGGAAAATCTATAACATTCATTGGTCAATGTAAAATTCTATTAAAATTAGTGAAGCTGAGAATCCATGGACCCACTGACACACTTTTGCAATTAGGCCAAGACCTGAATACACAGGAGGAGAAATTGGCCTCCTTTGCGCCGCCCGTTAGCACCTTCGGGTGTCGATAACGGGGCGTTACCAACTTTGCAACCGGGTGCAATGAGAGTACCGACCCCCGCGAACTTCCCTTGTAGGTTAGCGGCGGCGGTAAATCCTAACGCCATGATCTCCTGCGCCCCGGTACTGCCCCGGATGCGAATTTGCTTCCGTCCCCTGCAGCATCGGCAGTTGTCAACACTGGCAGCTGCAGGAGGCGTTGTAAGGTAGGCCAACCGCTTGGGGAGTGGTAACTAAAGGGATTGCCAGTGAGCTAGGGGAAGGTTTTTTATTCAGCCCTCAGGTCATTTTTTTCCAAATTTCTTCTGCCGCGATTGATCAACTCTGTTCGAGTGCTTGGGGCTGATTGTTGCAGATCGCAGGTGCTGTCGGCGAGCAAAAGACTTGATTTTTGCAGAGCCTGCAGCAATGGCCTGATCCCGACAATGCTGCACTGGACATTGTGCAACCCCTCCTGCCTGGTTTAGTGCTCCAAGGGAAGTGGTAGTGCTTGATTGAGCGCTCCACTTCCCTTCTAGAGCGCTAAACTGGAAGTTTGCATCCGCTAGAATTGGGTAGCACCTGCCAATAACTTTTGCGTTCCAAAAAGTTATCACCCCAAACGGGGCACTGTGCAACTTCTAGCCCATTGTGTCTCCGTCTTACGTCAGGGATTCCGCAGAGCTTTTAAGGTGTGGAACCTCCACCTGCCCCTTACAAAGTGAGAGGCACAGCTCCGGGAGTAGGGTCTCCCAATGCTGGGGGATCCCCACGTCCCTGACTCTCAGAGCAATAGCAGTTCTTACCCATAGGTCGAGGCTGTGATCATGGCCTGGACCCACAAATAGTTTGTAATATTTCTTAAATGCTGTCTGTAAGTGCAACTCCTTTGCAAATGGATCTGCTGGGATGTTTCAAAGTTCTTTCCAGGAGGCAAAGGACCTGGCAATCCCCCTGGAATTGGTAAGTTCTGGGTAGGGTAGCATAGTGGTTATGTTACTAGGCTAGTAATCCAGAGGCCTGGACTAATGATCTGGGGGAACATGAGTTCAAATCCCATCATGGCAGCTGGGGAATTTTAATTTAGTTAATAAACAAAAAAATATCTGGAACAGAAAGCTAGTATTAGTAATGGTGATCATGAAACTACAGGTATCAGATTGTTGTAAAAACCCATCTGGTTCACTAAAGTCCTTTAGGGAAGGAAACATGCTGTCCTTACCTGGTATGGCCTATATGTGACTCTAGGCCCACAGCAATGTGGTTGATTCTTAACTGGCCAAGGAAACCACTCAGTTGTATAAGATGGCTCATCACTACCTTCTCATGAGCAGTTAGGGATGGGCAATAAATGCTGGCCTTGCCAGTGATGCCCACATCCCATGAACAAATAAGTCCAAAAAAAAGTTGTTGTAGAGGCCTTACATGTGTCCCTGGTGCATTATTCCCATGGAAATACCGGGACATCTCCCGACCCTTGGTCTGCAGCAGAACTCTGAGGTGGATGCAGCCTGGAATGCACACTGATCATACTGGAATTTAATCAGCTAAGATTGTGCACCCTAGAGCTGTGCTTCTCCCACTAGGACTGCTCTACCCCGTTAGCACCATAGCTTACAGAATTATTTAGAAGAGACAGAGAAGAATACCCGCCCCGGTAGCTGGTCTAATTTTGCAGGCTCCATTGGTGAGCTAGTGCCTCGTCAATCATTAACTATGACCTGGAATATTGCTGGTCTGCCTAGTTCATGTATTTGATATTTGAGTCTGCCACAGAGGGTTGACTTGGTTTTGAATTATTATCATGTCATTTTGCAGCCACCTTGAGCTCCTTGAGATTTTGCTCACCTCCCTTCCAAAAGAATAGTCACTTGTTGCTCATCAGACAACTGACAAGTGTGATTCTGAGCCCTTCCTGGGCACTACACTCCAGAAGCTCCTCATGAGTGGCAAGGTGATCAGCATAATGGATCACCATGCTTCATCAAGAAAATGATTAGTTATTTAATCATAGTAGCCTAGAGCTGAATTTCTGATGTGCACTGCTGGTGTGCAAGGCTGTATGCCAGTACTGTAGACTTGAAAAGTTACCTGTAAATCATCCTAACCTTGTGCAGGTCACTGGTAAGGCTGCATTTGCAATATTGTGTGTAGTTTTGGGTACTCTACCTGCAAAATGATTTTCACAATCTCAAGATGTCCTAAAGCGCATTATGGTCACTTAAGTACTTTTGAAAAGAAGTCACTGTTGTAATATAGAAAATGTGGCAGTAACTTTGCACATAGCAAGCTCCCACAAACAATATGATAATGACCAGATAATCTGTTTTGTTGAGTGATGTTGGTTGAGGGATAAATATTGGCCAGGAAACATGGAAAACTCTGTAAAAACCATGGGATTGTTTACGTCCACCATGATCACGGAGGTGGAGTGGTCCAGGGCAGCAACAGCCCTGATTATTTTTGTGGGGCCCGGAGGAACACACCTGCTCTCCACAAAAATAATTTAAAACTTACCTTTTCAGGCCTCTGGTAAAACTGGTTGGACTGTGTATGACGCATTCTCTGATCAGTACTATCCTAAAATAGCATAGTGCCCCCTTTACATATTAAAAGTGGCCTACAGTCTGAAGCAGGTGGGTGCTTAAGTCAGCACAGTGGTGGGCCCCTGTGACAATGGTGGTTGCTGTAGCATCAGCTTTAACCGGGCGGTAAGTCTACCAACCCAATTATGAGGCCATTTCTAGCCTAGTTAACACCAATTTTGGCACGGTAAATTCAGTAAAACAGTCTGTTTCTATATATTCTGTTCTCTCTCCGATCCCTTCAAATTTTAAACACTTCCATCATCACATAATCTCCTCGGTTCTAACAAAAACAGCTCCAATTTTTCAAGTCTTCCTTGTATTTGTAGTTCCTCATATCATCAGTGCTGCAACCTCTCTGTTGCCTCAACGTCCTTCCTTCAAGTTCAAGCAGACAGCTGATAGAAAGAAGCAACTAGTAATGATATGTAATATTACATAGAGATTCAGCTGTCAGAGAATGAACAAACAAAATGGGATTTGGCAAAGCCAGGAGCCAGTTGGAAAGTGAAGGGAGATGGGTAAAGATATGACAATCTGATCCAACCAGAATTATCTGTTCCTTTGTAATTATGATTTTACTGATCTACATCTATGGTATCTCAAAATATGTTTCCTGTGTATAGATCCTATGTAACGATCGGAGTAGTTTCGTTAATGTTGCAAAAACTGAAGTACAATATATGCACCACATATGAAAAAAAAACAAGACAAGAGTATTATTCTGAGAAAACAATGCAAAAATAAATATTCTGTACATTTTCCAAAATTCTGTTGTATAATCATCAGATTAAATCACTATTTTTAATGGATAAAAATGTGCAATTTTTGAAAGTTGCATAAAATGCTCCAGTTAACAATTTCTTCTAACCAATTTACCATTTTCGAATTCCTCTTAGGGCGCTTCTACTATCTGATTCACTTTAGAAAGCTGACCTATGGCGAAGCTGTACAAGCCTGTATTAAAGATGGATCAAGGATCGCTAAAGTTGGCCAGATGTACGCCGCCTGGAAGTTGCTGGGCTACGACCGCTGTGATGCGGGCTGGCTCGCTGATGGCAGTGTCCGCTACCCTATCACCAGACCCCGGCAGCGATGCAGTGAAACTGAGGCAGCCGTGCGCTTTGCTGGCTTCCCAGATAAGAAACACCGGTTATATGGTGTCTACTGCTTCAGAAGCAATTGATAGTTCACATAAAAGCTTAGATGGAGACGAGTGTTATTTTAATTCTGCACATGTGAAGGATGTACTTTCAATGATATGAACTCAAAACATGTTACCAAAACTGTGATAAAACTATTTTTACTTACTGTACAATGCCATTTTCATACAAGCCAAAACATCTTTTCTTTGTTGTAATGTATCATACAATCATTAAATATTAAAAATAATATAATTTTTATAGGAAGCTATACCAAGATTTAGCACCATTTTGCTTTTTTTTTTAAAGTAGCAGTTAGCAAAAGCTGCCCTAAACATTGCCCTAACCGTGTCTAATAGATAGAACATTCAGGAATGGGTGGAGGGGGCAAACCATAACTAGACCTTATTAAGAAATGTAAGGCCATTCGATTAAAACATGGACATTTCTCAGGCAATCTTTCAATCCTTTTGTGAAATTATACAAATATTCAGGATTCATCTAGTTTTGTAAACTTTCTGAAATGTAGTATGTTTCTGCCCCTCCAAGAAAGCTGGTTAAAACAGTGGAGAAATTTAATGCTACACTAAGTTCTCCCAGCAGTCTAATAATTCATCCAATATTTTATATATCTGATTTGGCTGCCATGCTTATGATGCATGCTTTTGCAAAATCATTAGATGTTGAACAATATAGAGAAACCCTGTACTATTCTAATTTTGCCAGATTTGGTGATACGTCATACTTGATGAATTTGCTAGTTTTATCCCTGAACTTTGATAGCAATTATCGCTTTCAATAAAATTAAAAGATGATTTTGTACCACTTTTTCCAATGGTGCTATGTGGTTTGCACCATATTTGGTAGCAAAACTTTAAAGTCAGCAAATGGTACTGTGTTGTACTAAGATGCTAATTTGATGAACAGGGAACGCTCGTTGATCAGAGACCTATTTTATGTATTTTTTAAGTTATGCAAAAATGCTTTATGAAACAGTATTTAGGACATAAGCCTTTTGCTGAATCCTTTAAATATAAAAAACTAGAAGAAAATGAGGTAACAGAATGGTCACTAAAAAGTAACACATTTATAGGATTCTGTGATCGTCATTGTAACCATAAGCAAAATCTAAAAGTCAGCATTAAAACTGCAAAACTAAACTTGTGTTATTAGTTATGGGGCCAAAAAAACATAATTGTATGGTGCAATCACAGTTTAGTGTCAAGAAAAAAAATGTAAAAGCAGGCCCAACATGTATTTCCTTCTGGCTATGATGAAATTTCTTTCAATAAATTGTTGTCGATTAATATCCAGATTTTTGTTAAGCCAATGTTTGATGCACACATAGTATTTTTTCTCTCTCCCTGGGCAAATTGTTGTGGTTATTGTGCTGACTAATGAATTGTCTGAGAAATGCAACACCATCTTCAACCTCTTCATGTCATCAAAATCAGCTGAAGGTCACGTGGGGCTTTTTTAAAAATAGGAGATGAGCTGCCTTTGAAGAGAGACTTTATTCTGTGGGTGTTAGTGATTCTGTTGCAACTCAAAACAGTAATTAGGTGCAGTTAAAAAGTACTTTGCAGGTCTCACTGTGCATATATCCACAAGTAAAATCTTAAAGTCAGCAGTAAAACTGCAAAACGAAACTTGTGTTATTAGTTATGGGGCCAAAAAATATGTAATGGTGTGGTGCAATCACAGGTTAGTGTCACGAATGAACTCACAGAATAAAGTGTAAATTGTGCCAGTATCAGTGTGATAGAAGATTTTATATTGGGTGAAAGACCATCATAGATATATTTGCTGGCTAGGCCATGGTTTCACAGTGTGCAATGTGCAGCATTCAAATCCTGCACAGGTCAAAGGTTACTAATGGAACTATTCCATCTAACCAAGAATCATCTGTAAAGCAAACTGTTGTTAAAACATATTTTCAATCCCAATTTCATAACAAGGAATAATACATGCAAATAAAGGATTCATTCATCACTAACAAAAAGAGAATAAAAACTTTTAAAAATGTTTTTGGCTGATCAAACAGCCAACTTGCAAGTCCATAAATTACAACAGGCAATCCTTATATGGAATTTACAACTGGGTTGTCTTGCTAAGTTTGGAAGTTTTTTTAAATTGGACATTGGTCGTGGTGTACTTTTAGTTTAACAATGCCTGGTGTCCTATTCTGTTGCTTTATAATTTCATATTACTATTTGTGCTCTTTAGTTTTGACAATGTGCACTGGTTGTTACCTTTGGTAATGAAATGTTGAAATATCTCACCACCACTACTCACTTGTGACTCTGTTCCAATGGAAAAGAGATTTCCAGAATGAAAAAAAAACTATCTAGTTCTGGGTCTTAACTAAAGACCATAAGATCTGCTCACCAAAACAGCTACTAGTTGGAATAGGAGTGACTGTGAATGAGAATAAGAACATGGTATAGTTTTAATATAATTATATATCCCATTCATCTATTGTGTCAGAATGCATTACTGATTTAGTGCAGGAATACATCAACTGTAGACCAGCTAATGGAGAACCTTGTTCAATGTCTAAACTGGAGTCTAAACTTTGCCATGGATTCACATGCTTAGATTCCTTTCATGAAATGACACAACACTTTGCTAAACATAAGAATATCTAATCTGACTAATTCATAAGAAAAATGGTATTTCACTGCAAGCCATTGTGAGATCAAAGTGTACTGCATTATAAAGGACCAAGTGTTACATGGTGGGTTCCCATTGCATGAACTTTTACATAATGTATAATGTGATTGCAAGTGTGTTATGATACTGGATTTGTCACTTGTACAACAGTTGTCTTCCAATGGAACATGTCATGAGTCCATTATGCCATAAATGCTTTTGCATTTTCCTGATCTTTTTCTGATTACTTATTTCTATTTCTGTTTTTAACCTGATTATTTCTTTGTGGTGGAATATTAACTAATATCTAATCTTGTGACATGATTACATTCAAAGCTGTTCCTGACATGGAGTCAGTTTATTAGTGGCTGTGTTAGCATGATTATCCCGAATGCTAAACGGAACTAATTAGGGGGGATTTTCAACAGTCATGAAAATCAGCTGGGCGGTGGCATTTTCATGTTCAGGCTTCATCTGCATAAAATCACCAGCGTTTAATGACCACTGACAGGAGCTCACCGATTGGGAGAGGACAGGAAATTTGGCAGTTATTCCACAAAACTGAGCTGAAAGTACATGCTTAAAGGTGGGCAGGGATGGCAATTCAGATGGGGGGGGGGGTGCATAAAAGGATCAGCAGCAGGCTGGAAGATTTATGAGAGGCCAGAAGGAGCATGAATGCTCCTCTTGGCCCCACAAAAACCATTTGGAAAACTTACCTGCAATATTTCCAGAGCAGCCTCTGGCGGTCCCTTGAAGAGCTGCTGTTTATGCCTCTCTACATCCAATGGGAAGAGCTTGTGTCATTCACACTCCACCCAGTGGCACCTGAAAATTGCATCTGAGCCTTACAACCAGTGTAGGACCCATATTTAAATATTTTAATTTGAGCGATGGCCACCTATTTTGAGGCCTGCTCAAAAGTCGAGTTGGATGGGCCTCGGAAGGCCTGTGAGTAGTAGTTTCAAAAAAGTGTCTGCTTACCACTCCATTTTTTAAGCATGAACTGGGCAGTAGTGCAGATGAAAATCACCCCCATTGGAAAGATTTTGTTGGGTTAGGGAATGAATCTATGCTGTGCTGAGGAGCACCATTGTGCTAAATGAGAAGTGAGGTTTTGCCTCTCATGACACAACTCTGTCATGGTTGTGGTGGTTTAGAAGCAAGAGCATGCTGAGTTTTGATAGCAAGACTGTGTCAGTTAGGAAGGTACAGATCATCTATTAGAAAGTGAATTTTTTTCTGGAAAGACTAAGACTCGAGTTGGGAGAAATACTCCTTGGACCTCAAGAGGGAAAATGAGGAATTTATCAGGTAGATGGAATTTGTCTCTGGAAGCGGTTGCACATGGTAGACTGGGGTTGGAAATGGTATGGGGCCATTTGGGTGTTTAACTGTTTATAATGGAGTGATTATTTTTTAGCCATACTTGTTTTTCTAACTCTATGATCGTGTTGTATGCAGTGGGCAGTATTGCATGGTATAAAGGTCCCTTCAGTAGGTAATTGAGCTTCAGTTGCGCTGTACTGTTCAATTACTTTTCTGGCTGCAGTCTCCATTTATGCTTTTGTGTCCAATCAATATGTATCTTAGAATGTGCATGCAGCGGCATTAACTGGGCAATGCATTTTTTTTGCAAAATATTATATGCTGCAGACAATTTTTCGAATGAGACAATATGAATGCTTTGTTTAGAGTTTGGCAGTCATTGCCTGGGAAGTACAACTGTACATTGTATGACTTTATAGAAATATTTCTGGTAATTCTGAGATAAATTAGTTGTATAAGAACTCAGGATAGTTATCTGACAAACCTGCAGGGCAGAGGAACCATATGATTAGCTACATTCAAAATATTTGTGTCATTGTAACATTCCTAATATATGATGCTTATGCAGCTTCAACTACATAGCGAGATTATGACTGAACGAAACTAAAAGTTACTAAAAAAAATTGCTGTCTGTTACAAATATGGAGAAAGTATTTTTAAATTAGCAGTTGCTATTGTGGCTTGTCACAGAGGAAGCTACAAATGATATTAAGGAATTTAATAGGACAAACGCCATAATAAATTAATTTGAATTTACTAAGACAGTTATTTTGCTTCTGCAACGAATGTTCAAAGAAACAGTTTGAAATGTTTCAGTGATTAAGTCATGTTTCCTTATCTCATCTCTAATCTGTTGGCTGCTGTGGAATGTAAAAGTTGGGGGCGGTAACCTTCTGGAGCCAGGACTTCCTGCGCCCGGCCCAGAAGACCCATCCCTAACGCGGAATTGGGCTGTGCGGCGCTCAAAGGAAGCGGAGCGCTGTCTCCGGCACTCCGCTTCCTTGGAGGTACACTCCCAGGGTGCAAGCGCAGCGCTGATGCGCAACAACGCCCCTCCCCTTCAATTAAAGGGGAGGGCCGCTGCACACTCTACCAGGACCACTGGGCCACCAGTTATGCGATTGACTGGGCCAGCAGCCTGGCACCCAAAGCGGAGTGCCGGGCTGCACGCTGGTGGTCCAGTCGACGCGAGGGCCGCCATTGTTGGGCCTGAGCAAGCATCGGCCGAGAAATAAAAATGACAGCCCGGGGTGCTAAAGGCCTCCCCATTAAGGGGCGCCCCGACGACGGATGTCCGCCAGCTTCGCGGCCCTTCGTTGACATCCGCCCATGCCAACCTCGCGGCTTGAGGGGCAATTTCCCCTAGGGGTGCAAAAGAGTCAGCGCGGTGCGGTGAAGGGTCAGCGCACACAGCGATGATGTCATGGCTTGGTTGTGCGCCGGCCTGGGTGCTAATCACGGGGCACGACGGTGCCAAGACAGTGCCCCCCCAAACCTTCAGGGCAATTTCCCCATAGCGCCCCCTCCCCAGGTGAAAACGCCATTGCGCTCCATTAATGTCCCCTCCCCGGAGGCGCTAACGGGGCTATACAAAGGGGCAAATTCAACCCCTTTGGTGTTTTAACCTGTTTGAGCTTGTACTGTATTAGGGCGATGAATAAGTGAGGCTATTAATTATAGGTGAAGATTTAGCTGACTAGAACATACATGCTTAATTCCAATTAGATTTCTTTGTATATTGATAATTTCTTTAAAACTGTATGTCAAATGTTTTGAATTGGAACAAGAGAGCAATCTTGTAACCTTTTTGCAAAAATATATGTACTATATATGTGAGATGAGTAAATCCTGGAAGTGAAAAGAAAACTGTTCTTCTCAAGACCTGACTATGCACAGCAATCCTTTTGAATACCATGCAATGTATAAAGATTATTGAGTCATGCATTATATGAAATGTGGATGATTGTACAAAAGGAGCTAGTTCAAGATTGTGACACTGATTCCTGCAGAGATTCACACTTTTCTTATAGTAATAATGCTCCCCATATATTCTTTAATAGTTAAGCATCACACCTCAAACATCTTTCTTGTGGCCAAATGTTAGTTTTCGAATGTACGTAAACATACAATCCAGCATATGGGTCATTCAAATGCAACTTCCTATTGGCAAGCAATCTCTGCTTCAGCTGGTAGAACAATGACACGGTAAAAGTTTGTTGCTGACTGTGTTTTAAATAGCACCAAGGTTTGCTGCATCGGTCTTGCCCAAGGGAAAGTTGCTGGGTTTTCTTTGCTGACTACTATTTTTTCTGCTCTCACATACTGCAGTATTTTGTCACACTTTATTATTCCTAATTTAACCCTCTGAGGACTGAATACTTTTTTTTACAACCTGCAGCATTCTGGTGGCATCATTACAGAAATCTAATGTTATGGAGGAAGAAAATGCACATTTATTTTTAGAGCACAAGCACATAGAACAATTTGTTTTAATGGCACTAAACATTTGGCATGCTGCTGGGTGCAGAAAGAGTCTTTCAGGACTCAGTGGGCCCTGTACTATCTTGCTATGTAAATAGAATTTATAATGTGCTTCTATGTTTGTATGCCATCCTTGCATCTATTTGCACTGTACCGCGTTAGTACTATTAATGTGTCTTCTGGAAAGTTACTTGGAATACATTAACAAAATGATATATAAATTGTAGTATAACATGGAACGTTAGATAAAACTCAACCCCAAAGATCAATATTTGAAGGAATTTATTTCAAGTATATAAAAAACTTTTTTTTTGCATTTTGTGACAGGAGCACAGCAATGTTAATAAAAATATGAAACTAACCCTCTCCTTGAGTTTTATTTTGTGATTTATTATCATGCTATTTTATCAAATGAAGTAATGATCTCTGCTTTAAAAATGAAGCCCCTCTCTTAGCACTCTAATATATTTCAGGCTATTTGTGCGGGTGTTTTAATGTGTTTGTGCACTGCTTTCAATTGTTCATTTTATGCACACACAGAAAAGGATCCATTTTTGTGCTCTCGCCTGGTGTCAATGGGATGATAATGGCCTCAACTTGTCTTTAGTGGACTTACTGCCCACTGCAGCAATACAGCCGGCTCCAGTTTGAAAGGGCCCTATCACCGGGTGTCCAAAGTGGAGATAGGCCCCTTTTATCATGGAAATTGACATAAACCATTACTTACAATGCTGGCAGCAACTCTGGGCCGATTTTCAGTATTTAATTTGGCGAGCTATGTTGGGATGCCTGTTTGGGGTCTTGCAGCTCCCCTGATGAATTTAAATGAGGCCGGTGCCTCCAAATGACAGCGCCAGAATGGGATCAGCACATTAGTCACAATCTACCCCAAATTGTTTTGACCAGTGCTGAGCCCGAAAGGGTGAACAAGCCATTCTGTGTAAGGGTATTTAATTTATATATTTTTTGTTTGTGTTAAATTTATTGGCATGGTAGAGTGTTGTAAAACAAGTATTAAAACATGTAATAGCTTTTATATCTGATAAATGAAAGAACATTACACCAAAACAAGTTGCTTAAATTAATTTAAGAAGCGAGTTGAAGATTTTGTTAGGAGGGAAAGAGCACTATCGGCTTTTTAAATTTCATCTGACTATCAGAGCTGTCAGTTGTGCTGTTTAAATATGAAGCTTGATCTTTTTACTGCAGTTAAGCTTTGCTGCAGTGGCTCTTTTGGTAAATGCGTCATTTACATTGGATTTCCATCTTGCACCTCATTGGTCAGGCATTACATTGCACTACCTGTATTATAAAAAAGAAGCACAGCAACACAGTGTGGATGTCCATAATGAGCAAACAGGATTTTTAAAAAGCTAGCCGTAGGCATTAATTTTGCTCTGAGCATTATTAGTTATCAAATATGCTAATTGTTTTTGAAGGTATAGCAGTATCATATGTGAACATTAATGGAACAATCCTACATTGCTCTTGAAAGTAAAGTCTAATGCACATTAATGAACTCACCCAGCATTAACTTGTTTTGACTAAAGTATTTGTTCAGCCATAATTAAAGGGGAACCAACAAATTTACTCGTGATTTATTTGATTCCCATATGGCATTAATGTTGTTCAATTAAAACTGGTATTCAGAGCACCAGAGGGAGCCAGCAGAGATTTGGGAGTCAGCAGAGTGTGAGATAGAATTAGTTAGAGTCTTTCAGTGAACAGACTTATAGCCTCTTCTTGCTAGACACTTTGGTGGGGGGAGGAGAATGAACAGCAGAAGATGATGACTCGGGAGGTTCAAGGACATTGAAGGCAGACCTTTAGGACTGTGTACTTCCCATTGCAGAATAAGCAGCGTCCCACTGACCTCGACCTCAGGAAGAAACAATGTACAAAGAAGCTGTGCCTCAGCAGGCATACGATCTCTGATCTGTTTCAATTCATGGCACCTGACTTACAACTAACAAGCACCATCCATGTCGCACTCTCAGCAGAAATGAAAGTGACCACTGCACTACCGTTATATGCCATTGGATCCTTCGAGGCACCACCACTTGGATCAGCCAGTATGCAGCTCACCACTGCATCGCTGAGCGAACATATGCTTTCCTTTGCCACCCATCTGCATATCCCAAGGTCAGCAATTAAAATATATGTTGCGGCTGGAACGGCAGACCCAACGTTTTCAGTTATTACATTTGAATTACATAGAATTTACAGCCCAGAAACAATCCATTCGGCATAATTGATCTATACCAATGTTTATGCTCAGCACAAGCCTCCTCTCACCCTTCTTCATCTAACCCTATCAATGTATCCTAGAATCACAGGGCTCAAGTTTCGGCTCGAGTTGATCCTATTTTTTTTGTAGCAACTAGTTTAGAATGGAGTATCTTAGAAATTGCAATTCTCGGCATTTAGTTTGCTCCAATTAGTGAGTTAGAATAGTTTCATTTTAGAACAGTTTTTTTTTCAAAAGGAGACGTTATCAGCCATTTATGCCTGTTTTGCAAGTTTAAGCAGCGAAAACTTACTCCAAACTAACTTAGAATGGAGTAAGTATAGATTTTTGTACGCTCAGAAAAACCTTGCCTACACTTTAGAAATTAGGCACAGGGAACGAGAGATGGGGGGAGGGGAGGGGAAGTTTACAAGCATTAAACATTTCACTTTTACAAATAAAGAGCCATCATCAATAATAAATGATCAATAAATCAACCAATAAATCAAGCAAAAAAATAAAAAAAATTTAAAAATAATAAAAAATCAATCAATAAATAAAAAATTAAGTTTCTACTCGCCTACTGGAGCTCTCCAACAGCGTACTGGGATGGGGCCCCCCCCCCCAGGAGATGTTGGGCGGGGCCCACCGCCGACCAACACTTCGGGCGGGCCACGCCGCCGATCAGGACTTCGGGTGTGCCCTGCCACCGACCAGCACTTCGGGTAGGGCCTGCCGGTGACCAGCACTTCGGGCGGGGCCCATCGGCAACGCCGAGGACTTCGGGCGGGGCCCACCCCCAATGAGATACTGGTCGGGCAGGCCGCCGCGGAAGTGGTAAGTACTGTCAGTCCACTCGGCCTGGGATAGGGACGACGTCCCTTCGGCCTGGAATAGGGTCGTCGCCGCCCGGAGACAGGACACACTGGGAGGGCCGGGAGCTACTGCGCACGTGTGCAGCCTCCACTGCGCACGCGCAGAGCTGCTGGCACTGTTTTTGGCGCAGGACTGTAGCTCTGCCCCCAGCAGCACCTGTTGCGCCGCGCCAAGCTGGAAACGGTCCTACAGATGTCAGAGAATCGCGAGTTAAGTATTTGGCGCTTTTTCAGTTCTACAAATTAGGTGGGCCTCTCTGATGTGCGCCGTTCTAGCAGGGGACCAAAACTTGAGCCCATAGAATCATAGAAAATTACAACACAAAAGGAGGTCATTCAGCTCGTCGTGTCTGTGCCAATCAAATAAACCTACCCAGCTTAATCCCACCTTCCAGTACTAGGTCCGTAGCCCTGTACATTACGGCTCTTTAAGTGCACATCCATTTGCCACTTTTCTGCCCAACTGACAAGTTTATCGATGTGGTGCAGGGCAGAAGAGCCGAATGGTCTACTCCTGCACCTATTTTCTATGTTTTTTCTATGTTTCTATATCTTCCTGCAGTCTAGAGCTTTCCTCCTCACTGTCAACCACACGGTCAATTTTTGTACCATCTGCAAATTTATTTATCATGCCCCCTACATTTAAGTTTAAATCATTAATATATACTATAAAAAGTAAAGGACCGAGTACTGAGCCCTGTGGAACTCCAGTAGATACATCCTTCCAGTCACAAAAGTTCCCCTCACTCATTACCCTTTGCTTCCTGCCACTGAGCCAATTTTGGATCCAATTTGCCACTCTCCCTTGGATCCCATAGGCCAATTAGAAAAGTAAAAGCCCATCATGTGGGATCTTGTCAAAAGCCTTGCTAAAATCCATGTAAACTGCATCAAATGCACTGCCCTCATCGACCCTCCTTATTACCTCCTCAAAGAACTCAGTGAAGTTAGACAGACATGACCTTCCCTTAACAAATCCATGCTGACTGACCTTGATTAATCTGTGTCTTTCTAAATGAAGGTTTATACTGTACCTCAGAAATGATTCCAGGAATTTGCCCACCACCGAGTTTAAACCAACTGGCCTGAAATTGCTCGGTTTATTCCTTCCTCCCTTTTTAAACAATGGTATAATGTTAGCAGTTCTCCAATCCTCCGGCACCACTCCTGTAACCAGGGAGGATTGTAAAATGATGGTCAGAGCCTCCGCAATTTCCTCCCTTGCTTCTTTTAGTAGCCTCGGATATATTTAATCTGGTCCTGGCGATTTATCTACTTTCAAGGATGCTAAACCCCTAAAAACTATCTTCCTCCTGAACCTCAATGTTGGCACAATCCCCCTTTTCGTGAAGACAGCCGCAAAGTATTCATTTAGTACCTTACCCACATCCTCCACCTCCACACATAGATCACCATTTTGGTCCCGAATAGGCCTTACTCTTTCCTCCATTATCCTCTTGCTCTTTATGTAATTGTAAAACATCTTTGGGCTTTATTTGATTGATTATACTTGCTTTCCTAATTTCCTTCTTAATTTCATTCCTGCACTTTCTATACTCTTCTAGGCTTTCTGCAGTGTTGAGCTCCCAATATCTGACATTAACTTCCCTTTTTTGCCTTATCTTACCCTGTATGCACCTTGTCATCTAGGGGGCTCTACATTTGGCAGTTCTACCCTTTTTCTTTGTGGGAACATGTTTGCCCTGAACTCCACGGACCTTGCTCTGGCACTGATTTACCTTCAATAACTCCAGTCCACTTTTGCAAAATCATTTCTCAGCCTAGTAAAATTGGCCTTTGCCCAATTTAGAACCCTTACACCTGTTTTTCTTCGTCCTTATCCATAATTTTGCTAAAACTAACTGAATTATGATCACTACAACAAAAATGCTCTCCCACTACTACTCCTTCCACCTGCCCAGCTTCATTTCCTAACACTAATCTAGAACTCCCCCCCTCCCCCCTCTTGTTGGACTTGCTACGTATTGGCTAAAAAAGTTCTCCAGAATGCAATTTATGAATTCTGTGCGCGCTGTTCCTTTTACACTGATAGTATCCCAGTATATCCCGCTGACAGTATCATTCTATTCCTTTCCCCTTCATATACTTATCTCATCATCATCATAGGCAGGCCCTCGGAATCGAAGAAGACTTGCTTCCACTCATTTTGAGTCCTTAGGTGGCTGAACAGTCCAATACGAGAGCCACAGACTTTGTCACAGGTGGGACAGATAGTCGTTGAGGGAAGGGGTGGGTGGGACTGGTTTGCCACATGCTCTTTCCGCTGCCTGCGCTTGATTTCTGCATGCTTTCGGCGTTGAGACTAGAGGTGCTCAGCGCCCTCCCGGATGCACTTCCTCCACTTAGGGCGGTCTTAGCCCAGGGACTCCCAGGTGCCAGTGGGGATGTCGCACTTTATCAGGGAGGCTTTGAGGGTGTCCTTGTAAAGTTTCCGCTGCCCACCTTTGGCTCGTTTGCCATGAAGGAGTTCCGAGTAGAACACTTGCTTTGGGAGTCTCGTGTCTGGCATGCGGACTATGTGGCCTGCCCAGCGGAGGTGATCGAGTGTGGTCAGTGCTTCAATGCTGGGGATATTAGCCTGGACGAGGACGCTAATGTTGGTGCGTCTATCCTCCCAGGGGATTTGGTGGATCTTGCGGAGACATCGTTGGTGATATTTTTCCAGCGACTTGAGGTGTCTACTGTACATGATCCATGTCTCTGAGCCATACAGGAGGGCGAGTATTACTACAACCCTGTAGACCATGAGCTTGGTGGCAGTTTTGCGGGCCTGGTCTTCAAACACTCTTTTTCCTCAGACAGCCAAAGGCTGCATTGGCGCATTGGAGGTGGTGTTGGATCTCGTCGTCGATGCCTACTCTTGTTGATAGGAGGCTCCCGAGATATGGGAAGTGGTCCACGGTGTCCAGGGCCGCGCCGTGGATCTTGATGACTGGGGGGCAGTGCTGTGCGATGAGGACAAGCTGGTGGAGGACCTTTGTCTTACGGATGTTTAACGTAAGGCCCAAGCTTTCGTACGCCTCAGTAAATATATCAACAATGTCCTGGATTTCAGCCTCTGTATGTGCACAGACGCAGGCATCATCCGTGCACTGTAGCTCGATGACAGAGGTTGGGGTGATCTTGGACCTGGTCCGGAGACGGCGCAGGTTGAACAGGTTCCCACTGGTTCTGTAGTTTAGCTCCACTCCATCGGGGAGCTTGTTGCCTGTGAGGTGGAGCATGGCAGCGAGAAAGATTGAGAAGAGGGCTTATCTAGCTTCCCCTTAAATGCAGCTATGCTATTCACTTCAACTATTCCTTATGGCAGTAAATTCCACATTGTAACAACTCTCTGTGTAAAGAAGTTCCTCTTGATTTCATTATTGGATTTATTAGTGACTATCTAGTTGCCTAGTTTTGGACTCACAAATATTATGTGGCATTTGCCAAGCACAATATACCATTGGTTGTACTTGTGTCACCACTTGTGTGCTGTACACAGCACCCTCCCTTAAACAAAATGGTGACTGCCCCCTTAATATAAAGATGCTGGCCTCAATTTTCTTCTGCATTGGATTTAGCATTAAAATAACACCAAGACTGCCTTTTCAATGGCATTTGTGACCCCGTTGTGAACCCACCCATTTTTCCTGCATGCACAATTGTGGTTGGGTTCCCAGTATTATTTTAGCTTGCCATTAACCACCAGTCTCTGGTCGGGAGGGCCACTGCACCCATTTTGAGAGAAGTCAAGTTGAAAAAGAAGCAGTGCGATGATGCAGGCTGCATCATCAGAGCAAATGACTCCAAAACCGTAACTTCACTGGAAGTGCAACGGAAACCCCGTGAACGTGGAAACTAAGTTTCTGTCACACGTCTGACAAAGTCACAGTGGCAGAACAGAAGCAGCTCCGAAGAAATTCTGAGCTCATGTCTTCCCTGAAATCTCCACAAGGAAGCATGAGGCCCTTCATGCCTTCCTGTTTTCTCTGCAAATGTTCCTCAACTCACAACTTTACATCTTCAGAAGATAAGAAAGTTCCACCGATGGTTTTGGTGCAGTGCAGCACTCCAAGTTATCCCCATTGATGAATTCTCGCTGACACCTTGCAGCTAGTGAATGGCAGGGAAGGTGCATTCACACTCTGCTGTTCTCTTTAAAAAAAAGGAACGAATCATAGAGAATCATGGAAATTTACAGCACAAAAGGAGGCCATTCAGCCCACCGTGTCTCTGCCGGCCAAAAAAGAGCAATCCAGCCCAATCCCAATTTCCAGCTCTTGGTCCAAAGCTCTGTGAATTACGGCACTTCAAGGGCATACACAAGTACTTTTTAAATGTGATGAGGATTTCTGCCACTAGCACATTTTCAGGCAGTGAGTTACAGACCCCCACCACCCTCTGGGTGAAAAAAGTTCTCCTCAACTCCCCTGTAATCGTTCTACCAATTAATTTAAATCTATGTCCCCCTGGTTATTGACCTCTCTGTTAAGGTAAAAATATGCATCTTATCCACTCTATCTCGGCCTTTCATCATTTTATACATCTCAATTATGTCTCCTCTGTTCCAAAGAAAATGACACCAGTCTATCCAATCTTTCCGCATAGCTAATATTCTCCAGTCCTGGCAACATCCTCGTAAATCTCCTCTGTACCCTCTCTCATGCAATCGCATTTTTCTTGGAATGTGGTGACCAGAACTGGAAGCCGTACTCTAGCTGTGGTCCAACTAATGTTTTATACAGTTTAAAGATATCCTCTCTCTTATATTCTGTGCCTCGACTAATAAAGGAAAGTATCCCATATGCTTTTTTAACCGCCTTATCTACATGTCCTGCTACCTTCAAGGATCTGTGGACGTGCTCTCCAAGGTCCCTCTGGTCCTCTACACTTCTCAGTATTCTACCATTTATTGTGCATTCCCTCATCTTGTTAGTTTTCTCCAAATGCATTACCTCACACTTTGATTGAATTCCATTTGCCACTTTTCTGCCCACCTGACCAGTCCATTGATATTTTACTAGTCTACAGCTTTCTTCCTCACTATCAATCACACAGCCAATTTTTGTATCATCTGCAAACTTCTTAATCATACCTCTTACATTGAAGTCTAGATCATTGATATATGTACCACAAAAAGCAAGTGACCCAGTGCTGAGCCCTGTGGAACCCCACTGGAAACATCCTTCCAGTCACAACAACACCTGTCGACCATTACCCTTTACTTCCTGCTACTGAGCCAGGTTTGGATTTAAAATTGCCACTTTCCCTTGGATCCCATGGGCTTTTACTTTCCTGACCAGTCTGCCATATGGGACCTTGTTAAAATTCATATAGACTATATTAAACATTGGTACCCTCATTGACCCTCCTTGTTAGCTCCTCAAATAAATTCAAAAGACTACAGACAATTCAAGGGATAGAAGTACCACTGGTGTGGGGGGGGGGGGGCGGCAGTGGGGGAAGGAGGCCACCGGCCGGGACCGTTAATCATATTGGTAGGATACAGGTTTTCTTGTATTTATTATTACTGTATGGACTGCATGCATTATATTACAAGGCCATCTGTAGGCCACACTGAAAGTCAGCAGCTTTCCACCAGCCATGCTGCAACCACTGGGGGAGCACTTCATAGGAGCATTCGAGTAGGAAAAAGCACACGAAAGGCAGACACTAAGGTAATGCACAAGGGTGATTAGTTGACTTTAATCTTTTGATTTGAATTTGATTTTGATAAGTTTATGAATTTTGTGGTGGCTCTCATTTCAGCTTTGTGCCCAGGAAGACACTGTGATGTTCCGTGACAGAGGGATGGTAAGATGGGGATGTGGTGAGCAACGGGGATCTGGGGTTTCATTCACAGGACTCGGACTCTGATGAGTCGCTCATGGACAGCCTGTCTAGAATGGGGATTTGCTGCCTGACTCCTCGCTTCCTCCTCCAGAAGTGGTCCTGGAACTCCTGGTGGCAAGGGCTGCACCTTCATGATGGCCAAATTGTGGAGCATGCAGTAGACCACCACAAAATGGGAGCCGTGCTTGATGACGTTCGTCGAGGTATCATGGCTGTCATTATATGAATCTTAACCCGAATGGTGGGGTTATGGAGGGGAGTCCTCAGCCAGATGCCGCTTGTTTGCAAGCAGCCACCCTTGGGTTTGACGATGGCTGGAAGATTGCTGACACACCAAACTGGCGCAGGATGAAGGCATCATGACTGCTGCCAAGATAGCGGGCATTCACCACCATGCTGCACTGGCCGTGGTTGCATATCAACTGCACATTAAGTGAATGGTAGCCTCTGCAGTTATGGAACATCTTAGGATTGGTATAGGGTGGCCGCAAAGCCATGTGTGTGCAGTCGATGGCACCCTGCATTGAACATAGAAACTATGGGCTAGAACCTCCACTTTTGTTGTCTGCTTAACGCCCACTTAACGTCCATTTTGCCACTGAAATGACGTAAAACGCCCATATATCGCCCATTTTGGCATAAAATGGAAACTGGCGGGCATTTTTCGGAAACTTATCGCCGAGCGTTACTTTCCCCATGTACTTAATGCCGAAAAAAAATATTACCGTCCGCTCACCTTTTTGGGGCGAAATCAGCAGGATGGGCGAAATCAATGCCCATAATATCGGCCAGCGTTACTTTCCGCACGAAATTAACGCCGAGATTCAATATTAACACTCGCCGACTGTTTTTTGTCATAAAGAGCATATTTACCCAAACTAGCAGCCATGGAGATTGCCCATCATCAATTTCACCACCTCACACACATTTCACCCACAATATCGCTCGCTCAAAAAACCGCCTACAAAAAGTGGAACTAACTGAGACGAATCACAGCGTTATGGACGCCATGTTCAAGATCACATATCGTGTCCTTTAAAAGGCTGCTGTGCTTCAACCTCGGCGGAGTTCGGATGTACTCTGCAGGTCGTTGGAGTTGATGAGAACATCTCTAAAAACATCTTGACCACAATGTGACCGATTGGAATTGAAGAGGTGTGTTTATCGGAACATTCCTTGTTTGTGGGCAATCGGTGGAAAACAGAAACTACTGCAATGAGACCTGTCCTTTCTCACCCTCTCTTGGTGACCAAATACATGCAGCAGACTCGACATCACCGAAGGAATGCTGCACTGTATTATGTGCCCAATGAACAAAGTGACAGAGAGATGAGGAGACAGAGAGAAGTTACATCCCCCGCAAATACAAGGAGAAGCATTCTTACCTCGACTTGCCCGATAACACCTGCCTTCGGAGACTGCGCTTCCACAAAGAGGTTATCACTGAAGTATGCCAGCTGATAAGGGCAGATCTGCAGCATGCCAGCACCATCAGAACTGCACTGTCCGTCGAGGTCAAAGTCACCGCGGGGTACTGTCATTCTATGCCTCGGGTTCTTTTCAGGCCACAGCTGGCGACATTTGCGAACTTTCTCAGCATGCCACGCATCGCTGCATTAGACAGGTCACTGAAGCCCTGTACACACGCAGGAGGGACTTGATCAGCTTCCCTATGACCAGGGAGGCACAGAGTGAGAGGGTTGTAGGTTTCTTCAGAATTGCAAACTTCCCCAAGGTGCAGGGAGCAATAGATTGTACACACATCACGATGCGGGCACCTTTTCAGGATGCTGAGGTTTTCAGGAACCACAAGGGATTCCACTACCTGAATGTCCAGCTGGTTGTTGACCACCAGCAAATTATACTGCCTGTGAATACTCAATTTCTGGACAGCATCCATGATGCGCACATCCTGCATGAGAGCGCTGTATCTGACTTGTTTAACAATGAGCCACAAGGTCAATGCTGGATGCTTGGGGACAAAAGATATGGCATTGCCACCTGACTGATGAACCCCTGCATGACACCCACACCAAGAAAAATTTAACACTACCACCCATTTGATATCGCTCGCAGTAATACCCATTTTCAAAAATGTAAACTAGGTGTTTTGAGAATGGGCGAGAAGCCGGCAATCTGAAAACCCTTTTTTTAATGCCCACGTCAGAAATAACGCCCATTTTTGGGCACTAAGCTCAAAAGTGGAAGTTCTAGCCCATAGAAATTTACAGCGCAGAAGGAGGCCATTTCGGCCCATCGTGTCCACGCCGGCCGACAAAGAGCCGCACAGCCCTCGGTCAGTAGCCCTGAAGGTTACATATAAACCTATGAACAATGGCATAAAGGCAAAGAGCACCCAGCCCAACCAGTCTACCTCACACAACTGCGACACCTCTTACACTGAAACATTCTACACTCCAACCCATTTGATCTCCTGGGAGAGGCAAAAACCAGATTAAAAACCCAGGCCAATTTAGGGAGAAAAAATACCTGGGAAATGTCCTCTCCGACCCATCCAGGCGATCGAAACGAGTCTAGGCGATCACCCTGGCTGTATTCTATTCCCTGCAGTACTTACCATTATATCTGTGCTGGCCAACAAAAGGTCATCCAGTCTAATCCCAATTACCAGCTCTAGGTCCATAACCCTGCAGGTTACTGCACTTTAAGTGCCCATCCAACCAGCTCTTAAAAGTGGTGAGGATTTCTACATCCACCACTCTTCCAGGCGGCGAGTTCCAGATCCCCACAACCCTCTGAGTGAAGAAGCCCCCCCTCAAATCCCCTCTAAACCTTCCATCAACCACCTTAAAACTATGCCCCCTTGTAATAGACCCCTCCACCAATGGAAATAGGCTCTTGGAATCCACTATGTCCAGGCCCCTCAATATTTTGTGCACCTCAATGAGGTCTCCTCTCAACCTCCTCTGTTCCAATGAGAACAATCCCGGCCTATCCAATCTGTCCTCATAACTAAGATTCTCCATTCCAGGCAGCATCCTAGTGCAATCGAGACATAAAAACTTCATAATGATTCTCCATTCATTTTTCCTGGGCTCAGAACACCACAAATTCGGGATGCTTCCTGTAGACATCAGCGTATGTTGGGTCTCGTCATATACCATTTTGCTCTCCTCAATAACGCTTGGATGTACTATCCAAAATAATTTTACTCTCATGTTATTTATGCCCTTGTGACAAGACTAGGTATACCCCTTTTTTCATAATATGGGGGTCGAATTTCGGTTTCTAACGCTACCTGTTACTGCCGGAGAGGGCGGCTAACGGGTGGCTAACTACTTACCGTCGGCAGCGACTGGGTTCCTGGGCTCACTGTAAATTTAGTTGGGCGTTGGGGGCAGCGCCAAGACATACCACTGCACACTCTGCCGCCTCCCACATGGTGACGTCATCGAGCATGCAACATCCCCTTACCGCCACTGTTGGGAAATTAGGTAAGTACGGTGGCCTTACCAGCAGGCATCTGTACAGCCTGGGAAAGGTGGTGGGACATCAGGGATCAGGGGGGCGGTAGCGTCCAGGGATCAAGGTAAGTGGTTATGTTTATTTCTTTTAAGCATTTATGTTTTAACGGGACCAGTGGGAAGTGTGGGTGTGGGAAATTGTCGGAAACATTTTTTTTCCTTTATTTCATCTCGCATGCTGGCAGCTTACCATCGGGAAATTCGGTCGGCCTCCTGAGATCCGCTTCGTTGGCACCCAAAGGTAAGTGTGCAATGCCACTTTTAATGCTGCTATCTCAGCTTTAGGTGGCAAAACTGAATTTTGCAGTTTGAGGCAGCACCTACCAGCAGTTAAAATCAGCACTCAGCCGGTGTCACCACATCAAAATGGCAGGAGCGAATTTCAACCCCATAGAACATTACAGATTTCATACTACTGTGGAGGAGATGGATGCAAATGGAATAAATCTCATGCAGTATACTACGTGAGGAACTGGGTAAAGTTTAGTTAATTGAAGCGAACATAAATGTTCCATTATCCATGATTACTATAGAAATAAAATCCAAACCACTTTGGAACACTTACTGAATCCTTCACAAATCAAGCAATTTGAGACAGTAATTCCAAAAACGTTGTAATCTTTCACTGTCAGTTTCATGTTTTCTTTCATTCCAATGGGAATGACTACAGCTGGTGTTTATAAAACTAAATGCTGGTGTGGAAGTAACCAGTTCAGATTGCACAACCTCAGTGCACATTAACTCTAACCCTTTTACAATGACTGAATCATGACATCTTGATCTCTTCTTGCCCTTAAACCGGGCAAAGAAAACCTCGCTGTGGGGGTTCCGTGAGTCTCCTGCTGCAACTCTGACAGGAGACTGGCGGAATGCCCCGGAACATAGCAGGCGCCTACGCCTGGAAATCCTTGGAGCTGCTACTGCTGTAACATTGCCAGATGTGTGACGGAATCTCCATGCCACCAGCTCAATCAGACCCAAATATATCTGTGAAGGTTGGCAGGCTGAGTGAGTTGAGGTGTACTGGCCTCCTGATGGGCAGGAGTGGGCCCCACCAATGGCATCCAGGACAGAGATGCAGCCTGGTCCCCAAAGAACATTGAAGTTTTTGAGATATATCTTTCTTGTTCATTCCCCTTGCTCAGGGAGCCAGGGGAATCGAGGTTGGGAAGATCTGACATTTCTGGCATTTCTGGCTCTATGTCACAGGCAGGCACTGGAAGTGCAACCACAGTGCACTTGTGCTTGCCTGTTCCATGCAAGTTAAGTGTCCTCCCACTGAAGCGGCAAACTCTGGCTGATCCGTGACGGAAGGCACCTGCAGGCATGATCCTGGTGCACTGCCAGGATTGTATCCCAAGGAACTATGGTCCCTTCAGCTCATCAAAGAAGCAATGGAGCTTATTTTCTTCCTCGACCCCTATTTAGGCATACCTAAGTGCCCTTTGCCTGTCCTGACCTTAATCCAACTGTACTTCCAGGTTCAGGTCATTTGCATGAGCCTGACATTACCCAATGCACAAACATCCCTTGACAGAGTCCAGAAGTCAAGGAGCAACATGCAATGTTTCAGCCTTTCCAGAAATGGCAGTGCAGCAGTTTCCAGCTTCGTTGCCCATCCTGTTGGCCCTATAAAACAATAAAGAACCTTATCTTTTGGTTACCTCCAAGACTTTGCTGCCCATCATCTCTCAGAACCTTCAATTTAAGCGGATCTGGCCGCTAGCAGTAATGCCCATTATGTGGGAGTCTCTACATTTGGGTCTCCACCATGTTGAGGCCCAGGAAAACAAGTTAGGAAGCATGCTGATGCTGTCCTCCTTGGAGAAACCCACTGGCAGTGCAAAGAGGGAGTAGACCCGACATTGTATGTCTCCACCGCTTTTATTTTTCTGATTTGCATCTGGGTTAGAACCATATTACAACGGTGACTACATTCCAAAATTACTTCATTGGCTTGAGACGTCCAGTGGTCATGAAAGGTACTATATATATATATATATATATGCGAGTCTTTCTTTTTTTCTTTCATACCTTCTTTGCAAATCAAAAATAGATCCCAATTTGTTCATGGGAGCTTGCTCTTACTGATGAGTACACAAAGATTAGCAGATTTGGCAGAGCGTGATCCTGCCCAGTTGCCATTGAAATTCCACTGTCCAAAATTTGTCAGTTTGGGTTCAACATCTTCAATGATTCCTCTTGCAAACATTTTATGCTCCATTTTAATATTTATAATTCCATTTTAATATTTATAACAGCCCATTATATTCATGTAAATATAAGTGCATACAAATTCCCATGATTTACGACAGGTTTGCTGTGTATCTGACAATCCATCCACAATAAGAGTGAGCAGAAGCTCATGGGTGGAAGAACTCTGTAAGGGACACGGGTATTTTTAATCAACATTTTTATTTCTTTCAGTAGCTTTCTACTGCTGTGTTTTTAAATATATGTTTATTGTGCTTTTTCCACTTTATCCTTTTTTTGGATTGTTTTAGCTTAGGTTTTTATATTGGCAACAGGATATGGTCGGACAGGTTCTATGGAAACAGAAACATCCGATACTTTTTGCAAAAGTTCCCAGTAGCCCACAGGAATCGAAGCATTTAGAACAGTTCATCAGTAACAGAAAATGGTAAGAAAAAGAGCAGCCATATAAAGGTGCTGTTACAATATAAATATTCAATCCTGCTCATGGTGCAACAAGCCATCTAGCTTCAAGCTACAGAGTCACCTGCTGCTTGGCAGGACAGTTTTAAATGAATCTTTTATTAAATTAGCTGTCAGCCATGGCTCAGTTCATAGCACTCTTTCCTCTGAGCCAAAGGGTAGTGGTTTGAAGGCCCGCTCCAGAGGCATGAGCACACAAATCTAGGCTACACTCAGTGCAATGCTGAGGGAGTGCTGCAGTGTCGGAGGTGCCGTCTTTCGGATGAGATGTTAAACTGAGGCCCCATTTGCTCTCTCACGTGGACGTAAAAGATCCCATGGTGCTATTTCAAAGAAGAGCAGAGAAGTTATCCCTGGTGTCCTGGTTAATATTTATCTGGAGTAACTATTTGTACTCAGTCTCCCTTCTGTGCATGCGTCTCTCAACTCATGCGCAGAAGTGAGAGTTACGACAAATATCACCGACTCTTTCCCCCCACCCCCCCCCCCCCAGCGCAATTCCCACTAACCCTTTTCTGCACTTTGTGTCCTCCTATTCCCCCTTCCCCCCCATTCATTCCCAAGCCCCAAGCCCCAAGCGGGCCGCAGGCCGCTGAGCCGCAAATGGGGAGAGAGAAAAGCGGGGCGACCAGGATCAGTTCGTTTCTCAGGGGGGAGAGACTTGGGGGAGAGAGAGCTTGGTTGGGTGGCGGGGGGGGCGGGAGGGGAGAGACAGAGAGAGAGAGAGAGAGAGACACGGGGGTGGGGGGAGAGAGAGCCTGGGGGGTGGGAGAGACACAGATGCGATAGGAGAGAGGGAACTCAGCGGAGACGGATCACGTTCTTCCAACCCCCTGGTGTGTGCAAGCTCAGTGCGTGTGTTACAAAGGATATCGTTGGGGTGGATGACATCCAGAAGTCAAGTCACTGTCACTATTCACTTCATAGCCAATAAACCTGTTAACAATCCGCACACAATGCCCCATCTATGGCGGTGCAGCGGGTGGGGGGGGGAGGTCACGCACTTGTGCTTGGGTAAGGGTCTTCAGCTGGGGGAGGGATACACTTGCACTGGGGTAAGGGATTTTGGCTTGAACTTGGTGGCTTTTGGGGAGATCTATCCTTTGTGGTTTCTAAAGTCAAAATGGATCAAATTACATACATAAGAACATAAGAACATAAGAATTAGGAACAGGAGTAGGCCATCTAGCCCCTCGAGCCTGCTCCGCCATTCAACAAGATCATGGCTGATCTGGCCGTGGACTCAGCTTCACTTACCCGCCCGCTCCCCATAACCCTTAATTCCCTTATTGGTTAAAAATCTATCTATCTGTGATTTGAATACATTCAATGAGCTAGCCTCAACTGCTTCCTTGGGCAGAGAATTCCACAGATTCACAACCCTCTGGGAGAAGAAATTCCTTCTCAACTCGATTTTAAATTGGCTCCCCCGTATTTTGAGGCTGTGCCCCCTAGTTCTAGTCTCCCTGACCAGTGGAAACAACCTCTCTGCCTCTATCTTATTTATCCCTTTCATTATTTTAAATGTTTCTATAAGATCACCCCTCATCCTTCTGAACTCCAACGAGTAAAGACCCAGTCTACTCAATCTATCATCATAAGGTAACCCCCTCATCTCCGGAATCAGCCTAGTGAATCGTCTCTGTACCCCCTCCAAAGCTAGTATATCCTTCCTTAAGTAAGGTGACCAAAACTGCAAGCAGTACTCCAGGTGCGGCCTCACCAATACCCTGTACAGTTGCAGCAGGACCTCCCTGCTTTTGTACTCCATCCCTCTCGCAATGAAGGCCAACATTCCATTCGCCTTCCTGATTACTTGCTGCACCTGCAAACTAACTTTTTGGGATTCATGCACAAGGACACCCAGGTCCCTCTGCACCGCAGCATGTTGTAATTTCTCCCCATTCAAATAATATTCCCTTTTACAGTTTTCTTTTCCAAGGTAGATGACCTCACACTTTCCGACATTGTATTCCATCTGCCAAACTTTAGCCCATTCGCTTAACCTATCTAAATCTCTTTGCAGCCTCTCTGTGTCCTCTACACAACCCGCTTTCCCACTAATCTTTGTGTCATCTGCAAATTTTGCTACACTACACTCTATCCCCTCTTCCAGGTCATCTATGTATATTGTAAACAGTTGTGGTCCCAGCACCGATCCCTGTGGCACACCACTAACCACCGATTTCCAACCCGAAAAGGACCCATTTAACCCGACTCTCTGCTTTCTGTTCGCCAGCCAATTCTCTATCCATGCTAATACATTTCCTCTGACTCCGCGTACCTTTATCTTCTGCAGTAACCTTTTATGTGGCATCTTATCGAATGCCTTTTGGAAATCTAAATACACCACATCCATCAGTACACCTCTATCCACCATGCCCATTATATCCGCAAAGAATTCCAGTAAATTGGTTAAACATGATTTCCCCTTCATGTATCCATGTTGCGTCTGCTTGATTGCACTATTCCTATCTAGATGTCCCGCTATTTCTTCCTTAAAGATAGATTCAAGCATTTTCCCCACTACAGATGTTAAACTAACCGGCCTATAGTTACCTGCCTTTTGTCTGCTCCTTTTTTTAAACAGAGGCGTTACATTAGCTGCTTTCAATACGCTGGTACCTCCCCAGAGTCGAGAGAATTTTGGTAGATTATAACGAATGCATCTGCTATAACTTCCGCCATCTCTTTTAATACCTTGGGATGCATTTCATCAGGACCAGGGGGCTTGTCTACCTTGAGTCCCATTAGTCTGTCCAGCACTACCCCCCTAGTGATAGTGATTGTCTCAAGGTCCTCCCTTCCCACATTCCCATGATCAGCAATTTTTGGCATGGTTTTTGTGTCTTCCACTGTGAAGACCGAAGCAAAATAATTGTTTAAGGTCTCAGCCATTTCCATATTTCCCGTTATTAAATCCCCCTTCTCATCTTCTAAGGGACCAACATTTACTTTAGTCACTCTTTTCCGTTTCATATATTTGTAAAAGCTTTTACTATCTGTTTTTTGTTTTGCGCAAGTTTACTTTCGTAATCTATCTTTCCTTTCTTTATTGCTTCCTTAATCATTCTTTGCTGTCATTTAAAATTTTCCCAATTTTCTAGTTTCCCACTAACCTTGGCCACCTTATACGCATTGGTTTTTAATTTGATACTCTCCTTTATTTCCTTGGTTATCCACGGCTGGTTATCCCTTCTCTTACCGCCCTTCTTTTGCACTGGAATATATTTTTGTTGAGCACTATGAAAGAGCTCCTTAAAAGTCCTCCACTGTTCCTCAATTGTGCCAACATTTAGTCTGTGTTTCCAGTCTACTTTAGCCAACTCTGCCCTCATCCCACTGTAGTCCCCTTTGTTTAAGCATAGTACGCTCATTTGAGGCACTACTTCCTCACCCACAATCTGTGTTACAAATTCAACCATACTGTGATCACTCATTCCGAGAGGATCTTTTACTAGGAGATAGTTTATTATTCCTGTCTCATTACACAGGACGAGATCTAAGTTCGCTTGCTCCCTTGTAGGTTCTGTAACATACTATTCTAAGAAACAATCCCGTATGCATTCTATGAATTCCTCCTCAAGGCTACCCCGTGCGATTTGATTTGACCAATCGATATGTAGGTTAAAATCCCCCATGATTACTGCTGTTCCTTTTTCACATGCCTCCATTATTCCCTTGATTATTGCCCGCCCCACCGTGAAGTTATTATTTGGAATTACAAATTGGAAAGTCACTCAGAACTTGGGCTAGGCGGTTCCAGTTACACATTCCAGAGGAACTTCAGGGTGTGGCTTATCCTCCAAGGGTAATCCACCAATCAGCAATAGCCATGTGAAAATGGAGAGCCAATCAGAGAAACGGCTGCATTTCAGTTAGTACAAATAAACGCAGCTATATTTGTCCCTCGATCAACATAACAAAAAAAACAAATTATCTGGTCATTATCACATTGCTGTTTGTGGGACCTTGCTGTGGTGCAAATTGGCTGCCACATTCCCTACATTACAACAGTGACTCCACTCCAAAAGTACTTCATTGGCTGAGGAAGTCCTGAGGTCATGAAAGGCACTATATAAATGCAAGTCTTTCTTTTTTTCCTTTTGAAAATGACTGAATCACATGGTTGAAGTAGTGCAAGATGAAAGAAGGCATGCGAGATCCCCGCAGTCAGATGACCCAAACCCAAACATACCTGCAGGTCTTGGCAAACCTACTAGGCAGTGACTGACAGCAACTGGTTCCTCATGCCCTAAGTCTGCATCTGTTGTAGAACTGCTGTAGTCAATTTCCAACATAACAATGGCACTGCCAATGGCACCACCACCTACAACCTTTGTGTCCAGGCCTCCTTCCAAGCTAGCAGATGTATCATCTGAAGTATCAACCAAAGTGCTGCCACACATGAATCAAACAGGTGATTTGTATAACGATCAGCAGAGCCAACACTTTCATTTCCTTGACACAGCTTCTCAATATTACTGCATTGCTGTATTTCCCAAAGTAGAGGGTTCATTGATATCAACTATGTGGCCATTCAGGCTGCGGGTTCCTGCACTCCTTTGCTGCCAGTACTACCTTCTCCTGTGCACTGTGACTTCGCTACCTTAATGGTGTCCTGTACTATGGGTCCTTCATTTTGGTTTCTCAATTTTACAATAAACTTAAACTTTAAAATTGTGCAGGATTTCAGCTCATTTAAAGGGGTTTTGTTGCCAATGAAAATAATTTGGTAAATGCATTGAATGGTACCTATATGAGGTCATCAGTGGCAGAGACACTGTCTGCATCACTGACTGTCCTTGCAAGGAGAAACCTATCTTAATAAAGAAGGAACAATTTACAAAATCCACATATTATATATACTACAGTGCACATTTCTCTGTATTAGTATGCTACAATGTACACCCTCGCAGGAACCAACATGGCAACTTCAAAACATTATTGAGAGCTGTGGGTCCTTCTCTCTAAAGCTTTCTAGATAGGGCTGTACTATTCCATCACTGGACAGATAATCTTGGTCTCCAGCAATTAGGGTCAACTATACTTTTCCAAACACCATTTCCACTCGTTTCCCCTTGTAGATCAGATGAGATTCAGCTACACAGCTGAATTTAACAACTGTAAGGGGGTGAAAAATATATACAGATTGTATGTAAAACTCGCTTATAAATGATAGAAAATGGGCGTATAACATAAAATGAAAACTTTAGATATTCAAGATTTTGAGGGAACACATAGAATCAGGCTTCTGTGCTTATCTTTAAAAAAATGCAGAACAGCTTGAAAAGACCAGTGCAAGGTCAAAACTGTGGAAACAACCCATTCCAAAAGGCTGAGATCGGTTCCATATGCTTTGGGAGATGGAGAGATTGCAGACCAATCAGCAGCCAGTCTGATAAGTGTTAACAAATCAATGTCGCTCCATTGATTAGTTGTAGACCAATCAGTGATCGTGGCCTAGTGTTCACGAGGCCACCATGCCTCGAAAACTGTATAACCATATGTGAAACCTTTGTTCTTTGAAGATCCTGTCTTAGGCTGCTAGGACTGAGAGCTTCCCTTGCATATGCTGGAATAAAGATCATTTCAAACCTATTTCTGGAGTCTGTCATCAATCGGGCGTCAAGCCTTTATTTTAGTGGGTCCACTAGGGAGAAAGGAAGATTTCTGCACAACAATTGGCGTAGTCGTGGCAGGATCCTGTGGCACCCAAGTGTGGCCAGCAGAGGCGAACCAAAAGGGGTGAGTATTTTAAGTTACCACCCAATAGTTAGGGTTCAACCCAATGCTGGTCGCCGGGTAAAACCAAAGTATTCAAATAAATTTGAGACAGACCCAGGAGAAGGTACGATCAGGTCGGAGCGTACTTGTAAAGCTGCATAACTATAAAGCGAACCAGAGAGTCAGATCTATTAAAGAGCAGAAAAACAAGCCGCACAAGAACCACGCGGAAGCAGTGGTAGGGAGAAACCCGCTAGGCTTACGATTTCAAAGGGATGGCCAAAACAACCATGGATTGGGGACCTGAGGGGTCGATTACTAAGTTCTTAGCCGAGAGAAATAAAAAACTGACAGAGAAAATGACCAAAAAGGGCTGGAGACCCACCAACATGCCAGAACAACAAAGAGCCTGGTGGGCCGGCCAGACCCACAGTAAGGAAGAAAAGGGATATGTGATAGTGCTAGCCTGTTACATTGGACAGAAAAGGGTTATGTTAAAATACGTTGCCAAGGTGGTGGCTGTGAAAGCAGCAGATGCCAAGGTGGCGGGACAAGGACCGAAGGGACAATTTGGGGGCAGAGGGAAGAACCCGCCAAACTTAGTAGCTCCAGATGGGGATGATGACGACATAGACTGGGAACAGCTCAAGAGTGAGACGGATGAATACGAATGACAGAGGGAGGGAAGGAATCCACTACCCTACCAAGAGGAGGGACTTACTGCCCCCCCCACCCCCCAGAGGATAAATGAAAGCTAGCCCCGTTACGGGTGACCCATAGTCAGATCGGACAAGGGGCCTTGACGACAACAATGACCCAAGTCCCTTTTACCCCGGCTGATAAACAAATGATGTTGGGTGAGTTATCCGTCCCTAAATTGAACCATTCCAATTCTGAATTTTGGGACAAATTGGAAGAAATGATAGATGCACATGATTTAACATTAGAAGATTTGCATGGCTTAGTAAGAGCCAAACTTACATGACAAACGTGAGAGCTGACCCCCCCCAGAATATTCAGGGGAAGCGATGGCTGCATGCTCAGGGCCAAACAAACGATCAGAGATATCAAACCTTTAAGGCCGCCATTAAGAGAACATTGGGGAATCCAAATATAATTGGGCTTTACTGGTAGGAATTAAGCAAAAGGAAGGAGAAACTCCAAGTGAGTACGCTGAGAGAAAATGGGCAGCCTATAAGGACTACTCGGGAATACTGGGTGCAGATAAGGATGATGCCATGTTTTTGAGGATGTTGAAAGAAGGGTTAAGTCCGGAACATGTGCCGATATTTAAAATGGGGGTCCCA
This sequence comes from Pristiophorus japonicus, assembly GCF_044704955.1. NCBI lineage: Eukaryota > Metazoa > Chordata > Chondrichthyes > Pristiophoridae > Pristiophorus > Pristiophorus japonicus. Next base: position 186,153,988 of record NC_091977.1, read on the forward strand.
GTGGGGAATGACTTTCAAGAGGTAATGGAGTGGGCAGAGGAGGTGGAGGGTGTTGTGTATGTAATAACTCGATAGACTGAATACTGTAAACTAACACAGGTAAAAACCTGGCTCTGCTTTATTAGGGCCCAAAGTGATTTACAAGATGGATGGCCTTTTATACCTGTTATGACTGGGGGCTGGGTAGCTGATCTGATGCGAGTGGCAATGATCAAGTCAGGGATTGAAAGTCCAGATTCATTGATGACAGCGGAGTCCTCTGATGACTGAGGGTAGGTTGGTTGGTCACTGATTGTGTCTTCCTCAGACTGTTCCGGTTCATCCGTGTGCCGCAGCTTTATCTGATCAACATGTTTCCTGCATGTTTGCCCATTCTTGAACCTGATGATAAACACTCTGTTACCCTCCTTGGCCGTAACAGTACCGGCGATCCACTTGGGACCTTGACCATAATTTAGTACATACACAGGATCGTCAACAGAAATGTCACATGACACAGCAGCGCGATCATGATACCACATAGAAACATAGAAAATAGGTGCAGGAGCAGGTTATTCAGCCCTTCGAGCCTGCACCGCCATTCAACAAGATCATGGCTGATCATTCCTTCAGTACCCCTTTCCTGCTTTCTCTCCATACCCTTTGATCCCCTTAACCGTAAGGGCCATATCTAACTCCCTCTTGAATATATCCAGTGAACTGGCATCAACAACTCTCTGCGGCAGGGAATTCCACAGGTTAACAACTCTCTGAGTGATGAAGTTTCTCCTCATCTCAGTCCTAAATGGCTTACCCCTTATCCTTAGACTATGTCCCCTGGTCCTGGACTTCCCCAACATCGGGAACATTCTTCCCGCATCTATCCTGTCCAGTCCCGTCAGAATCTTATACGTTTCTATGAGATCCCCTCTCATCCTTCTGAACTCCAGTGAATACAAGCCCAGGTGATCCAGTCTTTCTTGATATGTCAGTCCCGCTATCCCGGGAATCAGTCTGGTGAATCTTCGCTGCACTCCCTCAATAGCAAGAATGTCTTTCCTCAAGTTAGGAGACCAAAACTGAACATAATATTCCAGGTGAGGCCTCACTAAGGCCCTGTACAGCTGCATTAAGACCTCCCAGCTTCTATATTCAAATCCCCTAGCTATGAAGGCCAACATACCATTTGTCTTCTTTACCGCCTGCTGTACCTGCATGCCCACTTTCAGTGACTGATGAACCATGACACCCAGGTCTCGTTGCACCTCCCCTTTTCCTAATCTGCCGCCATTCAGATAATATTCTGCCTTCACGTTTTTGCCCCCAAAATGGATAACCTCACATTTATCCACATTATACTGCATCTGCCATGTATTTGCCCACTCACCTAACCTGTCCAAGTCATCCTGCAGCCTCTTAGCGTCCTGCTCACAGCTCACACCGCCACCCAGTTTAGTGATATCCGCAAACTTGGAGATATTACACTCTTTTCCTTCATCTAAATCGTTAATGTACATTGTAAAGAGCTGGGGTCCCAGCACTGAGCCCTGTGGCACTCCACGAGTCACTGCCTGCCATTCTGAAAAGGACCCATTTATCCCGACTCTCTGCTTCCTGTCTGCCAACCAGTTCTCTATCCACATCAGTATATTACCCCCAATACCATGTACTTTGATTTTGCACGCCAATCTCTTGTGCGGGACCTTGTCAAAAGCCTTTTGAAAGTCCAAATACACCACATCTACTGGTTCTCCCTTATCCACTCTGCTAGTTACATCCTCAAAAAATTCCAGAAGATTCGTCAAGCATGATTTCCCTTTCAGAAATCCATGCTGACTTGGTCCGATCCTGTCACTGCTTTCCAAATGCGCTGCTATTTCATCCTTAATGATTGATTCCAACATTTTCCCCACTACTGATGTCAGGCGAACTGGTCTATAATTACCCGTTTTCTCTCTCCCTCCTTTTTTAAAAAGTGGTGTTACATTAGCTACCCTCTGGTCCATAGGAACCGATCCAGAGTCAATAAAGACTGTTGGAAAATGATCACCAATGCATCCACTACTTCTATGGCCACTTCCTTAAGTACTCTGCGATGCAGACTATCAGGCCCCGGGGATTTATCAGACTTCAATCCCATCAATTTCCCTGACACAATTTCTAGTCTAATAAGGATATCCTTCAGTTCCTCCTTCTCACTAGACCCACTGTCCCCTAGTAACTTCGGAAGGTTATTTGTATCTTCCTTTGTGAAGACAGAACCAAAGTATTGGTTCAATTGGTCTGCCATTTCTTTGTTCCCCATTATAATTTCACCTGAATCCGACTGCAAGGGACCTACGTTTGTCTTTACTCATCTTTTTCTCTTCACATATTTATAGAAGCTTTTGCAGTCAGTTTTTATATTCCCTGCAAGCTTCGTCTCGTACTCTATTTTCCCCCTTGTAATTAAACCCTTAGTCCTCCTCTATTGAATTCTAAATTTCTCCCAGTCCTCAGGTTTGTTGCTTTTTCTAGCCAATTTATATGCCTCTTCCTTGGCTTTAACACTATCCTTAATTTCCTTTGTTAGCCATAGTTGAGCCACCTTCCCAATTTTATTTTTGCTCCAGACATGGATGAACAATTGCTGAAGTTCATCCATGTGCTCTTTAAATGTTTGCCACTGCTTATCCACCATCAACCCTTTGAGTATCATTTGCCAGTCTATTCTAGCCAATTCAGGCCTCATACCATCGAAGTTACCTTTCCTTCAGTTCAGGACCCTAGTTTCCGAATTAACTTTGTCACTCTCCATCTTAATAAAGAATTCTATCAAATTATGGTCACTTTTCCCCAAGGGGCCTCGCATAACAAGATTGCTAATTAGTCCCTTCTCATTACACATCACCCAGTCTAGGATGGCCAGCTCCCTGGTTGGTTCCTCGACATATTGATCTAGCAAACCATCCCTAATACACTCCAGAAAATCCTCCTCCACCACATTGCTACCAGCTCGGTTAGCCCAATCAATGTGTAGATTAAAGTCGCCCATGATTACTACTGTATCTTTATTGCACACATCCCTTATTTCTTGTTTGATGCTGTCCCCAACCTCACTACTACTATTTGGTGGTCTATACACAACTCCCACTAGCGTTTTCTGCCCTTTGGAATTCCGCAGCTCCACCCATACTGATTCCACATCATCCAGGCCAATGTCCTTCCTTACAATTGCATTGATTTCTTCTTTAACCAGCAACGCCACCCCATCTCCTTTTCCTTTCTGTCTAACCTTCCTAAATGCTGAATACTCTTGGATGTTGAGTTCCCAGCCTTGGTCACCCTGGAACCATGTCTCCATGATGCCAATCACATCGTATCCGTTAACTGCTATCTGCGCAGTTAATTCATCCACCTTATTCCGAATACTCCTCTCATTGAAGCACAGAGCCTTCAGGCTTGTTTTTTTTAACACACTTTGCCCCTTTAGAATTTTGCTGTAATATGCCCCTTTTTGTTTTTTGCCTTGGGTTTCTCTGCCCTCCACTTTTACTATTCTCCTTTCTATATTTTGCTTCTGACTCCATTTTGTTTCCCTCTGTCTCTCTGCATTGGTTCCCATCGCCCTGCCATATTAGTTTAGTTCCTCCCCAACAGCACGAGCAAACACACCCCCTAGGATATTGGTTCCGGTCCTGCCCAGGTGCAGACTGTCCGGTTTGTACTGGTCCCACCTCCCCCAGAACCGGTTCCAATGTCCCAGGAATTTGAATCCCTCCCCCTTGCACCATTCCTCAAGCCACGTATTCATCTGAACTATCCTGCTATTCCTACTCTGACTAGCACGTGGCACTGGTAGCAATCCTGAGATGATCCTGTTTTGAAACTCGGTTGATCATAACCTTGTAGTCTCCACAAATCCTGACAGTGCCATCACTCTTCAACACAGGAACAATGGGGCTGGCCCATTCGTTAAATTCAACCGGTGATATGACCTCTTCACACTGGAGTCTGTCCAGTTCGATTTTGACCTTCTCCCTCATCATGTACGGAACCGTCTGAGCTTTATGATGGATGGGTCTTGTATCCGAGTCCACGTAGATCTGCACCTTGGCTCCCGTGAAATTGCCGATGTCTGGTTCAAACAGTGAGGGGAACTTGCTCAGCACTTGAGCACCTGAAGTATCATCCTCCTCTGACAATGCTTTGATATCGTTCCAATTCTATTTGATGTTTTTAGCCAATTCCTGCCGAACAGCGTTGGACCATTGCCTGGAACAATCCATAATGGTAAATCATGAACCGCACCATTGTACGACATCTTGACTACTGCACAAAACAGGATCAATACCCATTACCGAAGACTGATGACATGTTTGCAACGCTAGCCGGGGGGAAGTCGTTCACTAAACTGGATCTGACATCAGCCTACATGACACAGGAGCTGGTCGAGACATCGAAGAAACTTACGTGCATCAACACTCATAAAGGACTGTTTATCTACAACAGGTGTCCTTTTGGAATTCGCTCGGCTACAGCCATATTTCAGAGGAACATGGAGAGTCTACTGAAGTCTGACCCTAGAACCGTTATGAGTTCAATTACCCAACCCAACAAAGTCGCAGCGAGTGGCTGCAGTACAAGGGGAGACCACCCCGCCCACTTGTTTCAAATGTGACAAAGAGAGACATTTTGCAAGGAATTGCAAGAATCCAGGAATATCGGATAGAGGCAGGTGTTTGAACTGGACACCAGAAGAAGGATTGTTAGGCTAAAGGAGGGTGGGGGTGCGGAAAGAGGGACAAGGACCCCGACAAATGCAGGAGACCTTGACCCGAGTGGAAGTTATGAAACTAATACGGGATAACCCGGGGTCGGGGGGCGGGGAGCGCTATAGCACAACCAGTGCCCAACAGGTGGAGTGACCCGGGAAGAGTTGATGAAGTTACTGAAGGTAGCATCAGGTAAATAGAATGCACCGGCCCCCGGTGAGGAATGCACGGGGGGACCCACGAATGTTTATTAGCGCAGTGTTAGGGGGCTGGCAGTGTGATATGCTAATAGATACGGGAGCCTCTGTATCACTCACCAATTTACCTCTCACTGTAACTAAACACAGTATAACTATTTCTGAGGTGGAAGGAAAGGGCTTCCGGGCATATGAGTGAAATTGTCCTATTAGAAACATAGAGACATAGAAAATAGGTGCAGGAGTAGGCCATTTTGCCCTTCGAGTCTGCACCACCATTCAATATGATCATGGCTGATCATTCAACTTCAGTACCCCACTCCTGCCTTCTCTCCATACTCCCTGATCCCTTTAGCCGTAAGGGTCACATCTAACTCCCTTTTGAATATATCAAACGAACTGAACTCAACAACTTTCTGTGGTAGAGAATTCTATAGGTTCACAATTCTCTGGGTGAAAAAGAAGTGGGGGATCTTATGATACCTATCCACCTATGGGTATGCGAGGATCCCAAGGGAACAATCATGGGAATAGATTTGCTGAGCCAATTGGGGGCTTTAATAAACTCCTGGGAGAATACAATCACCTTGCCGAAAATACATAAGAGAGATAGAGTTTATTACCCCCCAGGAGATAGAACACAAATGGGTGGGAACCACAAGACGCATAGAGCCCAAATGGAAGGGAAGCGGAGTGTGGGAGGTGATATGCCAACAGTACCCCGATGTAATGGCCACCCATAAACAGGACTGCCATAAAAATCCCAGGACCCCTCCATAAACCCCACAAACAATACCCTATAAAAGTCGAAGCCAGGAAAGCAGTGAGAGAGATAGTGGAGGAACTAGAGCCACAGGGAATAGTTAAGAGGACAATATCAGGCATCAATTCACCAGTCTGGCCGGTAAGGAAGCCGGTCGCATCTTATCGTCCGGCAATAGTTTATACAGCCTTGAATAAAGTAACAATCAAGGAGTATTTAATAGTAGTCAGCCCAGCCACCATATTTAATAATCTAAAACCTGAATACAAAGTATTTAGGCTCTTAAATATAGCCAACGGATTCTGGTCCATCCCGTTGGATTCCAAGTCACAGGAGAAATTTGCTTTTAGTATAGAAGGGAAACAGTATACTTGGACCAGAGTACCTCAAGGATTCCATAATAGTCAGGCCATATTTCACCGGCATATGGCCAAGGCCCTTGAGGATGTACGGTTGGAAGAATACGATAGCACCGTGTTACAGTATGTGGATGATTTGTTAATCACTTCTTCCACGGAAAAGGGACATGTAGGAGCTCTAATGACAGTTCTGGAGGTTCTCCAGAAAGATGGATTTAAAGCTAATCCCACCAAGACACAGCTAGGGCGGGGCCAAGTAACCTATTTAGAATATGATATCAGCATGCGGAAATGAACCATGCCAGCAGATCGGAAGGAGGCAATCCAGAACATGCCCATACCCACCACCGTAAGGGGGGTGTGGAAGGTGTTTGGATTATTTAATTATAGTCGCAACTTTATTGAGGGGTATTCACAGATGGCTGCTCCCCTATATGACCTTACAAAGGGAGGGAAACCCATGGAAGAAATAGTGAACAGGACGAATGACCAGGAGGAAGCATTTGGCTCCCTGAAACAAGCTCTGACCAGGGCCCCAGCATTAGGAATGCCCGATATGAGCAGACCTTTTCACATTTATTGTCACGACCATGACTATAGCTCGGTAGTAGCCCAGGAACACGGGGGGAAGATGAGATCAGTAGCTTATTATTCCACACGTAGAACCCCAGTGGTGGCAGGAATGCTCCGATGCATAGTGGCAATCGATTGTGCCACTTGGGCAGTAAAAAGTAGCGAGCCCATCTCTAGGATTGGACATATTGTACTACACACAACACACCCTAGTAGAATTGCTGAAGTAGATGGCTGAAGATGGTATCAGATAGTCGCTGAGCAGCCTGGGAAGCAGTGCTCCTTCCCTGGGATAAGTCAATACAGAAAGTGCAAGATGTAAATAACAATTCAGCTGCCATGATGGAAAATAAAGGGACGGAACATCAGTGTAAGGATGAGGAGGATAAAGAGGATGTAGATAGTGTTATATATGTGGACTTGTATTTACTCTCGACAGCCACTAGAGGGCTCATTCCCCGGAGTCCCAAGGATTCCCATAATCCCTTGGGAGCACAGGTATTTAAGATGGCTTCAAGGGTTGGAGAGGCACTCTGGAGACCTGCAATAAAAGACTAAGGTCACATTTTACTTTGAGTTCACAGTGTTCAGTCTGACTCTTTCTCCATACACTACAACTGGCAACGAGATACAGATAGTGAACCCAAAGATGCAGAGAACAGTGGGCATCCTGGAGAAATTTTCAGAGGGAGATGATTGGGAAACTTTTGTGGAGCGATTCGACCAATACTTCGTGGCCAACGAGCTAGATGGGGAAGAGAGTGCTGCCAAACGAAGGGCGATCCTCCTCCCCGTCTGTGGGGCACCAACATATGGCCTCATGAAGAATCTGCTCACTCCAGCGAAACCCACGGAGAAATCGTATGACGATTTGTGCACACTGGTCTGAGAGCATTTGAACCCGAAGGAAAGCGTTCTGATGGCGAGGTACCGGTTCTACATCTACAAAATATCTGAAGGCCACGAAGTGGCGAGTTATGTCGCCGAGCTAAGAAGCCTTGCAGGACATTGCGAATTTGAAGGACATTTGGAGCACATGCTCAGAGACTTTTTCATACTTGGCATTGGCCATAAAACCATACTTCACAAACTTTTGACTGTAGAGACCCCAACCTTGAGTAAGGCCATAACGATAGCCCAGGTGTTCATTGCCACCAGTGACAATACGAAGCAAATCTCTCAGCACACAAGTGCTGCTACAAGTACTGTGAACAAAGTGATGTTGTTTTCGAATCGTAATGTACAGGGCAGGTCACACATACCTGCAGCTACATGTCCGCAGATGTCTCAGAGTCCACCATCAAGGGTGATGAATGCAAGGCCATTAACACCTTGTTGGCGTTGCGGGAGTTATCATTGTTTCCATTCATGCAAATTCAAAGGATAAGTTTGCAAGAGCTGTGAAACAGCTCCACACCTCCAACGAGTTTGCAGGGAAGCTGCTAAGTCTGATAAACCTGCAAACCACCAAGTTGCCGAGGAGGATCATGACGAAACAGAGCCTCAGATAGAGGAGGCAGAGGTACATGGGATACACACATTCACCACAAATTGTTCCCCGATAATGCTGAATTTGAACGAAATGGACTCTCAGTGTCAATAGAGCTGGACATGGGCATAAGCCAGTCCATCATGGGCAAAAAGACTTTGGAAAGGTTGTGGTGCAACAAGGCCTCAAGGTCTTAACTCCAACTCGCACAAAACTTACACAAAAGAACTGATTCCTGTAAACGGCAGTGCTACCGTAAAGGTCTCCTACAATGGAGCGGTGCGCAAGCTACCACTCTGGGTGGTACCGGGCAATGGTCCCACGCTGCTCGGCAGGAGCTGGCTGGGAAAGATACGCTGGAACTGGGACGGCATCCGAGCACTATCGCCCGCTGATGACACTTCGTGTGCCCAGGTCTTAAACAAATTTCCTTCGCTGTTCGAACCAGGTATCTGGAAATTCCAAGGAGCAAAAGTGCAGATCCACCTAATTCCGGGGGAGTAGAGATCAAGCTAGACCGGCTACAAAGAGAGGGCATCATCTCACCGATCGAGTTCAGCGAGTGGCTCAGTCCTATTGTCCCAGTCCTCAAGGGAGATGACACCCTCAGAATCTGTGGTGATTACAATCGTTTCTCCCTGCAGGACCAATACCTACTACCAAAAGCCGACGACCTCTTTGCAACACTGGTGGGAGGAAAGACGTTCACGAAGCTTCATCTGACTTCAGCCTACATGACGTAGGAACTGGAGGAATCATCGAAGGCCCTCACCTGCATCAACACGCACAAAGGTCTTTTTGTTTATAACAGATGTCCATTTGGAATCCGATCAGCGGCGGCGATATTCCAGAGAAACATGGAAAGTTTACTGAAGTCGGTCCCGCACACCGTGGTCTTTCAGGACGACATCTTGGTCACAGGTCGGAACATAGTCGAGCACCTGCATAACCTGGAGGAAATGCTTAGTCGACTCAACCGTGTGGGGCTCAGATTAAAACGCTCGAAGTGCGTTTTCCTGGCACCTGAAGTGGAGTTCCTGGGAAGGAGGATTGTGGCGGACGGCATCAGGCCCACCAACACGAAGACGGAGGCAACCGAGAACGCACTGAGGCCACAGAACGTGACGGAACTGCGGTCGCTTCTGGGATTCTTAACTACTTTGGTAACTTCTTACCGGGTCTCAGCACACTGCTAGAACCACTACATGTCTTACTACAAAAAGCGGGCGAATGGGTTTGGGGCAAAAGCCAAGAAAATGCCTTTGTAAAAGCGAGAAAATTGCTATGCTCAAACAAATTGCTTGTGTTGTATGATCCATATAAACGTTTGGTACTAGCATGTGATGCGTCATCATATGGCGTCGGGTATGTATTGCAACAAGCAATGATTTCGGGAAACTGCAACCGGTTGCTTATGCATCCAGGAGTCTGTCTAAGGCCAAGAGAGCCGACAGCATGGTTGAAAAAGAAGCGTTAGCATGTGTCTATGGGGTAAAGAAAATGCATCAATACCTGTTTGGGCTAAAATTCGAATTGGAAACTGACGATAAGCCACTTATATCCCTGTTTTCCGAGAGTAAAGGGATAAATCCAGAGATGGGCGCTCGCGTTGTCCGCATACAACTATGCTATCCGCCACAGGCCAGGCACAGAAAACTGCGCCGATGCTCTCAGTAGGCTGCTATTGCCCATCACGGGGGTGGAAATGGTGCAGCCCGTAGATCTAGCCATGGTTGTGGAAGCATTTGAGAGTGAGCAATCATCGTCACTGCCCAGCAGATCAAAGCCAGGACCCCTTATTATCTCTAGTCAAAAGCTGTGTGCTTCACGGGAGTTGATCCAGTGTCCCAGTGGAAATGCAAGAAGAGATAAAGCCGTTCCAGCCAGTTTTGAGGGCCGGGTCTTCAAACACTCTTTTCCTCAGGCGGCCGAAGGCTGCACTGGCTCACTGGAGGCAGTATTGCATCTCGTCGTCAATGCCTGCTCTTGTTGATAGGAGGCTCCAAGGTATGGGCAGTGGTCCATGTTGTCCAGGGCTGCGCCGTGGTTCGTGATGACATCCCCAGCATCGAAGCACTGACCACACTTGATCAGCTCTGCTGGGCAGGCGACATAGTTCTCATGCCAGACATGGGACTTCCAAAGCAAGCGCTCTACTCGGGACTCCTTCATGGCAAACGAGCCAAAGGTGGGCAGAGGAAATGTTACAAGAACACACTCAATGCCTTCCTGATGAAGTGAAACATTCCCACTGACATCTGGGAGACCTTGGCCAAAGACCGCTCAAAGTGGAGGAAGCGCATCCGGGAGGGCGCTGAGCACGTGGAGTCTCATCGCTGAGAGCGTGCAGAAATCAAGCGCAGGCAGCGGAAAGAGCGTGCGGCAATCCAGCCCTTCTCTCAACGACTATCTGCCTCATCTGTGACAGAGACTGTAGTCCTTGTATTGGACTGTTCAGCCACCTAAGAACTCATGATAGGTGTTTCTGTGGCCACAAACGAGACTCCAGGATGGTATGTTGCCTCCCTGGTGCAAGGGTCAAGGATGTCTGGGAGCGTCTGCAGGGCATTCTGGAGATGGAGGGTGAACAGCCAGCTGTCGTGGTTCATATTGGTACCAACGATATAGGTACAAAATGGGATGAGGTCCTACAAGCTGAATTTAGGGAGCTAGGAGTTAAATTAAAAGTAAGACCTCAAAAGTAGTAATCTCAGGATTGCTACCAGTGCCACGTGCTAGTCAGAGTAGGAATAGCAGGATAGTTCAGATGAATACATGGCTTGAGGAATGGTGCAAGGGGGAGGGATTCAAATTCCTGGGACATTGGAACCGGTTCTGAGGGAGATGGGACCGGTACAAACCAGACGGTCTGTACCTGGGCAGGATCGGAACCGATGTCCTCGGTGGAGTGTTTGCTAGTGTTGTTGAGGAGGGTTTAAACTAATATGGCAGGGAGATGGGAGTCTATGCAGAGAGGCAGAGAGAAGTAAAAAGGGGACAGAAGCAAAAGGTAGGAAAGAGAAAAGTAAGAATAGAGGGCAGAAAAATCAAGGGCAAAAATCAAAAAGAGGCCACATTACACCATAATTCTAAAAGGACAAAGAGTGTTAAAAAAAACCAAGCCTGAAGGCTTTGAGTCTCAATGCGAGGAGTATTTGTAATAAGGTGGATGAATTAACTGCACAGATAGCTGTTAACGGATATGATGTAATTGGGATTACAGAGACATGGTTCCAGGGTAACCAAGTCTGGGAACTCAACATCCAGGGGTATTCAATATTCAGGAAGGACAGACAGAAAGGAAAAGGAGGTAGGGCAGCGTTACTGGTTAAAAAGGAGATTAATGCAATAGGAAGGAAGGACATTAGCTTGGATGATATGTAATTTATATGAGTAGAGCTGCAAAACACCAAAAGGACAGAAAACATTAGTGGGAGTTGTGTACAGACCACCAAACAGTAGTAGTTGAGGTTGGGGATAACATCAAACAGGAAATTAGGGATGCGTGCAATAAAGGTACAGCAGTTATCATGGGTCACTTTAATCTACATATAGATTGGGCTAATCAAACTAGGAGCAAGGTGGTGGAGGAGGATTTCCTGGAATGTATAAGGGATGGTTTTCTCGACCAATATGTCAAGGAACCAACTAGAGAGCAGGCCATCCTAGACTGGGTCTTGTGTAATGAGAGAGGATTAATTAGCAATCTTGACATGCGAGGCCCCTTGGGGAAGAGTGACCATAATATGGTAGAATTCTTCATTAAGATGGAGAGTGACACAGTTAATTCAGAGACTAGGGTCCTGAACTTAAAGAAAGGTAACTTCGATGGTATGAGACATTAATTGGCTAGAATAGACTGGCGAATGATACTTAAAGGGTGGTAGGTAGGTAGGCAATTGCAAACATTTAAAGATCACATGGATGAACTACAACAATTGTACATCCCTGTCTGGCGTAAATATAAAATGGGGAAGATGGCTCAACTGTGGCTAACAAGGGAATTAGGGATAGTGTTAAATCCAAGGAAGAGGCATATAAATTGGCCAGAAAAAACAGCAAACCTGAGGACTGGGAGAAATTTAGAATTCAGTAGAGGAGAACTAAGGGTTTAATTAGGAGGGGGAAAATAGAGTATGAGAGTAAGCTTACAGGGAACATAAAAACTGACTGCAATAGCTTCTATCGATATGTGAAGAGAAAAAGATTAGTGAAGACTAATGCAGGTCAATTGCAGTCAGAATCAGGTGAATTCATAATGGAGAACAGGGAAATGGAAGACCAATTGAACAAATACTTTGGTTCTGTCTTCACAAAGGAAGCCACAAATAACCTCCCAAAAATACTAGGGGACCGAGGGTCTCGCGAGAAGGAGGAACTGAGGGAACTAAGGGAAATCCTTATTAGTCAAGAAATGGTGTTAGGGAAATTGATGCGATTGAAGGCCGATTAATCCCCAGGGCCTGATAGTCTGCATCCCAGAGTACTTAAGGAAGTGGCCCTAGAAATAGTAAATGCATTGGTGATCATTTTCATGGACTCTGGATCAGTTCCTATGGATTGGAGGGTAGCTAATGTAAACCCACTTTTTAAAAAAGGAGGGAGAGAGAAAACAGGGAATTATAGACCGGTTAGCCTAACATCGGTAGTGGGGAAAATGCTGGAATCAATTATTAAAGATGTAATAGTAGCGCATTTGGAAAGCAGTGACAGGATTGGTCCAAGTCAGCATGGATTTATGAAAGGGAAATCATGCTTGACAAATCTAGAATTTTTTGAGGATGTAACTAGTAGAGTGGATAAGGGAGAACCAGTGGATGTGGTGTATTTGGACTTTCAAAAGGCTTTTCACAAGGTCCCACACAAGAGATTAGTGTGCAAAATTAAGGCACATGGGATTGGGGGTAATGATGTGGATAGAGAACTGGTTGGTAGACAGGAAGCAAAGAGTGGGAATAAATGGGTCCTTTTCAGAATGGCAGGCAATAACTAGTAGGGTACCACAAGGTTCAGTGCTGGGACCCCAGCTATTTACAATATATATTAATGATTTAGATGAAGGAATTGAATGTAATATCTCCATGTTTGCAGATGACATTAAGCTGGGTGGCAGTGTGAGCTGTGAGGAGGATGCCAAGGGGCTGCAGGGTGACTTGGACAGGTTAGGTGAGTGGCAAATGCATGGCAGATGCAGTATAATGTGGATAAGTATGAAGTTATCCACTTTGGTGGCAAAAACAGGAAGGCAGATGATTATCTGAATGGTGACAGATTAGTAAAAGGGGACGTGCAATGAGACCTGGGTGTCATAAGAACATAAAAACATAAGAATTAGGAACAGGAGTAGGCCATCTAGCCCCTTGAGCCTGCTCCGCCACTCAACAAGATCATGGCTGATCTGGCCGTGGACTCAGCTCCACTTACCTGCCCGCTCCCCATAACCCTTAATTCCCTTATTGGTTAAAAATCTATCTATCTGTGATTTGAATACATTCAATGAGCTAGCCTCAACTGCTTCCCTGGGCAGAGAATTCCACAGATTCACAACCCTCTGGGAGAAGAAATTCCTTCTCAACTCGGTTTTAAATTTTCTCCTCCGTATTTTGAGGCTGTGCCCCCTAGTTCTAGTCTCCCCGACCAGTGGAACCTCTCTGCCTCTATATTGTCTATCCCTTTCATTATTTTAAATGTTTCTATAAGATCAACCCTCATCCTTCTGAACTCCAACGAGTAAAGACCCAGTCTACTCAATCTATCATCAAAAGGTAACCCCCTCATCTCCGGAATCAGCCTAGTGAATCGTCTCTGTACCCCCTCCAAAGCTAGTATATCCTTCCTTAAGTAAGGTGACCAAAACTGCAAGCAGTACTCCAGGTGCGGCCTCACCAATACCCTGTACAGTTGCAGCAGGACCTCCCTGCTTTTGTACATCATCCCTCTCACAATGAAGGCCAACATTCCATTCGCCTTCCTGATTACCTGCTGCACCTGCAAACTAACTTTTTGGGATTCATGCACAAGGACCCCCAGATCCCTCTGCACCGCAGCATGTTGTAATTTCTCCCCATTCAAATAATATTCCCTTTTACTGTTTTTTTTTCCAAGGTGGATGACCTCACATTTTCCGACATTGTATTCCATCTGCCAAACCTTAGCCCATTCGCTTAACCTATCTAAATATCTTTGCATCATCTCTGTGTCCTCTACACAACCCACTTTCCCACTAATCTTTGTGTCATCTGCAACTTTTGTTAAACTACACTCTGTCCCCTCTTCCAAGTCATCTATGTATATTGTAAACAGTTGTGGTCCCAGCACCGATCCCTGTGGCACACCACTAGCCACCGATTTCCAACCCGAAAAGGACCCATTTATCCCGACTCTCTGCTTTCTGTTAGCCAGCCAATTCTCTATCCATACTAATACATTTCCTCTGACTCCGCATACCTTTATCTTCTGCAGTAACCTTTTGTGTGGCACCTTATCGAATGCCTTTTGGAAATCTAAATACACCACATCCATCGGTACACCTCTATCCACCATGCTCGTTATATCCTCAAAGAATTCCAGTAAATTAGTTAAACATGATTTCCCCTTCATGAATCCATGTTGCATCTGTTTGATTGCACTATTCCTATCTAGATGTCCCGCTATTTCTTCCTTAATGATAGCTTCAAGCATTTTCCCCACTACAGATGTTAAACTAACCAGCCTATAGTTACCTGCCTTTTGTCTGCCCCCTTTTTTAAACAGAGGCGTTACATTAGCTGCTTTCCAATCCGATGGTACCTCCCCAGAGTCCAGAGAATTTTGGTAGATTATAACCAATGCATCTGCTATAACTTCCGCCATCTCTTTTAATACCCTGGGATGCATTTCATCAGGACAAGGGGACTTGTCTACCTTGAGATCCATTAGCCTGTCCAGCACTACCCCGCTAGTGATAGTGATTGTCTCAAGGTCCTCCCTTCCCACATTCACATGACCAGCAATTTTTGGCATGCTTTTTGTGTCTTCCACTGTGAAGACCGAAGCAAAATAATTGTTTAAGGTCTCAGCCATTTCCATATTTCCCGTTATTAAATCCCCCTTCTCATCTTCTAAGGGACCAACATTTACTTTAGTCACTCTTTTCCGTTTTATATATCGGTAAAAGCTTTTACTATCTGTTTTTATGTTTTGCGCAAGTTTACTTTCGTAATCTATCTTTCCTTTCTTTATTGCTTTCTTAGTCATTCTTTGCTGTCGTTTAAAATTTTCCCATCTTCTAGATTCCCAATAACCTTGGCCACCTTATACACATTGGTTTTTAATTTGATGCTCTCCTTTATTTCCTTGGTTATCCCTTCTCTTACCACCCTTCTTTTTCACTGGAATATATTTTTGTTGAGCACTATGAAAGAACTCCTTAAAAGTCCTCCACTGTTCCTCAATTGTGCCACCGTTTAGTCTGTGTTCCCGGTCTACTTTAACCAACTCTGCCCTCATCCCACTGTAGTCCCCTTTGTTTAAGCATAGTACGCTCGTTTGAGACACTACTTCCTCACCCTCAATCTGTATTACAAATTCAACCATACTGTGATCACTCATTCCGAGAGGATCTTTTACTAGGAGATCGTTTACTATTCCTGTCTCATTACACAGGACCAGATCTAAGATAGCTTGGTCCCTTGTAGGTTCTGTAACATACTGTTCTAAGAAACAATCCCGTATGCATTCTATGAATTCCTCCTCAAGGCTACCCCGTGCGATTTGATTTGACCAATCGATATGTAGGTTAAAATTCCCCATGATTACTGCCATTCCTTTTTCACGTGCCTCCATTATTCCCTTGATTATTGTCCGCCCCACCGTGAAGTTATTATTTGGGGGCCGATAAACTACGCCCACCAGTGACTTTTTCCCCTTACTATCTCTAATCTCCACCCACAATGATTCAATATTTTGTTCATTAGAGCCAATGTCATCTCTCACAACTGCCCTGATATCATCCTTTATTAACAGAGCTACCCCACCTCCTTTCCCTTCTTGTCTATCTTTCTGAATTGTCAGATACCCCTATATGTTTAATTCCCAGTCTTGGCCACCCTGCAACCATGTTTCAGTAATGGCCACCAAATCATACCCATTTGTAATGATTTGTACCGTCAACTCATTTACTTTGTTTCGAATGCTGCGTGCGTTTAGGTAAAGTGTTTTAATACTAGTTTTTAAACCATGATCATGGTACATTAATCATTGAAAGAAGGCATGCAGATACAGCAGGCAGTAAAGAAAACAAATGGCATGTTGGCCTTCATAGTGAGAGGATTTGAGTGTAGGAGCAGGGAGGTCTTGCAGCAGTTGTACAGGTCCTTGGTGAGACCAAACCTTGAGTATTGTGTACAATTTTGGTCTCCTAATCTGAGGAAGGACATTCTTGCTTTTGAGGGAGTGCAGCGAAGGTTCACCAGACTGATTCCTGGGATGGCAGGACTGACATATGAAGAAAGACTGGATCGACTAGGCTTATATTCACTGGAATTTAGAAGAATGAGAGGGGATCTCATAGAAGCATATAAAATTCTGACGGGATTGAACAGATTAGATGCAGGAAGAATTTTCCTGATGTTGGGTAAGTCCAGAACCAGGGGTCACAGTCTCAGGATAAGGAGTAAGCCATATAGGACCGAGATGAGGAGAAACTTTTTCACCCAGAGAATTGTGAACTTATGGAATTTTCAACCACAGAAAGTTGTTGAGGCCAGTTTGTTGAATATATTCAAAAGAGAGTTAGATGTGGCCCTTATGGCTAAAGGGATCAGAGGGTATGGAGAGAAAGCAGGAATGGGGTACTGAAGTTGCATGATGAGCCATGATCATATTGAATGGTGGTGCAGGCTCAAAGGGCATGTTTCTATGTTGAGTGGAAGCAAGTCTTCCATGACTCTGAGGGACTGCCTATGATGATGATGATGATGATATGCGCCCACTATAATGCTGGGAAGCCAATACAGATATGAATGGGACACCAGTTAAGGCCTACAGAACTGTGGGAAAACCTACAGATAGATTTTACTGGACCCCTCCCGAATTCTCGGGGAAGAAATATATTGTCTCGTGGTGATTGATCAATTTACATGATGGGTGGAAGCCTTTGCCACAACGGATTGCACGTTACCACCGTAGCAAGAATATTTGCAGAAGAAATAATCCCTCGCTGCGGTGTTCCCCTCCAGTTAGACTCAGATCAGGGGACACACTTCACCGGGAAGGTAATCCAACATACATGCGCCTTACTAGGGATTAAGCAACGATTCCACATTCCATACCACCCGCAAAGCTCAGGGATGATGGAAAGAATGAACCGAACTTTTAAATTGTCCTTAGCTCAAGCTACAGAGAAGACCGGGAAGGGATGGGCAGGTTTGCTCTCTGGTATTCTAATGAGACTTAGGTCCACCTCAATAGAACGACAAGACTGACTCCCTTCGAATTGATGACGGGTAAAGTTATGAGACGACCAAAGGGAATAATGACAGGAGGGGAGGATGTAGGACTGGCAAGGGAAAGAGTCAGGATATTTATTAAACAATTATGCGAGCAATTGCATACCTTAAAGCAAGAAGCGCACGATCAATAAATAATTAATGATATCAAACAGGATGCAGATAAGTGACAGGGAAACACCCCTGGGGTGGGTGAGGTGGTGATGGTTAAGATAACCCCTGAAAAACCAGGATTTGCACCAAAGTGGCAGGGCCCATATGAGGTGCTTATGACCAGTGACACCTGCGCATGTGTAGACATGAGAGGGAAGGGAAGATGGAAGCATTGGATACAGCTAAAACTGTACAAATAATTAACCAGTGACGACTGGATTATCTTTTCTTACAGATGAGTGGCAATCCTGCTATCATTCCATATGACGAAACTGAGGAGTACTATATAAGACACCAGGATTGGGAAAATTAACTCATTGACAGAACTATATGGTCAATAGTGGGGACCATAACGGTAGCTGTAATAATTGTGCTGTTTTGGAAGGTCTGGATAGAAAGACGACAGGGGAGAGGCATCAACCACTGACAGGAGTTAGAACTGGTGCGAGTATAAAATGCAGTTAATGATAACATTGGTAATCGGGATCCTCCACGGGAACATGGGTACCAGTTTGGAGATATACTATACCCCCGATGTTGGGAGCTGCATCAATGATACTACCATATCCGTGCCAGCTGATACTGGACTTCAGGTGACATGTGAAGCCCAATGACCCGATATTCAAGGAAAGATCGGTCCCACGGCCTCTTCCTCCACACCAATGGGGAATCCATTGTGGTGAGGTGGAACAAGGGTGGCAGCCAAATGACCTATAGCACGATGGGTAGTAGTCACCCGCTGACAGCACAGACTCGTCAGCTCCGGGTGAAATGCGAACCTAAGACCACAATGGGATGCCATAAAAGGAATTCAGCTTCGGGCTCCTCATCCTGTGTTAACCCACAAGGGAAGTAAACATTAATGCTGGCACAAGAGGCAAATAAGCCATGGGAAAGTACATATTATGATAATACGCCCATTAACGCATAGAATAGCCAAACTAAACAGCAAGAGACGACCATAAGAAACTGTACCAAGAGACATAGAGGTGTTGGGATGTCATGGCGGAGAAATAGTAAGAAAACAGAATGTGTAACATGCCAGTCATAATGGCATATGATACCAAACGACAGCAAGGACCAAGCGAGGGAGAGTGTGACCCGGGAACGGCAAAGCGGGTCCCCCGACTAAGTTTAAAATAACCGGAATAACACTGTCAAGAACGTCACAAGGGTGCATACAAAAGGGGAAAGAGGGAATTGTCCTGTGCATAAAGCAGGAACAGTGCCCACAACCACCAGGCATAACAATGGTAACAAGGGACGAGCCTACCAACCATCCCCAACAACCACATCACAGGCAGCTGAACTATATACACCCGTGAGTGCCCGATGGGCGGGCTCAGTGCCCAGAACACACACCTGGGCCACAAAATGGATAAGTGTTAGTAAAATGTGAAGAAATATTATATGATAATGTACATCATGAGTTGCTACACATTGTGTTACATTTGACTCATTGCTGAGAGCATGCAGAAACCAAGCGCAGGCAGTGGAAAGAGCGTGTAGCAAACCAGTCCCACCCACCCCTTCCCTCACCGACTGTCTGTCCCACCTGTGACAGGGACTATGGTTCTCGTATTGGACTGTTCAATCACCTAAGAACTCATTTTTAGAGTGGAAGCAAGTCTTCCTCGATTCCAAGGGACTGCCTATGATGATGTGATGAAATTTGACTAATCTGGAACTCCCTGAATGGTGTTCTAAAAGAACACAGCAGTTATACTGAAGATTGGTACAACAAATCCTCAAACAAAATAACTATAGCAATGGGGGGCCAATTAGGTCCCGTTCTCATAGACGACATAAACGAGGCCTGATAAATGATGCAGCTATGGTCCTTAACACCGGAACCTCGGTGGCAAACACCATTGATTTGGCAACGTTGGATAATAAAGTACGAGATTTATCTTCTCGTATTAAGGAAATTTTGCATGAACAAAATCAGAATCAAGGTTTACAGTTAACAGAGGACCAAGTGCTGACAATTAGATTACAGGACAGAGCAACGGTCCCTGAAGTCCATGCACGGACCATTAATAAGTTAATCAAGGAAGAGCATGTAGCCTCTGATCAAGCAGTTAAGAATGATGTCTGCAGTACAATCGGGACCTAGGTAGTAGAACAGACAAGGGAAAATTTGGCACAGATCCACAGAGGGGATGTGGATCAGCAATGACCAATTGGTCAATTTGACCGTGCATTCGAAGGAAATAAAATGATGCCAACTCAGGGGGATGATACGCGTATATTCCACACAAGTGGAATGTAATAATGATAAAGGGGGACTAATAGGATTGGTACTGGCCATTCCAGTAATTATGGAAGGAGATGTATGAAGTACAAAACATACGGATTATTAGAGAAGGTGTGTATATAGTGTAGTATATACAAGCACTCTAATAACGACTCCACGAGGTAAGGGTATAGTACTTGAACTGTAGTGACCTTAGTGTATGGTGTATACAGGGTGAAGGTACCTTCAGTGGTTTAATGTTGGAGCATATACATTAACATACATACATAACAACATTCCCCCCTAAGTCTTTCCCAAGTCCTTATTGCCATGGCATAGGGAGGTGATGTGTGGTGGATGGTGGGAGGTTGTGTGGTGAGGATTGTGTGGGTGCCGGGTGTGATCCATGTTTTTGTGGCTGCACACATCCATTTCTCCCTCCCCCCCACACATAGACTATGTGGGTGTCACTGTTGGAGGATTCCGCAGTGGTGGAGCAAGTACATGTTGTTATGTGTAAGGTAAAGACATTGTTGATTGGGTGGGTGAGGGCGTTCAGTGGTGGGCAGAGCCACAGGATAGTGTGGCCTCCTTGTCCTCCATTGAGGGCTGTAGGGTCGCCCTGCTGCCCTTCAAGATGGTGGAAGTCTGGTCATCCCAGATCCCACCGGGAAAGCTGAAGGGCACTGGCCTCTTGCTCCCGGTGCTGGCCCTGGTGGCCAGGGGGGGTAGGGCCGATCTGGGGCAGGTCGCCAGTGGTGGTGGCTGTGCTGTCCATTGACCGCTGTCCCTGCAGTGGGTATGCTCCCACTGAGTGTGTGTGAACCCTTCCTGGGTCATCACATTGGTCCCAGAAGCGCAGGCTACATGATCATGTAGCCCGCTGGACCTGGGTGTTTCCCACGGGGGATTACCTTTGGCATTGTCAGTATACATGTAGAACCCAGTATCATTTCTCATTCTATCATTAGCATACATGATACATTGGCTCCGACCGCAACTAGCTGATTCGATATTGTTATATCTCTTTACACTTTCACATTTGTCACTTACAATGCTTTCTTGTGTACTATCAGTATCTCTGTACAAGGTTACATTTGGATACCTGCCTTTGTTAGTTACATTTATCATGTTAGCATTACTGGCATCACTGTTCAACAGTACAAACTTATCACTTACATCACTTTTTGAAGTATTCATTACATTTCTCCCATTAGCATTGCCGGCATCACCATTCAACAGTACATTTATAAACCTGCATTCATTAATTACATTTTTATCCTTAATATCACCGGCATCACTGTGCCAAGAGTGGAACTGTCCCTTTAATTATTTTGGGTTGCCGGTCTCCTTTCAGAGGGGCTTGCAATCTTTACCCCAATCCCCGGTTCGCCGCTCAGCAACATGTATTGCTCTCTCAACGCTACCCCTCGTGGTCTGGTCGCGGCCATCTTGATTCCAGGTGTTTCACCTCGTGGTGCGGGCGGCATCCTCTTTCTCTCCATGAGGTAGGCTGCGGTGATCCTTTTCTTCCCAGGTTCTGCCACGGATGCCGGGAATCTACCTTCTGCGCCGATCTTCTTCCCTCGGAGTCCTGCCACTGGAGCCTGGAAGGTGAGGTCTGGTCATTCAGGTTGGATCATCTCGCCGTTGAGTTGTGCAGTCTGTGTCATCGCCATGCAGTCGAGCTGGACGGTAGGATTTTCAGGTGCTGCGATGGATCCAAGTTTGGGGCCACATAGGATGTCGATCGCCGGGGCCTAGAGGCTTTTGTTGCTCCGACAGATTTGGATTTGCTTCATCCATCTTCTTCCCAGCAGCGTTGGACCATCACTGGCAACGATCCACAAGGGGAGCTTGTGCATCACGCCACCATGGGACACTTGGACCTCCACGCTGCCAACGACTGGGATGGTGCCTTTTGTGTAAGTGAGCAGCTTCGCCTGGATTGGGGACATTTTGGGTCATTCGGCGGGATTGTCGCAGAGTTTCTCAAAGGCCGTCTGATTCATCAACGACTGGCTCGCCCCTGTGTCGATCTCCATTGAGACTGGAACCTCGTTGATTTCTACTTCCATTTTCCACGGGGAGCTCTCGGTGGAGCAGGTATACACTCCGTACTCCTCTTCCAGGGGCTGAGCAGCTTCGTCTTCATCAGCGCTGGAGCCCGTGTGATCGGTGATTCAGCGACTCGGTGAGTGAAACTTCTACACATCCGCTGAAGGTAACCTTTAGTGTTGCAGCCTTTGCAGGTATATTCTTTGTATCGGCACTGGTGGGCCCTGTGGTTTCCTCCACAGCGTCAGCATGGGGCTAGCTGGTTGGCCCCATGTGGCAGACTCAGGGTTGCGGGACTCGAGGCAGCAGTCTTGCCTCTGAAAGTCACTATTCTGTTCACTGTACTCGTCGGGTTAGAGTCCTGGGTGTGAGTCATCATCCGTTTGGAGTCGCAGACTGAAATCATGAAGGCCTGGCTCACTTTGATTGCCTTCTGCAGGGTGACCGTAGTGTCTGCAGAGAGCAGTTTATGGAGGAGGCCCTCGTGGCCGATTCCAATAATGAAGATGTCCCTTAGTGCTTCGGTGAGGTGGTCGCCAAAATCACACGGTGCAGCCATTCGTCTCAGGTCTGCAGCATATTTAGTAATATCTTGGCCTTCGGGCCGCCGGTGGGTGTAGAACCGGTGTCTGGCTGTGAGGATGCCCTCTTTAGGTTTGAGTTGTTCTTGTATTAAAGTTACAAGCTCCGCATAAGTCATGGTTGTCGTCTTTTCTGGGGCTTGCAGGTCCCTGACGAAGTCATGAACATTGGGCCCACAACTGCTGAGCAGGATGGCTCTGCGGTTGTCCACCAATGAGGTCGGTGAGTCCCTAGCCAGATCGTTCGCGATGAATTCTAGCCTTTCCACAAAAGCATCCCAATCTTCCTCATCAGCGAATTGTTGGAAGTTGCTTAGGTTAGACATATTGTGCGTGGAAATTTGTAACCTCGTCGCCAGTTGTAGTATATGCAAGCACTCTAATAACGACTCCAAGTGGTAAGGGTATACTACTTGAACTGTACAGACTGTAGTCCTTCATTGCAGCTCCTAGAGTGAGGACACCAAGAGGTGAGCTCCCTTTTATATTTGGTTACCTGCAGTGTACACATGACCTTTAGGTCTCCACCAGTAGCACCCTCTGGTGGTAAAGGTATGGTGTATACAGGGTGAAGGTACATTCAGTGGTCTAGTGTTACAGTACATACATTAACTTATATATATAACATATAGCTTGTCACGAGACACAATCATATGTTTTAGCTTACGGAGACAGTTTGACAGGGACAAAATTGGAAGGATGTGTTACTCATCAGAGAACCACAATATTCCCTCACAAAATTAGTTATGATCCTGAGGCGGCTTGCGGATTTAATATTACTAGTACGCAGGTAAATTGCACCATGGAAACCGTGGGCGCACAATGGGGAAAGACACACGTGGCGTATGTAAGCAACGGAGAATACTGTGTAACGACTAATCAGAAATCCTTTAAGTACAATCAGCAGGAATGCCAGATCCCTACTGCTACATTCTGCTTTGTTCCGGAAAAACCTGTGAGAATCATAAAGGAGCAATAGGTAGACATACATCGACGAGAGTCATTATTGATACAGGTGTCAGGGGACATAAAGGAGGAGCTTGCCAAGTACGTGAACATGTTTGGGTATGAGGTGCCCCCGTTACCAGAACACCTCGTCAAACTGTGAGAAACAGTTGCCAAGAGTCAGAGAGTCTACTATACTCTCAGGCAGAACAATCAGGACATTCGGAAGGATATCGAGGACATTAAGGTCACCACATGGTGGGATGACCTATGGAACTGGGACTGAACATTCAAATTCATCCTTGGATAAGGATAATATCCCATGTACTTATCATGATTCAATTACTGATTGTGCTATATTTGTTGTGTTTCAATGTGCTGCAGCAAGAAAACGGAAGGCCCAACTACTGGTAAGGGCAATTAAGACTTGGTCAACCTCGGGACAAGAAAATCTTTATGAACAGAGGATGGACAAGGGGTGTACTGTTTGAGGGTTGGAGAGACACGTGATGGTATTCCAGGGTATTCTTTAACAAATCTCAACAGTATGGCTTGCTTGTCTATAGCCAAGGGTCATAAGGGGGGGTTGTAAGGGGGTAAAAAATACAGACAGATTGTATGTAAAACTCAATTATAAATGATAGAAAATGGCCGTATAACATAAAATGAAAACTTTAGATATTCAGGATTTTGAGGGAACACATAGAATCAGGCTTTTGTGCTTACCTCTTAAAAATTGCACAACAGGCTGAAAAGGCCAGATCAAGGTCAAAACTGTAGAAACAACACATTCCAAAAGGCTGAGATCGGTTCCATATGCTATGAGAGATGGAGAGGTTGCAGACCATTCAGCAGCCAGTCTGATAAGTGTTAACAAATCAATGTCGCTCCAACAACCGATGGTCGTAGTCTAGTGTTCACAAGGCCAACATACCTCGAAAACTGTATAACTATGTCTGTAACCTTTGTTCTTTGAAGATCCTGTCTTAGGCTGCTCGGACTGAGAGCTTCCCCTGCATATGCTGGAATAAAGATCGTTTCGAACCTATCTCTGGAGTCTGTCATCAATCGGGCATTGATCCTCTAATTCAGTGGGTCCGCTCGGGAGAAAGGAAGATTACTCCACAACAACAACTAAAGCGAATTCACATCTCTTGTACAAACTAGAGATGAGTGGAGCAACATCTCTCTTAACAATTCCTCAGTCAGTCTCCTCAGCATTGAAAATAAGACACTAGCGCCTTGATTTTCTTCAGTGGCGTGATTACTACTGTCAGTGCAGCAGGGCAGGATTTCCGCCTGCCTGACCACACTAACGCTGACCTTACTGTACTTCATTTCCATTTTGACTTCAATGGAACTAAAGATCAGGAGTGATGTAAAACAGGCTACCCATTCGCTATCACTCGTTTTACATTATCACACAAAGCCACAATCTACCCCTGCAATGTTTGTAACGTTGCAATGCTTAATACTAGAAAGCTAAGATAGTGGGTAGATGTAGTTAAGACATAGATCAGCCATGATCTAATTGAATGGCAGAACAGGCTCAAGGGCTGAGTGGCCTACTCCTGTTCCTATGTTCCTAGGATAGATGATCATTCTAACATCATTATACAGTCAAAGTGGAATTTTACAGTTTAATTGAATAACTGTGCTGGGCCGTGCAGCTTACGTTTCTTTATATTTCGTCAATATGTTATAGAAGGTCAGTTTCATGTTCAGCAGATTATCTTGAATTGGTTCATTGTTTTGTGAAGTTGAGAGGAAGTTCAAAAGAAAAGAGCCAAATTGTGTAAATTTCATGTAAGCCAACGGTTTGTTTTTCACTCCAGGCCTTATCACAGATAGGTCCAGTTCAGTGGTACCAACAGATGTTATGGGACTTGAAATATTAAACTTGAAGCGGTCCAGAATACAAGTGGGCCTCCAATGCCCTACGTCATACCAGAACTGGGCATAGTTTATAATCCTTTCTGGCATTAGCTGTGTGCCAAAATGCTTGATTACAGGTCCCATTGAGGCCAGTTCAATAGCAAAGCCACAAAGATAATCTTGCACCCGGAGAGAAAGATTGCTTTATATTCTAACCCGAGGCTGTAAACATATTGAAGTGAGAAAACTGAACTATAGTAAGCACATCTAGATATTAACATTAAATCAGTTCTATTATGTACATGGTACATGCTGAAACTATTATCCACTGGTGTGAATTATTCACTTTCTTTGCCTGCGGGTAGAGAAGGAGATGATGTAGAAGCACCAACATTGACTTCATGTGCTTGCATTTTCTGCGGCCAGAAGTCTAGGAATCTGAGAATCTGAGAAAATGTTTTGCAGATAAATTATAGATCTTTTTCAAAATGGCATGTTGTATCGCACTGGTGAAAGTGCTGTACTTACCACATTACAAAACAAGCTATAAGGATGTATGTCTACATTGTGCATTAAAAAAAATTCTTAGCACTTACAAATCAAGCATCTTCATGAAAAATATAAGGATTTTGTCTAATCGTTTTATGATCTTTTCTGCTGCCCAATTCAAAATAATTTTTAAGGAAGTAGCTCACATTACAGATTAATAAATACTGTTTTTACTGGAATTTTTTCAACTTTTCCTCCCAAATGAATGAGCAGGAGAACCCGTGTGAAAATTCACCCCAATGTCTCACTGCCATGAGTGGAGAGGGGAGTTTGAAGCTTTCAGGACTGAGATCGATGCATTTTGTCAGGTAAGGCTATCAAGGGATATGGAGCAAAGGTGGGTAAATAGGTTTGAGGTTTAGATCAGCCATGATCTAATTGAATAGGCTCTAGGGGCTGAATGGCCTACTATCATTCCAATGTCCCTATAACTGGTCATACGCTAGTATTCCACAGCGTAATTTCAAGGCCCCACTGCTTCTCTTCAGGGCAACGGAGTCATAAGGCTAAAAGTTCCACAGACACCCTAAGGTGGTGGAAGAACAGCAGCACGGGGCTTCTATTCGTCACTGTGGCCTGTCGTTTGACCTCCCCTCCCCACCCCCAAACTTACATATTCGGGGCAGGTGCTAACCCCCATAATGAATTAGAGGCACCAGCCTGCTGCAGAGGCGGTTGTCAGCTCTGGACAGAGCCAAAAGGGGCACAGGAGGCTCAAAATGGGCCAAAGAGGAGATTAGAAAAAGTCTCATCAATGGTAATTGATGCCTCTATGATTGGTCACCATTCTCCTCGTGACTGCTAGCGCCCTCTCTAGGAATAGAATGCAATCCCACCCCCGCCAGCTTTGCAGAATTTGTAGCCACAAACTGAGCATGTGCAGATCTCATTCTACTGCAGATACCTGTATCACAGCTCCAGGACATAATTGCAGGAGTTCCTCAGAGAAGCATCCTCAGCCTAATCATCTTTAGCTGCATCATTAATAATCTTCTCTAGGAATATAGGAACTGGAGTAGGCCATTCAGCCCCTCGAGCCTGTTTTCTCATTCAATTAGATCATGGCTGATCTGTCTTTTAACTCCATCTACCTTGGTTCCAAAACTCTTAGTACCCTTGCCTAATAAAAATCTATCAATATCAATTTTGGAATTTTCAATTGACCTAGCCTCAAGCTTTATGGGGGAGAGAGTTCCAGATTTCCACTATGCTTTTTATGTAGAAATGCTTTATGACAGTACTCCTGATGCCCTAGCTCTAATTTAAAGGTTATATGCCTTGTCCTGGAATCTCCACCAGAGGAAATAGTTTCTCTCTATCTACTCTATTAATTCCTTTAATCGTCTTAAACACTTCAATTAGATCACACCTTAATGTTCTTTATTCAAGAAAATAC
Source organism: Pristiophorus japonicus (assembly GCF_044704955.1). Taxonomy (NCBI): domain Eukaryota; kingdom Metazoa; phylum Chordata; class Chondrichthyes; family Pristiophoridae; genus Pristiophorus; species Pristiophorus japonicus. Next base: position 186,181,383 of record NC_091977.1, read on the forward strand.
AAGGTTACTCTATGTAACCTCTCCTCATAATTTAACACCTTTAGCTCCATTATCATTCTCTCCATATATTCAAAAAGGAGTTAGATGAAGTCCTTACTACTCGGGTGATCAAGGGGTATGGCGAGAAAGCAGGAAGGGGGTACTGAAGTTTCATGTTCAGCCATGAACTCATTGAATGGCGGTGCAGGCTAGAAGGGCTGAATGGCCTGCTCCTGCACCTAGTTTCTATGTTTCTATGTTTCTATGTTTCCATCATAAGGGCAGGAGTAAGGGCAATCACTGCTGATTCCACAGTTTTCAGCTCCATTTACAACTTCTCCAATTATGAAGCAGCCTACAACAGGACCTGGATAACATCTGAGCTTACACTGATAAGGGACAGGTAACAATTCAGCTACATAAGAGACAGGTAATGACCATCTCACACAAGAGAAAGCTCATCTATCACCCCTTGGCACCACCATCACTCAGTCCCCCACCATCAACACTTTAGCCAAAAGCTGAACTGTCCAGCCATATCAATACCATAGGCCCAAGAGCAGGGTAGAGGCAAGGTAGTCTGTGACAAGTGGCTCACTTCCTGAAACCTCAAAGTTTCCGGGTTCAAGTCAAGAGTGTGATAGAACATTCACCATTCGTCTGGATGGATGCGGCTGCAACAACACTGAAGAAGCTTGACACCAGCCATGAAAGATCAGTTCACTCGATCACCAAGCTCAATAGCACCCCCTCTATGGTGCTGAACTGTGGTTGCTGGATCTACAATCGACAGGGTGTGCTGCAGCAACTCACCAAGGTTACCTCAACAGCATTTCTCTCCCCTGCACCCTGTACCACTGAGAATGACAAAAGCAGCAATGTTGTGAGAACAAGGTTGCATCCAAATTACATATCCTGACTTGGGCGTACATCGTTGTTCCTTCATTGTCATTGTGCCAGAATCCTGGAATTCCCTATCAACACCACAGTAAGAGTATCATCAACATAAGGACTTTAGTAGTTCAATGAGAATGCCCACAACCAGCTTTTCAGGGAAACTGGTGGCAGGTAATAAATGTGGCCATGCAAGCCTTGTCCACATCCAAGAACAAATAACAAAATACTTATAACACTAGCGACAGGAAAATCCCTCCACATAGAATGACCACTAGATGGAGGCATTGTGATAATATTGCCAGATATATTTTAAAATACCACATGCTGAGCAGCTGAAGATATTGGCCCAGAAATTCTGGCCTCCCGGGTCCATACAGAGTGTGTACGGACCCAGAAAAGCATCGCAAAAGTCGGTTATCAGCGCACAATGTGCATGCGCTGAAAACCGGCTTTTATGATCTGTCAAGCTTGACAGATCGCACGCATCCCCACATCCAGGACATTCGCATGAGCAGGATTGCTGTATTTATTGCCCAGCAAATGTCCTGAAAACTCTTGCGCCTGATAAAAGCAGATGCATAGCCTACTTTTACAGGCGTAAGAGTTTTAAAATACACAAAAACATAACAAAATAAAATATAACAAACACATTTTATTGATAAAAACCCTCCTCACTACGGTAAATTAATTTTAAACCATAATTTTAAAAACTTTTTTAAAAATTGGGAAAATATTTTTTTTTATAATACATAAATAACTAATTTAAATGAATAAAAATATGTAGTGTATTTTTTCTATTTTTTATTTGTGTTTGGATGTTTGGGGGCTGTTTCTCAATCATAATAATGGGAACTCCAACTTACAGAGTTCCCATTATTATGAATGAGTATATACTTTACCTGGATTGGCTTCCCAGAGCCATGTGACTGCAGCTCCAGCTCTGCGGATGTCCCGACGTGCATGCGCTCCGACGCGCAGTCAGTGGAGGCCTCAAGACCAGGAACTCGCGTGGGTGCAGCAGGTTCAGATAAGCCATTCTTTTTTAACTTTTTTAGCCAAACGCCTGCGGGAAGCAGCCGACCGGGGTTTCTGGGCCAATCATTACTTCAGTGGTGTGAATTTGTTCATCACATTAGCATCATGCGCAAATGATATAACAATTTTTTGGTGACTCAGCGATGTGTTTCAACATGGATTGTGTCAATACATTTGGCAAATGAACTGTAAAGGCTGGCCAAATTTTTTTGAAGTGGACTGTTTCCTTTTAAACAATCAAGTCGATCTAGGACATTGCCTAATATCAGCTTTCTGATGGATACATCCTGTAATTAACTAGCTAGCTCTCTAATTGTCTGAATTTGTGCTTTGTGTATCTGTAATATTGGACGTGCTGTTAAAATCATGCTGTGATGTATTCATACAGACACCAATAACAGTGTCATGTGATGAATGCAATACTGATATTCTTCGAATGTACTAATTGTTAAAAAAGACACAATCAACACTTCTACTCGGAACTTTCATGCTGGTGATTTTCATTGGCTATCATGTGTCTCATTTGATGACCGGCAGTTGGTCTGAGGTCTGGATGGGGGCAAGAAATGCTGTAGAGATGGGAGTAGGCATTCTTTGTGATGGAGAGGATGGGGGTGGTGGTCAGAAGCTCAGCTTAGGAATGAATTGGACACAAGGTGCAAGCAGTCTGGCCCAGCCTGAGACACTGGCTAGTAAGTGGGCTGTAGTTGGTGGCAAAGATACAACTTTGTAGCAGGAGTTGGGGTTGATGGTATTGATTTTCCCAATGTTTAGCTGGACCAAACTGTGGCTCATCCAAGACAGGATGTCAGATGAGCGATCTAACAGCACAGAGGCAGTGGAGGGGTCAAGAGAGGAATGAAGAGGTAGAGATGAGTGTCCTCAGTGTTTATGTAGAAGCTGACTCCATGCTGTGCATGCTGTCACCAAGGGAATAGTATGAGTTTAAGGATAAGAGCAACAGTGAGGGGATAGGGAGCAAGATCAGTGCAGGAACTCCTCTGGCTGTAATCGGATAGGTAAGAGTGCAACCAATCAAGGGCAGTCCCATTGGGTTGGTCAATAGAGGAGAGGCAATGGAGGAAGATGGTGAAGTTAACCGTGTTAAAGTTTGGAGAGAGGTAGAGGAATAAGAGAATGGATAAAGCACTATTGTAACAGTCACAGAGAATGTAGTGAATGATTTCATTAGGGCTATTTTTGAAGCTATGGGTGGGGCGGAAACCTGATTCGAGAGATTCAAATTAGAAGAGATGGGTACAGACTTGAGAGGCGATAACACATTGAAAGAGAGGAAAGCAAGGGAATGAGGCAGTAGTTTGCAAGGAGAGAAGAGCTGAGGGTGAGTGCTTGAGGGTGGGGTGATGAGGTAGTTTTAAACGGGGGGGAAGTGTCTGAGGATAAGGAACCATTTACCATGTCGACTGCTGTGGGGGCTATGAAGGGAGGTTAGGTGGTCAACAGTTTAATAGGAAAGTAGTCAAGGGAGCAGGAGGACTAGATCAGCGCAAAAAGATTATTAGGAAGATAGGTGATAAACTAGAATAAGGCAGGGATTCAGAGCTCGGGCACAGGGAGATTTGTTTTGATGGCAATTCTGGAATATTCTGGCTTTATTTCAGGATTATGTCTGGAGCGAATTATCATCTACAGTCATCATTTTCTTACTTCAGTTATCTTCTCTTCTTAATGTTGGATAACCTTACACTATTGTATTTGTTCTGTTGGCTGTGGTACTTTACTTTCTCTCTGTGCTTACAAACTTAGCTATTGAATTTTCTAAAAACGTTACTTTCTCTACTTGGATTTAAAACCATTTAATCTTCCTGAAACTTTCTGGCCCTGGAGATCCACAGGCTGGCAAAATTACCTGGATCCGCCTTCCCATGGCCTCCATTGCTGAACCCTGCGAAGCTCATGGAGTTGGGGGAGAGGATTACGAATAGCTCCAACCGTCAAGGCGATCCCAGAAATGTTGTCCTGTGACAGGACTCGCAGCGAAGTTACAGCAGGAGTGTGCCAAAGCAGTGATAGAATCTCAGAGCTTCTGAATTTACATTCTTAAAACCTCTTCTTTCAAAGACCTGCCTGCGGTGTTTAACCTCCTTCAAAATCTTTCTAAAACCTTCAAAAAAACTCTCAAGACTGCAACTCCAAAAGCTTTTAATTTAGATGAATGTCTAAGTATAAGGGGGAGAAATTCGGGAGTGTCCCATTCAGGGTGCTAACTTTTGAAAGCTGGAAAAATTAGCGCCAGGCACTAATGATTCCTAGCTTTTTCGAAATTCGGTGTTAGCGCTCCAGGAAGGAAGTGTAATGCTAAATCAAGCGCTCCACTTCCTGCCTGGAGCACTAAAGGACACAGATGGGTGGTAGTGGTGCAGTCCTGCTGCGAACCGAGGCTCCTTCCCTTCCTTAAAGGGAAGGGCCATCGCTGAAAGTTCTGTATTAGCTGGTCCCAGATGGCAGCCACGATCCAGCCCGATCAGCCCCATGCACTCCCGCAGAGTGTCGGGCTGATCGATCGCAGCTGAAGAGGAAGTGAAAAAATGTAAAATAATAATTTCAACAACTTTTGCACTTACCACAGCCACCTTCCCTTTAACTTCCGCCCCCCGAAGCCCCCGGACTCCCAATGAACGCCTTCTGCAGCTGTCGGTGTTGTCGCCCGGCGATGCTGCAGGGGTGGAACCGAAGCTCAGGTCCAAGACGCTACCGGGGCAATGCACACGGCAATTATGTTACGATCTCCGGCCATAGGAGATCGTGGCTCAAGTGTTATTGTTGCCACAAACCTCTCGCCCAAGTTAGCGGGAGTCGTTCATCTCGCCGCGCCTAGTCGGTAAGCCGTTAGCACCCCATTATCTCCCCCTGTAGGCGATAATGGGAGGGCTAAGGAGGCAAATTTCTAGGCCTAAATATCCTAAAGTATGACAAAGTCCCATTTCAGGTCTCCTGGCCAATCGAAGTGAATAATTTGGGTACATGGATGGCAAGAGACCTGTTAGCACAGCAGGACCATGCAGAGTGAGGTGGAGCTGGCAGTGGGTAGCAACTTCCTAACCTCCAGGAACTTTTTCTTGTATATTGAGAAGTTTAAAACCACAAGGTCAGCAAAGGTATGTATGATAATTGTAATCTGTTATGTATCTATATATCAATTTTGAACAAACTAAAAACTGATATTAGACCTAAAAGTGCAAAGAAATCACATGGAACAATTACATTTATATCACTGGAGAATGCTGCAATGCATGCATGCCTTTTGAAGAATAATTTTCTTGAGGAAACACGTTAAGAGAAGATATACAAATTCTCCAATAGTCACATAAGCCAGTCTGTGACTGAAAGTATCAATCATTCCGTTTTCTTGCAGGAAAAAAAATGCACATAATTTGCAGGAATGACAAGCTACAGGAGGATTCATCCAGTAACCCAACAGGAGTTAGAGGCAATAGAGATACTGGAATTCCACTCGACTGAAATGGTAGGGAAAGGAGACACAGGAAGCCCTGCACAAACAGTTAGTTTGTGCAGAACAAGTGACAATGTGCAGAGATTATAAAAATATTTCAGTTTCCTGATGTACATACTCTGAAAAGTTTTCACGAGAGCAGAATGATAGGAAACAGTGGATAGCAGGAAACACATAGTATTTCTCTGTCTTTTTCTCTCCAAAGGAGCTGGAAAGAAGAGAAGTAGAGAAAGAAAAACTGATTTAATGGTATGACCCTCAGCAGCATGGATAGCCAACAGGAATTCACCTACACTATCATTCACCCTCTCATTCTCACTCACCAGCCCATACAGTGTAACTCGGGGAGTATAGATAATTTGGATCAGGAGTGGACATTGGGTACTGCACAACACATAAGGAAGCCAGAGGAAGCAGCAGTGGAAATGGAGAAGGATGGTTCTGGGTGTAGACTAAGGAGGTAGCAGCTCTTGCTTGATAAACATTTGGACAAGGGTCCTGCCATCAAAAAATGGTATGCCAGTAGGAGCATCAAACTCAAGGCACTAAAAAGCCTCTCTAAAAATGTACAGCAGATTTCAGAGCTGGTGGAAGAGTTTGACGCTTTCCTTTGCAGCAAGATCAGAGTGGGATCCTCAACACTGCAAAGCAGCCTGGAATGGGTGGTAGCTGTAGGAACCTCTGCTTATGTCCAAAAGAACACAGAGGCCTGGAGGGAGGTCATCACTTCCAGTGTGCAAACTTTGACTTGTAACATTCAGGCCTTGGGTCATGGAGTGGAGTGAGTAGAAAGCAATATCTACTCGATTCTGATCTCCAGACCATTATTTCAGAGGGTTTGCAGGATATTTGGTATTTGCTTTCCCAGAGATAATAGGATATTAGTAAGATCTGTTTTCCCAAAATCGTTAGCACCCAATATCTTGATCCCTTGTCTGGTAGCGGAGCAGGAAATGGCTCCAAAGGTTATGCCTTCTGTTATATATGTGGACTTGTATTTACTCTGTACAGCCACCAGAGGGCTCATTCTCTGGAGTCCCAAGGGATCCCATAATCCCTTGGGAGCACAGGTATTTAAGAAGGCTTCGCAGCTTGGAGAGGCACTCCGGATACCTGCAATAAAAGACTAAGGTCATACTTTATTTGAGCTCACAGTGTTCAGTCTGACTTTTTCTCCATACACAACAACTGGCGACGAGATACAGATAGCGAACCCAAAGATGAAGAGAACAGTGGGCACCCTGGAGAAATGTTCGGAGGGAGAAGATTGGGAAACTTTTGTGGAGTGACTCGACCAATACTTCGTGGCCAACGAGCTAGATGGGGAAGAGAGCGCTGCCAAACATAGAGCGATCCTCCTCACCGTCTGTGGGGCACCAACGTATGGCCTCATGAAGAATCTGCTCACTCCAGCGAAACCCACGGAGAAATCGTACGACGGTTTGTGCACACTGGTCTGAGAGCATTTGAACCAGAAGGAAAGCGTTCTGATGGCGAGGTACCGGTTCTACGCCGACAAAAGATCTGAAGGCCAGGAAGTGGCGAGTTATGTCGCCGAGCTGAGACACCTTGCAGGACGTTGTGAATTTGAAGGACATTTGGAGCACATGCTCAGAGACTTTTTCGTTACTTGGCATTGGCCACAAAACCATACTTCACAAACTTTTGACTGTAGCGACCCCAACCTTGAATAAGACCATAGCGATAGCTCAGGTGTTCATTGCCACCAGTGACAATACGAAGCAAATCTCTCAGCACACAATTGCTGCTACAAGTACTGTGAACAAAGTGATGTTGTTTTTGAATCGTAACGTACAGGGCAGGTTACACATACCTGCAGCTATACATCCGCAGATGTCTCAGAGTCCACCGTCAAGGGTGATGAATGCAAGGCCATTAACACCTGGTTGGCACTGCGGAGGTGATCATCGTTTCCATTCATGCCAATTCAAAGGAGACGTTTGTAAGGGTTGTGGAACAATGGGACACCTCCAACGAGTGTGCAGGCGAGCTGCTGAGCCTGTTAAACTTGCAAACCACCATGTTGCAGAGGAGGATCACGGCGAAACAGAGCCTCAGATAGAGGAGGCAGAGGTACATGGGGTACACACATTCACCACAAATTGTCCCCTGATAATGCTGAATGTTGAACGAAATGGACTCCCGGTGTCAATGGAGCTGGACACGGGCGCAAGCCAGTCCATCATGGGCAAAAAGACTTTCGAAAGGTTGTGGTGCAACAAGGCCTCAAAGCCAGCCTTAACTCCAATTCGCACGAAACTAAGAACTTACACAAAATAACTGATTCCTGTAAACGGCAGTGCTACTGTAAAGGTCTTCTCCGATGGAGCGGTGCACAAGCTACCACTCTGGGTGGTACCGGGTAATGGTCCCACGCTGGGCAGGAACTGGCTGGGAAAGATACGCTGGAACTGGGACGACATCTGAGCGCTATCGCCCGCTGATGACACTTCGTGTGCCCAGGTCTTAAACAAATTTCCTTCGCTGTTCGAACCAGGCATCAGGAAATTCCAAGGAGCAAAAGTGCAGATCCATCTAATTCCGGTGGCGCGACTCATCCATCACAAGGCGAGAGCAGTACCATACATGATGAGAGACCGGCTACAGAGAGGGCATCATCTCACCGATCGAGTTCAGCGAGTGGGTCAGTCCTATTGTCACAGTTCTCAAGGGAGGCGGCACCATCAGAATCTGTGGCGATTACAAAGTAACTATCAATTGTTCCTCCCTGCAGGACCAATACCCACTACCAAAAGCCGACGACCTCTTTGCAATGCTGGCGGGAGGAAAGACGTTCACGAAGCTGGATCTGACGTCAGCCTACATGACGCAGGAACTGGAGGCATCAACACACACAAAGGTCTTTTTGTTTATAACAGATGCCTGTTTGGAATCCGATCAGTGCCAGAGAAACATGGAAAGTTTACTGAAGTCGGTCCCGCACACTGTGGTCTTCCAGGATGACATCTTAGTCACAGGTCGGAACACAGTCGAGCACCTGCAGAACTTGGAGGAGGTTCTTAGTTGACTCAACCGCGTGTGGTTCAGGTTAAAATGCTCGAAGTGCATTTTCCTGGCACCTGAAGTGGAGTTCCTGGGAAGGAGGGTTGCAGCAGACGGCATCAGGCCCACCAACGTGAAGACGGAGGCAATCGAGAATGCACCGAGGCCACAGAATATGACGGAGCTGCGGTCGTTTCTGGGACTCTTGAACTACTTTGGTAACTTCTTACCGGGTCTCAGCACCCTGCTAGAACCACTACATGTCTTACTATGATAAGGGGGCGAATGGGTTTGGGGTAAAAGCCAAGAAAATGCCTTTGTAAAAGCGAGAAAATTGTTATGCTCAACCAAATTGCTTATGTTGTATGATCCATGTAAGCGTTTGGTACTAGCATGTGATGCGTCATCATATGGCGTCGGGTGTGTATAGCAACAAGCTAATGATTTCAGGAAACTGCAGTCGGTTGCCTATGCATCCAGGAGTCTGTCTAAGGCTGAGAGAGCCTACAGCATAATTGAAAAAGAAGCGTTAGCGTGTGTCTATGGTATAAAGAAAATGCATCAACACCTGTTTGGCTAAAATTCGAATTGGAAACTGACCATAAGACACTTATATCCCTGTTTTCCGAGAGTACAGGGATAAATACCAACGCGTCGGCCCGCATCCAGAGATGAGCGCTCACGTTGTCCGCATACAACTATGCCATCCGCGACAGGCCAGGCACAGAAAACTGCACCGGTGCTCTCAGTAGGCTGCCATTACCCACCACGGGGGTGGAAACGGCGCAGCCCGCAGATCTAGCCATGGTTATGGAAGCATTTGAGAGTGAGCAATCACCCGTCACTGCCCGGAAGATCAAAACCTGGACAAGCCAGGACCTCTTATTATCTCTAGTCAAAAGCTGTGTGCTTCATGGAAGCTGGTCCAGTGTCCCAGTGGAAATGCAGGAAGAGATGAAGCCGTTCCAGCAGCGCAAAGATGAAATGTCTATAAAGGCAGACTGTTTTCTGTGGGGCAATCGAGTACTGGTCCCCAAGAAGGGCAGAGACACCTTCATCACTGACCTCCACAGTACCCACCCAGGCATCGTAATGATGAAAGCGATAGCCAGATCCCACGTGTGGTGGCCCGGTATCAATGCGGACTTAAAGTCCTGCGTTCACAGATGTAATACATGCTCGCAGTTAAGCAATGTACCCAGGGAGGCACCGCTAAGTTTCTGGTCTTGGCCCTCCAAACCGTGGTCTAGGGTACACGTCGACTTTGCAGGCCCGTTCTTGGGTAAAATGTTCCTTGTGGTTGTAGACACGTACTCCAAGTGGATTGAATGTGAGATAATGTCAGCTAGCACGTCCACTGCCACCACTGAAAGCCTGCGGGCCATGTTTGCCACACACGACTTACCCAATGTCCTGGTGAGCGACAACGGGCCATATTTTACCAGTGCTGAGTACAAAGAATTCATGATCCGTGACGGGATCAAACATGTCACATCTGCCCCGTTTAAACCAGCGTTCAATGGTCAGGCAGAGAGAGCAGTGCAAACCATCAAGCAAGGCTTGAAGAGGGTAACTGAAGGCTCACTGCAGACTCGCCTATCCAGAGTCCTGCTTAGCTACCGCACGAGACCACACTCACTCACTGGGATCCCACCTGCTGAACTGCTCATGAAAAGAGCACTTAAGACAAGGCTCTCGTTAGTTCACCCTGATCTACTTGAACAGGTAGAGAGCAGGCGGCTTCAACAAAGTGCATACCATGATAGCGCAAATGTGTCATGCGAGATTGAAGTCAATGATCCTGCATTTGTATTAAATTATGGACAAGGTCCCAAGTGGCTTTCTGGCACTGTCGTGGCCAAAGAGGGAAGCACGGTGTTTCGGGTCAAATTTTCAAATGGACTCATTCACTGGAAACACTTGGACCAAATCAAACTCAGATTCACAGACTACCCTGAGCAACCCACCTTGGACCCTACCTTTTTTGATCCCCCAACACACACATCAGTGGAACCAACACCACAGTTGACCACGAAGCAGAACCCATCATCCACAGCAGCCCTGCAGGGCCCAACAAATGATTCAACAACACCAGCTTTCACACCAAGACGATCAAGAAGGGCCCCAGATTGACTCACATTGTAAATAATTACATTATTGACTTTGGGGGGAATGTTGTTATATATGTGGACTTGTATTTACTCTGTACAGTCACCAGAGGGCTCATTCCCCGGAGTCCCAAGGGATCCCATACTCCCTTGGGAGCACAGGTATTTAAGGAGGCGTCACAAGTTGGAGAGGCACTCTGGAGACTTGCAATAAAAGACTACGGTCACACTTTACTTTGAGCTCACAGTCTTCAGTCTGACTCTTTCTCCATACACAACATCTTCCATCAAGACAGCAGCACCAATCTTGACTCCTTGTGGCAAAGCATTTCATGCTCCACCAAGCCTCTGCATAACAACATTTTTCCTAAACTTTCCCTTCACTCTAATATGATCATTTTAAATTGACATCTCAGACCCCAGGTCCTTAGTTGGCATTTAGAAGTGTTGGAATAAGACTAAGGAAAAACAAAAAATTAAAAGGCTAGGGGCTAGATTTTACACTTTTATGCATATCGCCCAAAAATGGCTGTTATTTCTGGCGTGGGCGATAAAAATGGTTTTTCAGATCGCCGGCTTCTCGCCCATTCGCAAAGCACCTGGTCTCCATTTTTGAAATTGGACATTTCCACGAGCGATATGAAATCTCTGACCTACTTCCATAAAGTGTCGCCGTCCTTAGCAACGACATGTCAATGCTCGATTCCCACGATTCAGGAGGTCAAGGGTCATCATGGCATGCGCAGAAGAGAAGACAGAGAGAGAGGGAGCTGAGAGGGACTGAAGGCATATGTGGCTGTGGTGTGTGCTTGTTTGGCTGTTGTGGGAGGCACGACAGAGATTCACCAGCAGCAAAAAGCCTACTAAGCACCAAGAACATAGTTGGCACCGAGTTTTTGTCCAACAAATAAGATCTAATATGGAAGGGATGGTGGAGGCCCTGGAGCTGGTAGCCAGGAACACTGGTGGCAGAGGGCTCCCAGTGGTCCCGGAGCACGGCATTGCACCCCAAGGTACCGCACCCCCATTGCCAACCACACACAAGAGCCAGGAGCAACATCTTGCTTCTGGCTCGGAGCATGTTCCCACCTCGGGACTGTCCTTTCCCGTATCCGTCCAAGCAGTGGTTCTGCCGTCCTCCCCCCTCAATGAAGCATCGCCTGAGGAGCTCCTTGGCCAGGCGGCTTGAAGTCAGGAGGGGAAGGGGTAGAGGTGGGGAGGGAAAGCGGGGGTGGGGGCGGGGAAGAGTTGTTTTTTACAGAAATACTGATGATTTCAGACAAATATTTGGTTTAAATGTTTTTTGATCAACAAAACCTTGTTGCGCATTGGCTCAGATAGCTGTTACATGCTGGCGATTGCTTAAACATCAAAGAGTATAATTACACTTAACTTCAATTAACTTAAACTTTAACTGTCACCAAGGTGATGTCCACCATTGATGTATGACCTGCACACCTAGCAGTGTGTCAGCCTTGTAAATACAACCAACATTCTTTCAGGCAAAGCACTCATTGATGAGCTATCATGCCACCACGGGCATTTTCATGCGGTCTACAAGGGAGTGGGGGCACGGCTTCAGTGTCAGCCTGATTGTCTGGGCCAATGTCCGCCTCATCATCTTCCTCTTCCTCTCTGTGGTGAGGTGATCTGTCAGACTCTTCAGGCAATTCTTGTCCCCTCCTGATAGCCAAGTTGTGCAGCATGGAGCACACCACCACGAATTGAGCTACCTGCTCAGGATGGTATTGGAGCTCGCCTCCTGAGTGGTCCAGGCATCTAAAGCACTGGTTAAGCACTCCAATGGTTTTCTCCACGATATTACGAGTTGCTCTGTGGCTCTCGTTGTATCGCCTCTCGGCTTTGGTGTGGGCGTCAGCCAGGTGGCGATGCCATATCCTTTGTCACCAGGTATCCAGCATTGACCTTGTGGCTGATTGTTAAACAAGTCAGATACAGTGCTCTCACACAGGATGTGAGCATCATGGATGCTGCCCGGAAATTGAGCATGCACTGCCATTATAATTTGCTGGTGCTCGACAACGAGTTGGACATTCAGGGAGTGGAATCCCTTGCGGTTCCTGAAAACCTCTGCATCCTGAAAAGGTGCCCACATCGCAATGTGCGTACAGTTTATTGCTCCCTGCACCTTGGGGAAGTTTGCAATTCTGAAGAATCCTCGAGCCCTCTCAGTCTGTGCCTCCCTGGTCATAGGGAAACTGACCAATTCCCTCCTGCATGCATACAGGACTTCTGTGACCTGTCTAATGCAGCAATGTGTGGCATGCTGAGACAGACCGCAAATGTCGCCAGCTGAGACTGAAAAGCACCCAACGCGTTGAATGACAGTGCCGCGATGACTTTGACCTCGACGGACAGTGCAGTACTGATGGTGCTGGTAGGCTGCAGATCTCCCCTTATGAGCTGGCATACCTCAGTGATAACCTCTTTGTGGAAGCACAGTCTCTGAAGGCAGGTGGTGTCGGGCAAGTCGAGGTAAGACTGCTTCTCCCTGTACTTGCATGGGGTGTAACATCTGGTCCTCCTCATCAGTCTGGCACATCTTACATTGGGCACATGATGGCCATCTCGAGACTGCAGTGTGTAATTGTTCATCAAGAGAGGGTGAGAAAGGACAGGACCCATTGCAATAGCTCTCTGTTTTGCACCGATTGATCACAAAGAATGAATGTCCCGACAAAGACACCTATTAAATTCCAATCGTTCACAGTATGGTAAAGATGTTTGTACAGATGTTCACATCACCTCCAAAGACCTCCAGAGTACATCCGAACTCCCCCGAGGTTGAAGCAGAGCAGCCTTTTAAAGGATGCGACATGTGATGTAGAGCATGGCGTCCATAATGCTGTGATTAGTTCCAGTTAGTTCCACTTTTTCTGGGCGGTTTTTTGGGCGAGCGATATTGTGGGCGATATGCGTGCGAGGTGGTGAAAGTGATGCTGGGCGATGTCATGGCCGTTAGTTTCGGAAAATGTGATCTTTACGACAAAAAAAAGTGGGCAGGCGATATTATTGAATCTCGGCATTAATTACGTGTGGAAACTATCGCTGGGCGATACTATGCGTTGATTTCGCCCATTCTGATGATTCCACCCAAAAAATGTGAGCGGGCAGTATTATTTTTTCCTGGTGTTACGTACAGGGGGAAAGTAACGCTCGGCGATCAGTTTCCGAATATGATCGAGTTCAACATAGCACTTGAAAGGGAGAAATGTGAAACGGCTACTAAGGTTCCAGATTTAGGTAAAGCCAACTTCAATGGGATGAGGCAGAGACTGTTTACAGTAAACTGGGCAAATCTGTTAATGGGTAAAATGATGGAAGATTAGTGGGAGATGTTCAAAAAAAGAATTTAATGTGATACTGAACCAGTTTATACCCAAGGGGCAAGAGCTCTACTTGCCAAAAAAAACAGCCATGGACGACTCAAGAGGTAAGGGCAACATAAAACTACTAGAAAAAGCATATAAAAATGCAAAAAATAGTACAGATCCTGGTGAAGAGTAAAGATACAAAGAACAGCAAATAATCACAAAACAGACAGTAAGAGCTACAAAAAGAGAGTATGAAAAGAAACTTGCAAGGGATATCAACATCAAAACAAAGATTTTTTACAATTACATTAGGAGAAAAAGGGTAGTCAGGAGCAATGTTGGCCCCTTAAAAACTGAAAGCGGTGATACTGTCAATGATAATAAGGAACTGGCAGATATGTTGAATAATTACTTTGCTTCAGTATTTACAGTAGAGAAGAAGATCGCATGCCGGAAATCCCAAGGAAACGTAAGTAATATAACAGAAATGAAGAAAATAATGGCACTGAAGAGTGACAAATCCCCAGGACCAGATGGTTTCCATCCCAGGGTTTTTAAGAAAGTAGGTGAGCACATTGCCGATGCCCTAACGATAATCTTCCAACAATCTCTTGAATTAGGAACTGTTCTTTTAGATTGGAAAATTGCATACGTGACTCTGCTATTGAAGAATTGTGAGAGAGGGATATCAGGGAATTATAGACCAGTTAGTCTAACTTCAGTGTAGGGAAATTGCTAGAGTCTATAATGAAGGATAGGGTGATGAAGACCTCAAAAATGTTCAGCTGATCAGAGAGAGCCAGCATGGATTTGTGAAAGGTAGATCATGCCTGACAAACCTGATTGCATTTTTTGAAGAGGTGACTAAAGTAGTGGCCTGGGAAATGTCTCTACATGTTATTTACATGGACTTCCAGAAGGCATTTGATAAAGTCCCTCATAAGAGACTGTTAAGGTAGAAGCCCATGGAATTGAAGGCAAATTATTGACCTGGTTAGGAAATTGGCTGAGCGGCAGGAGACAGAGAGTAGGGATAATGGGCAGGTAATCTAATTGGCAAGATATGACTCATGGTGTCCCTCAGGGATCTGTGTTGAGGCCTCAAATAGTCACAGTATTTATTAACGACTTAGATGATGGCATCCAAATTTGCAGACGACACAACGCTAGGCAGAATTGTAGGCAGTGACGATGAAAGCATAAAATTAGAAAATCAGGAGACTCCTGCACTACCTGCCTGGTCCCCCTGGTCTGTCTAATGGTCACTCATTCCCTCTCTGCCTGCACACTCTGACGCTGCGGCATGACCACCTCTTGAAATGTGCTATCCACAAAGCTCTCAGCTTCACAGATGCACTGCAGTGACACCCGCTGCTGCTCAAGCTCCGAAACCCTAAACTCGAGCTCCTCCAGCCTACGACACTTCCTGCACATGTGGTTGTCCAGGACACGGGAAGCATCCTGGAGTATCCACATGGCACAAGTCGTGCATTCCACGGGACTGAGATGCCCTGCCATGCCTCTATTTAATACACTATTAACTAACTTAGCAAAAATAAACTCCAAGACAAAAAATAACAATCACCAGCTATTCACCAACTTTTTTTTCTTTTCAGCTCCTTCCCTTGTGCTGACGTCACTTACCTCACTCCCTGATGCTCATGCTCCCTCTGGGTTCCGGGTCTATCTTTATCTCTGGCCACTCCTCTTGCTCACTCTTCCTTCCCCCACTCTCTCCAAATTCACAACTTTTGCACTCTGTTTAGAAACACTCCGTTTAGGATCACTCTGTGCAGACCACTCTCATAATTAATGATAATGAAGTGTTCTGAAGGATTGCGCCTTTAAATTATGTGGAGCATCCTGACTACTATAATGTTGTACAGCTGTACTATGAGCACTAAAATTCTCTCTGATGAGTTTATATCATTGCTGTCTCCCAGCAGCTGTCTCTGACCTTGTTGTGCCATCCTTATGTCGGAGTTTCTCTCTCTCAGGTGGTTCAGCTTCTGAGTTAATCCCCTCATCAGGAATCCCAATTTCCAAGCCTTTCTGAAGAGAGAAACTGTGAAGGGCACAGCTGTCAACAAAATTCATGAAGGCAACATTGGGAGCCCACTGGAGGAATTCCCTGATTTTAATTAGGCACCTTAATCTTCTGTACAGTATACCCTTCCCAAGGTCAACATTGGGTAGATGCTGCCAAAATACACCTGTAGGTGACAGCAGCGTGAAAATGATCCTGTCCTTGGGATCTGTGATGGAGTCTCCTGCCCAGGGCTAGGGCAAGCAGGAGTTCTGCTCCATCACTCTTCTATAGCACAGCTGCTCCAGTGGGATTTCAGTACAGAGTCTCTTATCAAACAGCACAAGGCAACACAGCAATTCATCTTTAAGTCATAGCATCAGCTTTCCTCAGCACCAGTTCTAAGTTACCAGTTTTATAGTGAAATAGATTAGGGGTCGTATCTTAGGTTTGAAATAACCAAAAATTTAGGCCTTGTGATCTCACCTTGGCCTAAATCCATCATTTGAATGGCTGCACCTTAGCTAGAGTCGTCACACCTTACATTTTCTTTCACTTCCAGTGGAATTGAGGGCAGTATGAGAGGTGTAAAAACATCAGATCTATCCTTCCTCCCCTAATTCTGATAAATCCTCTAGGTTTATGCCCAACCAATTTTGGGTCTGATGTCTTTAGTCTTCCCAATGTTGAGCTCGAGAAAGTTGTGACTCATTCAAATCTTGATGTTGGACAAGCATTCTGACAGGATTGAGGCAGTTGAAGGGAAGAGTTGAGACAAGAGGTGGATATGTAGAGCTAGGAACCATGAGTGTACAGTGTACACCTACCAGCAATCTGTACTAATCACAAGGACACCTCCCATTCCTAGCCTCATCTTGCCTCCTTGGAGGAAATGGAGCTGGCCATTCTATTGGCCAGTGGCGAGGCAGAAAGGATATAAGATGCTCATATGTTATTCTTGTTCTCACATGCACCTCCTGCTTTCCCATCCTACCCTTACCACAACTCCACCCTTGTGCCTTCCTCATTTCACATACCCAAGGAATGCAGCCAGCCCAGCCAGTGGAAGAAGAAAAAGAACAAGGACAAGAAGGAGGAGAAGAAGAAGAAAGAAGAAGAAACACCGTCACTTGATTTGACAATCCCAGCACCAGATCCTTCAGGTCGATCAGCAAGGCCACTTGCAGCTTCCCCCACTGAAAGTCAGCAGTCTTCCATCAGCCATGCTAGACTAGGCCTATATTCTCGAGAGTTTAGAACAATGAGAAGTGATTTCATTGAAACACACAAAATTCTTACAGAGCTTGACAGGGTAATGCAGGGAGGATGTTTCCTCTGGCTAGGGAGTCTAGAACCAGGGGTCACAGTCTCAGAATAAGGACTGAGATGAAGAGAAATTTCTTCACTCAGAGAGTGATGAATCTTTGGAATTCTCTACCCCAGAGGGCTGTGGAGGCTCCATCTTTGAGTACATTCAAGACGGAGATCGATAGATTTTTTGATATTAAGGGAATCAAGGGCTATGGAGATAGTGCAGATCTTATTGAATGGCAGAGCAAGCTCAAGGGGCCAAATGGCCTACTCCTGCTCCTAATTCTTATGTTTTTATGCTGCAGCCACTGGCGTAGCACTGTGTGACATCACCAGGATAGGCAAAGGCACACCCAAGACAATTACTAAAAGAATGCATAAGGGTGATGAGTTGCTTTCTTGATGTCATATTGGATGAATAGTTGGATAGGAAAGTTTGCTTTGTGATGACTTTTATTTCAGCATTGTGGCCAAGAGGACGCTGTGATGGTCAGTAACAGAGGGAAGGGACAGTGGGGGACAAATGTTGAAAGGCGAATTGGGGTTGTGTTTACTGGGACCACAGGTGAATTATTCCATTCCAGATATCCCGGCCACAAAGGGGCTGCTGTCTGGGTTGCATCCTTCCTTCTGCTTCTTCCTTTTTTGCATCTTCCTCTTCCCTCTGAGAGTGGATGCTTAAATCTGAAATGACAGCATAAAATGCTGGAAATACTTAGCAGGTCAGGCAGCATCTCAACCTGAGACGTGAACTGTTTCTCTATCTACAGATGTTGCCTGACCTCTTGAGTATTTGCAGCATTTTCTGTCTTCTCAGGGGACTTTCTTTACCATCCGAGGGCTTGTAAGCATTCAGCAGCACTCCCTACTCACTTAAAAAACATTTAAAGTGTATTGCACCAAGCCACTACTTCAATAAAATCAAAAAAATTCAGTCCAGAAGCTTAAATGCCAACTTATCTGAAAGATGTGTGTGTCCCTTTAAGAGGTGCTGACAGCGCCTCTGTCTGTCGGTCTGTGTTTTCATGGCAAGCTTAGGACTCAGCGCTGAACACAGCACTAAGGTCCAAGTTCGCCGAGGTGACATTAAATCGACGTTGCACACTGACTGACGTCATCTTTCCATGGCCATTGCTTTTATCAGCACCTTGCCGGGCCTGGAAAAATGGTGGACGTCGCAGGACCCGCCACCAGCTGGCGAAAGAGCAGCAGCCACCCTCTTTTCACTACTTTTTCATGGTAAGGGCTGGCGTCTGTGTCTGTGCATGATGTTACTGAAGAGAAGCATGTACATGGGAAAGAGAGAGCAGATGATAGATCCTTAGAGGTGGTGTGGTATCATTTGCTTAGCAGCACAGGGGATTATCATCAAATACCAATGATGAATAAAAAATATTAAAAGATAATACTGAATGATTCAGCAGAGCTTGTGCTGGAACAGGGAACAGAAAGTTAACTTAAACACGTGCCAAGTACGGAAGTCTGCAAATTAACTCAAGGGCGTATGGGCAACATTTTCTGAGATCTGAGATCCCATGCCACTATTGCCATTAGTGATGCCTCAACCTCAGCTGACAGCTGAATGCAAAAAGTCAGGGTGTGCTGCCATACTTCTTTCAATCATTAATTTCAATGGATGGAAGTTAGTGGCAGTGCAGGTACGCTTTACCAAACTGCTCATCGGTGTGCACGAGGCTCCACCAGTGACGCAGGACATTGGAAAATGTTACCCTCTATTTTCCTAATGGTGTAAAGTGTCACGTAAAAGGAGACATGAGTAAGCTGGTGAGGAATGTAGATCATTTTTTGTAAAATTGGTGCAATATGTGTTTTTTAAAGCTTTATATGTGCTTTCCTTCTCTGGGTAAAATGCTGACAGGCAAATAACAGAAACAGTAAGAAAAAAGCTTGCTGAAGGTTTGGTTCACTGTTTAATGCCTGGAATGTTGAAGTCATTGGAGAGTAACAATTTGAGCTTTCCCCGGGATAGATTAGCAAAAGGTGATATTTTTCAAGGAGTCCTAGTGTTAGTTTTTGAGCAGAAGTGCTAAGGTTACAAATCTCAGTGGAATACTATTAAAAGCAGTCCGACTACTGTTTTCAGTGCTGTGTAGTTAAAGATTTGCTGTCTTTTCCAACTCAACTCTCACTCTCAGTAATGGGCCCTGGGGTCAGTCATAGACCTCACTGTCAAACCCAAATATGGATCCTGCTCCTGCTGTCACAGCCAATCATGCTGCTGTGAATATGGATTTTAGTATTTTCTGGTTAGATCATTTTTGGTGAGCATTTGCCTTACATACAATTGGAAAAAATGTACAAGCTTTGTAATGTGCGAAATATATCTACACTGTATAAATGAAGACAATGAGATTTGAATGTATGGGTTAATTTGAGGAATCTAATACTCAGCATAAGCCTGAATCAAAGGATCTTAAGACTCTGAGTCGGTGATGCAATCAGAAACCTTCCTTTCTTGGGTATACTTGGGTCATGACAATTTTGGGTGCAGTCTTTTTGGTTGTTTAACCAGCCAGACAGAGGTTTCGGTAGAGATCATATAAGCATGTTTAGTTCTTTTTGCAAAAGAGCTACAGAAAATTATTTTTTACAATATTCTGGCAGTTTTTATGGTAATTTTCCTGGTGTCATCCACCAATTACCAGTTTTATTGAATTCATTTTATCAACTTGCCATGGTGGGATTTGAATTCATAACCTCTGGGTTACTAGTCCAGTTTCATTATCTCTCGGCTACTGTGCTCCGATTTCTATGGTTATCTTTGTGATTTGATCTCCTTTTCTTCCTGTTTCAGCAATCTTTACACTTGTATTCCTCGATAGCGCTGCACCATATAACATGCTTTCACACTATGCTCAGAGATGTGAGCAGTTCATGATAGTGATGATACACTTTACAAGTTTTATTTTTACCTGTTAAACACTGAACCTCTGTTAACCTTATAATTACAACACTTAGGGGGCGAAATTGACCTGCAGCCCAATTGGGGGCCTGCCCCGGCCGCTGAATTGGGCTTACTGCCCCTCAAAGGAAGTGAATCGCAATCTCGCATGCTCCACTTCCTTTCGGGGCGAGACCAGCAGCGCTAACGGGGTGAGTAGCTTAGTGCTGATGCAGTTCAAAGCCCCTCCCCTTCGCTTAAAGGGGAGAGCCGCTGCGCACTCTGCAAGGCCTCTGATGGCCTCCACTACACCACCAGGGCAGCGTGCGACCGGGCCTACAGCCTGGCACCCAAAAAGGACTGCCGGACTACACGATGGCGGCCCGGACCACGCTAAGGGGGAACCAGTTGAGCCGACCTGAGTCGGCAAAATGAGGAGGCAAGGGGTCGACACGCAGCGCTGAGGGGTCACTGCTCACGGCGATGATGTCATTGCCGGTTGCATGGTGGCCTGGGGCACTACCGTGGCAGTGCCTCCGCAAATTCCTGGGCAATTTCCCGGGAGCCAGTAGCACCCCACCCCCAAAAAGTGTCTTGCTTCCCGGAGCCACTAACGGGCCTCTGAAAAAGGGGAGATTTCGCTCCCTTAAATACTACTTCTGCTTCTGAAGGAGTTCTGAAGGCTCCTTTCTGCTGTCTGATTGCTGCTTGATTCCTTTTCTGTCAACTCTGAGTGAGCAAAGGGATAAAGATGTCTCATCATATCCTGAACACCCCCTTCCAAGCTCAAACCTCCCTCACCTCTTTTTCCAGTACATTGATGATTGTATTGATGCCGTTTCCTGCTCTCATTCCAAATTGGAAAATGCAATCAACTTTGCTTCCAATTTCCACCTAGCCCTTGCTTTCACATGGTCCATCTCTAGCTCTTCCCTTCCCTCCTTCGACTTCTCTGTCTCAATTTCTGGGGATAGGCTATCGACAAACATTCACTATAAGCCCACTGGCTCGCTACCTTGACGACACTTTCTCCTACCCCACTTCCTGTAAGGACTCTAATCCATTCTCCCAGTTTCTCCAACTCGGTCGCATCTGTTCCAACGATGCCACATTCCACACCAGTGCTTCCAGTATGTCTTCCTTTTTCCTCAACCGAGGATTCCTCTCCACCATGGTTGACTGTGTCTGTTCCATTTCCCGCACTTCTGCTCTCACCCACAACAATAGGGTTCTCCTTGTCCTCACCTTCCATCCTCCACATTCAACGGATCATCCTCTGACATTTCCGCCACCTCCTGCATGATCCCACCACTGAACACATCTTCCCCTGCCCAAGGGACTGTTCCCTCCACGGCACCCTAGTTCACTCCTCTATCACCCCGGTTCACTCCTCTATCACCCCCAATACCTCCTCCCCTTCCAATGGCAACTTCCCGTGCAAGCACAGGAGATGCAACACCTAATCTTTTACCTGCTCCCTTCCCACCGGGCAGGGCTCCAAGCACTCTTTCCAGGTGAAACAGCGATTTACTTGTACTTCTTTCAATATAGTACTGTATTTGCTGCTCACGATGCCGTCTGCTCTATATTGGGTCGACCAAACAGATTGGGTGACCGCTTTGTGGAACATCTCCATTCAGTCTGCAAGCGTGAACCTGAGCTGCTGGTTGCCTGTCATTTTAATTCTCTGGACCACTCCCACTCTCGGTCCTTGGCCTCCTACACTGTTCCAATGAAGCTCAACATAAGCTCGGCACCTTATCTTTTTATTAGGGACTTTAGAGCCTTCCGGACTCAACATTGAGTTAAAGAATTTCATATCAGAACCTCTCCTTATTTTTTCAAATGGCAGCTGTTGCTGGTGATTCTGATATTTCCATTTACACCTCCTCCAGACCCATCTTTTGTTTCTTGACTTATCCCATTACCATCTCCATTCGTCTTGCATCATCCTCTCTTGTCATTTAATCTTTCCTACCTTCCACCCTATCACAAACCTTCCCTTGGGTTCTTTCCGCTGCTTACCCCTTTCCTTGCCTCTGTAATTGTTTAAACCTGTCATATCTCTCACCGCTTCCAGTTCTGACGAAAGGCCATCGATCTGAAACGTTAACTGTGTTTCTCTCTCCATAGTTGCTGCCTGACCTGCTGAGCATTTCCAGCATTTTCTAATTTTATTTCAGATTTCCAGCATGAGCAGTAATTTGCTTTTGACTTGGTAACAGTGTCAGCTTGGCCCAGTGTTCGCACTCTCACCTCGGAATCAGAAGGGCATGGGTTTAAAACCCACTCCAGGGATTTAAAAGCACGTAATCTAGGTTGAGACTTCAATATAATAACAAGGGAGTGCTGTATGAGTAGAGTGCTGCATTTCAGATGAGATTTTAAATCCAGATCCGCTCTGCCTGTTCCAGTGGGTGTAAAAAATCCCATGACACTATTTGAAGAAGAACAGAACTTTCCCAGCATAAAGTGTTTATAGTTCCATTTTTACATTGCTGTAGTTATTTTCAAGTCATGGAAATATTCCATAATCTCCTTTAGGATTTTGAGCCATCATTAATATGTCCAGGAAGCCTGGCAATGAGCTTGATTAATGGACAATCCATTTGACTCATAAAGGTCAACCTGCCTTTCATGGAGCCCATCAATGAAGTCAGCATAAGGTCAAAAAGTGGGTTTGTGAACAATTCATATAACTAATGCTTGAGCTTTCGAATTTCCTCCCTGCACAGCTCTATTTATAGACCGTTCATAAGAAATGGTGACTGAGCTGTTCATTAGCTAACTGAGAAGTGTAAAACTACTCAACAATGCAGACACATCCTGATTGATCTATTTCAGCCAGGCGAGATTAGCAAATTCATGAGGTGCATATCTGATAGAAATCCAGAGGCACATACCAGCTTTAATTGACAGGAGATATTCATGATCAGAAATGAAAGACTACCTATTCGATTCAATAGTAACTTTCAAAAGGGAATTGGATAAATACTTGATGGGAAAAATTTTACAGGGCTATGGGGAAAGAGCAGGGAAGTGGAACTAATTGGAGAACTCTACAATGGGCCGAATGCCCTCCTTCTGTGCTGGATCATTCTATGATTTTATGGTATGATCCTATATCTATTTTTACATATAGGTTTTAGAAATAAAAAATGCTGCTATGTTTCTGTTAAAAGTTTGCTTTGGTATGTTATTTTTTTTGTTCTGCCTTTTTATTTAGACTACTCAAGAAAAGTCACTGTGGTATTATCTATTCAAGGCAGAGTTTGAAATTCTTGTAACATTGTGTCCAGCACATGGAATTCAAATGTACTGATCTTCCACCTTCAGTCCATGAACAGTGCATATGCTGCTTCCCAACTCATCTGAGAAGCAGAATTCACCAAAATCAATGGTGGCGAGCCTTGCAGAATATTATGTTGCTGGGTCAATCATCCATCTTGAATTTGATTTTCCCCTAACGAGAAGATACTAAACTTTGTAATGCAAGGAAATGGTCAGTCAGCAAGGATAGAGTTCCAAGAGAATTCTGAAAATAAGATATCAGAGATCTCTTGTAATTGATAAGTAAACGCAATTTCTAAAACATGGAGAAAACTTGTTGGATAATAGCTCAAGCGGCTTACTGGCAGATCTTGCAGCCACAGATGAGCTATAATAACAGACATTTCAGAAATACTTGGTAAAACCAAAGTCAAGCTTGTATTGATCATTTCTACCTTCAACAAGAAACCTTGGAACTTTTCATATTGCAGGTGAAACACCACACAAAATAAACTTCAGTGAGGATGATCAAGGCCAATTAGTTTCCTGGCCACATTGCTTGAATAATTTGAGCTAGTGAAAGGGGAAAAAAAGAAGAAAATTATAATATGGGTGGTATGAGTGTGTTAGGAAGTAGGAATGTTTTAGAACAGCATTGCTTTAAAAGAGACAATCGTATAAGGACTTCAAATGCAAGCAAACTGCACGAAGGAATGGTATCTGATGTTCAGTTGAAAGATCTGAAAGATCAGCTTAGAGTATAATTCATACCCAGACTAGTTGAGGACATTGTATTTGGTTGGATTTAAGAGTTCTTGTCCTACTATAAAACAGACTGTGTTATATCATAAAACCATATGAAATATACGTTTTGTGTGCGTTTTTTTTTTCAAATTTATGATACAAGTAAATTAGGGTTGCCAACTCTGGTTGGATGTTAGCTTGGAGGTTTCATCACATGGCCTCCCACCTCTAATGCTCTCGCCCACCATTGGGCAGCGAGTAAGTCCCTCCTCACAGGACACCACCATCCCACGTTAATTGGAAAATGATTGATTCTTCATTACCCGATTGGAGGATTCTTGACTGTCAAACAGCCTGTTTTCCATCTCCAATATTTTTATGGCGAGTCAATGTTCAAAGAAAATGAAAAAAGATTTTTTTTTAAATTCTCTTGTTTTTCTCCCAAGGTTGCTCACAGCGAAGGAATGGTATCTGATGTTCAGCTCAAAGATCTGAAAGATCAGAGAGTATAATTCATACCCAGACGAGTTGAGATTAATCTTTCATTCCCGGAGACTCCCGGAAAATCCTAGAGGGTTGGCAACCCTGAAGTAGATTAGGACATAAATATATAAGAAAATAAATGAGCTCCACCGTGTCCCCAAACTGCAGTATCGCCAGAGGCTTCAGTCTTTTTAATAATGCTCTTCAAGTCAGTTCTATCAGTAGGACTAATGCATGAAAATAGAAACAGCATGATCAAGATTTGTTTTTGGTTTCTTTGGTAAACCACAGCATGTAAAAAAGTAACAAAAGTTTTTCAGTATTTCATTCACAAAAACCCAAACGTTCACATTATACTCTATACAAGTTAAAATATAAATACAGTATTGTTCTATGTGCATTGTAAAGAAAAAAATCATAGAGTGATTTTTGTTGCTGTTTATAAAAAGAAAGAGAAGACAGAAATGGGTGAAGCAACCAGCATATTTTCTTTTTAGAAATGAATTTACTGCAATGAAAAATGTGCTGCTGACCAGACCAGGTTTAATTTTCGGACATTGTTTTTGCTCTTATCACACGTTAACCCTTGGATTTACAGATTATTTCATTGACTTTTATCCCCCACAAATCTCTTCATAATTGAATTTAAATCAATGATATTTGGCTCCTCTCATTATAATTTGTAAATGGTTTCTATGCAATCTTACCACCTATATCCACAGACTTGAATGAAAACTAGATCTTGAGAATATAAAATATATTGCCTTGAAATTTAAGTCAAATTGAAGTACTTGGATCTTTTCCCACAGTGCAAATTGTAACCGCCTGTGTGCTTTATACAGATGCCCAAGGGTTAACAGCAGAAATGTTACAAAAATATATAGTTCAATTCTTCTCTATCCCGTTCTTTTAAAGCAAATGAATAAAATCCCAAGAATTAAACTAAATGGCCATACGTCATCAACATATGCTATACAGCTGCCACATTCAGACATAAACATTTATTTAAAAAAATGCACTAAGATGGTTATATATACAAAAATTAATTTATTTTTTGTTTTTATTTTTTTTTACAAAAAAAAGTAGGGTTATATTCACCCTTAGAAAAAGGCAGCTCCATATTGTAGTGTGGTTAGTGAGGGCTGCAAAAGCTGTCATATCTGAAAAAGTTAATATATTAGCACTTTGACCTCAGAAAGAACCAATTGGCTTTTGGAAAGGCCATGTAGCGTCCTTTTTGCACTTGCTATTCTGATTGCTTGTATCCAGGTGAGTTAAAGAGCAGCTTCACAATGCAGTCTCTGGGCTTGATCCCACCTTGCATCCTTAGAATTACAATACACAGGAGTCTTGTAGCTGTAGAAGTGAAAGATTGATTGAGGAAGAGAGTTGTTGAATGTTTTGGAATCAGACAATTAACCATCCAGGCTCTTCAAAAATAGTTTTCACTCACATTAATGCACCATAACCTTTTCCATTCTTTGCTCACCTACAACTGCTTACTATAGAGATCAGAATAGTGCATCTGGAGCAGCAATCAAAATGGTGCTCGAGCAACACCTTCACTTCCCTCCATACAGGTACTTACAACAATGTAAAATGTGGCAAGTTAAAATATCCACTGGGGCACTGAAAGCACAACTGATCAGTTTACCATATCGCTGAAATGAATGCAATAAATAGTGAAATGTATTTTTTAATTTTAACAATATAGTTCAAAATTAGCTTGGCATTGTGAAAAAGTATGACCAATGGCGATTTGCAGAAATTGCTGAAAGGTATATAACTACTTGCATATGCTGTAAAAAATGGAAAACTCTAATGACATCAAAAGATGGAGAAAAGGTGCAAAAATGCTCTAGTAGACTTTAAAAGGTTAAAATAATCCTGCAAACAGACGTGCAGTTTATGCACATATAAATAAACAGTTTGCCCAATATTTGCAAGACAATATTACTGAATGGCATGAGAATTGTCTAACTGTAAAATGTCTGCTGCAGTACTTGAACCATGGAATGAACACGGCGGCAGTTTATTTTTAGTTGAACTTATTCAAATCATTTTGAAAAGAATGTTTTGCAATCCTTTTAGTTATCACATTTGAAGACACTGCTGTTTGACCTCTCCCCACATGTTTTGTTTTTTACACAATATCCCCACCCCAATTTGTAAGTACAGGCACTGTTTGGAACAGATTTGGCTCTAATTGCAAGGAACAGTTTCCCACCATTCAGTGGTGTGGTCAGTGCCCGGAACGCAATCTCCTGATCCAGCGGTGACGGTGCCTGACGTGGTCTTGTGAACTTTTCATTCCTGTTCGATACAATCCATGAATATACCTTGGGAAGTTTCGTTGATATGTGGAAGCTATCAAGCATGAAAGAAAATAGAAAATTAATATACATTACAAAAATAAAATCACATGTAGGCAGAAAGGCCGAAAAGCATTTCCATGCATCTCAACAGCTGGGATTAAAATCCTTAAGAGTCAACTCTGCCCATGCCTTACGAGAGTAAACACACCACCTGTTGCGGTACTGAGCCATACAGGCCAAACGCTACGTGCCTGTACAGTAGTTGGGATGCTCCAATCGGGCTCAGTGCCTCTGAGCAAGGGATAATCAGCCAAATTTCTACGTCCGATCACTATCCAGTGACTCCTGCTAGAAAATGTGCATTGGACTCAGATAGGATTGAGCTTTGCTGTGATGCTACCCATAGTTGCCACTCACTATTTACAAAGAATGCCTACTAGGGGAAGGTACCATAGGGGATTGGTGGCCATGGAACCATATCCCAGCATGAATCAGCACCTTCGGGAGAAGAACATAGGACTGCAGCTTTCCTACTGATAATTTTTAGCTATGCTCTTTTCAAGCCTTATAAAATAGATCTTTCCATTGGAAGAAAAATCTAATTATAAATCAGTCTTAAAAAGAAAGTGGCCATTTGTTGGGCTGGAGATCTGTGGGATGTATTTAACAGTAAAACAGTAATTTCTAAAATTGTTAGTTTTAATAGGTTATTCCTAACAAAATATTTTGTCGCGCATTTTGAACATGTTTTGCTGCATGGCTGAGAATTCAATTTGTCATGTTACATTTTTTCCACAAGGACTATTATTGGTGAAGTGCCTTCTGGCAAGGAGGATAGGCGTGTGACACACTTAGGTTCTTTAGCTTCAAAACTACAGACATACTACATAAATGTCCAGTAATTTGTGGCCTGGAAAAATAATATAAATTTTATTTAGGAGCTAGAATTATTGCAAAAACTTTAAAGCCCCAACAAACTGGTGGCTGTGGCTTCAATGAGGTTAACTTTCCCAGAATAAATTGCAAAGGATGTGTAATGGTTTAGCCCTGGAGGTGACAGAAATGGCATAGTACATGTTGGATTCTGTACATCAAATAGCTTGTGAGCTTTCAAGAGAAGAAAGTGAGAGCAAGTTAATGAAATCTATAATAAAACTAGAAATTTTTTGAAGTCAGAGGGCCTACACCCATAAAGTTAACCCATCATTTCTCTTTATAGATGCTGCCAGATCTGATATGTATTTCCAAAATTTTGGGTTTTATTTCAAATTACTAATATTTTACAGTTTTTTAAATCTCTACTAGTGAAATCTACAACTTCTTAGGCATGCTACAGTGCTATCGTTAAATACTTAATACTATACAGTTTTCTTGTATTTCTTAGTTTTAACTAAGTCACTTTAGTCAAAAGCAAATGATAATAAACTACATATTTAGAGACCTTTATTGTAATATTTCAACTAACTTTTATCAATGCTACAGAGAAAATTTTCAAAAAAATATTTGTTGTTTGAACATTTTAACCTACCACAATACTTTAGTTACACTTATGTAAATAATTAAATACAATAGTATTGTTTAATTATTTTTGTAATTGTCATCTTATGTGTTTAACTGAGGACAGATTATTCATGTCAAAATTTGGAAGCCCTGCAGCGAGAATCATTCAACCGTACAAAACTTCACTGTTAAGTTTCCAAACCAACATTTGCAGTCAGCTACAAATTATACTTCAAGGATTAAAATGAGCACGATGAAAGGAAAATGCAGGTCAATGTAGCTGAGCTCTTCTTTCATCAGCCCTGAGTAATAAGTATGTGGTTTGAAAAATCGACATTCTGTTAGGCCATAGTTTCTTTACTGCCAACTCAGAAAAAACATCTTTTGTGAACTAATTGACAACAACAGAAAGAGATTTAACAATCTCAGGAAACTAGAAGCTTCAGATGTTTGAATATTGCAAATTTTATCTCTCAATGTGGCATAGTATCTCTTTTGCTACAATAATGAATTGCCATTTTAATGGCCCAATCCCAAATCGCAAATATGACATTGGTTACTGTATGAATTGGCCAGTTTTGACCTGGTTGCTCAACGTAGGACCTCTGGGATAAGAAGAGTTTGATGTCCATGGAGAAGGACAATCTAGCTGTATGCTGTGAGAAAACATATCTACTGTCAACTAATCACAAAGCAGAACTAACTACCTCTCCAGTCTGGGACTCTTTAGTCTGGAAACATTCCTGGTCCGGCATCATTCCCGGCGGGGGTGGCGTCCCAAGCTGTGTCCTGGGGCTGGCTGCTCCTCCTCTCCCCATTGCCTCCGGTATTCCCTCCTCGGTCGGATCAGTGCGCTGTGTCCTGAGACTGGCTGCTCCTCCTCTCCCCATTGCTTCCGGTGTTTCTTCCTCGGTCGGGTCGACGCGCTGTGTCCTGGGACTGGCTGCTCCTCCTCTCCCCATTGCTTCCGGTGTTTCTTCCTCGGTCGGGTCGACGCGCTGTGTCCTGGGACTGGCTGCTCCTCCTCTCCCCATTGCTTCCGGTGTTTCTTCCTCGGTCGGGTCGACGCGCTGTGTCCTGGGACTGGCTGCTCCTCCTCTCCCCATTGCTTCCGGTGTTTCTTCCTCGGTCGGGTCGACGCGCTGTGTCCTGGGACTGGCTGCTCCTCCTCTCCCCATTGCCTCCGGTGTTTCTTCCTCGGTCGGGTCGGCGCGCTGTGTCCTGGGGCTGGCTACTCCTCCTCCAGTGTTTCCTCCTAGGTCGGGTCGGTACGGAGAGGGAACGAGGCTCGAGATTGGCAGCTGGAGCGTGGCAGAGGCGTTCAGGAGCCCGAGCGCTGTCATCAGGACCCGGTAAGTCTAGGGTCGGCGTGACATCCCGTGGTCCAGAAAATTCTCTGGTCCGCAGCGGTCAGGTCCCAAGGGTGCCGGACTGGAGAGGTACAACCTGTACTACCATGGACAAGTTACACCCAAGAACACCTCACTGAAGAATAGTGTGACAATGTCATGGCGTTATAACAGAGAAGAATTGATAAAGATAAAGAAAAAATCTGGCATTTGATCTCTATAAAATGCTTACACTGCTCCAGAAAGTCAAGGATAGTCTGATAAATCATCTTTTCTGGAAAAAGCCCACGTGTATGTGCAAATATTTCAAACACCACATAGACAACCCTTTTTGACGTTTCCTTTTCTGCTTCTTTTGCAAAATATTGGCAAAACTTACGTGTTAAGCAGGCAACTTTTGGCTTATCCCAGTATCCATTGGTTCGACACTTAATGATTGGAAAGTGGCGTTGGATAAAGCCATCACTGCAGTGGTACCTGACCAGTGAATTTATTTCATATCGAGGCTTCATCTTTCCAAATGTTCTAGCATTTTTCACAATAGGAGGCTGACCGCAGGCAACTAATCAAAAAAAAGCAGAACATCATTACGTGTTAACATCAATGATGGTGATAATATATGTGAATAATTTTGCTTCTTATTGTGCAAAGTAATGATAGTCTCTCTACATTATAGCCCATTAAAGTTGATTACTGTGGACCGAACGTTGATGTACTAATTTTCAGTGCGAAAGAGCATGGACATACATAGGTACAAGTCATGCTCTGTTCAGTTCCTGACATAGACTGCATCAGATATGGAGGAGCTTAACAGAAATTGTGGCAGCATTGAGGAGATAAAATCAGAGAAAATTGTCAGGAATGACAGTCCTTTCAGCTACAAGGTGTGACGCCAAGTAGATGAAAAGCAGAGACCGATTACAAAGAAAAATGCCTCCTGGAAAGAAAAATATCCTCATATAAAGTAAAAAAGATTTATCTCTATGCACAATTTAAAGGAGTAACTCAACTACAACACTTCAATATATCACAACCTCTGATATTTCACGCATATATATCTTTTCCATAGCTCCCAAAGATTGTTCTGTGGAAAGGATTGGCTTTTTCCTTAAAATAAAAAAATTACGTTTGTACTGTGAAATATATATCGGGGAGAAAATTCCAAGGGCTAGAATTTCCAATGGTTCACCGCCTGGTTTCTCGGCGGTATTCGCTGTTTTGGGCGAGAATTGTGTTGGTGAGAAATTTCTCAGCTGAATTCCGCCGGCGGTTTCAAAGTAGATTGGGAAGCGGACCGGCGGTGTGCACCGTCCACAGATCACCACGGCGTGATAGTTGGCTCAGCGGTGACCCGTAGGTAAGTATTAAAAAAAACGACCACGAGAATCAGCGGAGCTGGGCGGTAGGTGAGTAGCCCTGCAAGAAAAAGGTAAGTCATTGTTTTTTTTAATAATTATTTTAAAATGTTCTTGTAGTGATTTAAGTGAAAAGGGTCCCGAGAACGTTATTATGATTTTTTATTTTACCTTTAAAAAAAATATTTTTTGTGTTTTTCTCCTCCTAGGCCCAACCCACTGCCTCGGTGTAAATTTTGAGTAAATTTAAAATTATTGCCCTTTTTCTTTAAGAACCGCCCAATCGGCCCAAGATTCCACTTTTTCGCCGAGAATCGGGGTACAGCGGCCATTTTTTTCACTGGGCAGATTTGTTATATATGTAAACTTGTATTTACTCTGTACAGCCACCAGAGGGCTCATCCCCTGGAGTCCCAAGGGATCCCATAATCCCTTGGGAGCACAGGTATTTAAGTAGGCGTCACAGGTTGGAGAGGCACTCTGGAGACCTGCAATAAAAGACTACGGTCACACTTTACTTTGAGCTCACAGTGTTCAGTCCGACTCTTTCTCCACACACTACAACTGGGGACGAGATACAGATAGCGAACCCAAAGATGCTGAGAACTTTGGGCATCCTGGAGAAATTCTCGGAGGGAGATGATTGGGAAACATCTGTGGAGCGACTCGACCAATACTTCATAGCTAATGAGCTGGATGGAGAAGAGAACGCTGCCAAACGAAGGGCGATTCTCCTCACCGTCTGCGGGACACCAACGTATGGCCTCATGAAAAATCTGCTTGCTCCAGCAAAATCCATGGAGAAATCGTACGACATTCACGAAGCTGGATCTGACTTCAGCCTACATGACACAGGAACTGGAGGAATCATCGAAGACCTGCATCAACACGCACAACGGTCTTTTTGTTTATAACAGGTGCCCGTTTGGAATCCGATCAGCGGCAGCGATATTCCAGACAAAAATGGAAAACTTACTGAAGTCGGTCCCGCACACCGTGGTCTTCCAGGACGACATCTTGGTCACAGGTCGGAACACAGTTGAGAATCTGCAGAACCTGGAGGAGGTTCTTATTCGACTCAACCGTGTGGGGCTCAGGTTAAAACGCTCGAAGTGTGTTTTCCTCGGGCCTGAAGTGGAGTTCCTGGGAAGGAGGATTGCGGCGGACGGCATCAGGCTCACCATCCTGAAGATGGAGGCAATCGAGAATGCACCGAGACCACAGAATGTGACGGAGCTGCGGTCGTTTCTGGGACTCCTGAAAAACTTTGGTAACTTCTTACCGGGTCTCAGCTTTCCATTAGAACCACTGCATATCTTACTACGAAAAGGGGACGAATGGGTTTGGGGAAAAAGCCAAGAAAATGCCTTTGTTAAAGCGAGAAAATTGTTATGCTCAAACAAATTGCTTGTGTTATATGATCCATGGTACTAGCATGTACTGCGTCGTCATATGGCATCGGATGTGTATTGCAACAAGCGAATGATTTCGGGAAACTGCAACCGGTTGCTTATGCATCCAGGAGTCTGTCGAAGGCTGAGAGAGCCTACAGCAGGATTGAGAAAGAAGAGTTAGCGTGTGTCTATGGGGTAAAGAAAATGCATCAATACCTGTTTGGGCTAAAATTCGAATTGGAAACTGACCATAAGCCACTTATAGCCCTCTTCTCCGAGAGTAAAGGCATAAATACCAATGCATCAGCCCGCATCCAGAGATGAACGCTCACGTTGTCCGCATACAACTACGCCATCCACCACAGGCCAGGCACAGAAAACTGCGCCGATACTCTCAGTAGGGTGCCATTGCCCACTACGGGGGTGGAAATGGCACAGCCCGCAGATCTAGCCATGGTTATGGAAGCATTTGAGAGTGAGCAATCACCCGTCACTGCCCGGCAGATCAAGACCTGGACAAGGCAGGACCCCTTATTACCTCTAGTCAAAAGCTGTGTGCTTCACAGGAGCTGGTCCAGTGTCCCAGTGGAAATGTAGGAAGAGATAAAGCCGTTCCAGCGGCGCAAAGATGAAATGTCTGTACAGGCAGACTGCCTTCTGTGGGGCAATCGAGTAGTGGTCCCCAAGAAGGACAGAGACACATAGAAACATAGAAACATAGAAAATAGGTGCAGGAGTAGGCCATTCGGCCCTTCTAGCCTGCACCGCCATTCAATGAGTTCATGGCTGAACATGCAACTTCAGTACCCCATTCCTGCTTTCTCACCATACCCCTTGATTCCCCTAGTAGTAAGGACTTCATCTAACTCCTTTTTGAATATATTTAGTGAATTGGCCTCAACAACTTTCTGTGGTAGAGAATTCCACAGGTTCACCACTCTCTGGGTGAAGAAATTCCTCCTCATCTCGGTCCTAAATGGCTTCCCCCTTATCCTTAGACTATGTCCCCTGGTTCTGGACTTCCCCAACATTGGGAACATTCTTCCTGCATCTAACCTGTCTAACCCCGTCAGAATTTTAAACGTTTCTATGAGGTCCCCTCTCATTCTTCTGAACTCCAGTGAATACAAGCCCAGTTGATCCAGTCTTTCTTGATAGGTCAGTCCCGCCATCCCGGGAATCAGTCTGGTGAACCTTTGCTGCACTCCCTCAATAGCAAGAATGTCCTTCCTCAGGTTAGGAGACCAAAACTGTACACAATACTCCAGGTGTGGCCTCACCAAGGCCCTGTACAACTGTAGCAACACCTCCCTGCCCCAGTACTCAAATCCCCTCGCTATGAAGGCCAACATGCCATTTGCTTTCTTAACCGCCTGCTGTACCTGCATGCCAACCTTCAATGACTGATGTACCATGACACCCAGGTCTCTTTGCACCTCCCCTTTTCCTAATCTGTCACCATTCAGATAATAGTCTGTCTCTCTGTTTTTACCACCAAAGTGGATAACCTCACATTTATCCACATTATACTTCATCTGCCATGCATTTGCCCACTCACCTAACCTATCCAAGTCGCTCTGCAGCCTCATAGAATCCTCCTTGCAGCTCACACTGCCACCCAACTTAGTGTCATCCGCAAATTTGGAGATACTACATTTAATCCCCTCGTCTAAATCATTAATGTACAGCGTAAACAG
Organism: Pristiophorus japonicus; assembly: GCF_044704955.1. NCBI lineage: Eukaryota > Metazoa > Chordata > Chondrichthyes > Pristiophoridae > Pristiophorus > Pristiophorus japonicus. The sequence continues at coordinate 186,215,582 of NC_091977.1, forward strand.
CTGGGGCCCCAGCACAGAACCTTGCGGTACCCCACTAGTCACTGCCTGCCATTCTGAAAAGTCCCCATTTACTCCTACTCTTTGCTTCCTGTCTGACAACCAGTTCTCAATCCATGTCAGCACACTACCCCCAATCCCATGTGCTTTAACTTTGCACATTAATCTCTTGTGTGGGACCTTGTCGAAAGCCTTCTGAAAGTCCAAATATACCACATCAACTGGTTCTCCCTTGTCCACTCGACTGGAAACATCCTCAAAAAATTCCAGAAGATTTGTCAAGCATGATTTCCCTTTCACAAATCCATGCTGACTTGGACCTATCATATTATCTCTTTCCAAATGCACTGCTATGACATCCTTAATAATTGATTCCATCATTTTACCCACTACCGATGTCAGGCTGACCGGTCTGTAATTCCCTGTTTTCTCTCTCCCTCCTTTTTTAAAAAGTGGGGTTACATTGGCTACCCTCCACTCCATAGGAACTGATCCAGAGTCAATGGAATGTTGGAAAATGACTGTCAATGCATCCACTATTTCCAAGGCCACCTCCTTAAGTACTCTGGGATGCAGTCCATCAGGCCCTGGGGATTTATCGGCCTTCAATCCCATCAATTTCCCCAACACAATTTCCCGACTAATAAGGATTTCCCTCAGTTCCTCCTCCTTACTAGACCCTCCGACCCCTTTTATATCCGGAAGGTTGTTTGTGTCCTCCTCAGTGAATACCGAACCAAAGTACTTGTTCAATTGGTCCGCCATTTCTTTGTTCCCCGTTATGACTTCCCCTGATTCTGACTGCAGGGGACCTACGTTTGTCTTTACTAACCTTTTTCTCTTTACATATCTATAGAAACTTTTGCAATCCATCTTAATGTTCCCTGCAAGTTTCTTCTCGTACTCCATTTTCCCTGCCCTAATCAAACCCTTTGTCCTCCTCTGCTGAGTTCTAAATTTCTCCCAGTCCCCGGGTTCGCTGCTATTTCTGGCCAATTTGTATGCCACTTCCTTGGCTTTAATGCTATCCCTGATTTCCCTTGATAGCCACGGTTGAGCCACCTTCCCTTTTTTATTTTTACGACAGACAGGAATGTACAATTGTTGTAGTTCATCCATGCGGTCTCTAAATGTCTGCCATTGCCCATCCACAGTCAACCCCTTCAGTATCATTCGCCAATCTATCCTAGCCAATTCACGCCTCATACCTTCAAAGTTACCCTTCTTTAAGTTCTGGACCATGGTCTCTGAATTAACTATTTCATTCTCCATCCTAATGCAGAATTCCACCATATTATGGTCACTCTTCCCCAAGGGGCCTCGCACAACGAGATTGCTAATTAATCCTCTCTCATTACACAACACCCAGTCTCAGATGGCCTCCCCCCTAGTTGGTTCCTCGACATATTGGTCTAAAAAACCATCCCTTATGCACTCCAGGAAATCCTCCTCTACCGTATTGCTTCCAGTTTGGTTAACCCAATCGATGTGCATATTAAAGTCACCCATTATAACTGCTGCACCTTTATTGCACGCACCCCTAATTTCATGTTTGATGCCCTCCCCAACATCACTACTACTGTTTGGAGGTCTGTACACAACTCCCACTAACGTTTTTTGTCCTTTGGTATTCTGCAGCTCTACCCATATAGATTCCACATCATCCAAGCTAATGTCCTTCCGAACTATTGCCTTAATTTGCTTCTTAACCAGCAATGCTACCCCACCTCCTTTTCCTTTTATTCTATCTTTCCTGAATGTTGAATACCCCTGGATGTTGAGTTCCCAGCCCTGATCATCCTGGAGCCACGTCTCCGTAATCCCAATCACATCATATTTGTTAACATCTATTTGCACAGTTAATTCATCCACTTTATTGCGGATACTCCTTGCATTAAGACACAAAGCCTTCAGGCTTGTTCTTTTAACACCCTTTGTCCTTTTAGAATTTTGCTGTACAGTGGCCCTTTTTGTTCTTTGCCTTGGGTTTCTCTACCCTCCACTTTTCCTAATCTCCTTTCTGTCTTTTGCTTTTGCCTCCTTTTTGTTTCCCTCTGTCTCCCTGCATTGGCTCCCATCTCCCTGCCATATCAGTTTAAATCCTCCCCAACAGCACTAGCAAACACTCCCCCTAGGACATTGGTTCCGGTCCTGCCCAGGTGCAGACCGTCCGGTTTGTACTGATCCCACCTCCCCCAGAACCGGTTCCAATGTCCCAGGAATTTGAATCTATCCCTGTTGCACCTTCATCAATGACCTCCACAGTACCCACCCAGACATTGTAATGATGAAAGCGATAGCCAGATCCCACGTGTGGTGGGCTGGTATCGATGTGGACTTAAAGTCCTGCGTTCACAGATGTAATACACGCTCGCAGTTAAGCAATGTGCCCAGGGAGGCGCCACTACGTTTATGGTCTTGGCCCTCCAAACCGTGGTCTAGGGTACACGTCGACTATGCAGGCCCCTTCTTGGGTAAAATGTTCCTTGTGGTTGTAGACGCGTACTCCAAGTGGATTGAATGTGAGATAATATTGGCTAGCACGTCCACTGCCACTACTGAAAGCCTGCAGGCCATGTTTTCCACAAACGGCCTACCCGATGTCCTGGTGAGCGACAATGGGCCATGTTTTACTAGTGCTGAGTTCAAAGAATTCATGACCCGTAACAGGATCAAACATGTCACATCTGCCCCGTTTAAACCAGCGTCCAATGGTCAGGCAGAGAAAGCAGTGCAAACCATCAAGCAAAGCTTGAAGAGGGTAACTGAAGGCTCACTGCAGACTCGCCTATCCCGAGTCCTGCTTAGCTACCGCACGAGACCCCACTCACTCACTGGGATCCCACCTGCTGAACTGCTCATGAAAAGAGCACTTAACACAAGGCTCTCGTTAGTTCACCCTGATCTACATGAACAGGTAGAGAGCAGGCGGCTTCAACAAAGTACATACCATGATAGCGCAAATGTGTCACGCGAGATTGAAATCAATGATCCTGTATTTGTATTAAATTATGGACAAGGTCCCAAGTGGCTTCCCGGCACTGTCATGGCCAAAGAGGAGAGCAGGTTGTTTTGGGTCAAACTTTCAAATGGACTCATTCACCGGAAACACTTGGACCAAATCAAACTCAGATTCACGGACTATCCTGAGCAACCCACCTTGGACCCTACCTTTTTTGATCCCTCAACATACACACTAGTGGCAACTGGCACCACGGTTGACCACGAAGCAGAACCCATCATCCACAGCAGCCCAGCAGGGCCCAACACACCAGGCAGCCCAGCAAAGTCAGCTGCACAGCAGCCCAGTGAGGGCCCAACAAATGATTCAACAACACCAGCTTTCACACCAAGATGATCAACCAGGGTAAGAAGGGCCCCAGATCGACTCACATTGTAAATGGTTACACTATTGATTTTGGGGGGTGGTGGGGGGGGGGTGGGGGGGCGGGAGTGTTGTTATATATGTAAACTTGTATTTACTCTGTACAGCCACCAGAGGGCTCATCCCCTGGAATCCCAAGGGATCCCATAATCCCTTAGGAGCACAGGTATTTAAGGTTGCAATAAAAGACTAAGGTCACACTTTACTTTGAGCTCACAGTGTTCAGTCTGACTCTTTCTCCATACACTACAGGATTTTTTTCTTTTTTGGGGGGAATTTTTCGCCGCGATAATGTTGAGAAAATTAGCGGTCTTTTGGGCGGCAATCAGGCGCTGGCGGGCTGATAGGAAATTGTATCCCCAAGACTTTGCATCTAATGAGAGCCAATCGGAGAATCAGGCACGGAACCAATTCAGGCTTTTTGATCTTAATAGATAATTCTTTCAATTCGCAAACCTTCTTTCGGAGGCATTTCTCAGCAAGCCTTTTTCAATGAATTTGATCTGGAGTCTTTAAAGATAGGCTAAGGGCAATGTCAGAAGAAACTTAGATAACACAAGACAACTTCCATAGTTGGTGAGTGTAATGTATTTGCTTCATGGGATCTTTGCTTAAGAATTCATAGCAACACATTGCTATTAAGAACTAGTTGGTATATTACCAAAAGGTTTAACAGTCACACTACACATCACCAGTTCATCCACCAGGCTCACAACCACCTTCTTCATCGTGGATCCCCTGAACCCAACTGGCTGGGGTTTTATTGAGCCTTGCCAACATCATCATCATAGGCAGTCCCTCGGAATCGAGGAAGACTTGCTTTCACTCCTGAAGTGAGTTCTTTGATGGCTCAACAGTCCAATACGAGAGCTACAGACTCTGTCACGGGTGGGACAGATAGTCGTTGAGGGAACGGGTGGGTGGGACTGGTTTGCCACACGCTATTTCCGCTGTCTGCGCTTGATTTCTGCATGCTCTCGGCATTGAGACTCAAGGTGCTTAGCGCCCTCTCAGATGCACTTCCTCCACTTAGTGCCGTCTTGGACCAGGGACTCCCAGGTGTCAGTGGGGATGTCGCACTTTATCAGGGAGGCTTTGAGGGTGTCCTTGTAGCGTTTCCGCTGCCCACCTTTGTCATGAGGGAGCTCCGAGTAGAGCACTTGCTTTGGGAGTCTCGTGTCTGGCATGCGGACTATGTGGCCTGCCCAGCGGAGTTGATCGAGTATGGTCAGTGCTTCAATGCTGGGGATGTTAGCCTGAATGAGGACGCTGATATTAGTGCATCTGTCCTCCCAGGGGATTTGTAGGATCTTGCGGATACATCGTTGGTGATATTTCTCCAGCAACTTGAGGTGTGTACTGTACATGGTCCATGTCTCTGAGCCATACAGGAGGACAGGTATTACTACAGCCCTGTAGACCATGAGCTTGGTGGCAGTTTTGAGGGCCTGGTCTTCAAACACTCTTTTCCTCAGGTGGCCAAAGGCTGCACTGGCGCACTTGAAGGTGGTGTTGGATCTCGTCGTCGATGCCTGCTCTTGTTGATTGGAGGCTCCCGAGATATAGGATGTGGTCCATAGTGTCCAGGGCTGTGCCGTGGAGCTCGATGACTAGGGGACAGTGCTGTGCGGTGAGGATAGGCTGGTGGAGCACCTTTGTCTTACGGATGTTTAGCGTAAGGCCCATGCGTTCATACGCCTCAGTAAATACGTCGACTATGTCCTGAAGTGCAGCCTCTGTATGTACGCAGACGCAGGCGTCGTCCGCGTACTGTAGCTCGACGACAGAGGTTGGGGTGGTCTTGGATCTGGCCTGGAGACGGCGAAGGTTGAACAGGTTCCCACTGGTTCTGTAGTTTAGTTCCACTCCAGTGGGGAGCTTGTGACGTCTTGTGAACATCATGTGACTGGCTAAGCCACTCCCAACTCAACAACTCTACAAACCTGTGAGCACTCACAGGTGCATACATTACAGTGAGGAAGTGACCAAAGAATCAATATATAAAAAGGTGTTTATAACATAGTTTTGGTACAAAGTTGCAAACTACTTTTTATTTTCTACTATACAAGGAGTTAACAATTAATGTAGAAATGCTTAATTATTGCTAAAATTTGCTTCTTCTATTTCTATTTATTTTTTTTTATTCGTTCAATGAGATGTGAGCTTCGCTGGCAAGGCCAGCATTTATTGCCCATTCCTAATTGCCCTTGAGAAGGTGGTGGCGAGCCGCCTTCTTGAACGGCTGCAGTCCATGTGGTGAAGGTACTCCCAGTGCATCTTGTAGATGGTACACACTGCAGCCACAGTGCGCCGCTGGTGCAGCGAGTGAATGTTTAAGGTGATGGATGGGGTGGCAATCAAGTGGGCTGCTTTGACCAGGATGGTATTGAGCTACTTGAGTGTTGTTGGAGCTGCATTCAACCAGGCAAGGGGAGAATATTCCATCACACTCCTGACTTGTGCCTTGTAGATGGTGGAAAGGCTTTGGGGTGTAAGGAGGAGAGATACTCGCCACAGAATACCCAGCCTCTGACTTGCTCCTGTTGCCACAGCATTTATGTGGCTGGTCCAGTTAAGTTTCTGTTCAATGGTGACCCCCAGGATGTTGATGGTGGGAGATTCGGGGCGGTGGTTAGACTCTTGCTTGTTGGAGATAGTCATTGCCAGGCACTTGTGTGGCGCGAATGTTACTTGCCATTTATCAGCCCAAGCCTGAATGTCGTCCAGGTCTTGTTACATGTGGGCATGGACTGCTTCATTATCTAAAGAGTTGCGAAGGGACTGTGATGATTGACCTTCAACAACCACATCCATCTTCCTTTATGCCAGGTATGACTCCAGCCAGTGGAGAGTTTTCCCCCTGATTCCCCCTGACTTCAATTTTACTATGGCTCCTTGATGTCACACTCGCACCTCATCTCTGGAATTCAGCTGCAATTGTTTGGCTGTTAACGCCAAATATAGGGTCCAATATATGTGTTATTATGCTAATTTTGAAGTCATGGAGACATGGGCTAGGACTAGCAGCTGAAGTAATCTAAAAAAGAAAAGGGGTTCTCTGTTATCCTGGGTACACTACGATATTTTACTGAAATATGTCAGCATGTGGAAACACTCTGTGAGACGTATGGAGCTAATGCTTAACAATGAAATTGTCCAGAGTACAAACAGTAAAAGAACCCCCCCCCAAAAAAAAAATCACAGTTCCTACTCTTGATCAATATCCAGTAATCACAACTGCATAAATGTCAAATGATTACATGACCAACTCAACTGTAATGCCCTCCACATTTGAATAACCTGCCAACACTCTGCTGAGGCGGAACACGTAAAGAATAGACAGTTGGTTGAAGTGTTGAAATGACTGCCAGAGATGCAGGGAACCATGCTGCATTAGAAGTAAATATGCCTTCACGAGGAAGGAGATAAATCTTGTGAAGTGGAGCTACCGTGTGAAAGGTATTTAGGACATAGTTAACAGAATACAACGTAAATTTTCTGCTTTAGCGTTCTGGGGCGTACCCAAAGAGCACAGCAGGAAATCACACACAGCTAGTCCATGAATTTCCAGCCATTAAAATGAATGAATGGTGAGTCACAGGCTCGGGGTTTGTCGTTCACTGATACACGCTCCTGCTGTACACCAGCAGTGCAAAAGCAGATGTATCCTTATAGCTCTTTACTACTTATCGCAGTTACTATGGGCTTGAACCTCCACTTTTGAGCTTATCGCCCAAAAATGGGCGTTATTTCCAGCGTGGGCGGTAAAAAAGGGTTTTCCGATCGCCGGCTTCTCGCTCATTCTCAAAACACCTCGTTTACATTTTTGAAAATGTGCGTTACCGTGAGCGATATCAAATGGGCGGTAGCGTTAAATTTTTCTGACCTTCTGCCGTAAAGTGTGCCCATCCTTCGCAACGGCATGGCAACGCTCGATTTCCGCGATTCTGGAGGTCAAGGGTCACCATGACATGCGCAAAAGAGGAAACATAGAGGGAGCTCAGAGGGACTGAAGGCGTGTCTGGGTGTGGTGTGGCTGCTTTGGGAGGAAGGAGGGAGACTTTAGTGCTTCACAGCAAGTAGGCAAACAAAAAGTAGCTGTTACCAGCCACATATTTGGCCGAATTTTCCCATAATTGAGGGAGAGGAGGAGGCATCACAGCTCGCTGTGGAGACTGACGCTGGAGAAAGCAGTGAGCTGGGAGAGGAGCACATTGGAGGCCGCAAGAGCCAGGAGGTTCTCGGACGAGGCAAATGCCTCCCTCCTGCAGGAGATCGTCACGCAGGGATGATTTGACACAGCGAGTGCATGGGAAGCCCACCCCAAAGGCCTAACAGAAGATATGGACCAAGATAGCAGAGGTGGTCTCGTCGGCGACCAACGAGATGCGTGAGGGCGACCAATGCCGCAAACGACGGAACGACCTTGTGGGATCCGTAAGAGTAAGTATTACATTGATTTACATGTACTTATGTATTTATATAATTTGATTTGTAATAGTCATGAGTGACTAACAGCAGGTGTGAGGTCTTGCACTTTTACCGGGAATGTTTTACTCAACATCTGAGGTTACGGTGTATGTCTTTAGGTAAAGAATGATAACAATCCTAATAATCATGATTACATCTGTCGGTTATGTGTTGTATCAGTGTCTGTGACAGTACCTAGCAATGATATCACGCAATGATCTCATGCCATGTCGTCCTGTTACCTTTTACAGAAGAAGCTATTGACGATGCGGTCTGTGCAGAGGCGATTGGTTGGGGGGTGCCACCAGTCCCCAGTGACATCACTGACATGGAAGAGCAAATGCTCGCACTCGTGGGGAAGCACCCCCGGACAGCCAAGGACGCATCTGCAGGCACTGAAGTGATGCCACATGAGTAAAGCTTACACCACTGCGTGATGTAAAGTCAATAGATGCCACACCAACTCATATCCGAACAATCATATATGATAGATGATTTCTAAAAGTGTCATAGAAATAATGCTGGCCGAATGAAAATCATTGCAATGCACAATGTGTTGATGGTCATGAAATGTGATGTCTGTGATGATTTTGAGAGCAGTGGTGCTTTTGTCGTGCATATGCTGTGTGTAGCGCTGGAGTCACCTTGTTACCCTAGCACCCCCTTCTCCTCCAACAACCTCATTTGTGTCTTGCAGCTCAGCCAGCAGCGTGACTCCAGGCAAGACCACAGAGGCCAGAAAGTGGGGGCGTGGGGCAGGAGTCGGCGGACGATCCTACTACATCTGGTGCTGAGGAGCTCCGATTGTCACCGTCAATCCGCTGGGTCTGTTCTCGATGGATGAGAATGCGGATATCGAAGAACCTGCATTGCCACGCTCCAGAACCCATTCCACCCCAAAGCCATCTAGTGGCCCACCGGTCACTCCAGCCTCCACTCTGGAGGTGCCGGCCACAAGCACCTCTCCACAGGGCACCCCATTTGTCCCCAGGACGGCGCCGACCCCGCGGAGGTTTTGTGGACGCGGCAGGAGCGCGACATGACAGCAGAGAGATGGTTCAGGAGGACTGTAGACATTGGTGACCAGCTCATCGAGGCTTTGGGGGGCATATCCCGACAGCTGACCACCATGTCCAAGTACATTCCGCGCATGGCGGAGTCCCTGGATGCGATAGCCAGGAACACTGCTACCACAGCCCTCCCAGTGGTCCCCGAGCGCGGCACTCCACTCCAAGGTTCCGCACCACCACTGCGAACAACACATGAGAGCAAGGACCATGATCCTGCTTCTGCATCAGAGAATGTTGCCCCCTCAGCACCCCCCGCTCCCGTACTCGTCCAACCAACGCATCTGCCTTTATCCCCCGCAATGAGGCTCCGCCCGAGGAGCTCTTCGGCTAGGCGCTGTGGAGTGAGAAGGGGAAGGGATATAGGTGGGGAGAAGAAAGAGACGGGGGGAGGAAAGTGAGATGCATGTGCGCAGGTGATGGCTGTGTTCTATCTCCATCTGAGTGTATGCAATTTGTTGCAATGTACGGGGGCTGGGGACCACGCTCCTGCTTTGCCTTTGTATTCTGTGTTGCTGGACATGGTGACATGTGATTTATGTCAATGGTGGAAAAAGTGGGATGTGGGCAGGGGTTGGGTGTTGTTGGCTGTGATACTTATGATTTCAGACCAATGTTGGTATTAAACTTTTGTTACTGAACATAACCTTGTTGCGCATTGTCTCAGATAGCTGGACTGTTACACACTGGTGATTCCTTACCATGAAAGGGTTAAATACAATTTAACATCAATCAATGTAAACTTTTACTGGCACCAAGGTGATGGGCAGCATTGATGTCTGAGCTGCACACACACAGCAGTGTGTCAGTGTTGTCACTCACATCAGCGCTCTTTCAGGCAAATCTTTCAGATATCAGCTCCTCACTTAAAAGTGGGATTCAACAAATAACAAGATAAGAACATAAGAATTAGGAACAGGAGTAGGCCATCTAGCCCCTCAAGCCTGCTCCGCCATTCAATAAGATCATGGCTGATCTGGCCGTGGTCTCAGCACCACTTACCCGCCCTCTCCCCGTAACCCTTAATTCCCTTATTGGTTAAAAATCTATCTATCTGTGACTTGAATACATTCAATGAGCTAGCCTCAACTGCTTCCTTGGGCAGAGAATTCCACAGATTCACAACCCTCTGGGAGAAGAAATTCTTTCTCAACTCGGTTTTAAATTGGCTCCTCCGTATTTTGAGGCTGTGCCCCCTAGTTCTCGTCTCCCCTACCAGTGGAAACAACCTCTCTGCCTCTATCTTGTCTATCCCTTTCATGATTTTAAATGTTTCTATAAGATCACCCCTCATCCTTCTGAACTCCAACGAGTAAAGACCCAGTCTACTCAATCTATCATCATAAGGTAACCCGCTCATCTCCGGAATCAGCCCAGTGAATCGTCTCTGTACCCCTTCCAAAGCTAGTATATCCTTCCTTAAGTAAGGTGACCAAAACTGCATGCAGTACTCCAGGTGCGGCCTTACCAATACCTTATACAGTTGCAGCAAGACCTCCCTGCTTTTGTACTCCATCCCTCTGGCAATGAAGGCCAACATTCCATTCGCCTTCCAGATTACCTGCTGCACCTGCAAACTAACCTTTTGGGATTCATGCACAAGGACCCCCAGGTCCCTCTGCACCACAGCATGTTGTAATTTCTCCCCATTCAAATAATATTCCCTTTTACTGTTTTTTTTCCCCCAAGGTGGATGACCTCACACTTTCCGACATTGTATTCCATCTGCCAAACCTTCGCCCATTCACTTAACCTATCTAAATCTCTTTGCAGCCTCTCTGAGTCCTCTACACAACCCGCTTTCCACTAATCTTAGTGTCATCTGCAAATTTTGTTGCACTACACTCTGTCCCCTCTTCCAGGTCATCTATGTATATTGTAAACAGTTGTGGTCCCAGCAATGATCCCTGTGGCACATCACTAACCACTGATTTCCAACCCGAAAAGGACCCATTTATCCCGACTCTCTGCTTTCTGTTCGCCAGCCAATTATCTATCCGTGCTAATATATTTCCTCTGACTCTGCGTACCCCTATCTTCTGCAGTAACCTTTTGTGTGGGCACCTTATCGAATGTCTTTTGGAAATCCTAATACACCACATCCATCGGTGCACCTCTATCCACCATGCTCGTTATATCCTCAAAGAATTCCAGTAAGTTAGTTAAACATGATTTCCCCTTCATGAATCCATGCTGCATCTGTTTGATTTCACTATTCCTATCTAGATGTCCCGCTATTTCTTCCTTAATGATAGTTTCAAGCATTTTCCCCATTACAGATGTTAAACTAACCGGCCTATAGTTACCTGCCTTTTGCCTGCCCACTTTTTTAAACAGAGGCGTTACATTAGCTGCTTTCCAATCTGATGGTACCTCCCCAGAGTCCAAAGAATTTTGGTAGATTATAACGAATGCATCTGCTATAACTTCCACCATCTCTTTTAATATCCTGGGATGCATTTCATCAGGATCAGGGGACTTGTCTACCTTCAGTCCCATTAGCCTGTCCAGCACTACCCCCCTAGTGATAGTGATTGTCTCAAGGTCCTCCCTTCCCACATTCCTGTGGCCTGCAAATTTTGGCATGGTTTTTGTGTCTTCCACTGTGAAGACGGAAGCAAAATAATTGTTTAAGGTCTTAGCCATTTCCACATTTCCCATTATTAAGTTCCCATCGGAGTTGTGTACAGACCTCCAAACAGTAGTAGTGATGTTGGGGAGGGCATCAAACATGAAATTAGGGGTGCGTGCAATAAAGGTGCAGCAGTTATAATGGGTGACTTTAATATGCACATCGATTGGGTTAACCAAACTGGAAGCAATACGGTGGAGGAGGATTTCCTGGAGTGCATAAGGGATGGTTTTTTAGACTGATATGTCGAGGAACCAACTAGGGGGGAGGCCATCTTAGACTGGGTGTTGTGTAATGAGAGAGGATTAATTAGCAATCTCGTTGTGCGAGGCCCCTTGGGGAAGAGTGACCATAATATGGTGGAATTCTGCATTAGGATGGAGAATGAAACAGTTAATTCAGAGACCATGGTCCAGAACTTAAAGAAGGGTAACTTTGAAGGTATGAGGCGTGAATTGGCTAGGATAGGTTGGCGAATGATACTAAAGGGGTCGACTGTGGATGGGCAATGGCAGACATTTAGAGACCGCATGGATGAACTACAACAATTGTACATTCCTGTCTGGCGTAAAAATAAAAAAGGGAAGGTGGCTCAACCGTGGCTATCAAGGGAAATCAGGGATAGCATTAAAGCCAAGGAAGTGGCATACAAATTGGCCAGAAATAGCAGCGAACCCGGGGACTGGGAGAAATTTAGAACTCAACAGAGGAGGACAAAGGGTTTAATTAGGGCAGGGAAAATGGAATACGAGAAGAAGCTTGCAGGGAACATTAAGACGGATTGCAAAAGTTTCTATAGATATGTAAAGAGAAAAAGGTTAGTAAAGACAAACGTAGGTCCCCTGCAGTCAGAATCAGGGGAAGTCATAACGGGGAACAAAGAAATGGCGGACCAATTGAACAAGTACTTTGGTTCAGTATTCACTGAGGAGGACACAAACAACCTTCCGGATATAAAAGGGGTCGGAGGGTCGAGTAAGGAGGAGGAACTGAGGGAAATCCTTATTAGTCGGGAAATTGTATTGGGGAAACTGATGGGATTGAAGGCCGATAAATCCCCAGGGCCTGATGGACTGCATCCCAGAGTACTTAAGGAAGATGGCCTTGGAAATAGTGGATGCATTGACAGTCATTTTCCAACATTCCATTGACTCTGGATCAGTTCCTATGGAGTGGAGGGTAGCCAATGTAACCCCACTTTTTAAAAAAGGAGGGAGAGAAAACAGGGAATTATAGACCGGTCAGCCTGACATCGGTAGTGGGTAAAATGATGGAATCAATTATTAAGGATGTCATAGCAGTGCATTTGGAAAGAGGTGATATGATAGGTCCAAGTCAGCATGGATTTGTGAAAGGGAAATCATGCTTGACAAATCTTCTGGAATTTTTTGAGGATGTTTCCAGTCGAGTGGACAAGGGAGAACCAGTTGATGTGGTATATTTGGACTTTCAGAAGGCTTTCGACAAGGTCCCACACAAGAGATTAATGTGCAAAGTTAAAGCACATGGGATTGGGGGTAGTGTGCTGACATGGATTGAGAACTGGTTGTCAGACAGGAAGCAAAGAGTAGGAGTAAATGAGGACTTTTCAGAATGGCAGGCAGTGACTAGTGGGGTAGCGCAAGGTTCTGTGCTGGGGCCCCAGCTGTTTACATTGTACATTAATGATTTAGATGAGGGGATTAAATGTAGTATCTCCAAATTTGCGGATGACACTAAGTTGGGTGGCAGTGTGAGCTGCGAGGAGGATGCTATGAGGCTGCAGAGTGACTTGGATAGGTCAGGTGAGTGGGCAAATGCATGGCAGATGAAGTATAATGTGGATAAATGTGAGGTTATCCACTTTGGTGGTAAAAACAGAGAAGCAGACTATTATCTGAATGGTGACAGATTAGGAAAAGGGGAGGTGCAAAGAGACCTGGGTGTCATGGTACATCAGTCATTGAAGGTTGGCATGCAGGTACAGCAGGCGGTTAAGAAAGCAAATGGCATGTTGGCCTTCATAGCGAGGGGATTTGAGTACAGGGGCAGGGAGGTGTTGCTACAGTTGTACAGGGCCTTGATGAGGCCACACCTGGAGTATTGTGTACAGTTTTGGTCTCCTAACCTGAGGAAGGACATTCTTGCTATTGAGGGAGTGCAGCAAAGGTTCACCAGACTGATTCCCGGGATGGCGGGACTGACCTATCAAGAAAGACTGGATCAACTGGGCTTGTATTCACTGGAGTTCAGAAGAATGAGAGGGGACCTCATAGAAACGTTTAAAATTCTGATGGGGTTAGACAGGTTAGATGCAGGAAGAATGTTCCCAATGTTGGGGAAGTCCAGAACCAGGGGACACAGTCTAAGGATAAGGGGGAAGCCATTTAGGACCGAGATGAGGAGGAATTTCTTCACCCAGAGAGTGGTGAACCTGTGGAATTCTCTACCACAGAAAGTTGTTGAGGCCAGTTCACTGAATATATTCAAAAAGGAGTTAGATGAAGTCCTTACTACTAGGGGAATCAAGGGGTATGGTGAGAAAGCAGGAATGGGGTACTGAAGTTGCATGTTCAGCCATGAACTCATTGAATGGCGGTGCAGGCTAGAAAGGCCGAATGGCCTACTCCTGCACCTATTTTCTATGTTTCTATGTTTCTAAATCCCCCTTTTCATCTTCTAAGAGACCAACATTTACTTTAGTCACTCTTTTCGGTTTTATATATCTGTAAAAGCTTTTACTATCTGTTTTTATGTTTTGCGCAAGTTTATCTTCGTAATCTATCTTCCCTTTCTTTATTGCTTTTTTAGTCATTCTTTGCTGTTGCTTAAAATTTTCCCAATCCTCTAGTTTCCCACTAACCTTGGCCACCTTATACGCATTAGTCTTTGATTTGATACTTTCCTTTATTTCCTTGGTTATCCACGGCTGGTTATCCCTTCTCTTGCCGCCCTTCTTTTTCACTGGAATATATTTTTGTTGCGCACTGTGAAAGAGCTCCTTAAAAGTCCTCCACTGTTCCTCAATTGTGCCACCGTTTAGTCCTTGTTTCCAGTCTACTTTAGCCAACTCTGCCCTCATCCCACTGTAGTCCCCTTTGTTTAAGCATAGTACGCTCGTTTCTGACACAACTTCCTCATCCTCAATCTGTATTACAAATTCAACCATACTGTGATCACTCATTCCGAGGGGACCTTTTACTAGGAGATCGTTTATTTTTCCTGTCTCATTACACAGGACCAGATCTAAGGTGGCTTGCTCCCTTGTAGGTTCTGTTACATACTGTTCTAAGAAACAATCCCGTATGCATTCTATGAATTCCTCCTCCAGGTTACCCCGTGCGATTTGATTTGACCAATCGATATGTAGGTTAAAATCCCCCATGACTACTGCCGTTTCTTTTTCACATGCCTCCATTATTCCCTTGATTATTGCCCGCCCCACCGTGAAATTATTATTTGGGGGCCTATAAACTACGCCGACCAGTGACTTTTTCCCCTTACTATCTCTAATCTCCACCCACAATGATTCAACATTTTGTTCATCCCTCACAACTGCCCTGATATCATCTTTTATTAACAGAGCTACCCCACCTCCTTTCCCTTCTTGCCTATCTTTCTGAATCGTCAGATACCCCTGTATGTTTAATTCCCAGTCTTGGCCACCATGCAACCATGTTTCTGTAATGGCCACCAAATCATACCCATTTGTAATGATTTGTGCCGTCAACTCATTTACTTTATTTCGAATGCTGCGTGTATTTAGGTAGAGTGTTTTCATCCTAGTTTTTAAACCATGATTTTTAGTTTTGACCCCTCCTGCAGCCCTTTTATATTCAGTGGCCCTTTTTGTTTCTTGCCTTTGGTTTCTCTGCCCTCCACTTTTACTCATCTCTTTTCTGCCTTTTGTTTTTGTCTCCTTTTTGTTTCCCTCTGTCTCCCTGTATTGGTTCCCATCCCCCTGCCATATTAGTTTAACTCCTCCCCAACAGCACTAGCAAACACTCCCCCGAGGACATTGGTTCCGGTCCTGCCCAAGTGCAGACCGTCCAGTTTGTACTGGTCCCACCTCCCCCAGAACCTGTTCCAATGCCCCACGAATTTGAATCCCTCCCTGCTGCACCACTGCTCAAGCCACATATTCATCTGTGCTATCCTGCGGTTCCTACTCTGACTAGCACATGGCACTGGTAGCAATCCCGAGATTACTACTTTTGAGGTCCTAATTTTTAATTTAGCTCCTTGCTCCTCAAATTCGTCTCGTAGGACCTCATCCCTTTTTTTAACCTATGTCGTTGGTACCAATGTGCACCACGACAACTGGCTGTTCTCTCTCCCTTTTTAGAATGTCCTGCACTCGCTCGGAGACATCCTTCACTCTTGCACCAGGGAAGCAACATACCATCCTGGAGTCTCGGTTGCGGCCGCAGAAACACCTATCTATTCCCCTTATGATTGAATCCCCTATCACTATCGCTCTCCCACTCTTTTTCCTGCCCTCCTGTGCAACAGAGCCAGCCACAGTGCCATGAACTTGGCTGCTGCTGCTCTCCCCTGATGAGTCATCTCCCTCAACAGCACTCAAAGCAGTGTATCTGTTTTGCAGGGGGATGACCAGATGGGACCCCTGCACTACCTTCTTTGTACTACTCTTCCTGCTGGTCTTCCATTCCTTAGCTGGCTGTGGATCCTTCTCATGCGGTAAGACCAACTCGCTACACGTGCCACTTATGTCATTCTCAGCATCGTGGATGCTCCAGAGTGAATCCACCCTCAGCTCCAGTTCCGCAACGCGGTCCGTCAGGAGATGGAGGCGGATACACTTCTCACACACGGAGTCGTCAGGGACACCGGAAGTGTCCCTGAGTTCCCACATGGTACAGGAGGAGCATAACACGTGACCGAGCTCTCCTGCCATGCCTTAACCCTTAGATATCCTTAAATTGGCACAACAATGTTACAGTTTACTTACTGATATAAAAAAGAAAAAGAAAAGCTACTCACCAATCACCAGCCAATCACTTACCCCCTTGGCTGTGACATCACCTTTTGATTCCTTTCTACTTCTTTTTTGCCTTCTCTCCCTGCTGTAGCTGCAGCAGTACACCTTTTATAGGCTGCTCCGACACTGCTCCCGCCTCTCGCCAACTGCCGCTGCCTGTGGAACACCCGCTGGGCCTTTTATAGGCCGCTCCAACACTGCTCCCGCCTCTCGCCAACTGCCGCTGCCTGTGGAACACCCGCTGGGCCTTTTATAGGCCGCTCCGACGTTGCTCCCGCCTCTCGCCAACTGCCGCTGCCTGTGGAACACCCGCTGGGCCTTTTATAGGCTGCTCCGACGTTGCTCCCGCCTCTCGCCAACTGCCAGCCACACCGCTGGCGTCCGTCCCGGTTAGTTCTACTATTCTGGACGATATGTGTGGGAGGTGGTGAAATTGTCGGTGGGCGATCTCCATGGCCGCTAGTTTGGGTAAATCTGTTCCTTACCACTAAAAACAGTCGCCGGGTGTTATTATTGAATCTCGGCGTTAATTCCGTGAGGAAAGTAACGCTGGGTGATAATATGGGCGTTGAAAATCGCCCGTTCTGCTGATTCTGCCCCAAAACAGTGGGCGGACGGTAATATTTTTTCTCGGCGTTAAGCACATGGGGAAAGTAACGCTCAGCGATAAGTTTCCTAAAAATGCCCGTCAGTTTCCATTTTGTGCCAAAATGGGCGATATCTGGGCGTTATACGTCATTTCAGCGGTTAAATGGCCATTAAGTGGGCGTTAAGCAGACAAAAAAAGTGGAGGTTCTAGCCCTATATATTTTATTTCTACGGGTTTTCATTGATGGGTTTTGCAGAAATGTTCAAGGACGTGTGAGAAATCGAAGGGGAGGGGCGTTGATGGAGATAACTGCATGCAGTAAATGCCAGGTCTCACCTGTGCCTTTTTTACAGGTGTAGGTAAGGTGGTAGTTACATGGAACATCATTCCATTGGCCGTCTTCATGCCAGATCATAACAACACAGTCTTCACCAGAAGAAAAGAAACTGTCGGGCTGGTGTGGTCGCCAGTTTTCATATTGCTGTACAAGAAACAGAAATAACAGATTCATTTTTTTATCTGTAACTATAGTCATCACATAATCAGAATGACTGTGCAACAGGGTGTTCAGAACTGACATAACATTTTGAGCATTGTCAGTGGTACAGAAGTGAATTCGATCTAAAGCTTTAACGTCACAAACTACAATTGGATATTTAGATATTTTTCTGAATTATAATTGCTGTGATGTTGATACTGGCATCACTCACATGCCTAATGTCAGTGTAATTATATGCTAGTTATAGCAAACTGTTGCACTCAATGCAATAATGAAAAGTAAGTAGACGTAGATTAGATAGATGCCTACATGCAAAAGTGTTGTCTTGAAAGGTAGTGTAATTTCATTTAGAATTGTAATGTGGATAATAAGAAACAGTTGGCCAAACTGGAACATTCTCGATTTAATGTCTGATTGCTCCATTGTCCTGTGCTGCAGGTATTCAGAGCCCACCTGCCCATGCTCTTGTGCTTTAAGGTTCAATGCCTCACTACCTGACAGTCCTGTGCTCCATGCTATAAGGATACAGAGCCTGATGCCTCATGTTCTTCTATAACGACTTGGGGCCTGACTCATATCCTGTGGAATAAGATTTAGTGTCTATCTCATATCTTGTACTATATGATTCAGTTTCTAACTGCCCTCTATCCTCAAGCAAGTGATCACATTTTTTAGGAATGCTTTTCCTCATTTGCTTTTAATGGATGTTTGCCATAGTCTAGAACTGACTTTTTTATTTCTCAGTGCACATAGGCTTTAAAAAAAAATCTGAAATATATATTTTATGAAATTAATGAAGTTCTGAAAATAAAATTTTATTTTAACAACTTCAAAATAATATTGCAGAATTACATTATTTTAGGTTTTGGTTAAAAGTTACAGTTTTTACCTTTACACGTGGTACAATGTAATAAGAGAACTGATAGAATAGGCAAAGTGCAAATGTACCAAGAGGTAACAATTTACCACATGAATACTTTGGCCTGAATTCTATTCCTCTGGCTTGCTTTGGCATGGGTGCCTGTTTTCTGCTTGACGTGGTCACACAAAGCATCTTTTTGTGCTGCAGAATAAATATTCTCAAATCTGATCAAAAATCAGTACCCACCACCCTTTCTCACCAAAATACAAATTTTCAGCCTCACTATAAAGAGGCCGAATTTCTTTAACAATTTCCTTTACAGTTAAGGCTGATTTTTTTTTTTAATCATAAAAATATCAGATTACAGCTCATTGGAATCAGCGCTCAGTACTAATAAGGACTTCAGCAGAACATCCCATGTGACACTACAAAACGAAAGGCAAAGTAGTTGCATTGATTTACATGTTAGCATCATGAGATGTGACCCTACATATATTTATGATCTGCCAATTTCAAATCCCGTTATCTTGCATCCAATCATAAATTGTGTTTTACCAATTTAAAGTTGCAAATTATCTGGAACATCGTTGTCTGCATAACAACCTGTATTAAGGACTGCATCTATCACCTCATTCTCACCAATCTCAACTGTCCCCCATCATTTTGATTCCAAAATCTTAATTCTCTGCAAATCCTTCCAGCCTCACTCCACCCTGTTTCTGCAATGCCCTCCAACCCTGCTTGATCCCTCCACTCTTTGGTCTCCAGTTTACTGTACAAAGTCCCCTCCCTTCCAATCTATAATCAGTGTTAAAAGTCTTCAGACATCACTCCCGGCATTGAATTCCCTTTCTAAACCCATCTGCCTTGCTATGTTGCAGAAGTGGAATGAAATGAGGTTGGGAAGATTTCTAGATGAGAATTACAATTTTAAAATCAGTATCATGGGCAAATGGTAAGGAGAGGGGCAATAGATGAGTTAAATTTCATACGGATTATGATGCAGGAAGTAATGTTCTGGATAAATTGCACGTTTAAATTGATCAAAGACAACTTTAGAATCCTTTTTAGAACCTCGCCTCTCCACCACATCATCCCAACTCCATCTCTGTTTAAGATTCTGCTCCCTATGAAATGCCTAGGGACAGTTGTTAAATTAAAGATGCTATAATATAAGTGAAAGTTGTTACTGTTCAAATCTCTAACATAAGAACATAAGAAATAGGAGCAGGAGTAGGTCACCTGGCCCCTCGTGCCTGCTCTGCCATTTAATAAGATCATGGCTGATGTGATCATGGACTCAGCTCCACCCCTGCCCGCTCCCCATAACCCTTTATTCCCTTATCGCTCAAAACTCCGTCTATCTCCACCTTAAATATATTCAATGACCCAGCCTCCACAGCTCTCTGGGGCAGAGAATTCCACAGATTTACAACTCTCAGAGAAGAAATTCCTCCTCACCTCAGTTTTAAATGGGCGGCCCCTTATGCTGAGACTATGTCCGCTAGTTTTAGTTTCCCCAATGAAAATATCCTCTAATGCCAAATAATTTTTTTCTATCACAGTTTTTAAAATTTATTTGCAGCAGCTCCTTATTTTAATAATCATGCAGAAAATTATTTAAAAATAAACATTGTGTGGACATGCAACTTAAAATAAGGATATTGTCTCTGAGAACATTTGAGATTTTACGGTAATATTTCAAACATGGGTTCTGAATAGTCTTGGCAGTGGTGCTTTGTGTGGCCATTACTAGACTGTATTTAGTGCCAGGACATTGAATCAGACTGTAACGCCTTGTCAAAAGTGAGCCAAATCTGATAAAGAGACTCATTAAAAGGCTATTCCAGCCAAGTTGCTTAAAGTTAGCAAGATTATGTTGTCTGAATCATTTATATAGATAAAATTTAGGATTCTTTACATAACAGTAACTTCCCTTCACAGATTTGCACTTTTTAAGTACATTTTTTCCACTGGATATATTTCATACAATACAATCTATATATCTATAAATGGAATGTACTGCAACTCAAAGTATTTCTTTGCAATATTTAGCCAGTGAAATGCATTCTAAAATGATTAAATAAAATATATCTGTGCCAATAATGAGCCTTATCATCGGAACAGATAGGCTGTTGCCTGCACCCACAAGTAGTGGATTTCTGCCATTAATATTCCCATGAGTAGGTAAGAACAGTTGGGCATATCGAATCAGACAGAGAAACCCTCTTAAAGTTCAACAGGACTGCACTTAAAGCAGACAGCAAACAAAATCGTGGTTTAAACAGCTTGTTAGCATGGGCAGTATATAGTACTTCACGCATATTTTATTTGTCGCTCCAGAATCTATTTTACAGAAGAATAAGGAGGTTGCGGTAACAGAGCACCGATTGAAATGTAGATTTGACCATTACTTCAGTAACTGAGCAAGTAAGATCTGTTCTTTCGAACATTCGCCAGTTCTGACGAAAGGTCATCAATCCGAAACGTTAACTCTGTTTCTCTCCACAGAAGCTGCCTCATCCGCTGAGATTACCAGCATTTTCTGTTTTTATTTCAGATTCCAGCATCCGCAGTATTTTGCTTTTGTCTTTGCAAGTAAAATCTGTATTTGCTGCAAAATGCACTTTGAATATTTTCATAGTATGCAGAGGACTGCAAAAACCTTAGTGTTTGAAAATTTCCTCAGCATATTCCTATCTGAAGAACTTAAACATTTGAGATCTAGAAATAATGGCCCGCGAAACATTTACGAATTTACCTCCAGGCTCCTAGGCTGCGAAGCGTGCAGTCTTGGGCCTCCAGGCGTATGGCAGTGCAAAGGCCCATGGATACCAGAGACACAGGCGGTTCAGATGTGTCCCTGAGATCACATGGGCCCGGTCCTCCAATAACAAAGGAGGATTCCATTGCAGTCATTTACGAAGGGAACCCCTACTGATATGCAATGGAATCCCCAAATAATGATACAATTTACAGAATTCTAATAATTATAAATGCACTGAATTGCAGTTTATTCATAAGTTCCTTCATTGCACCAACCTCAACAAAAATTTAATTTTTTGATAAATAGTTTTAAACATCTTAACCCGGATCAATATTTGCATGAACTCATCGAAAGTGTATGTGCATAATTTTGGATTTTTAAATGTTTTATTTAAGCCTTATATATACCCTTACGCTGATGAAAGCAGGCCCTACGCAAATAGCCCAACTCTGTGCCAGCAACACTCATTTTTCAGGTGGTTCAGGTGATCTGTTAAGGCGTACCTTGACAGATCGCAAGTTCCAGATTTTGCACGTGCGCAAGCGGGGCCTTTCAAATGGATTACAGCGGCGTACTCAGAGTACTGTCACGGAGACGGCAATTTCAGGGCTAATATTTTCTGTTAACTATTACATCTTTACACCAAACCTTACTTCCAGTTTTTGGAAATGCTTCATTCATAAAGGCTTCATATTTTGGAACTGACTATACTTTCATGCCCCCTGTTTCATTCATCCAAATTTGGGAATAATATAAAATATGCAACGGTCAAAGTCACAAACTTTACATGCATGATATTCAATTTCTAGCTTTAGGCCTTAGGAAAGAAAAATTGGCAAGTACTGTCTGCAACCATAACATTTAAAAAGCTAATAACATAGATTCTATATCCTAATGAGCCTTGCTATTTCCTAAAATGATGCAAGCTGTGAAATTAAGCCAAACGAAACCATTTGACTGGGTCAAATTGGGTGACATGTCCATATTTGACCACTGGTAATGATGAAGCAAGACTTACTCTGTGAATCAACAGTATAACCAACTCATAGAACGATTTCTAGTATTGCTGGTTTATATTTATATTTTATGTATTGCATTTAAGGGGAAGCTAGATAAGTAGATGCGGGAGAAAGGAATAAAAAGATATGTTGATAGGGTTAGATGAAGTAAGGTGGGAGGGATCTCGTGTGGAGCATATGAGCATAAACACTGACATAGACTTGTTGGGCCGAATGTCCAATTTCTGTGTTGTATATTCCATGTAATCCTATGAAATGTTACAGCAGCAATACAGAAATCACACTGCACAAAACAGTTTTATTAGCTTCCATACCTAGGGTTTTGGATCATGCTGACAATATGACTCATTAGCATGTGAGCACAATTTCAGTTTAAATGGAGCATGGATGAATTGCATGCAACAGGTCTTTTAGTCACCTTATTACTAAAATGAGCGCCATAAATTTGGCAAAAGAGGCGTGTTCTCAAATTGTAATGTATGGGTATCCGATGGCGAATAGTTAAGTTTTAACTTTAAGTCCAATTTTAGCTACTGTTCCTTTATTTGGAAATCTGTCTTGAAAACACCAAAAGATTCAAACATATTCAATTGTACCAATCATTCAGTAACAACCTGGTTTACACAAGGTGCATGCATTTATGTTGCACTTCTAATGTAATAATCGACTAATAACAGCTTTTAACCTTGAGACTACCAGAAGGTACAGGAAAATAACATGTCAACCTAGGCTTGTTTTGTGAGTAAGCTCATCTTCTAACATTAAAAAGATGTGGTACTAAATGTAAACAATCCCCAACTGGACCAACTGGATTCACAACATGGATTGACACCAGAATGTATTATACGACACCCAGTGTGAAGCCGAAGTGGCAGGTCTCGCACCTCCCAATTTCAGTGGCTTGGCAACTGCATATGCAAATTGGGAACCGAATGCCTTTTTCAGGACCCTGACAGAAACTAGTTTGCGAATGAACGCAGCATGCACTGTGTGTACTGCAATCAGTTTCGTCAGGCGCTGAGCAGCCAAATCAACGGTCCACAAAGGGACAGCTGGAGGTTGCCACTCAAAGGTAAGTTTAAATGCTCCACATTAAAACCACGGGCCTCTGCCGGCTCCGCTTGTCCCGCTCATGATTCCAACCTGCCCTGGACTCTCCTGCAGCCCTTAGCCAGTGTCTGAGATGGCTAATTTTGTTGCCTCACCAGCAACCGACCTTTGTGGCTGCAAATGGTGCCAGCAACTTGCCAGTACTATCTTTCTGAGGGAATGTGACTGGCGGAACAATGTGCTATAGTCTCGCCGCACGCCTCATTAGGCATATGCAGCGCGCACTGCACCGGATCGTACCTCAATTCGACCTTGATCCAACATCCACGCCGAGAAGTTTCCATGCTCTTTCTGCACCTAGTGCAAACCATCTTCAAAGACTTGGCACAACGGAATATCTTTTAAGCATTGAACAGACTGTGAGTAAATTGGTTCTTGCTGTAATAAATGCACCTGTGAGTATGATCGCAGGTTTGTAGAGCTGTTGCCTCCCCTTTTATAGGGGGCACTTGCAAATTATGGTTTTAGTGCCCCAAAAAAAAGGGCCTTGAAAAATGTCTGCAGTGTCCCTCAGATTGGGGGGCACTTAACTTAACTGGTTAATTTTGTTTCCAATGAAAAGAGTTGGCGAGCTGTTGCCCACATGATCCACCCCGACCAGTCCTACACGGTCCAGGGCCGGACAATCCACGATAACATCCATCTGGTCCGGGACCTGATCCACCATTCCCAAGAGGCTGGTCTGTCTTCCTTTCCCTAGACCAAGAGAAGGCGTTCGACAGGGTGGATCACGAATATATGTTCGGAATTCTGCGCACTTTCGGGTTCAGGACGCATTTCGTCGCCCGGATTTGTCTTTTGTACGCCGCCGCGGAGTGTCTGATTAAGGTTAACGGATCTTTGACGGCGCCCCTTCACTTTGGGAGAGGGGTGTGCCAGGGATGCCCCATGTCCAGCCAGTTATATGCCATCTGCGTAGAGCCTTTCCTGCGCGTCCTGTGGACAAGGTTGACGGGACTGGCTCTCAAAGGGCCGGGCATGGAGGTCGTCCTCTCGGCTTACGCCGATGACGTGCTCCTCGCGGTAGAGGATCCCGTTGACCTGTGGAGGAGGCGTGAGTGCCAGGAGATTTACTCGGCCGCATCTTCCGCCAGGATCAACTGGGAGAAATGTTCCGGACTCCTGGTGGGTCAGTGGCGGGTGGACTCCCTGCCGGAGGAGCTCAGGCCTTTTGCCTGGAGCACGACCCATCTCCTCTATCTGGGAGTCTATCTTAGCCCCGACGAGGGAGCCTGGCCGGCGAACTGGCAGGAGCTGGAGGCCAAGGTCGCCGCTCGCCTAGGGCGCTGGACAGGACTGCTCGAGTGCTTTCCTGCAGGGGTCGAGCGCTAGTCATAAACCAGCTGGTGGCCGCTATGCTCTGGTACCGGCTGGTCACTTTGACCCCTCCCCCTGCGTTTGTTGCCAAGGTACAGAAGAAGCTGGTGGATTTCTTCTGGAACAACAGGAAGCACTGGGTCTCTGCTACGGTCTTGAGTCGCCCGCTTAGGGAGGGCGGTCAGGCGTTGGTGTGCGTCGGCACCCAGCTAGCGACTTTCCATCTTCAGACCCTGCAGAGATACCTTTACGTCAAGCCTCCTCCTAGGTGGCGTGCGCTGGCGACGTATTTCTTCCGCCAGCAGCACGGCCTCAATTACGACACGCAGGTCCTGTTTATGAGCTTGGGGGGCATCAGGACCGCCGTCCAGGGGCTGCCTGCCTTTTACCAGGAACTCATCAGGGTCTGGAACAGAGTCGCCACCAAGCGCAGCTCTCCACCATCTGGAGTGGCGGCTATCCTGCAGGAGCCGCTGCTCAGGAATCCGTACCTCCATGACCGCAGTTTTAGATGGCAGGCGGATGAGAGGGCTGTGGCTGACGAGGTGACCAGGGTCAGGGATCTGTTCGATGGCGGAGGAGCGGGCTGGATGGCGTCAGTTGTGCTGGCACGGCGTCTAAACTGGCCGACGTCCGGCCAATGTCATCGAGTCGCTAAAAACAGCGCTGGGCACTGACTCCGTTAGGTGTGTCGAGGAGGCTCAAGCACGTGGGGAGATCCCATCCGAACTGACCCCGTCCAGATGGAATTCCTCATCGGCACCAAGCCCCGAAACCTCCCTCGGGAGCCGGCGCCTCACAACTTGAGCCGCTTCAAGGAAATCCCCTCCGTGCCTTTTAGTTCTGTGCGGAGGGGTTTCCTGTATGGGCTGCTCCTGCACACTCTCAGCTTTGCCATCCTCGTGTGCAGTCCGGACACGCCATGGCATACCATCTTGCCGTCTGGAGGAGGCGGGGGTCTCCGATGGAGTGCACTCTACACGGGAGTCCTCCCACCATTTATTGGGGACTTGGCCTGGAGGGTGGTGCACAGAGCAGTCCCATGAAATAAATTTTGAAGTCGGTTCACGGGCTCCCAGGCCGCCTGCAATTTCTGCGATCTGGAAGAGTCCGTGTTCCATGTTTTTATGGAATGTACGAGATTGCAGCCCCATTCCACTATTTAAAGGGGCTGCTGCTCAAATTCTGGTTGCACTTCAGTCCCACACTCCTGATCTTTGGGCACCCTGTGCGGAAGGGAGTGGGCAGGTCCGAGAGCCTCCTCGTAGGACTGCTCCTGGGCGCGGCCAAGGGGGCGGTCGAGGGGGTCGTTCAGCCTGACTGCCTGCCTCTCTTCCGCGTTTACATCTGAGCCAGGGTGTCCCTGGAGATGGAGCACGCGGTGTCCACTGGTGCGCTCGCGGCCTGCTGCGAGAGGTGGGCGCCGGAGGGACTGGAGTGCACCATCACCCCCCGGCAACCAAATTTTAATTTGATTATTATTGTTTAAAGTTTAATTTGTTTAATTTCCGGTTTTAGTCCCCCCCCCCCCCCACCCCACTCCCTTTTAGCCAGGGTCCACTTGTATAATTTGTGTTTTTAGTGTCCTAAAAAAAAAAGGGGGCACTTGAAAAGTTTTTGTGGTGTGTGTGTCCCTTTAATCAGGGGGCACTAGATTTTCTGTTTACAACCAAAAGAGTTGTAGAGCTGTTGCATTGAGTGGTTTAGCCAGTCATGTAATGTTCACAAGACTCAATAAAGCCCCAGTCAGTTGGGTCTAGGTCATCCACGATGAGGAATACAGTTGTGAGCCTAGTGGATGAACTGCTAATGTATAGTGTGATTGTTAAACCTTTGTTAATAAATCAGCTCATTCTTAATAGCAATGTGTTGCTATGAATTCTTAAGCAAAGAACCCATGAAGCAAATACATTACACTTACTTAAGGATACCTAACGTGAAAATTTGAGTCCATCTGGTGTCTCTCGAGCTTAAATGTATTAACTTCCGAGAAGTATAATAAGTGGGCTCCTAAAGACAACAGATGCTGGTTTCATTAAGGATTTATCATTGCTCAGTCACTAATTAAGGTTTGCGTTCTGCACTCTGAGTTTCAGCCTGTTTTTGGGTGTCATCCATAAATTTTCACACATAGAATTTACAAAGTGCTCAGGAGAGAGCATGTGTATTCTTTAATAATGCTTAAAAATGATTATAAATGTTCACCTTTAACAGCATGGCTTCATTTATAAAATAGTTTTTTCTCCTACTTTAGTTCTAATAAAGGCAGATAATTGTGTTGTGATTGACAGAAAAATGTGAAGAAACTTCATCTTAATTGGAAAGAAGTTATTGAAAAATTCCCAGTGTGTTTGGTAATTAAACATTAAAGCTTGTTCTGGGTAACAAACAGAAGACTACAGAAAAGTGTTTCATTTAAATTACTGTGAACTATAGCATTGTGTAGTTGATAAGCAATCGTGTGATAGAGAGGGCTCCTGCTGTTATAATGAGAATCATGCCACTAAATATCTCTACCGTCAACACCTGTTCTTATTTGGGAATGAATATTAATTAGGAGCAATAATTTTTTTTTGTTCGGCACCGAGATCCTATCGCAATTTAATTGTGCACTCTCCTCCTTCACTGTGAGTGATATCCACTAGGGAGACCATGTTGATGCAGATTGCCTGCTTTCCAGCTCGATGTTGACAGGTTCAAGTCGCAGAGCTGTCAATCGCAGGAGTTTGCCTATCCCCATTGAGAGGAACTCATGAGTTCTCAGCTGGGCTGCTGGACAATACCCTGGTAACATGGGATGATCCATCAGTGGTGATGAAAACTGATGCCATTCGAGGTCTTTGCTGCAAATACAGCTCCTACTGGGTCACAGGACGGTACTGAAAGCAGCTGCAGAGAAATCTGAAGCTATCTTCCCCATTCACCCAAAAAGAGGGAAGTAAAGCTAAACTAAAGAAGAGTCCCCTAAAAAAAAATTGATCAATATTTAATTTCCATGCAAATTCTTTGTTTCCTAACTAATTTCCTACAGCCACAGCCATTGTGCCTCAGGCACAGGAAGCTACATGCCTTCCTGGCTTTTGGCCTCCCTGAGTTCTCCCTGCCACGTTAGCTCTGCTCCCCCTCCACGGAACATAGGAAATTTGGTTTGGCTGAAAACTGTCCCACTGTTCACTGTGGAATGTGGAAGGAAATAATTGTGGTAGAAGTGAACAAGATAACTGGAATTCATGCTGATCCTTTCACAATACTGTAACTGCTGGAGCACTGCTGCAATCTATTAAACTATTTTGTTTGAGAGATATTGAGCATAGTTACTTAGGCCCCGATATTGGTGGCCTTACGGCCCACTGCCGCCGAGTTTTGCCGCCGGTCTCCCCTCTGTGCCAGTTTCTATTTGGGCTGCAGGGGGAAGGACCACCCGCTGATGGCCAAGTAGCGCAAATGTCCCCTCGGCCACCGAGCTGCCAGGTTGGTGCGGGCGGGAGTCAGCGCCAGCAGGAGGAAGGACCGTTGCGTGCAGGCAGGTCTAACTCCGACAGTAAATACAAAGACCTGCAAGAAAAGATTAGTGAACAACTATAAAAAAAATTGTTTTACAGCGTCTTACCTGGATGGGGTCGCCTGAAGGTGTTCCGGTATTTATTTTTTTCGTTGGTAAATGTTTTTTTATTTTCAGCTCCTCCACCCTCCCTGGGCCCGACTCTATCCTTGGCAGCACTTGGGCAGCAAGCGCATTTGCTGCCCAGATTGAGAGCTCCCGCCTACTGCCGTCCAGATTGCGTAAGCCGTTGTTTGGCCGCCGGTCGGTACTGCCACCTCTTTTAGAGGGATCTTCCTGGCAAAGTACCTCCCGGTCTCTCGGTGGCCATCGGCGGTCCTTTGGGAGCCCTTGGGTAGGCCTTGGCTTCGACCAAGTTCGGGCCCTGACTCAGAATTAGTGCCTCCCCAAATTTTTTGTTGTTATGACAGGTCTGCCTACAATTATGATTCAATATGGTGCTTTTCAATAAAGGATTGATTTGTGTATAGAATGTACCATTTAACGGATATGCTACACATTCTCTGACTACTCTATCAAACATTCATAATATGACAAACAAATATTACTGTACAGAAAACCCACTGTTGTCAGAAGTGTGGCTCACTTTTGCTATGTGGAAGTGCTTCCATTCTATTAATTCTTTTACGTTGTTACATTTCTGACCAGTAAATGAAGTTATTGCAGTGACTTAAGAGAGTTTCCTTATTGTATTGCAAGCTACATTTGAGCTTTTCCAGTGATGCATTACTGATGGGCTCCACCATGTGGAGCTGCTTACCAGCACCATATGATTGCTGGAAACTACAGCCAGAAAACGTACACCATTTAGGTCATTTACAATTTACTACTAACCACTAACTGATCAGGAGATAATTACGCCATGAAAAATGGATGCTGTAGATTCATACATGCCTAAAGCTGGTGTATCTCAACTACCTGGTGAAAACTGTTCAAGGTTACTGCTTGCCTGTAAAAGTCACTTCCATCTAATTATGATTTTATTACAGTGATTTATTTACTGACAAATATACTTTTACCACAGCCCAGGCTCCTCGCCATAACTGCCTGGTTAAAAAGGGCTTAAAATTAACATGTAGCTTGTTGAAGAATGGACAGCATTTCAAAGGGCTATTCTCATCTGGCTGAGGAGTTTTTTTTACCCAGACAGGTTTGGTTCATAGAACAGACGGAAATGAAAACTTATGGTGCACTGCGGGATGATGCTGAACCATATAGACCAAAAGTACCCATGTGCAATCCTTCTTCTATGCTGAGTTACTTGATCTCAACCAGGCAGCAGTTAGGCAGCTGGGTTAGGAAGGGTTCCTGTTTCTGGATGGTATTAGTTATTGGAGCATTGGAAGGTGTATGCGGTGAGCTCAGCTATGATGCCCTCAATGGTTGAAAAGTTTGTTGGACGTTCACTGTTTAAGCCCAGGCATGAAAATTGGCTGCTTGAGCCAAATGACAGAGACTTGCTGGCACCCCTGAAACAGAGTCAGGTCCTCAGAAGACAAAAATAGGATGACGATTGGAAATTAAAAGAAAAACTAACATTCTGGCTACTGGTGAAAGTTGAACTTTAGCAGGCGTATTGTTCACAAAAGGTCCTTTTTACATTAGTTTTGTTCATTTCCAGGGCCAGGTTTTTTTCCAAATTTGCTGAGGAACATCCTGTCGCAGTTAATGCATTTTTAGCTAGCATGTCTGAGACACTAGTTTAAGGAGAAGACAATGCTGTTGGACCATGATGTACTTGGAGAACTGATTGCTAAATGAGTGTTTATACAATTACTGTATCATGGATTTCGCCATGAGAGAAGGCAGAGCTAATTAGGCTATTGTTGGCCATAAGTCTGGACAACGCTTGCTTTCACAATTACTTATTTACTAACTAATGTTCGTCAGAAGGTTATATTACTCCTCTTCTGGTTCAGCTGATATAAGCACTACATGATAGAAACATAGAACCATAGAAAATAGGTGCAGGAGCAGGCCTGCACCACCATTCAATAAGATCCTGGCTGATCATTCACCTCAGTACCCCTTTCCTGCTCTCTCTCCATACCCCTTGATCTCTTTAGCCGTAAGGGTCATATCTAACTCCCTCTTGAACATATCTAACGAACTGACATCAACAACTCTCTGAGGTAGAGAATTCCACAGGTTAACAACTCTCTGAGTGAAGAAATTTCTCCTCATCTCAGTCCTAAATGGCTTACCCCTTATCCTTAGACTCTGACCCCTGGTTCTAGACTTCCTCAACAGCGGGAACATTCTTCCTGCATCTAACCTGTCTAGTCCATTCAGAATTTTATATGTTTCTATGAGATCCCCTCATTCTTCGAAACTCGAGTGAATACAGGCCCAGTCGATCCAGTCTCTCCTCATATGTCAGTCCTGCTATCCCAGGAATCAGTCTGATGAACCTTCGCTGCACTCCCTCAATAGCAAGAATGTCTTTCCTCAGATTAGGAGACCAAAACTGAACACAATATTCCAGGTGAGGTCTCACCAAGGCCCTGTACAACTGCAGTAAGACCTCCCTGATCCTATACTTAAATCCCCCTAGCTATAAAGGCCAACATGCCATTTGCCTTCTTCACCGCCTGCTTTACCTGCATGCCAGCTTTCAATGACTGATGTACGTGACACCCAAGTCTCGTTGCAGCTCCCCTTTTCCTAATCTGCCGCCATTCAGATAATATTCTGCCTTCATGTTTTTGCCCCCAAAGTGGATAACCTCACATTTATCCACATTATACTGCATCTGCCATGCATTTGCCCACTCACCTAACCTGTCCAAGTCACCCTGCAGCCTCTTAGCATCCTCCTCACAGCTCACACCGCCACCCAGTTTAGTGTCATCTGCAAACTTGGAGATATTACACTCAATTCCTTCATCTAAATCATTGATGTATATTGTAAATAGCTGGGGTCCCAGCACTGAGTCCTGCGACACCCCACTAGTCAACTGCTTGTCATTCTGAGAAGGACCCGTTTATCCCTACTCTCTGCTTCCTGACTGCCAACCAGTTCTCTATCCACATCAATACATTACCCCCAATACCATGTGCTTTAATTTTGCACACCAATCTCTTGTGTGGGACCTTGTCAAAAGCCTTTTGAAAGTCCAAATACACCACATCCACTGGTTCTCCCTTGTCCACTCTACTAGTTACATCCTCAAAAAATTCTAGAAGATTTGTCAAGCATCATTTCCCTTTCATAAAACCATGCTGACTTGGACTGATCCTGTCACTGTTTTCCAAATGCGCTGCTATTTCATCTTTAATAATTGATTTCAACATTTTCCCCACTACTGATGTCAGGCTAACCGCCGATAATTACCCCTTTTCTCTCTGCTTCCTTTTTTAAAAAGTGGTGTTACATTAGCTACCCTCCAGTTCATAGGTACTGATCCAGAGTCGATAGACTGTTGGTAAATGCTCACCAATGCATCCACTATTTCGAGGGCCACTTCCTTAGTTACTCTGGGGTGCAGACTATCAGGCCCTGGGGATTTATCGGCCTTCAATCCCATCAATTTCCCTAAAACAATTTCCTGACGAATAAGGATTTTCTTCAGTTCCTCCTTCTCACTAGACCCTCGGTCCCCTAGTATTTCCGGAAGGTTATATGTGTCCTCCTTCGTGAAGACAGAACCAAAGTATTTGTTCAATTGGTCCACCATTTCTTTGTTCCCCATTATAAATTCACCTGAATCTGACTGCAAGGGACCTACGTATCTATAGAAGCTTTTGCAGTCAGTTTTTATGTTCCCAGCAAGCTTCCTCTCATACACTATTTTCCCCCTCCTAATTAAACCCTTTGTCCTCCTTTGCTGAATTTTAAATTTCTCCCAGTCCTCAGGTTTGCTGCTTTCTCTGGCCAATTTATATGCCTCTTCCTTGGATTTAACACTATCCCTAATTTCTCTTGTTAGCCACGGTTGAGCCACCATCCCCGTTTTATTTTTACTCCAGACAGGGATGTATAATTGTTGAAGTTCATCCATGTGATCTTTAAATGTTTGCCATTGCCTATCCACTGTCAACCCTAAAGTATCATTCGCCAGTCTATTTTAGCCAATTCACGTCTCATACCATCGAAGTTACCTTTCCTTAAGTTCAGGACCCTCGTCTCTGAATTAACTGTGTCACTCTCCATCTTAATGAAGAATTCTACCATATTATGGTCACTCTTCCCCAAGAGGCCTCACACAACAAGATTGCGAATTAGTCTTTTCTCATTACACATCACCCAGTCTAGGATGGCCAGCCCTTTAGTTGGTTCCTCGACATATGAGTCGAGAAAACCATCCCTCATACTCCAGGAAATCCTCCACCACCGTATTGCTACCAGTTTGGTTAGCCCAATCTATATGTAGATTAAAGTTGCCCATGATAACTGCTGTACCTTTATTGCACGCATCCCTAACTTCTTGATGTGGCACTGAGCTATACAGTCCCAAAGTCGGCTGTTCTCAACTGGTCAGCAGTGTCGATACTACAAGTGGCAAACTAACAGGGGTAAATCACCCCACGCCCACTGAAATAATTGGTGTTGAATAAGAGCAGGATGGGTACTTCTCCAATGGCTAAATAGCCTGTCCATAATAAGAGTAACTTGCATTTATATAGCGCCTTTAACATAGTAAAACATCCCAAGGCGCTTCACAGGAGCATTATCAAACAAAATTTGACACCGAGCCACATATTAGGGCAGATTGACCAAAATGTTAGGTTTTATGGAGTGTCTTAAAGAAGGAAAGAGAGGTAGAGGGACAGAGAGGTTTAGGGAGGGAATTCCAGACCTTAGGGTCTAGGCAACTGAAGGCACGGCCGCCAATGGTGGAGCGATTAAAAATCGGGGATGCGAGGCCAGAATTGGAGAAGCATAGAGATCTTGGATGGTTGTAGAGCTGGAGGAGGTTACAAAGATAAGGAGAGGCGAGAGGCAGGAGGCAACAGAGCAGAGTAGCACTGGGGTAAGTGCAAACCACAAGGTGATAGGAAGGGACAATATGTATGAATATAAAGGGGCTGCAGGAGGGGTCAAAACTAAAAATCATGGTTTAAAAACTAGGATTAAAACACTCTACCTAAACGCACCCAGCATTCAAAATAAAGTAAATGAGTTGACGGCACAAATCATTACAAATGGGTATGATGTGGTGGCCATTACAGAAACGTGGTTGCAGGGTGGCCAAGACTGGGAATTAAACATACAGGGGTATCTGACGATTCGGAAAGATAGACAAGAAGGGAAAGGAGGTGGGGTAGCTCTGTTAATAAAGGATGATATCAGGTCAGTTGTGAGAGAGGATATTGGCTCTAATGAACAAATTGTTGAATCATTGTGGGTGGAGATTAGAGATAGTAAGGGGAAAAAATCACTGGTCGGCGTAGTTTATAGGCCTGCAAATAATAACTTCACGGTGGGGCGGACAATAATCAAGGGAATAATAGAGGCATGTGAAAAAGGAACGGCAGTAATCATGGGGGATTTTAACCTACATATCGATTGGTCAAATCAAATCGCACGGCGTTGCCTTGAGGAGGAATTCATAGAATGCATACGGGATTGTTTCTTAGAACAGTATGTTACAGAACCTACAAGGGACCAAGCTATCTTAGATCTGGTCCTGTGTAATGAGACAGGAATAATAAACGATCTCCTAGTAAAAGATCTTCTCGGAATGAGTGATCACAGTATGGTTGAATTTGTAATACAGATTGAGGGTGAGGAAGTAGTGTCTCAAACGAGCGTACTATGCTTAAACAAAGGGGACTACAGTGGGATGAGGGCAGAATTAGCTAAAGTAGACTGGGAACACAGACTAAACGGTGGCACAATTGAGGAACAATGGAGGACTTTTAAGGAGCTCTTTCATAGTGCTCAACAAAAATATATTCCAGTGAAAAAGAAGGGCGGTAAGAGAAGGGATAACCAGCCGTGGATAACCAAGGAAATAAAGGAAAGTATCAAATCAAAGACTAATGCGTATAAGGTGGCCAAGGTTAGAGGGAAACTAGAAGATTGGGAAAATTTTAAACGACAGCAAAGAATGACTAAGAAAGCAATAAAGAAAGGAAAGATAGATTATGAAAGTAAACTTGCGCAGAACATAAAAACAGATAGTAAAAGCTTTTGCCGATATATAAAACGGAAGAGAGTGACTAAAGTAAATATTGGTCCCTTAGAAGATGAGAAGGGGGATTTAATAATGGGAAATGTGGAAATAGCTGAGACCTTAAACAATTATTTTGCTTCGGTCTTCACAGTGGAAGACACAAAAACCATGCCAAAAATTGCTGGTCACGGGAATGTGGGAAGAGAGGACCTTGAGACAATCACTATCACTAGAGAGGTAGTGCTGGACAGGCTAATGGGACTCAAGGTAGACAAGTCCCCTGGTCGTGATGAAATGCATCCCAGGGTATTAAAAGAGATGGTGGAAGTTATAGCAGATGCATTCGTTATAATCTACCAAAATTCTCTGGACTCTGGGGAGGTACCATCGGATTGGAAAGCAGCTAATGTAACGCCTCTGTTTAAAAAAGGGGGCAGACAAAAGGCAGGTAATTATAGGCCGGTTAGTTTAACATCTGTAGTGGGGAAAATGCTTGAAGCTATCATTAAGGAAGAAATACTGGGACATCTAGATAGGAATAGTGCAATCAAGCAGACGCAACATGGATTCATGAAGGGGAAATCATGTTTAACTAATTTACTGGAATTCTTTGAGGATATAACGAGCATGGTGGATAGAGGTGTACCGATGGATGTGGTGTATTTAGATTTCCAAAAGGCATTCGATAAGGTGCCACACAAAAGGTTACTGCAGAAGATAAAGGTATGCGGAGTCAGAGGAAATGTATTAGCATGGATCGAGAATTGGCTGGCGAACAGAAAGCAGAGAGTCGGGATAAATGGGTCCTTTTCGGTTTGGAAATCGGTGGTTAGTGGTGTGCCACAGGGATCGGTGCTGGGACCACAACTGTTTACAATATACATAGATGACCTGGAAGAGGGGACAGAGTGTAGTGTAACAAAATTTGCAGATGACACAAAGATTAGTGGGAAAGCAAATTGTGTAGAGGACACAAAGAGGCTGCAAAGAGATTTAGAAAGGTTAAGCGAATGGGCTAAGGTTTGGCAGATGGAATACAATGTCGGAAAACGTGAGGTCATCTACCTTGGAAAAAAAAAACAATAAAAGGGAATATTATTTGAATGGGGAGAAATTACAACATACTGCTGTGCAGAGGGACCTGGGTGTCCTTGTGCATGAAACTCTTTTTGGTAAAGAACAATGACCCCGACATGATTTGAACACAGAACTTTCTTCATCTAGAATCAGACACACTACCGTTGCACCACGAGGCCCTGCTGCAACTGTACAGGGTATTGGTGAGGCCGCACCTGGAGTACTGCGTGCAGTTTTGGTCACCTTACTTAAGGAAGGATATAGTAGCCTTGGAAGGGGTACAGAGACGATTCACTAGGCTGATTCCGGAGATGAGGGGGTTACCTTATGATGATAGATTGAGTAGACTGGGTCTTTACTTGTTGGAGTTCAGAAGGATGAGGGGTGATCTTATAGAAACATATAAAATAATGAAAGGGATAGACAAGATAGAGGCAGAGAGGTTGTTTCCACTGGTAGGGGAGACTAGAACTAGGGGGCACAGCCTCAAAATACAGGGGAGCCAATTTAAAACCGAGTTGAGAAGGAATTTCTTCTCCCAGAGGGTTGTGAATCTGTGGAATTCTCTGCCCAAGGAAGCAGTTGAGGCTAGCTCATTGAATGTATTCAAATCACAGATAGATAGATTTTTAACCAATAAGTGAATTAAGGGTTATGGGGAGCGGGCGGGTAAGTGGTGCTGAGTCCACGGCCAGATCAGCCATGATCTTGTTGAGTGGCGGAGCAGGCTCGAGGGGCTAGATGGCCTACTCCTGTTCCTAATTCTTATGTTCTGATGTTCTTATGAGGCCATGGAGGGATTTGAAAGCAAGGATGAGAATTTTAAAATTGCGACGTTGTTTAACCGGGAATCAGTGTTGGTCAGCAAGCACAGGGGTGATGAAGGAGTAGGACTTGGTGCGAGTTCAGATACGGGCAGCAGAGTTTTGGATGACGTTAAGTCTATCGAGGGTGGAAAATGGGAGGCCAGCCAGGAGAACACGGAAATATTCAAGTCTGGAGGTAACAAAGGCATGGATGAGGTTTTCAGCAGCAGATGTGCTGACACAGGGGCGGAGTCAGGCGATGTTACGGAGGTGGAAAGAGGCGGTCATAGTGATGGCGCAGACATGTGGTTAGAAGCTTATCTCAGGGTCAAATACGACACCAAGTTGCGAACAGTCTGTTTCAGCCTCAGACAGTTGCCAGGAGAGGGATGGAGTCGGTGGCTAGGGAACGGAGTTTGTGATTGGACCGAAGACAAGGGCTCAGTGCTGGGACCCAAGCTCTTTACAATATACATTAATGATTTAGATGAAGGAATTGAGTGTAATATCTCCAAGTTTGCAGATGACACTAAACTGGGTGGCGGTGTGAGCTGTGAGGAGGACACTAAGAGGCTGCAGGGTGACTTGGACAGGTTAGGTGAATGGGCAAATGCATGGCAGATGCAGTATAATGTGGATAAATGTGTGGTTATCCATTTTGGGGGCAAAAACATGAAGGCAGAATATTATCTGAATGGTGGCAGATTAGGAAATGGGGAGGTACAACGAGACCTGGTATCATGGTTCATCAGTCATTGAAAGTTGGCATGCAGGTACAGCTGGCAGTGAAGAAGGCAAATGGTATATTGGCCTTCATAGCTAGGGGATTTGAGTATAGGAGCAGGGAGGTCTTACTGCAGCTGTACAGGGCCTTGGTGAGACCTCACCTGGAATATTGTGTTCAGTTTTGGTCTCCTAATCTGAGGAAGGACGTTCTTGCTATTAAGGGAGTGTAGTGAAGGTTCACCAGACTGACATACGAGGAGAGACTGGATCAACTGGGCCTTTATACACTGGAGTTTAGAATGATGAGAGGGGACCTCATAGAAACATATAAGATTCTGACGGGACTGGACAGGTTAGATGCAGGAAGAATGTTCCCGATGTTGGGGAAGTCCAGAACCAGGGGACACAGTCTAAGAATAAGGGGTAGGCCATTTAGAACTGAGATGAGGAGAAACTTCTTCACTCAGAGAATTGCTAATCTGTGGAATTCCCTGCCGCAGAGAGTTGTTGATGCCAGTTCATTGGATATATTCAAGAGGGAGTTAGATATGGCCCCTACGGCTAAAGGGATCAAGGGGTATGGAGAAAAAGCAGGAAAGGGTTACTGAGGGAATGATCAGCCATGATGTTATTGAATGGTGGTGCAGGCTTGAAAGGCCGAATGGCCTACTCCTGCACCTATTTTCTATGTTTCTATGTATTTAAAGGCATAGACTTAAAGTAATTGGTAGAAGGATTAGAGGGGAATTGAGGAGAACTTTTTTCCTGCAGGGGTTGGTGGCGGGGGGGCGCGGTGGTCTGGAGCTCACTGCCTGAAAGCGTAGTCGAGGCAGAAATTCTCAACACATTTAAAAAGTACTTGGATATGTACTTAAAATTCTGCAACCTACAAGCCTACAGACCAAGAGCTGGAAATGGGAATAGATTATATAACCCTTTTTCAGGCGGCATAGACACAATGGGCCGAATGGCCTCCTTCAGTGCTGTAATTTTCTGTGATTCTATTTCTATGATTCTTTGTTAGAAAGAACTTGCATTTATATAGCGCCTTTTACAACCTCAAGAGGTCCAAAAGTGCATTACAGCTAATTATATACTTTTTTGAAGTGTCGTCAACACAAGTCAGTGTTTGCAGGGAATAAAAGTGGAGAAAACTGGGGGAAAAAGTCATATATTTATTGTTATTTTATTAATAATAATTTATGATAATACCAATGATAATATGTTTTAGTTGTGAGAAGAGACTAGAGAAACTGGGACTCTTTTCATTCAAACAGAGAAAGTCAAGAGGAGAGCCTATACATATGTTTAAAATTATTCAGGTTTAAAAAAAATAGAAATAAGGCAAAACACTTTCCACTGATCAGTTAGTCAGCAATTAGAGGATATAAATTTAATATCATAACCCAAAAGAATGAAAGGAGAGGTTAAGTTAATTTTGTTATGTGGAAGATTGTGAGAGTATGTTCGACTGGAAGTAGTGGTGGAAGCAGAATCAGTATTTACAAGGATGCAGGGAAGGCACAGGGAATGAGACTTCAATAGTTCGTTCAGAGAGCAGCACAGGTGCAGTAGAACGAATGGTTGTCTCCTGTCCTGTAAGGACCTATTCTACAATTTCTGTAATACGCACAGCAGTGATTGTGCCACCAAATAATAAAATGTTATTAAAAGAGAGAAATAAGCTGTGCTTCTATCAAAGATTTTTAACAGTTTTCAGTCAGTGTAAAAAACTCTTGTATTTCTGCCCATCACTGTTAGTAATGTAACACAAATCAGAGGGTCTCTTTATTAATTTTCCATGCAATCATCATTACACCATGCTAAGACTGGCCAACCACACTAGACCAATTATGCTGCATCTAAAGAAAACATACCATCAAGGAGATTTTTTTTTTCTCTGAACAAACCAACTGAGAATTTCTCCCACTAGGTTAACCCAGTTCTGTGCAATGTCAAGGGAGTTTAGTGTCTCAACTTACACTTGCAATATTGGTGATCTAAACTACTTTACCACATGCAGGGGTGACTCACCTCTGCACAAAAGCTCAATTATATCAGCAACTGCTTCTGGAGCACATGTATACCTCAGCAACAGGCCCTGGGAATGGTTTAGTGCAGAAAACCTAAAAATATCTCTGCCAGATCACCAATAGCATTTGGCACAAAGCACTGAACCTTTCTTGGGTTGTATTCAGGAACAGAGTTGAAGTAAAAGTAGCATTTCTACACTGAAATGCCTTATATAGTCAAACAATGCTAACAATTCAAACAACATAATGTGTAAAGTCAGTCTTTTACATGGAGGTGCAAAGAATCTTTAAGGATAAGAATTATGTTCTGAACATATGTCTGCCAAATTTTTAATAATGGGAATCGTTTGATGTTTCACCCTGTAACAGGAAGCCCTAATTTTTAGCAATATGTTAAAGTGTCAACGGTGGAGTTTCTTTTGGCTCTTCATTACTCAGTAAAAGTGTAACTTTTAATTTACATTTATTTTGTTATTAGTGGTTCACAATCAAATTCTGGGATGAACAGCCATGATGACCATATTATTCATAATGTTGCTGTACTGATCCAATAATGCAGGGACATGCAAAAAATATAGACCAAACTGAGCCCTCCTAAATTAATTCAAAAAATGATTTTGGCCAATTTATTTTCAGAGGTATCCAGCTTAGTGTCACTGTGCACATGTTATCAGTGCTGCGAGAATTCCTCTCTCCCTTAGAGCCTTTTCATGTTTCTTTAATCCTCAACAGTCTGGGAGGTGAAGGTAGAGACGGCCTCATGCTGGGAACATGGCCCTTGCACTTTAATGAGAAAGTAGAAGCCTTGGTGGATATATATCTGACCAATTTTTGGTAATAAACATAAGCAATAGGAGCAGGAGAAGCCCATTTAGCCTTTTGAGCCTGCTCCGCTATACAATAAGATCCCTGCCCCGCGGCGGAAATTGGCCAGCATCCCGTGAGGCCGCTGAGGGCGATGCCCACGCTAGCCTCATGGGTCACAACCCAGGCTGGCCACCCATTGCGGGCAGAACCTTAAAGGGGAGGTTGTGCTGCGCTGCACACCGCATCTTTTATTTCCCCCCCCCCCCTACTGGTTGGGCCATTCGCCGCTCCTTTTGCTGGGTCCGAGACGCGATCGTGCAGCTCGGCACTCCGTTTCGGTGCTGGGCTGCCGCCATGGCACCCCTTAACCCTGGTGGTCCAGTGAAAGGGTCTGCAGAGTTCGCAGTTTCCCTCCCCTTTACGTGATGCACCGTGTAGCATCCCGATCCCACCCCAAAAGCAAGTGGAGTGCGTGACATTGTGCTCCGCTTCCTGTGAGAGGTAGTAACTGAAATTTCGCGCCAGGTGAAAGAAGTCCCGCCTCATCCCGGTTACTGCCCTCAAATGGGACGTAACCGAATTTCCACCCTCAAAACTGTACACAAGACTCCAGGTATGGTCCACCAAAGTCCTCTATAATTGCAGTAATCAATTTCTTGGTCATCCTTTGCTGAATTTAGTGTGTTATGTGTCTGTGTTGGGAGGGGAAGATGTTATTATTAGTATTGCAGTGAGTATGTTTGCCTAAACCTTTGCAGTCTAGCAGGAAGATGCATAGCGTCTTATTTTTGCTTCTGTGTCCAAAACACTCTATAGCAGTTTCAGTTCCAAACAGCGTGCAGTTCACAAATTCAAATAATGAATATCCTTATTCACAAGTAAGAGCTATCTCCGTTGGGACATGTACCAGTTCTTGATGTGCTAGAGAAATTTGTTTCTTAATGCAATCTTAAAAATTACTTCTCTTTATTTAGATGACCCAAATTTCAGATCATATAAAGTACAATCCAAACCAGAGGTTGGAATTTGCATGAACTCTCTTCCTTAGTTACTGTAGTCGAGCAATTACACTATGTGATATTACCATGCAAATGCTTTACATACTCCTAATAAATTACTTTGTGCTCTTTTATTGCAGGCACTAGCCCATCTGGTACAGTGGTATAAAATTGGCAGTACAGTTTTTATAACAAGTATGTATTTAACAGTGGTAACACTTGTTTAGAAGACTGTGGTTAGCCCACACTGCCTGTTCATGGGTTCCTTAGGGGTTTCTCATCTGAAAGATATAAAAATGAACAAATCTTTCAAAGACTAACCAGAGGGCTTCCATCAGTCCAACGGAAATCATGTTCAAACATTTTGTCATTTAGGCCAATCCATTGGTAGTCCTGGCCAATACCTATGGGGCAGACAAAACAAGGAAGAATGTATTTAACAGCAATTCCATGTATGGCAATGATTAATCTAGCAAAATCAAGAAGTTTATATACATGAATTGTATTTCCTGTTCTGTAGATCTCAAACAAAAATCTAAACTACTGGATGTCTTTCATCCAATCTTTCTGGGATTTCTATCTTAATACAGCAGTGAATTTCTTTATAGTTTATTTTCTTGCCACTTTTCTCCCCTCCCCCTCTCCTGAAGGTAAAAACTCCTTGCTAATTATTACAATTGTGCTAGTTTGGTTATTCCACATTTCCGGTTATCAGGCCTGTCTAACTCTGTTCTACAGCTACTGGTTAAAGCCTTAATGTATGAAGTGACTTAGAAATTGTTAGATCTTCAATTTTAAAAAAAAACATATATTTGTGGAGTCCAGTCTACTCTTAGTCACACTCAGTATTACTTCTGACTTCTGTCAACTGCAGGCATGGAAGAAATTAAAATAAATATCTGTGCTTGGAATCTGATTCCAAAAAGAAATGAATGTAACACCTGCACTTTACCTCATGGGTATATGACTCATATCAGCCCTACTGACATACTGCACCCACAAATGGTGCCTGTACTGGGAACTAAGGTTAAGATTGTTGAGAATTTTCTGCATGCATTTACCTATGCAATAAGAGGGAATTTTAGTGGAATTTCAACCCTCTTTAGATTTATAATGAAATACAAAAATATACTCTCAAAAGCATGGACTGGTTAATCACTTGAAATAAAATGTATTCTGATCCATGGTCCCCTGGTGATGTGAGTCTCAGAGCTGCTGACCACTCAGATGTGCTCACCTCAGTCAGTTTGAGTTTTGTCAGATCTCCACTGGGCTGCCAGATGGAGCATGTGTGGAAGTGTGATGCTCCCTCTGAGGGAGTAAAGATCACTGACATGCTCCAGCTGGCCCTACTTCGATCACACCTCCTGCTGGCTGACAATGGAGCTGCATTGACAGCAGTCATCAGAAAGGCAGTGACCCAGAGCACTGCATCCATGCAAATGAAAGGGGAGGTGTGCTGGCAAGCAACCTCTGAAAGAATAAAATGTAATCTTTACAAAGCCAAACAGTTGTATCTGTAAGATATGTTACAAGGTATTTCCTCGCACCTTTTATTTGTACTTCCAACGTTTGAGCTTTATCAAAACTCTTAGCTCAACCCTTTTGCCTGGAAGGCACAGTAGACTCACAACAGT
This sequence comes from Pristiophorus japonicus, assembly GCF_044704955.1. Taxonomy (NCBI): domain Eukaryota; kingdom Metazoa; phylum Chordata; class Chondrichthyes; family Pristiophoridae; genus Pristiophorus; species Pristiophorus japonicus. Next base: position 186,258,041 of record NC_091977.1, read on the forward strand.
CAAAGTTATTTATTGTTGCTCTCACTACTACCACAGAATTATTTTACCTGGAAATAAAAACCCCGATCTCTGAGGGAAAGAGAGAAAATGCTGTAAATGCCCAGTAGGTTGATTAGCACCTGAAAAAGGTCAATATTTTAGATATGAGCCTTCATCAGAATTTGCACAAAACATTACCCATCCTTTTTCTTTCTGATGTCAGTCAATCTGTAATGCATTTCCAGCATTTTCCCTTTTTAAATCAGATTTTCAGCATTTAAGAATTTTCTTTTTTAATCTTGCTTTCTTCTGTGATAAACAGCTGAGATCAGCTGAAGTCTAACCACCAGATTTAATTGCTTCCATTACTCACACTAATGGCTGGGTACATGGATACAGAAACCCACATTTATGTATTCACTCTTTGAGGACTCTTTGCAGTCCGGCTCATGTTAAGTTTGTTACTGGGTGAAAACACATTTAGCTCTCCTGTACATATCTTTTTTGGAAAGAAACGTTTCAGAAATGTCATAGTACATACGGTTCACAAAAAGTTGCTCCTCATGTGTGAGGATGCTGGACAAGTGAGCACCCTGCAGGCGACATTCCTTTTCCGCGTCTTCCCAAGCCCGTCGGTGGCCAAAGTATTTGTAGCAGTGTCCCTGGAATTTGTGCCAGCCAAAATCACAGGTCTCCGTATCTGTCAATCAAATCAACAGACCCATCAATCAACAGGGCATTATATTTCCAGATGTTTCCTATAACCCAAAGCGCAACAAACGCACATTTGCATTGTACATAGGATAACAGTTCAGAAGAAAGAAGCAAATAATCCAAGTACCGAAAGGGAATTAAGATGGTGAAATAAATTAACTTGGTTTCTTCAAATATCCCATAGTCCCATACTTTAAAACATGATGAAAGAAATGCAATGTTCTGGTTGTCAGGAGAAATCTCACAAGTCTTTGAAGCCTTGCAGCATTCAAAGGAAAGGGTCAATGGGACAAATGTTGCTTTTGAGGGACAATATGCCCCATTTCTGATCCACATCATAAAATGTTTGCAGAGCACAACAAATAGCTACTTTATTATTTAATCACTATCAACTTTAACCAAAGCAGTTAAAATATTGATTAAGAAAAGTAAGTAAAACACCAAGTTTGAGAATACATAAAACACATTATTGGCTTTGAAATTATGCTGTGAACACTTGTGTATGAATACTTTAACATATCCATATTCAATTATTTACCCTGCTAATTTAACTGGGCTGCTAACCCATTTATTTATTTATACATTAATATTCACATTGCATAATTGCAAGGAGAGTCAGCTTTAGTACAAAATTGAGACACCTGATTTAAAATGCAATGAGCTAAATCTTACTTATGAGGTATGTGTGAGTTTGAGTGCACTACTTGTGCTGTGCAGGGCTTCAAGCAGCGCGAGTATTAGGTCATTGTTATCAAGTTCTGCCACACAGTTATCGAGATACATCTAAACTAGGCCGCCAAAGAGGAACATCACACAGTGCAGCACAAATGCAGATGTCATTTTATCTGTGACACGAAAAAAGAGGATGTTACGGGGAAAACATCCAAGTTGTCACTTTCAAATATGTACCTGCAAGTCGATTTTTTCAAAATTATTTTTCAAACTCCTTTTAAAAACAATGAATTGATTTTGCAGGTTCTCCTAATGACAGTGAGCAGCCTAACCAGCGGTCCTTAAAGGGATCACTGGTGGAGGTGGCTCCAAAACCACCTGCAACATGTCTTGGGGTCATTTTTGTGGGATCAGTGGGAGCAGAAATGCTCGTCCTGGCCCCACAGAAGCACTACAGCCCATTGATGGCCGCTGGGTCAGCTCCCCTCCCCCTCCTGCTTGGCTCAGTCATGGAGCCGCTGAATTTCAACCCCTCCCCCAATATGGCAGGCTGCCCCCTGGTGCTCTTCTTCTTTTTTCGTATGGTAGTAGCAAAGCTAATCAAACGTCAATATCCAAGTTGGATATCCAAGTCAAAGCTTCCGGTGTAACAGCGTGGCTATCTTGTAGGCTGCCTGAAAATTTCCTCTGAGGGCAGTGCTCAATGATGTGCTCCAGAGTCTGATTAGGAGCTCCACAGTCGCATGTTGGGGATACTTTAATCTTCCATCGATGGAGAAGGTGGCAGCATCTACCATGACCAGTTCTGAGGCGATTGATGGTTGTCCACTGTGTGCGGGGAAGGTTTGATCCTACAGATTGTACTGTGGGGTCCTCTGTAAAGAATTCATTCCGTATGTCGCAGTCGCAATGAGCCTCCTGGTGCATACTGAGTGTTGGGCAGCTCGCTGACTGTATTCTAATCAGGCCCAAATCTGAAAATGGTTCAGGCCTCCCACAGAAGGCTTCGGGAGGAGGTACCGCCAACTTCACGCCCATTAATATCACCTTTGGATTCCTCAGCTACAATCCTACCAATGTGAGTGAAGGCATTATTGATATCAGATTAAAGTCAATTCAAACAGTTTTACTGTTCCATTAAAAGGTTTCCATGTGTGATTTTATTTTGAATGAATTTAAAAATCTTAACTATGTGAGACCAGGGCGATTTAATGTGTGTTTATCACAGGTCAGTGTGTTTATTGCAATGTAAGCTCGCTCTATTTCTCTGTTGGCGGTATTTAACACTCTTCATAAAACTCTCTCGCCGAAAGAAATTGTAAGATTACATGTCAGAGCAGTTGAATGATTGTGATTTTTTGGAAATTAACTGGCAACATTGTGCACAGATTGAACATGGGGGGGGAGGGGGGGTGGGGGACGGGGGCTGGGGGGGCGAGATTTTCAACTTGCCATCCCAGTGCGAAACCGGTGTTCTGTAATCGGCGTCCGATCGGCAACACCAGATTTACAATCGAGTGGCAAGTTCAAAAACTACCCCTGTATTCACACCCAAGTCAAGAGCTGCATCTCTAGTCAAGCCCATATAAAATATAAAATAAGCTCTCAAAGCAGGAGGGTTTTAATAAAAAATAAATCTAATTCCACTTCTGGAAGCAGCAGTAAAATTGAAATATAAACAAAAAAGGTGCCACAAGTCTTTAATAATTAGCAGGGGGGAGGATACAGTTTACAACCGATAAAGATATTTAATTCATCTAATATTTCAACAGCAGTTAGCAAAGTGGTTGTTGTCAAATAGATTTAATGCGAATCTGTAAAATTTACCAAAAAGTTATCAAAAGTGGGAAGTTTTATTTAAACAAAATAAGAAATTATGACATAGATTTAGGGGCCGAAATTGGTTGACACACCGCCCCATACCATCCGCGTACCACCCAAAAATGTTAAATTCATCAAAAAACACCGACATACTGCCCGGCAGAAAATTCATCAGTGACATACCACCGGGCAGTATGCACACCACCCGCCCATGCAGACCGCCGACATACTGCCCAAAAGTGCAAACTTTGGGACTTATCACCGACATACCAGCGGAGCTGCATACCGTCCTGGAAAAGGTGGTTTTAAGTCAATCTTAAGTGGACGGTATGTATACAAAGCCGACAGGTTTGTTTGATCTTTATAGTTCTCCACAGTTTAATATATTTTTAAATGGATGGTAGTATTTTCTAGTGCTAGGCAATAATATAAATGTTCTAATAAAGCCTTATTTACTCCTTTATTAATTAACTATAATTAAAAATGTTATTGTCTCATGCCCCCAGTCTCTCTCACCCCCCCAGCAATCCCTTCCCCCCCCACAGATATCCCTTCCCCCTCCCACAGCTATCTCTCCGCCCCCCACAGCTATCTCTTCCCCCCCCTCACAGCTATCTCTTCCACCCCCCACAGCTATCTCTTACCCCCCCCCCCCCACAGCCATCTCTTCCACCCCCTCACAGCCATTTCTTCCCTCCCCCCACAGCTATCTCTTACCCCGCCCCTCACAGCTATCTCTTTCCCCCCCCCCACAGCTATCTCTCCACCCCCCCACAGCTATCTCTTCCCCCCCCCCCCGACAGCTATCTCTCCCCCCCTCACAGCTATCTCTCCCCCCCCTCACAGCTATCTCTCCCTCCCCCCCACAGCTATCTCTCCCCCCCTCACAGCTATCTCTCCCCCCCCTCACAGCTATCTCTCCCCCCCCTCACAGCTATCTCTCCCCCCCCCACAGCTATCTCTCCCCCCCTCACAGCTATCTCTACCCCCCCCCGCACAGCAATCTCTTCCCCCCCGACAGCTATCTCTCCCCCCCCCCCTCACAGCTATCTCTCCCCCCCTCACAGCTATCTCTCCACCCCCCCACAGCTATCTCTACCCCCCCCCCCGCACAGCAATCTCTTCCCTCCCGACAGCTATCTCTCCCCCCCCTCACAGCTATCTCTCCCCCCCCCTCACAGCTATCTCTTCCCCCCCCCCCTCACAGCTATCTCTTCCCCCCCCCCCTTCACAGCTATCTCTCCCCCCCTCACACATCTATCTCTTCCCCCCCCACAGCTATCTCCCCAACCCTCACAGCTATCTCTTCTCTCCCCCACAGCCATCTCTCCCCCCTCACAGCTATCTCTCCCCCCCCTCACAGCTATCTCTTCCCCCCCCTCACAGCTATCTCTCCCCCCCTCACACAGCTATCTCTCCCCCCCCCCCACAGCTATCTCTCCCCCCCACAGCTATCTCTCCCCCCCCTCACAGCTATCTCTCCCCCCCCCACGGCTATCTCTCCCCCCCTCACAGCTATCTCTCCCCCCCACAGCTATCTCTCCCCCCCTCACAGCTATCTCTTCCCCCCCCCACAGCTATCTCTTCTTCCCCCCCCCCACACAGCTATCTCTTCTACCCCCCCTACAGCTATCTCTTCTTCCCCCCCCCACACACAGCTATCTCTTCTCCCCCCCCCTACAGCTATCTCTTCTTCCCCCCCCACACAGCTATCTCTTCCCCCCCCCCACACAGCTATCTCTTCTACCCCCCCTACAGCTATCTCTTCTTCCCCCCCCCCCCACACAGCTATCTCTTCCCTCCCCCACACCTATCTGTTCCACCCCCACCCCCCCCCCCCACACAGCTATCTCTTCCCCCTCTCCCCCATCACCCCACCCCCCTCCCGGCCCCACAGCGCTCTCAGGCTGGCAGTCTCTGGCCGCTCGGGGGGCGGAGCTTCACAGCAGCATGCGCATGCGCACAATTCGGGAGTCGTAGATTCCGCTCCCACCTGCCGCATTCCGCTTCGCTTACTGCCAAGAAAAAAATCAATGAAGTTCCCGTCCACTCAGCCCCAGTTGTATCGGGCGGTAAAAAATGCCACGCTACCCACGGACTGCCGAAAAACAGGCGGACCATGTGTTTCACCAATTTCAGCCCCTAAATGTTAAAGCTTTGTTCCTGCTGATAAAATGTTCCATCAGTTTTCCCTCATATATCATTTTCAGAGAAGAACATTTTAGAAACAATTTTCTGCTGCCCAAATGAAATATTTTCCAATGAGTTTGAGACTGCCTCATTCTTTTATCTCAAAACACAAAGTAATTCCTATGAAAGCACTCTCCCCTCCCCAATGGAGGTTTCAGATTTATTGCCTGAGCTTGTTTAGGGACCTCTTCATCATCTCACAGGAAGGAAGTGGAGTGTAACAATAAAGCCTGTGGTAACTCTGAGAAACCAAAAGCCATGTCTAAAGAGGGCAGGCTACCAACTACGCACTGGGGAAGAGAGGCAGGCTAAATGCGTCTGCAAGAAATGTTGAAACTTTTTAGCATAAGCAGTTCATGTTTTTTTTAAATGAAAAATAAATAGATCAGACAGAAATTACAACATTGTGGGAAGAGTTTTGGTGCTGTAATGTCAGTCAGAACAAATGCAGTTTAAAGATTAAACTCATATTGCTTACAAAAAGAAGGGAGTGGGGAGATTTCCTTCAGTGCTATGTGTATCGAAACTGTAAACCCGTGCAATGAGACGTGGGTGTCATGGTACATTAGTCATTGAAAGTTGGCATGCAGGTACAGCAGGCGTGAAGAAGGCAAATGGTATGTTGGCCTTCATTGCTAGGGGGTTTGAGTATAGGAGCAGGGAGGTCTTACTGCAGTTGTACAGGGCCTTGGTGAGACCTCACCTGGAATATTGTGTTCACTTTTGGTCTGTTAATCTGAAGAAGGACGTTCTTGCTATTGAGGGAGTGCAGCGAAGGTTCACCAGACTGATTCCCGGGATGGCAGGACTGACATATGAGAAGAGACTGGATCGACTGGGCCTGTATTCACTGGAGTTTAGAAGGATGAGATGGGATCTCATAGAAACATATAAAGTTCTGACGGGACTGGACAGGTTAGATGCAGGAAGAACGTTCCCGATGTTAGGGAAGTCCAGAACCAGGTGACACAGTCTAAGGATAAGGGGTAAGCCATTTAGGACTGAGATGAGGAGAAACTTTTTCACTCAGAGAGTTGTTAACCTGTGGAATTCCCTACTGCAGAGAGTTGTTGATGCCAGTTCATTGGATATATTCAAAAGGAAGTTAGATATGACCCTTACAGCTAAAGGGATCAAGGGGTATGGAGAGAAAGCAGGAAAGGGGTACTGAGGTGAATGATCAGCCATGATCTTATTGAATGGTGGTGCAGGCTCGAAGGGCCAAATGGCCTACTCCTGCACCTATTTTCTATGTTTCTACGTTTATAAAGAACGGGTTTACAGTTTTGTTACAGAGTGCACAGAGGAATTCATCCCTGATAATGCAGTAAGTTATCCTAACCTATTGCAATACTTTGTAACGTTACTGAATACAGTGATTTCAATCTTACCAATACCTGGAACTTCCCTGTTTTTGAATAAAATTGGTGTTTTGCTGGTGGACTGCTAATGATATCTTTGTACCAACAAACAAATTTGTTTTGGCTTGAATTTGGCTAGAACTCAGCACCCATTTGTCACATTAGTTAAGAGTCAAGAAGAATAACAACTTGCATTTATATAGCGCTTTTAACGTGGTAAAACGTCCCAAGGCGCTTTATGAGTAGCAGTGTAAACAAGATGCCTCATAATAGTCCTGTTTCAGACATATACGGACTGTTTTTTCTTGCTAGTTTCCATCCCTCTTCTCCTGAAGGTGTTGAATACTTGCTAGGATATAGTTCCACCACTGCCTTGTCTAAGTGACCATTATTCATGGATGAGCCTTGACAGTTGAGGAGCACATTTTCCTTCAATTGGGTTTTAGTCGGGTGTTGTGTTATTAGAACCTGCCTGACTGTTTTGTATGGTCAGTTTAATTTACATAATGTCACTAATCCATTTTTGGCCCAACATTGGGAGTTTTATATATACACTCTAACATGCACACATACATAGATAATTTTAACAAAAATATCTTGTAGATACACTAAGTACAAGTATTTAGTGGATCTGGATACCAGTTAAACTCCACTCAATATTCGGGTCAGGTTTAGTAGTGTAAAGGCAGTGAAGTCAGTTCATGGGCATTGCGTTCCTTGTCATTGCCTTGATCCATGGGCATAAGAGCTAAATGCAAAAGCAGAGGCGAGAGTAATTTGACCAACAAACTCTAGCAAAACTTAGGTCTGTGGGGGTTAATGGGAAAATCCTTCAATGGCTGGAGTTAATCGTATCACACAAGAGGGTAATGATTGTTGGAGATCAATTGTTGCAGCTCCAGGAAATCACTCAGGAGTTCCTCAAGGCAGTGTTCTTAGTCCAACCATCTTCAGCTGCTTCATCAATCCATCGTGAAGTTAGAAGTCAGGCCAATTGCTAATGATTCCACAGTGTGCAGCTACATTCACAACTCTTCTGATAATGGAGCAGCCCATGCCAGCTTATAGGAGAACCTGGATAACATCCAAGCTTAGGTTGATAAGTGGCAGGTAACATTCATAGCACACAGATGCCAGGCAATGACCACATCCAACAGAAAAAGGCCCATTTCCTCCACCTGACAGGAGTGTAATGGAATACTCACCATTCGCCTTGATGGGTGTAGCCACGGGAACACTCAAAAAGTTCCTTATATTCTAGGACAAAGCAATCCACTTGATGGGTGCTCCTGCCACTGAACTCAATATCCACCCCATCCAACACCATCACACTGTGATTGCAGTATGTACTATCTACAGCATGCACTGCATCACCTCACCAAACTTTCTTGGAGAGCACCTCCCAATCCTGTGACCTTTACCATCGGGACAGACAAGAGCAGCAATGTCATGTCTCAAATTACTCATATATTGTACCCAAAAATATTATTTCCTGAAAGAAATTTCTCATTTTCATTTGAATGGATCAATACTAACTACTTCCACCGTCTCCCAAGGGAGCCTGCCCCACTGAAATAGTTGCTGCAGATTTCAACAAAAGCAAGTGATTTTTTATGAATCAGGTTCATATGACTAATTTGGCATAACATTCAATATTTAGTTCTTAATTTTTAAGCAAAGTGGACTGATTGTTAAGGACAATTACAGCATTCATTGGAAATACCAAATTATTAATTTATTAGGGCAGGGTGACCAATATATCCAAGTCAGTTTTATAGGATTTTTAAAATTACAATGAACTGTGTGCTTAAATAGGCAGACGTTCCTTCTCTTCAAAGATTGAACAGATGTCCAACTTTACAACATAGCCCAAGATTTTTCACTGGGATTTGAAAACCTCCCCCATTGCAAAGTGAAAGAACAAGAATATTTAATGAGGCAGACTTTGCTGAGGTTCACCCATTTGGTTCCATTCACAATCAGAAAAAGATGTAAAGGAAACCATCCCTTTATATACCAGAATAAGAGGAGACGTTCTCCTTCTTTGATGAAAGTAAGGTGCAGCTGTGAGAAAGCCTTTGCTTAATCAAGATGTCAGTTTGTTGGCAATGGGTCCGAAGTATGCAGCTGTGTGGTTAGTGCAAGTTAGTGTGATTTGATGCTGTGTGAACGTTAATAAAGTTTGGTCAGACCTGTCACACACACAAGCTTGTTTAAGGTAATGGAGCAGTGCCTGAAGGTCACCTTGGCCAGCATTTAATTTAAGGTGGACTGAGAGAGCATGTGGGCCCAATCAAGTCAGACAGGAAACTCATTATGATAGTTGAAAGAAACAATTGTTTAAAAGTAACCCATTACTTATAGCAACTAATTTTAAAAATGAATTTATATAGGCAAAGATGTGGTTGGTGAATAAAGCGTCTTTCAAGGAGCAGCATACTAAGTGATATAATCCTCAGAGCATAACCCTTTAAAGGTTGGCGTAAATGCATGATTTCCCCATAGATTTTAGGTTACCACAGTGTCATAGAACTTGTTACATATGTAAACTTGTAGATACTCTGTACAGCCACCAGAGGGCTCATCCCCTGGTCTCCCAAGCGATCCCATAATCCCTTGGGAGCACAGGTATTTAAGGAGGCCTCAAAGGTTGGAGAGGCGCTCTGGAGACCTGCAATAAAAGACTAAGGTCACACTTTACTTTGAGCTCACAGTATTCAGTCTGACTCTTTCTTCATACATAACAACTGGCAACGAGATACAGATAGCGAACCCAAAAATGCAGAGAACAGTGGGATTCCTGGAGAAATTCTCGGAGGGAGATGATTGGGAAACATCTGTGGACTCAACCAATACTTCGTAGCCAATGATTCTCCTCACCATCTGCGGGACACCAACGTATGGCCTCATGAAAAATCTGCTTGCTCCAGCAAAACCCACGGAGAAATCATACGATGATTTGTGCACACTGGTCCGGGAGCATTTGAACCCGAAGGAAAGCGTTCTGATGGCGAGGTACCAGTTCTACACCTACAAAAGGTCTGAAGGCCAGGAAGTGGTGAGTTGTGTCACCGAGCTAAGATGCCTTGCAGGACATTGCGAATTTGAACGACATTTGGAGCACATGCTCAGAGACTTTTTCATACTCGGCTTTGGCCATGAAACTATACTTCGCAAACTTTTGACTGTAGATACCCCAACCTTGAATAAGGCCATAGCGATAGCCCAGGCGTTCATTGCCACCAGTGACAATACTAAGCAAATCTCACAACACACAAGTGGTGCTACAAGTACTGTGAACAAAGTGATGTTGTTTTCCAATCGTAACGTACAGGGCAGATCACGCATACCTGCAGATGCACGTCCGCAGACGTCTCAGAGTCCACCATCAAGGGTGATGAATGGAAGGCCATTAACACCTTGTTGGCGCTGCGGGGGTATCATCGTTTCCATTCATGCCATTTCAAAGGCTACGTTTGCAAGGGCTGTGGAACAATGGGACACCGCCAACGTATGTGCAGGCAAGCTGCAAATCCTGTTAATTCTGCAAAACACCACATTGCAGAGGAAGACAGATCCACGGCGGATCACGATGAACCAGAGCCTCAGACCGAGGAGGCAGAGGTACATGGGGTGCACATATTTACCACAAAGTGTCACCCGATAATGCTGAACATTGAACTAAATGGACTCCCGATGTCAATGGAGCTGGATATGGGTGCGAGCCAGTCCATCATGAGCAAAAAAACTTTCAAAAAATTGTGGTGCAGCAAGGCCTCAAGGCCAGTCTTAACTCCAATTCACACAAAACTAAGAACTTATACAAAGGAACTGATTCCCGTAATCAGCAGTGCTGCTGTAAAGTTCTCCAACGATGGAGTGGTGCACAAGCTACCACTCTGGGTGGTACCGGGCGATGGTCCCACCAGTTCGGCAGGAGCTGGCTGGGAAAGATACGCTGGAACTGGGACGACTTCCGAGCACTATCGCCCGCTGATGACACTTCGTGTGCCCAGGTCTTAAACAAGTTCCCTTCGTTGTTCGAACCAGGCATCGGGAAATTCCAAGGAGTAAAAGTGCAGATCCACCTAATTCCGGGGGCGCGACCCATTCATCACAAGGCGAGGGCAGTATCGTACATGATGAGAGAAAGGGTAGAGATCGAGACAGACGGGCTATAAAGAGAAGGCATCATTTCACCGATTGAATTCAACGAGTGGGCCAGTCCGATTGTCCCAGTCCTCAAGGGAGACGGCACCGTCAGAATCTATGGTGATTACAAAGTAACAATCAATTGTTTCTCCCTGCAGGACCAATACCCACTACCAAAGACCGACGACATCTTTGCAATGCTGGCGGGAGGAAAGACGTTCATGAAGCTGGATTTGACTTCAGCCTACATGACGCAGTAGCTGGAGGAATCATCGAAGGGCCTCACCTGCATCAACACGCACAAAGGTCTCTTCATTTATAACAGATACCCGTTTGAAATTTGGTCAGCCTCGGCGATATTCCAGAGGAACATGGAAAGCTTACTGAAGTCGGTCCCGTGCACCGTGGTCTTCCAGGACGACATCTTGGTTACAGGTCGGGACATAGTCGAGATCTGCAGAACCTGGAGGAGGTTCTTAGTCGCGGGGCTCAGGTTAAAACGCTCGAAGTGCATTTTCCTGGCGCCTGAAGTGGAGTTCCTGGGGAGGAGGATTGCGGCGGACGACATCAGGCCCACCGATTCGAAGACTGAGGCAATCGAGAATGCACCGAGACCACAGAACGTGACGGAGCTGCGGTCGTTTCGAGGACTCCTGAATTACTTTGGTAACTTCTTACCGGGTCTCAGCACACTGTTAGAACCACTGCACGCCTTACTGCATAAAGGGGACAGTGGGTATGGGGCAAAAGCTAAGAAAATGCCTTTGTAAAAACGAGAAAATTGTTATGCTCAAATAAATTGCTTGTGTTGTACAACCCATGTAAGTGTTTGGTACGAGCATGTGATGCGTCATCATATGGCGTCGGGTGTGTATTGCAACAAGCTAATGATTTTGGGAAATTGCAACCGGTTGCTTATGCATCCAGGAATCTGTCTAAGGCTGAGAGAGCCTACAGCATGATTGAAAAAGAAGCGATAGCATGTGTCTATGGGGTAAAGAAAATGCATCAATATCTGTTTGGGCTAAAATTCGACTTGGAAACTAACCATAAGCCACTTATATCCCTATTTTCCGAGAGTAAGGGGATAAATACTAATGCATTGGCCCGCATCCAGAGATGGGCGCTCTCATTGTCCGCATACAATTACGACATCCGCCACAGGCCAGGCACAGGAAAGTGTGCCGATGCTCTCAGTAAGCTGCCATTGCCCAGAACGGGGGTGGAAATGGCGCAGCCCGCAGATCTAGCCATGGTTATGGAAACATTTGAGAGTGAGCAATCACCCGTCACAGCCCGGCAGATTAAAACCTGGACGAGCCAGGACCCCTTATTATCTCGAGTCAAAAGCTGTGTGCTTCACGGGAGTTGGTCCAGTGTTCCAGTGGAAATGCAGGAAGAGATAAAGCCGCTCCAGCGGCTCAAAGGTGAAATGTCCATACAGGCAGACTGCCTTCTGTGGGGTAATCGGGTAGTGGTTCCAAAGAAGGGCAGAGACACCTTCATCAGTGACCTCCACAGTACCCATCCAGGCATCGTAATGATGAAAGCGATAGCCAGATCCCACGTGTGGTGGCCCGATGTCGATGCGGACTTATGAGTCCTACGTGTACAGATGTAACACATGCTCGCAGCTCAGCAATGCACCCAGGAAGGCGCCACTAAGCTTATGGTCTTGGCCCTCCACACCGTGGTCTAGGGTCCATGTTGACTATGCAGGCCCGTTCTTGGGTAAAATGTTCCTTGTGGTTGTAGATGCGCACTCCAAATGAATTGAATGTGAGATAATGTCGCCAAGCACGTCCGCTGTCACCACTGAAAGCCTGCGGGCCATGTGTTTGCCACGCACAGCATGCCCGATGTCCTGGTGAGTGACAACAGGCCATGTTTTACTAGTGCTGAGTTCCTTTAACCTCACATTTATTAACATTATACTGCATTTGCACTGCCATGCATTTGCCCACTCACCTAACCTGTCCAAGTCACCCTGCAACCTCTTAGCATCCTCCTCACAGTTCACCCTGCCAATCAGTTTAGTGTCATCTGCAAACTTGGAGATATTACATTCAATTCCCTCGTCTAAATCATTAATATATATTGTAAATAGCTGGAGTCCCATCACTGAACCTTGTGGTACCCTACTAGTCACTGCCTGCCATCTGAAAAGGACCCGTTTAGTCCCACTCTTTGCTTCCTGTCTGCCAACCAGTTCTCTATCCACGTCAATACATTACACCCAATACCATGTGCCTTCCTTCCTTACTAAAGAACAGGTGGTGGATAGAGAAAGCACAGGAGATACAGCAGCTGGCCGATAACCATGATGTGTGAGGATGCTTCATCACAGTCAAGGCCACCTACAGTGCAAACACCCAAGGCCCCACCCCACTGCTGGCCAAGAACGGGGAAACTCTCATCAAGAGCACCGAGGTAGTCAGGGCCCACTGGAAGGAGAACGTCGAAGATCTCCTCAGCCGAGACTCTGCCTTTGACTCGAGTGTTCTCAACTCCATCCCGCAGCATGTTACTTGCCACCACCTTAGTAAAACCCCAACACTGCACGAGGTAGAAAAAGCCATAAGACAGCTTAAGAACAACAAGGCTTCAGGAGCGGATGGAATCCCTGCTGAGGCACTGAAGTATGGCGGAGAGGCACCACTAGCATGAATACATAGCTTCATCTCTCTCATCTGGAGGGAGGAGAGCATGCTGGGAGATCTCAGAGATGCAGTGATCATGACCATCTTTAAAAAAAGGGATGTCCAACTGCGGCAACTACAGAGGAATCATCCTGTTATCAGCCACTGGGAAAGTCGTCACTTAGAGTCCAACTCAACCGTCTTCTCCCTGTGGCTGAGGAGCTCCTCCAGGAGTCGCAGTGCGGATTTCGTCCCCTCTGGGGCACAACGGACATGATTTTTGCAGAGCGACAGCTGCAGGAAAAATGTAGGGAACAGCTCCAACCCTTATACATGGCCTTCTTCGACCTAACAAAGACCTTTGACACTGTCAACCGCGAGGGTCTATGAAGCGTCCTCCTCTGTTTCGGATGCCCCCAAAAGTTCGTCACCATCCTCTGCCTGCTCCATGATGAAACGCAGGACGTGATCCTTACCAATGGATCCATTACAGACCCAATCCACGTCCGGACAGGGGTCAAACAGAGCTGCGTCATCGCCCCAACCCTCTTCTCCATCTTACAGTCGACAAGCTCCCCGCTGGAGTGGAACTAAACTACAGAACCAGTGGGAACCTGTTCAACCTTTGCCATCTCCAGACCAGGTCCAAGATCACTCCAACCTCTGTCGTCGAGCTACAGTACGCGGACGACGCCTGCGTCTGCGCACATACAGAGGCTGAACTCCAGGACATAGTCGACGTACGAAAGCATGGGCCTTACGCTAAAAATCAGTAAGACAAAGGTCCTCCACCAGCCTGTCCTCGCCGCACAGCACTGTCTCCCAGTCATCAAGATCCATGGCGCGGCCCTGGACAACGTGGACCACTTCCCATATCTCGGGAGCCTCTTATCATCAAGAGCAGACATTGACGACGAGATCCAACACCGCCTCCAGTGCGCCAGTGCAGCCTTCGACCGCCTGAGGAAAAGAGTGCTTGAAGGACCAGGCCCTCAAACCTGCCACCAAGCTCATGGTCTACAGGGCTGTAGTACCTGCCCTCCTGTATGGCTCAGAGACATGGACCATGTACAGTAGACAGCTCAAGTCGCTGGAGAAATACCACCAACGATGTCTCCGCAAGATCCTACAAATCCCCTGGGAGGACAGACACACCAACCAGGCCAACATCCCCAGCATTGAAGTACTGACCACACTTGATCAGCTCCATTGGGCAGGCCACATAGTTCGCATGCCAGACACAAAACTCCCAAAGCAAGTGCTCTACTAGGAACTCCTTCATGGCAAACGAGCCAAATGTGGGTAGCGGAAATGTCACAAGGACACCCTCAAAGCCTCCCTGATAAAGTGCAACATTCCCATTGACATCTGGGAGTCCCTGGTCAAAGACCATCCTAAGTGGAGGAAGTGTATCCGGGAGGGCGCTGAGCACCTCGAGTCTCGTTGCCGAGAGCATGCAGAAATCAAGCACAGGCAGCGGAAAGAGCATGCGGCAAACTAGTCCCACCCACCCCTTCCCTCAACGACTATCTATCCCACCTGTGACAGAGACTGTGGTTCTCATATTGGACTGTACAGCCAGCTAAGAACCCATGTTAAGAGTGGAAGCAAGTCTTCCTTGATTCCGAGGGACTGCCTATTATGATGAGGTGTCCTAAGCTAGATTTATCGGTGATGCCATGGAAGAAAGGAACTATATACATTGTAGTCTCTGGCCTCAGCCATTTATTCCATTTCACAGTTCAGGAGCTTATTTCTGGGTAGATGTAACATCCACATAGGTGATGCTGTTCTTTTAAGCACAAGTCTATATGGCTGGTTGCTAATAAAAGACCAAGCACGATTGGTTACAAATTAAAATTGACAAGGTAACGTCTTGGATTTTTCTTTTTAAGTTCTGTGAACTGCTCTTCCTATGCAGTCACAAGCACTGAATGTGACATTTATATTGGTTCTAAGAGCAACTCTAGTTGATTCACTCTGTGAACAGAACCAAAGGCTGCAGCACACAAAGAAATGACTCCACCCTGGTAATGGCAAGTCGCCACACCGGCATTCCTGGCTGGAGAGTCATGGGGGAGTAGTGTCCCTAGCATCAGCCCAGACACTTACTGAACCAATACTAGTTTCTTACTCACAGAGGAGATATTGCATTACTGAGTTTGCTGTGGAGTAAAGGCTATACTGTATCAACACTGGTACAAATTTCACAGTGTATACAATCAATCCTTTGATCATGATCACGAAAGTGAATTCCGATTTCCTTAATTGGCCTGAGTTTTGTCCTCTCTTTCATTTCCTTTTTTCAATTCTTTTCCTCCTCAGGACAGTGGTTCATTTTGGTCTATGGTTCTACCAATGCAGTACCTGTACCTTCACAGCGCAATTTATTTTACTCTGAGGGATTGTGATCATTATATAAATCAAACAGAAAAGGGAGATCGAGGAAAAGTAAGCAATGGTGAGCAAGTAAGGACATTTTCGGCTGGATTTTCCGCCGCTGTCCACCTGTTTTTGCCCCATAGGGGCGGTAAAGACGACGGTGAGCTCTTCTGGGCAGAGGGCCAGCTTCCAGCACCCCACTGGGGTTTTCGGGGCCAATTTCGGCGGGGCGCACAGCGTTACCGCCTGGAAGAGGCGAGCCGGTGAGCAACGCCCCTGGTTTCGACACCAGCTCAATTTTTGACTCCTGCCCGAACCATAGCGCCCTGCAGCGCGCCCTCATGGGAACGCGTGTGAAAGCGGATGTTCCAAGCTGTAGCGGCTGCAGTGAGGTACGTAAAGCTGACTCAGATAAGTGTGATCGTTTTTTTTTGATGATTTATGTTGTGGTGGCGTGAGCTGTGTTTCTATGTTTCTATGTATTGGATATGTTTTCGGCAGGAGCTTTTTCTGGGTTTTTTTTCTCCACAGACCTCTCTTGGGAGTACTCCCAGGCTGGTTCTTTAGTTTGGGATTTTCGCAGGCTCAGCTAGCCTAGCCCCACACTCAAGGCCCAGCTGTCCAATTTTGCTGACTGAGGCGCAAACTTTTTCCAGGCGGTATCAGGACCGCCCCACCGTAATTAACGACCCGAAATCCTAAAAGCCGAAAATCCAGCCTTTAAATCTTTAAAAAGTGAAGAGACTAAAGAGGCTAAATGTTCCAAACAGGTGTGAGGGAATTAAAGGATTAACTCAACAATCCAAGCTAGTTACACACTAATGTTACCATGGTGCAAATGACTTGACAGGTCACATTTATGGTGTTATACCAGACCTACCAAGGCAGTATCAACAGCATTTTTGCAGTGTGCGAGTGGGCAGTCAAAGCTCCATTGTCTGCTCACACTGGCAAGGATGCAGAGCTCCATTAATGTTCACTCAAACAAATGCACACAGCACCCCTTAGCAGTCACAAATCGAGAGTGGTCATTTTCTAGTGATTAGGGTATTAAATATTGAAAGGCAGTCCATTGTACCGGCAGAGTTTTTGAAAAAAAGAATTAAACATGGAACTCCCTTCCCCTCAGGTGAAGCATGTAGAATTTTCCTGCATCATTCTGAAATTATTATGGATATCCCCTCATTTGTTAGCTGTTTATTGTTTAACTTTCGCCTGACAATCCTTTCAAATCGGGTTCATTCTAAGCTCAAACAACCACATTTTGTTGATTTTGTGAAATATTTAACTGGCATGAATTCACACCAACAAAAATTAGCACATATGTTCAATGATGAATTTTAGGTATGTTCTTCGAAATAATTGAACAAAAATAGTAATAAATATACTTTAAAAAAATTATCTTAGTTAAACTATACACTGGAAGCCAGAGTGGTTCTGAGTTCAACCAAAATCTCTTCTGTTATGTACAGTGTAACTATTCCAAAATGTTCCTGATCTAGGTCAAACCAGTGTTCCTTCATGGCTACATTTTTAGAGGCTCAAGAACACTACATGTAATGTTGAGCTGGGCGACAAGAAAAGGCTATTCATCCTGTCAAAGCTGATATCTCTGTTTCTTTGACCCAGAATTTGCGGTCAGAAGCGAAGCGAACATGTTCGCTATTAGCCCTGTGACGAGAAATTCGGGTTTTTCGACCTTCAATTCAAATCAAGAACTGTAGTGGGGATCCCCTTTTGCTAGCTGCTGTGACGTCAACAGGCTGTCTAAGCAGCCAATCAAAAGGCAGAATTCTCAGACAGCAAACAAGGAAGTGAGTTAGGTCTTAAAATTCTAACTTGTAAAAAATGTTAGAGAGAGCAAAAGAAAGATTGGGGCTCTCATATTGGAAAATGACAAACCTGAAATAAAAGATGGGCAAACTTTAAAAAAATGTTTTAAATATTTTATTGAAAGGCCCAGCGGGAGTCCGGGGATTAGTAGTTTTTCTTTTTCTTTTCCTTTATCAGTCAGTAACCTTTACCAAATTAAGTTAACCTTTGCCAAATTAAGTTAATCTAAGGATTAAGTCATGGCAGGAGAGCTCGGACACGTGTTATGCTCCTCCTGTAATATGTGGGAAGTCAGGGACGCTTCCAGTGTCCCTGACGTCTACATGTGCGGGAAGTGCATCTGCCTGCAGCACCTGACAGACCGCATTGCGGCACTGGAGCTGCAGGTGAATTTACTCTGGAGCATCCACGATGCTGAGAATGACGTGAATAGCACATTTAGCAAGTTGGTCTTACCGCAGGTAAAGGGTACACAGCCAGATAGGGAATGGGTGAGTAACAGAAAGAGCAGTGCAAGGAAGGTAGTGCAGGAGTCCCCGGCAGTCATTCCTCTACAAAACAGATACACCACTTTGGGTACTGTTGAGGGGGATGACTCATCAGAGGAGAGCAGCAGCAGCCAAGTTCATGGCACCGTGGGTGGCTCTGCTGCACATGAGGGCAGGAAAAAGAGTGGGAGAGCTATAGTGATAGGGGATTCGATTGTAAGGGAAATAGACAGGCGTTTCAGCGGCCGCAACCGAGACTCCAGGATGGTATGTTGCCTCCTTGGTGCAAGGGTCAAGAATGTCCCGGAGCGGGTGCAGGATATTCTGAAAAGGGAGGGTGAACAGCCAGTTGTCGTGGTACATATAGGTATCAACGATAGAGATAAAAAAGGAGATGAGGTCCTACGAGACGAATCTAGGGAGCTAGGAGCTAAATTAAAAAGGACATCTCAGGATTGCTACCAGTGCCATGTGCTAGTCAGAGTAAGAATCGCAGGATAGCTCAGATGAATACGTGGCTTGAGGAGTGGTGCAGAAGGGAGGGATTCAAATTCCTGGGACATTGGAACCGGTTCTGGGGGAGGTAGGGCCAGTACAAACCGGACGGTCTGCACCTGGGAAGGGTCCTAGGGGGAGTCTTTGCTAGTACTGTTGGGGAGGAGTTAAACTAATATGGCAGGGGGATGGGAACCTATGCAGGGAGACAGAGAGAAGTAGAATGGGAGCAAAAGCAAAAGATAGAAAGGAGAAAAGTAAAAGTGGAGGGCAGAGAAACCCAAGGCAAAAAACAAAAAGGGCCACATTACAGAAAAATTCTAAAGGGGCAAAGTGTGTTAAAAAGACAAGCCTGAAGGCTCTGTGCCTCAATGCAAGGAGTATTCGGAATAAGGTGGACGAATTAATTGCGCAGATAGCAGTTAACGTACATGATGTAATTGGCATCACGGAAACATGGCTCCAGGGTGACCAAGGCTGGGAACTCAATATCCAGGGGTATTCAACATTTAGGAAGGATAGACAGAAAGGAAAAGGAGGCGGGGTGGCATTGCTGGTTAAAGAGGAAATTAATGCAATAGTAAGGAAGGACATTAGCTTGGATGATGTGGAATCGGTATGGGTGAAGCTGCGGAATACCAAAGGGCAGAAGATGCTTTGGGAGTTGTGTACAGACCACCAAACAGTAGTAGTAGATGGGGACAGCATCAAACAAGAAATAAGGGATGTGTGAAATAAAGGTACAGCAATTATCATGGGCGACTTTAATCGACATATTGATTGGGCTAACCAACCCGGTAGCAATGCAGCGGAGGAGGATTTCCTGGAGTGTATTAGGGATGGTTTTCTGGACCAATATGTCGAGGAACCAACTAGAGGGCTGGCCATCCTAGACTGGGTGATGTGTAATGAGAAAAGACTAATTGTTGTGCGCAGCCCCTTGGGGAAGAGTGACCATAATATGGTAGAATTCTTTATTAAGGTGGAGAGTGACACAGTTAATTCAGAAAATAGGGTCCTGAACTTACGGAAAGATAACTTCGGTGGTATGAGGCGTGAATTGGCTAGAATAGACTGGCAAATGATACTTAAAGGGTTGACAGTGGATAGGCAATGGCAAACACTTAAAGATCACATGGATGAACTTCAGCAATTATACATCCCTGTCTGGAGTAAAAATAAAACTGGGAAGGTGGCTCAACCGTGGTTAACAAGGGAAATTAAGGATAGTGTTAAATCCAAGGAAGAGGCATATAAATTGGCCAGAAAAAGCAGCAAACCTGAGGACTGGGAGAAATTTAGAATTCAGCAGGAGAGGACTAAGGGTTTAATTAAGAGGAGGAAAATAGAGTAGGAGAGGAAGCTTGCTGGTAACATAAAAACTGACTGCAAAAGCTTCGACAGATATGTGAAGAGAAAAAGATTAGTGAAGACAAACGTAGGTCCCTTACAGTCGTATTCAGGTGAATTTATAATGGGGAACAAAGAAATGGCGGACCAATTGAACAAATACTTTGGTTCTGCCTTCACGAAGGAAGACATAAATAACCTTCCGGATGTACTTGGGGACCGAGGGTCTAGTGAGAAGGAGGAACTGAAGGAAATCCTTATTAGGCAGGAAATTGTGTTAGGGAAATTGATGGGATTGAAGGCCGATAAATCCCCAGGGCCTGATAGTCTGCATCCCAGAGTACTTAAGGAAGTGGCCCTAGAAATAGTGGATGCATTGGTGATCATTTTTCAACAGTCTATCGACTCTGGATCAGTTCCTATGGACTGGAGGGTAGCTAATGTAACACCACTTTTTAAAAAAGGAGGGAGAGAGAAAATGGGTAATTATAGATCGGTTAGCCTGACATCAGTAGTGGGGAAAATGTTGGAATCAATCATTAAGGATGAAATAGCAGCACATTTGGAAAGCAGTGACAGGATCGGTCCAAGTCAGCATAGATTTATGAAAGGGAAATCATGCTTGACGAATCTACTGGAGTTTTTTGAGGATGTAACTAGTAGAGTGGACAAGGGAGAACCAGTGGATGTGGTGTATTTTGACTTTCAAAAGGCTTTTGACAAGGTCCCACACAAGAGATTGGTGTGCAAAATCAATGCACATGGTATTGGGGGTAATGTACTGATGTGGATAGAGAACTGGTTGGCAGACAGGAAGCAGAGAGTTGGGATAAACGGGTCCTTTTCAGAATTGCAGGCAGTGACTAGTGGAGTGCCGCAGGGCTCAGTGCTGGGACCCTAGCTCTTTACAATATACATTAATGATTTAGATGAAGGAATTGAGTATAATATCTCCAAGTTTGCAGATGACACTAAACTGGGTGGTGGTGTGAGCTATGAGGAGGACACTAAGAGGCTGCAGGGTGACTTGGACAGGTTAGGTGAGTGGGCAAATGCATGGCAGATGCAGTATAATGTGGATAAATGTGAGGTTATCCACTTTGGGGGCAAAAACAAGAAGGCAGAATATTATCTGAATGGTGGCAGATTAGGAAAAGTGGAGGTGCAATGAGACCTGGGTGTCGTGGTTCATCAGTCATTGAAAGTTGGCATGCAGGTACAGCAGGAGGTGAAGAAGGCAAATGGTATGTTGGTCTTCATAGCTAGGGGATTTGAGTATAGGAGCAGGGAGGTCTTACTGCAGTTGTACAGGGCCTTGGTGAGACCTCACCTGGAATATTGCGTTCAGTTTTGGTTTCCTAATCTGAGGAAGGACGTTCTTGCTATTGAGGGAGTGCAGCGAAGGTTCACCAGACTGATTCCAGGGATGGCTGGACCGACATATGAGGAGAGACTGGATCAACTGGAGTTTAGAAGGATGAGAGGGGATCTCATAGAAACATATAAGATTCTGACGGGACTGGACAGGTTAGATGCGGGAAGAATGTTCCCGATGTTGGGGAAGTCCAGAACCAGGGGACACAGTCTTAGGATAAGGGATAGGTCATTTAGGACTGAGATGAGGAGAAACTTCTTCACTCAGAGAGTTGTTAACCTGTGGAATTCCCTACCGCAGAGAGTTGTTGATGCCAGTTCATTGGATATATTCAAGAGGGAGTTAGATATGGCCCTTACGGCTAACAGGATCAAGGGGTATGGAGAGAAAGCGGGAAGGGGGTACTGAGGGAATGATCAGCCATGATCTTATTGAATGGTGGTGCAGGCTCGAAGGGCCAAATGGTCTATTCCTGCACCTATTTTCTATGTTTCTATGAAAAGTTTCTTAAAAATGTTAATTTTTATGCAAATGGACAAATTCCACACTGCACAAAATTAAAATTTGTTTTCCAGGCCCTTAACATTTATTTAGCAGTCAATGCGCAGTTAAAATCCCAGTTACACCTAATCCCTTGGGGTCTAACTTTTATCTGGCCTGATTTGGCTGATTTCATTGATTGTGGGGTGGGGGCACAGTGCAGCCTGTTTCGGAGGTGTCAATGACAGACCGCGACGTCAGAATTTGTGCATGCACCAAATCCCAAAGTTGCAGTCAGTTTCAAAGGTGGAATGACGGCAAACGCTGCTTGTTCGCGATCATCCCGGCTGCAAATTCCGGGCCATCATCTTTCCTACTAAGGCGTTTAATTTCATTTTGAAACCCCAATGTTTTGGACTCCATTGCCTTGCTTGGTAGATTATTCCAAATACTTACTACCTCTGATGTTTATCCTAAATATCCATTTCACTCATTTCCATTGTTGCTTTTGGTTGTTTCATACTTTCTTGACATAATTAGAACTAATAAATTGGTTTTATCTCATCTTTACCTGACATATTTTATATATTCAACGAGATCCCTTTTAACTGTCTGCGTATGTGCATCAACTAATCATATTGTAGCATCGCGAATTTTAGGCTGTTTGGCATGCGTGTGCTGAGAATTGAAACATTTTTTAACAGGAGTCTCACTGGCCTACCTATCCTGAAATTGGAACATACGGTTTCTGGGCATTCAAGGCTATATAATTATTGCCTTAGTTTGCTATATTCTAGTTGAAATCAAATAGGTGATTACCAGAGCAGCTGTTTACAATGGAATGCTGGGTACAATTAGAGCTGTAAGTACAGTGAAACGTACTGTGAATTACGTTGTGCAACTCAGTCACCCAGGGGCCGAAATTGATGGCCTTACCGTCCACTGCCGCCGGCATTCCTCTGGTCAAACCGCCCAGTGCCACTTTCATTGTGGCCTGGAGCGGGCGAGATGGGATAGTCGCCGGGAAGCGCCTACCGACATCAGCGGACGGCCGATGCGTGTAAGTAGACTCCCACCCGCTGAGATGCCATATTCATGCGGGTAGGAGTCAGCTGGCATCGGCGGCAGGATGGCGGTGGACCGCTGCATGGAGGCTGCTCTGTCCTCAACGGTAAGTGTGAAGATAGGGGAAAAAAGATTCGTGAAGTTTATCTAAATTATTTATTTTCAGGTACTTACCTGGATGCAGTTCCCTGAAGGTTGTCAGGTGTTTTTTTTTTGTTTTTGATGCTTTTTATTTTTAGTTCTTCGACCCTCCATGGGCCTGACTCATGGCACTTGGGCGGCAAACGCCTTTGCCGCCGAGAATGAGAGCTCCCGCCGCCTGCGACCCAGATTGGCGGCAAACATTGCAGATTTGCTGCCCGCCGACCTTTGAGGGACCTGGGTGATGAAAACCCCACCCAAAGAACCGTCACGGCCATCGGCGGTTCTTTGGGCGGCACTTGGGCGGGCGGAGGCCTTCGTCAAATTCGGGCCCCTAATCAAAGGAAGGATATTCAGAGGGTACAGAGGCAAACCACCCAATTGGTATCAGAAGTCAATGGAACTGAAGATTGGGTGGGGCCTGAAGTGGGCGGCTGGTGAATAACGCTCATTTTGTGCTCCTATCCAAGATGAACTTTGGCCCCTACATGTCTACTTAACAAGAGTGACTAAACTTCAAAAGTAATCATTGGATGTGAAGTCCTTTGGGATGTCTTGAGGGAAAAATAATATGCTATATAAATGTAAGTTCATTCTTAGGACTTGTCTACTCCATAGCATTGGTTTGTTTAGAGAGCAATTATAAGCTTTATTCTTCCTTTGCTCATCTCCGGAAAGGATTTGCTATGCTTTAATGAAAGCGAGGCAGTGATAGGGCACTACCTGTAATCAGTCTCTAAAGAGACCAATACACCGACATCAACGTAACGTAGGGGCTACTCTTTTGAGGAGATTTCTTTAATTTAACAGGACTCCACAAAGGAACTCTGTGGATACAGATATTTGGAAATATAATAATATTTATTTTACCAAAAAACTTTAACTCGTGGAGGTGAACTGCAAGTGGAGTGCTTAATACTATCAGCGCAGTCCTAAGCCGCAGCATTATCATCGCCTTTAAGGTAAGTGAACCAACAGATTGGACAAGGGAAAAACAGCAGTCAGGACTAATGCCTTTGCATAGCACTGCCATAAAAGGTCTCCTACATATTTAGAACAACTCTTACAATTCAGAATGACATGTGACTAATAGACGTAGCATGCATTTCCTAGATCAGCATCTACAGACACTATTCACATTGGAAACCTACTTTTCCCCTGAAACATAACCTCCCAAAGGTCACTTATCACAATCTATGTGGCACTGACGTATAGGTTCTGTTGTATTTTGTGATGACTTCCACTTCTGTGGTCGTATCCTCACACCAGACAGCTATGTCTGTGCTTTGAAATGCATTTTTGTCTGATGTGGTAGAAATCTGGCATGTAATGCTTTGCCCAGAAAAGTTCCGTTGGGTCCTAAAGTCTGAGCTATTTTAAATCCCAAAGCTGGCAGGCAATAAATGGAATTTACAGTCCCACGCCTGATTTACTGCTGAGAAAACAGACAACTTCTCAGGTGAGAAGTTACTGTTTAAAAAAAAAAATTGGATCAACAAGAACAGATCAACATGCAAATATAAAACAAAAATACAGGTTTTCTGACATTGTAGTTCTTCTGTTTTATTTTGAAGCCAATATCCATGGATACTAGTGTCAGTCCTTGGCTAAGAAGCACACTTATGCAATGTGGGAATGGTTCCTTCCCTCGCGAGCCTTGCTCCCTTTTAGAGACTATCAAACTAGTATTGGCAACCTCACCCTATGGGAAAATGGAAATCCTGATTTATCATTGTAACTACGGCTTTAGTGAATTAACAGAGCATTTAACCTTCTGAGGACAGGGAAAATGTGTTTTTAAAAATGTGTGTGATAGTGAATGTGAAGCAAACATGCAAACAGAAATTCTGTACTCAAAGGTTCAAAAACCATAACCTACACAGATGGGTTTCCTCAAAAGCAAGAGACTTATTTATACTTTTTTTTTGAAGAATGAAACAAGTTTCCTGTCTGCAAAAGTTATGTGCTATCAATATAATTGTTGGCTGCATATTCGCTGTCACTGAACTAAATTATATTGCCTGAATAATGCAGCTCATTTCATAGCTTGTATCTAAATCTATAACCACTTCTTATGCCAGTGCCAAGAATGGATTTTGGTGCTTAAGCAATTGCTCTGCATTGCAGCACGTCTGTTGGCATCACCACATAATATTTTCAAATTTAAATTACATTGAAGAGAATTACTTCAACTGCTGCCTGCAAATTTGACATTAGTTTATTTAACAGTTCACAGATTGCTTAACAGTACACCTGCAGCTAACAAATTATGCAGAGAGACTGATTATAGAGTGGTGTTTGGATCTCAGTTAATATTGGAGAAACCTTAAGATTCAAATGTAAAATGTCCCAGTCTTGAACGTAATTTATTAAGTATATCTTTTACCCTGTTTTCACAGGCACTCATTAAAGGTCTCATCCAAATGGACATTCTTCTAACATAAGCCTAGACAGTGAGTGTCAGCAGACAATTCGCTTGTGGGGGCTTATCACAACTGGGACTGATCATTAACAATAACAACTTGCATTTATATAGTGCCTTTTACACAAGAGAAAAAAGACTTGCATTTATATTGTGCTTTTCACAACCTCACGTCGTCCCAAAGTGGCTTACAGCCAACTAAGCGCTCTTAAAGAGTAGTCACTGTTGTAATGTCAGAAACACAGCAGTCAATTTGCGCACTGCAAGCTCCCACAAACAGAAATGTGCTAATGACTAGATAATCTGTTTTAGTGATGTTGATTGAGAGATAAATATTGGTCAGGCCATAGCAAAATGTCCCAATGCGCTTGGTTTGTGCTAATTGGTGACGGAGACAAATTTGGGGATGGCATTCCTTGATTCTGTCCATTTGTGATTAGAACCACTGGCTTTGGATGACTGAATAAATCAAATTTGTTTTTTATTACACAGAATTCCAGGATTTTTAACAGCATTCTAAGGATCACGGTCCATAATTCCATCCACTTTTCTGCAAATGTCACTAGCGAACAATCAGGAGCAGGAAGCCAATCTGATTATTTTTCCTTCCAAACTCAGGTGCACTGAGGAAATTATAGGACTCTACTGCCACTCTCTTGAGATTAGCTAATTCAGCACAGCCTGAGGATCAAACCTGGGACCTTCTGGGTCTATATGGTTCAAGTCCACACTGGCTATAAGTACATTCACCAACTAAACTGTTGGAAAGTTCAATTAAAAAACTCTTAAGAGTCAGAGATCAGGCTTTATGCAAGGCACACATTGCACATTTGTGTTGCCTACTTAATGATCTGTACCTACCTCGGGCTTTAAAATGGCATAGCTGTAATTGCAAAGTATTTGGCAAGCTGCTTTAGCTTGTTTGCCAAGCACTTAGGCAGGATGTTGTAATTTGTGTCAAAAAATATGCCATGGTGTTGTTAAAAACATCATGATGAAAAGGAAAATGATGAATTACTGTTTGGCTATTGTCCCCATCATAGCGATATAATATTGTCATTAATCACCATCACCCCACTACTGCAGATGGAAAATGGATTAGTTTGACAGATGTGAAAAATTCTGGTCGGGTTACTTCATTTGAACATTCCAAGCAATGAGGTTGTTTAACTAATATATCGCTGGGCTTACCTTGTTCACATAGACCACCACCATAACTTGGTAAGCAGACACAACTGAAACAGTTGGCACCGTCAATACATGTGGCTCCATTACGGCAAGGGTTAGATTGGCATTCATCAATATCTGAATGAAATATAAGTGGGTTATTTTGGTTAGTGGTTAATTAAACCAAGCATTGCTTTCACAATTGCTATGTCTTGTTATGCCCACTAGAACTAAAGCAGCCAGTAATTAAAGCAAACCATTTGGATTGAACATGCTTCTTCAAAGAGCAAACCAGGAAGTGGCTTGTTTGAAGGTTTGGCTCAATTTCCTAAAAACTGGAAGCAGCCCTAATTAATCAGGATAGCATTGCTCTACAAGACTTTACTGAATTTCCCTATCTCTTCATAAAAACAAATAGTAGCACTTACAAAGTACTTCCAAAATTAGTGCTATGTCTAACTGATAGCATTCAAAAGATTGAGAGTTCAGATTCATTTGGGACATATCTGAATCCCAAAGCAAATATCATAACTAATAAAATTCAAAATGCCAGGAACAACCTCTTTCAGATAACCAGACCTTCAATTGGATATTTCGCACCCCCATAAAAGAGACACATCAGAGCCCCCAAGACCATTCTTAAATGGATGCTTTAGGCACTTAATCACTGGCCCAATCTAGAAATGGATCCTGAAATTCATATTTGTATGTATTTATTCTGTATTGGATCTTTTTATATAAATAGTATAACTATATAGTTGCATTCCCTTGCATCTGTAAGATATCTATATTTTATATATATATAAAATCTTTGAGTTGGCAACACTGTAATGTCCACGTTCCTTTGAAATCAATGGGTAACTCTCAATACTCCCAGCACATTGCTTCCCACAGTAGCAGGATCTTTAAAAATGCTATTCTTGTTTCTTCCAGAGGATGGTGCTGTTACCTCTATAATTTTTGTTTGGTCCAGACAAGCCGCCCTAACCTTTCTCAGCCAGTTACAATCAACACACCTAAAAGTTGCTAGTTCCTCTGACTAACCGTAAATAATGCAACTGATCAGTAAGAGAAAGAAAATTCAATTGAACTTTCAGTATAAAATTCATCCTGATAAAAAACAGGATTTTATTCCATTGTTACAGCGATATTAATACAGATATCTTCATTCTCCTACAGAATATTTTACATAATTAATATAACTTCTCTATATCGAGAGAATTAGTAGACTTCAAAAGTGGGTTTCGCATTTTGGTGGAAGGTCAGTGTCCCTGTCCAAACTGGGTGCCACGATGAACCTTAGTGGAATTTTCAGGGTCCCAGACAAATGATCACATTTTGGGGATTCGCAATTGGAGCCGTGCCTGTGCTGAGCAGCCTGCCTTGAAAGGGGTGTAAAATGGTGGCTTGCGAGCCTTTGGTGACTGCAGCGATGAAATGGGGTTGGATGCCTCTGGGGAAGTGTAAGAGTCTACGGTTTGTTATAATTCCCGGGGGAGTGAAAACACAATCTATTGCCCTGTGATCAATTGCACTCTTTTAGTGAACCTTTTTAATTTGCACCCCACACAACACTCGACATCAGAAGTGTTGTGCCATTCCTTGTGACCTGCGTTGCTGTGGCAAAAAGATGGAAAATGTGACATCTGACATCACTGTGTCATTGGTGTGTATCAAAGCCTCCTTGATAAAGTGCAACATCCCCACCGGCACCTGGGAATCTCTGGCCCAAGACTGCCAAAGTGGAGGAAGAGCATCCGGGAGGGCGCTGAGCACCTCGAGTCTCGTCACCGAGAGCAAGTGGAAATCAAGCGCAGACAGCGGAAGCAGCATGCGGCAAACCAGGCTCCCCACCTACTCTTTCCTTCAACAACTGTCTGTCCCACCTGTGGCAGAGACTGTAATTCCCGCATTGGACTGTTCAGTCACCTGAGAACTCACTTTTAGAGTGGAAGCAAGTCTTCCTGGATTTCGAGGGACTGCCTATGATGATGATGATGGTGTGCAATCTGAGTATTGGGGAGGCTGTATTCAATGACATATCACTTCTAGTGGAAAACCTCAGAAGTGATAGCAAGCAGTGGTGAGGTGGTGGTAGTTACCTTTAGCTGATTCCCCATCCCCATTCATCACTGATCCACCAGAACATGGGTAGAAACACATGAGAAAATCTTGCTTAAAAATATCTATATTTGTGAGGATTACCATTATGATAGTAAGCGGAACATCTACAGGTTGGGGGACGGAGTTCTAAACTCATGAAACAAAATGTTGAACATTCCAGGACATAAACAACTTTACAATTTTTGGGGATATATTGAATTGTTTCCCACGGTCAAGGTTTGTAGCATCAGTTATAACATCATCATCTAGTTAGGCATTTGAAGGCTAGATAGGAGTGTGTACTTCAGGTAACATTAGTAGACAGTGCATGAAATGCACTGGAGCAGTTTTCCATGTTTTATTGGAAACAGAATCAGATTGCTGCGATACAAGGGATATGGGGATGGTGCAGGAGTTGAGGTAGAAAATCAGCCATGATCTTATTGAATAGTGGAACAGGCTTGAGGGGCCAAATGGCATACTCCTGCTCCTAATTCTTATGTTTTTATGTTACGTGTGGAAGCACATCTACTGAAACTAAGATTAAAACATCACTCCTCCTATAATGTTCACATTCCAAACAAATGTCCCTAAAAGCTTTCCAATAAAAACAGTTGAAAGCATTGTACATCACTTGAATGTTGCAGTGTCTACTTTTGCTCTTACCTATTTCACAGTGTTCCCCAGTGTATCCTGGCACACAGGTGCAAATATAACTAGTTTCTCGCAGGTAACAACTGCCTCCATGATGGCAAGGGTTTTCGTCACATGGGTTAACTTGCGCTATGGTAAATGAAAGCATAGTTACATTTTAGCCCGTGAATATTGCTTTTATGTTGCAGATAGGGCCTAATAAAAATCACATGAATAATCACAGCCACATGCTACTATTATTCCAATGATATATTGGATAGAATTCAGAATACTGAACTTTTTATAAGATCGTTTTTTAATTTTAGTTTCTTTTTATTGGAGTCCCAATTCTGCAAATCAGTACCACATTTCCTTCTGTTAGGAGAGCCAGACATCAAACTGTAGGAAAAGCTACAGTCAACCTGCCATTAAAGGGTTAACATCTTTACAAATCTTTTACAAGTTTCAGAAACTTGTGAGACATTGATAATTAGGCGTTTGATCCAATAAAGAACCCTTTTTTTGCATATTTGGTTAATTATTAACAGCAAATGTTTATTGAAAATAGCTGAGTGCTAAAGTATTTGGACAAGTGTGCTTGCATAGCTTTCACAGAAACTCAACTTTGGAGACTGATTTTATGGGTCAGATTGCCTGAAGTAGTATTTTAATTTTGCCATTTCAAAAAAGATCTTTCCCCAGAATTCAGCAGTCAGGAATTTTGAGCAAAGTCAAAGAAAATACATTTTAGAAGACAAGAGCAGGAGAATTAAGTAAGGAAATGTTTGAAAGAGAAAAATATCTGTAACCAGGAGTATTGATTTATATTGAAACTCTTGAATTTAACCGAGTCACTTTGCAATATCTTATACCGCGACAGTATATAAGTATTTGAAAAGTGTTCGTTGAACACAACAAACCAGAAAAAATGACATATTGGAATGTCCTTGAGTCTTGAACTAATATATTGCAAAAAAAGAACAGTTGTGATACTGCATTAAACAGTTAAACTGCGACAACAAATATACAAAAGCAAGGTAGAGAAACTGCTGTAATAAAAACAGAAAATGCTGGAAATACTCAGCAGGTCAGGCAGCATCTATGGAGAGAGAAACAGAGTTAACGTTTCAGGTCGATGAACCTTAATCAGAACTGATGAAGGATCAACTACCTGAAACATTAACTCTGTTTCTCTCTCCACAGATGCTGCCTGACCTGCTGAGTATTTCCAGCATTTTCTGTTTTTATTTCAGATTCCAGCATCCGCAGTACAGGTTGAACTTCTCTTATCCGGGACTCCCTTATCCGGCACCACCCCTCGTCCGTCACCATTCCCGGCAGGGGATCAGGTCTGTGTGTGAAAGTGGCGGGAGCTGCTGCAGCGTCGAATGTGGGATGGCCGATGATCCGTAGAAACAGTGCCGACCTCCCCCCTCCCTCACCGACCCCCCACATCCACACCCACGGCCTCAGAGAGAGAGAAAGACAGCCTGACACTCACACAGACAAATGCAGCCATCGAGCTGCGCAGCGCCTGCCATTTTGCAACATTCCGGCATCGGCAGACCCGCTCTGGGTGGAAGTAGCCAGGTCTCTTGGTGCGAGGTCGAGCCCAACGGCGGTGTCGGGGCCCAGGAGAGGTTGGTGAGCAGTGAGAGGTGAGGAGGTCGGCCTGAGGATACAGCGTGGGTGTTGTTGGTGCCGCAGGTCAGCAGTACCCGGTAAGTCCGGGGGAAGGGAGAGAAGGGGGTCTGCATGACCGCCCGTCGTCTGGCAAAATCCCTTATTCGGCACAGGTCAGGTCCCGAGGGTGCCGGAAAAGGGAGGTTCAACCTATATTTTGCTTTTTTAGTCGTTAAACTGCTACCTGGCCATTGTATTTATGTAAATATAGTCCCAAGTATAGCTTGAACAAGAACGTTATTTCTACCAATTACTTAAAAGGGCTAACCATCAAGCATATAGTGTTATCCTCAAAACTGAATGGGCCGTATCTTGCTGGAGCGGTGCATCTCGTGAAGTGCCCCATTAGACTTTTTTCTGCATGCTTCAGCTCAAAAATGTTTTGCATCATGACTGCTGGAAGTGCAAGCTAATAATGGTGCAGTGAGGGCAATGAGGCATCTGGGACCACAATCAATGGCGGGACCAACAGTCTATCTCTTTAACCAATGAGATTTAAGGATTGAGAAAAAAAAACATTGGAACAACTGAGAAGAAAGGTGAATTAAGAGTCAAATCAGGCACAGAAAGAGAAATAAAGGGGAGAATTTGAACCTAAAAAAACAAATGGGTTGGGGTTGTGTGGGAAGTTAAAGTCTTAAAAATCTAAATCCCGACCAGAACCCGCCTCCATCCCGTCCACCGCTGGTTTTAACAGAGGCGGGACAGGGGGCGGGCAGTCAACCCGCTGTCAGGAGATGGGTCGTCTATTTAAATATTATAATGAGGCTGGAAGCCTCTGCTTTAACCTCCATTTTGAATTTCACTTAACTGGTCAGGCTTTGCAAGCCTCCTGAACCCCACCAGCTAATGGAAGGCGAGGACTGCTGAATCTAGGAGGTAAGTGTCTTTACACCTACCTCCTGGATCCAGGGTCCCTGCCTAACACAATCTCCATGATCGGAGAACCCCTCACAAGGCCTCCGATCCCCCCCCCCCCCCCACCTCCAATCCCTCCACGAGGCCTCCCGCCACCCACCCTGCTCAGCCAGCCCCCGTGCTGGTCCTGGCCCCCAAACTCATCCGACTCCTTCCCTTTGCTGGTCCTGGCCCCCGATCTCTTCAGAACTCCTCCAGGTGCTGATCCTGTCCCTTAATCACTTCCGGCCCACTTGCCGCCCTCCGGCCCCCATGCGATTCCTCCCTCCCTCCTCTCTGCAGCCTAGTGCCGCAGGCCTACCCATCTGGAGCCAGCTAGCCCCTCAAATCAGGCTTCCCACGCAAATCAGGCCCTGCTGTTAAATTTGATAGGGCCTGCAGGAAACCCGTTTTCCTGGTTTTCCCAGCCGCTTCGGAGACCCACCACCACGCTCCCAACCCGCCTTCCCAATTAAAATTCAGCCCAAAGAGAGGGAAAGAAACAGTGGATTAAGAGAGAGGAAAAACAGGGATAGATAGGAAAAGAAAGCAAATTAAAAAATTAAAATTTGTAAGAACAATTTACCACCTGAAGAAATGAGACTGCACAGTTTAATCTCAAGCTCCCTGCTGCTTGCTATTTTAATTCTGTCCCACTTCCACTCCGTCTTTGGCCTTGTATATTAATGAAGCTCAATGTAAGGTCGAGGAACAGCACCTCATCTTTCTAATATGCTCTTTGCAGCTGTCTGTTCTTAACACTGACTTTAACAACTTCAGACCTTAACTACAGCATCCATTTTCTCTATTGCAGTAGGTGCTGACAACGTGGAAGGTTGTGCCGACATTTCTGGGGATGGGGGAAGGGAATGGGTTGGTTCTTGGGTTAGGGGACCCCTTGTTGAAACATGACTGGTGGTGACTATTGTCATCAGAATCCCGGGCCACCGGAGCCCGCTTTGCCTTGCCGGTTTTTCATGCTTCCCTTTCTATCAATCCCCCTTTTATCTGTTCAAACACTCCCTGTGTCTTGTATACGACTTTGATTTCTTTGATTTCTCTCATTATGCCTTCTTTTGTCTCCTGCTAATATCACTTCTTCCATTTAATCATCTCATGTTATATAAAAGGGGTCGGAGGGTCTAGTAAGGAGGAGGAACTGAGGGAAATCCTTATTAGTCGGGAAATTGTGTTGGGGAAATTGATGGGATTGAAGGCCGATAAATCCCCAGGGCCTGATGGACTGCATCCCAGAGTACTTAAGGAGGTGGCCTTGGAAATAGTGGATGCATTGACAGTCATTTTCCAACATTCCATTGACTCTGGATCAGTTCCTATGGAGTGGAGGGTAGCCAATGTAACCCCACTTTTTAAAAAAGGAGGGAGAGAGAAAACAGGGAATTACAGACCGGTCAGCCTGACATCGGTAGTGGGTAAAATGATGGAATCAATTATTAAGGCATAGCAGTGCATTTGGAAGAGGTAATATGATAGGTCCAAGTCAGCATGGATTTGTGAAAGGGAAATCATGCTTGACAAATCTTCTGGAATTTTTTGAGGATGTTTCCAGTAGAGTGGACAAGGGAGAACCAGTTGATGTGGTATATTTGGACTTTCAGAAGGCTTTCGACAAGGTCCCACACAAGAGATTAATGTGCAAAGTTAAAGCACATGGGATTGGGGGTAGTGTGCTGACATGGATTGAGAACTGGTTGTCAGACAGGAAGCAAAGAGTAGGAGTAAATGGGGACTTTTCAGAATGGCAGGCAGTGACTAGTGGGGTACCGCAAGGTTCTGTGCTGGGGCCCCAGCTGTTTACACTGTACATTAATGATTTAGACGAGGGGATTAAATGTAGTATCTCCAAATTTGCGGATGACACTAAGTTGGGTGGCAGTGTGAGCTGCAAGGAGGATTCTATGAGGCTGCAGAGCGACTTGGATAGGTTAGGTGAGTGGGCAAATGCATGGCAGATGAAGTATAATGTGGATAAATGTGAGGTTATCCACTTTGGTGGTAAAAACAGAGAGACAGACTATTATCTGAATGGTGACAGATTAGGAAAAGGGCAGGTGCAAAGAGACCTGGGTGTCATGGTACATCAGTCATTGAAGGTTGGCATGCAGGTACAGCAGGCGGTTAAGAAAGCAAATGGCATGTTGGCCTTCATAGCGAGGGGATTTGAGTACAAGGGCAGGGAGGTGTTGCTGCAGTTGTACAGGGCCTTTGTGAGGCCACACCTGGAGTATTGTGTACAGTTTTGGTCTCCTAACCTGAGGAAGGACATTCTTGCTATTGAGGGGGTGCAGCGAAGGTTCACCGGACTGATTCCCGGGATGGCGGGACTGACCTATCAAGAAAGACTGGATCAACTGGGCTTGTATTCACTGGAGTTCAGAAGAATGAGAGGGGACCTCATAGAAACGTTTAAAATTCTGACGGGGTTAGACAGGTTAGATGCAGGAAGAATGTTCCCAATGTTGGGGAAGTCCAGAACCAGGGGACACAGTCTAAGGATAAGGGGGAAGCCATTTAGGACCGAGATGAGGAGGAATTTCTTCACCCAGAGAGTGGTGAACCTGTGGAATTCTCTACCACAGAAAGTTGTTGAGGCCAATTCACTAAATATATTCAAAAAGGAGTTAGATGAAGTCCTTACTACTAGGGGAATCAAGGGGTATGGTGAGAAAGCAGGAATGGGGTACTGAAGTTGCATGTTCAGCCATGAACTCATTGAATGGCGGTGCAGGCTAGAAGGGCCGAATGGCCTACTCCTGCACCTATTTTCTATGTTTCTATGTTTCTATGTTCTCCATCTAAGCACTTCACAGCCCATTCTATTTATTTTTCTGTGCGTGTGCTTTTTTTTTCCTTTTTCCTTTTCCTTGTTCTGTTCCTTTTTAAATGCTGTTCCTCTGTAATACCTCGCAGTTCTGAGAAAGGGTCTTAGACCTGAAACATTGACTGACTAACTTCTGTTTCTCCACAGGTGCTACCTGTGTATTTCTAGCTTTTTGTTGTTTTTGTTGAGATCTAGCTATCTTCTTGGTAAGTCAATAGTTAAATTCAATCGGTTTATGTAGGGCAACTCAAAAGGCAAATTTGGCATCACATGTAAAAAAAAAACCTGGTAACAAGCTTCAAGCTCAAACTATTATTCCTACAAGACAGATCTAATTAATAGGCTTTTCTACAGTTTCCATCAATGTCACGCCTAGGCTATATTAGGTGTACTTATGTGGGACAAGACCAATTCTACCTGAACTCTATTTTTGTTAAGTATTTCATTTGGCAGAGCCTTCCAGACAGGCACTAACATTTCTCCATTGAAGGAAATAAAAGAGTTTGAATGAAGAATCACTCCTGGTGCAGAGCCTTGCCTGCTGGGAGCATTATCAGGAAAATATGGGTGGAATTCCCATTTTCCATCCATTTCCCAATACCATGCTTCCCATGGGTGAGGCTCTGCCCAGGAATGCTCATTTAGAAAGTATCCCTTTAAGTAAAAACATTTGGGAATATAAATTACCAAAAGTAATGTGATATTCACACAAAATATGCTCAACACAGTATTTATCTTTGCATCTTTGTGATATTAAAAATCTGGAGAAAGAAGTATTCTGACTGATATTTCATACCTGGTACATGAACAGTCTCACCATCGTCTGGCTCACCATCAATTATGGGTTCACTAGTTTCACTATGTTCCCAAAACTCAATTTTAGAGGTGGTCTTCGATCGAGCTGTCGATGCCAGTGATGTTTCAGTTGCTTTGATGTCAGTTTGTGTCCAATCAAAGATAATTTTACCAGAATCATCAGTGCTCTGTATCAATACTTGAGCTGTTTGTGTAGACCTCCAGTCTTCTGGTCGGTCAGATGATAATGATGAAGGAGCATCTGTGTGGAGGTTAGTACGACTTATTAAAGGTTGTCCTACAGAAGATGAAGTAGGTATTGAAGGAGGTGCCTTGACTTCCTTTAATTTTGTATCCGTTTGAAGTGACACTACTGTTGTATCTTTGAAATCTTCCTTAACAAATAATTTCAGCTCCTGTGAAGAGCTCTCGTGTAAAGAGGACGATACTGTTGTGACTCTGACAGGTTCTGTAATATTCTTTTCAGCCTTTTCTTCTGTAGATAGCCATAAAGGTGTAGCAGTGCTGACTATAGTCCCTTTAGAAATTTCAACATAAATATTTTGTGCTGGTGAAGCCTCTACTTTTCCAATTGTGGCACTGTGTGGATCTGGTGGCAGTATTGTTCCTATAATGTGTTCTTCAGTATGTCCTTCAAATTCAGATAAAGAAGTTTTATGGTCAGTGCTTGGGTAAGCAGTTGTTTGTGGTATGAGTGATTCTGTTTCAAGCGTTTTGATGGGAATTGAATATGCTGCAGAACTTTCTACTAATTGTAATTTCTCACCGAGTTCCAATGAAGATGTTGTTTTAGCTACACTCTCCTCAGTGCTCTTGTCCATTGTCTGTGAAAATGCTTTGTAACTAATAGTTGGTTGTATAATTATCTGACTTGCTCCAATCTCTTCTTTCGTAGAAACAATGGCAAAGGTCGACGGTGAAGGCAAACTTTCCAGTTCTTCCAATTCAATTCTCCGTGTTGTTGGTTGTGCTGTCGCAATTTTTATAAATTCCTCATCATGCTTCTTTTCAGGCAGCACCATTGATATACTTTCTTCTGCATATTTAGTAACTTGTACAGCTGATGAGAGAAAGTTATTGGTAGATACATCAGCATGTTCTGTAGGTATTTGCGTCAAAATTAGAGCCCGCTCTTCAGAAGAATACACAGAAGTTGCTTTTGTTGGTAAACTTTGTGTGTGAGTAATTTTAAAATCAAGTTGAGATGATGTCTGCGAAGAAGGGGCAGCCTTATCTGACAAGCGGGTAAATGTTTTAATACCATCTCCAGAAAATTCCTCTTGGAATAAACTGGATACTTGTGAGTCTTTGATGTCCTTCTTATGTTCTATCACAGGAGTAGTGTATCCTTCAACGGATAGAACACTTGCATAGGCCTTTGAATCATTGACCATTTGATAAGTAATTGATTTTTCTGAAAATGTACTTGGGCCGTCTACATCCTTCAAAGGAATCTGCACAGTGGATGTATATATCTCACCCTCTTCTTTACCTGGAACTATTCGCGGCATGTTCTCCTGGGTGCCTTCAGTGGTTGAAATAGTTACAGTTTCCAGAGAGGTGTTTTCAACCTGTTGTGGTAAAATTGTACTTGTAAATAATGGCAATATGTTCTTCTCTGTCTGCGGTTTATGGATGTCTTTTCCAATTTTATCTAAGGAAACTTTTGTGCCAGTTGTGCTGATTATTCTTTTTTGTTTTGGAGCTACTGTGATTAAAGGTGAAGACAATTCTCCAGATCCATCAACATCTGTCTGAAGTATATTATTGAAGACTTCAGTGGCAATATACTTCATTACCTCAGTTTGGACAATTTCCAATCTTTTTGTAGCATTATGAGTTGGCAAATGAGTTGGAGATGCCTCACCAATTTTTACTTCAATTTCTTCGTTCCCGTCTCTTAAGTTATTGTCAACGTCAATTATAAAATCTGATGCTGTGGTAGTTCCAAATTTCTGTTCCTCTATAATACTGATTCCATTTTCCTTACCATTAATGTAAATTACACTAATATTTTGAGGTACAAGAGGACTATCTGTAATTTTATCTACTGGCAGTTGGTCATCTTCCCCAAGAACAATGGCTGCTGTTCCTGATGTCTTGCCATGAGGTTTTACAGTTCCCTCTTGGGTTTCTTTTAGCTCTGTTTTAACTGTGTTTAGCAATATTTCAA
The DNA here is from genome assembly GCF_044704955.1 of Pristiophorus japonicus. Lineage (NCBI taxonomy): Eukaryota > Metazoa > Chordata > Chondrichthyes > Pristiophoridae > Pristiophorus > Pristiophorus japonicus. Next base: position 186,295,914 of record NC_091977.1, read on the forward strand.
ATGTTTTATGATCCACTGGACTGCTTACAGTGCTATGAATTATTGGTTGTGTGTAATTTATTTCATCACTTACTTTGATACTTGGCCTATGAACTATCCTAGACTGAAATATGTCCTTTGCTCTTTCGGTTGAAACAGGAGTTTCAGTTGTTACTGGTGAGATTTCTTTTACATGAATACTACTAACAAATACTTGAGGTTCTTTTCCGAAGAACACTTCACTTGTCAGAGCAGAAACAGTAGTAGTAAATTTGATGTCAAGCTTAGTCTCTGTTAAATCATCAGAACTTTCTTCTTCAGTAAAAGGAATGACTGTTCTTCTGCCTCCTTCACTAGCGTCTATGACATGTTCCCAGGGAGTCGGTGACTGCCTAGGGTATTTTACAGCTGGTTTTGATTGTGGTTCACCAGTAACCTCAATTTTCTCTAGTGCTTCTGATGTGGACTCGTCACTTCTTTCCTCATGTACAGCCACAGTAGTTGGTTGAACTTCCCCTTCTTGTAGCAATTCTACTCTAGGAGTACCTTCCCCAGAGCTTTCCTGCTCATTTAATGGAACTGTTGTGCTTAAGCCTAATCCCATTGTTTTGTTAGCTCTCTGCATTTTGCTGTCAGTTGTCCCCTCACCTGAGTCTACTTCACTTTCACTGTCTCCCCCATCTTGAGGGTGAACAAATCCTAAAGTATGGTTTTGTTCATCTTCAGCACTTTCTTCGGAGACTAATTCCAGTTGCTGTGCCACTGTACCTGTCTCTGGCCTCTGCTCAATTTTCCCAAGTTCCTTACTTTCACTTACAAGTCCAGTTAAAGATTCAGTGGATAGTTCTCCTATTTGATCTTTGCTCACCATGGCTTGTTCGACAGGTTCCGATGTGAAAATACTAGTCTTATTTTCAATATCTAAACCAGAAGCAACTGTGACTAATCTCAGAACAGTTGCAGTGCTGAAAGTATCTTCCCCTGAACTTTCAACTTCCCCAGAATGAATTTCTGCGGCTATCTCTTTTGTTGATGTAGTGGACTCTTCAGATGAGGATTTTATGGATAGTTCTGCCTTTGTAAACGTCACTCCCTCATGTGCAGGTGTAACAGCAGCATGGGGAACTCCCACATCTACTGGAACTCTTGTAGTCATTAATGTAACACTGCCACTCATTTCTGAAAAGGAAACCTCTGTGAATAGTTTGTCAGCTGATTCTTCACCAGAACTTCCTATTTCTGAAAAAAGAGTTGAACCCTCTTCCTCAGTTGGTGGAGATTTTTCAATCTCTGTTATCACCTTTGTTGCTTCTGATGTTGCTTCTTGTGACTTCAGTTCAATTGTCAGAGTAACAGTGGCCTGGGGAACTCCCTCATCCATTGCTTTGGTTGTGACTGACACTAATGTTTTACTGGTTTCCTTCTCATCAGCCAACATTGTTGCTGGAGATTTGTCTGCCAGTTGTGTATGTGTTTTTACCAGCAATTTTTCCATTTCTGACATTGTCATTGGTAATCCAGATGTGGATATTCCAGCCTCTCTCTCGGTTGCAGCTGTAACAGCAGTATGGAGAGTTTCCCCAACCAATGATGTTCTTCTAGTCACAGGAACTACCTGGCTGCTTATTTCTAAAGTAGAAATATCTGGAACTAGCCGGACAGCTTGTGTAATGCTTAGCGCTTCTTCTCCAGAACTTTCTATAAGTGAAGAAAGAGCTGAACCCTCTTCCTCTACTTTTCTGGTTACCTCAGTTGGTGGAGATTTCTCAGAAGAATCCGTAGCCTCTTTTTCTGGCTGTTTTTCGATCTCTGTGGTCGCCTTTGTTGCTTCTGATGTTGCTTCTTGTGACTTCAGTTCAATTGTTGGAGTAACAGTGGCCTGGGGAACTCCCTCATCCATTGTTTTGGTTGTGACTGACACTAATGTTTTACTGGTTTCCTTCTCACCAACCAACATTGTTGCTGGAGATTTGTCTGCCGGTTGTGTATGTGCTTTTTCCATTTCCGTAATGGTCTGTGCGAATCCAGATGTGGATATTCCAGCCTCTCTCTCGGTTGCAGCTGTAACAGCAGTATGGAGAGTTTCCCCAACCAATGATGTTCTTCTAGTCACAGGAACTACCTGGCTGCTCATTTCTAAAGTAGAAATATCTGGAACTAGCCGGACAGCTTGTGTAATGCTTAGCGCTTCTTCTCCAGAACTCTCTATAAGTGAAGAAAGAGCTGAACCCTCTTCCTCAGTTGGTGGAGATTTTTCAATCTTTGTGGTCGCCTTTGTTGCTTCTGATGTTGCTTCTTGTGACTTCAGTTCAATTGTCAGAGTAACAGTGGCCTGGGGAACTCCCTCATCCATTGCTTTGGTTGTGACTGACACTAATGTTTTACTGGTTTCCTTCTCATCAGCCAACATTGTTGCTGGAGATTTGTCTGCCAGTTGTGTATGTGTTTTTACCAGCAATTTTTCCATTTCTGACATTGTCATTGGTAATCCAGATGTGGATATTCCAGCCTCTCTCTCGGTTGCAGCTGTAACAGCAGTATGGAGAGTTTCCCCAACCAATGATGTTCTTCTAATCACAGGAACTACCTGGCTGCTCATTTCTAAAGTAGAAATATCTGGAACTAGCCGGACAGCTTGTGTAATGCTTAGCGCTTCTTCTCCAGAACTCTCTATAAGTGAAGAAAGAGTTAAACTCTCTTCCTCAGTTGGTGGAGATTTTTCGATCTCTGTGGTCACCTTTGTTGCTTCTGATGTTGCTTCTTGTGACTTCAGTTCAATTGTTGGAGTAACCTTAGCCTGGGGAACTCCCTCATCCATTGCTTTGGTTGTGACTGACACTAATGTTTTACTGATTTCCTTCTCACCAACCAACATTGTTGCTGGAGATTTGTCTGCCAGTTGTGTATATGTTTTTTCCATTTCCATAATAGTCTGTGCTAATCCAGATGTGGATACTCCAGCCTGTCTGGCAGTTCCAGGTGTGACAACATCTGTGACACCCTCATTCACTGCTTCCGTTGTGACTGAAGTGAAGGTTTTTGGGGTTTCCTTCTCACCAATCAAGGTAGGCACACTTGCACGTGATAAACTAATAGACTCACTGCTGGAAACTTCACCTGAACCTTCTAAGTTTATAAATGTAATCACTGTGCTAGTGCCTTCTTTAATCTCCTTGATTATTTTCTTATCTATAGGTTTTGACACTGCAGGGGTATCTAAATCAGGTTTGTCACTTATACTGCCAATAGTCGTCAATTTGGTTGGTGTGATTAAATCTATTTCATGTTTTTGTTCCTCCATACTTTCTTCTGGTTTTGATGTCTTGCTATCTTTACCGCCAGATGATTCTGTCACTGGCACATCTTTGGTTTCTTTTTGCATACTCTCTGGAACAGTCCCTTGAACAGCATGCTGATATCCAATATCTCTATGAGCTCCCTCGGTTAGCGATGACACAGTGATGCTGGATACAGTTAACTTAGTATCAGACACAGAGCCAGCCATTTCTCCACCAGAACCCTCCTCAGCTGTAAATGCAATAGCTGTATGTTTTTCAGTCGGTGTTGCTGTTTCTGGGATTGATGTTTTCTCAGAAATTTCTGAATGTGTTTCAGGTTTCTTTACAATAACTGTTTCTGTAGTTGTTCCCCTCAAAGTATCTGAAACAGAACCACTAATAGTTTCATAGCCTTCACCAGAACTCTCGACCTCTTCATTACCAAATGCTTTTAGTGAAGTGCTATACTCGGGCTCAGTGGAATGCAGGTGCAGTTCTGCTTTGTGTGTTGGAATAACAATTTCTGCTGATACGGAGACTTCTGTCTTTTCTGTTAGTAAGACCACTGTTTCATCTGCTGTAGTCCTTACTTCAATTGTATGTGAACCAATGTCCTTTGGTGCAGTTGTAACAACCACATGATGCTGATGCTTTTCTGCCAATGGTTCTGTCACTGAAATTACTCTGGGTTTTTTTTGAGTCGCACTGGTTGAATAGGCAGCCTGTGTGACTGATGAGATGATCCAGCGTTCCCCATCAAAACTATCTTCTATCCCAGAACTAATTTTTGTTGGGTCTTCTGTAACTCCTGGAATTTCAGGTTCTTTGCCAGTCAAAACTATTTTCAGTCTCTCAGTGGAGATTCCTAGTTCCTGCGTTCCAGCAATTCCGCTGCCAATCGTGAAATGAGCCTTGCTTTCACTGTGTTTTTCTGTAGTATCCATATCTTGTATTGTACTTATGGTGGGTGATACACTTTCTACTTGGTCTCCCCTTGCTTCCTCCCCATTTAATTTACCATATGGGGGGTCAAATTCCATCTGGCTCTTCCCATTAATAAAACTGAGTGACGGAGGGACATCCTCCATTGTGGCTGTTGTTGGTGCTTGTGTTTCAAATAGAAATTGATCCAAGTCAAAGTCTCCACTGCCTTCTGTTCCATCGTTTCCTGTCACATCAATGTGAATGTGCACTACATGAATCTTGGAACCTATTGCATGTATCACCTCTTCAGTTGATTGATTGCATGGTAATGAAATAGATTCGGTAGAAGTCATTTTGCCAGCTTCAATATCTTCTGGTTCAAGCCCTGAAATTAAATTTAAAAAAATACACGTCAGCTACAGCCATAAAAACATAGGAATAGGAGTAGGCCATTCAGCCTCTTGAGTCTGTACTGTCATTCAATTAGACCATGGCTGATCTGTATCTTAACTCCATGTACGCACCTTGGTTCCATATCCTTAGATAACCTTAACTAACAAAAATCTATCAAGCTTAGTTGTGAAGTTTTCAATTCACCTAGCCTCAACAGCTTTTTGGGGACGAGAGTTTCAAATTTATGTTACTTTTTGTGTGAAGAAGTGCTTCCTGACATATCTCTGAATGGATGCGATCTAATTTTAAGTTTATGGCACCTTGTCTTGGACTCCCCCACCAGAGGACATAGTTTATCTCTATCCGAACAAATCCTTTAATCATCTTAAACACCTTAATTAGATCACCCCCTAATCTTCTAAACTCAAGGCCATACAAGCTTAGTCTATGCAATCTGTCCTCATAATGTAACCCTTTTAGCCCTTTTGATAGAAATTGATAAAATTAATCACATATGAACAAAATGCATGTTAATCACAGGACAAGGGGGAAAATATCTCTTCTGTAGACCATGTGCTGTAAAATCTAACCCATTCCTAAAGAACGGATTTACAATTCTGCTGCATGGCAACTGATACTGGTTGCTATCTACCATCCGGTATCAGAATTTTATGTGTGGCTATCAGTTGAGAACGAGATCAGTCTTGTCTGTGATGCTGCCTACAGTCAAACAGCCTGCTAACTTGTCAGCCATCTTAAATACCAGTAGTCAACTAGTGCTTGTGGAACTGTTCTCCAGCAAGGAGTCAACAACCTTCAGAGAAGCAGATTTTCCCACCATTCATTTTACCGGCATGGACCTGTTGTGTCCTCTTTCTGTGCTATAAATACAGTGTAATGGTGGCAAAATCGTGGACAGCGCTTACCAGCATTTCTGATACACGTCACCGGCAGGTGAAGCAGGTGTGCCTGTAAAATTACCCCACAAATGTTGAGAATGCTGACCGTTTCAAGTATCAATAATGAACTAATGGATAAAGAAGAAAATATGCTGAAATCTATCTTCAGTTTTGAAGTCTCTTATCGAATTCTAGGGAACCTGTTTGTGTTTAACTCAATTTCGCCACCTGTCAGAACAACAACTTGTATTTATATAGCGCCTTTAATGTAGTGAAACGTCCCAAGGCGCTTCACAGGAGTATTTGGAGATAAAACATTTGACACCGAGCCGCAGAAGGAGAAATTAGCGCAGATGATCAAAAGCTTGGTCAAAGAGGTAGGTTTGAAGGAGCTTCCTGAAGGAGGAAAGAGAGGGAGGCGGAGAGGTTTAGGCAGGGAGTTCCAGAGCTTGGGGCCTAGGCAACAGAAGGCACGGCCACAATCGTTGAGCGATTATAATCAGGGATGCTCAAGAGGGCAGAATTAAAGGAGTGCAGACATCTCAGGGGGTTGTGGGGCTGGAGGAGATTACAGAGACAGGGAGGGGCGAGGCCATGGGAGGATTTGAAACAAGGATGAGAAGGATTACAATAGATGTGTGTCAAGCAGTTCACAGCAGCAGAGAAATAATGTGTTTCCACTCCGACCACAAAGAATATGAAAAAAAGTTCCTAAAATATCTCTGGAAACCCTTTTCAAATGTCAGTTATAAGTAAAAAAAAAACTGATGCAAATTTATGCATCCAAGCAGGAAAGTGTAAGAATGCCTATAAAATAGGCTGTGCCAAAATATTCCTCAAACAGTTAAAGGCAACAAAAGCATTGAATAGAGCAATTAACCCCCCCCCCCACCCCGCACCCCCCCTACCAATAATGACATATTATAAAGAAAATAGCACCAAGTACTCCAATTAGCCTCTCGGTGTTGTTCCTGCTTCCAGTGCGCAGATTAAAAGCACGGGCACATATACACTTTTTTTGTCATAATACGATAATGGATGATTAAAAATAGTTAAACTGAACAAATAAACAGCAAATTATTGGAGATGCTGAAAATCCAAAACAAAAACAGAAAATGCTGGAAACATACAGCAGTTTAGTCAGCAATTGTAGAGAGAACAGACAAACTTAACATTTCAGATGCGGTCCTTTCTTCACAACTGAAAATAATCATGTCAATCAAACTTTGTTATCAAAAGGCACATTTATTGAGCTGATTCGCTGTGCTTCAAATAGTTCCACACAAAAACCCTATGAGCCAGGCCTGTTTATTCCTGCCTCTCCTATTCTGCCTTAGGACATTGCTGATCTGGCTAAGCTTTTCCTTTCAGATGTCCCAAATAAATGGCCTTCGTACAGCTGTGCCGAAAATTAGGTGGTATAAAAAAACCATCAGATCACTAGGATAAAGAAGCACCTCTAGCTGAAATTATAGTTCTCAGCTCTATAATTTTAGTGCATAATCGGCATGCTTTGTAATGCTGTGCAAAGAGTAATGGCTACAAATTGCTTTTAATTATTTATTGAAGTCCAAGATAGTATTGGTACTTTTGGTTTATACAATCAAAAACTTTACATTAAAAACATTTTATTTAATTATAGCTATATAGACTAACAACACTGCTAATAGCCCTCAATATTCTCTAGTAGTTCCAGTAAATGCAGCCTTTCAAAAGATTCTCCGAGAGCGGGATGTCCACTCCTTGGCTGATTCAACACCACAGCCACAGTAGGTCAGCATTATTCCTACCCACCAGCAGTCCCACTACACCACATTGATTTCTGACGAAAGATCATCACCCGGAAACGTTAATTCTCGTTTCTCTCTCCACAGATGCTGCCTGACCTACTGAGTGTTTTCCAGTATTTTCTGTTTTTATACCGTATTGGAGGTAATTTTCAATCGGAATTTCTTTCTGGTCAGAGCACTTACCAACTCCGCTGCATGCATCTAAATTTCCCCAAGGCAGAGCTCAAGGCACTCCAAGCTGGGTCGGCACAACTCGATAATGCTGCTAAGTATTAAAGGTTTGTAAGAACATAGGAACAGGAGTAGGCCATTTAACGCCTCGAGTCTGTTCCTCCATTCAATGAGATCATGGCTGATTTGCGACCTAACTCCATATACCTGCCTTTGACCCATATACCATAATATCTTTGGTTCACAGAAATCTATCAATCTTAGAATTAAAATTAACAATTGACTGCCATTTGCAGAAGAGAGTTCCAAATTTCTACCGCCCTTTGTGTGTAGAAGACTTTCCTAACTTCACTCCTGAAAGGCCTGGCTCTAATTTTTAGGTTTTGTCCTCTAGTCCTAGACTCCCCACCAGCAGAATATTTCTCTCTCTCACCCTATCAGTTCCCCTTAATATCTTGCAAACTTTGATCAAATCATCCCTGAAACTAGGGTTGTATTTCCTGGAATTTAGTAAATTGTGTAATCGCTCCTCGTAATTTAACCTTTGGAGTCCGGGTATCATTCTGGTAAACCTACCCTGCACTCCTTCCAAAGCCAATATATCCTTCCTTAGGTGTGGTGTCCAAAACTGCTCACAGTATTCCAGGTGTGGTCTAACCAGGGTTTTGTATAACTGTAGCATAACTCCTATCCCCTTTTATTCTAGTCCTCTAGATATAAAGGCCAGCATTCCTCAACATTTTTGATTATTTTCTGTACCTGTCCATGACATTTTAATGATCTATGTACATGGACCCTTCAAGTCTCTTTGGACCTCCACTGCTTCTACCCTTTCACCATTTAGAAAGTACTCTGATCTATCCTTTTAAGGTCCAAAGTTGATGACCTCACACTTGCCTATATTGAAATCCCTTTGCCACAGTTTTGTCCATTCACATCTATTATTATCTCTTTGTAATGTTATGCTTCCATCTACACTGCTTACAATGCTGTCTATCTTTGTGTCATCAGAGAACGTGGATATGTGGCTCTCTATCCCATCAACTAAGTCAATGGCCTGCAAGACCATCAGCAGGCCGGAGCCGTCAGAGAGAGCAGCATGTGGCAGCATACCACTGCAGGGAGCAGCACGTGCTGCTGCAGGAGGGCGACGGCTGCGAAGCCAGGTCACTGATTGCAGTGTGGGCAGGCACAGCAGGAGGGGCGAAGGAGCAGCAAGAGTTTGTAGAAGGAAGTGATCGGGGCCCAGAGGAGGCGTGAGTTCGGGGCCAGAAGAGGCGAGGGCCCAGGGGCAGCACGGGCCAGCCCACACTGTGATATGTGTGCGCACTAGGTCCGTGCAGCAGAGCTGGTCTCCAGTCGTCTTGGGTAAGCCTTGCCACAGGACCAAGACCTAGCTCTGTCAAGCCCGTGTGGTGGCTGGTGTGCAACGGCCACCACACGGTAAAAAAATTCACGCATAGGCATCTTCCACCCTTCAAGATATAGTTTGGGATCTGGAATATTAGTTCCTTCATTGAAACACCTGTGAACTCATTCCTTTTTGAGGTGGAAGCAAGTCATCCTCGCTTCGAGGGACTGCCTATGATGATGATAATAAATACATTGAATATTTGAGAACCCAACGCAGATCCCTGTGGCATGCCACTAGTCACATCCTTGGTGGACCTGAGCGGCAGCAGCAGCGAAGGCAGAATATAACTGGAGCAGGAAGCTGAGGCAGCGTGGACCTGAGCGGAGCCGGCAGCAGTGAAGGAAGAATATAAACGGAGCGGGAGGCTGAGGCAGCGCGGACCTGGGCAGCAGCAGCGGAGGCAGAATATACTCGTCGAATTCAAAAACAACAAAAAAACTAGGAGCAGGTAGATGATTGGTTGGTGAGGATTAATATTTTTTTTCTCTAAGTTAGGACAGTGGTTTAAACTAAGAGCTGGGAATCTATAATGTACTTCATTAAATAAATAACAATTAGATAAACAAATTAATATAACTATAAATAATCATTTGAATAAAGACTTTAACTAATTAAATAAATAAAACAAGTTTAGACTAAAATATGGTTGTGTGTCTGGATCGCAGTAGGTGGGAGCTTGTGGAATCTCGAATCTCTCCAGCTCAGAGTCACTGAGCTGGAGTGCGAGTTGGAGACACTCTGACACATAAGGGAAGGGGAGGAGGATCTGGACAGTTTGCTCCAGACCTCGGTCACACCTCGTAGAGAGGTGCAGGTTCAGAATGGGGCTGGTGTGACCGATAGTATGCAGAACCCAGGTGAGATAGGGCACCCGGAGGAAGGAGGCCGTTCGGCCACGGTTAGGAGCAGCACAAGGCACAGGTATTGGGACAAGGGAGGCCTTTTGTCCAGGGTTAGGAGCGGCATCCAGGTGGGGGGTGGAGGGGATAGATTTTTTGCCATAAACTCTTTAATAATTTCATGCTGGTAAGCAGCTGCGATGTACAAGGTGCTTGTGCAGGTTGCTGTGAGCTGGCCAAAATGTGTTGTAAGTTTCACTTTCCAGCTTCAGCCCGCAGTGTGTCCCTCGTTACCCTGGCAACCCGATCTTTTTGGCGCAAATCTTAGGCTCCACCCCCAAAGCTAAAGGACAGGCTACGCGGCGCCAAAATCAACAATTCAAACGGGGAAAGTTGGATGATTTTTTTTTGCGTAGTTTGGCCCCAAAAAAACGGATGTAACTCTTCAAATACGCCAAAAAAACGGCATTGGAGAAAATTGAGCACTTTATAATTAAGAAATAGGAAAGGATTTAAGGTTGTAGTGGGAGTTGTTTATAGGCCCCCTGGTAGCAACTGTGAAGTGCAAAATTGTATAAATGCAGAGACTGTCAAGCATGGAGCAAAGGTAGAGTGGTTATAATGGGGGATTTTAACTTTTATGTAGATTGGGAGAAACAGTCGAGCACCTGTCAGAAAGGTTGGGAATTTTCGAGTGTGTCCGTTATAGTATTCTACAACATTATGTCCTAGAAGCAACAAGGGGGCATGCCATATTAGATTTCGTAATGAGGAGTAATGAGCCAGATTTAGTTAACAGCCTATATGATCGAGTTCAACGCAGTGTTTGAAAGGGAGAAACACGAAACAGCTACTAAGATTCTAGATTTAGGTAAGACTGACTTTAATGCAATGAGACGGAGACTGTCCACAGTGAACTGGGCAAATCTGTTAATGGGTAAAATGACGGAAGATCAGTGGGAGATGTTCAAAAAAGAATTTAACGTGATACTGAACCAGTTTATACCCGTGATGGGCAAAAGCACTACTTGCCAAATAAATCAGCCATGGACAGCTAAAGAGGTAAGGGACAGCATAAAACTAAAAGAAAAAACATAAGAGAATGCAAAAAATAGCACAGATACTGGCGAATAAAAGAAAAGATTTACATTTATATAGCGCGATTCACGACCACCGGACGTCTCAAAGTGCTTTACAGCATATCAATTACTTTTAGAGTGTAGTCACTGTTGCAATGTGGGAAACATGAGAAAGATACAAAAAACAGCAAGGGATGACAAAACAGACAGTAAGACCTACAAAAAGGAGTATGAAAAGAAACTTGAAAGGAATATCAAAATCAATACGAAGAATGTTTTGCAATGATATTAGGAAAAAGAGGGCAGTCAGGAATAATGTTGGCCCCTTAAAAACTGATATCGGGAATTTTGTCAATGATAATAAGGAAGTTACGCACATGTTGAATAATTTATGTCAGTATTTACAGTAGAGGAAGAGAATAGCATGCTGAAAATCCCAAGGAAACTAATATTGAATCAATGACAGGGATTTAATAAAATGAGTGTAAGCAAAATAACAGAAATGAAGAAAATGATGGCACTAAAGAGTGACAAATCCAGGATCACATGGTTTCTATCCCAGGATTTTAAAGGAAGTAGGTGAGCACATTGCAGATGCCCTAACGATAATCTTCCAAAGTTCTCTCAATTCAGGAACTGTTCCTTTAGATTGGAAAATTGCACATGTCACCCCACTACTTAAGAATGGTGAGAGAGGGAGACCAGGGAATTATAGAACAGTTAGCCAAACAACTGTGTTCAGGAAATTGCTAGAGTCTCTAAAGAAGGAACGGGTGACTGGACACCTCGAAAATTTTCAGTTGATCAGAGAGAGCCAGCATGGATTTGTGAAAAGTAGATCATGCCTGACAAATCTAATTGAATTTTTTGAAGAGGTCACTAAAGTAGTGGACAGGGGAATGTCTATGGATGTTATTTATATGGACTTCCAGAAGGCACTTGATAAAGTCCCACATAAGAGACTGTTAATTAAGGTAGAAGCCCATGGAATTGAAGGCAAATTACTGAGCTCGTTAGGAAATTGGCTGAGCGGCAGGAGACAGAGAGTAGGAATAATGGGCAGGTACTCTAATTGACAGCACATGACTAGTGGTGTCCCACAGGGATCTGTGTGGGGGCCTCAACTATTCACCATATTTATTAATGACTTAGATGATGTCATAGAAAACCATATATGGGGGAGACTAGAACTAGAGGGCATGATCTTAGAATAAGGGGCCGCCCATTTAAAACAGAGGTGAGGAGAAATTTCTTCTCTCAGAGGGTTGTAAATCTGTGGAATTTGCTGCCTCAGAGTGCTGTGGAAGCTGGGACATTGAATATATTTTGACAGAAATAGACAGTTTCTTAAACGATAAGGGGATATTGGGTTATGGGGAGTGGGCGGGGAAGTGGAACTGAGTCCATGATCAGATCAGCCATGATCTTATTGAATGGCAGAGCAGGCTCGAGGGGCCGTATGGCCGACTCCTGTTCCTATTTCTTATGTTCTTATGTTCTTATATATCCAAATTTGCCGATGACACAAAGGTAGGCTGCATTGTAAGCAGTGTGGATGGAAGCATAAAATGACAAAAGGATATTAATAGATTAAGTGAATGGGCAAAATTGTGGCAAGTGATTATTAATGTGAGGTCATCTACTTTGGACAAAAAAGGATAGAACAGGGTATTTGCTAAATGATGAAAAGCTAAAAACAGTGGAGGTCCAAAGAGACATGGAGGTCCAAGTACAGAGATCATTAAAATATCATGAACAAGTACAGAAAATAATCAAAAATGCTGACAGAATGCTGGCCTTTATATCTGGAGGACTAGAATACAAGGTGTAGAATTTATGCTGCAGCCATACAAAGTCCTGGTTAGATCACACCTGGAGTACTGTGAGCAGTTCGGGCCTCCGCACCTGAGGAAGGATATATTGGCCTTGGAGGGAGTGCAAAGTATATTTACCAGAACAATACCTGATTCCAAGGGTTAAATTACGAGGAGAGATTACACAAATTAGGGTTGCATTCCCTATAATTTAGAAGATTAAGGATGATTTGATCAACGTTTTCAAGATATTAAGGGGAACTGAAAGGGTAGATAGAGAGAAACTATTTCCATGGGTTGAGAGTCTAGTATTAAGGGGCACAGTCTAAAAATTAGAGCCAGACCTTTCAGGAGTGAAATTAGGAAACATTTCTACACACAAAGGGTGGTAGAAGTTTGGAACTTCCTTCCTCAAACAGCAATTGATGCTAGATCAATTGTTAATTTTAATTTGGAGACTGATAACATTTCAGATAACCAAATTTTAATGAGATATGGGTGAAAGGGCATATATGGAGTTAGGTCACAGATGAGCCATGATCTCAATGAATGGCGGACCAGGCTCGAGAGGCTCAATGGCCTACTCCTGTTCTATACTGCCAATTAGAGTACCTGCCCATTATCCCTGCTCTCTCGCTCCTGCTGCTCACCTAATGTCCTAACTAGGTCAATAATTTGCCCTCAATTCCATGATCTTCAACTTAGCTAACAGTCTCTTACGAGGGACTTTATCGAATGCCTTCTGGAGGTCCATATAAATAACATCCATAGACATTCCCCTGTCCAAGACTTTAGTCACCGCTACAAAAAATTCAATCAGTTTGTCAGGAATGACCTACCCTTTACAAATTTATGCTGGCCAGCTGAACATTTTCAAGGTGTTCAGTCACTTCAACCTTAATTATAGACTCTAGTAACAACAGATGTTAGGCTAACTGGTCTATAATTCCTTGGTTTCCCTCCCATCACCTTTCTTAAATAGTGGAGTGACATGTGCAATTTTTCCAATCTGAAGGAACAGTTCCTGAATCAAGAGAATTTTGGAAGATTATAGTTAGGGCATCTGCAATGTGCTCACCTACTTCAACAACAAAACTTGTATTTATATAGCACCTTTAACATAGTGAAACTTCCCAAGGCGCTTCCCAGGAGTATTATAAACTTGATACCGAGCCACATAAACTTCCTTTAAAACCCTGGGATGGAAACCATCTGGTCCTGGGATTTTGTCACTCTTTAGTGCCATTATTTTCTTCATTGCTGTTAATTTTCTTACGTTAATTTTGGTGAGTCCCTGTCCCTTGCGGTCCGAGGCCTCCATTTGCAGCCCAGAGTATGGGCTCGCATATCCCAGGAACGTAGGCGCAACCTGCGATCACGAGGGCCAGGACCACCAATGAACATGGAGTATTCTCGTTGATAATAATGGGAGCTCTGGTTGTACGAGCTCCCATTATTATCAATGAGAATACCCCCAAAAACACAGGAACAACAACACAATAAATAAAAACACCTCAATTATTTAAAATTAATTGAAATTGAATTTAATTAATTGTTTTCGACAAAAACAATTAAAACATTTTTTTTCATATGTTTCAATAGGGGTAAAAAATAAACTTACCTTAATGGACAGGGTTTTTAATATAAAAATTAGTGATAAAATTAAATTTTTCTATCATTTAAAACTCTTACGCTGGTAAAAGCAGGCTAAGCTTTTACCAGGCGTCAGAGTTTGAAGGACATTTGCAAATAGCCCAAATCTCTGCACCGAATATCCTTCTCCCGGGATGCGTGCAATCTGTCAAAAGACATTTTGACGGTTCGCAAATGTCGGTTCTCGGCACATGCGCATTGCGCGCCAAGAATTAGCACTTGCAATGCCTCATCGGGTGCCAGCGCACATCGTACGCACCCGGAGCAGCCGCAATTTACAGCCCATTATGGTCGCTATTATATAAATGTTCATGCACCATTAGGCTGTTAACTAAATCTGGCTCATTGCTTATTATTAAGTCTAATATGGCATGCCTCGTAATTCGTTTTAGGACATATTGTTGCAGAAAACTATTCTGAACCCACTCAAGAAATTCACTACCTTTGTGACATGATCACGTACATCTGCTTCTCCCAATCTATATGGAAGTTAAAATCCCCCATTAAAGCCACTCTACCTTTACTCCATGCTTGTCTAATCTCTGCATTGCTGCTAGCAAGGGGCCTATAAATAACTCCCACGACAATCTTAAATCATTTTCTATTTCTTAATTCTACCCATAAAGTCTCCACTGCCTGCTTACCTTGCATAGAAGTAATTTCATCCTGAATCACGAATACTACCCTACCCCCTCTGCCAGATTCCCTATCCTTCCTGTAAACCTAATAACCTGTACCATCCCTTACAGTAGTAACTTAAAAATATATATTTTGCATCATGTTCCGTGGCATTCCCAGATATATACACATTGATTTTACAGTTATTAACATTTTTCTGGCACTACATGTTGAAAATGTTTTAATTTTATTTATTCGTGGGTATCACTAGCAAGGCCAGCTTTTATTGCCCATCCCTAATTGCCCTTGAATAGATAGTGGTGAGCCGCCTTCTGGAACCGCTGCAGTCCGTGTGCCGAAGGTACTCCCACAGTGCTGTTACGGTGGGAGTTCCAGGATTTTGACCCAGCGGCGATGAAGGAACGGGGATATATTTCCAAGTCAGGATGGTGTGTGACTTGGAGGGGAATTTTCAGGTGATGGTGTTCCCATGCGCCTGCTGCCCTTGTCCTTCTATATGGTAAAGGTCGCAGGTTTGGGAGCTGCTGCCGAAGAAGCCTTGGCGAGTTGCTGCAGTGCATCTTATAGATGGTACACACTGCAGCTGCAGCTATGGTGCGTTGGTGGTGGAGGGAGTGAATGTTTAAGTTGGCGGATGGGGTAGCAATCAAGCAGGCTGCTTTGTCCTGGATGGTGTCGAGCTTCTTGTGTGTTGTTAGAGCTGCACTCATCCAGGCAAGTGGAGAATATTCCATCACACTCCTGATGTGTTAGAAATTAGGGGTGCCTAAAAACGTATATGATTATGCAAATGAAACTGTGGTGCGAATAACAGTGTTTAAATGATTAGTGCTCAAGAAAAGTAAGGGGTTTATGAATAAGTTGTGTCTTACTAGAATTATGTAAGTTTTGTTTCTGGAATACTTGTATTAGAATTTAAAGATTCATTTCATGGTACAACAGTCTGATAATGAAATGAAATAGTTAGTGTACACGACCAACTGCATGAACATAAACAACTGATAATAAGCAGTTATGAACAATGAGGCCTCTGACTGAAGATATCTTGGTGTGTATGAGCTACTAACTCCAGACTAGGAGGGACAAGACAAGATGAGATAAGAGACTATGGGCTAGATTTTACACTTTTGTGTAGAACGCCCAAAAATGGGCATTATTTCCAGCAAGGGCGGTAAAAATGGGTTTTCAGATCGCTGGTTTGGCGCCCATTTTCAAAACCCCTAGTCTCCATTTAAAAATTGGGCGTTACTGCGAGCAATCTGAAATAGGCATTAGGGTTAAATCTCTCTGACCGTCTGCTGTAAAGTGTTGCCGTCCTCCGCAACGGCATGGCAATGCTTGTTTCCCGCGATTCAGGAGGTCAAGGGTCATCATTACATGCGCATAAGAGGAGACAGAGAGAGGGAGCTGAGAGGGAGTGAAGGCATGTGTGGGTGTGGTGTGGTTGCTTTGGGAGGAAGGAGGGAGAGTTTTGAGCTTTATAGCAAATTGTGCCAAAAAAATTTGCTGTTCCCAGCCAGATATTTTCCCGAATTTGGTGTCTATAATGGAGGGAGAGGAGATGGCAACAAAGCATGCTGTGGAGACTGACACTGGCGAGAGCAGTGAGCTGGGAGAGGAACACATTGGAGGATGCAAAAGAGCGAGGAGGTTCTCGGATGAGGCTAATGCCTCCTTCATGCAGGAAGTCCAGTCACACTGGGGTGTTTTGACCCAGGGAGGGCGTGGGAAGCCCACCCCAAAAGCCTACCAGAAGATATGGGCCGGGATAGCAGAGGTGGTCTCGTCGGCGACCAATGAGGTGTGTGAGGGCAACCAATGCCGCAAGCGATGGAACAACCTTGTCGGATCCGCAAGAGTAAGTATTACATTTATTTACATGTACTTATGTGTTTATATAATTTGATTTGTCAAATCATGAGTGACTATCATCAGATGTGAGGTCTTTCACGTTACCGGAATGTTGTACTCAAAGTGCACTCATGGTGCACGTCTTTAGGTAAAGAATGAAAATTCTCATAATAATTATGATTACATCTGTCAGTTATGTGTTGTATCAGTCTCTGTGACAGTACCTAGCAATGATTTCACGCAATGATCTCATGCCATGTCGTCCTGTTACCTTTTACAAAAGAAACACTCGATGAATAAGTCTGAGCAGAGGCGAACGGGTGGGGGGCCACCAGTCACCAGCGACCTCAATGACATGGAGGAGCGGGTGCTCGCACTAATGGGGAGGCACCCCCGGTCGGCCACGCAGGCAGCTGCAGACCCTGAAGTGATGCCACGTGAGTACAGTATACACCATTGAGTGATGTAAAGTCAATAGATGCCACACCCACTCATATCCGAACAATAATATATGATAGATGATTTCTAAAATTGTCCTATAAATAATGCTGGCCTCATGAGAATCATTGCAATGTAGAATGTGTTGATGACCATGAAATGTGATGTCTGTGATGATTTTGAGAGCGGTGGTGCTTTTGTCGTGCATATGCTGTGTGTAGCGCTGGACTCACCTTGTGACCCTAGCACCCTCTTCTCCTCTAATAACCTCATTTGTGTTTTGCAGCTCAGCCAGCAGCGCGTCCCAAGGCAAGACCACAGAGGCCAGAAGGTGGGGGCGCGGGGCCGGACTCTCCGGATGATCCTTCATCTGCTGCTGAGGAGGTCCAAGCTGCGTTTGTTCTCCATGGATGAGAGCGCGGACTATGAGGAGTCTGCATTGCCAGGCTCCAGAAGGCATTCCATCACAAGGCCATCTAGTACTCCTCCGACCATTCCCACCTCCACTCTGGAGGTACCAGGCCCAAGCACCTCGCCACAGAGCATCCCAGGTGACCCCAGGACAGCGCCGACCCCGCAGAGGTTTCGTGGACACGGCACGTCTGCTCCACGAGCGCCAGATGAGAGCGGAGAGATGGTACAGTTGTCCAGGAGAACTGTAGACACAGGTACCAGATCTTAAATGCATTGGGGGGCATATCCCGACAGCTGGCCAGCATCTCCGGCACCATGACTGAGTATGTTCCGCGGATGGCAGAGGTCCTGGAGGTGATAGCCAGGAACACTGCTGGCACAGACCTCCCAGTAGTCCCGGAGCGTGGCACTCCACCCCTAGGTTCCGCACCCCCAGTGCCAATGACAGATGCGAGACAGGAGCAAGATCCTGCTTCTGGATCCGAAAGTGTTCCCATCTCCGTACCCTCCCCGCTCCCGTATCCATGCAATCACTGGATCTTCCTTCATCCCCCGCAATGAGGCACTGGCTGAGGAGCTCCTCGGCCAGGCAGCGTGGAGCGAGGAGAGGAAGGGGTAGAGGTGGGGAGAAGAAGGGGAGCGGGGAAGGAAAGTGAGGTGCATGTCTGCAGGTGATGACTTTGTTATATCTCCATCTGGGTGTATCCAATTTGTTGTAATGTATGGGATGAGGGGGCCACCCTGTTGGTTTGCTTTTGTGTTCTGTGTTGCTGGACATGTTGACCATTTAATTGATGTCAATGTTCGAAAAAGTGGGGTGGGGATGGGGTGTTTTTGCCCATGATACTTATGATTTCAGACCAATGGTGGTATTAAATGTTTTTTATTCAATATAACCTTGTTGCGCATTGTCTCAGATAGCTGCACCGTTACACACTGGTGATTCCTTAACATGAAAGGGTATAATTACACTTAACTTGAATCAACTTAAACTTTAACTGGCACCAAGGTGATGCCCACCATTGATGCCTGAGCTGCACACACAGCAGTGTGTCAGCTTTGTCAATAATAGCAACGTTCTTTCAGGCAAATCGCTCATTTATGAGCTCCTGATGTAAGAGTCTTGCAGCTATGATGCCACCATTTCTGCGGTCTGGAGGGGTCGTGGGCATAGTGAGCCTGATTGTCTGGCCCGAGATCAGCATCCAGCCCCTCATCCTCCTGTTCCTCTCTCTCTCGAGGTGGACCATCAGTCCCTCTGGCAATTCTTGTCCCCTCCTGACAGCCAGGTTGTGCAGCATGGAGCACACGACCACGAATTGAGCTATTTGCTCAGGGTTGTATTGTCGCTCCCCTCCTGAGTGCTCCAGGCATCTAAAGCGCTGCTTAAGCACACTAATGGTTTTCTGGACCACATTGCATGTAGCTCTGTGGCTCTCGTATCTCTTTTCGGCCTAGGTGTGGGTGTCACGCAGTGGGGGTCATAAACCAGGTGGCCAGGCCATATCAGTTGTCACCAAGCATCCAGCATTGCCCTTATGGCTGACTGGTAAACATGTCAGAGACAGCACTCTCACGCAGGATGTGAGCCTCATCGAAGCTGCCCGGACATTTGACATAAATATCTAGTTGTGGTTGACAACTAGGTGGACCTTCAGGGAGTGAAATCCTTTTCTGTAGCGAAAAACCTCTGGGTCCTAAGAAGGTGCCCACATGGCGATGTGAGTGCACTGTATTGCTGCTCCCTGTACCTTGGGGAACTTAGCAATGCGGTAGATGCTCCAGCCCTGTCAGTCTGAGCCTCCGTGGTCATAGGGAAGCTGATAAAGTCCATCCTGCGCACGTACAGGGCCTCCATGACTTGTCTAATGCAGCAATGTGTGGCATGCTGAGACAGAGGGGAAATATCGACCGCGGAGGCCCGAAAGGAACCGAACATGTAGAGCAACCGTGTCATGGTTGACTGTGACCTCGACGGGCAGTGATGTCCTGAAGGTGCTGGCAGACTGCAGATCTGCCCTGATGAGCTGGCATATCTCACTGATAACCACTTTGTGGAAGCACAGTCTCCAAAGGCAGGTGTTCTCGGATAAGTTGAGGTAAGACCGCTTCTCCCTGTAATTGCAGGGTGTATGGTCTGGACCTCCTCCTCAGTCTGGCACGTCATAGATTGGGCACATAATACTGTGCATTAGACATGGAGCCATTTTCACTCTGCAGCATCTGCGTAGTAATCGATGCAGGCTGAGAAATGGCTGGCCCCATTCCAATAAAAGTATAATGCCGATTGTTCACAAGCAATAAATTTCCACACTAAAAGACACCTACAGTAAAACCCAATCATCCACAGTATGAAAAGATGTCTGTTCAGATGGTCACTTCACCTGAGAAGAATTCCAGAGTCAATCCAAACTCATCCAAAGTTGAAGCAGCCTTTTCAATGAAGCGACCTGCGATTTTCAAAATGGCGTCCACACTGCTGTGATTTGTTCAGAACCGTTCAACTTTTTCAGAGCGTTGTTTTGGGCGAGCAATATTGTGGGCGAGATGTGTGCAAGGTGTTGAAATTGACACTGGGCAATATACTGGGCGCTAGTTTCAGCAAATGTGATCTTTACGACAAAAAAAAAAGCGGTTGGTATTATTGAATCTCGGCATTAATTACGTGCCGAAAGTAACGCTGGGCGATATTATGGGCATTAGTTTCACCCATTCTGATGATTCTGCCCAAAAAAAGTGGGCGGACGGTATTATTTTTTCCCGCCGTTACATACATGGGGAAAGTAACGCTCGGTGATAAATGTCTGAAAATTGGGCGTCAGTTTCCATTTTGTGCTAAATGGGTACTATCTGGGCGTTACACCTCATTTCAGTGTTAAAATGGACGTTAAGTGGGCAATATGCTTGCAAAAATAATGGGAAATCTAGTCCTATGGGGTTGAAACCGCCCCCACTTTTAAGGTCCATAAGAGGTGATAAGGCCTTACCGACCGAGGGTTTGCGGAGAGTGCGACCCATACACAATTGCCCCCGGTCCGGGGGCGGCAGAAACGGAGTTCCGTCAGGCCCTGTCGTTCCAACCCGCCCAGCGCTCTGACCCATTGTTGGCTGCGCGCTGACCCCTTTACCGCTCCATGGGAGACATTGCCCCACGGGAAGCTGCCAGTGGCTGGGCAGTGTGGCCGCCCTTAAAGAGGAGGGCGCACTGCCGCGGCCACCATTTTGTTTTAATTGTCCTGGATATCTGGAGTCAGCCTGACAACAGGCAGCCCGGCACCCACTCCTGGTGGCCCAGTGGGTGCCAAGGAGGCCTCACCAGGCCTCGCTACGTCCCTGCCCTTTGAGTGACGTAACCTGGTTGGATGGAGGAAGCTCAGATTAAGAGATGGATCTGATGGCTCCCTGAGCACTGAGTATGGGTGATGCTTGGGCAGCATGTAGTTTCTGGGATGTCTACATGGGTAGTGGAAGCTCAGTTATCTGGTTAGTGCTGTTTGGAGGGGGGAGGGGGAGGGCAAGGGAGAAGTAGTTTTTTTATCTGATGATAGTGATGGTAGTAAAACATCAGCAATAAGTTGTAAAATATCATTTACATTTATAGATTGCTTTCCAAAGGAGCAATGGAAAATGTAAAATATATTACAAAAATATATTATATATATATATACACACATATACATACACACAAGCTTCCGCCTTCACCACATGGGTGGTGATTCAAGAGAGCAGATCAGCTACCCTTTATAGAACCTGCCCAATTTCATCCCATTCAAATCCACCACATCACTGCCTGTGCAGGGGAGGTGAAAATGTACCCCTTAGAATATATCTGATCTCAATAATTTACCATTCAGATACTGTCCATCATCATCATCATAGGCAGTCCCTCGGAATCGAGGAAGACTTGCTTCCACTCTAAAAGTGAGTCCTCAGGTGGCTGTACAGTCCAATACAGGAATTACAGTCTCTATCACAGGTGGGGCAGACATCACCAGGGTACTGAAAACTAGGGCAGCATTTTCATTTAAATTTCTCATCACTATCCATTTTTTTTTTCTTTTTAAACAATTAAAATGCAATCAGCTCAGTTCAGCTGCTCCAACTCCAGCATTTCAATGCATCAAACTAATGGATTGAAATCATGTTGTGCAATATTAGTATGCCATTGGATTCATATGAAATTCTTTTGTCTGCTATTTTGATGAAGCTAGTAATCCTCGTTAAAAAAGCAGAGAAAAGAATGTTATAAATGCGTTCATCACTAATATCAGTGATTTCAACTTCCTGTGACTTTCACTATGACCACTACTAATCAAGCACATCACCATAAATACTGGCTTCTAATCCAAGCACAAACATTCCCTAATGTATCTTCAAAACAAAAAATACAGGCAACTCTCGATTATCCGGGGCCCTCGGGGATCGGGCTATTCGGGGTAAACGATTTTGCTGTTAGGGCGAGTGCACGTACTTGCCGAGAATGTTTGGGTCCCAAATTTATACTTTAATGCTAGATTAACTTGCTGGAGTCAATGACCCCCACCCCCCCCCCCCCTCAAATCAATGTTGAAACTAGTTAGAACACCAACTCGACTAGCCTAACCCCCAATCCTTCGGCAGTCATCGGTCGGCGGAGAAAGAGCACAGACAAGCCGGACAGTGCCAGCATGCAGGGTCCCCAGATCCTGTCTAGAAACCCAAGCTCATTCCCCGCTAGTGCCGCGATCAGTCCCAGCGGCGTGGCTGAAAGGTGAAATGGCCAGTCTAAAGGCTTCAACTGCTGGAGGTCGAATGAGACTCGACTTTACTTACCCCCGAGGCCAGGCGGCACCCTCAGTGGCGGACAGGTGCAGAAAGTGGTCAGCGCAGGACTGTGTGTGGGGTGGGTTTAATAGTCGTGTGCAGCTGTACACGGGACAGAATCACGGTTTTTAAAAGTGCCGTTGCAGAGGGTTCTCCGTTAGATCCATGTACGGATAATCGAGAGTTGCCTGTACAATCAATACAATCCCAAATTTTACCTTGAGCCAGCTATGCATTTCAAAAATCAAATCCTATGTATGTCAAATCTGTGCTTTTAAATGGTTTCTGCAGTTTGGATCGAATTCCTCAATGACTGACTAAATGGGCTGTGATACTAAAACTCACCGATAGTTCATTTAAATCCGAATCCAGAGATAACATTTCTTGGCAACCTAGTTGTACATTAATCAGCATTCAACTCAACTGTGCATCAGACGATATTAGCATTACAGCTTTGTTTAGATTTCCAATGCTAGATTTCTATTCTATATTGTAAAATAAAAATAGTAAAAGCTGCAGATCTGAAAGAAATTTCCATAAACTAAAATATTACAATCTCATATATTTTTGATTTTGGTGCACACTACAAAAATAAGGGGCCATATTTTCTCTTTTTGTTTGAAAAACAGAAGCAATGTCCATTTTGCATTGTAATTGCCAATTAAATTATGGCAACATGCAATTCCTGAGAATGCCGTTTCACTACACACTCCCAATGTGTCTACAATAATTAACCTTTAACGCATCTAAAGCTGCTAATAAGTGACTTAACTGCTACAAATCTTGAAAGTGTTGCTCATGCAACTTTGGAATGCTGGGTAGATCATTGACGGTCCCTGTAGCTCTTTGTAGCTGAAGTGACCCACCCACTCATAGCCTCTTGAGCCTTCGGTTTCTTCATTCACTGATTCTCTGTCACGTCCTGGGCCCAGAATTTCCTCGGGCTTCTCTCGTGTAAACAGGGGTTCCACCCCACCTAAGATGAAGTTATGGCAGCGGAGCGGGAGAAGCCCTGAGGAAATTCCCAGCCCAGGTTGTTGATTTTTGCAGAGGCCTGCTGCCTAGAGTAGTATCTGCTGCAAATTGTGCACTTCCTATGCCCTCTGTGCTCTCAACCATTCCTGCCTCATTACAATACACCTGCCAATGGCTACTACACACATGCTTCAGGTAGAGAACTCCTCAGTACTATTCAGTTCTTTTTCTGCTGTGATGAAGATTTGAAAACATCTTGTATGTTAAGCTCACTTCATGCTAGTTCTGGCCTCCAGTACAAAACTTCTACCGTGCTGCTTAGTAACATTGCTTGAGGCAGGAGCGGGATAAAGAGTAGAGGGCCAGAGGATTGTAAGAGGTGGACAATTTGCAGCAGGTACGACTCCAAGCGGCAGGTCTATTGCAACAATCAGTATTCTGGACCAGTTGGCAACACTCTCACCTCGGAGATGAAAGCTTCGGAGACAAAAGTTTATGGGTTCAAGGCCCACGACAGAGTCCTGTGCAAATAAACAAGGCCAACTCTCCAGTGCAGCACAGAGGGGGTGTTGCACTGTTGGAGGCACCATCTTTCAGATGGGATGTTAAAATAAGGCCTCTCAGGTGAACATAAAAGATCCCACGGCACTATTCGAAGAAGAGACGGAAGTTTTCTTAATCTCCTGGTCAACACTCCTCAAGCACCATCACTACCAAAAACATTATGCTGTCTGTGGGACTTTGCTGTGCACAACTTGGTTGCTGTGTTTCCCTATAGTACAATAGTGACTGAATTTCAAAAGTTGTTCAGTGAGTGTGAAGCACTTTGGGACATAATGTGAAAGGGACTATATAAATGCAAATTATTTCTTTATCAGTTTAAAAAGGTCTTAAGCAAAAATTGTCTTTCACTATCGTTCATTAGAGCCAAATTTTCCAACTTTACATTCCAGTTGTGAAATCTTGCCTGCCGAAAGTACATGTTGGAAATTCAAGCAGGACTATGCATGATTTTCTAACCATTTCAGTAAATACATCACGATTTCTGATTATACAGTCCCAGCAGACAAGACTGGGAGTGTGATGTAGGAAAATGACTCCAATTAATCCATTTTACATGGGGTTTCGGAATCCTCAGAGCAGTACAAACTGCAGGTAAATAGCTCATTAGTACTATATATTGATATTAAAGCAAATGCCTACTAAAGCTGGCAGAGAGAAAAATATGACCAACTCAAAATGAAATGGAAAGGAGAAAAATAACAGATGGAGGAGGGGGTAGAGAAAGATTTAGTTTGATTCCAGATTAACTGGCTTTGTCACATTATATTGCAAGCATGCTATTTGTAGGACTAAAATGCAGATCAAAGCTGGCAATTGTAGATCAGTTGAAAGTTCTGACTATATACAATGCAAGTGCTGCAATGGGGCTGAATATTTACAAGGAGGAAAATGAAAATAAAAGCCCACTGGTCTGATGAGCAAGATTATATGAAGCATGAAGCATGTTTTTAAATGCAGGAATCTCTGACAAGTAATCTATTCAGACTCCATTTTCCAAGAATTTAAAATTGAAGTGAAGTGGTGCAGCACATGTCTTCAGTATGCTTTGCGAAGAGGACATAGCATTTACTAAATATTCTGATGACATTTAGGGGCAGAATACCAATGATGCATGAATCTTTATTTTTCATTATATTTCCAGGCTACTCAACTGAGCGAGTACAGAATCTTTCGATATATCATTGGAATGTCAGTGGTCCATTAGGCAGCTAAACACACAGTAGACTAGAGAGCGGTGAGATTTCAAAAGATGTGAGTTAGGAAATATCTCCACATTTCTTTAATTCTGCTTTTAATGTTTTGTTTTACTTGGCAAAAATAAAATGTTCAGTTGGATATATTGATCTTTTTGCCTGATATTTTGATTCTGTCACGTGCTTAAAATAGCAAATGGAATTAAATCTGGAGAAATGAGAGATAAAGCATTTGGATAGGGCTAACAAGGCAAGGGAATACACAATAAATGGCAGGATACTTAGAGGTGTATAGGAACAGAGGGACCTTGGAGTGCATGTCCATAGATTCCTGAAGGTAGCAGGACAGGTAGATCAGGTGGTTAAGTAGGCATATGGGATACTTTCCTTTATTAAAGGAGGCACAGAATATAAGAGCAGGGAGGTTATGCTTGAACTGTATAAAACATCAGTGAGGCCACATCTAGAGTAATGCGTACAGTTCTGGTCTCCACATTACAGGAAAGATGTGATTGCACTAGAGAGGGTACAGAGGAGATTTACGAGGATGTTGCCAGGACTGGAGAATTTTAACTTTGAGGAAAGATTGGATAAACTAGGGTTGTTTTCTTTGGAGCAGAGGAGGCTGAGGGGAGACTTCATTAAGGTGTATAAAATTATGACGGGCCTAGAGTGGATAGGAAGGACCTATTTCCCTTAGCAGAGGGGTCAATAACCAGGGGACATAGATTTAAAATAATTGATAGAAGGATTAGAGGGGAGTTGAGGAAAACTTGTTTCACCTAGAGGTTGGTGGGGGTCTGGAACTCACCCTGAAAGGGTGGTAGAGGCAGAAACCCTCATCACATTTAAAAAGTACTTGGATATGCACTTGAATGTTGTAACCTACAAGGTTATGGATCAAAAGCTGGAAAGTGGGATTAAGCTGGATAGCCTCTTCGGCCAGCACAGACACGATGGGCCGAATAGCCTCGTTCTGTGCCGTAAATTTCTACAATTCTGTGTTTCTCTTATCCCTCCTCTCTTCCTGTATATAATCACTCAGCCATAAATATGGAGATTGACAAAACAAACTGTTTGGAATGTTTTACAGATATAATGTATCATGTCAAAGAACGAAAATAATGAATCAAGTAGATTAACTTATGATGAATCACAATATAAGTGATTTCATATAAAAGAACAACCTTTTAATAAATCAGGGCAGGCTGCTGTATAAATCCATTACTGACTTGTTCAAAACTTCCGGACCTTGGTTTCATCTCTGAAGAATGTTGCTCATTCTCATTATTCCAAACTAAGGGACCTCAATTATATGTAGCCACCTATACAGGTCAATAGTTTAATTCTTAATTAATTGAAGAGACAAAAATGCACACAAGATAAAATCATCTCTCATGCAAAATCAAATGATGTAAGCAATTTATACAGATTCGCTTGAACTCTGAGCAAATCTGAACCTGATGTTTGGAAGCCTATACAGGCTGGAGGAAAAAGTAATGCAATGCACAGTGGCAGATGGGTTGAGACTAAATTTAAAGTCATGTTTGCTCTGTAACAGGACACTGCCAAAGCCCTGACATCAGAAAAGCCTCCACTGTGCGGTTCTCAATTCCCAGATAATCACATCAGTTCTTTCCACAGTGCCTCAGGCTCTGATTCAGATGGAGGAAATGGCTGGCTAGTGATTTAACCTGTCAATAAATCTCACTGTTCAAAGCAAGTTTAACCCATTATTGTTGACGTGTGACAGAATCTTTTTGTTGCTAATGACATTTCAGTGGACCGACTAGTAAGACCCCACATTTGATGTCCATTGTTTTTTTTTACTGAGTTAGCCAATTTTAGCAAATCAGGGGCTAAACTTTCCACTGTGGGCGATATTTCCGGCCTTAGTGCTTTTTTTACTTTTCAGGATCGCCCATTTTAAAAACCACTAGTTTTGCCTTTTTAATTTGGACGATAGCCTTAGCGATGTGAAATGGGCCTTCGCGGTGTATTCAGTTATACAAGGCTGGCGTCCATAGCGATGGCCGTTCTGTGCATGCGTGTTTTTTTTTCAGGCAAAGAACTTTTCCCGCGATTTGGGAGGTCAAGGGTCATCTGCGCATACTCAGAAGGCAAAGGGAGGAAGAGCGAGAAGGAAGCTTTTCAACAAGGGTGGAATTTGAAGGAGTGCTGAACATAACATGATGGAGATGTCCCAGGAGGATTCAGGAGAGAGCCTTCAGGTGGTTGCAGGGAGAAGGACGGTGAAAACCTTCTCAGATGAGGCTAATGAGGCCTTAGTCAACGAGGTCGAGACTCGGTGGGACCAATTAACCTAGGGTAGCCGTGGAAAACCTCCACCCCGGATTTATCAAAAAATATGGGCGGATATCGCCGCTCTCATTTTATCAGTGGCCCACGATAGGCGTGAGGCAGACCAGTGCATCGGCAAGAGTAAGTATTAAATTATTAAATTTAAAGCTGTAATGATGCACTGACTCATTAATTAGAATGTAAATTTGCTGGATTGTAATTAAGCTAGGTAATCTTGGCTAGCTTCCCTGTTAAGATTTGGACTGGGTCGGAATCTGCGCCCTTTAACTCTAATTTTGCTGAGATGCCTTAAACTTAATCGACAGTATTAATTATTATTTAAAGGCTTTGATTGAATATTGGGGCCAAAGGAATGACTGGAAACAGACAGACCGCAAACATTCGGTATTTCTACCACTTTAGTTTAGAAGGAGAATTATTAAATTATATCGCTGCTTGTGTGCTGTGAGCAACTCTTTAACTTGGACACCATCTCCTTTTTGATTAGGTTGGTGGATGGGGGCTCGACTGAGCACTGAGGGGTCCGGTCAGCTTTGCCCAGACTGTGAGTCTCTCCAGCTGCTGTCAATCACACAGTGACCCAGTCTGGACTGAGGGAGAGCTGCTCTGGCTCACTGTCTGCCCTGCGACACTTTGGAACATTAGTACCGGCCACACAGAGGTCTCTGAGCACAGCCCAGGGTCACGGTGCCCCTCCCATTACAGTCCTGTCATTGCCAAGCTCACCAGCGGTCCTGATTCCCCCCTCGGGAAACTCTATCGATTCCAATAAACCGCCTCCCTCCCCTCAGGTGCCGAATGGCATGGCCCATGGATGCGGCCTTTCCTGGAAATTGTACACGAGAGGTTTGGTGTCAAATATTAGTTCATAAACACGATCTTATTAAATATTTTCTCTGAACGTAGATGTTATAACCATGCATCCATTGGATGCAAAGCGTATTAGCATATAACGTTAACGTTAACAATGAATAGCATGTGGGGTGACTAATTGTGAATTACAATATCTGTTGTGTTTCCGTAATAGTACCTGGTCAATTAGCTTATGCCATGCTCTTGTCACGTTTGCAGAGAAAGATATCTAAGAATCAGGCGGAGCGGAGGCTGACCAGAGGAGGGCCTGCTGGCCTGCACCCTCTGATTGATCGGGAGGAGCGTGCCGCAGCCTTAGTGGGCAGCCATAATCGTTCTGCCACCCGTGGTGGTGTAGGTCTCATTGTTGCGTCACGTGAGTAATGTGTAAAGCAGTGGTAAATCAGTGGTAATTTAAAGTAATTTAATGGTATGTGATCATAATATATGAATGATGTAATGTTATGCATGCAGCTTTTGTCCTCTCATGTTAATCATATGTAACATCTCCAGTTCACATTTATTGCAGTAGTGTTGCTCCTCATACATATGCCTGCACAGTGCAAGCATTCTCATGTCTCCTCTTCGCTTCAACTAACCTCAATTATGTTTTCCAGCTCCCCAGGCTCCTCAGGTGCAACGGGAGGCCCCTGAAGCATCACCTCTACCGCTGCAGGTCGTGCTCACCATGGGTGAGAACAGCAAACCGAGGAGGAAGAGGAGGAGGAGGAGGAGGAGGATGATGAGCCCAGACTGTCATTTGTGGTCCCTACGGCCACGTCACCCTCAACGGATGAAGTAGCGGGGCCAAGCGGCTTGCAGCAGGCCACTCCAAGGCGTCCAGTGCCCATGCCGACCCCGCGGAGATTGAGTCGGCGAGGTAGGCACGTGCTGCGACGGGCAGATGTAAATGAGGACATGGTGTCACTGTCGAGGGCGAGCGTTGACATAGGCCGAGAGCTCCTCCGGGCGGTTGGTGGGTTGACCGGCAACATTGCCACACTGCCTGCGACAATATCGGAGGGCATGGAGCGGATAGCTGCGGCAATGGGGCGACCGACCGACTCTGTCAATGCCATGCGGCACGCAATAGTTTCGGGATACGGCACTGCACCCCAAGGTGTTGTACCACCAACCAGCATGACAGATGCAAGACAAGAGGAAGAACTTCCTTTTGACTTGGAAGACATTTCTTCAGAAACGTCTTCTCCTCGATCCACTGAAGTCATTCTAGCGATGTCACCCTGCCCCCCCCCCCCCCTTGAGGTGCTCTGCTGCAAGACGTGTTTGTCCCATTACTAGGGGATTATGTGGGAAACTGGGGGTTACAGCAAGGGCTGTCAAGTTAGAGGAGGGAAGCATGGCCGCAGGTGCGGGGGGGGGTCGTATATTATTGTTTTGTTCTTATTAAAAAAATGTGTTGTTGACTGTTGGGGATGGTGGAAGGGTGTTCTTGTTATATTGTTGTGTTAAAAATGTTGTTCACTGTTCGGGGTTGGGGGGGGCGGCGGGGGTGGTGTTGTTATATATGTTTGTTAAAAATGTTTTAAAGCAGCTGTTAGATTATTAAAATTTTTTATTTAACTTTACAATTGTTGTGAAGTATCTTCTAATGATGTAAGGTAAAACATCAATACAATAGTTGGAAACGATGGCCATGGCCAACCCAGGCCAAGCAAGGATGAAACATAACGCAACTATAACTATCATCAATGTAACTTCACGCAAAGCGTTCATTTATGAGCTGCTGATGCAAGAGTTTGGCAGCTGCGTAACTACCACGGGGCTTTTCCAGTGGTGTGGGGGGGGTGGGGGGGTGGAGGCGTGAGGACATGGGTTCATCGGCAGGCTGATTGTCCTCCACGAGGTCCTCGTCCTCCTCTTCCACCTCCCCTCTCTCCTGAGGTGGACCGGCAGTCCCATCTGGAAATTTTTGTCCTCTCCTGATAGCTAGGTTATGCAACATGCAGCACACCACAATGAACTCAGCGACCTGCTCAGGGTGGTATTGTAGGTTGCCTCCCGAGTGGTCCAGGCATCTGAAGCGCTGCTTCAGAACTCCAATTGTCTTTTCAACAATATTGCATGTGGCTATAGGGCTTTCATTGTAGCACTTCTCGGTTTCAATCTGGGGGGGGGGGTCATGAGCCAGCTGGCAAGGCCATATCCTTTATCCCCCAGCATCCAACCGTGACCTTGTGGCTGACTCTTAAACAGGTCAGAGACAGTGCTCTCACGCAAGATGTGCGCATCATGGATGCTCCCTGGAAAATTTGCATTTACTGCCATGATTATTTGCTTGTGGTTGACAATAAGCAGCACATTCAAGGAGTGGAATCCCTTTCGATTCCGAAACACCTCTGCATCCTGTAAAGATGCTCGCAGGGCGATGTGCATATTGCTCCCTGCACCTTGGAGAAGTTTGCTATTCTCGAGAACCCCAAAGCCCTCTCACTCTATGTCTCCCTGGTCATAGAAACATAGAAATTTACAGCACAGAAGGAGGCCATTTTGCCCCATTGTAGCCACACCGGCCGACAAAGAGCTACACGACCCTCGGTCAGCAGTCCTAAAGGTTACATATAAACCTATGAACAATGACAGAAAGGCGAAGAGCACCCAGCCCAAGCAGTCTGCCTCACACAACTGCGACACCCCTATTCTGAAACATTCTACACTCCACCCCAACCGAAGCCATGTGATCTCCTGGGAGAGGCAAAAAACAGATAAAAACCCAGGCCAATTTAGGGAGAAAAAATCTGGGAAAATTCCTCTCCGACCCATCCAGGCGATCAAAACTAGTCCAGGAGATCACCTTGGCTGTATTCGATTCCCTACAGTACCTACCATTATATCTGCACTGTTCAACAAAAGGTTATTCAGTCTAATCCCAATTACCAGCTCTAGGTTTGTAACGTTGCAGGTTACAGCACTTTAAGTGCCCATCCAACCATCTCTTAAAAGTGGTGAGGGTTTCTGCATCCACCACTCTTCCAGGCAGCGAATTCCAGATCCCCACAACCTCTGCGTAAAGAAGCCCCCCCTCAAATCCCCTCTAAACCCTCCACCAACCACTTAAAACTATGCCCCCTCATAATAGACTCCTCCACCAATGGAAATAGTTCCTTACTATCCACTATGTCCTGGCCCCTCAATATTTTATACAACTCAATGAGGTCTCTTCTCAACCTCCTCTGTTCCAATAGGAAAGTTTATAAAATCCATCCTGCATGCGTAAAGGGCTTCAGTCATCTGTTGAATGCAGCAATGTGTGGTGTGCTGAGAGCTACCACAAATGTCACCAGTTGAGGTCTGAAAGGAGTCCGATGCATAGAAGGAAAGTGCTGCATTAACCTCAACCTCAACGGGCAGTGCAGTCCTGATAGTGCTGGTAGGCTGCAGATCTCCCTTAATTAGCTGGCATATCTCACTGATGACCTCCTTTCGGAATCGCAGCCTTCTAACACACATGTTATCGGACAAGTCCAGGTATGATCGCTTATCCCTGTAAATGCGTTGGGAGTAAGGTCTCCTCCTCCTCAGCAGACTCCCACCTCTTTGATTGGGCACATAATGCTCTTCAATGAACCTTCTCCCATCTCTATTTTGCAGCATGTGAGTAGTCATCAATACTGGTTGAGAAATTACAGGCCCCATCACTATAAATCACTATAAATGCCCTAATCTGTCTTCTTAAATTGTCCTCAACAAATACAATATAAACTGGAAATTAACCACAATGTGATTAGATGATTGTCAAGATTTAAAAACGCCTTTAAAGTCACTCATAAATTGCTTCTCCTCCCAACCACTTCAAGCAGCCTTTTATTAAAGATCCTCCGAGTTACAAAATGGCGTTCATAGTGCCGTGTTAAGGTCAGGTGAATGCAGCTTTTCTTGAACGTCTTTTTGGGCCAGCGATCATTTGGGCGAATTATGGACGAAATACCAAAAGGAGTGTTGGGCGATAATCTGGGCGATAATTGGGTGCTAGTTCCCACTATAAACAGTATTCTGGGCCTTGAGCGAGGATGACATCATATTTTTTTTTTTAAACGCCAGGCAATGCAGCTCATTCCTATATGCCGAAAGTTGCGCTGGTGATAAATGGGCTATAATCGGGCGCTAGTTTCCATTTTTCATCAAATATGGGCGATAGTTTGAATCTCAGCTCTGATATGGGCACTAAATCGACGATGATGTGCCAAAAGTCTAGCCCCTTGGAGTGCTCCAATTGGCTCTAGTGTTTTTGCTCATAGAATTTGCTTAGGATTGGGCAGGAGTCTCAGTTGGGAGATTGTCAGAGAATTTACTGGTAACTGTCAGTTCATTTTCTTTTTTTTTAGGAACATAAGAAAGCAGAAGACCAGCAAAGGCTCTGCAGTCCATCTGGCCAATCCCAAAAACAAATGACTCTCAATCTACTATTCCCTCCAAATTGATGCAATTGATGCGTCACCGTCGATTTTTGGTCACAGCTCTCGGAAGTTTGTCAAATACTGATAGCTTTTAGGTTCCAAATCTCATTGTTATTCAGTGACCTATCCCAGAAGTGGCTTTACGTGGACACTCTCTTAAGATAGCGTTGGGTTGGAGTCAATTGCGATGCTCCCACTTATCACTTATTGGCAGTCACAGTTTGGACGCATTCATGACAAGAGGCCAAATAAGGAATAGTACAAGAATGCTGCTGTTGTCTGTGGAATCATACCCAACATGAAATCACCAATTTAAGGAGAAGGGGAGTCAGAAAAAATGCTGCAAAAAATTGAAGCGGGGTAAAAAGTTTATTTTTAACTCATTAAAGCTGCCATATTATTTAGAATCTATTGCCTGTAAGTAAATGGATTATGAAAGACAGTGGCAGAGTGGCACAATTTGGAAAGTTCTAAAAATGCAACTTCATAAAAAAAGATATAATCTTCCAATAAAACACATACATTATATTTAACAACTGTAAAAATCATATCTAAACCACACATGATAGTAGTCTGCAAATATTCATTCTGTTCCCATTGATTTTGGAAAGCTTTGTAATGATACGAGTGTATGTAACAATTACTCTGGTTGATTAAACCCAGGCCTACCAATTATCCTGCTATTGGCAGGTTTGTCGCATGGGAGATTGCGATGTCTTCTGTGCTCTCCCTTACCGACTCAGTATTTCCAGCTCCTGCATATAAGGACTGTGCAAGAAGTTCACATGTTAATTTTTCTTTCTTTTATTGGTAAATGGTAGAAAGCAAGAGATTCCTAGGGAGCTGGGGCTATCCTAACATTCACTGCAATGAGGAAAACTGTCGACCATACAGGAGGTCCCCATGAGACCTTTTTTTAAAGTATCTCTACCCGAAATGTGAACTTATATTTTCTCCAGTCATATTCTGATGCCTTGCTATTTTCTGCATGCATTTTCTGTGTTTATTTCAATATTTCAACATTTGTCTTTTTAAATGTAATTTTTAAACAAAGGAGAGAATCTATTGACACTTGGTTTACAGCTCACGACTGCAAATATTCACACATAGGATTCATCCAATGTTGACAGCTCTGATTAAATCTGAATTTGGTGAAACCTTAAGAGGTACCAGTTGCCAGGCTGGAAACAATGCCTGGATATTTGGTGCTTCAGAGGCTCCAATGGCAGAGCCACAAGACTCTTAACCCAAAAGAGTCAAAAGTTCAACTCCCTAGCATTCAACCTTAGCTGTCCACAACACATTTTCCTATTTCTTTGTGAAGTTTCTAGAGATAGTGCTGTGCAGTGGCCAAGGACTTCAGCTAGGGACGGAAGCACACAGACCGTATAGTCTCCTCCTGATTCATCATGACAAGTTACAGACAAGCGACCTGATTCACTCTGCTATAGATTTCAAAGGAAGTGGCCTACAGTTTTAAGTGGACATTAATTCCTTCTGCGATAACATAGAACCTGCTTCCCATGGGCTTTCTCTATCAAATTTATGATTTTTTTTCTGCAAATAATTGAGTAACAACAGAGAACTTGACTTTTAAGATACTTGTAATGGAAACAAAACTCATACACTGGTGTCATGTATATCTTGTATAATACCACACTGCTATTTTCAGAGCACTTGCAGTGACCCATAAATATCAAGCTTCATTCGGAAATATTCAACGGAAATCATGGTTAACGCCTCATATATGTCAATCTTGCTGCCACCAGGGGCAAAGATAAATAGCTGCTGAGTTGCAGGCACTGCAATTTGGCAGAATTTTTATTTTCGAATGTTGCTTTTGAAAGTTGAAAGATGAGCAGGAACTAGCCACAGGACTACTGGGAGAAGCTAATGCATAAGTGGCTGATTCTTTTCCTTTGCAGAAGAACAACTATCATGTTTTTGGAAAGGAAGCTGCCTTAAGGCACAAGTCCACAGACAGGTTTTTTTTAATGTTTTTTTTCTCTCACTATGCTTATGTCAACAACAAATAAGGACCTCTTCCACTACAGTTACTTTGGGCCCAAGTTTCCACCCTCTGGAAAAACGGCGCATCTCGATAAGGTGCGCCGACTATCTGGAACAAAAAGGGCGCCGAAAACTTACCTTGTGATTCTCCAGTCTCCTCAGGACATCTTCGTGCTCGGCGTGGCGCAGCACAAGGGGTCGGGGGCGGAGCCAGGTCCCGGCGCTGAAAACAGTGCCGGGACCTCTGCACATGCGCGCTAGAGTGTGCGCACATGTGTAGTAGCTCCAGGCCCCCGAGGCTGCGTGGGAGGGGCCCGACCCTAGCCTTGGCCGAATGGGCTCACAGGGCGAAGATTGGGACTTGGACCTCCCTCCCGGTCAGCTGTCTCCCCCCCGCCCCCACTCCCTCCCTTCCGTTCAGCTTCCCCCCCCTTCTATCTTCTCCCCCCCCCCCTCCCTCCCCGTCGTCGGCAGGTCCCGCCAGAAGTGGTGGCAGCAGTCCGGCCCAGCCCGTTCAGCCTCTCCCCACCCCCTCCCTCCCATTCAGCCTCTTCCTCCCCCCATTCCCTCCCGTTCAGCCTCTCCTCCCCCTCCCTCCCTCCATGTCGTTGGCGGGGCCCGCCCGGCATCTCGCTGGGGGCGGGCCTCGCCCGAAGTGTCGGCGACGGCGGCCCGAACTGGCCTGTTCAGCCTCTCCCCCCTCCTCTCTCCCCCTCCCTCCCTCCCTCCTCTCTCCCTTCCTCCCTCCTCACCCTCCCTCCTTTGCCTCTCTCCTCTCTTTCTCCCTCCCTTCTCTCTCTCCCTCCCACCCGCCTCCTCTCTCCCTCTCCCTCCTCTCTCCCCCCACGCTCACTGTCAGAAACACAGAGACACTGACAGAGACAGAGAAAGAGAGACACTGAGAGGGGGGGGGGGGTGGGAAACGTCCCACGCTGTTGAAGGGCTCCCAGTGCTGCAGTAGGTGAGTAGAAATATTTTTTTATTTATTGATTGATTTTTTATTATTTATTTTATATTTTAATTTTTTTTGGATTGATTTATTGGTTGATTTATTGATTTATTTATCATTTATTTTGAAGATGGCTCTTTATTTGTAAAAGTGAAGTATTTAATGTTTGTAAACTTCCCTTCCTGTCCCCCCACCCCCGCCCAATCTCTCGTTCCCTACGCCTGATTTATAAGTGTAGACAAGGTTTTTCTGAGCAAACAAAAATCTACACTTACTCCATTCTAAGTTAGTTTGGAGTAAGTTTTCGCTTACTTGCAAAACAGGCGTAAGTGGCTGGACACGCCCCCTTTTGAAAAAAAAATCTGTTCTAAAATGAAACTATTCTAACTGACTAGAACTGGAGCAAACTAAATGCCGAGAATTGCAATTTCTATGATGCTCCATTCTAAACTAGTTGCTCCAAAAAAATAGGAGTAACTCAGGCTGAAACTTGAGCCCTTTTTGATTAGGAGCCAGCGCTGGGAAAGAGCACTGTTCCAATTGGGCACCTATTGTCAGGAGTAAGCACTTCCCGGTAAAGTGTTCTATAGAGCAAAGATCCCTGTACTCTGCTGAACAACGACGCTCAACTCCAACCTTAGAAGAGCAGTCCCTACCACCAATGCAATTATTTCCATTTCCCAAGCCAACTATCATTGTGGTCTCTATGGCTGCCAAATTGTTGCCGTATGGGAAATTTTATGCTGTGTATCCCAACACACAGGAACTAGGTTAAGACTGGCCAAACATATTTCACTTAGGACCCTTACATGCAACGAAGAAAAGAGACTTTCATCTGATCAGTCTGATCTGGATTCAAGCCCAGCCATTGACGTTAAACGACAGTGTGTGGAGCCAATGCAGCACCTAGTCCTCTATTAAAAGCATATATTGTAAGTATAAAGCTCCTTTGCAGGAACAAATATATTATACAAATAACTCAATTAAATAATTTAACTCTCCCGGACATTTGTTTTGATTTCTTGAGAATTCTTTAAAGAGTAGCCGCAGACTTGAATTACACTGGAGAAAAACCTTCCCTTTCCTAGAAATTACTAGCTCTGTCCAGTTCAATCGTCTTTTGGTCACAAATGTATTGATCATTTTCTTTTTTTTTGAACAATAAAGCATACAATACTCCAGTGTAGTTCGAAAGCCAGTCGGCATACAGGAAAAGCTAAACACAGTTATGCATTCCTTTATTACTGCAAGCAGATGGAAGACTGAAGTAGTATTTTGCAGGACATTATTTTCACACGCTATTTTCTTTGAAGAGAACCAGAACCAGAACTACAAATGAGCTTCAGCTAAGTCATTCAGTTACAGAGCCCTGCTTGTAGTTACACTATTAATGCAGTAGCACAGAGTTGTTTAGTAAATGTTCTGTAGCCAATGGTATCAATGCTCATTAATAATTCAATGAGGTGAGTCATACAGGCATGCTGGTAAGTTGATCAGAATGATAAAGACAAAGATCAAGCAAACGCAAAGTATTGCATGCATCAAAACAGAGGTGCCCCCAGTGATGTGCCGTTTGTTAGAGGTTTTACTGAGCTGTATCTCTGATTAGCCAATTGTGGGTCTATTGATTCAGTTCAGTAAAGTGGTCCTAAATAACAAAATATAATCCACGAAAACTGCAACATATTAGGACCAATATCAAAGCTGCCTGGGAGACACTCGTGAAGCTGGGATACTTGGGAATAAGATTTCCATTTACAATGGCGTCAGTGTAGAGAAGGTGGGAGACAAGCTGAGTGTGGTCAATGGGGTAAGTCAGATAATGAGCTTTCACATAAAGGGGCCTAACACTTCCGAACAGAATAGTAAATGGATTGTGTATAAAATATATTAAACAATCCGGTTCTGTTAAAAGAATGACTGCACTATTTGCTGACGGCCAAGTAAAGTTGATTCAGTTGCATAAAGACCCTGCATGGTTTGCCCAAACGGATTACAGATAAGCAGAGGAGTGTACATTGAGACTGATGTGTTGGAGGCCTGCCAACACCAAAAGATCAGTAACAAAGTATAGCTCAAATACACCAGTCAGGATAGCCAAAGAATCAACTATTAAGCCCTCAAGACCTAAAATTGAAAACATCTGAAATGATTTAAAAAAAGGGGGGGGGGAACAAGGCCACCTATAGCATATGTTAATGATTTTTCAATTTGCATCCTAGTTTGGCTGAATTATCCGTTGTAAAGTTGCCAGTAATGAATTAACATTGCTTACTTTATTTAAATACACACATTGTATGAGACAAAGGGTTCATTTGCATCAAGTACAATCTATGAATAAGGGACTTCCAAAAGTAAAAGTCAAGAACAGGATAATTTAGACTGGCTGATTAACCTGTTGATTGATGTTTAATTGACATGGCTTCTTTTGCCCGAGGGCAATTCTTTCTGTTGGTCCTGAGATGCTGGGAAAGAGAGAAGTTTTTTGTTTCATACTGCAATTAAAGCTTGGGGCCTCCTCTATGACGGCATGCTACCACTACCCCTCGCCTCCTGACAGGCCATTGTGCAAGACCTAATTCATTCATATTTAAGTTTGTTTACAGTAAAGGATTAATATACTCCAGCAGAGAATGTGCCTGGAGCTGTCTACCACAGAGATTTTATAAACAAAATGGATATCCCATCTCTTTTATATTCTGTACCTGCGCTGGAAGTGAGTGCTGAATTAGCAGAAAATTCACAGCATGTAGCCTCATATCCTGGAGAGGTCAAAGGTTAAAAACCAAACCAGTAACACTTCAGTAATTAAAAAAGCTTGGTCGAGACAAAAAAGGTAAAACATCTTTTTAATAAACCTGAAAATTAATTTATTTTATATCTGCTGAAACAGTGTGGAATACGGACTTTAATTTTTTTTTTTACAGTAGTTGATCTATGCTTTCCTCTCACTCTCTAAATCTTTCCGTCTCCCCATCACTCTTTGTCTTTAGCGGCTTTTAGACATAGCACTGTCGGATATTCTAAGACCAGTGACCTGGAGCCTGGAGGACACGTTTATTATTGATTGCAGTTGGTCTTCCTCAGTAGAAGTGGTGGTGACATTGGGCCCAAGTTTGCTCCCGCCCCGCCCCGCCCTGCCCCCTGGCTTAGAACGGCGCACCTCCATGAGGTGCGGCAACTTTGTGGAAGAAAAACTGCGCCTAAAACTTACCTTGGTATTCTCCCCGCTGCTGGAACGTTGTAGGTTGTTGGCGTGGCGCAGCACAAGCAGTGGTGGGGCGGAGCCAGGTCCCGGCGCTGAAAACAGTGGCAGGGCCTCTGCATATGCGCGCTAGAGTGTGCGCGTATGTGCAGTAGCTCCTCACCCCCACAATCTCTGCAGGCTGTGTGGGAGGAGCCCGAAGCATGCCGCCCCTAGCCCTGGCTGAATGGGCTCCCTCATCGGCGGCCCGCTGCCTTATGCAGCCACATACACGTTGACCTGGGAAACCCGGCTGCTGAAGGGAGATGAGATCGGCTGGATGAAACAGGTTAAGTGACTTTCCAGCACTGCTTGTGGGTCAGGAGGAGCAGGAGTGCTACCCCCGGCCCACCAAGCTTACCTATAAACCACCGTAATCAGCTGACTCCCCCCACCCTTCCTGATGTCAGCTTCCCTCCCGATAGCGGACGTCAGCTGTGGCCTTGAGCCGCAGGCCTATCCATCTGACAGCCAGGGAAGGTGCGTCGGAGGCCAAAATCGGTCAAAGAACCTGGTATGGCCAGGGACTGGAGGCCCTGCCCGCTCACAGGCCTCCCTATCCAACCGGTAGCTTCCCCCGCTCCACCCAGGTCTCCCAATCGACGGCAACCCCTCCTGCCTTTCTAATCGCTGACCAGGGCTGATGCTCCCTTCCCAGTACCGGGGACAAAACCCAAGGATCCCAGGCTGCAGTCTCCTGCCACTGGTGGTCCCTCCCACCCACCAGCCGGACTGTCCATTTGGCTGGCAACTGGGCAGGAGACTGCAACATTAACCAGCTGCTAGTGTTTTTCTGCAGTAAAGCTATGCTGAAGGTAGGCCTTCTATTTTATATTTGTTTATTTATTGATTGATTGATTGATTATGTGGTCCTAAATTCTTGTTTGATTTACATTCAAGTTTACTCTTCATCTACTTTCAAAAGGAATCTGTAAAATAGTTTGGCTGAAACTCTTATTTACATGACTTGCTATAATGTATTTGCAAGGTCACCAATCCATTTTTAATCTAGTTGTTTAGTGCTTTGTTAGTCCTGGTGTTAGGGACAGGTCCTCTCAGCTTCCTTGTATTTTTTGTTTGTTATTGAATGCTTATTTTTGTGCTTTGTTTACTGCTCGGTGCTTTAAATGTATTTGTGCTTCTTTAATGTTGTTGTGAAGGTGTTTAGTGCTTTGCAAGGTCCTCTCACTTCCCTTCCCCTGCTATCTCAGGCTACCTGCACTGATTTCTTAGCTCACCGCAAGGTTTTTTTGTGCGGGTACAAGTGGCCACATACGCTGGCCTAAGTTAGTTTGGAGTAACTTTTAGCTGTCTAAACTGGCTTAACTGGCCAAAACAGGCGTAAGTGGCTAGTAACGTCCCCTTTTGAAAAAAAACCCAAAACTAATAAAAAAATCTAACTAACTCACTTATACTGAAGCAAATTAACTGAGCAGAATTGTGATTTTTAAGATACTCCAAAAAAAAATCTAGTTGCTCCAAAAAAAACGGAGCAACTCCTGGGCAAACTTGGGCCCATTGTTACAGTATGGCATTGTCATGCCCCCATGCTATTCTCTCTGCAGCGAGGTTTTGATGTCACTACATTGTTCAAGTACTCTGGACAAAATGTCATAGACAATTCGCGCATGCATAGAATGGTGGGCACCACACATTGCAGGTTGCAGGAACATCAAATGTATTTTACAGAGACAAATTAAGGAGCTTGGCAGTTAGCTTAGTTTCCCAAGACGGGGGTTGCAAAATAAACACACACTTTTTCTCTCATTCTTTCTGAATGCTTCTCACACAATATTTCTCATTATCCTCTCTGACCCTTTCACATTCTTTAGGTGCTTTTACATTTAGTGCTTCAGGTTGTGGGAAGCCAATGTGCTGTGTGTATGGGTCTACAATTTTGCCATCAAAATAAGGGAGCCAGTTTTTTCAATGTAAACGCAGAGAGCCAACATATGAACATTGCTCCCTCCTTCGTTTGCATTTCTCCTACTCACTTTCTCTCTCTATTTCACCTTCTCTTTCTTTATGCCTCCCTCCATTTCCGATAACGTCCCCTTGAGGCCCGTTTATAGGCTCAGGAGCTCCAACTCCTGTAACGCAGAAATAATAATATCTTTCCTTAGTTACAAATGTTAAAACTTCTCCTCTTGAACATCAGCCTAATCCTCAAACATTCTTCAGAAGAGTGTGGCCACGATAGTAGCTCCTGGGGATAGGGACAGTCCAGATGTGCTTGATGGAATTGGACTTGGACTTGGACAAGAGAAGAATATGGGATATGGAGTGGTTGACTGATCCCTGGTGACAATATGACCAATAATACTTTCAAAGTTACGTAGTTACCTCAGATTAGTGAGATATCCAAAAATGGCCACAAGCTTTCATCTCTTCTCTTCGGCGGTCCCTTGTATCAAGGATGACTTGCTTCCACATCAAAAAGGGGTGAGTTCACAGGTGTTTCAATAAACATAGAAACAAAGAAAATAGGTGCAGGAGTAGGCTATTCGGCGCTTCGAGCCTGCACCATCATTCAATAAGATCATGGCTGATCATTCCCTCAGTACCCCTTTCCTGCTTTCTCTCCATACCCCTTGATCCCTTTAGCCGTAAGGGCCATATCTAACTCCCTCTTGAATATATCCAATGAACTGGCATCAACAACTCTCTGCAGTCAGGAATTCCAGAGGTTAACAAGTGAGTGAAGAAGTTTCTCCTCATCTCGGTCCTAAATGGCCTACCCCTTATCCTTACACTGTGAGCCCTAGTTCTGGACTTCCCCAACATCGGGAACATTCTTCCTGCATCTAACCTGTCCAGTCCTGTCAGAATTTTATATGTTCTATGAGATCCCCTCTCATTCTTCTAAACTCCAGTGAATGCAGGGCCAGTTGATCCAGTCTCTCCTCATATGTCACTTCCACCATCCTGGGAATAAGTCTGGTGAACCTTCGCTGCACTCCCTCAATAGCAAGAACGCCATTCCTCAGATTAGGAGACCAAAACTGAACATAATATTCCAGGTGAGGCCTCACCAAGGTCCTGTACAACTGCAGTAAGACCTCCCTGCTCCTGTACTCAAATCCCCTAGCTTTGAAGGCCAACATACCATTTGCCTTCTTCACCACCTGCTGTACCTGCTTGCCAATTTTCAATGACTGATGGACCATGACACCCATGTCTCGTTGCACCTCCCCTTTTCTTAATCTGCCGCCATTCAGATAATATTCTGCCTTCATGTTTTTGCCACCAAAGTGGATAACCACACATCTATCCACATTATACTGCATCTGCCATGCATTTGCCCACTCACCAAATCTGTCCAAGTCACCCTGCAGCCTCTTAGCATCCTCCTCACAGCTCACACCGCCACCCAGATTAGTGTCATCTGCAAACTTGGAGATATAACATTCAATTCCTTCATCTAAATCATTGCTGTATATTGTAAATAGCTGGGGTCCCAGCATTGAGCCCTGCAGCACCCCAGTAGTCACTGCCTGCCATTCTGAGAAGGACCCATTTATCCCTACTCTCTGCTTCCTGTCTGCCAACCAGTTCTCTATCCACGTCAATACATTACCCCCAATACCATGTGCTTTAATTTTGCACACTAATCTCTTGTGTGGGACCTTGTCAAAAGCCTTTTGAAAGTCTAAATACACCACATCCACTGGTTCTCCCTTGTCCACTCTACTAGTTACATCCTCAAAAAATTCTAGAAGATTTGTCAAGCATGATTTCCCTTTCATAAATCCATGCTGACTTGGACCGATCCTGTCACTGCTTTCCAAATGCGCTGCTATTTCATCTTTAATAATTGATTCCAACATTTTCCCCACTAGTGATATCAGGCTAACCGGTCTATAATTCTCCGTTTTCTCACTCCCTCCTTTTTTAAAAAGTGGTGTTACATTAGCTACCCTCCAGTCCATAGGAACTGATCCAGATTCGATAGGCTGTTAGAAAATGATCATCAATGCATCTATTATTTCTAGGGCCACTTCCTTAATTACTCTGGGATGCAGACTATCAGGCCCTGGGGATTTATCGGCCTTCAATCCCATCAATTTCCCAAACACAATTTCTTGACTAATAAGGATTTCCTTCAGTTCCTCCTTCTCGCTAGACTCTCGGTCCCCCAGTATTTCCGGAAGGTTATATGTGTCTTCCTGCATGAAGACAGAACCAAAGTATTTGTTCAATTGGTCTGCCATTTCTTTGTTCCCCATTATAAATTCACCTGATTCTGACTGCAAGGGATCTACGTTTGTCTTCACTAATCTTTTTCTCTCCACATATCTATAGAAGCATTTGCAGTCAGTTTTTATGTTCCCAGCGAGCTTCCTCTCATATTCTATTTTCCCCCTGCGAATTAAACCCTTTGTCCTCCTGTGCTGAATTCTAAATTTCTCCCAGTCCTCAGGTTTGCTGCTTTTTCTGGCCAATTTATATGCCTCTTCCTTGGATTTAACACTATCCCTAGTTTCTCTTGTTAGCCACGGTTGAGCCACCTTCCCCGTTTTGTTTTTACTCCAGACAGGAATGTACAATTGTTGAAGTTCATCCATGTGACCTTTAAATGCTTGCCATTGCCTATCCACCATCAACCCTTTAAGTATCATTCGCCAGTCTGTTCTAGCCAATTCACGTCACATACCATCGAAGTTACCTTTCCTTAAGTTCAGGATCCTAGTCTCTGAATTAACTGTGTCACTCTCCATCTTACTTAAGAATTCTACCATATTATGGTCACTTTTCCCAAAGGGCCTCGCAGAAGAAGATTGCTAATCAGTCCTTTCTCATTACACCTCACCCAGTCTAGGATGGCCAGCCCTCTAGTTGGTTCCTCGACATATTGATCTAGAAAGCCACCACTGATAGACTCCAGGAAATTCTCCTCCACCGTATTTGATATTTCAGATCCCGAACTACATGTTGAAGCGTGGAAGATGCCTGTGTGTGGATTTTTTTTACGTGTTGTGGTTGTTGCACACCAGCCATCACACGGGCTTGACAGAGCTAGATCTTGATCCAGTGGCAAGGGTTAACCAAGACGACTGGAGACCAGCTCTGCTGCACGGACCTAATGCGCACACATATCGCTGTGTGGGCTGGCCCGTGCTGCCCCAGAGCCCTCGCC
Organism: Pristiophorus japonicus; assembly: GCF_044704955.1. Taxonomy (NCBI): domain Eukaryota; kingdom Metazoa; phylum Chordata; class Chondrichthyes; family Pristiophoridae; genus Pristiophorus; species Pristiophorus japonicus. The sequence continues at coordinate 186,339,956 of NC_091977.1, forward strand.
TCAACTGGGCCTCGAACTCACGCCTCGCCTGGGCACTGATCATGTTGCTCCACAATCACTCGCCGTTCCTTCGCCCCGACCTCGCTGCTCCTGCTATACCTGCCCATGATCACTGACCTGGATTATGGTGACGTCCAATCCAGTCGCCCTCCTCCAAGACATCGCTTCCCTGCACCAGCTCATGCTGCTCCCTGAAGTGGTATGCCGCCACCACTGGTTCCAGGGCCTGCAGCTCCGCTCCTGTTCTGGCCCCGACCTGTTGCTGGTGTTCTCACGCAGGTTGGGGCCACCACAAGCTTTCATAACTAACGGCTGATAACTAGTATAACTTTCTTATAATATAGATGCCAAGTGTACAATTATCACTAAAATAAGTTTTTTTTAATTGCTTACAAAATATTCCCAGACAATTAATTATTACACCCTTTCAGTTAAAAGTGGAACTTCTGCACTGTATAGGCTATATCTTAAATTAATTTATATAGATCAGTTAAACTATACTTTGTCTGAATCTCCCTCATCTAGCCTAATAAAGCTAATCCAAAAATATATAAATAGTTTTCACATCTGTAACTTAATTTATAAATTAAACACTCATCACGCATATAATGAAATGTCTGAGCTTAACAGGGAGTGAGCTACATCTACTCAAGACTGAGGCTGAAAACTGAGAGGTCGGCTGAAGCTGATGGTGGAGTTTGAAGCCAGTAAGCAGCAGGAGATGTACCAGGCCAATGCAGAGGCTTGCACCAAGAGACCAGAGGGAAGAAGTGGGATAAAGTGAAATAAAGCAAGAGAGACTTGTGAGAGGAAGCAAGCCCCAGGGTCACAGAGCAAGACTGATGAATTCCAGAGAAGCTCATTACAAAGTGGTTGGAGTCTCCAATGGAATAGCAAGGATTGCTCGCTGGCAACAAGGTGATTGGTACTGTACTACATTAACAGTGACATCGTTTATAAAAGAACATTGAGATAACAAATGGACATATAGGACAAATCAAGTTTTATAGATCTAGATCTTGGATAACTTTTTTTTCTCGTAAAGGAGTGACAGAAATCCCAAATTACTGGACTCTTTCTTTTGCAGATTATGTGTTTTTTGTAATTTGATTTAACATGCAACATTTTCTTATTCCATGAAGCTCTATGACATGGAGTGCAGAGCTGGATCAAATTCAGCCATTTGCAAGTGCATAATGTGCTCCGTAAAAAACTTTTCTCCCTTTTGTTCGCCCATTGGCTACCAAAGTAAAATCCTTCAGTATCTGTCCCACCATCTGTCAGTAACGTGTCCGGAACAGTGGCGGGGATGCAGGGCTAGGAGATGTACCACTTTGGTTCATATTGGACAGGACTGTGATTGGCAACAGATTTCCCATATATAGCTAGAGAAATCTATCTATGAATCATTAAAATTAAACTTTAACTTAAACCCAAATTGTGATGGGAAAGACCTATGCGTAAGGAACATACTCATTATTTTTACATGGGTAGAAATAATCAATGCAGTTCCCATAATGGTGACTTCAAATAGATGTCAGTGATCACTACCATTGTTTGGAATGATCTCTTATACAGTAAAAACTGATATTTATATTGCATGTAACAAAACGTCTCAAGGTTTTTTACTAAAGAGCAGTGGAAAAAGTTAGGAAATGGCCAAATATATAATCAAAGAATAACGTTTTCAAAGGCTTTTGAAGAGTGAGGTAGCAATGCAAAGTGAGTTAGTGCGAAAGTTCCAGAGTACAGGGGTGCGATGGCTGAAGGTCATCAATGGGAGAAGAGGTTGGGAACGCACAATTTTCCAGAGTCAGAAAAGCAGACTGCATGTGCTGTGGTTATAAGAATGGAGTAGATCACAGTGATATAGAGATTGAGGCCATTTAAAATCAATATATCCTGGGGTAACTGAGCCAGCAGAGATCAGTAAGACAAAGCTAATGAGTGAGCAATATTTTATGCAGGATAGAATGTTGGCTGAGGGACGGGGCCGAGCTCAGGAAACTGGTCAGGGTAGCATCAGAGAAACTGAGATGTTGAAGGCATTTATTAAGGTTTCTGTGGAAGTGAGGTAAGAGTATAGGTGGCTGTTGTCCAGAGGTTAAAGTAAGGTATCTTAGTAATTGACCAGATGTGGGGTTTGCAGCTCAACACAGCATTGAGAATGAATGCCATTCAGTCTAAGCAAACTAGCCTGGAAGGAAGATGGAATCACCATCTGTAATCAGAAATGAAAGTCTCACTTCCCAAAAGTTTCTCCATAGCTCAGCTGGTAAATGAGCCCGGTCTGAATCAAAGTCATTACAAATCAGGAAGGTCTCCATTCTGAGGGAGCTCAACTTACCTGGAGCAGCAGTATGAGTGCAACAATAGACCAATAGGGAAAGTAGGAGAAAAAGCAAACCAGCCAGGCTTCCTGCTATCCCATGGCTTTTTGCAGGAAAGTACATGTGTATAAATGCTGGGTGAGTTCACATTCTGACTCAGCTGAAATGTTCCCAGAACTGAATAACCTGTCAAAACTCATCATCTGGTCTCAAACATGAAGAACAGTCGCTTGAGCAAAATACTGGAGGGTGGCCAACACCCATAAAATCATTATACATTTACCAAACTGAAACTTTCAGTAAATACCTGTACAGGTAAATTTATTTGCTAAGATTTTCCTGAAATCAGGACATTTCTTCAAATAAAACATTTACAGGTACTTAAAAATAAGTAAATAAGGCACATTTTAATTTGAGAACAATACAAGACCATTCTAACAAAAAAAACAAATTGCCATATTCAATTAAATTGTGGCATCGATGGTACTGTCATGAAATTCTTTTTCTCCATTCAAAATTCTTTTGAGTTTTATTTTAGTGTTTTTTACATTGTTCTTGTGAAATTGGACTCCCTAAAATAATGTTGGTTTTCCAGCATCATCAATCTAATTGTGATCAGTGTCCAGTATATTTTGCAGCCAACCCCAGTCTATAGAAAACCCAAAATATAGCCTTCTAAACTGCCACTGGGGAACTCTGTATTTGAACACTCACTCTCCTGTGGGTAAATCTGACCCTAACTGCCTTGAGAAAAAGCTGAAACCCTTCTTAACTGGGCTCAGCATTTTACATTGAGTTTTTGGCCAGGCTTTAGGCTCCATGTCAGGTTATGGACCAACTAATAAAATTTAACAGACTGCAATCTGTGTAGAATTACTGCTTCAAATGAAAGCTGTTACAATTTGTAGAACAGTTCCCCCTCCTTGCCGGTCCTTTTGGGGATTCCATTGTTGTACAACTGGTTTTTAGGAACTTTTAAGCCATCTCAAAGTGGGTGGGCAGTTTTTATGGCAACCAGTCAAACACTGTGCAGCGGAAGCTGTATAAATCCCCAGTGATATTTCTCCAACATGCAGAGTTTGAATTTGTTGTTAGGAATTCAGAGTGCGCTCCCTTGCTCACATAACCTCCAGACTGACCCCGTTCCTGGCACCTACCAGGAGCACCTGTAATGGGAGATGTTGCACAGATGCGAACACCTGTTCTCCAGAGGGACTCGGACTACGAACTGTTTGAAGGACCCTCAGCCAAATCTGTGGCACAAGGGATAAGAGACGAGGCAGACCGGGGAACAACAAGTACATAAGAAACAAGAAATCTCTTATTACTGGTATGACATATGGAAAGCAGACTAAACAAGTAACATTTTTACTAATTGCAAAACCAAGATTCACCCAACTCTGACCTCTTTTAAAACTGCAAACTTCCTGTGGTTTCAACTGATTTTCTAAGTTTCAACAAGATTATATCTGAGCTCTCAGACACTAGTTAAATAAAAAACATTAGATTTGTGGTTCAACAATAACTTTATTGTCTATTCATTACTAGCCGTTTTTGAACCCATCAGAACTGCCTCTAGGTTAATGAATGCATCAATACTTTGAACAGTATAATCTCAAAGATCAGCTTTTATATGTACTCTGTTTATTATACAGCCGTTTACTTATTTCTAACAATTACTGATTTAGAAGTTTGAAAAACATTTCTCCAAAACAATACTGAGATCTTAGAGCTCCACACACACCGACTGGTAAATAGGGTGGGAATTGTCGGTTGTAAACAGTAATTCCCTTACAGCCCTCCGACCATAAAAGATGCAGAAGCTTATTTGAGGGTTTAATGGAGTGCATATGCACAGTCACACCTGTGGTGGTAGATTACAGCTGTTTGTTCTCTCGGGTCAAAGATCTATAAGTTATACAAGCGCTAGAGGCTGAAGGGAGACTTTTGAGGTATTTCTCAGTGAAAAACCATTTGGAACAAATCACCAGCATGAGGATGTTTTACTCATTCTAAAAGCACCATTAAGGTTCTGAAAGTGCGATTATCACCACTATATCTTATTGCCGCAGCTTTCTGACATTTGGCATCATTTGTGTCACAAACACGGTCATTTGCAGATGACGTCATTGTGACAGAATTGATGCAGTTTTCTTTTGCTTCCCAAATGGTAAAAAGATTCCAAAACATATTGCACACTAATAAATTGTTGCACTGAATTTACATCTTTTATTTTGCTGCAGTAAACCTATGTAAATGGACAGGAAGGGGACCAAGAAAAATGTTCATTAACACATGCTTAACCCTTCATGTGTCCCCCAAAACATGGAATAACATTGTAACAATTTGTGGCTGTGACAGTCAGGCTTTTAAAAAAAAATAGATGATGCATCACACTGTGTGTATATCTATGCATAGCAATGGAAGCTTTCATGCAAATGGAGATTTCTGAGACCTGCAATAACCAAGCCAACTGACTGGAAATTCAGCTTATAAACTACAGACTTCTATAGCACCACACCATCCATTAGTTTTAAAGAAATTCTATGGAAAAAAACTAATTCTGTATTTTTCTCCAAAATTTTTATATTGTATTTTCAGCGCTTTCTGCAACTAACTATACAAATAACTTACGTTTGTAAGTTGTCCAAACCTGCTTATGCATGACAGACAAACAGCTCTGAAGACAGTTGAAAGGTGCTTCAAGCATTGATATGTGTCACATCATATCAAAAGCAGCAGCTTGGCTCAGTTGGCAGTTGCTATTGTCAATAATACATTGCCAAATGAGATATTAAGCGGAAAGATTGTTCAGGTGGATGTTAAAGATCCTGGGCCAAAAGTTCCTCAGGACCACTTCAACAGACAAAGAGTGGTGGAGTGGAACTCCCATTCATCCTTGCAGTAAGCAATAAACCCTGTCCTAAATTGTGGGATTATGTGATTGACAGGGTCAGATGGCCACTTCAGTGACACCTGCCTCGATCTGGAATTGTAAGATGGAGTGACCCATCATCTCATTGCCCGAGATGGACCATCCAGGCCAAAAATAAAAATCAACTTGAGTATCTTTGGCTCTGTAAAGAGACATTTTGCCCTGAGGCAGAAAGTAATTGATCTCATCTGGAAACAATTACCTTAATCTGGGTAAGATTTCATACAATTCAAAAAGCCTCAGAAGGGACTCCTGCTAGCTCTCAGCTGGCATGACTTCAACAGAGATCCTTTAAGGGGATAATGGGTAAAATTCCCACAGTAGTTTGGCAACTTCCCCCGAAAGGTCTCCTTGACATATTGGGACAGGTGAACAATCTGTCCATGGTCCAGCTATCAGAAAAAACAGGGCAAATCCTTGGGGAACTGGGTTCCACTCCAAATTCTGGCCACACAGCCTGCAGCGCACGTTTACAGAAACGGCCTGCCAGGAGCTACTGCACATGTGCGCAGACTCTAGCACTCATGTGCAGAGGTCCCGGCACTGTTTTCAGCACTGGGACCTGGCTCCGCCCCCAATCCATTGGGCCAGGCTGCGCCACGACGGAGGAGAGGCTGGGGAGCAGTCAAATTTACGGAGGTCTTTTTTCGGTGCACTTGGAGGCAGGCAAAAATGGTGCAGATCGAGTGAGGGCACCAGAAAAAGAGGTTAGGAAAATTTGGGCCCATAGGAACATGAGTAGGCCATTTAGCCCCTCGAGCCCGTTCCATCATTCAATGAGATCACGACTGATCTGTGACTTAACTCCATATACTCACCTTTGCCCCATATCCCTTAATGCCTTTGGTTTATAAAATTCTATCAATCTCGGATATAAAATTAACAATTGACCCAGCATTAACAGCCATTTGCGAAAGAGAGTTCCAAACTTTTACCCTCCTTTGCATGTAGAAGTGTTTCCTAACTTCACACCTAGTTTTTAGGCTATGTCCCCTAGGCCTAGACTCCTCAACCAGAGAAATAGTTTATTTTTATCGACCCTTTAATATCTTGAAAACTTTGATCAAATCCCCCCTTAATCTTCTAAATTCCTCAGAATACAACCCTAGTTTATGTAATCTCTCTTCATAATTTAACCCTCAGAGTCCAGGTATCATTCTGATAAATCTACGCTACACTCTTTCCAAGGCCAATATATCCTTCCTAAGGTGCGGAGCACAGTACTCCAGGTGTGGTCTAACTAAGGCTTTGTATAAGCTAGTTTACTTTTTAGCTAACTTCATTTTTTACCTGTTTTGAGATTTGCAAAATATATAGATCCATGTTGGTACTCTATGGTTTAATATATCTATGTACACCTGTTATCTGTGTATTAATATACTGAAAGCCTTACATATAGCAGACACTGCACTTTAAATGTGCCCAGCTAACCTATCATTTTTTTGGTGGTTCCTAGGAAATTTGAGCCAATAAATAAAAACACTTTTCACAATCCACATATCGTTATATCTCATTCTTCAACATACAGAATATAAATATATCAAACTCTGAACTACAATGTTAGAACAGTCTGCTTCAGATTATTTTCTTCATTTGCTGAGCAAATACATTGAAATACGGTTTGGAAGATTCAAAATATGCAATTACAAAAAATTGCGCACTAATTTTGTAAAGCTATTCATGCATGCCTATTATTAAAGTTTACTATCGTCACTTCACCTGCCAAATTACACCTGAAAAACTGCAATAACTTCCAACTAGAAAAATGCAGTGTAGGTGCTAGTGGCATCAAAGAACAAATGCAGGGAGGAAAGTGTCTGAAAGCGAGTGAAGGTGTGAGCCCAACCCTCTAAACAGCAACAATTATATCTTAGCAAGCAAAGACTTGACACTACTAGAAGACAAATCAGGACTCTATTGCAGAAGTTAGGGGGTTGCTTCCCCTATTTGCTGTAAGCCAATAGGAGCCAAGAATAAAATACTCAAAAATAAATATTGTTGATTTTTTTAACCTGGTAACATAAAAAGAACAGATCATATAACTGAGGAAAGTCACCATCAGCCAACAGAAACTTCACGAATGTACTGCATCTGACCGACTCGTACAGAAAGAAATCTGAACAAGAATATTGTATCAGTTATGATGCAGCCACCTGGTGCTGTGAAGATACTTGATGACATCAGCACTATAATAATGTTGCTATTGATGTGTGTGTTAAGGGCACAAAGGAGGATTAGTCTGCAGTCACCATTGTGTAACTCAAGTTCCACAGGTGGTCCAACATTGTTCTTTTGTTATCAAAGTAAGCAACCTTGTTGTATTTGCAAGGAGCACTGTTCAAAGTCCTAGGGAAAGGCAGGATGTGAGGGCAGCTTTATTCCAGTCTTTTAAATAGAACTAAGTGCTATTTCTTCATATGTAATTATACAGTAATTAGTCAAAACACAATGCAGTTTGATACGGGAGTTCTGGATGCTGAAAGGCATTTGCCATTTGTTGTGAGCTATAGTGATTTAAGTGCTGGGGTGCAGATACTGGGGGAGTTTTGAGGTGGTAACGTTGACAAAGGCAAAGGAGCAACAACTGCTGCGAACTTCACATTCCACCAGGAGTTCGAACACACTTCAGATATTTGGTGACGACCCAGTTGGGCTTCAGTGCAGCAAAAAAGCCTGGATCAGCTCAGTCTCAGCTAAAACTATAAATAGACACTAGCTGGGAAGAATATATAATCGAAAGCGCTATAAATAAGATACATAAGAAAATTAAAATAATGTGACTTTAGAATCCATCACTTGTACTGTAAAACCTTGACTTTTCTCCCTCACTCTGTATCTCATACATCCCATTTCTCTCTTTAACCTCTGCTCCAGAATGAAGATCTGCTCCTAAATTTAAAAATATCAGTGTCAGGACATTGACTCAATTTTTTTCACAAAACAATTTAGAAGCTCATGAGAGGCCTGAAACAGAATCTCTAAACATCTATTATTACTCTTACGTTTTTGGACACTTATTGATGTATATTTGAACTCTGGAGAGTCTGTAATTACCCCCAATGCCACCCCAATTACCCCAATGCATTTGGGAAGGGCGAACAAGGCAAGGGAATACACATTAAATGGTAGAACACTGAGAGTGTAGAGGAACAAAGGGGCCTTGGAGTGCCTGTCCACAGATCCTGAAGTAGCAGACCAGGTAGACAAGGTGGTTAAGAAGGCATACGGTAAAGTTGCCTTCATTAGCCGAGGCATAGAATACAAGAGCAGGGGGATTATGCTTCAACTGTATAAAACACTAGTTAGGTCACAACTAGAGTATTGCATGCAGTTCTGGTCTCCACATTACAGGAAAGATGTGATTGCACTAGAGAGGGTACAGAAGAGATTTACAAGGATGTTGCCTGGACTGGAGAATTTTAGCTATGAAGAAAGATTGGATAAGCTGGGTTTGTTTTTTTTTTGGAATAGAGGAGGCTGAGGAGAGACCTTATTGAGGTGTATAAAATTTTGAGGGGCCTAGATAGAGTGGATTAGCAGAGGGGCCAACAACCAGGGGGAATAGATTTAAAGTAATGGTTAGGGGGATTTGAGGGGAAAAGTTTTCACCCAGAGGGTGGTGCAGATTTGGAACTCACTGCCTGAAAGGGTGGTAGAGGCAGAAACCCTCACCACATTTTAAAAGTGCTTAGATACGCGCTTGAAGGCTACGGACCAAGAGCTGGAAAGTGGGATTAGGCTGGATAGCTCTTTGTCGGCCGACGCGGATACAATGGGCGGAAATGGCCTCCTTCCGAGCTGTAAATTTCTATGATTCTGAGATTCACATGCGAGTTTTTTTGTAACCCTGCAGTAACCCTGCAGAATATTTGCCTCCCCATAGAGTATGGGATTTGCAAAGGCCAAGTTTGACATAGAACAGAATGGGATATTTTGACCGTATTGAGGTTTCTAAAATGTATTCCGTTGGGAGTGAAACAAAGGGGCATTGTTGAAGTGATGTGGTTAGCTCTCACCAGGGCCTAATTTGAACTTAAAATGAAATGAAAGCTGATTGCATGAAATAAGCTGACACATCAGGAGGATGGGTGTTAAGGCAGAAGATAGACCTGGAATCTCTCCAGGGAGTTAATAACTGCCTCCAGTCAGGTTGACCACCAGTAATTAGCTTAGATCGGAGAGTGAAGGTTTACATATTTAAACTAAAGAAATATTACTGACTGGTGACCCCATTCCTTTTTATTAGCACAATGAATTAAAATTGCAGGAAGTTTTGCTGTGGTCTGGCCCGGAGCAGGAATTTTTATTCAACACCTGGGCTGAATTATCCACAAAGCTGTGAAACGACCAGCAGCAATGTATAATGCCGCTGTTTTGCTTGTCAGAATTGAGCACTTCAAAGCAGTAGCCACAGAACTCCTGGATACTGTTCCTTTTGTTGCTCTGAGCCCTAAAAAAAATGTCCACTTCTTTTAGTCGATTAACCAGAGGAGTCATGTGGAAATTTACACTAATTCCAGCCTCCTCAAGCATGAAAATGTAGCTACACTCCAGTGGAAGGCAAACCCAGGGCACAAAAGTAGTTACTCAATCCACTGACCCACGCAGCCCCTAAAGCAATCACTGGATGATCTGCAGGATTCCTGCACAGTCCCCTTTTCTACAATGGTTGTCTTACACTCATCAGGTTCCATCTGTTGACTGAAGCATTTTAAGGTTTTACTGCAGGGTCAACTTTTGCTATTAAATTAATTTACGAGGCTCATGTTGAAGAGGTTACACAGGGATATGTTCTTATCCTCCCAGTCTTTCTTTGACTGAAAACCCAAGATTTATGCAATGGTAGATTCAAAATGGCAATGAAGAGAGTCTAGCTCTTCCTGTGTTTGTTTTATTACTGCAAACCTGCCTCCCCAAACTATTCCTTCCGTTTCCTGCTGACAGTCCAGCTCTACCGATAAGGTGATGATGTTATGTTTTGCAATGAGGAATGCTAGTTAATGTTGATCAATGAACAGCCTGGAGTAAAAAGTGGTCCCCATTGCACCGGTTTTCCATGTGGAAAACAGAGACAAAAACAATCAGGGTTGGGGTGCAACGTCCTTTACCTGTGTATTGGGTGCCGCCATACTGGGAATATCCGTTTTGCATGCCTCTCAGACAGGTGTTAGCCCTCTTAAATATGTTAAAAAAGGGTCTGTTTAAGAACCTCTCCCAGAAATTTGTTGGCGATGAGCATTACAATAGTGACTACACTCAAAAAGTACTTCACTGACTGTAAAACACTTTCCAGGCATTGGGCCTGCTCTGTTTAAAATCACACAACTCAACACCATTGCACAAGGTGAAAAGGCTCAGGGAGGTGAATTGCGGTCGGGGGAGGGGAATCGCGGTGGGGGGAGGGGAATCGCGGTCGGGGGAGGGAAAGCCCGGGCACGGAAAGCTTATATTTTCTTTATGGGATCCGAAGAAGCTTTGGTTGGTTGTTTCAAATTGCAGTCAGCCAGATTGAATGGGAACGGAGTGAGTAAATCCCCCGCTCCATTTTAACTGCCCTCCTGCCCGCTTTCCGCTGGAGAGGGAGGGCCACAATACTCCCCTGGTACCTAGCCAGCAAAGGAAGACTCGATTTTTAAAACAGTGGCAAAGCTCACTTGGCGGGTTAATAAAGAAACACTGGTCAAGAAATTGGATTGCACCCAAATCGAGGCACGTTCCCGGTGCACCGCACATGCCTACTGGGCCACGACAAATTTAAGATGGTTCCGGCGAGGTGCGGACTCATTTCACAGCCCCAGAGGCAGCTAGCAGTTGCGGGGGTAGGAGCAGAATCGGATGGCTCACATGCCAGCCAAGGGCCTCAGGAGAGTTCAGGGAAAGGAAATCGCGAGGTTTGGCGGGGCGTGGGGGGGGGGGGGAGGCATCGGATGCTGGCCTGAAGCGGCCTACAGTGGTTTAAATGTGGAGCTGGGAGGAGCATGCCTGCTCATCCAGGCTCAGCAAGTAAAAACATTTTAAACTTACCTCTTCATTGGCAGCTGCCAGTGGACATGCTTGGCAAAGGGGCCTGAAACAGGCGTTAAGACCCCAACTTGCATGCAATGGGCCTAATGCCAATTTTAGGCGAGCACCCACGATGCCTACTGAGCACTCCTAACCAATTGGACCCTTAGGTGCCAGTGCCATCGAACTTCTAGTTCAGCATGTTGAACACGAGCATCACATTTATAGATATAATTTCCCTGATGTTTTTGCTGATTGTTTTTTGTGGCTCATCATCTACAGGTCTCAATAATATATTGTAATATACACAAGGCAATAATTAACTTGGAAAAGTTGCAACACCCTTCCACCATCCATGATACGGAAACCATGTGCTTTTTTGTTTTATATTAGGTAGTATAGCAACAGAATTCAGGCACAGACAACTGCAGCAGGGCCACAGGTTTCATTTGGTTGCTGGGAATGTAGACACTTGGGAAATGTTCCTGGATATCAACAGTCAGAAGAATACCTCACCTCAGCAAGTATGTTCCGGAAACCCTGGTTCAACAAGTGATATAACCTCATTAGCAAGTATGTATCACATTGCTCTGCAGGGATCTAAAGCAGCTCTGAAAATCAGTAAGTGAGGATTTATGTGTCTCGCTAATAAGAAAATCACATGTACAGTAAAATAATAGTAGGTCAGAGGGAGATAAAGGGAGCAACAGAGCAGTCTACTGGGGAGAAAATATTTCCATGTGGCAATGGCTTGCACAAGGAGAAATGGATCATTCAATATAAAAATACACGTGCTGTACACAAGAAAGACATGTTATAACAGAACAGAATAGATTTCAAACAGCACATACAAAATACTCAAAGCCTCTCCTGCATCTTTCAAGGGCATCTCAACCCGTCATTGCATTATTGCCGTGAAATGAATTCTCCAGTTATTCTTCATGCATCATTGACAGCATTAAGAATGGTTGACAGAATTTATCACACAGGAACAAATGACAGAAAATAAATGTATAAAATAGTTCAAAGCCTCAGAGTTTCCTTTTAGAAACTGCATTCTAGTTTAATGACTGTAATTAGTGTCTTATAATTAGTGGCTCTCACTTTCAACACATGAGCTCTTAATCTCCACTCTTACAATTCTGTTCGGTCTCTACCACAGAAGAAAGTTGTTCCATTTCTTAATGGATTCATTTTGAGCATAGTCCAACCAGGACAGTACAGATCCCTCAGACATACAGCTTGGGTGTTTATTTAATTAACAATGCAGGAATCCTTTTCTTTTGTAATGTTGAAAATCTGATGCAATATGTTTCATTTCTTGGGCAGGGAGGAGAAACAGTAACTTAGCAACACATTTAAGAGAGACGTAACTATGAGAAATTTTCCGTAGCTGTAATCAAAATCTGTCTCATTGGGATGCTTTAGTTTGCGATTAGTTTACATCAACAAATTACTGTCATTAAATAAAAAATAACCCATCTGTTTGAGAATGAACATATGGAGCTAGCTGCTGTCTGGGACACAGACTTGGAATTTTCAGCCAAATCAAACCTGACGATTGCAGTGGAAAGCAGTAACCTGTGTGCCCTGGGATGTATCCTTCTGTATGAGGACACACACATTTACTGACTCACTATGAAAACTGGGAAAGTGCTGTGCTTAAGTTATAGACTAAACAGGTGGCCAAGCTGAAGAGTTCATCTAGGCAGAATGCATTTTACTCCTAATTTTCTGAGTCATAAGCATTAACTTACAAATTCTAGACACAAAACTCCGTCTTCATTATGCATGTCGCTAAAGAAGCGTTGTGTCGGCTGATTTATATTTTCTCTTTTTTTAAGTCGCTTTTCCACCTTGTCTGTAGATTTGTGTGTGCAATAATGTGCATTTACACAAGACTCTTCACAAATACAGATCTGTGTAAAATGCTGTTGGCATATTTATTTATCTACTTATATTTTTGCATTGATTTAGTTTGGTGTCAGATATGTTCAGTCCCACAATAATGAACAAATAAGAAAATCAGAAATGCATTTACTGCTAAAATAGGTTCAGGTCTAAGCTTTGATATAACCAGTTAATCCAGTTACTAGATATTCCACAGTCTTCAGTTGTCCATCTCTTTGTTGAAAGGGATGATTTAACAGAAAGGAATGCATTTTCTCTGTGCACTTTTGATCTTTATTTTAAATAGTGCTTCCTTGCACAATTGAAACAAACACCCAACAAAAGCAGTTGGAGTTGCAGTGATTAACTCCTGCAAAAAACGAGCTGAACAAATATTTGATTAGGAATGGGAATGAACATTACAGAGATAAAGATCAAGAGCGAACTTCGAGTACTACAGAGAATACAATAGTCCCTATGCTGCTGGGATCACGGAAATGTCACCTCTGAAAATAAGTGGCCAGGGTTGAATAATAGGATAGTAAGGAAAGGTAGATTTCAAGGACAGATAAACAGACTGAATCTTTGGGGCCCCAGCCAAATACTCGAGGCACGTCACAGGTAAGTGTAAGGAAAATGGATTCCGACCCAAGAAGGAAGAGATTCAGAGAGGTGACCAAAAACTTGGTTGAAAGGCTGGAGTAAAAGGAGTGCTCAGGAAGTGTGGGCGGGGGTAATACAGAGATATAGCGGGGCTAGGCCAAGAAGACAATTAAAAATGCAGATGAGTATTTAAAATTTATTACATTGGAGGAAGAGGAGCCAATATAGCTTAGTAAGGCTAGGAGCAATGCACCAGAGTTTCAGAAGTTGGAGTTTATGGAGGATGGGAAGCAAACAAGCAACAAGGAAAGCATTGGCATAGTCAGACTGGAGGTGACAGAGGCAGGTATAAGGGCAGCAAGGAAAGGAAGGTAGGGATGGAGCCAGACAATGTTGCAGAGAAGGTAGTAAGTGATCATTATGATGGAAAGAGTCTGAAACTCAGCACATTATCAAACAGGACGGCAAGATTTTGAACAATTCGATTTGGCCCGAGACACTGGCTGGGGAGGGTGAAGGAATCAGCAGCAAGAGAGTGATTGTGGCAATGGCTGAAAACAATGCCTTTGGTCTTCCTAATGTTGAGCTGGAGGAAGTTATGATCTATCCAAAACTGGATGTCAGGCAAGTGATCTGACAGCATAAAGACAGTCAGGAGAGTCGAGAAAGGTGGTGGAGAGGTAGAGCTTAGTGTCATCAACATAAATGTGGAAGCTGACCTTATTCCTGAGATGAACGTTACTGACAGACAGTATGTAAATAAAGAAGATGGGGCCAAAGATAGATCTGTGTGGGACTCTAAAGATAATAGTATAAAGGAAGAGAAGACGTTGCTTGAAATGAACTGGCTAGCTTCAGGTAGGTAGGACGTGCAAGGTTAGTCACAGAGCAATGAAGGAGAGGCATTGGAGAAGAATGGTGTGGTCAATCTTGTCATACGCTGCAGAGAGATTGAGGATGACGAAGAATAATAAGGCACTACAGTCACAATCACAGAAGGTATTATTTTGACTGTCTTGGTGTTGTAAGAAGTGTGGACACCAGACTGGAAGGATTTAAAGCAGATGCTTCAGGTTAGGTGGACAAAAGCTGGGAGAGACAACATGTTTGAAATTTAGAGATGAAAGGGAGATTAGGGATGGAGTGATAAATGGAGCGCATTGAGAGGGCTGATAACTGCGGGGAGATGGGTGGTGTTTGTGGAGAGGTAACCTTTTAAAATTTCAGCTAGCTTGGGGACTCAGAGCAGAGTTACCCCTAGAGAGCAGTTACAACGATTGCTGCAGCAGCACAATCTACCATGTCCAGAGATATAACAAATTGCAATACTACATCTATGATTGTCTGTCTCTGATTGATACAGATACAAAAACATATAATTACTGCTCTTTGTATCATGCAGCTTGAAACACTGCAGGAGCCTACCTCAGAAATTATTCTCAATACAGTGACATGGTCAAGAATCATATATGAACATAGGAAAATAGGAATCAGTAGACGTAAAAAGATCAAGGTCAATCTAGTTTACCTTCCACCATCCCAGTAGTTGCTTGAAACAACAATAATGGAGTTGTTGATAATCGTGGCAATCCATCAATCAGTCTACAACGGATTCTGACATGAAATAATTTGCATTTTAATGAATCAATATTACCTGCTTCAACCATCTCCCTAGGATATCTGCTCAATAGATTGACCAGTCGCTCACTGAAATGATGTTTCCGCAGATTAGTTTTGAATTTACCCCCCTTGAAGCGCAGGCCGTATCCTCTGGTTCTACTGCTCTTGACAAGGTGCAACAGCTGGGCATGACCTACATGATCTAGTCCCTTCATAACCTAAAAACAGCAATCGTATCATCTCTTTTCTAGTTAAGAACAAGGCAAAATTTGCAGATGATACCGAAATAGGAGGCATAGTTAATTATCTAGAAGACCAAAGGAACCTGCAGAGTGATATTGATAAAAATGGGGGTTGGTTGGGCTAAAAAGTGACAGATGCGATGCAATGTCAATAAGTGTGAGGTGATGCATTTTGGTTAAAAAAACAGCAGTAATTAGAACTTGAATGCAAGTAGGCTTGTTTCTGTGGAAGAGCAGAGTGACTTGGGGATGCAGGTTCACACAATATTAAAAGGCAACACCTCGGCTTGATACAGCTATAAAAACAAAAGCTAATGGAATTCTGGGTTTTATCACAAGGTATAGAAAAGAGGTAATGATGAGTATACAAGACCTTAATAAGATCGCGGTTAGATTAGTGTGTGCAGTATTGGGCTCCACAAGATAGTAAAAATAGAAACATGGCAAATAGGTGCAGGAGTAGCCCATTCGGCCCTTCGATCTTGCACCGCCATTCAATATGATCATGGCTGATCATGCAACTTCAGTACCCCATTCCTGCTTTCTCTCCATACCTCTTGATCCCGTTAGCCGCGAGGGTCACATCTAACTCCCTTTTGAATATATCTAACGAACTGGCCTCAACAACTTTCTGTGATAGAGAATTCCACAGGTTCACAATTCTCTGGGTGAAGAAGTTTCTCCTTATCTCAGTCCTAAATGGCTTACCCCTTATCCTTAGACTGTGACCCCTGGTTCTGGACTTCCCCAACATTGGGAACATTCTTCCTGCATCTAACCTGTCCAATCCGGTCAGAATTGTATATGTTTCTATGAGATCCCCTCACATTCTTCTAAATTCCAGTGAATATAAGCCGAGTCGATTCAGTCTTTCTTCATATGTCAGTCCTGCCATCCCGGGCATCAGTCTGGTGAATCTTCGCGACACTCCCTCAATAGCAAAAATGTCCTTCCTCAGATTAGGAGACCAAAACTGCACACAATATTGAAGGTGTAGCCTCACCAAGGCCCTGTACAACTGCAGTAAGACCTCCCTGCTCCTATACTCAATTCCTCTCGCTAGGAAGGCCAACATGCCATTTGCCTTCTTCACCGCCTGCTGTATCTGCATGCCAACTTTCAATGACTGATGTACTATGACACCCAGGTCTCGTTGCACCTCCCCTTTTCCTAATCTGTCACCATTTAGATAATATTCTGCCTTCCTGTTTTTGCCACCAAAGTGGATAACCTCACATTTATCTACATTATACTGCATCTGCCATGCATTTGCCCACTCACCTAACCTGTCCAAGTCACCCTGTAGCCTCCTAGCATCCTCCTCATAGCTCACACTGCCACCCAGCTTAGTGTCATCTGCAAACTTGGAGATATTACATTCAATTCCTTCGTCTAAATCATTAGGGTATTTTGTAAATAGATGGGGTCCCAGCACTGAACCTTGTGGTACCCCACTAGTCACTGCCTGCATTTCTGAAAAGGACCCGTTTATTCCCAGTTTTTGCTTCCTGTCTGCCAAGCAGTTCTCTATCCACGTCAATACATTACCCCCAATACCATGTGCTTTAATTTTGCACACTAATCTCTTGTGTGGGACCTTGTCAAAAGCTTTTTGAAAGTCCAATTACACCGCACCCACTGGTTCTCCCTTGTCCACTCTACTAGTTACATCCTCAAAAGATTCTAGAAGATTTGTCAAGCATGATTTCCCTTTCATAAATCCATGCTGACTTGGACCAATCTTGTCACTGCTTTCCAAATGCGCTGCTATTACATCTTTAATAATTGATTCCAACATTTTCCCCACTACCGATGTCAGGCTAACCGGTCTATAATTTCCTGTTTTCTCTCTCCCTCCTTTTTTAAAACGTGGGGTTACATTAGCTACCCTCCAATCCATAGGAACTGATCCAGAGTCGATAGAATGTTGTAAAATGGCCACCAATGCATCCACTATTTCTCGGGTCACTTCCTTAATTACTCTGGGATGCAGACTACCAGGCCCTGGGGATTTATCGGCCTTTAATCCCATCAATTTCCCGAACACAATTTCCTGACTAATAAGGATTTCCTTCAGTTCCTCCTTCTTGCTAGACCTTTGGTCCCCTAGTATTTCCAGAAGGTTATTTGTGTCTTCCTTAGTGAAGACAGAGCCAAAGTATTTGTTCAATTGGTCTGCCATTTCTTTGTTCCCCATTATAAATTCACCTGATTCTGACTGCAAGGGACATACATTTGTCTTCACTAATTTTTTTCTCTTCACATATCTATAGAAGCTTTTGCAGTCAGTTTTTATGTTCCCTGCAAGCTTCCTCTCAAACTCTATTTTCTCCCTCCTAATTAAACTCTTTGTCCTCCTCTGCTAAATTCTAAATTTCTCCCAGTCCTCGGGTTTGCTGCTTTTTCTGCCCAATTTATATGCCTCTTTCTTGGATTTAACACTATCCCTAATTTCCCTTGTTAGCCACGGTTGAGCCACTTTCCCCATTTTATTTTTATGCCAAACAGGGATGTATAATTGTTGAAGTTCATCCATGTGATCTTTAAATGTCTGCCATTGCCTATCCACCGTCAACTCTTTAAGTGTCATTCGCTAGTCTATCCTAGCCAATTCATGTCTCATACCATCGAAGTTACCTTTCTTTAAGTTCAGGACCCTAGTCTCTGAATTAACTGTGTCACTCTCCATCTTAATGAAGAATTCTATCATATTATGGTCACTCTTCCTCTAAGGGCCTCACACAACAAAATTGCTAATTAATCCTCTCTCATTACACAACACCCAGTCTAGGATGGCCAGCTCTCTAGTTGGTTCCTCGACATCTTGGTCTCTCAAACCATCCTTTATACACTCCAGGAAATCCTCCTCCACCGTATTGCTACCAGTTTGGTTAGCCCAATCTATATGTAGATTAATGTCACCCTTGATAACTGCTGTACATTTACTGCATGCATCCCTATTTTCCTGTTTGATGCCATCTCCAACCTCACTACTACTGTTTGGTGGTCTGTACACAACTCTCACTTGTGTTTTCTGCCCTTTGGTGTTCTGCAGCTTTACCTATATAGTTTCCAGATCATCCAAGCTAATGTCCTTCCTTGCTGTTGCGTTAATCTCCTCTTCAACAAGCAACGCTACCCCACCTCCTTTTCCTTTCTGTCTATCCTTCCTGAATATTGAATACCCCTGGATGTTGAGTTCCTAGCCTTGGTCACCCTGGAGCCATTTCTCCGTAATCCCAATTACATCATATCCGTTAACAGCTGTCTGCGCAGTTAATTCATCCACCTTATTAAGAAAACTCCTCACATTGAGACACAGAGCTTTCAGGCTTGTTTTTTTTAACACTCCTTTTAGAAATCAGATGTTGAGGCTTTAGAAAGGGTACAATGTCGATTCGCTAGGATGCTGCCTGGCACGAGGAAATACAAATACATTGAACAACTTGAACAATTGGGTCTTTTCCCATTTGGATATCACAGATTATGGGGCAATATAATAGAAGTGTTTAAAATTAGGAAAGTATGGGGCAGGGTAGATAGAATCAAACTGTTCACAATAGTTGAGGGTCAAGAGAGAGGAGCTTAAATACAAGAGATTTAGAACAGGGGGCAGGAAAAACTTCTTCTCACACAGATTTCTGAGGCTGTGGAATTCACTTCCGGGGCTAGTGGTTGAGGCAGAAACTATGTTTACATTCAAGATCAGACTGACTTGTGGATGAAGGAAAAAGGGTTGAAGAGATATGGGAACAAGGTTGTTCAGTGTGTGGATCTGGAATCTACAAAAGCAAAAAACTTAAAACTGTAAAATCACCAATAGTTAAAAACACCTGATGACTTCTCTAAAATAGTCAGTAACAGAAAGCTGGAGAGCAAACAAGGATAGACCATATTCTGGACGATTTGAATCACATTCGCAAACTTCCTCACTCTTGCAGCTTATAACATTATCCGAAACACTCAAAAATATTCCTCTATTACAGTATACGCCCAACCATATGCTGGTCTCTGTATAGAAGATGTTAATTAATATTCTGATAACATACTGTAATAAATAAGTCCCAGTTTTTCTTCCTGTCACACGATGGTGTCCCACTGGCAAAACTTGGCAATGGTGGAGGAAAACATTGGCACAAATGGTAATTGGAAGGTAGTTCATTACAACAAACAAAAAGCTTTCTTGGATGGGTGTTACAAAACTGCTGTGTTGTTATGTTTTATGGCTTCATCTGAACACACTGATTGTAACATTCTCCGAGGCAACTATTATTCTACTTCTAATATGCTATTGTTACTAGCTGCTCTATTTATTTGGGTGCTCCTGTTGCTTATGAGCAGAAACTGACCTACTTTGAACATCAAATAAAATAAATTCAATGAGTCTACTTATGAAGTTTAGTAACAATTCAAAATGAAAATAAATTATATTCAATTGCCACCCAATGCCTATGCAAGAAAATATGATTAAAATTCAGAAGAAGGGGATCTGGAAAGTCCGGTGTGGAACATTGCAATATTACCAATGACTTATAATAATGTTAAATATGTTTATTATCTTGTGTGTATATGTGTCAAAGAGTAACACATGCACTATAGGGGCAACTGATGACTTTGAACATATTTATATCAGTTGCCATTTTTTTTGTAAAGGACGTGCTAAGGATGCATGTGAAGAGATAATGGGGCAGATTTTCCAGTCCTTTGTGCTCTGTTTGTCGTCCCAGAGCAGCAGCAATGGTGGCGGTGGGGTCTCTGGGTGGGCAGCCTCCAATGCCCCGCGGGGGTTTCCGGGGCCAGTTTTGTGGTGGCGCGGAGCAGTACCGCCCAGAAGAGTTGCGCCGGTGTGCAACACCCCTGGTTGCAACATCGGCGTGCTTTTTGACTCCCGCCCGACCCGTACGCCCCGCAGCGTGCCCCGCAGTGAATACCTGACAAATCGGGCGGTCCAACCTACACAAACTGCAGAGAGGTAAGTAATGCAGTCCTAAGGTAAGTGTGATTGCTTTTTCTTTTAATTTTTTTTGCGAATTATTCTGTGGCTATGCATTGGAATGTTTCCCAGGCTTCTCTCGGAGCGTTCCCAGCCTGGCTCTTTAGCTTGGGATGTTGCCATGCTAACGCCTCCATTAGCACTGCGCCCCAGACTCAGGGCCCAGCTGCCCAATTTTGATGACTTGAGGCGCTATCTGTTCCCTGGCGCAAACTTTACCACCCCGCCGTCATTACCGCCCCAAAATCATCAAAGCCGAAAATCCAGCCGAAATTCAGCTCCCCAATAAAGCCCGTTATCACCCATTTGCGGCGACCATGCGGCGGAGTCGAGCGACCGCTGATTTCTGGTCGAATGGCCGCCGCAAGCTAAATTCAGCTCACGGGTTTTATCTGGCGGTCCCCACTTCCGCCCCACTGCTGCCGACTGGCCGTGCATGCATCATCAGTGCACGCACTGCCAGGACACTCCACCTCCTGCGAAATTTAGTGAGCAAAATCTTATTGCTGCCAAGCGGTGCCCCCGACAGCTTTTTCTGCCGGTGCAATTTGTATGCTCTCTCTCTCTCTCTCTCTCTGCCCTGGCTGTGCGGCGGCCAATAAAGGTGAGGGCCCAGTGCCGCAGCTTGTATTTTGTTTTTTTGCCGGCCGACTTCCATGTCGGCTGGACTATTGTGCCCCTGGGTTCGGCCGGGCCATCAACAGGCAGCCTGGGACCCCCTCTTGGGTGCCAGGCTGCTGGCCCGGTCAAAACCCTCCCTGGTGGTCCAGTGTTCGATCACGACTGATGGCCAATTCTCTTCCCTTTAACGGAGGCGAGATATGTGGTGACACAGACATGCAATGACATCACCACTGCTCCGCTGCTGAATGACAGCGGCGGAGAATACATCCCGCCTCCACTTCCACCCCTCACCAGTATTTACAGCCTCACTTCCACCCCCATTATGATCGATCTCCTGGCCGATTGAAAAAAAAAGACATAGCTGAATTTCGCGAAAGAGACCTCTTACGAAACGGCGGTAAAAAAACTTAAAAAACAGTAGATGTTATGCATGTAACCCTTGGCAACTTGTATCACACCACCACCAGAGGGCCCATGTATTGGAGTCCCAAGTGATCCCAGCATCCCTTGGGAGCACTGTATATAAGCAGGTCTCCCACACGGTACCTGAACTCTGGAGTCTAATTAAAGGAGCTAAGGTCACACTTACTCATTGCATACAGTACTCAGTTTCATCCTTTATGATGAGCATAATAATTGGCGACGAGGTAACGAAAAACCGCGCAAAAATGCAAAGAACTGTTGGTATCCTGGAGAAGTTTTCAGATGGGGACAATTGAGAGGCCTTCGTGGAGAGACTTGACCAATACTTCATGGCAAACGAGCTGGAAGATGACGAGAACGCTGCCAAACGAAGGGCGATCCTCTTTACCGTTTGTGGGGCAACAACATATGGCCTCATGAAGAATCTTCTAGCTCCGGTAAAACCAACAACCAAATCCTATGAAAAATTGTGTACGCTGGTCCAGGAGTACCTAAATCCCAAGGAAAGGGTTTTGATGGCGAGGTACCGGTTCTACACATGTCAACGGTCAGAGGGCCAGGAAGTGGTGAGCTACGTCGCCGAACTAAGACACCTTGCAGGACATTGCGAATTTGATGGATTCGTTGAACAAATGCTAAGAGACTTTTTTGTGCTTGGCACTGGCCATGAGGTAATCCTTTGCCAACATTTGACGGTTGAAACACCGAATCTGAGCAAAGCCATAACGACAGCCCAGGCATTTATGTCCACCAGCGATAACACCAAACACATTTTGCAGCATAAAGAGGTTTCGGCTAGTACTGTGCACAAAGTAACGTCGTGTCGAACAGGAATATACATGGCAGAACGTACACGCCGGCTGCTGCACGACCTCAGATGACACCCTGTTGGCGTTGTGGAGGTGATCATCGGGCCCATCAATGCCACTTCAAGCACTATGTGTGCAACGGCTGCAGAACAATGGGACACCTCCAGCGAATGTGCAGGCGAGCTGCAAACCCTGCAAACCTTGCAAACCACCACGTTGCAGAGGAAGATCAATCCATGGTGGATCAGGCTGAATTAGAGACTTGAACCGAGGAGGCAGAAGTGTACGGGGTACACACCTTCACCACGAAATGTCCACTGATTATGTTAAAAGTTGAATTGAACAGAATTCCAGTATCCATGGAACTGGACATGAGTGCGAGTCAGTCCATAATGAGCAAAAAGGCTTTCGACAGGCTGTGGTGCAACAAGGCACACAGGCCCAAGCTCAGCCCCATTCACACCAAGCTAAGAACTTACACCAAAGAGCTGATCCCTGTAGTCAAAGTCTCCTATGATGGAGCAGTGCACGAACTCCCAATATGGATCGTGCCAGGGGATGGCCCAACACTGTTCGGCAGAAACTGGCTGGGAAAAATCCGCTGGAACTGAGATGACATCCGAGCGCTTTCGTCCGTCGACGACGCCTCATGTACCCAGGTTCTGAGCAAGTTCCCATCGTTGTTCGAGCCAGGCACTGGAAGTTTCTCGGGGGCGAAAGTGCAGATCCACTTGGTTCCCGGTACACGACCCATCCACCACAAGGCACGGGCAGTACCGTGTATGATGTGACAGAAAGTGGAAATTGAGCTGGACAGGCTGCAGCGAGAAGGCATCATCGGTACTCAAAGGTGAACACACGGTCAGAATTTGTGGGGACGATAAAGTAACGATTAACCGTTTTTCACTACAGGACCAGTACCCACTACCCAAGGCAGACGACCTATTTGCAACCCTAGCTGGAGGAAAGACATTCATCAAGTTGGACCTGACCTCAGTCTACATGACGCAGGAGCTGGAGGAATCTTCGAAAGGCCTCACCTGCATCAACACGCACAAAGGTCTGTTCATCGATAACAGATGCCCATTCGGGATTCGTTCGGCCGGAGCAATTTTCCAACGGAACATGGAGAGCCTGCTAAAGTCGGTTCCATGCACCGTGGTTTTCCAGGACGACATACTGGTTACAGGTCGGGACACCATCGAACACTTGAAGAATCTGGAAGAGGTTCTTAGTCGGCTAGATCGTGTGGGACTCAGGTTGAAACGCTCGAAGTGTGTTTTCCTGGCGCCAGAGGTTGCGTTCTTGGGAAGAAGAATCGCAGCAGACGGCATCAGACCCACCGATGCCAACACGGAGGCCATCAAGAACACACCGAGACCAGAGAACGTGACAGAGCTGCAGTCGTTCCTGGGACTCCTCAACTATTTCAGTAATTTCCTACCCGGGTTAAGCACCTTGCTAGAACCCCTACATGTGCTACTGCGCAAGAGAGACGACTGGGTATGGGGGAATTCACAAGAGGCTGCCTTTAAGAAAGCTAGAAATCTGTTATATTCAAACAAACTGCTTGTTCTGTACAACCCATGTAAACGATTAGTGCTAGCTTGCGACGCGTCGTCATACTGGGTCGGGTGTGTGTTACAACAGGCTAACGAATCGAGATTTTGCAACCAGTCGCCTATGCATCCAGGAGTCTGTCCAAGGCCAAAAGGGCCTACAGCACGATTGAAAAAGAAGCTCTGGTGTCCGTTTACGGGGTGAAAAAAATGCACCAGTATTTGTTTGGTCTCAAGTTTGAGCTAGAAACTGACCATAAACTGCTCATATCGCTATTCTGAGAGCAAAGGGATTCACACCAATGCCTCTGCCCAGATCCAAAGATGGGCGCTCACACAGTTGGCATACAACTATGTCATCCGCCACAGACCGGGCACAGAGAACTGTGCTGATGCTCTCAGTCGGCTACCATTGCCCACCACCGGGGTGGAAATGGCACAGCCTGCAGACTTGCTCATGGTGATGGATGCATTCGAAAACGAAAGGTCACCCGTTACGGCCCGCCTGATCAGGACCTGGACCAGCCAGGATCCTTTGCTGTCCTTGGTAAAAAAAACTGTGTCCTCCATGGGAGCTGGTCCAGTGTCCCAGCGGAGATGCAGGAAGAGATTAAGCCGTTCCACAGGCGCAAAGACGAAATGTCCTTATGGGCGGACTGTCTTTTGTGGGGTAATCGTGTGGTCTTGCCCAAGAAAGGCAGAAAAACGTTCATACACGACCTACACAGCACCCACCCAGGCACAGTAATGCTGAAAGCCATAGCCAGATCCCGGCATCGACTCAGATTTAGAGTCATGCGTGCGCCAGTGCAACACTTGCTCTCAATTGAGAAAGCACCCAGAGAAGCACCGCTAAGTTTGTGGTTGTGGCCCTCCAAACCGTGGTCTAGGATCCACGTTGACTATGCGGGCCCATTTCTAGGCAAAATGTTCTTGGTTGTTGTGTATGCTTATTCAAAATGGATTGAATGTGTAATAATGTCTGTAAGCACATCCACCGCCACCATCGAAAGCCTACGAGCCATGTTGGCCACACACGGCCTGCCTGATGCCTTTGTCAGCGACAATGGGCTGTGTTTCACCAATGCTGAATTCAAGGAATTCATGACCCACAATGGGATCAAGCACATCACTTCTGCCCCGTTCAAGCCCGCATGCAACGACCAGGTAGAACGGCAGTTCAAACCATCAAGCAAAGCTTGAAACGCGTGTCGGGAGGCTCCCTGCAGACCAGATTGTCCCGAGTCCTGCTCAGCTACCGCACCAGACTCCACTCGCTCACCGGGGTTCCCCCAGCTAAGCTGCTCATGAAAAGGGCGCTCAAAACAAGGTTTTCTCTTGTCCACCCTGACCTCCATGATCACGCCGAGGGCAGGCGGCATCAACAAAGCATGTGCCATGATCACGCAAACTTGTCATGCGATATTGAGGTCAATGACCCTGTGTTTGTACTCAATTATGGGCATGGTCCCAAATGGCTTGCTGGCACAGTCATAGCCAAAGAAGGGAGTAGGGTGTTTCAAGTCAAATTGGCCAATGTACTAACGTGCAGAAAGCATTTGGATCAAACCAAATTGCGGTTCACTAACAGCTACGATCAACCCAAAGAGGACACCACTAACTTCGACCCTCCAAAACACACACACAAGTGGCAACCGACATCATGGTTGACCACAAAGCTGAACTCACCATCCCCAGCAGCCCAGTGAAGAACCAACCAACTCACCCACAGCTGCATTTGTACCGAGACGATCGACAAAGGAGCGAAAAGCCCCAAATCGTCTCACCCTGTAAATCAGTGTACTATTGACTTTACGAGGGAGTGATGTTATGTATGTAACCCTTGGCAACCTGTATCACACCACCACCAGAGGGCCCACCTTATGAGATCTCAAGGGATCCCAGCATCCCTTGGGAGCATTGTATATAAGCAGGCCTCCCACTCTGTACCTGCACTCTGGAGTCTTATTAAAGGAGCTAAGGTCACACTTACTCATTGCAGACAGTACTCAGTTTCATCCTTTATTATGAGCATAATAGTAGGTGTGCCAGCTTTCAGGCACGGATGAATTTCGGCCCCCTGACATCGACTGATATCAGATGGATGGCACAGCACAACCCAGCTAGGAGATGGAACTAGGATCTCAATCAGAGAGAAGGGTAACAAGTAGATCAGTTTTACCATGATGACAGGCAGGACAGAAAAGTGACAGAAATAACGTGACAAAGAAGTGCAAAAGGAAATAAATGTTCTACTTAGGAGTGTGCATCAAATGCAAACTTTTAATATGTTAGTGATATGCATTAGACAAAAAGAATAAGCTGGTTGTTAAATTAATTGCAGGCCTATGAGAGTTGGCATCATACTGATCATAGAAACATAGAAAATAGGTGCAGGAGTAGGCTATTCTGCCCTTCTAGCCTGCACCGCCATTCAATGAATTCATGGCTGAACATGCAACTTCAGTACCCCATTCCTGCTTTCTCGCCATACCCCTTGATCCCCCTAGTAGTAAGGACTTCATCGAACTCCTTCTTGAATATATTTAGTGAATTGGCCTCAACAACTTTCTGTGGTAGAGAATTCCACAGGTTCACCACTCTCTGGGTGAAGAAGTTTCTCCTCATCTCGGTCCTAAATGGCTTACCCCTTATCCTTAGACTGTGACCCCTGGTTCTGGACTTCCCCAACATTGGGAACATTCTTCCTGCATCTAACCTGTCTGAACCCATCAGAATTTTAAACGTTTCTATGAAGTCCCCTCGCATTCTTCTGAACTCCAGTGAATACAAGCCCAGTTGATCCAGTCTTTCTTGATAGGTCAGTCCCGCCATCCCGGGAATCAGTCTGGTGAACCTTCGCTGCACTCCCTCAATAGCAAGAATGTCCTTCCTCAAGTTAGGAGACCAAAACTGTACACAATACTCCAGGTGTGGCCTCACCAAGGCCCTGTACAACTGTAGCATCACCTCCCTGCCCCTGTACTCAAATCCCCTCGCTATGAAGGCCAACATGCCATTTGCTTTCTTAACCGCCTGCTGTACCTGCACACTAACCTTCAATGACTGATGTACCATGACATCCAGGTCTCGTTGCACCTCCCCTTTTCCTAATCTGTCACCATTCAGATAATAGTCTGTCTCTCTGTTTTTACCACCAAAGTGGATAACCTCACATTTATCCACATTATACTTCATCTGCCATGCATTTGCCCACTCACCTAACCTATCCAAGTCACTCTGCAGCCTCACAGCATCCTCCTCGCAGCTCACACTGCCACCCAACTTAGTGTCATCCGCAAATTTGGAGATACTACATTTAATCCCCTCGTCTAATTCATTAATGTACAGTGTAAACAGCTGGGTCCCCAGCACAGAACCTTGCGGTACCCCACTAGTTACTGCCTGCCATTCTGAAAAGTACCCATTTACTCCTACTCTTTGCTTCCTGTCTGACAACCAGTTCTCAATCCATGTCAGCACCCTACCCCCAATCCCATGTGCTTTAACTTTGCACATTAATCTCTTGTGTGGGACCTTGTCGAAAGCCTTCTGAAAGTCCAAATATACCACATCAACTGGTTCTCCCTTGTCCACTCTACTGGAAACATACTCAAAAATTCCAGAAGATTTGTCAAGCATGATTTCCCTTTCACAAATCCATGCTGACTTGGACCTATCATGTCACCCCTTTCCAAATGCGCTGCTATGACATCCTTAATAATTGATTCCATCATTTTACCCACTACTGAGGTCAGGCTGACCGGTCTATAATTCTCTGTTTTCTCTCTCCCTCCTTTTTTAAAAAGTGGGGACTCGATGGGAACTGATCCAGAGTCAATGGAATGTTGGAAAATGACTGTCAATGCATCTGCTATTTCCAAGGCCATCTTCATGTTCATTACATAAGGCTGCTACTAATGCCTTTTACATTGCCAGAGATCATGCCACAGTTGCTCAAATTTATTTGGGTACTTCTATTGGTTGCAAAGCAGAACGATCCACTCCTAATATCAGATAAAATATGTTCAATAGTACTGTGTTCCTAACACAGATGAGACTGCACACAAAGAAATTAAAGTAACAGTGACTTCAGTCTTTATTAAGACACTCCAGAGTGAGGATCATGCCTTCGGGGCCGGCTTATATACAGTGCTCCCAAGGGATGCTGGGATCCCTTGGGACTTCAGGGGATGAGCTCCCTGGTGGCGGAAGATGGGAGATACACAACAAATAGTTAGTGCATTCATGTAGTATAATAACATTGCAAAGCAGTAAATTGCTTTTAATTTCCTATTACACTGCCGCAAATAATGCTACAGCAAAACAGGTCCATGAAGTTTGCCCAGTAAATCGAAGCTATTTGTTATCTTAGTTTAATAGGCAAGGATTATTATAGTCCTTCTTGGGAGAAATTATTTCTTTTAATTTTGAAATGGAACAGGCTGAATTTAAACAGCAAGTTAAAAAAACACAATCATTCTCATTAAAGAAACTTCTCACAGTAAAAATGTGGTCTTGATAAAACAGTGAGCCTATATGTGTGAGCACTTAAAAGTCAGCAGGAGTTCTCACAAACTATTCATCAATGCCTGACTAAGTTGCCTTTATTTTCTGACATGAGACAGTTGTGTTAAGACATTTTTATCTTTTTCCTAATTTCTTATTCCAAACAAAGTTTCTGAATTATACGTATGGAATTTCGTATTATATCTTTGTTAGCGTGCATATTGTCAAATGATTTCATTTATTCAGTAAATAAGTATCGCATGAACCACAAAACTACTTCTTAAATAAATCCTTTTTGAAGTAAGGGAAAGGCAGATTTTTTTTTAAAACATATCAATGTGAGCAACTGCTGTGTGTTCCAGATGGGAACTTTGTTTCTCAACTGCATTCTTATTACAAATTTGCTTTCGAAAGCAGTTCTGCAAAACCAACGGCCTAAGCCCAAAACTCTGCTGCCCATATCCTAACTCGCACTATGTCCTGGAAACATTGAAACATAGAAACATAGAAAATAGGTGCAGGAGTAGGCCATTCGGCCCTTCGAGCCTGCACCGCCATTCAATGAGTTCATGGCTGAACATGCAACTTCAGTACCCCTTTCCTGCTTTCTCGCCATACCCCTTGATCCCCCGAGTAGTAAGGACTACATCTAACTCCTTTTTGAATATATTTAGTGAATTGGCCTCGACAACTTTCTGTGGTAGAGAATTCCACAGGTTCACCACTCTCTGGGTGAAGAAGTTTCTCCTCATCTCGGTCCTAAATGGCTTACCCCTTATCCTTAGACTGTAACCCCTGGTTCCGGACTTCCCCAACATTGGGAACATTCTTCCTGCATCTAACCTGTCTGAACCCATCAGAATTTTAAACATTTCTATGAGGTCCCCTCTCATTCTTCTGAACTCCAGTGAATACAAGTCCAGTCTTTCTTGATAGGTCAGTCCCGCCATCCCGGGAATCAGTCTGGTGAACCTTCGCTGCACTCCCTCAAGAGCAAGAATGTCCTTCCTCAAGTTAGGAGACCAAAACTGTACACAATACTCCAGGTGTGGCCTCATCAAGGCCCTGTACAACTGTAGCAACACCTCCCTGCCCCTGTACTCAAATCCCCTCGCTATGAAGACCAACATGCTATTTGCTTTCTTAACCGCCTGCTGTACCTGCATGCCAACCTTCAATGATTGATGTACCATGACACCCAGGTCTCGTTGCACCTCCCCTTTTCCTAATCTGTCACCATTCAGATAATAGTCTGTCTCTCTGTTTTTACCACCAAAGTGGATAACCTCACATTTATCCACATTATACTTCATCTGCCATGCATTTGCCCACTCACCTAACCTATCCAAGTCACTCTGCAGCCTCGTAGCATCCTCCTCGCAGCTCACACTGCCACCCAACTTAGTGTCATCCGCAAATTTGGAGATACTACATTTAATCCCCTTGTCTAAATCATTAATGTACAGTCTAAACAGCTGGGGCCCCAGCACAGAACCTTGCGGTACCCCACTAGTCACTGCCTGCCATTTCGAAAAGTACCTATTTACTCCTACTCTTTGCTTCCTGTCTGACAACCAGTTCTCAATCCATGTCAGCACACTACCCCCAATCCCATGTGCTTTAACTTTGCACATTAATCTCTTGTGTGGGACCTTGTCGAAAGCCTTCTGAAAGTCCAAATATACCACATCAACTGGTTCTCCCTTGTCCACTCGACTGGAAACATACTCAAAAAATTCCAGAAGATTTGTCAAGCATGATTTCCCTTTCACAAATCCATGCTGACTTGGACCTATCATGTCACCTCTTTCCAAATGCGCTGCTGTGACATCCTTAATAATTGATTCCATCATTTTACCCACTACTGAGGTCAGGCTGACCTTCTATAATTCCCTGTTTTCTTTCTCCCTCCTTTTTTAAAAAGTGGGGTTACATTGGCTACCCTCCACTCGATAGGAACTGATCCAGAGTCTATGGAATGTTGGAAATGGACTGTCAATGCATCCGCTATTTCCAAGGCCACCTCCTTAAGTACTCTGGATGCAGTCCATCAGGCCCTGGGGATTTATCGGCCTTTAATCCCATCAATTTCCCCAACACAATTTCCCAACTAATAAGGATTTCCCTCAGTTCCTCCTCCTTACTAGACCCTCTGACCCCTTTTATATCCGGAAGGTTGTTTGTGTCCTCCTTAGTGAATATCGAACCAAAGTACTTGTTCAATTGGTCTGCCATTTCTTTGTTCATCCATCACCCTTCCGCTTGCTGACATATATTGGCTTCTAATCCAGCAATGCCTTGATTTTAAAACTCTCATCATTGTTTTCAAATACCTCCATGGCCCCAAGTTCTGGAATTCCCTCCCTAAGCCTTCTACCCCTCTCTCCTCCTTTAAGACGCTCCTTAAAACCTAGCACATCACCTGTTCTAATATCTCTTTATATGGCTCGGTGTCAAATTTTGTTGATAATGCTCCTGTGAAATGGGAAATGCCTTGGGGCATTTTACTATGTTAAGGCACATCATCATCATAGGCAGTCCCTTGGAATCAAGGAAGACTTGCTTCCACTCTTAAAATGAGTCCTTAGGTGGCTGAACAGTCCAATACGAGAACCACAGTCCCTGTCACAGGTGGGACAGGTTTGCCGCACGCTATTTCCACTGCCTACGCTTGATTTCTGCATGCTCTCGATGATGAGACTCGAGGTGCTCAGCGCCCTCCCGGATGCACTTTCTCCACTTAGGGCGGTATTTGGCCAAGGACTCCCAGGTGTCAGTGAGGATGTTGCAGTTTTTCAGTGAGGCTTTGAGGGTGTCCCTGTAATGTTTCCTCTGCCCAACTTTGGTTCGTTTGCCGTGAAGGAGTTCCGAGTAGAGTGCTTGCTTTCGGAGTCTCTGTCTGGCATGCAAACGATGCGGCCTGCCCAGCGGAGCTGATCAAGTGTGGTTAGTGTTTCAATGCTGGGGATGTTGGCCTGGTCAAGGATGCTAATGTTGGTACGCCTGTCCTCCCAGGGGATTTGTAGGATCTTGCGGATGCTGTGCTGGTCTGCTTTCTGGTATATCTCCAGCGACTTGAGGTATCTACCGTACATGGTCCATGTCTCTGAGCCATACAAGAGGGCGGGTATTACTACAGCCCTGTAAACCATGAGTTTGGGAGCAGATTTGAGGGCCTGGTCTTCAAACACTCTTTTCCTCAGGCGGCCAAAGGCTGCACTGGCGCATTGGAGGCGGTGTTGAATCTCGTCGTCAATGTCTGCTTTTGTTGATAAGAGGCTCCCGAGGTATGGGAAATGGTCCACGCTGTCCAGGGATCTTGATGACTGGGGGGCAGTTCTGTGCAGCGAGGACAGGCTGGTGGAGGACCTTTGTCTTACGGATCTTTAGCGTAAGGCCCATGCTTTCGTACGCCTCAGTAAATACGTCAACTATGTTCTGGAGTTCAGCCTCTGTATGTGCGCAGACACAGGCATCGTCCGTGTACTGTAGCTCGACGACAGAGGTTGGGGTGGTCTTGGACCTGGCCTGGAGATGACGAAGGTTGAACAGGTTCCCACTGGTTCTGCAGTTTAGTTCCACTCCAGCGGGGGGCTTGTTGACTGTGAGGTGGATCATGGCAGCGAGGAAGATTGAGAAGATGGTTGGGGGGATGACGCAGTCCTGTTTGACCCCGGTCCGGACGTGGATTGGGTCTGTAATGGATCCGTTGGTAAGGATCACGGCCTGCATGTCGTTGTGGAGCAGGCGGAGGATGGTGACGGACTTTTGGGGGCATCCGAAACGGAGGAGGACGCTCCATACACCCTTGCGGTTGAGAGTGTCAAAGGCCTTTGTAAGAAGGCCATGTATACATAAATGCAAGCTGTTATTGTAGAAACCAGCCCATTACTGTTATGTCTTTAGATGTTCTGATAATGACTCCACAAGGCAATGTGCTGTACTTGAACTGCCGTGACATTAGTCCTTTACTGATAACTCCAGAGTGAGGATCACACATGGTGGCCTGCCTTTTATACTAGGCCAGGCACACCTGTACAGGTAACCTGCAAGTCTCCCACTGCGGTGCCCTCTTGTGGCACACCTTGTAATAGTGCAAGCAGTAACCATGTAGGATTCATGACAACACTCTCCCCCAAGCCTTTAGTACAAATCGCCTCTGCATTGACTGTGCTCTGGGCTTAGCTCTATCTGGTTGACCCTTGGTGGGTCGTTTCTATCTTGGGTGAGTGGTTGGTGTTTCGTTGGCAGTAGAGGTGCTGGTGGTTACTGTTTGTGTGTGTCCATGACCACTCCATTCTCTCCCCCCCACATATAGATTATGCCGGAGGCTCATTACATTCATATACATACAAGTCCAGAAAAAAAGTTTGCATTACATTTCTGGTTCAGTTGTGAGGCAAGTATATTCAACTGGTGAGATACATTACCGATACGTACTGGGGATCGGTAACCAGTGCGTAAGGACAAACTAGTTCCAGAACTGCTGGATGGTGTCCAGGTAGTCTGGTGGCAGTGCGGTGCCCAGTGTTGGCAGTGGGAACCCGGTTGGCTCAAGTTACCTGCTCTCGGGGCTGTTGCCGTTGCTCCTAGTGTCGGGCAGGTTCACAGATGCCTGTGACCTCCCTGTCCTTTCTTTGCGCCCTGGGTCACTACTGATCCCTGAGGAGCTGTCATCTAGCAGTGCACAGGGAACTGCTGACTCGCTAGCCTGGACGTCGTTTGATTTGGGATCCTGGCTGGTCCCAGTCCACTTTGGGAGAACTGTTGCGGGTGACCCTTCGTTCCGAGGTATGGCCTTGGTGGCGATGGGGTCTGGGGGCTGCGGGCTTAGCATAGTTTGCTCTTTCAGGCTCGTGGCGGTTGGTGACATCGGGTGCCTGAGAGGTGGAGCCGATCAGGGGCAGGTTATCGATACCGGTGCCGTTGCCCTCCTGAGATCGCTTGCTCTGCAGCTCGTATGTATTGGCTGCTTGTGGCCACACTCCATGGTGCATAACTCTGGTCCCAGCGATGCAGGCTACTACATTGGGTAGCTCGCTGGACCTATGTGCTCCCGATGGGTGTCGGCCCGCTGCATTGACAGAGTGCAGTTGAAATCCTACATCGCACAACGTTTCATTACTCATTGTAAATAACCTGTAGCTCCGATCGCGAGCCTTTTTTTTGCTTATTGCATGTATACACGCTGATCACCAATTTCACATCTTACATCTGGCTCACAGTTGCTATTACATTTAGACTCTTCTTTGCTTATTGCATGCACACAATTCTGATCATCAATTGCACATTTTACATCTAACTCACAGTTGCTCTTACATTGTTTGAAAATGTGGAACTATCCTTTAAGTGTGGTGGGTTGCAGGCCTCCTTTGAGAGAGCCTTGCTATCTTTACCCCAATCCTTTTCTCCGTTTGGTGCCACGTGTTGCTCCATCAGCGCTGCACCTTGTGGTCTGGCCGCCGACATCTTTTTCTTCAGCGCATCACCTCGTGGTTTGGGCGCCATCTTTCCCCCATCCACGGATCCTCTTCTCCCCAGGTTCTGCCACCGAAGCTGGGAAGTCGCCTTTGGATCCAATTTTCTTCCTCTGGATTCCTGCCACTGGAGCCTGGAAGGTGCGTTCAGGTCGTCTCAGCTGGATCATCTCCACGCAGTCGTGCTGAGCAGTCTGTGCCTCGGGTGCTGTGCTGGTCTGCTCTCTGGTGCCGGGCCCACCCTCAAGTGAGGGCTTGCTTTGCCTCCGAGCGCGGAGGATGTCGATCGCTGGAGGGATTAAGTCTTCTCACTTTCAATGGATCTTCTCCATCCACCTTCTTCCGAGTAGCGTTGGTTCATCACCTGCAACAATCCACAGAAGTAACTTGTGCACCGCACCATCATGGAGTACCTTTACATCCACACTACCAACGACTGGGATAAGTTCATCGGTGTAGGTACATAGTTTTGCCTGAACTGGGACCAACTTGGGTCGTTCAGTTTGATTGTCCCATAGCCTCTCAAAGGCTTCTTGATTCATTACTGACTGGCTTGCCCCCATGTCCACTTCCATGAAGACTAGAATGCTATCTATCTCGACTTCCATCCTCAACAGGGAACACTCGGTGGTGCACGTAAACATGCTATATATCTCATCGTGGGGCTGAGCTGCCTCTCTGCCTATCATTTCATAATCCGCGCTGGATTCATGGCCCTCTGCAGACTCTTCATCAACACAGTGAGTCATATTTCTCTTCCACATTCGCTGGAGGTGGCCCTTTGTGCTGCAGCCTTTACACACATAGTCTTTAAAACGGCACTGGTGAGCCCTGTGATTCCCTCCACAACACCAGCATGGAGCTACTCAACTAGCTCCCCTCGGCGGACTCTGAGTTAAGAGACTCTGGGGCCTGTTCTCTCTTCCCGGAGAAAGTTTGCGTTCTACAGTCCAGCCTCTAAAAGGCGCCAATCTGTGCACAGTACTTGCCGGGTTTGAGTCCTGAGGATGAGTCATCTGCCTAGAGCCGCAGGTCGAGGTCATGAATGCCTGGCTCACAGAGATGGCCTTCTGCAGTGTGACTGTGGTATCCGCAGACAGTAGCTTATGAAGAAGGCCCTCATGGCTGATTCCAATGACAAAAATGTCCCGCAGCGCTTCGGTGAGGTGGTTGCCGAAATCACACGGTGCCGCCAGCCTCCTGAGGTCTGCGGCTTATTTTGTGATTTCCTGACCTACGGGCCGTCGGTGGGTGTAGAACCGGTGTCTGGCTGTGAGGATGGTCTCCTTGGGCTTGAGTTGCTCATGGATCAGGGTTACAAGGTCCTCGTACGTCCTGGTCATTGTCTTCGTTGGTGCCAGCAAGTTCCTGACGAGGCCATAGACGGTGGACCCACAACTGGTTAGCAGGGTAGCTCTGCGCTTATCAGCCAGTGTGGCCGGGTTGTCGCCTGTCAGGTCGTTTGCTGCGAAGAAATGGTCGAGCCTCTCCACAAAGGCATCCCAATCATCACCATCGGTGAATTGCTGCAACGTACCAAGGGTAGCCATTTTCGCATGAAGGTCCATAATCTCGTCACCAATTATTATCTTTTTAGATGTTCTGATAATGACTCCACGGGGCAATGTGTTGTACTTGAACTTAGTTCTTTATTGATAACTCCAGAGTGAGGATCATACATGGTGCCTGCCTTTTATACTAGGCCAGGCACACCTGTACAGGTAACCTATAAATCTCCCACTGTGGTGCCCTCCGGTGGCACACCTTGTAATAGTGCAAGCAGTAACCATGTAGGATACATGACAATTACTATTGCCAGACAGATTTAACTACAGCTCGAACTTCATAAAAACAGATGCTGTGAGTTGCACCTACGCAATTGCTTGAGAGTTATCATTTGCAACTTTACATCTGTTCATTGTATATCTTTTCATAGCTGGGTAAGGTAGACAAGCGAGTGCAAAACTGCATTACTGGCCTGTAGGAAAGGCTAAGTCGCTAAGGCCCCTCATATAAGAACATAAGAGTGTAAGAAATAGGAGCAGGAGTAGGCCATTCGACCCTCGATCATGCTCCATCATTCAATAAGATCATGGCTGATCTGATCTTGGCCTCAACCCCACCTTCCTGCCCGCTCCCCATAACCCTTGACTCCCCTGTAGTTCAAGAATCTGTCGATCTCCGCCTTGAATATAGTCAATGACTCAGCCTCCATAGCTCACTGGGGTAGAGAATTCCAAAGATTCACGACCCTCTGAGAGAAGAAATTCCTCCTCATCTCCATCTTAAATGAGCGATCCCTTATTCTAAAACTAGTTCTAGTTTCCCCCCTGAGTGGAAACATACTCTCAGCATCTGCCCTGTCAAGCCCCCTCAGAATCTTATATGTTTCAATAAGATCACCTCTTATTTTTCTAAACTCCAATAAATATAGGCTCAACCTGCTCAACCTTTCTTCATAAGACAACCCTTTCATCCCAGGAATCAACCTCGTGAACCTTCTCTGAACTGTGTCCAATGCAAGTATACTGTCAGATAACATGGCCAGCTCTACCCTCGGCTTATTTTTATTTCTGTTGCCGTTTTGAACAGTGCTGCATCTATAAGTGTTCACAGAGCGGGCTCTTTTGATGGGGTGTACAAGGCGTTGTTCATTCTTCTGCATCGCTACCGACAGCAGAACTATTATTGGCACTCTATTTGCATCAGCACTGAATGCTTGCAGGTTTTGAGAGACTGAGCAAATGCAGACACAAAATCATTTCTACATAGTTGGGGACAAAGGGCCTCAAAAGCAAACTTCAGAACAGCATCACCTACTGCACCTGGATAAATTAATTTTTATGTTCTCTGTCCTGGTGGTCTCACTGAGGCTGCTTGCCAATTCGAAGGTAATCAGTACCAAACATTCTTACAGTTTTGTGACCAAGACCACAATAACAACAACATGCATTTGGGAGCCATTGTAAGTCAGCGAGCAGAGGAGTGATGAGTGAACAGGACTTGATGCGTGTTAGCATGTGAGCAGCAAAGATTTGGACGAGCTTATGTTTACAGAAGCTACAAGGAGGGAGGCCAGCCAGGGGAGCATTGGAATAGCCGAGGCTAGAAATAACAAAGGAATGGATGAATAGTTATCAGTCAAGAACAAGAGTCATCATCATCATCATCATAGGCAGTCCCTCGAATCGAGGATGACTTGCTTCCACGTCAAAAAGTTCACAGGTGTTTCAATGAAGGACCTAAAATTCCAGATCCCGAACTAAAGCTTGAAGGGTGGAAGATGCCTGTGCTTGGATTTTTTTAACGTGTGGTGGTCATTGCACACCAGCCACCACGCGGGCTTGACAGAGCTAGGTCTTGGTCCAGTGGCAAGGATTAACCAAGACAACTGGAGACCAGCTCTGCTGCACGGACCTAGTGCACACATATCGCAGTGTGGGTTGGTCCGTACTGCCCCTGAGCCCTCACCTCTCTTGGGCCCCCAACTCGCGCCTCTCCTGGGCCCCGAACACGTCCCTCTACAATCTCTCGCCGCGACTTCGCCCGACCTCGTCGCTCCTGCTGTACCTGCCCACGCTCCAATCACCGACCTGGATCTTGGTAATGTCCCTCTTCACTGCCGTTGCTCTCCTGCTCCAGCACGTGCTGCTCCCTGGAGTGGTATGCCACCAGGCTGTTCCTTCCGCTCCCCGGCCTGCTCCGATGGTGCCGGGGGAACAAGAGTGAGACTGCAATGACTCATCTTATTGATAAATAAGGCTGCAGTTATACTGCATATTGCTGTAGGTCATTTTGGGTTCAGCAACAAGAATTCTGTGCACACGTGCCAGACAGATAGTTTTTTTCGGTTAGGAGAGCACAGGGTTGGAGCGCCAGGTTCCAACTAACATTAAAAAAATGTTTTAAAAGTGTCCAAATGATCCAATTAGCCACCTGGGTACTTTGTACCAGGCTGGATCTCGGCGTAGGATGTGACAAAACAAGAATTTCGGAGTTTGACTCGGTATCATTCAAATTGATAGCAAAATGGAAGCTATTCCTTTGCTAAGTACAAAATAAAAAATGGGAGATAGTCAAGCTGCGAGGAGTTAGGTAAGATAATGGTGCTTTTATCTAGGTATGGATTAAATTATATTATAGAGGTCTATAACAGGTGTTGAATGCTCAAGTTTTACACACTGTGTTCTTAGCTTCTCATTAACATTCCATGTAATCATCTTCATGACACTGTTCCCTTTGATCACATTTGATTGACTTCAAAGGAAAAGATGTTTAGATATTTGAATTTTTCAGTGTTCAGCAGTTCTGCTGAGGGTGAATCAGGCCTTACTTAGATCTTGCACCAAAAAGATGATCTTTAAGACTGTAAACTCTTCACCAAAAGCAAGAAAAGACTCATTTGATGTTTCTAAAGAAGCTGTTCCATTCCAAGAGACAGAAGAATGCAAGAGGCAGCATTCTGAAAAGGTACATTAACCCTTTGTGGTCTGGTTTTAGTTCCCTCATACACTGCTAAGTATTTATTGTTTTGTTTTAACCCGTAAAGGATGGTCTTAAAGGTGTTTAACATTCTGTCATCCAAACTGCCTGGACACGTAGTAGGTGTCCAACAACTTCTGTAAGCAAGTAAACATTTTAACATAAATCAGGGCAGCAGAAAATAAATATCCATGTTTCAGTTTGTAGAAGATGCAATCTGCTTAGAGAGAAATTATCAAACTATTTACGTGAGGAAAGAGATGTTGGAGGAAGCCTCCACTAACGGGGATCTCACACTACCCGATTCACGAGTTTTATTGCCAATTTTGTACTGACATGGACCTGAAACTGTGTTGCATTAATGTGAAAAGGACAGTTATAGCTCCACCTGAGGGCAGGGGTACCCAACAGCTGTGGGCTACAGAGGTACATACTACAGAAACTCGGGGCCCACAATTATGTTTATTTCTATGTTCCTGTTGATTTGGCTAGATCTCAAGTTGCCGCTACCAACAGATTTCAGCGTTCTGATGGAGGATTTATTCATCAATGAGACAAAAACAGCCTTTACCAGACCTTCAGGTCTTTAATACAAGAAATATAAATGCACACGGGGCTCATAGGATACATCCTGCTGGTGCATCCAAGAACCTGGAGTTCTTAATCAGCCTGACAAGCACATGGTATTGCTAGCAGATACATCCATTCTGCGTAGGTGGATAAAAAGTATCTGGTTAACCAGTTGCTGTGGGAGTTGCCAAATAGCATTTCCAAAATAGCATAATGGTTGATAAGTAAACATTGTAGGATCAGCATTAGTCCATTGACAGATGGTGATATTAGTGGTGTGTTTCTGCCAGTTAATATAAAGCAAGTAGTGTTAACATTGGATGCCAAGAGTTGACAGCAACTGTACTTAGGTCCTAGCTAAAGTCTAAGTATTAGTCGTGCTACACACCAGTATCGGTAATACAACAGCATGAAAAGTTTAATTATTGTACAGGGTATACGCATCTCAAAGGTCATCAGTTTTATTGTACTAGTGCTTTTTTTTAAAAAAGATACAATTTTAGATAGCTGGGAACAAAAAAAAGAGGGAAGAAATTAGTCTATTCCAGTAATCCAAAATGGGTTCATAGCGAATTGGCAGCCCATTTTACACTGCACCCGATTTTCTACTCCAATTTTGGGCCAGCCTCGGGCCTCCCAGTTCGGGTGCGCACTGCATTCACATAATGGTCGAAACTATACCCCAGTGTTTGGTATAAATCACTAAGCAAGTTATATCTATTATCAAGTGACTGAGCACTGCTCAAGTCAGCTGCAATTTAAGAAAGTCAATACTCTGATCTCTATTTCATTGCTAGTATTAAGGTTATAACTCATTGAAATATTCTTCTTCCTTCTATACTCCAAATTAGTCATCTTACACATTCTTTCCTCTCTCCCCTTCCCCCACACTGAACTGCAGAATTCAAGACATATTACAAGACTTCCTAATCTACACATTGTTTCCCATACTTTAAAACTGTGGAACTTTTAAAATCTCCCTCAGTCTTACCTTCTTTCTTCAGTTTACAGGTTTTTAAAAGCTAAGCTGGGTGTCACCTAGTTACGACAATTCCTGTCTTTTATTTTCAGCCTTGATTGTATCTTGCACAATGAGCCTTGGCCCATTATCTAGATATCTCAACAAAAAAGCTTCATCGAATTAATGGAAGATTTCCCTAATTTACAAGATAAATTAAACTAATAGAAGTCACAATCCCTTTCCCTATGGTGTTAGTCATTACCTCCTTTACCAGCTAGGTTGTAATAATATACAATGGCAGAAAAATCTGTCTGCAGATTTAGTTTTGAAAATCATTTTTTTTTGCCTGTTAAATTTTGCTAGTCATTTGATAACCTTGATAAATTTCCCAACGAGTTACACAGTTTCTGCTCTTTTCAAACCCAGAATTTTATACAGATTTAAAACAGTACTATTTAAACCAAAAAAAGAAACGTTTGGGATTTTATGAACTTGCCCTCCCATTGTGGAACTTCACCTACCAGGAGCGCTTATTGGGAATTTGGATATGAAGATCAGCGGTAAATTCCAATTATGGGCTTCTGATGGCTGAAGCTCTGTGCTGGGATCACAAATGTGCAAAATCTACTCCCAAGAAAAGAAAAATATATGGTAAATGCCATCTGGGGTCTGGGTTGGTCAAACCTAAATTGTCAATTTGCACTAATAAAAAGATTAAATATTCAAGACTTGGCTGTGTTAACATGTCGCTGGTCTTAACCAGCTTAGCCAAAGTACTGCATGAATCTGTATATATCAAAAGGATCGAGATTTCCTCTGGCAGCTCTTGTCTAGATGAATTGTTTGATTTGTGATGGGTGGATAGATCACTCTCAGGGGATAATTCACCCACTGTTTAGCTCTGCCATTGTAATTTTCAATTAATATATTTTTGCTGTAGTCCCAATAAAAGTCTCGATTTCCTTGCTTTGCTACTTCAGAGTGAACTAATCCAAGTTACAGTTTCCTCTTTATGGGACAATGAAATTCTGAATCCCTTTCAACAATGCAAATTTAGAAGGAAAGGATTCCTTTGCACACAAAATTTATCTTTTGGTTCTTCCATTAAAGTTGGAACTCAATTCTAAAGTTAAAGGTCGGTGATCACAACCTATTGGAAGACCACATTTCAGTTATTAGCAGTGCCACATATGTGAAATATCAACTATGACAGAATCAAACAGTTTCTTATCATTTGCCCTCCATATCTTGATCTGATTTGAGTTTCATTATTGTTAAGTCCCCTCAGAGTCTGATCAAAAAACAGAACCCAAAATGCCTCGTACAGCATTAACTCAGTTTTGGAAAAGTTTCCTACAGTCATTGTTCAATGTCACATTCCAAGAGCGGGGGCCACTCTTACATTGTGAACTTTCAATTGAAGTACAATTGATTTCACATTAATGTTAAATAGAACTTAGCTCTTTGGTTACTAAATAGTCTAATTAGAAGAATTTCAATATAACACTTATTTTCCATGGTATAACCTGTCTCAGTAGATAGCACAGGTTAGATTGATAAATTACATTACAGATCTCATATGAAGTACAAACTAATGATAGTGTGATATAAGAATTCAATAGAAGTACTGTTCACATGATCGTATAATCCTCTTTTGACTTAAGTCTTGATATCATTAGCTGAAACTTGAAACTGTTCCTCAGATTTAAGTGGTGTTAATTACTGCATATTAAAACAACTCAATGTATTTGTTTCCAAGTCCTTGATACAATTATAAGTTCAAATAACATTTACACTGCAGTCAATTTAGCAGCAATACAGAGCAAGATATTTTGTATTATGTATAATATAATATGGGTTTCTGAAAGCTAAATCATGAGAATGATGACAAAATGAAATAAGTGAAAAGCCTACACACATCAACAACTTCTAAAGCACCCTAAGGTAATAAAACAAGTTCAAACCCGTCAAGCAGTGATGGGAGTAAAGTTAAGGGAGGTGACTGAAAGCATAGTCAAGGAGGTAAGTATTTGAGTAAGCTTTTGAAGGAGATAAGAGGTAGCTAAGTGGAGGGATTTAGGGAGAACGTTCCAGAGGGTGGCGCTAAGATGGCTGAAAGCTCAAAGGGCTGCAAGGGATTGCAGAGATAGGGAGGAGCAAGGTCGTGGAGGGACTTGCAGATGAGGATAAGGATTTTCAATGCATTGGGGGATGAGAAGCCAAAGTTTGATGACAATGGAGGAAGTGGAATTTAATGTGAGATGGAAGTTTTAGGCAAGTTCTAGATACATAGCGTAGAAGTTAAGAGGCCACTAAGGAGAGCAATTGAATAGTTGAGCCTTTGAGGTGATGAAGGCATGGATGAGGTATGAGAATGAGATAGGAGACCAGAGACTCTTCTATCGTGAATAAAACATAATGAATGTCTATTTAACAAACATT
This sequence comes from Pristiophorus japonicus, assembly GCF_044704955.1. Taxonomy (NCBI): domain Eukaryota; kingdom Metazoa; phylum Chordata; class Chondrichthyes; family Pristiophoridae; genus Pristiophorus; species Pristiophorus japonicus. The sequence continues at coordinate 186,382,428 of NC_091977.1, forward strand.
TTTTTTAATACAGCCTTTCTGCATTTGTTGTGGGGCTGCCATTCCACCCCCCGCCCCCCGCCCCCTCACCACCCGCCTGTCATCCCCTATCACTTTCAGATAAGACACATTGGGGACTCCCCACTACTTTTGCTACACATAGTGCCTATCTATGATAGAATGTAGGGACATTCCTACCCTAGTTTGCCCAAAGAACAACAGCTGCAGTCTGAATAGGAGGCAGAAAGCAGCCCTTTGTTGGTTGAAACATTTATTCATGCCACATGGGCACTGTCCACGCTGCCATGTGTGCAGGCACTGGAGAGAGCAAGCGGAAGGCACACATATGCTGCTATTCTGAGAGACAGCAGTGGTATCTGAAAACATTCCTGCTATGGTACTGATACTAGGTACTAACTCAGCATGGCAACTGATCTGTGGAAAAGCAGAGCTAAAAGGTACTAATGAGATGCTTGCCTGCAACCCAGCCCTGATCCTTTTTAGGCCAGAAGAAGCACCCTAACCTCTATGGTAGTAGTCTGAGCACATAAGGGTGCCAAACGTTACCTGAATATTTGGCCCTAAATATCCTCGAGCCACAATCATGGCAGAATGTGGGTTAGTGAGAGGGCACCACACTTGCATGGGGCCGGCAGATGCCTTTGTCACTACTATTTCACGTGCTTCAAATATTTGAGCAGGTAAAACCTATCCATTGGTTAAGATCAATGTCTGGAGACCTGGTGATTGATGAAATACTTCTTTATAGATGGCAACTTTGTGGCTTTGGTGCCCACTAGCCATATGGTACGAGACACTTTGGCACCTGCCTGCCACCTGAGGGAGGAATGCCCGGCCCACCTCCTCCCTCCCTCCCCTTATAAGATAAATGTTTTTTACACCCCTTTCAACCCTATTACAAAGTGGCTCAGTAATAAACATTTTTTTAATAAACTTTCCTTATCTTCGATGGTCTGGATCTACTCTATTCTCTCTTATTTCACGGATTTGTGCATCATCTTTGGGCAGCGCTGGTGAGCGGCCTATGCAGGACCTCGCGATCGTTGCACACCTTAGGGGGAACATTGGAGGTATCGCATGACCAGGAAACTATAAACCAGTCAGCTTAATATCAGCGGTAGGAAAAATAATAACATTCCTACTAAAGGAGAAAATAGAAAAACATCTAGAAACCAAAAATATAATAATGAATAGTCAACATGGATTTCAAAAGGGAAAACAACCTCATCGAATTATTTGAAGAGGTAACAGAGAGAGTAGGTAAGGGTAATGTAGTAGATGTAATTTTTCTAGATTTTCAAAAGGCCTTCAATAAGGTTCTACATAATAGACTATTGAATAAGGTCAGAGCATGCAAAGTCAAGGGACAAGCAGCAGAAAGGATGGTTAGCTGGCTGCAAGACAGAAAGCAGAAAGTGGGGGTAAAAGCTAGCTATTCAGAGTGGCAGAAGGTAGAAAGTGGGGTCCCACAAGGATTAGTGCTGGGACAACTATTGTACATAATTTATATTAACAATTTGGATTTGAGTCAAAAACATAATTTCTAAATTTGCGGATGACATCAAATTGGGGGGGTGGGGGATGGAATAATCAATACTGAGGAGGATTGCAACAAATTGTAAGAATTATATTAATAATAGAATGGGTATATAATTGGCAAATGAATTTCAACACTGATAAGTGTGAGGTATTACATTTTGGTAAGAAAAATAATGAGATCATTTATTACATGGAAAATAAGAATTTAAATGGGATAGAGAAGCAAAGGAATCTGGGAGTACAAATACACAAATCATGAAAAGCTTAATAAGGCCATAAAAAAGCAAACCAAGCACTCTGGTTTATTTCTAGAGAAACAGAATTGAAAAGTAGAGAAGTTATGCTAAACTTGTATCGAACCTTGGTTAGAGCACACTTGGAGGACTGTATACAGTTCTGGTCGTCATATTATAAAAAGGATATAGAGGCACTGGAGAGGGTGCAAAACAGATTTACAAGGATGATGCCAGAAATGCAAGGGTATACTGATCAGAAAAGGATGAAAGGCCTCTTTTCTCTTGAAAGGAGAAGGCTAGGGGGGTGACCAAATAGAGGTCTTTAATATTACAAAGAGTTTTGATACAGTAGATACAGAGAGCACTTCCACTTGTGGGAAAAGCAAAACTAGAGGCCTTCAAATTCAGGAGAAACTTATTTACCCAGAGAGTGATGAGAATGTGAAAGTTGCTACCATAGGGAGTGGTTGAGGTGAATACTATAGATGCATTTAAGGGGAGGCTAGATTTAAGAGAGAAAGGAATAGAGGGTTACGCTGATAGTTAGATGAGGAAGGATGGGAGGAGGCTTGAGTGGAGCATAATCGTCGGCATGGACTGGTTGGGCCGAATGGCCTGTTTCTGTACTGTATATCCTATGTATTCTGTGATATACCACTATAGATCTAGATAGGTTTCTTAACAGGAGACGCATTGAAAATTCATTGGAATACACAGAATTGATCGTAATTTTTTTTTGCGTGAGTAAAATTGTTTTAGTAATGATAGATATCTGCCTCAAAAAGGTAAATTATACAGTCACATTAATATCACAATTTTATAAGCAACTAGTATATTATACTGAAAAGATACGTTATTGTAACATTAGAAATGGAACATATTGCTCGCAGGAATGGAACACAAGAATCCCATTGAAAAGTGCAGATTAATATGAATGGGTTGGCATTAATAAAACTGGAACATATTTTACTTTAATTTTCTGGCTAGACTTCACGAAGACATTGGCCCTGAAATTTCTCAGCACCTCCAGTCGGGTCCTGCTTGAACTCTAGCAGTAGTAAGAACTTAATGGGCTGGAAATTCACCAACCTTGCACCTGTTTTTTCGGCAATATTTTGCTATTTTTGGCAATAAACACTGATCCGATAGTTACACTGAAGCCTTGCATCGGGGGTTTTTTAATACCGCTGAAAAGCGGACCACCGGGGTGCAAGACTGGAAATACCGCTATTGCCTTAGTTTTGACTTTTGGCGCACCGTATTCTGGGCGACAAAAAGAGCCCGAGAAAAACCTGGGTTGCAGCACCAAGAACAGCGGTACATATGAAGACCTGCAAAAAAGGTAAGTTAAAGTTTTTATTTTTTAATTCTTTTTCAGCGATTCAATAGTTAAGTGTCTTGTGAATGTTTTGTGATTTTTTTATTTTTTTGTGTTTTGCTATTTTTTTTGTGTTTCCCCCTCCTCCCAAGGCCTCTCTCACAACCTCGGACTAAAGTTGACGAGGATCGCAGTTTCCGATGCGAATGCTGTGCAACACCGATTTTTGCCACTGGGCACATTTTGTAACGAAACTTAGGCCTTTAAAAAATGGCAGTGTGATTAGTGGCATTTTTATCGAAAAATACCGAAAAAATACTGCTATGAGCAAAAAAACGAATTTCTAGCCCAAAGGCTGTTAACTCTGCCGGGTCCGACTATGCTGGGTCCCATAATAACACTCAAAATTGCTATAGCCTCACCCACCCCAAACAAGGCCACCACTTATGCGGAGAGGCCAAGACCGAGAACTTTGGAATCCCTATACTGGGATAACCCACATCCTCGGCCTCTCAAGGGGCCTGATGCATTGTCAGAGGCTGGAGCACCAAGAATGGAGAGGTGTACTGGTCTCGGGTTCAGCAGCCTGGACACCCAAAGAAACATTTTATATCTTGCTAGTTATACATTAGCCATGTCAGCTGTAGCTCAGTTGGTAGCATTCTTGCCTCTGAAGCAGAAGGTTGTGCGTTTAAGTCACACTTCAGGGACTTGAGCACAAAAATCTAGGCTGACACGCCAGTGCAATACTGAGGGAGTACTGCATTGTCAGAGGTGTCGTCTTTCGGATGAGACGTTAAGCCGAGGCCCCGTCTGCTTTCTCAGGTGGACATAAAAGATCCCATGGCACTGTCTCAAAGAAGAGCATGGGAGTTATCCCTGTGTCCTCAATCAACATCACTAAAACAGATTATCTGGTCATAATCATATTGCTGTTTGTGGGAGCTTGCTGTGCACAAATTGGCTGGCACCTTTCCTACAACAGTGACTACACTTGCAAAGTTTTAAAGTTTAATTTGTTTTATTGCCAGGTTTTAGTGTCCCCTCCCTTTTAGCCAGGGGGCACTTGTATAATTTGTGGTGTTATTGCCCAAAAACCCCCACCCCCCCCCCCCAAAAAACAAAAAAGAAACAAAAAAAAAAAGGGCACTTGTTTGAAAGTTTTGGAGTGTCTCTCCCTTTAATCAGGGAACACTTGATTTAATTGTTTATTTGTTCTCAACAAAAGAGTTGTAGAGCTGTTGAGAGGAGTTTCCTGTATGGGCTGCTCTTGCACACTCTCCACCATGCCATCCTCGTCTGCTGTAATGCACCAACTGACACCCCTGGAACAGAGGGCTGCTGCCTTGCTGACTCGCACTGGCAGAAAAAGAATAAGCTCTGCACAAGCTGAACCCACACGGGAGTGTGAGGGTGAGTCATTAAAATGCATAGTGGCCCTTCAAATCAACCTGCTGATTGGCCTGCTACGCATGAGACTACTCATGCCACCCATCTTGCCCCCTCCTGTGCTGCTAACCATTTGACTGTTGTGTTGTCTTTTGCAGAAGAAGACGTCACTCCTCAAGATCCTGAGGATCCAGATGCGTGCGCTCCAGACCAAAGCGGATGGTGGGAGAGGAGGGGTCCATGGAAATGTGTGCTCAGGGGAATGCTGACAGCGATATCGATCATGACATATCACAGGGCATCACACAGCCAGAACCCTCCATTAGCTCCTCGGCAACCTTCCATGGGTTCACACCTTCCGAGGTCGCGGGTCGAAGTGACGGTTGGGAAATGCATATTGGGACACCCAGTCCCCCACCGTCCCAGCCTGTGCCTCGCATTGGTAGGGTGCCACTAGGTAGACCCATGGCGAGGGGAAGGAGAAGTCGACCAGTCTCTCCTGAGAGGCAGCCCTCAGCAGAAGTAAATCAGGTTTTTTCATTGGGTGAGGAGACCAATGCCCTCACAAGATCACTCGTGGCGGCCGTCACTGGGGTGCTTGATGAGGTCGCCACAATATCGGGTGAAATCTCTGCACGAAGACGGGAACTGAGGGCGGGCATTTCAGAGGGTGTGCAGACGATGGCAGATGCCATGAGGGAACTGGCTTCTGCAAAAAGGGCACAAAGGCTGGAGACTCAAATTTCACTCCCACTTCACTCCACGCACCAGCCACCGGTCAGACCCAAGCCGGGCCCCCAACCCCCCACCACCATCACCAACCCAATAAGGAAGTGCACAGTTGTGGGTGAGGGATGGGTGCAGACTTTCTTTCCTGCTGTGGATGTTGTTGTTGTTGTTTGTATCGTTGAAGTGCACTGTAAAATTCACAATAAAAGATATTTTGCATCAAAACTGAATCATCCTCCATTAGGACCACGCAACATTTAGGGTCAACTGTAAAAAGTAAAAATCCCTCACCCCTACAGTCATGCGTGCCTGCCGCCCCTAGCCCTGGTGGGAGGGCTAGCCGGTGTGTTCTGCAGTCGGCAAGGTAGGACTGCTCTATTTTCTGTAGCTGATTTATCTTTCATTTATTTGTGGTGATGTTGTGCAGCAGTTATGCTGAAGATGTTGTAATGTTGTGCTGATATTGTGAAGGTCTTTAGAGCTTTGGAATCCTCTATCTCCCCTCCACCCTATATCTGGCTACCTGCGCTGATTTCTTAAATGTAGGTAAGGTTTTTCTGTGCCTACAAAAGTGGCCTCATACACTGGCCTAAGTTAGTTTGGAGTAACTTTCAGCTGGTCAAATTTGCTTCTATGGCCAAAACAGGTGTAAGTGGCTGGTCACGCCCCCTTTTGGAGAAAAAAAACATAACTAACTGACTTACACTGGAGCAAGTTAAATGGGGAAATTTGCAATTTTTAAGATACTCCAAAAAAAGCTACTTGCTCCAAAAAAAGCAGGGCAACTCCTGGGGAAATCTGAGCTCAAGAATTCTACTACTGAGTCAAGTTGGTGTTTAGAATATTACTTTAACATTGTCCTTTTACAAGAGGAAACATTGCTAAATAAAAGCCTAGAAGATATAGTTCAGCATTCGTGCCTTTAAATTAAGTTTTGAAATCCACATGGAAAAGATAACACGACGGAAACCAATGCAATTGCTTCCATCACTCTGCAAACAAGTAACTCACTGCAATTTAAAGATTATGGCCTAGAAAATCAGGTCATTTGCGCTTCCCATTAGCCCCCCGGGGGGGCGGCGCTAACAGGGAGCAAATGGCTTTCCGCTAAATTCCACGGGACTTTAGCGGCAGCTATAACCTGTAGCGCCCCGCTCCGCTGCAGCGGCAATGACAACGTCACCACCATGCGCAGCACACCATTATCGCCCTGGACCTTAATTTGGGTATCGTCCCCTGAAGCTGCACCGAGTGATGCCAGCGACAGCTTCAGGGGACGTGAACCGGGCGGCAGGCTGCTCGCGAGGCGATAGTTAAAGGGGAGGTGGCGGCCATTGAAAAAAAAATCTGCTGATTTTGACGAGCCCCGTTGGCACTTTGAACTCGGGGTCCGTGCCACGATCGGTCAGCCCGGCACTCTGCTTTGAGTTCCGGGTTGTTGGCACGGCACCCCCGCTCCCCGGTGGTCCAGGGAGGCCCATTTTTATACTGCAGAGTTTGCAGCTTGGGCCCTTCCCATTAATTAAGGAAAGAACCCCTCCTACATGGCAGTGCTACACAGCCCAGTGCGTAGCGCTGCGCCCCATTCCCGAAGTGTCCGCCCGCTTGCGCCCCAGAAAGAAAGTGGAGCGCGTTATTTTGCACTCCACTTCCTTTCGGGGTGGTAACCCGAAGATAGCGAGCGGGGCGGGACTTCCGCGCCTGCCGCAAAATGTCCCGCCTCCCGGATGTTACCGCCACTAAACAGAGCGCAACAGAATTTTTCCTCCTATATCAGCTTTAAGAAATGTCTTTAAACATTTAATAACAGAACAATAACCAGACACAAGCCATAGGACTCTGATCGTAAAGTACAAAAAACTATTTTAAACCATAATGGCACACTAACAAACATAGCACCTGCATAACGGTCATGGTAAAAATGGTTTCCAACACTCTTGGACTTCTGGGTATTTTAAATAGCATCTACCACCACTATAATAATCCCTGGGTAAGAGGTTGAGATTCTGCAAAATCATAATGCCACCAATCCCTAATAACATTTAAACAACTGACCCTCAATAGATACAACAGATTACCTCAACTACAGCAAAAATATATATATATTTGTTTAAAAATCAAATAAAAATAACTTGCCTTGATCAGTTGATGCTTTCTTCTGCATTGCAGTGCTAGCAGTCAGCTTTTCCTCACTAACCACAGGCGTCTGCTGTTCCTCGGTATCGACTGCAGCTGGGGTCGCTGTGGCTGATGATGAAACAGTGGAAAATGCTGAGTCTTCCTCAGCCTTTTGAGTAACTTTAGAGTGCGCAAGAGAAGGTTCAAAGGCTGCCGTTACCAGTTTTGTTCTAGATGATGGTGTTGTGAAATATTCGTGATCAATGTCCAGTTGTGATACTTTGACGGTCATATCAACCTCTGAGATAGCGGGAGGCAGGGTAACTGATTCACCAATAATTACGGTCTCTTCGGCTGTAGTCTCACCAGGCTCATTTTCAATAATAATTGGAGTTACACTCGTTGCTAAACGCCTAGGTTTTACTGTAGTTTTAATTTCACTTTCTGTCACAGAAGCACCCGTGCTGGGCCTAATTTCAGCAGAAGGAGCCATTACCGTTGACAATATTTTAGGTATGGTTGAGGTTACGACAACCTGTGCTGTGGGGATGGGTGCAGTGGTTGCTATTTTGATGTCAGTGCGTCCTGATGTTTGATACCTTGTTGTATTTGCTTCTTGTATAGCTGTAGATTCTTCCATGGTGTCTGAACCCTCTGCCACTTCCATCTGTATGGATAGGGAGCCAACTGATTCAGTCTGGAAAGTGGCAATCTCTTGTTTCAATTCAGGCATTTCAGTAATTTTAGATATTTCAGTAATTATCACAGAGCTTACTTTATCAGGAGTCTTCTTAATATCATCTGAAGTGGAGTATTTTACAGAAGTGGTCCTTTCAATCTCAGGGGTTGAGGTGGTGTCCCGTGTTGAGACAGGGTGGTGAGATACTGCTTTCTCCAGCTCACCCTCAACCTTTGCAGGAAATGTTGATATTGATGGGGAAGTTGGATGTAATTCAGTGCCCTGGCCCAATGCACTACCTTCTTCGCTCACACGTTCAAATTGAATTTTTTCGACAGTGCTAACTTTTAGCTCTTCTTGGGGGCTTGTTACTGTGGAACTTTCAGTAAGTGATGATGCATTCGCGAGAGTAGCTATGGGCACAACTTTTGTTCCCTCATAATCTATTTGTGTTTGTCCTACTGGGTGAGTTTTATCCACAGACACAAATCTAGTTTCCTGAGGACTTATTACTGTAGTAATATAGTCTTTACTTTTTGCTTCTGATGTTTGTATGGTTGCAATTATATCATAGGTGGCATTTTTCTCCCCAATTGCTGGTGATGGAGTCTCAAAAGTTATCTTATGATCAAATACAGAGAAGTGGATTTTTTGACTTTCAACAACTTTTGTTTGAGCACTCAGAACAGTGGTAGTTGGCTCTGGTGGAGTCAAAGCTGTGAACTCATCCTGTGGTAACTGAATTGTCACATCCACTTTGCGATCAGGTTCAACGGTAGAAACATCTGGTTCTACTTCAGAGCTTGTAACAGTATGCACCACACTTTGCTCCTTCCCTGATTGATGTATGCCAATGTTAACATATTCTGGTTGCTTTTCTTTGTCTGCATCTGTTTGCTGACTTACAGACACTATTTGATCGATATATTTTGTGCCATTTTCTGGTTGTCTATCTGCATCTGTGACTGTCTGAAGTTTCTGAATCAAGGGACCTTCAGTTATGGTCGGCTCTCCAAGTCCACTGGCCTCATATGTACTGGTCTCATGTAAATCTTTCTTTATGGGAACCCCCAAGGATAATATATCCGAGACAGTAGTTTCTTCTAACTGGCCAGGCTTTGTTGACTGGGCAGGTGCCTGAACAACCTTCGTTTGATTAGTAATCCAACTTTCATCCACGGGACCTTCAGCAATATATTTTGGCGATAAGACTTTCATAGTACTTTCTGGTGTGCTAAGTGTGTGGTGAAAAGTGGACTGTAAAGTAAACTGTCGAGGGTCTAAGGTAACTGAATGAACTGTTGATTTTTCAATATACGTAGTTGTCTTAGTATGGATAGCCTTAATGCTTGCATCTTCAAAATCTCCACTGGACACGATCTCAGAAGAAAAGGGTTCAACTTCCAAATGTGGTTCTTTCTTATCTATCTTACCAGTGTGTGGCAATGGAACGGAAGTTCCTTCAGGTTCAGCGATGCTCACTTGTGTAGGTACAGAAATTATTGGTTTTATTGTTGAAGAAGCAGATGGTAAAATAGTTGCTGCTTCGACTTTAATGGTTCCTGGCTCAATTGTTATTGCTCTTCCAGTTCCTGGGGCTACTACTGTGCTCGCTGTGCCAGTTATAGATGCAGCAGTTGGGGGGCTGATTTCCGATATACTTTTTGTCAATGTAACTTTTTCAATATGCTTGGCTTCTTTCTCTTCAGCTGTTATAGATGGGATTGTAATGATGCCAGTGGCTGGTGCGGAGGTACTCATTGAATGCATTAACACCTCTTTCTTGCTGTCCTGCTCTTTCTTTGGTTCATAACTATGGTCATCAGATACCATAGGGGTCAAGTTTATTCCAGCATCATGTTCTGCAGACACTGCTTCATATACCACTGAAACTGGAATGACTGGAGACATAATGGATTTATCATCATCTTTAACTTCTATTTTCTCATAGGCTTTAGTCATAACTTCATCCTGTTGTGTCAAAGCAGTTTCATTAATGCTAGTCACTGTAACGATAATGGTTGCTGTTATTTTCTCAGTCACTCTTTCAGGTTCCAGCTTTTGTCTCTCAACCTCTGAATGTGACACTGAAACACCAGTGATGTGTGTTTCTTCAGTTAGTTGCAGTGTACCAGTGGTTGATGTAGTTTCCACTAATAACACTGTCTTGGGGTCCTCTCCCTCCATTGGCTGAGTACTCTCACTTGCATGTTCTACTTGTACTGTTATTTTCGCAGTATCAGTGGCGGTCGGTATTGTTGTGCCACTGGTGGGTTCTTCCGTGACCTCTTGTTGTCTAACAGTCTGGGTATCTTTTTCTGAACTTTCCATTCTCACAGTGCTGGTCAATACAGGTAATTCCAATTTATCATCTTTATCTGTTGCAATATACATTTCTGTTAACAATGTGGTTTGTATGCTGGGTTGAACTTTTTCTTCTTTTTTAGCAAGTGTACTTGTACTTTGGATTTCTTGTGTGATTGATGGTTTGAATGAGGCAGGTAAAGCTGTTGTCTCTATGACTATATCCCTGTTCAGGTCTTCAACGTGTCCAACATATCTTTCACTTTCTCCAACTGAAGTTTTCACAGCTGCAGCTATTTCAGTGCTTGTACTTTGTTCCATTGATAGTTTTACAGTGGCTTCATCACTGGGCCTTGCTTTAATACTTGGAGCCACGCTATGACTTTGTGTGGCTACTTCTTCTCCAAGTTTTTCGATATCAGCTTTCACAAGATGAATCCCAGTTGTCACTACAGCACTTGGTGTAGACTCAGTGGCTAAATGGACACTTATCTGGCCTTCTTCTTGCAGAGGCTTTGAATCAAGGCTCCTGCTTTGGTTAAAGTCTCCATCGGTGAATGTGACAGGTGGTTCTGCCTTCTGAACAGTTAGATTAGCTGCAGCTTCATGAACTATCTTTGGGCCCCAAGCTATTCGTGGTGTTACTTTCTTTACAGGCTTACCTATAAACACATAAAAAGAAAATGTTGGAATGTTGTCAGATTGCTTATAACATGCTACTTTGGGGTTATATTCTATTTTACACAGGGCTAACAGTAAAAACATCAAAAGTCATTAAGTTCTTTCATTTAATCCTACAAAAAAAAATGCTGAAATTCCTCAGTTGTTCTGGCAGACTTCCGTCAAATCTTTAGCGGAAGTCTGACACAACGTTAAAGGCTGGAATTCCCATCAGCATGCGGCAGGTGAAAACTTAAGATGCACCATTAGTGGTGCAGGCTATTTAGGCCCCATGTAACTTGGGTGTCCTCCCCGACCCCACACTCTGGTGGGGTCAGTACTGGAGGGGACGATCCCATTGCAAGTGCCAGGATCACGAGGAAATTCAGGCCCACTAAATGTTATTAAATCAGCCTCCACTTCCTACTAAATCCGGCCAGAAAAAAAACAAGCACTTTCAACAACAATCCACCATATTGGGGACAAGTACAGGAAATGTGTCCGTTGTATAGTCATGGTACTGACTTCTGCTTTTTCTACATGGTCGCTCACTCAGCAATTGTCAGGGATCAAAGCCAAATACTTTGGCGGTCAGCACAGTAAGTATACAAAACTACTCCCAGTGATTCCCAACTATCACTTGAAAAAAACAGATGACGTTTCCATTGCACGTAAATGGGGTTTGCCCCACAATGGGAGAAATCCAAAGAAATTCGCTCCCCAAAATATTTTTTAAATGGATTATGTGTTGAATGTTAATTTTCTCATTATAAACTTGATAATCTTCATTAAGGATCTATATGCAAACAAAGGAGTCCATTATGGAGTATGGCATTCTTGAACATACATTGATGGTCTATATGATTATCTTTAAAGCTGTTGGCAACCAGGAAGAATAGAGCCAGAGGTCCTGGTCACACCAAAAGGTTGGCTGATAGTCAGCAAGATTAAAAATAAATCTCTAAGTGATTTTTATTCATAAGTAATGAGTTTTGGAAGCAGGGGTTATTTTGAAACATGCTTGAGAATGTAATTTTTGCTTGAATAATTGTAAATCTTTACAGCATTAAAATGAAACTTTAGCAGCTTTGACAGTACAGTGAAGTAATGTTTTGCATTAACGAGTTTCTAATAAAAACATTCAGATGGATCATGTGTGAACATTTACTTGATGATAATGATTAGTTTTCATTTTTAGAAGTTCTTTAAAAATCACATAAAACAGAGAGTTGGCTCATTTCCTTTTATATTAAAACCTGCCATTTCCTGACTTTTTAGACTGGCTCCAAAACTACTAAAAATCGTAATTCAAGTCAGACAAAGCTGCTTTTGGCACAGAATATTAACTTATAATCAGGCACAAGTCAAAATGAATCATTCGTCACAAAAATAACATTTCCAGCATCACCTCTGAATAACATTGTATATTTTCATAATATTACATTGTGCAAGACATTATAAGTAGGTGCTAAACTGAGATAGTTGCTTTTTACTTTTCTTCTCATAATTGAAAGTTAATGTGCGGACAACCCCTAACTGCAGGAGGAGGCATGTTTCCAGGCCAAGTGTGCATTTCAGATAACCACAGCCTCAGCGGGATCGCTGCAGCAACTTGTGGCATTATTACAGTCAAATTATTGATACAAAAGCACACAGAAAAGATATAGGGACTTTCCAGTTTTAGAGGCATGCTGCAATGAAGCTTTCGTCCCTCCCCACCTACCCCCTTTCAGATCAGTGATGCCAGTTGGCTTCTTCAGTACCAATATGCAGTAGGAAAAATTACAATTGTCAATATTCTTTAACTTTATGCCAATACGCTTGTCTGCTCATCTTAGTTGATCATCTCAAACTACCACCAGTGCAAATACTTCACCATAGTGTTACATAATTCAAAATGCTCTTTCTAACCAAAACATGTTTGGAATGACAAAACCTGGACTTATGTTGCTCGGTGTTTCTTCAAAGTTCAAATGGAGCAGAGTAGAAATATTTCACATATCCATCATTATGATTTACTGAAAACCACGTGACAAAATGGCTAGTGTAGCCTTGTGGAAATTTCACATGCTTATCATTACACATTGGAGCTTACTCTGCAATTAGCCTCCTCTGGTGAGGAGCTGCACCCGCACAGAGTGCAGGTCAGGAAATTATCTGCCTGCAGTCTGAGACTTTATGTTCTGCGCTCACTGCAAATACCAATCCTCATTGGCAGCATTCAATCTTGGAAATAACCCCTTTATATTCTTCTGGCTGTGTTCAACTTGAAGCATGCTTGGTGCTCACATTATTTGCTTAAATTAGGCTGGTGTGCCTTTCTCACATCTCAATGAGGCTCACCCCCAGCACGGAAGTATATAATAATGTTGTGGAGTATAGAAACATAGAAAATAGGTGCAGGAGTAGGCCATTCGGCCCTTAATAGGATCATGGCTGATCATTCACCTCAGTACCCCTTTCCTGCTTTCTCTCCATACCCCTTGATCCCTTTAGCCATAAGAGCCATATCTAACTCCCTCTTGAATATATCCAATGAACTGGCATCAACAACACTCTGCAGTAGGGAATTCCACAGGTTAACAACTCTCTGAGTGAAGAAGTTTCTCCTCATCTCAGTCCTAAATGGCTTACCCCTTATCCTTAGACTGTGTCCCGTGGTTCTGGACTTCCCCAACATCAGGAACATTCTTCCTGCATCTAACCTGTCCAGTCCCGTCAGAATTTTATATGTTTCTAGGAGATCCCCTCTCAGCCTTCTAAACTCCAGTGAATAAAGGCCCAGTCGATCCAGTCTCTCCTCATATATCAGTCCAGCCACCCCAGAAATCAGTCTGGCGAACCTTCGCTGCATTCCCTCAATAGCAAGAACGTCCTTCCTCGGATTAGGAAACTAAAAGTGAACACAATATCCCAGGTGAGGCCTCACCAAGGCCCTGTACAACTTCAGTAAGACTTCTCTGCTCCTATACTCAAAACCCCTAGCTATGAAGGCCAACTTAACATTTGCCTTCTTCACCGCCTGATGTACCTGCATGCCAACTTTCAATGACTGATGTACCATAACACCCAGGTCTAGTTGGACCTCCCCTTTTCCTAATCTGCTGCCATTCAGATAATATTCTGCCTTTGTGTTTTTGCCCCCAAAGTAGATAACCACACATTTATCCACATTATACTGCATCTGCCATGCATTTGCCCACTCACCTAACCTGTCCCAAGTCACCCTGTAGCCTCTTAGCGTCCTCCTCACAGCTCACACCGCCACCCAGCTTAGTGTCATCTGCAAACTTGGAGATATTACACTCAATTCTTTCATCCAAATCATTAATGTAGATTGTAAACAGCTGGGGTCCCAGCACTGAGCCCTGCAGCACCCCACTAGTCACTGCCTGCCATTCTGAAAAGGACCTGTTTATCCCGACTCTCTGCTTCCTGTCTGCCAACCAGTTCTCTATCCACGTCAATTTCCCCCAATACCATGTGCTTTAATTTTGCACACCAATCTCTTGTGTGGGACTTTGTCAAAAAGCTTTTGAAAGTCCAAATACACCACATCCACTGGTTCTCCCTTGTCCACTCTATTAGTTACATCCTCAAAAAATTCCAGATTTGTCAAGCATGATTTGCCTTTCATAAATCCATGTTGACTTGGACCGATCCTGTCACTGCTTTCCAAATGCGCTGTTATTTCATCTTTAATAATTGATTCCAACATTTCCCCCACTACTGATGTCAGGCTATAATTACCCGTTTTCTCTCTACCTCCTTTTTTAAAAAGTGGTGTTACATTAGCTACCCTCCAGTCCATAGGAACTGATCCAGAGTCGGTAGACTGTTGGAAAATGATCACCAATGCATCTACTATTTCTAGGGCCACTTCCTTAAGTACTCTGGGATGCAGACTATCAGGCCCCAGGCCTTCAATCCCATCAATTTCCCTTACACAATTTCCCGCCTAATAAGGATATCCTTCAGTTCCTCCTTCTCACTCGACCCTCGGTCCCCTAGTACTTCCAGAAGGTTATTTGTGTCTTCTTTCGTGAAGACAGAACCAAAGTATTTATTCAACTGGTCTGCCATTTCTTTGTTCCCATTATAAATTCACCTGAATCTGACTGCAAGTTTGTCTTCACTAATCTTTTTCTCTTCACATATCTATAGAAGCTTTTGCAGTCAGTTTTTATGTTCCCGGCAAGCTTCCTCTCATACTCTATTTCCCCCCTCCTAATTAAATCCTTTGTCCTCCTCTGCTGAATTCTAAATTTCTCCCAGTCCTCAGGTTTGCAGCTTTTTATGGACATTAGGCAAACTGATGCATAACTACAGGAAGAATCTCAATGTGCTTTACTGTTGCATTCATGTGTGATAGTTTCAATTCACGACCTTAAATTTCTCCAACAATTACCACTGCTAGCGACAGGCATATATCCACCAGTGCAATATAACAGTGACTACACTTCATTATATGTAATGCACATTGGGAAAGGCACTTATACAAATGCAAGTCTTTGTTTTTAGTTTTACTTCACTCCAGCTCAAAATACTCTCAAATGACAAGTTTGGAAGGATTACATTTTTAATTGCACTGCTGGGTGTTTTCACAGTTCAAATGGACACAGTACCTGTACTAACATTTTGCACACCAATCATTATAGTCAGTTCAGCAACCTTGTCAGAAATGGACTGGGATAGCTTTGCCTCATGATTCAGTGGGCAATAAGACAGGGGAGCTGGTATTCCCAAATTCAGCAAGCTCATTTCATTGTCTTCATTTAAATGAGCTCCCTGCAGGATTGAACTGTGCCAAAGAAGGTCTTCAAGGACACATAGCAGAACTACCTCTTGCATGATGGTATATTGGATATTGTGCTGGAAGAAGGGCAAAAGATGAAGGTAGCCAAAGCCAAGGTAAACCCACCTCTGAACTGCAGTGTGCAGCAAGCACAATAGGAAGTGGCTGATCAAATGAATGCTGTCTCCCACATCCAAAGATCATTGGAGAAGATGAGCAGGACGAAGTGCTGAGTATTTACAGAAGGGTACCTGTAGATTGACCTCTCAAATTAAGACTATGCCCATAGTCTGCATGTCTTGAATATGATGCAGCATTGGCAATGAAGAATGGGAAGCACTGGCACAACCTCTCGCATCTTTCACATTTTCTCTTCTACATCCATAATGCTTCAGTTTTGTGGTTGGCACTGAAAAATGCTTGTAATGTAATACATTACCATTGTAGGCTGCATCACCTCAAAACCTTTTGCATTGCATTTGTCAATCATTCTTAAAAGTGAGATGTAGATGGATTTTAAATGGATGTTGATTTTAACGTGGGACCAACTTAGTTTTGAACAATAAATTAAGAAATATAATAAGGCTCACACACACTTGGGGCAAAGTGATTGAAAATTTTGCTTCAACTGAATTTGGCACTTCACAAATTGGAAGTTTGGGCCTAGTTGCGTGATTTGGAGAAATGTGCCTCCAGAATCCACAATCACAGAATGAGTCCTATTCTGCTTTCCTGACGCCCTAATGATAGCCTATATTACAAAATGTTACTGTAAATAAGAAAGTAATTTCAAATTGATATTGATTAAATTTAAATTAAATGTTACTGAAATTGGAGTACAGTCATTCTTTGTGGCAAGCAACATAAAGCAATGAAATAATCTCACAATACCAGTAGAAGTGGGAGGGAGGAGGCGGGCTAGTTATATTTTAGTCAAAACAGAAAAAGTTGGAAATCTCAGCAGGTCAGGCAGCATCTGTGGAGAGAAAGCAGAGTTAACGTTTTGGGTCGATGACCCTTCGTCGGAAATGGAGAGTGTTCGGAAAGAACACATTCTTAAGAAGCACTGAACGGGGAGGGGAAGAAAGAACAAAAGGGAAGGTCTGTGATAGAATGGAAGCCAGGTGAGATTAGAGAGACAAAAGGGATGATGGGCCGAATTGAAATGGTTATGGCAGGAGTCATAAAAACATTAGTCAAGATAGGGTGTGAATGGCGGGATAATGACCAGCTGCCATTAGAGACAGCACCTCATCTTTTGTTTAGGCACTTTACAGTCTCTGGACTCAACATTGAGTTCAACAATTTCAGAGCGTAACTGCTGCCAATCTTTGACTTCTTTTCCCCCCACCCAGAGCCTGTTTCCTTTTTTCATCGACCTGAAACGTTATTTCTGCTTTCTCTCCGCAGATGCTGCCTGACCTGCTGAGATTTCCAGCATTTTCTGTTGTTATTTCAGATTCCAACATCCGCAGTATTTTGCTTTTATATTTTAGTCAAGTACAGCATACACGTGTAATAGTTACTCAGATTGGGACTGAATCATATTAGAGAAAATAAAAATTTTTATACCTGTAGTGTTAAACTACATTTACAGAAATTCCTTTGACTGTTTTAGCATAAATACGGTAAAATTAATACAAAAGGCTTACCAAGATTTACAAGGCTAAGGTAGCAAGCTGCAGCCAGGAACTCAGTCAAACATTTTAAATATTTTATTACTCGGTTCTTACATAAAAGAGCTATTTTTAAAAAGGAAAAAAGTTCCATGTGCACCAAATAAGTAAATTAATTTTGTTCATTTATCTTTCAAGTATACATTTGGATTGCCACTGACATGTTGCTTGTAATGGGCCTGTTACACAGAATCGTCAATGCAGAGCCGTTTTGGCTGCAGTGAAATGTAGTGTTTTTGGGTGTGAGGTGCCCCAGAGAACTTAGGCAGAAAGTGTGAGCTCATTCCCATAAAGCAGTCTGGGAACTTTTTAAACTTTCATTTTGATTTTTTTTTTTATTGTGAGCACGGAGCCAACAGGAAAATCTGCTAACATTAACTGCAATCAGATGTTAGTGAGCAAACTACTTCTGGGGACAATTTTCCAATTTAAATGGTTGGAAAGTCATGAGCAGCACGTGTCCGAACTTCCAGTGTGTGTTCTCTCTGGGGGGGAGGGGGCAGGGGGGCAAGGTTCCCCGCTGGAAGGGTGAAGTTATAAAATAACCCCTTATATATCTGCTTACAATTATTCACAACTCCACTTTATCTGGTTGGGGATTAAAGCAGCAGCAGTAACATACTGAGGGTCTGCCTACCCTACATCACTTTAAACATGTGCTTGTCCTTACACCTATACATGCACTGCATCACTTGATCAACTCCGCTGTGCAGGCCACATTGTCCATATGCCAGACACGAGACTCCCAAAGCAAGCGCTCTACTCGGAACTCCTTCATGGCAAACGAGCCAAAGGTGGGCAATGGAAACGTTCCAAGGACACCCTCAAAGCCTCCCTGAAAAAGTGCGACATCCCCACCGACACCTGGAAGTCCCTGGCCAAAGACCACCCTAAGTGGAGGAAGTGCATCCAGGAGGGCACTGAGCTCCTCGAGTCTCGTCGCCGAGAGCATGCAGAAATCAAGCGCAGGCAGCGGAAAGAGCATGCGGCAAACCAGTCCCACCCACCCCTTCCCTCAACTATTTGTCCCACCTGTGACAGAGGCTATGGTTCTCGTATTGGACTGTACAGCCACCTAAGAACTCATGTTAAGAGTGGAAGCAAGTCTTCCTCGATTCTGAGGGATTGCCTATGATGATGGGGACATGCATTGCAACATTGTGGGCCACCCCGACCTGTGAGAGGACACCACCGCAGGTCGGGAGTATAAAGAGCTGGAGCATGCCACCACAGCTTCCAGCGCGAGTCGTCCCAAGTGTGTGATGACTTTGAGGTGGGTGACTGGGTGACATCATCAAGGCTCAGGTCGCCGGTTACAGCGTGGACTGGAACATCGGCGGGGCCCAGGCACAGCGGAGGAGCGGGAAGTTCGTAGCAGAGGTGCGGCAAATGAGGATTCAGGGTACAGAAGGGCCCAGGGGCAGTACGGGCCAGCCCACACTGCGTTATGTGTGCGCACTAGGTCCGTGCAGCAGAGCGGGTCTCCAGTTAACCCTTGCCACTGGATAAAGACCTAGCTCGGTCATGCCCGTGTGGTGACTGATGTGCAACAGTCACCACATGTTAAAAAAATCCATGCACTGGCATCTTCCACTCCTGGAGTTCAGGACTGGAATATCGGGTCCTTCATTGAAACATCTATGAACTCATCCCTTTCGGTGTGGAAGCAAGTCATCCTCGTTCGAGGGATCGCCTATGATGATATACACTATAACAATAGCCGAAAAGTGACTGATACTTGCAGAATAATTTTATGAACAAGTCTGTAATCTCAGCAACAGACTAGATGGGGTCACATTTCCCTGGCACTTCCACTTGATTCTTGCTGCACCTTGGGCAGGGGTCCAGCAGAATCATCTAGAAAATGGTTGGGAACCAGATACAATGGATCCTAACTGTAGTTGTTAAATCCCAAGCATTTGTGTAAGGGGCAGAGCCTCAGCCAATGTCAGAGGAAGCAGAGTCTTCCTTTGCTGAGACTTTCCATGAGGGACCCAGTATACAAATGAAGTCAACCCCACCGGGGGGATGGGGGAAAGAGGAAGAACCCAGGCAAGGGAAGTGGCTTGGACTCACAGAGCTGAGGTAAGCTTTAGGAATCACCCCCACCCCCGCCCCCAACTCCTTACACAGCGGGGACTGCATCCGGTCATCAGAGGATGGCAGTGGGTGCTGAAGCCTCTGGCAGAATGGGGAAGGTAGGCACACAAGATGTATACAGTGTGGCATGGCAGCTGCAAGAACCATGCAAATAATGCACCCACCTCTGACCCCACAAACTCTGGCGCAGTCAACGCTGGAAGGACTCCTTAACTACCATGATTGTTGCCCACAGATTTTTGTGGCAGCTACCTTTATTATTTTGCTCTATGTTTACTCTATAATCGAATGTCCACATTCCCTTGAGGTACAATGTCATCCAAATGACTTGAAGAAGATATCCAAGTGCAGGGCAGAATAGAAAATGTAACTTGAAACATCTTCACCAATGAGTCATGAAACAATTTGAAGATGTTGGCACATTGAATCCATGAGATATATATCCTTAAAACTGGAGTGTGGGAATGTTCAAAGTGTGTGTAGTGCACAGCTATAAAGCACAGGTTTGTTATGGCAATGACATTAAACAGCGTATCCTGTAGGGTTGTTACTAATCTACGCTAGGGCCACGTAAATAACTTTTCTTTGTGTGTTTAATAGGACAATCTCCAGCTTTTGCTGCTCATTTCCAGATACAGCTGCTTTTCATTATTTTAACCCATCCCCCTGTATTGCATCCTCTGTGGTATCTTCTAGTAGTAGTCAGTGATGTAAGATGTGAGACAGATTTTCCCAATAAAAACCCATGAATCTATTAACTCTCCACATCCAATTATCTCACCAACATCTGTTTACATGAAAAGCCTTTTTGTATTTTTTTTTTAAACGTTTCATTAATCAAACTATGACAGAGACCTTTACAAAAAATAGCACTGGGAAAATATACGCTAGTCTATAAGGGCTGGGATGTCTAATTTTTCATTCGCTCATAACTTTTTCCACAGTCAGTCTATATTTAAAAATGTGTGCTTTTCTCACAAATTCAATAAGAAACTAGCACACTATGAGCTTTGTCTTGAGTAAATTAAAAGTAAGTTGCTGATCTAATCCAGAGTCAT
Source organism: Pristiophorus japonicus (assembly GCF_044704955.1). Classification (NCBI taxonomy): domain Eukaryota; kingdom Metazoa; phylum Chordata; class Chondrichthyes; family Pristiophoridae; genus Pristiophorus; species Pristiophorus japonicus. The sequence goes on from NC_091977.1 coordinate 186,403,029, forward strand.
CAGAAAGTATTAAGCAAGATATATGTGGGTATATTTTATTTTATTGGGTACAATTCCACTAGTGTAGGCTGTCCTCTGGTACCTTGCCCAACTAGCCACACTTCAAGCGAATGTCGGCAGATTATTTGACTGCAAGGGGACATAAGAACAGAAGAACATAAGAAATAGGAACAGGAGTAGGCCACACGGCCCCTCGAGCCTGCTCCGCCATTCAATATGATCATGGCTGATCCGATCATGGACTCGGGTCCACTTCCCTGCCTGCTCCCCATAACCCCTTATTCCCTTATCGGTTAAGAAACTGTCTATCTCTGTCTTAAACTTATTCAATATCCCAGCTTCCATAGCTCTCTGAGGCAGAAAATTCCACAGATTTACAACCCTCAGAGAAGAAATTCTTCCTCATCTCAGTTTAAATTGGCGGCTCTTTATTCTAAGATTATGTCCCCTAGTTCTAGTCTGCCCTATCAGTGGAAACATCCTCTCTGCATCCACCTTGTCAAGCCCACTCATTGGTCCCAAAATTGCCCAAGAGTTGCTCCGTTTTTTTTGGAGCAACTTGATTTTTCTGGAGTATCTTAAAAAATCCCCATTTTGCACATTCAATTTGAGCCAGTGTAAGTGAGTTAGTTATGATTTTTTTTAGCTTAGTTTCATTTTGTTCAAAAAGGGGTGTTACCAGCCACCTATGCCCATTTTAGCCATTTTAGCCAGTTTGGACAGCTAATAGTTGCTCCAAACTAACTTAGGCCAGCATGGCCGCACAAAAAACCCTTGCAGAGAGTTAAGAAATCAGTGCAGGTAGGTACTTAATGACTTGACTAAAGAATGTGAATAGGATCAAACAGCTGTACAGGACATCATATGACAAACTTCGCAAAGTTAATTTACTATACAACAGAAGCATTCATGGAAGCTTAAACTACAAAAATAAAAGAAGTGATGAGACAAAACATATTTACATAATTTTTTCAAAATATCCAAATATAAAAATAGAAGTACCTCTGCTCGTAGGAAAGCATTTTAATCAACAGGGTTAAGGAAAGTCTTGAGTAAGCTCATTAAAATTACTGGCTACACAGTTATCACACCCTCCACACCCCCCCCCCCCAAATCAAAACTCTCCTCCTCCCCCCTCCCCCCCCCATCAAAACTCTCCTCCTTCCCCCCGCCCTCCCCCATCAAATCTCTCCTCTCTCCTTCTCCCCCCCCCGGATCAAATCTCTCTTCCTTCCTCCCCCCAATCAAAACTCTCTGCCAAGCCCCGGGAGAGTCGACAGAGGGGCCAGAATCCGGGGACAGCTTTTTGGCGCCGTTTTGATCCTAGAAAGTCGGCGTATCTCATGTGAGTGCGGCAAAAAAATGGGTGAGCCAAATTTGGGCCCATAATCTTATAAATTTCGATAAGATCACCTCTCATTCTGCTGAATTCCAATCAGTAGAGGCCCAACTTACTCAACCTTTTCTCATAAGTCAACCCCCTCATCTCCGGAATCAACCTAATGAACTTTCTCTGAACTGCCTCCAAAGTAAGTATATCCTTTCATAAATATGGAAACCAAAACTGTACACAGTATTCTAGATGTGGCCTCACCAATACGCTGTGTAACTGTAGCAAGACTTTCCTGCTTTTATACTCCATCCCCTTTGCAATAAAGGCCAAGATTCCATTGGCCTTCCTGATCACTTGTCGTACCTGCATACTATCCTTTTGTTTCATGCACAAGTATTGCAGCACTTTGCAATTTTTCTTCATTTAAATAATAACTTGCTCTTTGATTTTTTTTCTGCCAAAGTGCATAACCTCACACTTTCCAACATTATATTCCATCTGCCAAATTTTTGCCCACTCACTTAGCCTGTCTATGTCCTTTTGCAACCCAGCCCAATCCTGTCCATACCTAACACCAACTGACGAACACCCCAACTGGGATTGGTCAATGAATGATGGTGGGGAGCATGACAGCTGACTATTTTCCATTCCCCCACTGCCCCCCCACACACAGGTCTCCACCACTGTCCGGGCTGAGATCACCTGATCGAACACAGACCAGCAATCAATCCCTGATCTGTGTGGCTCATCGTGGCCTTATCAGTGTGAAGGGAGTTGCATTTTCTGAAAAAAATAAGAGGACTCGACTTAATCATCTCAGGATAACATTGTGCACCTCCTAGTGGCTAGTTACAGAGCAGTATTGTTGCAATCCATAAAGTGCGCAGTACCCACTCTCTCAGATGGCATGTGAAGTGGAAAAGGGACAAAATTAAGATAGTGAGAAAACAAATCAGAAAATGGGAGCTGAACTTCTTGTTAATTTTTTTTAAGAAACTTTCATACAGCCCTATTATTCGACAGTCTGTAGAGATATATTAAAGAGAAATGACATAATATTGAATAACAGGAAGAACATGTGTTCCACAGACGCTGGTCAGTGTAGTCGTACCTGCCTACTTGAAAGGGTTCATTGGCAATGTGCTTCTGTGTTCCATCTTAACAAATCCGAACCTTACATGAAAGTAGATCAACCATTTTGATTTATGACAGCGATAATTAAAAACAAATATGACTTTTACATCCTCTTGCTCTTTTTTCCAAAGGGATCCTGAAATAGCAAAGCAACACATCTACCACTGAACCTAAATGTTAAAGAACTAGACACAGAAATTTGGTGTGCAAACTCGCCAAAATTTCCATTTGTTCAGGAAGATAAAGCTTAAAGAAGTTCATCTGAAAGCTTAAATGTCACTTTATCAAACTTTAAAAACGATGTTGGCTTCAGGAAAATCTGTTCAGCAAGTCCTTTTGCTTGTTGAGAGTGAAGGGCCAGAAACACCTTTTGTCTTTTTTGTCACAATGCTGTGCTCAAAAGCAAGCTAATGAATTTCAATGTGATTTATATAAAATGGTTTGGGCAAGCAGTTTTTTCTTTATTAACGAAAATGGAACCCCTGTAACATGTATGGGAAAAATTTCTAGTTCCCAAGCATGCACGTATTGGATCACCTGGATGCAACACATAGAGAAATATCAGGTGGCCCCCTCCATACTGTTGTGTGCTTCTCCCCACATGATTTTTCTCTATGCATTGCACCCAGGGAATCCAACATGCACAGGCAGAGGAAAATCTGCCCTATAATTTTTCAAACATGTATTCGGTTTAATTAAAGTAGTGCCATGCACTACACTATCAAATTAAACTGGAAGCTATAATAGTTCTGATGAAGGGTTACAGCTGAAATATTAACCTATCTTTTCTTTCAGGTGCTGTGCAACACAAACGTAGTGGGGGCGAAATTACCCTGTGCCCCAATTGGGAGCGATAACCAGCTGGAGCCAGGACTTCCTGCACTCGGGGCAGAAGTCCCGCCCCCGCCGCTGAATTCGACTTACCGGCCCTCAAAGGATGTGGAGCACAATCTCGCGCACTCCACTTCCTTTAGGTATGGGTCCTGGGATGCTACTGAGCGAAGACTGCAGCGTTACGTGGATGTTCATTGCCCCTCCCCTTCACTTAAAGCAGAGGGCCGCTGCGCACTCTGCAAGGCCTCTGCTTGGCCACCAGGGCAGTGTGGGACTGGACCTGCAGCCCGGCACGATGCTGGGCTGCACGATGGCGGGCTGCACGATGGCGGCCCGGACCACACAGGGATCCGGGCGTCGGTAAACCAGTAAAGGTGGCAGCTCGTGCCAGCATCGCAGGCGGCGGGGCAATTTACCCCGCTGGGCGGTAAGGGGTCAACGCGGGGTCACCGTGCACGGCAATGACGCCATCAGCGGTTGCACAGCAGCCCGGGGTGCTACCTGTGGGGTGTGTCGCTGCTGCAGCAGCACCTCAGCACAATCCAGGGCAATTTCCCGGGAGCCGGTAGCGCTCCCCCCCCCCCCCACTCCCTCGCCCCCCGCCCCCACTCCCGGAGCAAAAAGTCTCTTCTGCCCCGTTCGGGTCTCTAACAAAAGGGGCAATTTCGTCCCAGGCATGTTTTATTCAGATTTCCAACATTTGGCCCTTGCTAATTTTTTCTCTGAAATTATACGTCCAGACCATTAATCTTCAACTTTCATTTTTAGTACAGGGTTTTACTTTGCACAGCACTAGCCCTCTGTATTGTAATAAAGCAGTCACCTCATTTGAAAAGATATTATCATTAGTGTCCCTAGTCTGCTAACAGGCACCCACAGGGCTGGTAACAGCCATAACATCTGAACAGCATGAAAGTTTTTGACCTTATTCTGACTTACTTTCTTGCAACAGGATGATTTTTTGCTGAAGCCATTAACACTCCATTAGTCTTCTGCAACTTTTCACATTGTGTGGCATTTTTTTTGAACAGCTTGGTGATCTCAGGCACTTGGGGCTAGATTTTCCACTTTTGTGCTTATCGCCCAAAAATGGACGTTATTTCCGGCATGGGCGGTAAAAAAGGGTTTTCAGATCGCCGGCTTCTCACCCATTCTCAAAGCACCTAGTCTCCATGTTTGAAAATGGGCATTACCACAAGTGATATGAAATGGGCGGTAGTGTTACATTTTTTTGACCTTCTGCCGTAAAGTGTCGCCGTCCTTAGCAACGGCATGGCAATGCTCGATTCCCACGATTCAGGAGGTCAAGGGTCATCATGACATGCACAGAAGAGGAGAGAGAGAGAGAGAGAGAGAGGAAGCTGAGAGTGACTGAAGGCGTGTGTGTGGCTGTGGTGTGTGCTTGTTTGGCTGTTGTGGGAAGCACCCAGAACATAGTTGGCACCGAGTTTTTATCCAACAAATAAAATCTAGCATGGAAGGGATGGTGGAGACCCTGGAGCTAGTAGCCAGGAACACAGGTGGCAGAGGGCTCCCAGTGGTCCTGGAGCGCGGCACTGCACCCAAAGGCCCCCCCCCCCCTTAGCAACCACATGAGAGCCAGGAGCAACATCTTGCTTCTGGCTCGGAGCATGTTCCCACCTCGGGACCGTCCTCTCCCGTATCTGTCCAAGCACCTGTTCGGCCACCATCCCCCCCGCCCCCCCAAATCAAGCATCGCCTGAGGAGCTCCTCGGCCAGGAGGCTTGGAGTCAAGAGGGGAAGGGGTAGAGTTGGGGAGGAGAAGCAGGGCGGAGGGGTGGTGGGGAAGGTTGTTTTTTTTACAGAAATACTGATGAGTTCAGACAAATGTTTGGTTTAAATGTTTTTTATTTAACAAAACCTTGTTGCGCATTGGCTCAGATAGCTGCATCGTTACACGCTGGTGATTCCTTAACATCAAAGGGTACGCGGAGTCAGAGGAAATGTATTAGCATGGATAGAGAATTGGCTGGCGAACAGAAAGCAGAGAGTCGGGATAAATGGGTCCTTTTCGGGTTGGAAATCGGTGGTTAGTGGTGTGCCACAGGGATCGGTGCTGGGACCACAACTGTTTACAATATACATAGATGACCTGGAAGAGGGGACAGAGTGTAGTGTAACAACATTTGCAGATAACAAAGATTAGTGGGAAAGCGGGTTGTGTAGAGGACACAGAAAGGCTGCAAAGAGATTTAGATAGGTTAAGCGAATGGGCTAAGGTTTGGCAGATGGAATACAATGTCGGAAAGTGTGAGGTCATCCACCTTGGGAAAAAAAACAGTAAAAGGGAATATTATTTGAATGGGGAGAAATTACAACATGCTGTGGTGCAGAGGGATCTGGGGGTCCTTGTGCATGAATCCCAAAAAGTTAGTTTGCAGGTGCAGCAGGTAATCAGGAAGGCGAATGGAATGTTGGCCTTCATTGCGAGAGGGATGGAGTACAAAAGCAGGGAGGTCCTTCTGCAACTGTATAGGGTATTGATGAGGCCGCACCTGGAGTACTGCGTGCAGTTTTGGTCACCTTACTTAAGGAAGGATATACTAGCTTTGGAGGGGGTACAGAGACGATTCACGAGGCTGATTCCGGAGATGAGGGGGTTACCTTATGATGATAGATTGAGTAGACTGGGTCTTTACTCGTTGGAGTTCAGAAGGATGAGGGGGGATCTTATAGAAACATTTAAAATAATGAAAGGGATAGACAAGATAGAGGCAGAGAGGTTGTTTCCACTGGTCGGGGAGACTAGAACTAGGGGGCACAACCTCAAAATACAGGGGAGCCAATTTAAAACCGAGTTGAGAAGGAATTTCTTCTCCCAGAGGGTTGTGAATCTGTGGAATTCTCTGCCCAAGGCAGCAGTTGAGGCTAGCTCATTGAATGTATTCAAGTCACAGATAGATAGATTTTTAACCAATAAGGGAATTAAGGGTTATGGGGAGCGGGCGGGTAAGTGGAGCTGAGTCCATGGCCAGATCAGCCATGATCTTGTTGAATGGCGGAGCAGGCTCGAGGGGCTAGATGGCCTACTCCTGTTCCTAATTCTTATGTAAAGGGTATAATGATGCTTAACTTCAATCAACTTAAACTTTAACTGTCACCAAGGTGATGCCCACCATTGATGTATCACCTGCACACCCAGCAGTGTGTCAACCTTGTAAATAACACCAACATTTTTTCAGGTAAAGCTATCATTTATGAGTTACTGACATTAAGCTCTTGCAGCTATCATGCGACCAGGCGCCCTTTCATGCGGTCTACAGGGGTACGGGGGCATGGTTTCAGCGTCAGCCTGATTGTCTGGGCCGACATCAGCGTCCGCCTCCTTGTCCTCCTCTTCCTCTCTCTGATGAGGTGGACTGTCAGACTCAGCAGACAATTCTTGTCCCCTCCTGATAACTAAGTTGTGCAGCATGGAGCACACCACCACAAATTGAGCTACCTGCTCAGGGTGGTATTGAAGCTCGCCTCCTGAGTCGTCCAGGCATTTAAAGCGCTGCTTCCCGCCTTTTGGCTAAGATCATGCGTAACTGACCTGACAGGGGAGTAACCATGACCCCAAAGTGGTTCTCCCTGGATCAGGAAGGTGGTTCTCCTATGCTTTTTGGAAATAGGAGGTGGGTGGGGTGGTTTGACCCATCCACCTCCACGGAGCTGTGTGGGGGTGCTGACCCATCCACCTCCATGGCACGAACCTGGTATTGCAGTACTTCCAGGAACGGTGCAGTGGCTCTAGGCCTTTTGGCTAAGAGCATTGGCGCAGAGTGATCTTTGATGTGTGCAAGGTGACCTCTGGCGTTTGTGATCTGACAAAGAATTGGAAAGATTGGCTACGAAAAATTTATATATAAAAATTTAAAATTTAAAGCGCTGCTTCAGCACTCCAATGATTTTCTCCACGATATTGCGAGTGGCTCTGTGGCTCTCGTTGTATCGCCTCTCGGCTTAGGTATGGGCGTCACGCAGGGGGGTCATCAGCCAGGTGGCGAGGCCATATCCTTTGTCACCAGGCATCCAGCATTGACCTTGTAGCTGATTGTTAAACAAGTCAGATACAGTGCTCCCACGCAGGATGTGAGCATCATGGATGCTGCCCGGAAATTGAGCATTCACTGCCAATATAATTTGCTGGTGGTCGACAACCAGTTGGACATTCATGGAGTGGAATTCCTTGCAGTTCCTGAAAACCTCTGCATCCTGAAAAGATGCCCGCATCGCGATGTGCGTGCAGTCTATTGGTCCCTGCACCTTGGGGAAGTTTGCAATTCTCGAGAATCGTAGAGCCCTCTCACTCTGTGCCTCCCTGGTCAAAAGCTGATCAAGTCGCTTCTGCATGCGTACAAGACTTCAGTGACCTGTCTAATGCAGCAATGTGTGGCGTGCTGAGAAAGTCCGCAAATGTCGCCAGCTGTGGCCTGAAAAGAACCCGAGGCATAGAACGACAGTGCCGCAGTGACTTTGAGCTCGACGGACAATGCAATACTGATGGTGCTGGCAGGCTGCAGATCTCCTTATCAGCTGGCATACCTCAGTGATAACCTGTTTGTGGAAGCACTGTCTCCGGAGGCAGGTGGTGTCGGGCAAGTCGAAGTAAGACTGATTCTCCCTGTACTTGCGGGGGGTGTAACATCTGGTCCTCCTCATCAGTCTGGCACGTGTTACATTGGGCACATAATGCAGTGGAGCGTACCTTCAGCGATCCCGAGTCTGCTGCATGTAATTGGTCACCAAGAGAGGGGTGAGAAAGGACAGGCCCCATTGCAATAGCTCTCTGTTTCCCACCAATTGGTCACAAACAATTAATGTCCCGATGAAGACAACTATTAAATTTCAATCGGTCACAGCACGGTCAAGGTATTTGTAGAGATATTCACATCAACTCCAACGACCTCCAGAGTACATCCGAGCTCCCCCGAGGTTGAAGCACAGCAGCCTTTTAAAGGATGCGACATGTGATGTAAAACATGGCGTCCATAACGCTGTGATTAGTTCCGGTTAGTTCCACTTTTTCTGGGCGTTTTTTTTGGGCGAGCGATATCGTGGGCGATATGTGTGCGATGTGGTGAAAGTGACGCTGGGCGATCCCTTGGCCGCTAGTTTCGGTAAATATGCTCTTTGCAACAAAAAAAGTGGGTGGGCGGTATTATTGAATCTCGGCATTAAATCAGTGCGGAAATTAACACTGGACGTTGATTTCGCCCATTCTGATGATTCCGCCAAAAAAAAGTGGGCGGGCTGTATTATTTTTTCCCGGCGTTAAGCACATGGGGAAAGTAACGCTCGGTGATAAGTTTCCAAGAAATGTCCGTCAGTTTCCATTTTGTGGCTAAATGAGCGATATCTGGGCGTTATACGTCATTTCAGCGGTAAAATGAGCATCAAGTGGGCATTAAGCATACAAAAAAAATGGAGGTTCTAACCCTTGGACGTGTGCCCAGCGTATCAATCAACTTGAGAAAGTCAATACGATCAAATTCTGCTTCAGATTTACCATTTTCATTCACTGCAAGGTCACTTGCTTTATTATTTCACTCTAATTTTCTATGCTCCTCTCCTAAATGCACTTCCTTGTGCTAGCCTATAATTCCACAGGTGCCCAATGACTCCGGTGCTTCAGCCAAGTAGTCATTCTTTGTGTGTTAGTCTACAGCATATGTGTCAGAAAGTAAAATGATAATGGGAGGAATCACAGTCAAACTTGATCCTATTCTAATCCGACATGTACAGATCATAGGGTCCGAAATTGCTGGAAGTCAAGTTCCATCCAAGTGTCGCCCAAAGAACCGCTGAGATCCTGACGGTACTTTGGGCGGAAGTTTCATGGGAAAATCTCGGAAAGACCACCCAGCGGCAAAAATGGGACTTACATGCTGAATCTGGGCCGCAGTGGGTGGGAGCTCCCATTCTTGGCGGTAAATGCAATCCTTGGCAAAGTACCGCCTAGGATTGAGTTGGGCCCAGGGAGGGGGAACTGATAAAATTAAAAATGTTCAAAAAATAAAAAAACACTATAAATTCTTCAGGGGAACCCATCTTCCTGAATCCCTGCAAAACAAATAAAGAAAAGAAGTGGACTAACCTTTTTTTTTTGCAGGTCTTCATACTTACCGTTGAGGTTAGACCTGCCTCCACGCGGCAGTCCTTTCCCCTGCTACAGCGGACTCCCGCCCGGACCAAACTGGCAGCTCAGCGGGCGGGAGAACATTTGCCCGCGTTGCACGCCAGCAGACGTCAGCGGGCAGTCCCCAGCGGTCTTCTCTCCCCGCCGGTGGGAGGCCTCCACCAAACTCGCTCGGAAGGGAGAACGCCCAGAAAACTCGGCGGCAGCCGACGGTAAGTCCATCAATTTCAGCCCCATAGAATCTTACAGCACAGGGACAGGCCAGTTAGCCCATCATGTCTGTGTCGGCTCTTTGAAAGAACTACCAATTAGTCCCATTCCCCAGCCCTTTCCCCATAGCTTTGCAAATTATGCTCCTTCAAGTATTATCCAATGGCCTTTTGAATGTTATTATTCAATCTGCTTCCACCACCCTTTCAAGCAATGCATTCCAGATTATAACAATTCATAGATTCATAGAAATTTACAGCATAGAAGGAGGCCATTTAGCCCATCGTGTCTGTGCCAGCCCAAAAGCAGCTATCCAGCCGAATCCCACTTTACAGCTCTTGGTTCATAGCCCTGTAGGATACGGCTGCATAAAAAGAGTTATGTGGAAAGATTGGATAAGCTGGGGTTGTTTTCTTTCGAAGAGGAGGCTGAGGGGAGACTTAATTGAGGTGTCTAAACTTATGAGGGGCCTAGATAGAGTGGATAAGAAGCACCTATTTCCCTTAGCAGAGAGATCAATAACCAGAGGGGGATAGATTTAAAGTAATTGGTAGAAGGATTAGAGGGGGGTTGAGGAGATTCGCTGTATAAAAAAAAATCTCCTCATCTCACCTCTGGTTCTTTTTCCAATTACCTTAAATCTGTGACCTCTGGTTGCTGACCCTTCTGCCAGTGGAAACAGATTCTCCTTACTTACTCTATCTAAACACTTCAAGATGGTGGAAGCATATTCAATAGCAACTTTCAAAAGAGAATTGGATAAACATTTGAAGGGAAAACATTTACCGGGCTGTGGGGAAAGAGCAGGGCACAGGCACGAAGAGTCGAATGGCCTCCTTCTGCACAGTATCATTCTATGACTCTAAGATTTTGAACGCGTCTATTAAATCTCCCCTTAATTTTCTCTGCTCAATGAAGAACAATCCCAACTTCTCTAGTCTCTCCATGTAACAGAAGTCCCTCGTCCATGGTAGCATTCTCGTAAATCTCCTCTGCACCCTCTCCAAGGCCATGACATCATTCCTAAAGTTTGGTGCCCAGAATTGTACACAATACTCCAACTGAGGTCTAACCAATGATTTATAAAGGTTTAGCATGTATTCCAACTATAACAATGACTGATTTTGGCCTTCCCGATTATGGGCACTCAAATCAATTGCAGTCTCTCAACTACTGTCTAAACTGAGACGAACCAATTCATCACAGACAAGGAATCAAATCTGGCCTGGATGGCTGAGGATCACATTCGGAAATGCATTTCCCAACTGAGTATTTATAAAATTGCTGGCCACAACACAGGAAGAGCAATTAGCACAAGCAAACTGTTCCCCCAAACAAATTTACATTTCTTTTGCAATCAAATTCTCTTTAAGGTCTGTTTTAATTAATCTTAAAAAGGCTCTTCTCTTTGTATAAATGTCGCTGTGAATTTGGAGGAAAAGGGGCAGAAGAGTGTCAAGAAGGCAGGAAAGCATGAAAGGTAGGAGAGTGCAAGAGGGAGAGGAAGACAGGAGAGAGAAAGACAATGGTAGGCAGGAGAGAGAGGAAGGCCAGTTAGGTGAGAGAGAGTTGGTGAGATAGGAGGGAAAGGCATAAAGAGAAGAGATCAGGAAAGAGGAAAGCAGAGGAGAGAGAGAAAATGGAGCATTGAGACAGAAACAAATTATAAAGGCAGAGACAGAGATTCACACAGCATGTGAAATTAATTTGCTGCTTCTGATGTTTTTCATTAGTGTTTGAATGAAATAATGTGGTCACAAAGAAGAACAAATAAACATTAACGATTTTAAGGCGTAAGTAGGACAGAGTAGGCAACCACTCTGCCATCTCATCACCAAAGTTAGTCCCACAATTTCCCAGTGGAAGTTGAGAGTAAAAGACATCTGCCAAATTTGGACATGTATATTAAAAAGTACAAGTAATAGGGATACATCATACCTCATAGTTTCGGTCACTTTTCCCATAGCAGCACTGGATTCTAGAAATATAATGTATTTCTGGCAAACAATTACACTCCCGCTGGCCTCCGTTTTTTAGGTTTCACAATAAAAAGCCTTAAATTATCATCTGCCTTCCCTGGAGGTAAAGGGCCACACCTACTGCAACCCTCCCCGCAGGTGGGCTTCCTGATACAGACAAGAGCCTTATGCCAGGAAATTGACATGGTCAGGGGTGCAAGCATGAGGCAGGTGGAAGTTCCACTCTGCTGAAGTTGCTCCACAGTAGGGGTCGGAAAGAAAATTGTCCCCTTTGTACCTATGTAAACATGTGACGTAGAGTCCCTTCATCAATCACATTGCAGAAAGTGAGACCACAATCCCTTCAGAGAATCACGACACCCTGAGCACCACTTACTAAAGCAGTGGGGAGAGGCAAGAGATAATTCCATGTACATCCATCGGCATTGCTTTAGGAGATCAGTTACTTTCACATTATTTCCATTTTGTTTTCCTGCATGTTGCTTAGCATCCTAGAGGTAACTTTCTGCACGCTCTCGGCGATGAGCTCTCGCCGAAAGCATGCAGAAATCAAGCGAGGCAGCGGAAAGAGCGTGCGGCAAATCTGTCCCACCCTCCCTTACCCTCAATGACTATCTGTCCCACCTGTGACAGGGACTGTGGCTCTTGTATTGGACTGTTCAGCCACCTAAGGACTCATTTTAAGATTGGAAGCAAGTCTTCTTCGATTCCGAGGGATTGCCTATGATGATGGAGAGGTAACTTTACAAAATTGTACTCCCAGCATGGAGCTTCGCCCACCAGGAGTGCACATCAGGAGCTGATAGGACAGCAAATCTGATGGGGCTTATTGATCATCAGGTCCATATTTCCAATAGGCACTCCCAATAAGTGAAAGTGAATTTATAAAATGTACCCTCCTATTCCATCAGCTTTGTTAGTACAAATTTCCAAGTGTATATTTACCTCGGAAGCAGTAGGCATCGAATTTGGTATTAGGATCTGGAAATCCCGTCCTGTTGTCATATCGATACTTGGTTCTCACTCCAACAAGGCCCCCTCCACACTGACTCCTGGCATAGACAATTGGATAACGTACACTGCCGTCTTCCAGCCAGCCGTAGTCACAGCGATCCAGACCTTTCTTCCACGCAGCATGTAACTGGCCGGTGGTGGCTAACTGTGCGTTCCTACGGTTGCACTCCAACTGCGATTCCGCAAACGTTAACTTTCCTGGTGTTGACACATGGAACACATCCCCTATTGTTAAACAGGAGAGAAAAATCAGTCTGAGTGGGTAACCACATCCCAAGAAATCACACAATTGAACAAACAGATATCTAAATTGCCGAACTCCCAATACTGTTAGTCAATAAATAGGTGAACATTTGTGTTGCTCTCTTTTCCTCTTCTGGTTTTATGCTTACCCCTAGTTATTAATGTTTGAAGGTTTAAAAAAAGATCAATTTAAGTTTGTCTCTCTTTGCTCCTTATAGTCTAGCCTAACCCCTATCCTTAATTCTGGCTTGTTACTGTACCTAGCGTTGGTATTTAAAGGGAAAAGTTGAATGCTTGTGAATCCAGAGTTCAAAACTGGGATCTTCCTGTCTGCATGTCTCAGTACCACACCATGCAGTGCGTTTACCTACTGCATTGTCAGGCAGCAGTTTTACCACTATTGTATCTCATCAGTACCCAGGAACTATATGCAAAGAAATCTCATTCACTGTATTTGTTACTACCTCAGAAACATTGGGGTAGATTTTCCAGTTCTTGCATCTAGCTTATTGAATAACCTGGATGCAGCACAGAGAAAAATCAGACGAGGAAGAGCTGATAGGTGTGCAATCCTCCCTGCCCACTATACGCTGAGTCCAAGCGATCTACAATGCCTAGGCTCAGAAAGAGGAAAATCTGCTCAGTACCTGTTAAAAGTGTTAATTCATATCTATTTTTTTGCCCTTTGCTATCTGTTAACTATCATAGTCCTCCTCCCAAGCGAAGCAATGAATGGTCACTGTCACTTGCTTTGTGATTGGTCGGCAGGATGTGTTTAAAGAGGCGCACTATACTGGGAGATCAGTAAAGAGGTAACAGATTGACATCTTGGGCTTTGACCCTTCATCAGAACATTCTAATGAAGGGTCAGTAGCTAAAACATTATCCTGTCTTTCCCTTTACAACTGTTGACTGCATTTCCTGCATTTTTTGTTTTCGTTTTAAATTTTCAACATTTACAGATTTTTTTCTTTTTATATGTATTGGGGAAATGTTGGTTCCGCCACCCTGTCATGATCACTCCCTCTTCTTTTTCCCCCAGTGGTAGGGCACTTCATCTCCAAATAGTGCTCCATGTAACAGCCAGGCTGCAAACAAAATACAGTGGGGTAGATTTTCAACTTACCACATTGGTTTCGACAGAAATGAAAAATCGGGCCGTTTCTATAATGGGCTGCTAATCCGCAATGGCAGTTTTACGTCTGGGCACCAAGTTAAAAACTAACCCCAGCCAGTGACTTATGTAGATAACCACAGGTTTCAGCCTGCCCTGGAGCACACACCCACTTCCCTCTTGCCATATCACAACCACTGTGCTGGTCTGTTGCTGTGTTCAACTCATAACATCATAGCTCTCAAAGCACAGCACAGTACAAACCATGTAAGAAAATCTGCACTGAAATAACATTTGATTTATGGAGAGGAGTCAGGTCTACTTATAACCAGATCTTAAGGAGGCAGAATACAACAAAGAGATTCAAATAATAAAACTTTAAACAAATGCATAAAGTAACCTGCTGTGATAAAGACGAATCTCAAACTTTGAAGCCACAACTAATTAATGATAACAATCTTGTTATTCCAATCATCAAAGGAGTCAAATACTTCAAGGAAATTTGTCATCCAATTCAGACAGAAAATATATCCATTCAAAAAACGGCCCAGCTGCACAGCCTCATTATTTTCACCAATAGTACCAATTACTACTGAACCATGCATTTTATTTATTAGAAGTGATAACCATCATTTAATTTTAAGAAACTCAACTTCAATCCTTAGCACCGACAGGGAAATTTAAGCCTTTTATTTTCTTCACTGTTCCCCCTTCCTCGAGGTTCTGACTCATGCTAGGCAGGGTGTAATTCCACAAGTATTGCAGCCACCTCGGGTACCTCATCAACCTGGCACGTTTGTTACTTGAGAGTCTGCACAGAGGATGTTCAACTTATAGGGTCATAAGAACATAAGAAATAGGAGCAGGAGTAAGCCATTTGGCCCCTCGAGCCTGCTCCGTCATTCAATACAATCATGACTGATCTGATCATGGGCTCAGCTCCACTTCCCTTCCTGCTCCCCATAATCCTTTACTCCTCTTTCGCTCAAAAATTTGTCTATCTCCGCCTTAAATATATTCAATGGCCCAGCCTCCACAGCTCTCTGGGACAGAGAATTCCACAGATTTACAACCCTCAGAGATGTAATTCCTCCTCATCTCAGTTTTAAATGGGCGGACCCTTATTCTAAAACTATACCCCTAGTTTTAGATTCCCCCAAGAGTGAAAACATCCTCTCTGCATCTACTTTGTCGAGACCCCTCATTATCTTATATGTCTCAATAAGATCACCTCTCATTCTTCTGAACGCCAATGAGTACAAGCCCAACCTGCTCAACCTTTCTTCATAAGTCAACCCCTTCATCTCAGGAATCAACCTAGTGAACCTTCTCTGAACTGCCTCCAATGCAAGTATATCCCTCCTTAAATAAGGAGACCAAAACTGTATACAGTACTCCAGGTGTGGCCCCACCAATATCCTGTCTAGTTGTAGCAGGACTTCTCTGCTTTTATAGTCTATTCTCCTTGCAATAAAGGCCAACATTCCATTTGCCTTCCTGATTACTTGCTGTACCTGCATACTAACTTTTTGTCTTTCTTGCACAAGGACCCCCAGGTCCCTCTACGCTGCAGCATTTTGTAACTTTTCTCCATTTAAATAATAATTTGCTTTTTTATTTTTTCTGCCAAAGTGGAT
This sequence comes from Pristiophorus japonicus, assembly GCF_044704955.1. Taxonomy (NCBI): domain Eukaryota; kingdom Metazoa; phylum Chordata; class Chondrichthyes; family Pristiophoridae; genus Pristiophorus; species Pristiophorus japonicus. The sequence continues at coordinate 186,418,669 of NC_091977.1, forward strand.
AATCTCACACTTTACCACATTATACTCCATCTGCCAAATTTTTGCCCACTCACTTAGCCTGTCTATATCCTTTGCGGATTTTTTGTGTCCTCTTCACAATTTGCTTTCCCACCCATCTTTGTATCATCAGCAAACTTGGCTACATTACACTCAGTCCCTTCATCCAAATCATTAATATAGATTGTAAATAGTTGAGGCCCCAGCACCGATCCCTGTGGCACCCCACTAGTCACTGTTTGCCAACCGGAAAATTACCCATTTATTCCGACTCTCTGTTTTCTGTTAGTTAGCCAATCCTCTATCCATGCTAATATATTACCCCCAACCCCGTGAACTTTCATCTTGTTCAGTAATCTTTTATGTGGCACCTTATCGAATGCCTTCTGGAAATCCAAATACACATCCACTGGTTCCCCCTTATCCACTCTGCTTGTTACATCCTCAAAAAAAAACCACACAAGCGAGTCCAATCATCTTCTCGCCTTATGTGGGCACACTTTATAGCAGGGCTCATTGTATAGTGATCAGGAACAGAAACCTTGGCTGAATTTTTCGATGGCAACTTTAGCTGAACTGTCAGACTGGATAAGAATAGCACAGAGCGGGGATCAAATTTAAAGCCTTCCAAAGCCCCAATAAGCATTTTAATGTGTGAGTGGCCTGCAGAAACATGCTGAATACTGCTTCCTCACAAGCCTTAGCATGAAACATTGACTGTGGGGGTGAATTTTCATTCATTGACCAGTTTATCATAAATACTTGTGAAAACATACTGACCCGAAACAAAATAAATATAAAACATTATTGCTCCATAAGGGTTTCTTTCATATTTAAATTGTACATTCAGTTGGAACAGCACAGTGAGTAATTCAAAACGCAGAATAATAAGCACTTGATCTTATTCTTTCATTATCCACATGCTGTTATCAGCGGGAGCACCAATGTTTTGCAAGTTATCTAACGAACCTTTTCTTAATTTGTGTGCAAAGGATTCATTAAAGTTTGAGTTTGATTTGGCTCAGGCAGAATTCTCACAACCTTTGAAGAAATGTAATTTTCTTTTGGTGGGGGGGGGGTGGGAAGAGAAAATAGCAGTTGGTAAAATATTGCAACTCAATTAAAGAGGGTAACTTGATGCTCAAGGGTGAATGTTTCTGTGCTATACAGTCAATGTATGGTGAATTCCCCTGCCCCCCTTCACTTATCCCAAAAATAAGACGTATTTTACTCCCCCTTAGATAGCAAATGTCTATGACAGCAAATGTGAAATATAGTCAGAGTCCCACACCTGCTGGATCTTCTCTGGACTTTCTCTGCCTCACTAAGCTTATATGGTGAATGAAAACGGAAACCATGACAATGTTTTTACTTGCTGCCAACAATGAATGGGCTGTATATTGACTCTGGCTGAGAGAGTCTCTTTTCCCTATCTAAAGATGTAAATTGTATCCCCCACAATAATCAGCAAACGAGTGAAAGAATCTCAAGTATTTTCCTGTTGTGTACATATTGCACCACTTTATGTGGGCATTGTCATGAAGAATGTCTGGCTTTCTCTCCCAATGGGTCAGCAAGGTTATCCAGTGAGTAACTGAGCTATACAGAACAGGAAGCTCGTAGGTTTGGTTGATTCAATGTGCTGTGCCGAGTTAATTGATCTCAACTGGAAGTCTAAGGGTGCTACAATTGTGCATGGTACCCTTGGGTTAAAGAGGGGAACATCAGCCTGAATTTTCCCTGTAGATCGCTATTAAACAACCCCTGCTAGAAGCACGTGTGCATGCGAGAATAGAATAGAATGAGGTCAAACATCTTGCTGACAGTCACTGTTAAGGTTCCCACATGCATGAAGTATTGGATAGTCTCTGGCATCAGTGGAACCAGGGAACAATCAGAGAACTCAGTGACCTGTATGGTTTTACTACTCACTGAGCCATTGGCATTGTGGAGGAGGTGGAGGAATCTATTTTTTTCATGAAACATTATCCTGCATAAAGTAGCAAATTTGAACCAAATGGCTCTTTACTTCAGGCATTCCAGGTTCCAAACTTACTAATGAACCCAACGACCATAGAGATGATCAAACCCAACAGCAGTAATGTAAACGAGAAAAGATTTATTTTGATCAGTGTGAGAAGTGTCAGTTTTATAAAGTTTCACTAAAAGGAGATGAAGGATCAGAAAAACAGTCATACTTGTTTCACATTTTGATTCTTGTGAATATTTATGGCTGAATTTTTTTTTAAACCAAGAGTGTTTTCAGTTTCAGGGAACTGGAGATTTAACATCCAACCAAAAAAGAGGCCCAAAGAGATGTTGGCATTTGAAAACAGCGTCATGACAGATTAAGTGATATGAATCCCCCACTTTCTTCACAAGGCATAATGAGTATGTGCAACATAGCTAACATGTACCATTTACAAGGTTCAAAAAGAAAGTCTTCCTTCATTATTCTCACAATTTCCCTGTAAGATTTTATTTGAACAAAATTACTATATCCATCATCAGTTGCAATTAGCAACCAAGTGGATTGCAGCACAGTGATCACAAGCTAATGCTATGGTCCAGATTGCTGGCTTTAATTTACTTTCAGCTTGATGCAATCATGTGCTTGATTCCAAATGACAAATGGCACATGTGATTCTGTTAAATCAGCACTTTGGGAAGAATGAGTGGCCAAAATCAATAGCAAGCAACTGAATATCTAATACTCTAGCTTAATCAATAATATGAGCAGAAGGAAGCTTAATGAATGACTCAGTTTATACAACAGCAAACCCTGATTGTCCAGACAAAGTTCTAAGCAGTTCCCATTTAATTTAACTAGCAGTCATCCACCAAAGTTACCTAACATTTGGACAATATGCATCAGAGAGAACTGCTTTGCTGGTCTTATTTTAAGGAATTTCCATAAAATGAAACCGGAAGGGAAAGCATCAGAAACAATAAAGAATGGGAAAGAAAGAAATGAGAAATTAAAAGAAAGAAAGGATATATAGCAAGGTGAAACCAAAACCACAAGTTATTTTTAATTAGCAAGGTGCATGCGGACGCCCATTCATCCACCACTGTCTCGATGAACTGTGGCTCTACAAATTTCCTATCGAGAGAAGGGTGCCTGTTTCAAGAACATAAACATAGCAAGCCACTCTCCCATATCTTCATGTACTAGACGAAATAATCTCTCACCAACGAGGCAAGAGGCCATAAATTGGTTTCCTAGAATGGGCTAGCTGCCTGTGGAGGTATGACAGATCCCAAAGCTCACCCACATTATTTAGATGAGGCCCGAGGTCCAAAAGGGCAAAGTGTTGTATATTACCCCAGTGGGGTAGTGTTTTACTACATTAATGCAGTACTGAGGGAGAGTTGAAGATGCCATCTTTCAACTGAGCAACTGACCCAAGGCCCTGTCTGACTGTTAAGAAGGCTGCAAAAATTCCCGTCCACTTTTTCAAAGAACAGGGTTGCCGACAAAACGGTGACTACACTTCAAAAGCAATTCATAAGAACATAAGAAATAGGAGCAGGAGTAGGCCATACGGCCCCTCGAGCCTGCTCCGCCATTTAATACGATGATGGCTGATCCGACCATGGACTCAGGTCCACTTCCCTGCCCGTTCCCCATAACCCCTTATCGGTTAAGAAACTGTCGATCTCTGTCTTAAATTTATTCAATGATCCAGCTTCCACAGCTCACTGAGGCAACGAATTCCACAGATTCACAACCCTCTGAGAGAAGAAATTCCTCCTCATCTCAGTTTTAAATGGGCGGCCCCTTATTCTAAGATTATGCCCCCTAGTTCTAGTCTCCCCCATCAGTGGAAACATCATCTCTGTATCCACCTTGTCAAGCCCACTCATAATCTTATACATTTCGATAAGATCACCTCTCGTTCTTCTGAATTCCACTGAGCAGAGGCCCAAGCTTTCCTCACAAGTCAACCCCCTCATCTCCGGAATCAACCTAGTGAACCTTCTCTGAACTGCCTCCAAAGTAAGTATATCCTTTCTTAAATATGGAAACCAAAACTGTACGCAGTATTCCAGGTGTGGCCTCACCAATATCCTATATAACTGTAGCAAGACTTTGTTGCTTTTATACTCTATCCCCTTTGCAATAAACACCAAGATTCCATTGGCCTTCCTGTACCTGCATACTAACCTTTTGTTTCCTGCACAAGTACCCCCAGGTCCTGCTGTACTGCAGCACTTTGCAATTTTTCTCCAGTTAAATAATATCTTGTTCTTTGATTTTTTTTCTGCCAAAGTGCATAACCTCACACTATCCAACATTATACTCCATCTGCCAAATTTTTGCCCATTCACTTAGCCCGCCCTTTTGCAGATTTTGTGTGTCCTCCTCACACATTGCTTTTCCTCCCATCTTTGTATCGTAGCAAACTTGGCTACGTTACACTCTGTCCCTTCTTCCAAGTCATTAATATAGATTGTAAATGGTTGGGTTCCCAGCACTGATCCATGCGGCACCCCACTAGTTACTGGTTGCCATCTAGAGAATGAACCATTTATCCCGACTCTCCGTTTTCTATTTGTTAACCAATCCTCTATCCATGCTAATATATTAACCCCAAACCCGTGAACTTTTATCTTGTGCAGTAACCTTTTATGTGGCACCTTGTCAAATACCTTCTGTAAGTCCAAATACACCACATCCACTGGTTCCCCTTCATCCACCCTGTTGGTTACATCCTCAAAGAATTCCAGCAAATTTGTCAAACATGGCTTCCCTTTCATAAATCTATGCTGACTCTGCCTGACTGAATTATGTTTTTCCAAATGTCATGCTACTGCTTCTTTAATAATGGACTCCAACATCTTCCCAACCACAGATGTTAGGCTAATTGGTCTATAGTTTCCTGCTTTTTGTCTGCCTCCTTTTTTAAATAGGGGCGTTACATTTGCAGTTTTCCAATCTGCTGGGACCTCCCCAGAATCCAGGGAATTTTGGTAAATTACAACCAATGCATCCACTATCCCTGCCGCTACTTCTTTTGAGACCCAAGGATATAAACCATCAGTTCCAGGGGATTTATCCGCCTTTAGTCCCATTATCTTACGGAGTACCACCTCCTTAGTGATTGTGATTGTGTTAAGTTCCTCCCCCGTGACTACTGGGATATTGTTAGTGTCCTCTAGCGTAAAGACTGATACAAAATATTTGTTCAGAGTTTCTGCCATCTCCATGTTCCTCATTACTTATTCTTCGGTCTTGTCCTCCAAGGGACCAACATTTACTTTAGCCACTCTTTTCCTTTTTATATACCTGTAGAAGCTCTTGCTATCTGTTTTTATATTTTGTGCTAGTTTATTTTCATAGGCTATCTTCCCTTTCTTAATCATTTTTTTAGTCATTCTTTGCTGGCTTTTAAAAGCTTCCCAATCTTCTGTCCTCCCACTAGTTTTGGCCACTTTGTGTGCCCTTGTTTTTAATTGGATACCATCCTTTATTTCTTTAGTTAGCTTGTAAAACATGACTTCCCTTTCATAAATCCATGCTGATGGCTATCTTTTCTTTTACACCTTTTCCTCCTCACTGGAATATATTTTTCTTGAGAGTTGGGAAATATCTCCTTAAATGTACACCACTTTTTATCAACCATCCTACACTTTAATCTATTTTCCCAGTCCACTTTAGTCAACTCTGCCCTTATACCTTTGTAGTCTTCTTTATTTAAGCTTAGTACATTGGTTTGAGATCCAACTTTCTCACCCTCCATCTGAATTTGCAATTCAACCATGCAAATCACTCATTCCAAGGGGATCCTTTACTAGGAGATTGTTTATTAATCTTGTCTCATTACACAGGACGAGGTCTAAGATAGCCTGCCCCCTGGTTGGTTCCGTTACATACTGCTCAAGGAACCCATCCCTTATGCACTCTATGAACTCTTCCTCAAGGCTACCCAGACCAATTTGATTTGTCCAATTAATATGGAGGTTAAAACCACCCATGATTATTGCTGTTCCCTTTTTACAAGCCTCCACTATTTCCTGGTTTATTGTCCGACCAACAGAGGTGCTACTGTTTGAGGGCCTATAGACTATGCCCACCAGTGACTTTTTCCCCTTATTATTCCTTATCTACACCCAAACTGTTTCAACATCCTGATCATTTGAGCCAATATCGTTTCTCACTATTGCAGTGATTCCATCCTTTATCAACAGAGCTACCCCACCTCATTTTCCTTTCTGTCTGCCTTCCGGATTGTCAAATACCCCTGAATATTTAATTCCCAGTCCTGGTCGCCTTGCAATCACGTCTCTGTAATGGCTATCAGATCATACCCATTTGTATCTATTCGTGCCGACAACTCATCTATTTTATTATGAATTACGAATTCATTGGGCCCGGATGAATATCTACCCCACTGACTCCAGAGAGCCCTCCGGTACCTTTTTGAAGTACAGGTGTGACATCCGAAATCCGGAAACCCCAGGACCGAGGCCGGTCCGGATTTCGGATATTTCTGGATTTCGGAATGTCTTTGCCTGTGCCGAGGTAGGTGGGGTCAGGTGGCCAAGGTAAGGAGGGGAAGGCGAAGTTGGGCCGCCGAGGGCTGGGGCGAGGTCGGGTCGCCGAGAGCCGGGGCGAGGTCGGGCGGCTGAGGTAAGGGGGGTATGGCAACTTTGGGCTGCCGAGGGCCGAGGCGAGGTCAGGTCGCCGAGGCGAGGTCAGGCCGCCAAGGTAAGGGTGCGAGGTCGGGCCAGGGCGAGGTTGGGCCGCCAAAAGCCGGGGCGAGGTCAGTCCGCCAAGGTAAAGGTGCGAGGTCGGGCCAGGCCGAGGTTGGGCTACCGAGAGCCGGGGCGAGGTCAGGCCGCCAAGGTAAGGGTGCGAGGTCGGGCCAGGGCGAGGTTGGGCCGCTGAGAGCCGGGGCGAGGTCAGGCCGCCAAGGTAAGGGTGCGAGGTCGGGCCAGGGCGAGGTTGGGCCGCCGAGAGCCGGGCGAGGTCAGGCCGCCAAGGTAAGGGTGCGAGGTCGGGCCAGGGCGAGGTTGGGCCGCCGAGAGCCGGGGCATGGTCAGGCCGCCAAGGCGGGGGAATCCGGATTTCGGAACATTTTCTGGTTTCCGGAGAACCCCACCACGGATCGGCCCGGTATCTGGATTCCGGAACGTTGCGAATTTGGGAGCGCCGGATTTCGGACGTTCAACCTGTCATATTTCAAACTTTCCAACAAGAAACCAATGTGATTGATAAAGGTCCAACCACCACAAATGCTTCTTACCATTTATGTCTCCCACATAACAGTAAACATCATATGTCTCAAAGGGGTCTCGTATTCCATATGTTCGGACACCTGGTTGACCCTTTTTATCTGCATAGCAACCAGGTCTAGGCATGGTGATTGGGTATCTAAGAAACAAAAAAAAAGATCACTTTATGATATCACTATGGATTAGTCACAAATAAATGAGGTCAACCATTTTTTCCCATTTATTCTCTGAGTGTGGGTGGCACTGGCAAAACCACATATTGCCCAACTTTTGTTGCCCTGAGAAGGTCCTTCTTGAATAAGAATTGTTTTTAGCGAGCATTAGAAGCTCACCACATAGTTTGGGAGATCAGGTAGGGGTGTGAGATCCCCTTCTCTGAAGAATACGAGTGAACCAGTTGGGTTTTTACAACAATCCAACAACTTTCATTTTAATTTTTCTGACACTAGTCCACAAATGATTAGATGAATTCAAATTCAAAGGTTGCGATGGTGAGATCTGGACTCATGATCTCAGGATGGATAGTCCACAACCTTAACGGCTATGCTGCCATACCTAAATAATACTAAGGTAATTAAAAGTCTTGCATATTGCCCCAGTAGGGAAGTGCAATGCACAGTATTATGCAGTGGTCAGCTGTGGGTTTACACCCATAATTGCTCATACTGTGAGTCTGCAATCTTAATGGAGCCATCAGAGTGAGGCATCAAGTGGAAGTTAGATCTTTACTGAAGGATGGAAGAAAAACTCACATTTATATAGCGCCTTTCACATCCTCAGGATGTCCTAAAGCATTTTACAGCCAATAAATTACTTTTGAAGTATAGTCACTGTTGTAACATATTAAAAGTGTGCCATTTGATCTTTACCAGTCTCAGAAGCAAAACGCTGAGTGGGATAATTCAGTGAAAAGAAAGGGAAGTAAATTACCGACTTGCAAACCTAGCCCGAGGTGAGGAAACGATTGTTTTGTGTCTGTCTATTCAAGTCTAGTTATATCTGTAAATGGCCTTATTAGTGTCTGCTGAACTGGAGAAAATGAACTTGGCAGTTCAAGTTAAAATAATGGTGACCTATTTCACAGCCTGGAACCATTATTATTTCTAGCTCTGTTCTATATGTCACTCAAGTTTTACTGCCTTATTTTATGGTCTACTACCTTGATATTGGATTGTGAGATAGTCATCTGCATAATAGGTACTCAAACTATTACTTAAATATCAATTATTGATATATTGTATAGAAAGAAATATAGAAATTGGTGGAATACAGCCAATGAAAGCCGTAGGTCAGAGGCTTCCGCGTGGAAATGCCTCCGGTCCGCAAATAAAATGCCCATCTGGGAGGTGCAGAGACTCACAGTCTTGGGGCTCTCTGGGTACCTGCGGGTAGAGGCAAGCGCCCGTGGGATCACGTGGGCCAGCCCAACGAATGACAAAAGGGAATCCCCATTCATGCTTATGGGGATTCCGTATGTATGGAAACCTCATAAGTATGAATGGGAATACCCCCCAAAATACCTCTACACATCAAATATTTTTTTAAACACCATCACATATTTAAAATTAATAAAAATGGCATTTAATTAAATATTTAAAACAAAAGTTTAATCTTTTGAAAAATAAATTACATGTTTTAAAGGGGCTAAAAATAAACTTACCTTATTTCACAGGTTTCTAAACGTATAAATAACTGATAACATTTTAGTTTTCTGTTTTTTTAAAACTCTTACACTGGTAAAAGCAGGCCTTAAACCTGCTTTTACCAGATGTAGGAATTTCATGGACATTCGCTGGGCAAATAGCCCAACTTTCCGCCCATGGATGTCCCTTTCCCGGAGATTCGCTGGATCGATCAAGAGAATTCTTGACAGATCACAAGTTCCCGATTTTAGCACATGCGCAGTGCATGCCTATACCTGGAACTTGCAAGGCCACAATGGGGGCATGCGCACCTCATACACACATGTAGGGGCCGAAAATTATGGCCCGAAGTGTTCTAGTATCACACATGCATCTATCCTTCAGGTCAAATATCAAAGTTAGTTGTAAAACACATTGGGCCGGACCTTGTTGGAAAAATAACGCGTGGTAATGATGGATTTGTACATTAATTGCCCATTAATCTCACTGCAGAAAGTTAAGGCTGAAACTTAACAGCGTAAGTACCTTTTTAACGTGATAACTGTTAATGCAATGCCAATCAACCTCTCTGGCCCAGAAAGGGAACAATTTAAACTGTTCAATCTCATTCTTGCATATTGTAAATTGTTGATAGAAATTTAAAAAATGTCAAATTGTAATTTTTTTCTTACTTTTTCTTTCTGTCTCTTTTTTTTCTTTATATCTCAATCCATCTTTCTTTTCCTTTATTAATCTTCCTGTACCTGATTTGACTCTATTCACCCACTTTAATTTACCTTCCTTCTCTGTCATTCCTCTGTTTCTTTCTCAATCCTGAAGTCTCATTGGTTAAGAAGATCCACTGTTGGTCCCACCGGTCACCAAGGTCTCAGATGCTCCGTGCCCTCGCCATACTGTTATCATCTCGCATTTCCAGCAAGTTACGGCGTAACAGACTAAAGTATCAGCCTAAATTATATACTCAAATTAGTGAACTGGCTCTTGAACCTTCTGAGGCAAGAGTGGGAATATCAAAGGTACTTTTACTATTACACCATTGAAAGAAGTGCAGGGAGCTTCTTCCAATATTGTGGCCAAAGTTCATACACCAAACAATAGCACCAATAATAAATTACCTCATCATTCATCGCATTGCTGTTTATGGAACATTGTTACGCACAAAATGTCTGTGCTTTGCCTACATAGTAACACTGCCTGCACTTTGAGCTAATTTGTTGGATATGAAGCACTTTGATGTCATGATAGATGAAATAAGGCATGTAATGTCTGTAAGCTTGTAATGTTTGTAGTTCCACAATGTGGATGTGGACGTATCGTGTATTGCAAATTTCACAGTTAATGATTAAACAGAACCAGGCAAATTCTGGAAACTTCCGAGAGAGCTGCCTACCATGTTAGGAGCTGCGTGTGCTGTGCTCTGTGAAGATATCACATTTGGCGACGGTAGATGGGATTTTTCGGATGATTTAAAGCTTAAATTTCGTTGGTGAAGGATTCAGCCAGCCGACAGAGAGACTTTGGAAGTTTCTGTCTTTGAAAAAAGCTACAAAAATCCGAGGTAAAATACAGCACACGGCGTGAACAGCTAGAGATTAAAATGGCAGGTGTATTGGGATATTTGGGTGAATATAGACACGACCGGGAACATTTTAAAGCGTATGTGGATCGGCTAGAAATGTATTTCATTGCAAATAACATAATCGAAGTTCCAGACAATGCAGTCCAGAACCGGGCTGTGTTGGAACGTAAGAAAGTAATCTTCTTATCGGAGGCAGGTCCGGCATTATACGAAACCCTTGTAAATCTGCTTGTCCTGACGAGTCAAAGGATACAACGCTTAAAGAGATTTTAACGAAGCTGGAGAAGCACTATAACCCCAAATCGTTAGAAATTGCTGAAAGCTATCGTTTTGGGATTCGGAATCAAAAGGCTGATGAAAGTATCACTGATTACATCATAGCATTAAAAAAGCTATCGATGCACTGTAATTTTGGAAACTTTCAAAACTGAGCATTATGGGATCGTTTTGTTTGTGGGGTGAAAAACGATGCGATCAGAAGGAAGTTATTGACGACGGATGACTTGACTTTTGAGATTGCTTGTCAGACAGCGAGGCTGATGGGCACGGCCGAACAATATTCCCGAGAATTAAATAATGATTACGGTCGTCAGTCAACCGAGGTACATCACCTGCAGATTCAAAGTAAAACATGGGCATGGCCGAAAGTTTCAGAAACTAGAAATTCTAACAGAGCGTCGAAGTCGTGCTATAGGTGCCTGGGACAACACATTGCTCAAAGTTGTCCATACGTGAAGGCAGAGTGTTTCTTCTGCAGAAAGACTGGGCATATTGCGAAGGCATGCCGACTGAAGGGTAAACCAGTTTTTAAAGATATGAGTCCAGCGTTCAAAGCTATGAGTAGAAATCCCAAGAGATTACATAGCATGGAAGAACAACAACAGGACGAGATGTTAGAGTTACACGTCATCAGGAGCACGAGGTTAACGGACAGCGATTCGGAAAGCATCAAAATCCACATAGATGTTGCAGATTCAAGATACAAATGGAAATTTGACACGGGTGCATCCGTGAGTGTAGTACCGGAGTCACTATATCGCGACAAATTGCGTGATTTCGAACTGGAGAAATCCAAGATAGAGCTGCGAGGCTACTCGGGAGAGAAAATTGGGTAGTCGTATCACCGTACCGGTGAAATATAAAGATCAATTTCAGAACTTGCCTCTAATAGTAGTGAAAGGAGACAAGCCTGCCTTACTAGGAAGAAATTGGTTGAGCTCACTGAAGCTGGATTGGAGTGAGATTTTCTGTGTGGAAGCGAGATTTTCATCAACGGATGAGATTATCAAGAAGTATCCGAAGGTGTTCTGCGAAATGGGCAGTCCAATCCAAGGCTTCAAGGCGAGTGTCAGGATACAGAAGGACACTAGATCAGTTTACTACAAGCCACATTCCGTACCATATGCACTCAAGGAGAAAGTTGAGCAAGAACTCAAAAGACTAGAGACTGAGAACATTATATGTAAGATAGATCGATGTAATTGGGCTACACCCATTGTTGTTGTACCTAAGTCCGATGGTAAGGTAAGATTGTGTGGTGATTATAAAGTAACTGTAAACCAGGTTCTAGAGGGTAATGTCCCAAATACATTGCCAAATATAGAAGATTTGTTCACAACACTGACAGGTGGTCAGATCTTCTCAAAGCTGGATCTTACGAATGCCTACTTACAGCTTGAACTAGATGAGGAGTCCAAGTCATGTTTGACTATAAATACTCATCTAGGCCTATATCAATTTAATAGGCTACCGTTTGGCGTGTCATCCGCCCCTGCCATGTTCCATGGGGTGATGAACCAGATTTTGCAAGGTATTGAAGGGGTAGTATGTTATTTGGATGACATACTAATTTCAGCACCAAATAGGCAAATTCATAATAACATATTGAATGAAGTCCTCAAACGGCTAGAGAAACATAGAGTACGAATGTCTGCTCGTAAGTGTGAGTTAGTCAAAAGAATGCGATACAGCATTCAAGGAGTGTAAAAGCAAATTGGTAGAGAGCATCATGTTAGTTCACTATGACATATCTAAGGAGATTAAGCTAGCATGTGATACCTCTCCGCATGGAATTGGGGCAGTAATCTCTCATGTATTAAGTAGTGGGGAGGAGAGACCAATTGCTTTTGCTTCACGCACTCTCAGTGCCAGTGAGAGTAATTATGCGCAAATTGAAAGGGAAGCTTTGGCATTAATTTTTGGGGTCAAGAAGTTTCACAAATACTTGTATGGTCGGAAGTTTACCATCGTTACGGACCATAAGCCCCTAACAGCAATCCTCCATCCAAAGTCCCCAGTTCCAACATTAGCTGCAGCCCGAATGCAGAGATGGGCTTTGATTTTGTCAGCATATACATATGATATTGAATACAGACGATCAGCTGATCACAGTAATGCTGATACAATGTCTAGATTGCCTTCCCCATCACAAGTTACACCCGATAGGGAAGAAGTGCTTTATTTTTCATACATTGATGAACTGCCAGTCACAGCTGAAGAGATTGGTAGAGCAACCAAATGTGACCCAGTGATGTCAAAGGTGTATGAGTATATTGCAAATGGATGGCCAAACCAGGTAACAGACAAAGATACACATCCATTCTTCATTCGTAGGAATGAATTATCAGTCGATAAAGATTGTATCATGTGGGGTGCAAGAGTGATTATACCAAATAAATTCAGGTCCAAATTATTAGGAGACCTCCATGACCAGCACCTGGGAATGTGCTTGACCAAGAGTTTTGCATGCAGTTATTTATGGTGGCCAGGTCTTGATGAAGATATAGAGTACATCGTGAGTCAGTCGATGAGTCAATCGGTAAGCAAGCAACCACCACCAGTACCATTAGAGCCATGGAAATGGCCTCCCAGGGTGTGGCAAAGGCTAAATATTGATTTTGCTGAGTTAGAAGGACAACAATTGTTCATTGCGATTGATAGCCATTCGAAGTGGGTTAAGGTGTTTCCAATGTGGAAAATAACAACAAGTAAAACATTGGACATTTTGCGAAAATTATTTTCTTCATTTGGCCTCCCTGAAGAAATTGTTTTGGATAATGGACCACAATTTTGTTCAGAAGAATTTGCACAATTCTCGAGCAAAAATGGTGTGAAACATACCAAGGTTCCACCATACCACCCTGCTTCAAATGGTGCAGCAGAGCGCACTGTACAAATTGTAAAATGTGCATTCATAAAACAAATGTTAGATCCAAATCCAAGGAAATGACAGTTGTCATTGGATCACAAATTGGCTAATTTTTTGATTACATATCGAAATACTCTTCATACAACTACTGGTAGAACACCAGTAGAGTTGTTTCTCAAACGACAGCCATGAAACAGATTCTCGTTGTTAAAGCCAAATTTGGCACAGTCTGTAGAAGAGACACAATTAAGACAGAAAGAGAATCATGATAGAGGTAGAGTAAAAGAGGGAAGAGTGAAATTAAGCAGAAGGTGAGAGTGAAGAACCATCACCATAAATGGTTAAAGTGGTTACCAGGAAGAGAGGTGAAGAAAAGTGGTCCTCGCACATATTTGGTAAAGATGTTTGATAATGGACAGGTTAGGTTTGTTCATATTGATCATATTTTACCTTCAGACATGGAAGGAGTTGAAGGTGAGAATGATTCAATTATTTCTGACTCATCAGATAGTTTTGATACACCAGTAGCAAATCCTAAATCCAATGTACTGGAAACAAATCCAGGAGAGAATCAGAATGAAAGTCTGAGTCCGAGTCAGGAAAACAAAGAGCCTGAAGTTAGAGTGAGTTCAAATGAAAATCAAGGAAATTCCATGGAGGAAAACGTTCCTCAGGATGAGCCTCGAATGAGTTTAGATTCAACACCATGTTTGGAAGGCTCTGTTCGAGAGCGAAGGTATTCTCTTCAAAACAGAAAACAAGTGGTAAAGTTAAATTTGTAAATTGGGGGGAAAAAAAGTTTATATCCTGTGTTATGTATAAACATGAAAGTTATGTATGATGGTTGTTATGATGGCTTCTTCATTAAGGAAGGAGAAGTTTAATGTCTGTAAGCTTGTAATGTTTGTAGCTCCACGCTGTGGATGTGGATGTATTGTGTACTGCAAGTGCAGAGTTAACGATTAAACAGAACCAGGCAAATTCCGGAGACTTCCGAGAGAGCTGCCTGCCATGTTAGGAAGCTGTGTGTGTTGTGTTCTGTGAATATATCACAAGGCACTAATTAATTTTTCTAACTTATGTTTGAAATATCTGTTCCAGTGGCTGCAGTGAACACTGTTTGGTGGGTATTGTGAGCTGCTACTCGATCCACTAGTTCCAATCTGACCCGCTAAATATGTACGGCCAGTTTCTTTCATCTAACATCACATCATCAATATCATCATAAAATCAGTACCATCAAAACTACTGAATGAAGATGCTTGGATTGAAATGCAGAACCACAATTACATCATTATACTGTGCGCATGAGCTTAAAACAAGTCTCCATGTTCTCAATCTGCAGCTGGTGAGAAAATATCTCACAGCAGCACTATTCTAAAGCCAAACTGTATTACAACACTAATTCAAAAAGCTCTTTGAGGTACCCTCTCATCTCAAAGTAGACACGTGCATAGAAGTAGTGCCAGAATCATCAAATCAATAGCTAACATTGGTTTTCATCTACATCCCTTAACTGAGAAATAACTGGTTGTTTTGATATGTCAGAGACATTTCATCATTTTAACGTCTATAAACGCAATGTGGGACAAGTTAAATGGTACACACCAAGATAAAGGCAAATGAAGTGGCTCCAGCTCAAAACCAACAAACAGATGGTAGACAATCAGGATTACAATGGCATGGGACCTACATTTGCTCTCACCAAAAACAACTTGCATTTATATAGCACCTTTAACATAGTAAAATATCCAAAGGCACTTCAAGCTATAGATCTAAACTGTGGTTTTAACAATTTACAACAAACATTTGTTGTATGCGCAGTGATCAATCGCTTACCTGACGCTTTGATCGGAAAGCCAGCCAGCATCACACTGATCAAACCCATCTTCGTACGAGGACTGAATCTGTTCGGGGGTTGCAATGGAGGCACTGTTATCCAGACATGCTTGTTTGGCCGTCTCAAAGTTCAGTGAATACCTGCTGGATGGTGCCCGATAGTGGAATACAACACCTGTGGATGGAATGGCACTTCTGAATAAATGCATCAAAAGTAATTGGGTGTGTTTTCTTCCCTTCCCTATTCATGCTGGAGTGTAGTATCACAGTTCCCTGCAACCTTCTGTAACCTCATCGAAATGGATAATTGTCAGTGAACCTAGGCAGTGAGGAGCCAATTCTCCTCTGCAGTGCGTATGATGTAGTCTACATGGATTTTATCAAAGCTTTTGATAAGGTCCCACATGGCAGACTGGTCACGAAAGTAAAAGCGCATGGGATCCAGTGGCAAGTTGGATCCAAAATTGGCTCAAAGGCAGGAAGCAAAGGATAATGGTTAATGGGTGTTTTTGTGACTGGAAGGCTATATCCAGTGGGGTTCCGCAGGGCTCAGTGCTGGGTCCCTTGCTTTTTGTGGTATATATCAATGACCTGGACTTGAATGTTAGGGGTATGATTAAGAAGTTTGCAGATGACACTAAAATAGGCTGTGTGGTTGATAATGAAGAAGAAAGCCATGAATTGCAGGAAGATATCAATGTACTGGTCAGGTGGGCAGAACAGTGGCAAATGGAATTCAATCTGGATAAGTGTGAGGTAATGCATTTGGGGAGGTCTAACAAGGCAAAGGAATACACATTAAATGGTATGACATTGAATAGCGTAGAGGAACAAAGGGACCTTGGAGAGCAGGTCCACAGATCCCTGAAGGTAGCAGGCCAGGTAGATAAGGTGGTTAAGAAGGCATATGGAATATTTGCCTTTATTAGTCGAGGCATGGAATACAAGAGCAAGGAGGTTATGCTTGAACTGTATAAAACACTGGTTAGGCCACAGCTGGAGTACAGTGTGCAGTTCTGATCACCACATTACAGGAAAGATGTGATTACACTGGAAAGGGTGCAGAGGAGATTTATAAGAATGTTGCCTGGACTGGAGAATTTTGACTATAAGGAAAGATTGGAGATGCTGGCTCTGGTTTCTTTGGAACAGAGGAGGCCGCAGGGAGACCTGATTGAGGTTTATAAAATTATGAATGGCCCGGATAGAGTGGATAGGAAGGACCTGTTTCCCTTGGCAGAGGGGTCAACAACCAGGGAACATAGATTTAAAGTAATTGAGGGGAGATTTAGAGGAGATATGAGGGGAAATTTCTTCACCCAGATGGTAGTGGGGGTCCGAAATTCGCTGCCTGAAAGGGTGGTAGAGGCAGAAACTCTCATCACATTAAAAAATACTTGGATGTGCACTTAAAGTGCCGTAACCTACAAGGCTATGGACCAAGAGCTGGAAAGTGGGATTAGACTGGATAGCTCTTGGTCAGCCAGCACAGACATGATGGGCCAAAATAGCCTCTTTCCGTGCTGTAAATTTCTTTGATTCAATTCTATGATTCTATTTTCTCAGTGGAGACCTGTTATGCCAGATGTCGACAATCATTGCAATTCATATATCCTTAGTTGTGGGGGGAAATGACACAGTAGTATCAGAATGGTTCCCATGTCATTCGTATTACTGAGGCACAAACAGTAGAAGGCACAGTTGAAAGTGGGTCTTTGAGATTGTGTTCAGCTAGCTGGAGGCCACCTGGCTAGCATTTTTGGACAGCAGGTTAGAAACGTCTGTAACAGGTTAGAGTTGACAAAGATTATTGGTCATAATTGATAAATTAGTCAGTTGGTAAATGCTCTGCCAAAATGTGGAACCGAAGCTGTGAAGAACTGGCCTCTATTCAATCCCTGTTGTATGTTGAGTCAGCTGATTTTAACCATGTGCTGCAGTACAGGAACTATAATTAGCCTCAACACTCCTGGACTACGGAGAGGAAAATGCAACTCATCATCCCATGACTCCTGCTGGAAAGTGCAGGCGTGGGAATAGGGATTGGCTTTGTTGGTGTTGCTCACTCATGCTTGAAGAGCCTGCTGGCTTACACTTTAGCTGGGCAAGGAGAGTGGGCATTTATAGTGAAACTGTGAGTCAGTGCTTATAGGAAACATGGAAAGGGAAATATAGAACATTTGAGATTAATGTTTGACATTTACCAGAAATTGAATAAAATGTTCCGAAACTCTGGAAACATAGCAATAGTTGATAAATAATTTCAGTAACTATGTAAAATGAACAGCAGCTATAATAAATTACCCAGGTGTTGCAAGCACATTTGAGCAGTCCTGATAATCGCATAACTGCTGCAGTTACTATGTACATCTTATAATCTACGGTTTAAATGCGATTTAATCCCTAGTAGCACTACATTCCTTTTGAGAAAGAATGTTTTCTTAGCAGCTTCAGAAATGGCCTCAAATAAATGGGGGTGGGTTCATGTTCTGAATTTGCATCAGCATCAACCTCGCACAGTTCTGATGTATGTTCATCAGTTCTATTCACTGTTCACAGAGGATTACAGAAGGTGATTGCTAGGATGTCTGTAACCAGTACCAACCCTGCCTTACAGCATTAACAAGGACATAAGATGCAGGATTTTGCTCTGCAGTTACCACAATTATTCGGTGATGTGGAAAATGGGCTCGGAACTTGTTATGCTAGATCCTCACCAAGTTTTCAGTCTGACATATTTTCCACCAGAAGTGACAGCAGACAATAAAAACACCTACTAATTACATCACGTTTACCATCATTATAGCCCTGGCAACACTGGAGATTGCAAATACCACGAAATAAGGTGTCCAGAGTTGTTAAGTAAAGCAGAACGCCTTGATAAATTTAAATACCCACAGTAGTGAGTGAAATCGATGCAAGCCATTGATACACTCATCTACTGCAGCACATTTTATTTTGGTTGTCGGAGGCAACAACATTTTTTGCTTGCTGCAAGCTACTTGCCTTTTAAGCTGCTGCAGGTATCTGACTACTACAGCACCAGCCATTTACCCCACCCCCAGTGGCGAGCAAGTACACCACCAGATGCCCACCTAAAAAAGTTACATGAAACTAACCCTGGGAAATTCACCCGAGTCAGTGACAGGCCATTCAGCCAGACAAAAGTTCCACCTGGCCATCCTTTCAGTCCATCTCAGGAGCTGGAAGGTTTAACAAGACAAAGAAGTTTGAAGATAAACAAGCCAAATAAAATATTTTTTGGGAGGTCGGGGGGCAGTGGGGTGGAGGGGAGGGGGACTATACAAAGTTATTAAAACAGACGATGATCCTTTACCTGTAAAAATTAAAAACTAAGATGCAGTTTGGCTCAGTTGGCAATACTCTTTTCTAACTCAAAGATGTGGATCCAAACCCTACTCCAGGAATTCTACATAAAATCTATGCTAACACTCCAGTGTAGTACTGAGTGACAATGGATGAGACATTAAACTGCGCTTCTGCCTACCTGTTCAGATAGATAGGAAACATCCAATGAAAAAAAACAGGGACTTCTCCGGGTGTCCTGGCCAATATTGTTTCTTCAATGAAGAACCAAGAAAAAAACACTAATGGTTTGTGGAATTTTGTTCTGTATAAAATGGCTGCTACATTTGCCTACATAACAGTGATAAATTTACAAGTCTCCCAACAATAGTCACTGCACTTAAAAGTAATTTGTTGTATGTGAAGTGCTTTGGATATTTCTGAAAGATGTGATAAGGTGCTTTAAAAATGCAAATACAATGTACAGATCTACCCTCTACAAAAAGTAGCTTCAAAATAAACACATTGGATGTCGGGTGATAGGACGATCAACTGACTGCCATCAATCATTGTTGAGGACACACATAAGTACCGTAGGCACTTGGGCAAGGAATGGCGCAAGAAAACAGAGAAGAAAATGAATAGAAGTAAATAGTCATTTCTTCCCTTATCTCCTGACTCACATTGGTGGTCACTGCAGGTTCTGGCAGCACTCTGATACTTTGCCGAAGTGGCCATTCTTCATATTTGATTCTGGAGCAAGAAGGCAATACTTTCTGGCTTGGCATTCAGCCAGCGTAATGCCAACATGTTTCGTGCCTGTCCGACCTCCCTGCCATTGACACTAAAAAAAAATTGGGGTCAGCCTCAATATCAGAATTTTGGCCATCTCCTGGGAGTAGGGGTGGGGGGCGGTTCCCATCTGTAATAAGGAGCCCATCTCAAGGCTGTGAAGATGGCTGTTGTCAGTCTCGGGGTCCTGCAGCAGCACAGCTCCAGGGCAGCTGAAGAGGAGGATTTCCTTTTAATTTAAGCAAGGGATGCTGGAGTATAACAGACTGCAATCTTTTAAGAGTCCTTTCAATTTTAAATCCTCTCCCACCCACCATAGCAACAACGGATGCTCGTAACATTAACATACTAGCATTTCCTTGCAACTAGTGTTGCTGTAGCAGCATTGGTGAGGAAACTCTAAGACTTGGAAAGATAGGTATGAGACCACACGCTCACATAGTTAGCACTTGCTGCCCACCATTATCAGGTGGCAGAGAGGCAATCAGTAGCTACTGAAGACCCACACACTACATTCATGCTATGGTCAGGAGGGTGGTGACAATGCACTCACATAATATGGCAATTTGTGACGCTCACCTTGCTACTTGTGAGGAGCGTCTAGGACCTGCTGTTTACCGAGCAAGGGCTCAGCTTGCTAGTTCTTAAATCAATGAGTACCAATCCTCCTTGGAAGTGAGGTAGGTGGGATTTCATTGAGGTGAATAAAGTAAACACTACATATTAGACTTGATAATCTGATAACCGAACCAAGCAGATCTGCAGTGCTCCAGGCAGTCAACCAAGCTCACTAATAAAATGTGAAGAGCATGTCACTGGGGCTGGGATTCTTTTCAACTGGATCTAGATAACTTTGCAGGTAAAAGCTCTGACAAGTAGGGAGGCTCTAGCTGGACAATCACTAGAAAGCTTGTCACTGTTTCAGGCAACCTTGGTATCTTATTTGATCCAAAGGTCAGTTTTTGACCCCAAATCGTCTCCCTCGCGAAGACTGTCTACTTCAACCTCTGTAACATTACCCGCTTCTATCTCTACCTCAGATCATCTGCCACTGAAACCCTCATTCAAGTCTTTGTCACCTCCAATGCTTGTCTGGTCAGCTTCCTACTCTCCACCATCCATTAACTTCAGTTCCAAAACTCTGCTGGCTGCATCCTTTCCAATATCAAGTGCTGCTCATCTATCACTCCTGTCTTCATTGACCTAAATTGGCTCCAAGTTACCCAATGCCTCAAATTAAAAATCCTCATACATGTTTAAATCCATCTACGGCATTGCCCCTCCCTAACTCTGTAACCACCACCTGCCTCAGCAGCCGTCTCCCCAACCTCCATCTCTTTGTTCCTCTGACTCTGGTTTCTTATGCATCCGCCCTTCCTTTGACTCTCCACTGGTGGCTGTGCTTTCAGCTGCTTTGGCCTCACATTCTGGATAATTTCCTCCACAAGCTCCTCTGCCTCTCCACCTCCCTAACCTCCTTTAAATTCCTCCTTAAAACCCATTTCTTTCACCATGTTTTTGGTCACCTTTCTTAATATCTCCCCCTTTTGCTATATAACTGCTAGTTGTT
This sequence comes from Pristiophorus japonicus, assembly GCF_044704955.1. NCBI lineage: Eukaryota > Metazoa > Chordata > Chondrichthyes > Pristiophoridae > Pristiophorus > Pristiophorus japonicus. The sequence continues at coordinate 186,439,782 of NC_091977.1, forward strand.
ACTGTAATGGAAAAGAATCCCTGACTACACCGTATAATTATTATTGTGTAAATACTGGGAAGACAGTTTGCATTTCCTTCCTTTCTTCCAGTTACACATTTCCCACAGATTAAAAATGTACTATAGAGATCAAGGCAAACTCAATTTTCTTCTCCTCCCAAACTGAAATATAGCACTTTCCAACTTGTGTCTCTTTTATAATCTTTAAAGTTTGTGCCTTTGCCATCAGCAGAACTAATTTCCAAAGAAACAATGCACTGAAGAGGAGGAAACATTTGACAATGGTAACAGATTAAAGAAAGGAAGGTTTGCTTTTATATAGCACCTTAACATCTCAGAACTGTCTCAAAGCACCTCATAAACAATGATTTACAACATAGTTTAGTGACTGCTATTAAGATGTTAAACGAGGCAGCTATTTTCTTGTGTATATCAAGATCTCACAAGCAGCAAATACTTTTGGCGGTGTTGGGTGAGGGAGGACATTGATACCAGGATGACCCCCTGTTCTTCTTTGATTAGTTTCATGGGAATTAAGCACCATAATAAGCAGGCAGGATCTCGGGCTACTGTCTCATCCAAAGGATGACATCTCCAACAACATTTGTCAATACTGAACTGTAGTGCTCATATCATGATTAAATTGATAAGAGATATCATTGTGACAAATGCTACAATTTTGCGCTCCTAGGTCAGGTATATGGTCCTTTTAATTAAGGCAGAGACCTCCAAATCTAAAACAAACACAATGAAACTTGACCAGCTGTAGAGACCAGTTTTCTGTAGTAGTCATTTCAAATCAGTCCGAACAATGAATAAATGTGTCACAGCTAAACCTGTAACACAAGACCTGCTGTCAATAAAAGCAAGATGTTACTTCAATAATTGACCATTAGACAGTTTTCAATGTCATTATAACTGATAATCCATTAGCCCAATAATCACTTGGCATTTGGAAACTTACCAGTAACATCTAATGAGACAGTGTCTTGCTCATCTTCAATGCCGATCATTACCTCACAGCGGTAAAGACCGGTATCACTTGCTCGCAGTCGACAAATGGTCAGTGTTGCATCATTCAGACTCTCAGGATGTTTGGGCACGGCCACTCTACCATCATATTCAGCAGCAATTTTTATCACGCTATTCTGGGCCACCAGAATTAAGGTTTCTTTCTTGTCTTTTCCATCTTTTTCTTCCTCTATTTTTGTCCACTTGATGCGAGGAAACTCCTGGTAAGAATGGTTGGAGGCTGAAGGAAGGATTGAATAGTGGCAAGGAAGAGACACAAAGCTAGCAAGGGAGCCTTTCACATTGGAGCTCCTCTTAATCTTCATTCTCATCATCTTCTCACTGTCATGTGCTGAGAACAAAGAAAAAAGGAATTATCACCTGTCAATTAGAAACAAGTTGAAATAATTAAAATATTCCTTACAAAAGCAGAATATTTTCCTTAAAACAAAAGCCTGTCACGCTTATTTTCTCCCTCACTCCTTTGAAAAAGTCTAATATTTTTTAATTTCTGTCATTTTTCCCCAATTATTTAGAGCTTCTTTAAGTTTTTTTTTAAACTATTTTCAAAGTTTCTTTACATATATTTAAATGTTTTAGTTCATTTTTAAGTAGCTTTAAAGGCTTTTTTCATTTTCTTTTAAGGTTACAAATAGGGCCTGTTCATCTGCTTTGATGAGGAAGAATAAGAGGATCAGGAGAAGCATTGCAAGAATGCCAGGCTGGGCCAGTACCATAAATGGCCGCTGGCCACTGTCAACGAGTGCTTCTGCAGATCCAGGTGAGCAACTTCATTGGGATTCTCAGGAATACACGAGAAAGCTTCACTTCCCTCATGAAGCAATAAGAGTTATGATAGCTATACGCACAGCTCATAAGGGAGACCTTCACCTGATCAAATTTGAGCCCACTGCCATTTGACTCCTACCAACACGGTCGCCTTTGGCAAAATCTTAACTCAAGTCACTTGCTGATTTAGTCCTCTCCTGCACAACTTCCAAGGTTACCTTTTGGAGATTATTCTGCTACTCTTTGCAGGTATTCCCCAACCCTGCCCAAAATCATTCTGCACCTTTCCTGTCAATGAGCAAATCCAACGCTCTTTCTACTGTTTAAGACCACCATGCCTCTTCTTGGTGCTTACTCTGGTGTGTCCTTTCAATCTTAGCCTCATTTTTCTCTGAACGTGAAAGGAGGTTTTAAGATGAGTGACTAATGATTTGCAGGAGGCTTGAGGAACTGAGGTGTACTTCCTTATCTTTGGCTGTGGTCCAATTCCCCTTTAAAAACAATGTGGAAAGAATGAAGGCACTCTGCATATGGAATGCAACCCAGGTTTCAGAAGGCTCTCTTCAATGGGGTTTGATACACTCACTGTCAAGGCCACCTCCTTCCACAGGTTTAGATCAAGCCTTCTGTGGGTCTCCTTCTTTTGGGACCTAAAAGCCGAGTCTTCCTTTGCTGGATTACGGACAGTAACACGTTAACTCTTTAAAATTGTAGGTTTGATGCCTTAAAGAAGCAACTGTCTCAAATACTACATTGAGCAACAAAGCACTCAATATCAATCCCACCCCAAACCCCCCCATGATGAGCAGGAGCGGGTCGGATGGGGGGGGGTTAGAAAGTAAAATGTGTAGAATGCGACCCCAACCTGTCATGCACGTTTCCGCTGTCATTTTTACGGCGGCAAATATTGGGACGTCTGAGTATCCCACCATGGAGAAGTGGGACACGTATTAACATATTTAAATCGGGCTCCTACAGTGCAATTGGGAGCTTGGCAGTGAAACGGAGGCGGGAGCTGCCGGCTCCCCAAGGTTAGTGGCTGTTTCAGCATTCCTTGTGAGCCAGGAAGAGCAGGAATGCTCCCCAGGCCCCTCAAGGAAGTTCAGCCCATATTGCCAGCATTCCTACCCACACCCCACCTCACTCACCCCCATCCCGATCCCCCCACTCCCCCTTCTCAATTTCCGGGGACCGTCCCCAAAGGTCACTGGCTGAGCCCTCCTGCTGCTAGTGTTCCCTTCCACCTGCCGGCCCGTCTATCCATTTGCCCAGCTGTCGAGCAGGAGACGGAGTTACATGATGTTAATGAGGTCCTGCCGTTTACATCTCTGGCTGGGTTCTTCAGCCATTTTTCGGCCTCATCCCAGAATATCTACCTTGACCCTTTTAGCTGCAGCAGAAGCACTGGACTTGTCTCCCCCATCCCCATGACAGACGGTCTAGAAAGGGCAAGAATAGCACCTAGAATCCAATAGGAATTTGCACTAAGGAGAATTGGGCTAGTTCTCAGCTATCCAAAACTGGCAGCTTGAGGAATAATTCGAGTGCACTGCTAGCAGCAATTCTGTCCATGAAGAAAAAACAGCCCTTAATGTTTAAATTCATTTTACTAGACTGAAATATTTAACATCATTCGATATTGTTCCATTTAGAATATAAAAATGATGTAGTCTTCCAACAATTGCCTTATACTCGCTACTATGACAAGTTTTTTTGAAGTAGGAAAGTTACCCACATTATGGGCCCAAGTTTCCACAAGAAAAAAAACGGGCGCCCCTCCGAGCTAAAAAAATCCTCGGTATTCTCCACCTACTTACAGGTCCTCTGGCCCTCGGCGCAGCCAGCACGAGCTGTAGGGGAGTGGAGCCAGGTCCCGGCGCTGAAAACAGTGCCGGGACCTCTGCACATGCGCGCTACAGTGGGCACGCAAGTGCAGTAGCTCCAGGCGCCGAACTGTGTGGGAGGGGCCCGAAGCACGCAGCCCCTGGCCCTGGCCCAATGGCCTCACTGGGGCTGCGTGAATGATGCTCCTCCCACGGCCAGCTCCTGCTCCCCCACCCCACCCCGACCAGACCCGACACCCGCTCCCCCCCCCGCCGATCCGACACCCGCTCCCCCCCCCGACCCGAGACCCGCTCTCCCCCCCCCGCCCCGACCCGACACCCGCTCCCCACCCCCCCGCACCGACCCGAGACCCGACACCCGCTCCCCCCCCCCCACCGACCAGACACCCGCTCCCCCCGACCCGAGACCCGACACCTGCTCCCCTCCAACCCGACACCCGCTCCCCCCCACCCCCGGACCCGAGACACGCTCCCCCCACCCCCCGCCCCGACCCGAGACCCGAGACCCGCTTCCCCCCCCGCCCCAACCCGACACCCGCTCCCCCACCCCCGCCCCGACCCGAGACCCCACCCCGCTCTCCCCCCCGCCCCGACCCGAGACCTGCTCCCCCCCCCCGACTGACCTGACCCGCGCTCCTGTTCCCCGACCCGTCGCCCCCCCCTCTCTCTCTTTCCCTCCCTCCCTCCCTCTCCCTCCCTCCCTCTCCCCCTCCCCCTCCCCCTCTCTCTCCCTCCCTCCCTCCCCCTCTTTCTCTCTCTCCCTCCCCCTCTCTCTCTCTCCCTCCCTCCCTCCCCCTCTCTCTCTCCCCCTCCCTCCCTCCATCTCTCTCTCTCCCTCCCTCCCTCCCCCCTCCCCCTCTCTCTCTCTCCCTCCCCCTCTCTCTCTCTCCCTCCCCCTCTCTCTCTCTCCCTCCCCCTCTCTCTCCCTCCCCTCTCTCTCTCTCCCTCCCTCCCCCCCTCCCCCCTCTCTCTCTCCCTCCCCCCCCCTCTCTCTCTCTCCCTCCCCCCCCTCTCTCTCTCTCTCCCTCCCTCCCTCTCCCTCCCTCCCTCTCTCTCCCTCCCCTCTCTCTCTCTCCCTCCCTCCCCCCCCCCACTCTCTCTCTCCCCCTCCCTCCCTTCCCCCTCTCTCCCCCTCCCTCCCTCTCTCTCCTCCTCCCTCCCTCCCTCTCTCTCCCCCTCCCTCCCTCTCCCCCTCTCTCTCCCTCCCTCCCTCTCTTTCCCCCTCCCTCTCTCCCTCCCCCTCCCTCCCTCCCCCCCCTCTCTCCCCCTACCTCCCTCTCTCTCCCTCCCCTCTCTCGCTCTCCCTCCCTCCCTCCCCCCCCTCTCTCTCTCCCTCCCCCCCTCTCTCTCTCTCCCTCCCCCCCTCTCTCTCTATCTCCCTCCCTCCCTCCCTCTCCCCCTCTCTCTCCCTCCCTCCCTCTCTTTCCCCCTCCCTCTCTCCCTCCCCCTCCCTCCCTCCCCCCCCTCTCTCCCCCTACCTCCCTCTCTCTCCCTCCCCTCTCTCGCTCTCCCTCCCTCCCTCCCCCCCCTCTCTCTCTCCCTCCCCCCCTCTCTCTCTCTCCCTCCCCCCCTCTCTCTCTATCTCCCTCCCTCCCTCCCTCTCTCCCTCTCTCTCCCACCCTCCCTCCCTCCCTCCCCCCTTCTCTCTCCCCCTCCCTCCCTCTCTCTCCCCCCCCTCTCTCTCTCTCCCTCCCTCTCTCTCCCCCTCCCTCCCTCTCTCTCCCCCTCCCTCCCTCCCCCTCCCCCCCCCCTCTCTCTCTCCCTCCCTCTCTCTCTCTCCCCCTCCCGCTCAGCGGCACGAACAGCTGCAGAATTCTCCCTGGCTGAAGCACTTTCACACAGGTAGGAAGATGGTTTATTTAATCTTTTCTTGGCTTATAACTGTTTATTCAGGTTGGATTTATTTGTATAATATTTGTAGAAATATAAATAAGGATTTATTGTCGAATTTAATGAGTTCCCTTCCCCCCCCACCTCGTTCTGGACGCCTAATTTGTAACCTGCGCCTGATTTTTTAATGTGTAGAACAGGTTTTTTCAGTTCTACAAAAATCTTCACTGGCTCCATTCTACTTTAGTTTGGAGTACATTTTCACTGTGGAAACTTTCAAATCAGGCGTCAGTGGCCGGACACGCCCCCTTTTGAAGAAAAAATTCTGTTCTAAACTAGAACTGTTCTACCTGACTAGAACTGCAGAAAAAAAAATGTGGAGAATTGTGATTTCTAAAATAGTCCGTTCTCCACCAGTTGCTCCTAAAAATCAGGCGCGAATCATGTGGAAACTTGGGCCCATAGTGTAATTGTGTAATACTGAACTGACAAATTATTTTTAAAAGTGTATGGACAAAAAGAGGGATTTTACTCTGTTTTAAGGCAGGAAAAAATTAAGACAGGCAGCAGGAAACAGCATATGAGTTAGGCAAACAGATTTTCTAAAATCTGCAGTCAATTTTGTTAATGTCCCAGTGATGCTGCACCAACCATCACATTACTGATTGCATCTTTAACAGTAATGCGAGTGGGCAATGAAGTTCCACTACTTGCTTGTATTGTCGTCCATTTGGGGAAAACAGCTCTGTGCTTTGTATCGTCAATTACACCGATTATTAGCCCTCAACTGACAATGAGATTTCTAATAATTGAAAGAAGCAGGCAGGATGGTCAGCTCTTTTCAGCCATTATATAGGGCCCAAGTTTCCACATGATTTGCGCCTGATTTTTAGGAGCAACTGGTGGAGAACGGACTATCTTAGAAATCGCAATTCTCCACATTTTATTTTCTGCAGTTCTAGTCAGTTAGAACAGTTTCACTTTGGAACAGAATTTTTTCTTCAAAAGGGGGCGTGTCCGGCCACTGACGCCCGATTTGAAAGTTTCCACAGTGAAAACGTACTCCAAACTAACTTAGAATGGAGCAAGTGAAGATTTTTGTAGAACTGAAAAAACCTTGTCTACACATTAAAAAAATCAGGCGCAGGTTACAAATTAGGCGTCCAGACCGAGGTGGGGGGGGAGGGGGAGGGGGGGTGGGAAGTCATTAAATTCTATAATAAATCCTTATTTATACTTATACAAATATTATACAAATAAATCCAACCTGAATAAACATTTATCAGCAAAGAAAAGATTAAATAAACCATCTACCTACCTGTGTGAAAGTGCTTCAGCCAGGGAGAATGCTGCAGGAAGCCTCACAAGTTGTGGCAGCCGTTCGTTCCCGACGGCAGGGGGGGGGAGGAGGAAGCCGTTCCCGACGGCGGGCGGGCGGGGGGAGGGAGGGAGGGAGTGCGGGCCCGACCGACCGAACGTAGCGGGGGGGGGGAGGAAGCCGTTCCAGACGGCGGGCGGGGGGGGGAGGGAGGGAGGGAGGGAGGGACCGACCGACCGCCGCGGGGGGGGAGGAAGCCGTTCCCGACGGCGGGCGGGCGGGCGGGGGGGGGGAGGGAGGGAGTTCGGGACCGACCGACCGCCGCGGGGGGGGAGGAAGCCGTTCCCGACGGCGGGCGTGGGGGGAAGGAGACAGTGAGAAGGCTGCAGGAAGCCTCAGAAGTTCAGCAGCCATTCCCCGACGGCAGGGGGGGGGGAGAGGCCGTCAGGAAACGGCTGCCTCAACTTCTGAGGCTTCCTGCAGCCTTCTCACTGCTGCAAGAAGCCTCAGTGCTGATCATGGAAGGGCAATGTGCTTTTATTAAAAAATGTTCAAAAATTAAACAGCTACAAAGAACTACAAAAATGGCCGAGTGCCAATGTTTCCTTCACACTGCGCGTGCGCGAACGCTCCAATGCGCACGCGCAGGGTTGCCTGCAGGAAAAAAACTAATTTAAATGGTACCCTCCCCCTCTCACTTACAAAATCGGCGCGAGTGGTAGGCTCCGCCCCCCCCCTGGACGCCACGCCAAGCAGACATCGAGCTGCAGGGCGCTCCAGAATCGCGCGGTTTTTTTCCGGCGCCGTTTTCGCCGCTAAAAACGGGCGCCCAGCTCGGAGGGGCGCCCGTTTTTTATCGTGTGGAAACTTGGGGCCTATAACTTAGTGGTACAGCAAGCAGCCCACCTAAATTCTATTTAAATACTAACCGATAAAGTTTTAAAAGTTTAATTGGGTGATGCATGATACTGGCAATGCAAGGTCACCTGGCCCTAGACACCTCAGAGTATGCAACAAATTCTCCACTGATACATGGTCCCATAATCATCAACATCACTACATTTCTGATCTGACCAAATAACCTATTATCAAGATATTATCAAAATGTCATCAAGATTTCATTTAAAGCCAAAGGAGGGTCCAATGAGGCCCGAGATTTATATATTTAATCAGTTCCGTATTATAACAAGAGAGAATCTAACCACCTCCCCTTGACATTCAACGGCATTACCATCATCAAATCCCCTACCATCAACACCCTGGGGGGTCACCATTGACGAGAAACTTAACTGGACCAGCCACATAAATGCTGGTCAGAAGCTGGGTATTCTGCGGCGAGTGACTCACTTCCTGACTCCCCAAAGCCTTTCCATCATCTACAAGGCACAAGTCAGGAGTATGATGGAATACTCTCCACTTGCCTGGATGGGTGCAGCTCCAACAACACAAGACACTCAACACCATCCAGGACAAAGCAGCCCACTTGATTGGCACCTCATCCAGTACCTTAAACATTCACTCCTTCCACCACCAGTGCACCATATCTGTAGTGTGTACCATCTGCAAGATGCACTGCAGCAACTCGCCAAGGCTTCTTTGACAGCATCTCCCAAACCCTAGAAGGACAAGGGCAGCAGGCGCATGGGAACACCACCACCTCCAAGTTTCCCTCCAAGTCTCACACCAACCTGACTTGGAAATATATCCCCGTTCCTTCATCGTCACTGGGTTAAAATCCTGGAAAGTCCCTTTCTAACAGCACTGTGGGAGTACCTTCACCACATGGTCTGCAGCGGTTCAAGAAGGCGGCTCACCACCACCTCTCAAGGGCGGTTAGGGATGGGCAATAAATTCTGGCCTTGCCAACGACATCCACATCCCGTGAATGAATGAAAAAAATCTCAATTGTTTTAGTTATTGGCCTTTAGAGATTTTTATCTCTGTTGTAATACAGATCTGTTTGTTTTATCGAATGGTACTATAAAAGCATTCCTTTATTTCTGAGAAACATCCGAACCATTTAGAATCATAGAATCATAGAAATTTGCAGCAAAGAAGGAGGCTATTTCAGCTCATCGTGTCCACACTGCCCGACAAAGAGCTACCCAGCCTCATCCCACTTTCCAGCTCTTGGTCCGTAGCCCTGTAGGTTACAGCTATTTAAGTGCACATCCAAGTACTTTTTAAATGTGCTGAGTGTTTCTGTCTCTACCACCCTTTCAAGTAGTGAGTTCCAAACCCCCACCACCCTCTGGATGAAAACATTCCCCCCCAAATCCCCTCTGAACCTCCTACCAATTACTTTAAATCTATGCCCCCTGGTTGTTGACCTCTCTGCTAAGGGAAATAGGTCCTTCCTATCTACTCTATGTAGGTCCCTCATAATTTTATACACCTCTATAAGATCTCCCCTCAGCCTCCTCTGTTCCAAAGAAAACAAACCCAGCCTATCCAATCTTTCCTCATAGCTAAAATTCTCCAGTCCAGGCAACATCCTCAGAAATCTCCTCTGTACCCTCTCTCGTGCAATCACATCTTTCTTGTAATGTGGTGACCAGAACTGTACGTAGTACTCTAGCTGTGGCCTAACACTGTATAAACCATGTTTTATACAGTTCAAGCATAACCCCCCTTTTGTATTCTATGCCTCGGCTAATAAAGGCAACTCTGAAGAAATGTTCTGGTTTTTGTACGGTTGAATTTTCTATGATTATTTAAATGGGGAGAGATTACAAAATGCTGCCATATAGAGGGATCTGGGGGTCCTTGTATATAAGAAATAGGAACAGGAGTAGGCCATACAGCCCCTCGAGCCTGCTCCGCCATTCAATAAGATAATGGCTGATCTGATCATGGACTCAGCTCCACTTCCCCGCCCGCTTCCCATAACCCCTTATCCCCTTATTGTTTAAGAAACTGTCTATTTCTATCTTAAATTTATTCAATGTCCCAGTTTCCGTAACTCTCTGAGGCACCGAATTCCACAGATCCACGAACCTCTGAGAGAAGAAATTTCTCTTCGTCTCAGTGTTAAATGGATGGCCCCTTATTCTCAGACCATGCCCTCTAGTTCTAGTCTCCCCCACTAGTGGAAACATCCTCTCTGCATCCACCTTGTCAAGCCCCCTCATAATCTTATACGTTTCGATAAGATCACCTCTCATTCTTTTGAATTCCAATGAATAGAGGCCCAACTTACTCAACCTTTCCTCATAAGTCAAGCCACTCATCCCCAGGATCAACTTAGTGAACCTTCTCTGAACTGCCTCCAAAGCAAGTATATCCTTTCGTAAATATGAAAACCAAATCTGCACGCAGTATTCCAGGTGTGGCCTCACCAATACCCTGTATAACTGTAGCAAGACTTCCCTGTTTTTATACTCCATCCCCTTTGCAATAAAGGCTAAGATATCATTGGCCTTCCTGATCACTTGTTGTACCTGCATACTATCCTTTTGTGTTTCATGCACAAGTACCCCCAGGTCCCGCTGTACTGCAGCACTTTGCAATCTTTCTACATTTAAATAATAACTTGCTCTTGAAACTCAAAATGTTAGCATGCAGGTACACAAGTAATTAGGAAAGCAAATGAAATGTTGGCCTTTATTGCAAGGGGATGGAGTATAAAAGTAAGGAAGTCCTGCTACAACTGTACAGGGTATTGGTGAGACCACACCTGGAGTACTGTGTACAGTTTTTGTCTCCTTATTTAAGGAGGGATATACTTGCAATGGAGACAGTTCAGAGAAGGTTCATGAGGTTGATTCCTGAGATGAAGGGGTTGTCTTATGAAGAAAGGTTAAGCAGGTTGGGCCGAGACCCATTGGAGTTTAGAAGACTGAGAGGTGATCTTATTGAAACGAGTCAGATTCTGAGAGAGCTTGACAGGGTAGATGCAGAGAGGATGTTTCCCCTCGTGGGGAAATCTAGAACTAGGAGGCATAGTTTCAGAATAAGCGGTCGCCCATTTAAAACAGAAATGAGGAAGAATTTCTTCTCTCAGAGGGTCGTGAATCTTTGGAATTCTCTGCCCCAAAGAGCTGCAAAGGCTGGGTCTTTGAATATATTTAAGGTGGAGATCGACAGATTGCTGAACGATAAAGGAGTCAAGGGTTATGGGGAGAGGGTAGGGAAGTAGAGTTGAGGCCAAGATCAGATCAGCCATGATCTTATTGAATGGCGGACCAGGCTCAAGGGGCCAAATGGCCTATTCCTGCTCCTATTTCATATGTTCGTATGAGTAACATTAACAAGGACAGATCCTTAGCAGTTAAATAATCAGTACGATTACAACTAATGCTGTGCGGACAACAAACTGAGTTTTAAAAGCCAAATATAGCACAAGGACAATACTGTGATGAGGAAAACTAGGCTCACAAAAACAAGCAGTAAAGAAACAACAATAACTGGGAGAGTGCTGTCAGCTGCCAATTTTGTAGCAAAGCTGCTCAGAAGCAAATTGTCTATTTTGTATCCACTCCCAGTAAGGAGACAGGTGGACTTTTAATATTAACTACAGAATTGGAATAAAGGACACTGCAATCAAGATTGCCCAAGGTTTGATCGCTGGGACCAGACAATTCTTAAGCTGAAGTGGAAGCAAGGATATTACAATTGATCTTAGCATCCTTGGAGCATGAAGAGCAAGGAAATCAATGAAGATTCCTTTTCTTGATTGGTGTTGGATGATCCCAAAATAACATTTTGGGATATAGTATGAGTAATTTGAGACACGACATATGGTAAGTGTAGCATGCTTGGAAGAAAAAAGGTGACTTTGGCCCTATGTTCCCAAAGCTCTCCACCACTGGGGGTTTCGTCGTGTCATTTCTGGGTCTGTTGTAGACTAATTGATAAAGATTGATTGCTATGATTAGTCAACAACTCCATTATCATTGTATCATGTGACTACCAGGATGCTGGAAGGCGAACTAGATGGACCTGGGTCTTTTCTCATTTAGCAATTCCAATGTCCTATTCCTGCTGGAAAATGACATCAGTGGATGTTAGGGAGGACAGGATGGGGCTCGGCTGTGATGCTTCCTGTGAACAGCCAGCTGCCACCCACTATTCAGACTCACATGAGAAATGGTGATTTGAGCAAATTACAATGCATGAGTCAGCACCTTCAGGAAGTGACAAAACTGAGAAGGGAAACCATTAAAGAATTTAGAATCATCAATGATTTTATTCAGGTTTCAACTGAACGAAACGGTGCGGCCCTGGATAACGTGGACCATTTCCCATATCTCGGGAGCCTCTTATCAATAAGAGCTGACATTAATGATGAGATTCAACACCGTCTCCAGTGCGCCAGTGCAGCCTTCGGCCGCCTTCGGAAAAGAGTGTTCGAAGACCAGGCCCTCAAATCAGCCACCAAGCTCATGGTCTACAGGGCTGGAGTAATACCCGCCCTCCTGTATGGCTCAGAGACATGGACCATGTAGACACCTCAAGTCGCTGGAGAAATACCACCAACAATATCTCCGCAAGATCCTGCAAATCCCCTGGGAGGACAGACGCACCAACATTAGTGTCCTCGACCAGGCCAACATCTCCAGCATTGAAGCACTGACCACACTTGATCAGCTCCACTGGGCAGGCCACATTATCGCATGCCAGACACGAGACTCCCAAAGCAAGCACTCTACTTGGAACTCCTTCACGGCAAACGAGCCAAAGGTGGGCAGTGGAAACGTTATAAGGATACCCTCAAAGCCTCCCTGATAAAGTGCAACATCCCCACTGACACCTGGGAGTCCCTGGCCAAAGATCGCCCTAAGTGGCGGAAGTGCATCCGGGAGGGCCCTGAGCACCTCGAGTCTCATCGCAAAGAGCATACAGAAATCAAGCGCAGGCAACAGAAAGAGCATGCAGCAAATCTGTCCCAGCCTCCCTTACCCTCAACGACTACCTGTCCCACCTGTGACAGGGACTGTGGCTCTTGTATTGGACTGTTCAGCCAACTAAGGATTCATTTTAAGAGTGGAAGCAAGTCTTCCTCGATTCCGAGGGACTGCCTATGATGATGATGATGATTGAGCATAATGAAACCTCACACAGAGAAACCAGAGAAAATCTTGGCGCTTAAGTTAATAAAATACAGTGAAGGGTCCCAAGTTTCTTGCTCGTCATTGAAGCTGATTACAATCGAGAAAAGATGTCAAAGTGTGCTGGAACTTCTGCAGATGCAGAATTACTTTTCCTTTTAAAAGAAAAAAAAGTCACTCCGGTTGCATAATGATCTTTTAAATGTAATGTACACAATGCAGAAATATAGGACAGAACACAAGCACGCTGAGCTAATGCAGACTTACCCGAGTGCACTGATGATGCTAGCACCAATGTGGAGCATATCCACAGGATATGTATTAAATATATCATCTTGACCTAAAGAGAAAAAAAATACATTGTTCATCAGATTGCACGTAATTCCCTTCTAAATAATTAGTATTGTAACAGAGGAACATTACACATCAGATGAATTCTGGAAAAATGTTGATAGCTACATGATCTGCTGCCTTGAGCAACTAAACATGTTGTGTGACTACTTGCTTTCAAGGAACGAAGATCTATAAAAGGTGAGCACTCTACACTGCCAACTCTTAAGATAACAAGCAGTAAAAATAAGTTTAAAACTGTTTAGTCATAGAGGACAAGTAGCTGAAGTACAAGATAAATCAGAACCGGATAGAAATGGGAAATAATTGAATACACTTGGAAGGTACTTTACAGAAATTATTGAACAGTCAGTTCTTCTGTTGTGTAGGCCAATATCGAAGGTATGTTTCCATGGGGCCCCCAACCTAGTCGAGCAATTCCTCCTTCAGCCACAATTGATTTGAATACTGAAAGCTAATTGGCTAAAAGGCATTCCCGCTTGTTAACTTAATACAGCCAAGTTTCCAGTGTAGATACCCCGATGACAACAGAGTGCTATCATAACAAGACAGGGTTTCAGGCAATAAGGCAGCGGCCACAAAAATGACAGGTTACTTAGTTAGAAAAATGTTTAACCAATTTTTTTTAATCTTGAAAGAAAGAGAACAAGTGATCTGAAACGTACATGTTTTTAAGATTTGATTGAATAGCAATGTGTGCAGATTCCTACCAAAATGAAGATTATAAAAAGTGCTTGATGAATTTGACCTTCTATCTCGGCCAGTCTGTGCTCACTCTCATTATTCACAACACAAACATCACAAATTTTAAAAAAGTAAATATTCTATGTATTCTATGTAAACATTTCAGCTTTCATTTCCAATCTAGTCAAGCAGTATAAACAAAAAACACACCCAAATTTCTGCTAACAATATTCAGTGTTGTACTGAAAAAGTGTAGAAAACTAGTTGAAAAATATAGCTTGTGGTTCCATAATCTAAAGACATAATCAGGATTGGCTAGAATTTTAATGTAAACTGTTAGTGAAGCAATATTTCTATTGTATCTACGAGATTGATTGGATGGAAATCGGGCAAGCCTCCTTACCAGCATACAATAATCTCTCCACCTAGTTTCCCTCTATGCATTATGCCCAAGCTATCTAATATGGCCAAATGCAGGAACAAGAAAATCTGTCCCAGCAAGTTTAACCAGTGAATAGCTGAGCCATACGGGAAGATCCCAATTTCAACTGCAAGGCTATGTTGTGTTAGCTGATCTCACAACTGCTAAGATTGACCTCAGTGCCCCCCAGCTTAGACAGTACTCTTATCTGATGTTAAAATTCCCCTAAATTGTTTGTACTCTCCACGTAATGGCTGGCAGTATTTTCTGGTGCCAAAATTCAAATGTTGAAACTTGGGAACTAGTTACTTAAGAGATCTTAGATCAAGTAGCAAGACAGAAGTGGTGGGAGTCAAGCAGGAGAAAGGATTGCAATCATTACTGGTTGGTTTCTCACCCATTTCAATTTTTAAATATTTTAATTTTATTCTTTTTTTTAGAATTTTCTGCCGAGATTGGCAACCAGGACCAACAGCTATTCAGTCGAACCAGCTGCAGCACTGTAATAGATAACAAGCTCCCCAATCCCCACTCAACCCAAAGTTCAACCCAAAGTCCACCCCAACCCATAACTCAATCTGCAAGCGGTGGCCTGAAAATCTCCAAGAGGCAAGAAGGAAAGGAAAACAAAGCCATTAATGACTTTAGATGATCGATTATATCAGTTTTCCTATAGTACTCTAAGACAAAGCTAGCAGGAATTCTCAAGTCCATGGACCAAGATGAATAAGGCAGCCAAATCTACAGCAACTCCTGGGAATGAGACTATAAATACAGAAACCTAAACCAGCAAAGTAGAAGACATCAAAATCTATTCTACATATTGATTTCTTTGTTTGTGTTCTGTAGTAATGTTGAACTATATGTTATAAGCAGGTCATAGACCCCCCCCCCCCCCACCGCCCCAGTTTATTTAGCTAGAGCTTTAGGAACCACCATATGGTTAGGTCAACTTATAATCAACTTTATATGCATTCTAAGCAAGTACAGTGGAGCAAGCAGACCAATGGCAAAATGCTTTTTCTCAGTATTAAAGGCTATATACAGAATGATGAAATACAAATCATAATGACAAACTATTTTAACAGACAAGTTCCTGAAGTAGCATTTATCTAAAGAAACATATGTTTGTCCATATAGACATAATACAATTGTGTTGGCCACTTGGTTGTTTTTTTTAAAAAAGCATGAGCATGAACGTTTCACCTTAAAAGTGGAAAGGAAGCGTATGACATTTGCTGGAGGCCTGGTTATAAACCTCAAAAACCACATTCTCAAGGGCAGACAGACCAAATTATAGGCTTTCAAAGGCTATTTCACTTCTGACACAAATCCAAAAACAACTTGCATTTATATAGTGCTTTTAATGTGGCAAAGGATCTCAAGCCTCTTAACAAATTGGGGATCGGACACCGAGGCACAAGTACTGACGGCAAAGCAGAAGAGGTAGATTTTGAGCCCGATTTTGAAAGTATAGACGGCTTTAGGAGGGGCACAGGGCATGATGACTTAAGGGAGGGAGGGTGACAGAAAACCAGAGTTGGAAGAGTGAAGTATGCAAACTGGGATATAGGACTAGAGGAGTTTGCAGAAATAGAGTGAAAGAAACAAGAAATACATTTTTAGTTCAGATTTCCAGCCATGTGCAGGGTTTTACTTTTGTTGAAGGAAACAAGGATGTCTAATGAGCCACAAATACTATTTAGTGATCTAATAGTGAAAATTGCATATACCTTGAGTGCTGCACATCTTAATAGTTTACCAATGCTGGTATACCCAAGAGATCATTAGGATTCCTGGTGTTCTTGAATTACTTGGAGTAAAGTTAAATGTATTCAGATGATTCCAATACTAAAACAAAGGGAAGCAAACTGGCATACCTTGTGGCCATTACTCTTCTTACAGTATTAATAATCTCCGACAGGAGAGATTAGACAGATATTAGAGAAAACTCTTCTGGCAGATCTTATAATGGGACTTAAAGGGATCAATGGAGATGTTCCTCCTAATGTGTAGCTTACCAGCTCCAAATTATAAAATCTGAGAACTATTTCAAGCTGGAACTAATTCAAAGAGCACTGGTGGAATGTATATGTGACACCATTTCCGGTATGTAATACATTTCATTATATCACGTCAGATCAGCTTTATCATATGACGTGGAGACACAGATTTAGCAGAAATACTTAACCACAAATTATCTTCTCATTTTTGCTTCTTCCCCCAAATTTGTGCATTGAAAGACATGGGTGTGGCCAGGCTTCCAAAGTGTACACCTTGGTTTACAATTTTTAACTTCTATGGGTGACAAAAATGAGCACTAATCCTCATCCCTCCTGTTGCAAGGTTCGAAAATCCATGGCCGCATTTTATTGAAACATCCTAAGGACAAGAAAACTAACACGGGATCGTTCTATTCATTTTAAATGAGCATTTTTTGGCCACCAAAACCTCTGACCAGACAGGCTGGGAAACGTGTGGGCGGATACAGACGTTGTGGAGTCTGGCTCACAAGCGAGACAGAGGCACTGGCCAATGGGGGAAAAGTGCATTGTGGCAGGCCAATCAGGGGTCGAGTCAGGCTTGAAGCGGGGAAATCCTCAACTAATAGGGACTGCCCGGCCCAGTTTGAAAATATGACTCACCTCTCATCAAATTATGAATGTGGACCATCATCTACCTAATTAATATGGACAATGGACAATAGCCCGGAGATCACTGTGGTAATTGACTCCCGGGACATTACAATGGACCAAGAGTCGTTGAGGCACCAATGTGCACTGAAACAATACTCCTGCCCTCACACCTATCTGTACCTGTGACATCTTCTGATTAAATATTCAAAGCTATCTCCCGGCCCAAACTTACACAATGGACCACCAACTGAGTTTGAGCGCGGAAAGGCCCGAACTAAATTGGTTATAGGACCCACAGAATCACCGGAGGTGTAGAAGCAGCAGGGTGCAGAACCACCGGGGGAGTAGAAGCAGCAGGGTGTGGAGGCAGTTGGGGAGCTTGCAGCTTGCAGCTTGTATCCAGAGAGAGCTCTCTCTCACTCTCACTCCACCAGAGGAAGAAGCAGCAGTTCCTCAGACGAAGCCACCGAGACTGAAAACCAGCAGGCAGTGGCAGTGACTTCCCACAGCTGAGCTGAGCAAGGAAACCAACCAGATGTTGGAGGTTGGAGTCAGCTTTTGGGAGTTGAGTCAGCTTTTCACAGGGCCCTCGCTCTGGGGAAGGTGTGCTTAACTCCAGCCAACCAAAAGGCAAAGAGAAGAAAACGACGCAACATCGAGAGGGAAAACCGAAACGACCGACAACGTAAAACCCACCCCAGAGCTGAAATAAGTGCCCCCAGAACCCCGGAGTTGATAGGATTGTGAGTATCGCACAAACCCCCTCACAGACTCAATTTAGGATAGAAATTGGTAAGAAGGGTGGAAGTGGGAGGTTTGATTGTGTGCGAGTGGAATGTTTTAACCTCTTATTTTTCCCCTTCCTGTTGCGAGATTTTTCGTGTTGTTGAGTGAGATTGTGCTATTACTGCTATTTATGACCTCTTCCTATGCCCTCTATCTTGGTGTTTACTATTCTAAATAAACAACATTAGCCATTTTGTACTCTTACCCACTGTGTCTGGTGCCTCATTACTCACCCATCCTCATAAATCGCACGTACAGAACCCCAGGGGAGTGTTGATTCGAACCTACACCCCAAGCTCCCCTTACACGATCAGCAGCACTCTCCGCTCCTACTGTGTACTCCCCCAGTGATGAAACATTGCTGCGGCTGAGAATTCCCGTGATAGATTTGCTAATCGAGAAGATGGATGGAGGGAGGGGATTGCCTATGTGATTCGATGGAAGAACTTCTTTGGAGGGCAGAGTGAGTAAAAAGGGGGAGAGAGATGGATGAAAGCGTTTGGGGAAGTGACGGTCTTTATGTTTTGTTGATTATGGATCAATCCAAACGACATTTCATTTTTCTATAATCTTTTAAAATTAATTGTGCAGTAAAAATTAACCAGAAAGCAACATATTTAATGTAAAGTTCAAAAGTTTTCCAGGCGAATATGCTCCTGGACCCCTTAGATATAAAAGCAAGAGTGGGTATGAGCCAGTTAATGTTTAATTTGTTGCCTGCAGCCCGATTAAAGATTTGGCAAGGTAACCTGGTGATATATAACTTCTATCATGTTCTAAAGGGGCAAAGTGTGTTAAAAAGACAAGCCTGAAGGCTCTGTGCCTCAATGTGAGGAGTATTCGTAATAAGGTGGACGAATTAACTGCGCAGGCAGCAATTAACAAATATGATATAATTGGCATCACGGAGTCATGGCTCCAGGGTGACCAAAGCTGGGAACTCAACATCCAGGGGGATTCAACATTCAGGAAGGATAGACAGAAAGGAAAAGGAGGCGGGGTGGCTTTGCTGGTTAAAGAGGAAATTAACGCAATAGTAAGGAAGGACATTAGCTTGCATAATGTGGAATCTGTATAGGTGGAGCTGCGGAATACCAAAGGGCGGAAAACGCTAGTGGGAGTTGTGTACATACCACCAAACAGTAGTAGTGAAGTTGGGGACAGATGCAAACAAGAAATTAGGGATGTGTGCAATAAAGGTACAGCAGTTATCATGGGTAACTTTAATCTACATATAGATTGGGCTAACCAAACTGGTAGCAATACGGTGGAGGAGGATTTCCTGGAGTGTATTAGGGATGGTTTTCTAGATCAATATGTCGAGGAACCAACCAGAGAGCTGGCCATTCTAGACTGGGTGATGTGTAATGAGAAAGGACGAATTAACAATCTTGTTGTGCGAGGCTCCTTGGGGAAGAGTGACCATAATATGGTAGAATTCTTTATTAAGATGGAGAGTGACACAGTTAATTCAGAGACGAGGGTCCTGAACTTAAGTAAAGGTAACTTCGATGGTATGAGACATGAATTGGCTAGAATAGACTGGCGAATGATACTTAAAGGGTTGATGGTGGATAGGCAATGGCAAACATTTAAAGATCACATGGATGAACTTCAACAACTGTACATCCCTGTCTGGAGTAAAAATAAAACGGGGAAGGTGGCTCAACCATGGCAAACAAGGGAAATTATTGATAGTGTTAAATCCAAGAGGCATATAAATTGGCCAGAAAAAACAGCAAACCTGAGGACTGGGAGAAATTTAGAATTCAGCAGAGGAGGGCAAAGGGTTTAATTAGGAGGGGGAAAATAGAGTATGAGAGGAAGCTTGCTGGGAACATAAAAACTGACTGCAAAAGCTTCTATAGATATGTGAAGAGAAAAAAATTAGTGAAGACAAACGTAGGTCCCTTGCAGTCAGATTCAGGTGAATTTATAATGGGGAACAAAGAAATGGCAGACCAGTTGAACAAATACTTTGGTTCTGTCTTCATGAAGGAAGACACAAATAACCTACCGGAAATACTAGGGGACCGACGGTCTAGTGAGAAGGAGGAACTGAAGGAAATCCTTATTAGGCGGGAAATTATGTTTGGGAAATTGATAGGATTGAAGGCCGATATATCCCCAGGGTCTGATAGTCTGCATCCCAGAGTACTTAAGGAAGTGGCCCTAGAAATAGTGGATGCATTGGTGATCATTTTCCAACAATCTATCGACTCTGGATCAGTTCCTATGGACTGGAGGGTAGCTAATGTAACACCACTTTTTAAAAAAGGGGAGAGAAAACGGTTAAGTATAGGCCAGTTAGCCTGACATCAGTAGTGGCGAAAATGTTGGAATCAATTATTAAAGATGAAATAGCAGCGCATTTGGAAAGCGGTGACAGGATCGGTCCAAGTCAGCATGGATTTATGAAAGGGAAATCATGCTTGACAAATCTTTTGGAATTTTTTGAGGATGTAACTAGTAGAGTGGACAAGGGAGAACCAGTGGATGTGGTGTATTCGGACTTTCAAAAGGTTTTTGACAAGGTCCCACACAAGAGATTGGTGTGCAAAATTAAAGCACATGGTATTGGGGGTAATGTACTGACGTGGATAGAGAACTGGTTGGCAGACCGGAAGCAGAGAGTCGGGATAAATGGGTCCTTTTCAGAATGGCAGGCAGTGACTAGTGGAGTGCTGCAGGGCTCAGTGCTGGGACCCCAACTATTTACAATCCACATTATTGAGTTAGATGAAGGAATTGAGTGTAATATCTCCAAGTTTGCAGATGACACTAAGCTGGGTGGCGATGTGAGCTGTGAGGAGGACGCTAAGAGGCTGCAGGGTGAATTGAACAAGTTAGATGAGTGGGAAAATGCATGGCAGATGCAATATAATGTGGATAAATGTGAGGTTCTCCACTTTGGTGGCAAAAACACGAAGGCAGAATATTATCTGAATGGCAGCAGATTAGGAAAAGGGGAGGTGCAACGTGACCTAGGTGTCATGGTTCATCAGTCATTGAAAGTTGGCATGCAAATTCAGCATGCGGTGAAGAAGGCAAATGGTATGTTGGCCTTCAAAGCTAGGGGATTTGAGTGTAGGAGCATGGAGGTCTTACTGCAGTTGTACAGGGCCTTGGTGAGGCCTCACCTGGAATATTGTGTTCAGTTTTGGTCTCCTAATCTGAGGAAGGACGTTCTTGCTATTGAGGGCGTGCAGTGAAGGTTCACCAGACTGATGCCCGGGATGGCTGGACTGATATATGAGGAGAGACTGGATCGACTGGGCCTGTATTCACTGGAGTTTAGAAGGATGAGAGGGGATCTCATAGAAACATATAAAATTCTGATAGAAACATATAAAATTCTGATGGGACGAGACAGGTTAGATGCAGGAAGAATGTTCCCGATGTTGGGGAAGTCCAGAACCAAGGAACACAGTCTAAGGTTAAGGGGTAAGCCATTTATGACTGAGATGAGGAGAAACCTCTTCACTCAGAGTTGTTAACCTGTAGAATTCCCGACTGCTGAGAGGTGTTGATGCCAGTTCATTGGATATATTCAAGAGAGAGTTAGATATGGCCCTTACGGCTAAAGGGATCATAGAAACATAGAAAATAGTTGCAGGAGTCGACCATTCGAGCCTGCACCACCATTCAATAAGATCATGGCTGAACATTCACCTCAGTACCCCTTTCCTGCTGTCTCTCCATACCCCTTGATCCCTTTAGCCATAAGGGCCATATCTAACTCCCTCTTGAATACTTCCAATGAACTGGCATGAACAACTCTCTGCGGTAGGGAATTCCACAGATTAACAACTCTCTGAGTGAAGAGGTTTCTCCTCATCTCAGTCCTAAATTGCTTACCCCTTATCCTTAGACTGTCACCCCTGCTTCTGGACTTCTCCAACATCGGGAACATTCTTCCTGCATCTAACCTGTCCAGTCCTGTCAGAATGTTATGTTTCTATGAGATCCCCTCTAATCCTTCTCAACTCCATTGAATACAGGCCCAGTCGATCCAGTCTCTCCTCATATGTCAGTTCTGCCATCCCGGGATTCAGTCTGGTGAACCTTCGCTGCACTCTCTCAATAGCAAGAATGTCCTTCCTCAGATTAGGAGACCAAAACTGAACACAATATTCCAGGTGAGGCCTCACTAAGGCCCTGTACAACTGCAGTAAGACCACCCTGCTCCTATGCTCAAATCCCCTAGCTATGAAGGCCAACATACCATTTGCCTTCTTCATCGCCTGCTGTACCTGCATGCCAACTTTCAATGACTGATGTACCATGACACCCAGGTCTCGTTGCACCTCCCCTTTTCCTAATCTGCCGCCATTCAGATAATATTCTGCCATCGCGTTTTTGCCACCAAAGTGGATAACCTCACATTTATCCACATTATACTGCATCTGCCACACGTTTGCCCACTCACCTAACCTGTCCAAGTCACCCTGCAGCTTTTAGCGTCCTCCTCACAGCTCACACTACCTCCCAGCTTAGTGTCATCTGCAAACTTGGAGATATTACACTCAATTCCCTCATTCAAATCATTAATGTATATTGTAAATAGCTGGGGTCCCAGCATTGAGCCCTGCGGCACTCCACTTGTCACTGCCTGCCATTCTGAAAAGGACCCGTTTATCCCGACTCTCTGCTTCCTGTCTGCCAGCAGTTCGCTATCCATGACAGTACATTACCCCCAATACCATGTGCTTTAATTTTGCACACCAATCTCTTGTGTTGACCTTGTTTTTGAAAGTCCAAATACACCACATCCACTGGTTCTTCCTTGTTCACTCTTCCAGTTACATCCTCAAAAAATTCTCGAAGATTTGTCAAGCAGGATTTCCCTTTCATAAATCCATGCTGACTTGGACCGATCCCGTCACTGCTTTCCAAATGTGCTGCTATTTCATCTTTCATAATTGATTCCAACATTTTCCCCACTACTGATGTCAGGCTAACCGGTCTATAATTAACCGTTTTCTCTCTCCCTCCTTTCTTAAAAAGTGGTGTTACATAAGCTACCCTCCAGTCCGTAGGAACCGATCCAGAGTCGATAGACTGTTGGAAAATGATCACCAATGTATCCACTATTTCTAGGGCCACTTCCTTAAGTACTCTGGGATGCAGACTATCAGGCCCCGGGGATTTAATCGGCCTTCAATCCCATCAATTTCCCGAACACAATTTTCCGCCTAATAAGGATTTCCTTCAGTTCCTCCTTCTCACTCGACCCTCGGTCCCCTAGTATTTCCAGAAGGTTATTCGTGTCTTCCTTCATGAAGACAGAACCAAAGTATTTGTTTAGCTGGTCCACCATTTCTTTGTTCCCCATTATAAATTCACCTGAATCTGACAGCAAGGGACCTACATTTGTTTTCACTAATCTTTTTCTCTTCACATATCTATAGACGCTTTTATAGTCAGTTTTTATGTTCCCAGCAAGCTTCCTCTCATACTCTATTTTCCCCCTCCTAATTAAATCCTTTGTCCTCCTCTGCTGTATTACAAAATTCCCCCAGTCCTCAGGTTTGCTATTTTTCTGGCCAATTTATATGCTTCCTCCTTGGATTTAACACTATCCTTAATTTCCCTTCTTAGCTGCAGTTGAGCCACCTTCCCCGTTTTAATTTTACTCCAGACAGGAATGTTTGCCATTGCCTATCCACCGTCAACCCTTTAAGTATCACTCGCCAATCTATTCTTGCCAATTCACATCTCATTCACATCTCATACCATCGAAGTTACCTTTCCTTAAGTTCAGAACCCTAGTCTCTGAATTAACTGTGTCACTCTCCATCTTAATAAAAATTCTACCATATTATGGTCACTCTTCCCCAAGGGACCTCGCACAACAGACTGTTAATTCGTCCTTTCTCATTACACGTCACCCAGTTTAGGATGCCCAGCCTTCTAGTTGGTTCCTCGACATATTGGTCTCGGAAACCATCCCTAATACACTCCAGGAAATCCTCCTCCACCACATTGCTACCAGTTTGGTTAGCCCAATCAACATCTAGATTAAAGACGCCCATGATAACTGCTGTACCTTTATTGCACGCATCCCTAATTTCTTGTTTGATGCTGTCCCCAACCTCACTACTACTGTTTGGTGGTCTGTACACAACTCCCACTCGCGTTTTCTGCCCTTTGGTATTCCGTAGCTCCACCTATACCGAGTCCATATCATCCAAGCTAATGTCCTTCCTTGCTACTGCATTAACTTCCTCTTTAACCAGCAACACCACCCCACCTCCTTTTCCTTTCTGTCAGTCCTTCCTGCATGTTGAATACCCGTGGGTGTTGAGTTCCCAGCCTTGGTCACCCTGGAGCCATGTCGCGTGATGCCAATTACATCATATTCGTTAATTGCTGCCTGCGCAGTTAATTCGTCCACCTTATTCTGAATACTCCTCGCATTGAGGCACAGAGCCTTCAGACTTGTCTTATTAACACCCTTTGCCCCTTTAGAATTTTGCTGTAATGTGGCCCTTTTTGCTTTTTGCCTTGGGTTTCTCTGCCCTTCAATTTTACTTTTCTTCTTTCAATCTTTTGCTTCTGCCCTCATTCTACTTCCCTGTGTCTCCCTGCATAGGTTCCCATCCCCCTGCCATATTAGTTTAACCCCTCCCCAACAGCACTAGGGGTATGGAGAGAAAGCAGGAAAGGGTACTGAGGTGAATGATCAGTCATGATTTTATTGAATGGTGGTGCAAGCTCGAAGGGCTGAATGGCCTACTCCTGCACCTATTTTTTATGTTTCTATGTTTCTATATGCTCCACCAACTAACCCAAGGCAGACCCAATTCCTCTATCAAGCTAATGACCAATAATGACAGTGAGCTTGGCACCTCAATTTGATATGCAATATCCAGAGGAAGTAATTGACTGAAAGGTAGTCTACCTGCTGGACAACGGGCCCCATTCTAAAAGGTATAATTGGACTGGAGTTTGTCTTCCAGGTACACAAAGGCCCCAAAATAATCAGGATTCATATGCAATTCTATAATTCACCTCGGCCATTTTCTTTTGTGTGTATATGCATGTGTTTGTGTGAAAGTTAACCTTTGCATCATTCAGAAGCTTTGAAGTTTGAAGTTACATTTGATGTCAAACATAACATTGTAGTAAACTGCAGTATCTTGAATTATGTTTGCTGTGTAATGTCTGAGAGCAGCTGCAATGATGCCAGCTCACCAAAGGAACTCACATGTTGAAAGCCATCTATTGAACTTTTACAGAATACACCATATTATCACTTTTAGAAACAGGAGGAAAAATGAACATGGGAACACATTAATGTCGGACCAGTAGTGATTTATCAAATGCCCTCAATACATCTGCACAAAGAAAGTATGGGGCTATCCAAGGGATAAAAAAGAAACAGTAATTTGACCTTTGAACTTCGACCGAGATGTAATGGGAAGTTTATTTGTGACACCATACCAATGGCACTGTTGTGGAAGCTCATTCATGAGTGTGGAAGGCCAGAAAGTCACGAACGCAAAAGGCATTTGTGAGTTATGATTTTTTTTAATACAGCTGAAAGAATCTCTATAATGGGAACAGTAATTAGGATGTCTTATTTATTATAAGAGTGTGCTTGGAAAGACATTCTACTGTACTTCACATGACGTAGGCAATTAAACGATTACCAGCTGCGACAAAACATTATTTTTATTGTTTATTGCAATTACTACCATATTTTGTGTAGGGAAATTACCAGTTACATCTATAACTGTAGTAAATATTAACAGCAATAAATGCATCAACCTCCTGTTGTTTTAATGGTACTTTAAAAGCTGTTGATACACAGTATTTCAAATGTTTAAGGCTTGGGCCACAGCAGGGTAATACGGTAGTGCAGCATGTGGGCCGTCCTTGCAACAGTCTGGAGCGCAGCATTGACAGATCTCCAGGTTGTTGTCTCAGCTGGAAAAGTGAATAAAGCAGGAAGACTATGGGAATGGAAACGGACAAAAGGAACATATAATTCCCAAAACCAAGAATTATTTTACATCTCTGGAAAATGTTGAACTTAAAAAGTTTACCATTGTGCAAAACTTGAAATTACGGAAAATAGTATGGAAGGTATATTGTGGTTGGTGCACATGGATCACAAAGCACACAACAGTCAAGAGATAATTAGATTATCAAGAGATAGTGTCAGCCATGGCTCAGCAGGTAGCACTCTCACCTCCAAATCAGAAGATTGCGGGTTAAAGTCCCACTCCAGACACTTGAGCACAAAAATCTAAGCCGACAGTCCAGGTGTCGACCTTCGGGTGAGAAGTTAAAACTGAGGCCCGTCTGCTCTCTCAGGTGGATGTAAAAAAATCCCATGGCACTATTTCGAAGAGCAGGGGAGTTATCCCTGGTCTCCTGGCCAATATTTATGCCTCAATTAACATAGAAAAATCAGATTATCTGGTTATTATCACATTGCTATTTGTGGAAGCTTGCTGTGCCCAATTGGTTGCCACATTTCCTACATTACTACATTTCAACTGTGACTACACTTCAAAAGTACTTCATTGACTGTAAAGCGTTTTGGGACATCCTGAAGTTGTGAAAGCGCTATATAAATACAAGTCTTTCTTTCTCTTTCTACTTGGTTGCATGAAACACTTTGAGTTGGTTAGACAGCGTGATAAATTACAATATAAATGAAAGTTCTCTTTCTCTTTATGAACCTGGGGCTTTTACCCAAAGTCTTCACGTGCCACGCTCCTGTTCCCAATTGGTCTATTCAGAATAGTTAGCAAAGAAAGGATGTTATGTCTCTCCTGACAGAAAGAAAGAGGAAATCAGAGACCCACTCTCAACGGCTGTATCTCCTGCCCTCCATAATAGTCAACAACTTTATCCAGTGAGTGCTCTGAAGTTGGAAGCGAGATTGGTGTTGAGGTAGGCCTGCTCATCCAGGGCAGAGGTGAAGAAGTACAATTTGCCACAGCCCCTAGTTTAGGGAGAGGGAAATCAGTCAGGTTCCCACTCCTGAAATTATATATGTCTGTGGACAACAGACATGGGTGAGGAAACAATCACATTGCATTGTGATTCCCCCCCTCCCATGATCAAATAGAACTGCCAAACCTTATTATTGAGAGTTACACATAAACAATGGCCACTTAGTGAAATATCAGAGGGTGACTGAACAATGTGGACATGTACCGCAGCAAAGAGTCAACACTTCAAGACAGCAACGTAGGAATAGGAGTAGGCCATTTCAGCCCCTCAATCATGTTCTGCCATTCAATTAGATTATGGCTAGTCTGTAACTCAACTCCATTTACCAGCCTCTGCTCCATATCTCTCAATACCCTCACCAAACAAAAATCTATCAATCTCAGTCTTGAAAAGTTCAACTGTTCCAGCATCCACAGCCTTTTGAAGTAGAGGTTTCAGATTTCTACTACTCTGTGTGTGGAAAGTGTGCTTCCTGATTTTACTCCTAAATGGCCTGGCTCTAATTTTAAGATTCTGATACATTTTCTGCTTTCTTCCATCAGAGGAAGTAGTTTCTCTGTAGCTACTCTATCAAATCCATTTATCTTTTTGAACACCTCAATTAGATCACTCCTCAACCTTCGAAACTCAAGGGAATACAAACCAAGTTTATGCAATCTTTCCTCAAAATTTAACCCTTTAAGCCCCGCTATCATTCTGCTGAATCTACACTGCAGCACCCTCCAAGGCCAATATATCCATCTTGAGGTGCGGTGCCCAAAACTGAACATGGTACTCGAGATGGGGTCTGACCAAGGCTCTGTACAATTGAACCATCACTTCCTTACTTTTGCATTCCAAATCCTTTGAGATAAAGGCCAACATTCTATTAGCCTTTCTGATTGCTTCTTGTAGCTGTGCACTAGTTTTTAGTCATTTGTGTACATGGACACCCAAATCCCTTGGTTCCTCCACAGCTCCTATCCTTTTGGACAGGAAATGTGTGGTGCAGGGGAGGGATGGGTATAAAAGTTGACTAAATAACTAAAAACCTGGGTGATAAATAGCTAGACTTATATTACAAGAATCTAAACATCTAAAGAGCATCAGAAAACAACATTTTGGGAGATAGTACATGAGCAATTTGAGACTTGACATGGTAAGTGTAGCATGCTTGGAAAGAACATGTGACTTTAGACCTAAGGCTCCCAAAACTCTCCACCACTGGGATTTTCCTCGCATCATGCCTGGGGCTGTTCGAGACTAATTGAGAGAGATTGATTGTGATGATTGGTCAAGAACTCCATTATCGCATCATTACTTTAATCAAATGATGTTATCTCTCTTGCTATCCAGAAGGTGCTGACTCATGTATATAGCTTCATTGGTCCCACCAACTCTCCAGTTCTTCTCAACTCAATAGCAATTACAAATGTTATCCTAGATAGTGGGCTATTAGGTCATGGAGGAAGTAGGATTTCACAGCAAGCCTAATTGTATCCTTAGCAAGAGGTAGAACTTGACTTTGTGTGATGGTATCACCCATTTACACCGATTCAGCTGATTTTTATTTCCTTTGAGTTAGAGTTTCCGCTTTGGCCGTAATTGGGAAATTGCACTGGTTAGATTACAATTCAAATTTCCACGAAAACTCATTTGCATAATCACAAACATAAAATCTTCAATGAACCAATGCAATTGGGCAGCATAATAGATCGCAATTGTTTATTTTCTTTCCATTAAAAAGTAGCCCTTGATGTAGTCAAGAGTGGTAACCTGGTGCAGTTTGATTAATACAGCTGAAAATGGGTTTATCGCCAAAAATAAGCAGATTCCATAAAAGGGCCCACATTTTCCATAAGAGGATATTAAGCCCCTCATTAAGGGGGGCTTGATACAGTGGATTGAGAAATCTCATTCAAAATAACTGACAATGACTTTAAAAAAACTCTACTGAACCATGATGTACACTAGTCAGTTTCTTTGCAAATTAAATATTTTTTGATATGAAAAAACGTTTAAAATGTGCCTACTAATGCCTGTGCACCGAGGAAAATGAGCGCAATTTTAAGAGCCTTCTCAAACCATTGCAATGTCGCAATTTCAACCTGGGGGGCATAGCCAGTTTTGTGGGCGGGGCTTGATACAATGGATTGAAAATTTAACCAATGTAAAAGATAACGGAAAATGCATATAGTTTTCAGCATAAATCACTTAAGTTTAAAATTCACCATTCTTTTGCACTGATCTAGCCCATTTCGCCGTGTGTAAGCAAGCAGAATTCTTTCCCATTGTGTCCACACTTTACAGCAGTGATCATTGGGTAGCAATCAAAAATGGGAACACTGGCTGATATTTTTCCCCTCCCTAGATTCAAGCCAATTGTAGCATTCCTACTGCCATCCTAACTAAGATCAACTGACAGCACACAGCTTAAACCTGAAAACCTCTTGGTTTGTAAGACACAATAGCACCCTAGATGGTTGAGTCATCAAAGGATCCAGGAATATTTCACCACTGGACAATCCCCAATCTCTGCAACAGCTTCAAAGAAATATTAGATTATCACAATGATAATTTAACAGAGCTAATATCATTATATATCAAATAGCTATTATCAGGCTCTCCAGTGGCTCAGCAAGTTTATCCATTTGAGTGGCGGAGCCACATAAACTGGGAAAGTCGCAGATTTATTCCCCAATTTGTGCTGAAATAGCTAATCTTATCTGGGAGTAGAGATATAATTGGCCCCCTGTTCTCCTTCAAAAAAATTTAACAGGAATGTTAATATCCACTTGAACAGGTAGATGGGGCCTTGGTTTAACATCTCATCCAAAACAGCACCTCCAACAGTACTGCAATGAAATGTTAGACAAAAATTTATGTGCGCAAGTCCTGGAATGGAACTCTCTCCCTGGGCGAGCAATAGGAAAATAGCCCAAATGGAAAATCCAGCAAGGCTGATTTCTGGGTATGAAGCCTTGTTGAACTGGAGATAAGGATATAACACCCAAGCCCAGAATCTCTGACCTGACTTCCTGTTTAGTGAGATTGCATACTGGGAGTGGAGATTTGCTGAATTTGTCACAAGGTTTTCACCCCGATTGATTTTCAGTGACCACTGCTGAAGTTCATACAAGGACAGTATTGAGCTCAGTTGTGGTGATCACCCCCCACCCCGCCCGCTGCAGTTAAAGAGCCAGCAGCATCACACCCAGTGCCAAGGCTAATAAAGAAATAATACTCACTTGGCAGGGTAATGAAGGGCACCCATTGTCCTGGAACCATGCACCAAAGGACAGGACAGGAGGGTGAGAGGGAAATTGGCTGAGTAAATTGGTCAAAGGGACAAAAACTAGTTTTCTTATTAAAAATAAATCCATTTAAAAAGAAAAAGAACTTCCATTTATATAGTGCCTTTCACATTCTCAACGCATTTCAATGCAGTCACGAATTTATAGGCAAACACATGAGCCAATTTCTGCACAGCAAGGTCTTACAATCAGCATGGAGATGAATGGCCAGATCATTTGTCTTTGAAGCATCTTTTAAGGGATGAATGTTGGTCAGGACATTGGAAGAACTCCCTGTTCTCCTTCAAAAAAATTTAACAGGAATGTTGGTATCCACTTGAACAGGTAAAGGGGCATGGTTTAACATCTCATCCAAATGGCACCTCCAACAGTATTGCAATGAAATGTTAGCCAAAAGTTTATGTGCGCAAGTCCTGGAGTGGAACTCTCACAAAAGGTGAGGGTTCGACCACTGAGCCAAGCTGGCATTTCGTTAGTAAGGGGTGTTTAATTTTATGGAGTGGCTACAGCATTAGTACAACATTGAAGATTTGTATCAGGTATTAAATAAGCTGAAAATTCTGTAAAATGCAATAAAATCCAATCATTTTGACTGAGAAGTCCTATATTTTTATTAATATAATAGTCTTTTGTGTTTCTTGAGCAGTCAGCTGCTCAATAGAACATAGGTCAATGAACTCATCCTGTTTCACCCACCACAATGTTGCTATAACACAACTGTGATTATAGTAATCCCGGAGTACCACCGATGTGTGTTTTTATATGTGTTACAAATTTAATTCATTCTGCCAATATAGTTATAATCATTTTGATTTGAATCTGAATGCACCCCTTGTGTTTTTCTTACAAATTGTAGTAGTCACAGTGAGGTTTAGGGATTTCACACTGGAATAAAATGCAATCAGAAACATAGGAATTGCTAGATGAAAAAAGACCACGGTCCAACTAGTTCACATGATACAATGATAATGGAGTTGCTGACTAATCATTGCAATCAATCTCTATCAATTATTCTACAACAGACCCAGACATAACACGAGGAAACCCGCAGTGGAGGAGGGCTTTGGGAACCATAGGGCCTTTTTCCTCCCAACCATTCTATACTTTACCATATCACGTCTCAAATTAATCATATACTGTATCCCAAAATGTTACCTCAAATGTATCACAAAGGAAGCTGTATTGAAATCAAAGAGTCTTGCTGTACTCAGAAGGGACTTCTTTCATTTTTAATTAGATTATTTACTTTTCAAAAAGAAGCAATTTTCACTGTCAAGGAGCCGAGTATTCAGTATCCGCTCACAAATAGTGATTCCTTTGGAAATCATAGGCACACTATTTGGCAACTTACATTGAACGCTCAACTCTGTAATGTTGAAAGTTGTCACTGCAAAGGCCAACCCATTGGCAGGCTTTGCCAAAGTTGAAGGGAGATATGGCTAAGATGCACAAGGAAAAATGGAAGACAAGGAAACCCGATATGCATGCATGGGTCAGCAGACAAATGACATGAATAGCCCAGCCCTCAACCCCCTCTTTGATGGTTCCTGAATGAAGTTGGTGTGGCATGAAGTGGCTGTAAGGAGGGTAGCTCTGTTTTCCAGTCCAGGGCACCATCCCTGTAGGTCAAAATTTATGCATGCCTGAAAAAAAATGGAAACAAACTGGAGGTTGCAGTTGACAGTTAGCTTCACTAGTTGTGCCAACCCTATGTTGCATTTTAGCTGCAGGTGTTCTTGAAGCAGATGGCATTATTGTACATCTGCCTCTTGGTTGGTCAGAGCCTGTGAAGATGGTTTCTCCTTGGTCACTGCCAGGTAGGTACAGCAGTACCTGCAGATATGGTTGGTGGCATCTTGGCAGGTGCAGCCATCGGGCCATGCTGGCTTTTGATCATAGTGGCATGTAGTAGCATTTAAAGCAAAACATAATGTGATGGGGTGCTTCTGAGTATCCCACATTACAGTTAGCCAAGCCTTTACAGATCGTATATGGCCTGATATAGCAACCTACCTTGAGAGGAGGAACATCGACATACACCAACCCTTTGCTAAGCGAGGTAGGTATTCCTCTTGTCCATAGCTGGGAATACAAGGTTACCGTGGGTTGGCACAGATATTAAGTCATATAGACAAAAATACCCCGGCACAATTTTTTGGTGTGTGTGTGATGAGTTAACCAAGGCAACAATTAGCTTCAGATCCTGGGTATACAGGAGAGAAATCAACAAGGGCTCCTGATCCTGATTGCTTTCAGGTAACCCCTGCTGTGTATGTGCAGACATCAGATAAGGACAAACTGGGGCAAATATCGTGATGCACTGCACAGTCAAATAGCCTGCCAACACACATTGCCTTAAGTCCACACATGAAGAATGACCACTCTGATGAGAGGTAATCCAGCACCTATGGAACTGTACAAAGCACAGGTCAAGTGTTTGGAATGGAAGAAACTAAAAAGCAAGAAAATTGGAAAAATAATTCTTAAAAATAAGTAACTTGCACAATGCAGCTGATGATTCCTGGAGTTGCATATCAGCCTAGTATGGAGTAAATATCTCTGCAGATGCTAGCATTAACTGAATGGAGTATACAGAAGCTAAATTCAGTTAAATTGGATAATAGACTAGATTCTGCACCACCGGGGAAAGGTGGAGGATAGTAGGATCAGGCAATTCTTGTCTCCTAGATCATAATAATCAAAGGACATAAAGTGACAGGTTACCATAAAAACATTTGGAAACCAATGGAATACATTTTAATCACCCCTTTCTCTATTAAAAATTGACTGCTGAATTAGCAGGAAGCTCTGAAATGGCCATCTGTATTGGCTGATAACATGAAACCAATTAATAGCACTTTCATCACAGATCTATAGTGTCTACTCGTGTCAATGAACATGGCCCAACCACTCGCCAGAGTGCTGGCATCCAGCATTTGCTGACATCCAACAATTATAAAGCATGTAGTGATACTTCTATTATAAGCCATCATATTCTTGTAGCAGAAATCCATATTCTGACACCTCCTGCCAAAAGCAGCTTACCCAGTAGCTATGAATGACTGATTCTCATAGCTAAGGAGCCAGAGTATCGATTCAGCAGCCATTGGTCTTTCACTGTCCTTCTGTAGGTGATCCCTTGCAGTTTAAATATTAATACCAAGATGCCTGGCATTGCTGTGTCTGACGTTACTTGGTGGAATAGCACTTCAGATCAACGCATAGCATCAAAGTTTATCATGTGAGTTGATTATGGAAGTTCAGTAAAACACATGCGACTGGAGACCAAAACGAGAAAACCTTAACAAAACCAAAATAAGTCCATCCCCACAATGAACATCAACTATATGTAGAATAACACCGGTGGAGTTTGCTTTAAGCCATTACGCATGGTTTATGGCGACGCCAGAATCCCAGTGCGTTTACTGGCTTGTAGCACACCCCTGTGCACATTATCCTAAATATAATACAACGCTCCCACTGTAAATGTTAATGTGCAATTGCAAAGGTTGCCCCCACACAGAATTTTGCATTGAATAGTTACAGGTTTTACCGGGTTAACAGCTGGGTTTTGTTATGTTGAAATCTGTAATCACTTACCTGAAACCAGATCCGAAACCAATGTTGGGATTTCTAACTTCTTTCTTCCCCAGACACCGCCGACAAGGCGATTACACGCCTGTCCCGAACCGGCTCTCTTTCTTGCAGGGCGATCCTCTCGTTGCACCACCAGTTTCTTCAAACGTTTGGCGTTGCCAACCGGATTAGGGAAGAAGACTGAAACAGACACAATTGATTGAAACGTTATCGAATAGACACCGTGATGTATCGCTTTGTCACTCGACAGAGACGTTGTTCTTCCTTTTTGGAAGAAAAAGCACGGGGGGAGGGGCGATATTGTCGGTCAGTGATTTTTTTTGGCGCGGGTGTCACTCTTTGAACATTGATAAGATTTTTTTTATTAAGAAAGCGATACGTGGAAAGTCCACATCAAACACAAGGCTGCGGCATTTCTCCCTTGGCGCGGCTCGTTTAGATCAAAGACTGCAATAGACGGTCAATTGCATTTGATTCATTCTCCCTTCCCGCCCCCGCCTCCCAAACCCCCAGATAGCAGGGCAGCTTAGAGGCTCTGCTCAGCGCTTGGCTCACTGCTGCCAGGCGTTTTACCGCGCTACTACCAACCCTCGGGCGTACTCGCAGTTTTCTAACGTTTCGTGTCACCTTTGAGCATTAAGAATAAAATATTTCGTTAAAAGTCGCTATTTAAAAAAAACGAAATTATCCAGTCATATCGAGGTGCTGAGAAAATCTCGTCCTTTGCGACTGGATTACTACATTTTTTTAATTTTAACATGTTTATTTAATCTATAAAAAAGGGAGGAAACAGTATAATTGAGACTTTCGATATTGAAACCATGCCTGTATTTTAATCTACAGGCAGTGCGAGCCCCGAGTGCAGCAATGGACTGGTCATGAGGGGGCGCCACAAGCCGCCCCACAGCGATGCCGAGACACAGTCTGAAGCGAGTGATTAAAAGGCAATCAGTCTGTCACACACACTACCACACTCGTGTCAGCCCAGCACCGACACACTGAATGGCAGCGGCCGAAACCTTGCGGAGAGAATCTTGGGAGACTGCTAGTAACGAAGTTGCACAAAGAAATTGGTTTTCGTTTTAATGAGCCTCTCGGATGCTGAGATTTCTTATTAAAAGTCCTGTCCATTGCTGTCGATGAGACGCCGTCCTGTGCTCTTTTAATGTTGATTTGCATTCTAATGGGAATTTTACCCGCTTTCGCTGATCATTCACCCCCAGTGTTGTCTAGGTGTCAGAAAGACAATGTTACACAGAATGAGAGGCAGTTTAAGAAGCTGGACACGGTTCAGATTGTTACTACATTCCTCAGATGTTACACACACACACACAGGGTCTTAGCTCACGCAGTAACACCGACTCCCTAGACAGAAACATCTGGATATTAATGCAAATTTGGGGAGTAATGATACTTTTTTTCCGAACTGTGTCAGAATACATAATTTCCAAGCCCAAACCCTGACATTCATGGATGATAGATTTTCAATTGGATGCTAACTCTTCCAGCGGAATCACGTTTCCTTTTAAAACCCTAGGTCCTGCTAATTATGCGTAGGTTCTGTCTGGAAAAGTTTCGCGAGATAATGCTAAATAATGTTTTATTGTACGACTTGAACCCGTGCCCAGTATCCTGCTGTAATCGCACATTTAATGAGCTCTGTGAGGCTATATTGGATTCAAATTTAAGGGAGGGAAAAAAATCAAATAAATCCGCCCAACAGTCTTTTGTTCACTGAACCGTGCCCGAATTTGAACAAAATGGATTTATTTGAAACGGAGTTATACTTTCGCATAATTTATTCAGTTATAATTTCCGTTGCCACCAGGAACCGCATGTGTGCACCAACAGATAGTCATTTACCAAGTGAACAGATGACTGAAACGTATTTAATACGAAATGTTTTATTCTTCCCATGGCTGTGTTTCGGAGGTTTGTTTTGCCAAAGTTAAACAATGCAGTAGTAATGAAAGAGACTTTTATTGTCCTATGATCAAAAGAATTTGCTGGTTGCTGCAAAGGGTCCGTTTGCTCCAGTGACCCTCTCTGAAAGCTTCTGCTGAACAGAGACTCTCTACCGGACTCGGCGCTCCTTGCATCCATCACATTTCTATTTGCATTCTACCTCCCCCTCCCTAAGTGACTCTGAACTGAGCCAACGCTATCCAGGAACTGTCCTCGCCTTT
Source organism: Pristiophorus japonicus (assembly GCF_044704955.1). Lineage (NCBI taxonomy): Eukaryota > Metazoa > Chordata > Chondrichthyes > Pristiophoridae > Pristiophorus > Pristiophorus japonicus. Next base: position 186,475,548 of record NC_091977.1, read on the forward strand.
CCATACATCAGACGGTACAAGAAATGGACCAAGATTGAAAAATTAAACAATACAATCGCCATTCTTTTCCGTGTTTGTCTTACTCTGCCCTTTTATTTTCATATTTTCGTCAAGGCTTCACATTCCCACCCGCCACAACCTCAACCACACACCATACATGCGTGCACCCCCTTCACACACACGCACCACGTACATGCATACATACTCAGGCATTCATACACTCACCACATTCATGTACATTCACACACCACATGTACATATTCACACCGCATACATCACATGCACACTTGCACTCACACACCACATTCACACAACATACTCTCAGACACATGCGAACTACTCACACCCCACATACATATGTACGCACACACCACGTCCTCACACTCAATTCACAAACAGTCAGACACGATCGCATTCTCGCACAACGCACACTCCTGCCTTCTCACTTTTCTCACTTATGCTTTCAGGTTTTGCATCACTTCTCCTCAGTCTTCTGATATGTTCTTGTCCCGTCTCTTTCGTTCATCGGTCCCTTTTCTGTCAACCTCCTGTACTATTCTCCTTCTATTCCTTCCGTTCCACATATCGCTTCTGCTCACTTTCTCTTTTAATCGTAATTTCTAATATTTCTCCTTGTTAATAAGCGTTATCGCCAATATTTGCAGTCTTTGTCAACCGTATTTAAACTTTTATGTCAATTCCACCCATTAATCACCCGTGCACAGATCACAGTATTAAAATGGTGTTACAAATACGGTTATTCCAAAAAAAATCGACTTTACCTCGCAGAGGTCGAATATACAAGGAAGTCCTTAAAAAGATGATTTATAGTCCTAGAGCCAATATTGCAGTAGGTCTTGCTGAAACAGGTCGTGGAGAAATGTTAACCGTATCGATCCGAGCCCGGGCTCTACTTCCCCGATCGCTCTTTAAAGATTCGACCCGCTGCAGAGTGTTTAATCTTGGGCAACAGTGCCTGCTCTCAGCCGGAGGGGGAAAAGAAGCAAAAATCTAAATTGCTGCAAGTTCAAATGCGGGATTTGACACCTATCATTATTCCGTCAGCACTGCAGAGGAGGGGCCCCCACGTCTTTGGGGCTGGATTGCCGGGAGAAAAAGGACATTTGAATCTCTGATGAATTACAAAGAGCCAATTGATGAAAAGACTCCCACGACCACCTTTAACCCTTAAAAGGACATTGGCTACTAGATAAAGTCTGCTGTTTTTTTTAAACCACCAGGCCACGTCTTCCCATGAAGAGATCTCTTTGATATATCTGATCTCTGATGAAATGCGTCTGGTTTATCATTTCCTCAAAGATGTGTTTAAATGATTGAAAAAAAAGAACAGCACTATTTATAGCCAATGCTGAGACGTGATAGGGCTGACTGCCTGCAAATAGCCAGGGAAGTGCAGGTAGCACAGGAAGCGGTTCCGATTTCCCGGTGTATGGCTTCACTGAACATCTTCTGTAAGTTAATGAACATTTAGGGATCAGGCTCTCACCGCCCCTCCTTCGATTTTCATTTCGTTCAAAGGAGCCGGTGTTGCCCAGCAGGTATTGAGAGGGTGGAACCCGGCTGTTGCCGAGCTATTGTCAAACTGTTGGTTAAACATAGCAAATTAAGATTTCGTGTCTGAACTGTGTATTTCCTCGGTAATAAAGAGTTAACTGTGCAAAGCAGTATTGAAAGTGCCGCCAGATAGTGAGACGCTGAACCGATGGAGTGAAACGATAATAGACAGCACCTGATATGACCAGACATCATTAGCCACCGATTACAAGGGTTTCTTAAAACATTGATTTCCGTTCGTGTTTCTGAAAGGCGCGATCTTCCACATTGTGTAGTGTGTTTGGTAAACTGCGAAAGTACGGAGGGTAATTTCAAAAAGGAGCCTGTGGCTTTAAATATAACATTTCACTTATTATATACATCAATCGAGTGACAACAATGGGGAGCGACTGGCGGAGCTGATTTACACTGAAAGAACGAAACCATTCAGCATAAGCTCTGTTTTGGACTGAGAAGTAAACGGCCAATAGGTTCCACATCCCTTCCTTTTGGAACGGGTTCCCGCTGCCACCACACTCGCGTTATCTAGCGAGAAATGTTTGATACAAACCAAACCTCACAAATATCGCTTCTGTCCCCATAAACAATATTAAAGTTCGGTTGGGTTCATTAAACTAGCAGAACACAATGTATAATTTCCAAGGTTAAAATGAAGCGTGCCCTTCCCACTAACTAGCACAACAAGGCAGCTACAGTGTACACCTCCCCACTTCTGGCTCGGCTCAGCGATGATGTTCCGGTGAAGAGATGTAAAAACCGAGATTTTGGAATGAGCATTATATTTTCCAACACATAGTAGGAGGTTATTCCTAAACAGCAAGACTAAAGAAGCACCAATGCAGTAATATTAACACGGTCATCAGTGTGAACACAAAGGATTTCATTAAGACGTTATCATCACTTTGGGTTTCAAACTGCGGTCCCGTCTGAGAGCCAGCTGGTAGCACACACCAGTTACAGGACCTACCAGCTTCCAGTGCGCCAATCCAACTTTAACCAATTGGGAAATGTAAATTGGACTAGCCGTACACCACCCTTAATATCAGATGTCCGATTAAAGTTGTATCTTCCCTTGTAATGTAGCACCGTATTGTGATAGAAAGCACAACTCTTTTAGGCATATTGGCAGAGCTGTGCTTCGAGGAAAGCCGTTTTAATGAATTTGAGGATGGAATGGGGTTAGCATGAATTGTAATCTCGCTTTCGTTTGGAAGATTATCCGAAACAGCGATCTTCCTTTAGAATGGAAAAAGGGCTAAAATTGGGCCCAACAGAGGGAGTAATCTTGGGTTAGGGTGAATAATGGGAATGATCTGGTCTAACTATCAGCACAGCCGTGCCTCCGCTCCCAGCTTTATTTGTGTCAATGTTTTGAGCTCTGGCATTTCGACCAGTGAACGGCTGGGCTTTCGCAAACTTCACTTTAGGACAGAAGTGACTTGAGCAGAGTCTCATCTGGGCATTTTTGCAGGGGACACATGCGGTCTGGGGTGGGGGTGGGAGCGGGCGTGTTGATCGGTCCCTCCTCTCTGGAAAGCATGACTCGCCCTCGAACCAGCAGCTTTTATCATTAAACGGTTCATTCAGTCTCCAATACCAGTGAGGGAAAAGTCCCAGCTCGAACAAGATCTTCTCCGCCGTAATCTCTGCTGTAAAAGAATTAACCTCAGAAAACCCAGCAACCGCACATCACCACACCACAACCTGGGCATTGCTCACTGTCTCATGAATCAGTGTGAAGTGCACCGTGAATACAATGCGGACCGAAATCAGAGCCCTGCTCAAACACAAGGCTGCTGCTCAAAAATAAGGCTACTGCTCAGAGTAAGCTGCATCAGCCCAATGCCCCCGCACCTCCCGTCCCAAATTAAGTTTCTATTTTTTTAAATCGTCTCCAAGGCCTGTTTTATGCAGCAAATGTGAGAAATGTGTTGCATATCAGCTGATTTTCTAACGATCGCACTTCCTTACAATCTAAAAAAAAATTTAAATGAGAAGAGGTAAGGGAGCAGGTACAGCTTTAAGACCAAGCAAGTGATTTGGAGAGTTGTTGGCAGACCTTCGTCCATTGGATTAGATCCCAAATTTCTCCCCAGAGCCGGGTTAGCGGTACAAGTAATGGAAGGAATACAGCGCAGAACAGAGAAGCCGGGAGCCGCTAATTTAGCGTTAGTGGTGGTTCTAACCATGTCAAACACCAGTGTCCTGATAGCTCAAGTTTCATTTATATTTTAAAATGTCTGTTTATGAGTTTCTCAATTCCCAATAGTTTTTTTTCTAACCAGCTGGAAACGGATACGAGGCTTCCACCGGGTTCTTGGCGACGCTTCATAGTCGGCGCAGGGGATCTTTCAAAAAAGACACCTTGCCGATCTTTCTCACTCCTGCTATCGGTTACTGGGCTAGATTTTTAACTGGGTTGTCTCAACTGTACAAAGGTTTCGTGAATTGATGGACGCATTTCATCAAACTTCCTGCGGTCTCAAACTTGAAAGGTCCACTTCCTGGAAAGTTTTTTTTTAATCTTAATTTTCTCCAAGTTTTGAGACAAAAGGCAACGTGGCTTTACGGAGGAGAGCTGGTCTTAAGGCGGATCAGGGGGGAGGGAGAATATTTTTGTTGGTTCACGCTCCATGGTTACCTCATATTTGTCAGTGAAAGCTTTATGTGTAACCCGCTTTGAGTGCGCATTTATTAAAATGTCCCGATGATGTGTGTTTCCTGGAGTTTGCTCATCTGTTGGCCTCGGGGACTGGCTGCGGTCACTGCCCCTCTGTCCCTCATTACTCTCTGGGTGGGTGGCCTCCCCGGCAGCTCCACCACTCATCCACAGCTCATGCTAATCCCATTCTAATCGAGCTGTCATCGATCTGCCGCACTAACTGTATGAAACCAGTCTTATCAAATGAAAGTGAGGACGTGCGGTTGGGATTGCCGGACATGGGAGACGGGGAGGAGTGAACTGCATTAAAGGGAGGAAGAGAAGGAAAGAGCGATACAGAGCCAAGCGAGGAGGCAGAGGGGCAAGCGAGGGTGGTGGGGATAAGGTATAAGGGAATAGAGGTATCAAAACAAACAAGGTGAAAATAAAAACATCAGATACATTTCCAATACTAATAACTACGTTTTAATTATAATTGGCTTTCTTCCGCTTGCTGGGAATTGTTCCTGAAGTGCCTGGAACCCTTGAATGTCATGGTGTCTTTTATGTATGAATCTAGAAACTGAATGGGGGGAATGGCACAGTGTGGGGGAGGGTATCACAGCATACCCACTCCCGATATCCACATGTTGGCACAGTGTGGGGGAGGGTATCTGACATCCACATGTTGGCATACAGTGGGGGAGGGTATCACAGTATACCCACACATGACATCCACATGTTGGCACACTGTGGGGAAGGGTATCACAGCATACCCACACCCGACATCCACATGTTCGCACAGTGTGGGGGAGGGTATCATAGTATACCCACATCCAACATTCACATGTTGGCACACTGTGGGGGAGGGTATCACAGTATACCCACACCCGACATCCACATGTTGGCACACTGTGGGGGAGGGTATCACAGTATATCTACACCCGACATCCACATGTTCGCACAGTGTGGGGGAGGGTATCACAGTATACCCACACCCGACATCCACATGTTGGCACAGTGTGGGGGAGGGTATTGCAGCATACCCACACCCAAAATCTACATGTTGGCACAGTGTGGGGGAGGGTATCACAGTATACCCACTCTCGACATCCACATGTTGGCACTTCCCAAGAGTGGTCAGTGGATTTGGATCAGGAGGGAAATGTGATTGAGTTTGCTGCTCCTCAGCCGAGGAAGATTGAAGCCAATCACCCACATCCTTACCTCTATGCTGCTTAGCTTGTTTATGTTTCATGAACAGGTGAACGCGGATTTCTCTAGCAGACAATCTGATTGTTTACTCTAGAGATCAAAACCGAACATTTAATTTCAGTCAATGATCCAATCCACGGGTTATAACTCTTTTGAGGTAAACAAAATTAACCAGTTAAAACAAGTGATCCCCAATCTAGGGGACACTCCAACCATTTTTCCAGGCCCTTTTTTGTTTTTTGGGGGTTATTTTGTAGTTTTTTTGTTTTTTTGTTGGGCGCTAAAACATACACAAGTGCCCCCTATAAAAGGGGAGGAGGACACTAAAACCCGGCAATTAAAACAAATTAAACTTTAAAACTTATAAAATCAAATTAAAATTTGGTTGCCGGGGGTGATAATGCACTCCAGTCCCTCCGGCGCCCACCTCTCGTGGAAGGCCGCGAGTGTACCAGTGGACACCGCGTGCTCCATCTCTAGGGACACCCTGGCCCGGATGTAAGCACGGAAGATAGGCAGCAGTCAGGCTGAACGACCCCCTCGACCGCCCGCTGCCTGGATCGGCTGAAGGCACCCTTGGCCGTGTCCAGGAGCAGTCCTACGAGGAGGCCCTCAGACCTACCCGCTCCCCTCCGCACAGGGTGCCCAAAGATCAGGAGTGTGGGACTGAAGTGCAGCCAGAAATTGAGGAGTAGCCCCTTTAAATAATGGAACAGGGGCTGCAACCTCGTGCACTCCATAAAAACGTGGAACACGGACTCTTCCAGACCGCAGAAATTGCAGGCGGCCTGCAATGAACTGGCTTAAAAATTTGTTGCACGGGACTGCTCCGTGCACCACCATCCAGGCCAAGTCCCCGATAAATTGTGGGAGGACTTCCGCGTAGAGTGCGCTCCATCGGGGACCCCCGCCTCCTCCGGACGGCAAGATGGTACGCCATGGCGTGTCCGGACGGCATTCGAGGATGGCAAGGTTGAGAGTGTGCAGGAGCAGCCCGTACAGGAAACCCCTCCGCGCAGAACTGAAAGGCACGGAGGGGATTTCCCCGAGGCGGCTCAAGTTATGAGGCGCCGGCTCCCAAGGGAGGTTCCGGGGTTTGGCGCCGACGAGGAATTCCGTCCGGACGGGGGTCAGTTCGGACGGGATTTCCCCACGTGCTTGAGCCTCCTCGACACACCTAATGGAGTCAGGGCCCGGAGCTGTTTTTAGCGACTCAATGGCATCGGTCGCGCGGCGGACGTCGGCCAAATTTAGGCGCCGTGCCAGCATGTCTGGCATCATCCAGCCCGCTCCTCCGCTATCGAGCAGGTCCCTGACCCTGGTCACCGCGCCAGCCACAGCCCTTTCGTCCGACTGCCACCTGAAACCTCGGTCGTGGAGGTACGGATTCCCGAGCAGCGGCTCCTGCAGGACAGCCGCCTACTCCAGCCGGTGGAGAGCTGCGCTTGGTGGAGACTTTGTTCCAGACCCTGATGAGTTCCTGGTAAAAGACAGGCAGCCCCTGGACAGCGGTCACGGGTTACAGCCTAGAATACACGGAATCACTTGAAATCAATTGATATGTTACAGCTAATACATTACTAAATTTCATTCACCTGCATTAAAGGAATCTCTCTGAGCTAGCAATGGTAATTCATTATTTTCCCTATTAAAGTGTAATGCGACTGCTCAGGCTGCTCACTTAACAAAGCTGGTACAAAACAATAAAATTAGATCAAACCTGATAGCCTCAGTTACAACAATTAGTTCCAGTTTGCCCCTTTGAAAGTGAAAAGTAGCCACATCTAGATAGCGTATGTCAAGAAGTTCCTTGTGTCCAAAACAAGTAAGATATTTCAGTGTGTGCGTTCTCCTAATTAGTACGATAAGGATACATTGGGTTGCCCCAGTGTCATCAAACAAAAACAAATAAAAGTGCTCCTTTTAAAGGGGCACAACTAATAGAAAATTAGATCATAAAAAAAATGAAATTTAAAACTTAAATAATATTATTAGCCTTGTCCACCCAGCACTCCAGTCCTTGCATTGCCCACCGGGTTCGAAGGCCTCAAGCGTACCAACCGACATTGCATGTTCTTTCTCAAGGGCCACACGGGCGTGGATAAGACCATGGAAGAGAGGCAGGCATTCAGAGCAACCATTCCCACGGGCTGTATCTAACCTGAATCTTTAGCTGGCTACCTTGGCTAGGCCCAGGAGAAGACCCACAAGGATGTCCTCAGAGTTTCACCCCCCCCCCCACCCCACCCCCGCGCCTTACACTCCGCGGAGATCAGGAGCTTAGGACTGAAGCAGAGCTAGAAGTTGAGGTGCAGCCCTTTCACATAATGAAACGGGCTGCAATCTCTCACACTTGGTGTAAATGTGAAATATGGACTCACCCTGCTGCAAAAATTACTGGGATTTTTCATTGTGATTAGGATGTGCAGATCAGAGCAGACATTTACTATGATAGTAATGATTTTTATATGGTTATAAAAAAAGTTTTGTATTCCAACTGGAGTTGGATCCATGGAAATTTAGATGCCCTACTCATATTTTGCAAGTCTTTGTCTACTGTGAATCTGAACTTCCAGGTGACAACTGATACTTGCTACTTCTGCGAATCTTCGGTCTTTTGCACTTGTGAAAGGATGACTATAAGGCAATTGCTGATACACTAACCAAAATGTTTTGCAATTGTTGTTATTTCCACATCTAATCTAAGAACCAGAGTCCATTACACATCTCAGAGTTGTTGACATTGAAGAGTGCATGTTCTTTAATTGGTGAGAAAGATCATAATTTGTTCATATCTATCGCACATGCGATATACAGATCTAATACCTGATAGAAAAATGTACCTTTTTGATGTGATGGGACATTTCATTCAGTGGGGTGAATTTCCATTTACCCTCCCACTCTAGTTTGGAAAAGTGAATCTTACCAAGGCCTGATTGTTTAGGAATCACTTGGGAGGGAGAGGAGAGGAAATTAAAGAGTTTAACCTGGTGAAGGAACATTATCCCCCACCCCACTTGAGCTAATTATATAATGCATCACTGAGTCAGATAAGGTGTGGATTAATCTCTCAGTGCACTATTGTTTTAATCTTAGATATTCCCTTCACTCCAAGAGTGTAACACTTATATTTTTCACTCTTGGAGTGATGAATCTTCAGTGTGCAGACTTAAATTGAATGACAACATTTAGTATAGTTCTACCCTTTGTCAAATTCTATTTATGAACAACAAGGCCATTCACTGTAAGAATCATTCATTTTTTTAATATAAAACCAGCTGTGTGATGTTTGGTAGTCTGTAGCATCTGGTTTCATAGAATCATAGAATGATACAGCATAGAAGGAAGCCATTTGGCCCATTGTACCTGTGCCAGCTCTTTGAAAGAGCTATACAATTGGTCCTATTTCCCTGCTCTTTCCCCTAGCACTGCAACATTTTCCACTTCAAGTATTTATCCAATTCCCCTTTGAAAGTTATTATTGAATCTGCTTCCACCACTCTTTCAGGCAATGCATTCCAGATCATAACAACTTGATGCATCATTTTTTTTTCATGTCGCCTCTGGTTCTTTGGCCAATTATCTTAAATCTGTGTCCTTTGATTGCTGACCCTTCTGCCACTGGAAACAGTTTCTCTTTATTTACTCTATCAAAACACCATGCGTTTGAACACCTCTATTAAATCTTCCCTTAATCTTCGCTGCTCTAAGGAGAATAACCCCTGCCTCTCTAGTCTCTTCACATAACTGGTCTTTCATTCCAGGTACAATTCTAGTAATTCTCCTCTGTACCCTCTCTAAGGCCTTGACATCCTTCCTAAAGTGTGGTACCCAGAATTGGTCACAAAAATCTAGCTGGGGCCTAACCAGTGTTACATAAAAGTTTAGCATAACTTCCTTGCTTTTATACTCTATGGCTCTATTTATAAAGCTAAGAAGCTTGAATGCCTTTTCAACAACCTTTTCAACTTGATCTGCCACCTTCAAAGATTTCTATTAGTACACCCAGGACTCTCTGTTCCTGCATCCCCATTAAAATTGTACCATTTTGTTTATATTGCCTCTCCTCATTCTTCCCACCAAAATGAATCATTTCACACTTCTCTGCGTTAAATTTCATCTACCATGTGTCTGTCCATTTCACCAGTCCATCTATGTCCTTCTTACTGTTACAATCCTCCTCACTATTTACTACATTTCTGAGTTTTGTGTCATCTACAAACTTTGAAATTGCGCCTTGTATACCCCAGTCCAGGTCATTAATATATATAAATGATCTTATGATCAGCTATGATACTGAATGGTGAACAGGCTCAAAGGGCCGTGTGGCCTACTTCTGCTCCTAATTCTTATGTTCTTATCAAAAAGAGCAGTGGTTCCAACACCATCATCCTAGGCAGTCCCTCGGAATCAAGGAAGACTTGCTTGCACTCTAAAAATGAGTCCTTAGGTGGCTGAACAGTCCAATACGAGAACCACAGTCCCTGTCACAGGTGGGACAGATAGTCGTTGAGGGTAAGAAAGGGTGGGACAGATTTACTGCACGCTCTTTCTGCTGCTTGTGCTTGATTTCTGCACGCTCTCGGCGACGAGACTCGACGTGTTCAGCGCCTTCCCGGATGCACTTCCTCCACTTAGGATGGTCTTTGGCCAGGGACTCCCAGGTGTCAGTGGGGATGTTGCACTTTATCAGCGAGGCTTTGAGGGTGTCCTTGTAACGTTTCCTCTGCCCACCTTTGGCTCATTTGCCATGAAGGAGTTCCGAGTAGAGCACTTGCTTTGGGAGTCTCGTGTCTGGCATGCGAACAATGTGGCCTGCCCAGCGGAGCTGATCAAGTGTGGTGAGTGCTTCAATGCTGCGGATGTTGGCCTGGTCGAGGACGCTAATGTTGGTGCATCTGTCCTCCCAGGGGATTTGCAGGATCTTGCGGCGACATCATGGTGGTATTTCTCCAGCGACTTGAGGTGTCTACTGTACATGGTCCATGTCTCTGAGCCATACAGGAGGGCGGGTATTACTACAGCCCTGTAGACTTTGAGCTTGGCAGATTTGAGGGCCTGGTCTTCGAACACTCTTTTCCGAAGGCGGCTGAAGGCCGCACTGGCGCACTGGAGGCAGTGTTGAATCTTGTCATCAATGTCTGCTCTTATTGATAAGAGGCTCCCAAGATATGGGAAATGGTCCACGTTGTCTAGGGCTGCGCCGTGGATCTTGATGACTTGGGGGCAGTGCTGTGCGGCGGGGACAGGTTGGTGGAGGACCTTTGTGTTACGGATGCTTTCGTACGCCTCAGTAAATATGTTGACTATGTCCTGGAGTTCAGCCTCTGTGTGTGCACAGGTGCAGGCATCGTCCGCTTATGGTAGCTCGACGACAGATGTTGGGGTGGTCTTGGACCTGGCCTGGAGGCGACGAAAGTTGAACAGGTTCCCACTGGTTCTATAGTTTAGTTCCACTCCAGTGGGGAGCTTGTTGACTGTGAGGTGGAGCATGGCAGCGAGGAAGATTGAGAAGAGGGTTGGAGCGATGACACAGTCCTGCTTGACCCTGGTCCGGACGTGGATTGGGTCTGTAATTGATCCGTTGGTAAGGATCATGGCCTGCATGTCATTGTGGAGCAGGCGGAGGATGGTGACGAACTTTTGGGGGCATCCGAAACGGAGGACGCTCCATAGACCCTCGCGGTTGACAGTGTCAAAGGCCTTTGTAAGGTTGAAGAAAGCCATGCATAACTGCTGGCGCTGTTGTCTGTATTTTCCCTGCAGCTGTCGCGCTGTAAAAATCATATCTGTTGAGGGACACCAGTGCACAATTCTTCCAGCTCACCATTACTCTCTACTTTTCCCCCCTTAGTCAATTTTGTATCCATGCTGCCATGGCTCCTTTAATCCTATGGGTTTCAATTTTGCTATTAAGTCTATTATGTGGTAATTTATCGAACGTTTTTTGAAAGTCCATATGGACAACATCAACCACTCTACCCTCATCAACCCTCTCCATTACTTCATCAAAGAACTCAATCAAGTTAGTCAAGCAGAATTTGCTTTAACAAACCCATGCCAGCTTTCATTTATTAGCCCATATTTTTCCAAGTGCCAATTAATTTTGATACAGTTTAATGTCTCTAAAATCATTCAGCCTCCAAAAGATTTCCTTTTTGGTCCCTAATTGGCCTCACCCTGCCTTTGACTACCATATTACTATTTATATGTTTATAAAAGAGTTTTGGCTTCCCTTTTACATAACCCGCTAATCTATTCTCATACATTCTCTTTGCCCCTCTTATTTTCTTTTTCAGTTCGCCCCTGTACTTTTTGTATTCAGCTTGGTTCTCTACTGAATTATGAACCCGACATTTATCATAAGTCTCCTTCCTCTGTTTCAATTTTAGTCACTATGGGCTAGACTTGCCATTATCATCGCTAACGCCCAAAAATGTGCGATATTTCCAGCTTTAGTGGTTGTTTTATTTTTCAGGATCGCCGGAATAGCGCCCATTTTAAAAACTGTTAGTTTCGCCTTTTTAATTTGGGCGATAGCCGTAGAGATGTGAAATGGGCAATAGCGATGTATTCAGTCGTACCAGGCTGGCGTCCATAGCAACGGCTGTTCTGCACATGCATGGGCTTTCTTTCAGGTAATTAACTTTTCCCATGATTCAGGAAGTCAGGGGTCATTGCCACATACTCAGAAGACAAAGGGAGAGAGAGAGAGACCGCTTTTTTTCTTTAGAGCTGAGCAGGAAGGTTGTGTTGAGGCTAGCAAAACTAAATACTTAATTAAAAAATGGAGATGGATTATGAGGAGTCGGGAGTGAGTGATATTTGTGAGGTGGCAGATATGGGTGAGGAAGAGATTGATTTGGTAGAGGTTGGAGGGAGAAGGAGAGCTAAACGCTTTTCAGATGAGGCAAACACAGCCCTGCTCCATGAGGTGGAGACTCAGTGGGGCCAATTAACCCAGGGTGGCCATGGGAACCCCCCCCTCGCATATACCGAAGAATCTGGGTGGAGATTGCCAAAGTTGTTTCATCGACGGCACACGATGTTCGAGAGCCAAACCAGTGCTGCAAGCGCTGGAATGACCTGGTTGGATCTGCAAGAGTAAGTACTAAATTACTAAATTTATAATTATAATGATGCACTGACTCATTAATTAAAATGTAAATTTGTCGGATTGTAATTAAGCTTATTGCATTTATTCTCTGAACGTAGATATAACCACGCATCAATTGCATACAAAATGTAGTGGTATATAATGTTAACGATGAATATCAATATCTGTGTGTTCTGTAATAGTATCTAGTAATATCTGTAATAGTATCTAGGCAATTAGCTTATGCCATGCTCTTGTCACCTTTACAGAGGAAGATATCTAAGAATCGCGCCGAGCGCAAGCGGACAGGAGCAGGTCCTGCTGACCTATATCAATTAACCAACCTGGAGAAGCAGGCATTGGCACTTGTTGGTGCTCATAATCGTTTGGTCACCCATGATAGTTCTGATCCCGTTGTTGCACCACATGAGTACTGTATAAACCATTGGTAATTTAAAGTAATTTATTGTCATTTGAGTGTAATATATGAATGATGTAATGTTATGTAATTAATGATGGGATCATGAAATCTCATTGTAATGCCATGCAGCTTCTGTATTCTCATGTTGTTAATTATATGTGACGTTTGTCGGTGATATTTATTGAAGTAGTGTTGCTCCTTATACATATGCTTGCGCAGCGTAAGCAATCTCTTGTCATCCTGGCATCCCCATCTCTTGTACTAACCTCAATTATGTTTTCTAACTCCCCACGCTCCCCAGGAGCAATGCAGGAACGTGGAGGTCCCTGGAGCATCACCTCTTCTCGTGCTGACCATAGAAGAGACAACTGAGGAGTATGGTGAGCATGAACTGTACTGCTCAACTCAAGGGTCTAATGTACCTGCCGCCACGTTCTCATCAACTGAGGAAGTAGCGGGGTCAAGCATCTTGCAGCAGGGCACCCAGTGTGGTCCAGTGCCTACGCCGACTCCACGGAGGTTGGTTCGGTGAGGTAGGCATGCGCAACAACAGGCAGATATCAACCTGGACATGGTTTCACTGTCGACATTGGTCCAGAGCTCCTCCAGGCAATGGGTGGATTGACCTATAACATTGTCGCACTGACTGCACGTATTTCAGAGGACACGGCGCAGATGGTTGCGGCAATTCCGTAGATGCCTTGCGGCAGGCGGTGGTCTCAGGATACAGCACTGCACACACCGATGCCGACAGATGTGAGTCAGGGGGAAGCAATTGCTTCTGACTCAGAAGATGTTTCTTTGGAAATGTCTTCTCCAGCTTCACCAGAAAATGTGACTCTGCACCGTCACCACCCACCCCCCCAGCACAGGAGCAGCGCTCGAGGTGCCCTGCTGCAAGATGGCTTGGTGTCAATGCGGGTAGAAGGGGGAGTGTAGGTGGGAAAGGGGGTGTTAAGACCAGGGGGGATAGAGGCAGAGGGTAGTGTGGCCGGGGTGGGGGGGTGGGGGGTGAGGAGGGAGCTTATTCTTGGTTTTGTTATTAAATTGTTGACTGTTGGTGGGAGTTGTTGTTGTTGGAGTTATTATTCTTATTAAAAATGTGTTGACTGTTGGGGGAGTGGGTGGGTGTGTGTTTGTGTCCTGTTATATTTTAATTGTTCTTGAAAAATTATTGTTGTTATTAAAAATGTGTTGACTGTTGGGGGGGGGATGGGTATTTATATTCAATTATTTCTTTGATGTATATGTTTTTTTTCACTTTAGTTTGTTTAAAAACTGTTTTTAAAAAATGTATAATTATTAAAGATTTTTATTTAACTTACAATTGTTCTGCAGTGTTTTCTAATAACAGAAAGGTTAAACATCAATACAAGGGTTGCAAACAATGGCCAGACCAGGCAAGGATGAAACGTAATGTAATGCAATTATAACTGTCACCAACGTAACTTCATGCAAAGCGGTCATTTATGAGCTGCTAATGCAACAGCCTTGCAGCTGCGTAACTACCACAGCTTTTCCTGCGGTGTAGGTTGGGGTGGGCACATGGGTTCATCGCCGGGCTGATTGTCCTCCCCAAGGTCCTCGTCCTCCTCCTCCTACTCCTCTTCTGCCTCCCCTCTCTCCTGAGGTGGACCGACAGTCCCATCTGGCAATTCTTGTCCCCTCCTGATAGCTAAGTTATGCAACATGCAACACACCACAATGAACTCAGCGACCTGCTCAGCATGGTATTGTAGGTTGCCTCCTGAGTGGTCCAGGCATCTGAAGCGCTGCCTAAGCACTCCAATTGTCTTTTCGACGATATTGCGTGTGGCTATTATGGCTTTCGTTGTAGTGCTTCTGTCTGAGTCTTTCGCAGGGGGGTCATGAGCCACCTGGCAAGGCCATATCCTTTATTCCCCAGCATCCAACCATGACCTTGTGGCTGACTCTTAAACAGGTCAGAGACTGTGCTCTCACACCAGATGTGTGCATCATGAATGCTACCTGGAAAATTTGTATTTACAGCCATGATTATTTGTTTATGGTTGACAATGAGTTGCACATTCAGGAGGTGAAATCCCTTTTGGTTACGGTAAACCTCTGCATCCTCTAAAGGTGCTCACAGGGCGGTGTGCGTACATCTATTGCAGCCTGCGTCTTGGGGAAGTTGGCTATTCTCGAGAACCCCAAAGCCCTCTCACTCTGTGCCTCCCTGGTCATAGAGAAGTTTATAAAGTCCATCCTACGAGCGAAAGGGCTTCAGTCATCTGTCGAATGCAGCAATGTATGGCGTGCTGAGAGATGCTGCAAATGTCACCAGCTGAGGCCTGAAAGGAGCCCGATGCATAGAAGGAAAGTGCTGCAGTAACCTTAACCTCTACGGGCAGTGCGACCCTGATCAGGCTGGTAGGCTGCAGATTTCCCTTAATTAGCTGGCATATCTCACTGATGACCTCGTTTCGGAATTGCAGGCTTCTAATGCACATGTTATCGGACAAGTCCAGATATGATCGCTTATCCCTTAAATGCTTTGGGTGTAAGGTCTCCTCCTCCTCAGCAGTCTGCCACCTCTTTGATTGGGCACTTAATGCTCTTCAATGAACCTTCTCCCATCTCTATTTTGCAGCATGTGAATAGTCATCAATATTGGCTGAGAAATTACAGGCCCAATTACTATAAATGCCCTCATCTGTCTTCAAAATGATTAAATTGTCCTCTACAAATGCAATATAAACTCAAAATTCACTACAATGTGATTAGATGATTGTCAAGATTTTAAAACGTCCTTAAAATCACTCACAAATTACTTCAATGCTCCCATCAACTTGAAGCAGCATTTTATTAAAAGTCCTCTGATTTTCAAAATGGAATCCATACTGCCGGGTTAAGGTCCGGTGAGTGCAGCTTTTCTTGAGCATCTTTTTGGGCGGTATATGGGCAAAATGCCGAAAGTAGCATTCGGCGATAATCTGGGCGGAGTTTGGCATTAGTTTCTGTTATGTATGCATGCCAATGATGTACTGATGTACTGTAACACTAGACCTGAATGTACCTTCACCCTGTATATACCATACCTGTACACCAGAGAGTGCTGCTGCTGGAGACCTAAGGGTCACCTGTACATTGCAGGTAACCAAGTATAAAAGGGAGCTCACCTCTTGATGTCCTCACTCGACGAGCTGGAATAAAGGACAACAGCCTGTACAGTTCAAGTGCCATACCCCTGCCTCGTGGAGTCATTAATAGAGTGCCTACATACACAATAACCTGGCGACGAGGTTACGAATTCCACGCACAACATGTCTAATCTCAGCAAATTCCAACAATTCACTGATGGGGAAGATTGGGGCGCCTTCGTGGAAAGGTTAGAACACTTCTTCATCGCCAACGACCTGAATGGGGACTCACCAGCTACACTGGCAAACAAGCACAGGGCCATCCTGCTTAACAGTTGTGGCCCACTATCCACAGCCCTCGTCAGGGACCTGCTAGCCCCAATGAAGACAACAACCAAGAGCTATGAGGAGTTCGTAACCTTAATACAAGAGCAACTGAAACCCAAAGAGGGCATCCTCACAGCCAGGTATAGGTTTTACTCTCACCGGCGGCCCAAAGGCCAAGAAATTGCTAAGTATGCTGCAGATTTAACAAGTTTGGCTGCACCATGTGATTTTGGTGACCACCTCACCGAAGCACTAAGGAACATTTTTGTTATTGGAATCGGCCACGAGGGCCTCCTCCATAAACTGCTCTCTGCGGACATCACAGTCACCCTGCAGAAGGCAATCAAAGTGAGCCAGGCCTTCAGAATTTCGGTCTGTGACTCCAAACAAATGATGACCCACACCCAGGACTCTAAACCGACGAGCGCAGTGAACAGAATGGCGACTTTCAAAGGCAGAAATGCTGCCCCGAGTCCCGCAACCCTGAGTCTGCAACATGGGGCCAACCGGCTAGCCCCGTGCTGGCGCTGTGGAGGAAACCACAGGGCCCACCAGTGCCGATACAAAGACTATACCTGCAAAGGCTGCAACGCGAAAGGTCACCTTCAGAGAATGTGCAGAAAAAGCTTTACTCACCGCGCCGCTGAAGAGTCGGCCGATCACCGGGGCTCCGACACTGATGAAGACGAAGCTGCTCAACCCCTGGAAGAAGAATACGGAATTTATAGCTGCTCCACCGAGAGTTCACCGTGGAAGATGGAAATGGACATCAACAGGGTTCCAGTTTCGATGGAGATCGACACAGGGGCGAGCCAGTCTTTGATGAGCCAGATGACCTTCGAAAAACTTTGGAACAATCCCGCCGAATGATCAAAACTGTCTCCAATCGAGGCAAAGCTGCTCACCTATACCAAAGGCACCATCCCAGTTGTTGGCAGCGTGGACGTCCAGGTCTCCCAGGGCGGCGCGATGAACAAGCTCCCCTTGTGGATCGTTGCCGGCAATGGTCAAACGCTGCTGGTAAGAAGTTGGATGAAGCAAGTCCAAATCGGTCGGAGCAATGACGGCCTCTGACGCAGCCCCGAACTTGGGTCCATCGCAGCACCTAGAAATCCTACCATCCAGCTCGACTGCGCGGCAACGACTGCACAACACCGTGGCGAGATCACCCAACCCGAACGACCAGATCTCACCTTCCGGGCCATGGCAGGACTCCAAGGGAAGCAGATCGGCGAAAAAAGTGGATTCCCGACGTCCGTGGCCGAACCTGGGAAGAAAAAGATCACCACAGCCTACCTTGAGGAGAGCGAGAAGATGGCGGCCGCACCATGAGGCGAAGAACCTGGAATCAAAATGGCCACAACCAGACCACAAGGGGCAGCGTTGGAGGAGCAACACGTGGCACCGAGCGGTGAACCGGATTGGAAGGCCCCCTTAAAGGAGACCGGCAACCCAAGGAAATTAAAGGGACAGTTTCACTCAAGGCACAGCGATGCCAAGGACATTAAAATTAAAAGTGCAGTAAGCGAATGCAGGTATGCAAATGTAACGTTAAATTGTGATGCCGGATTAACCAATGAAAAAAATGTAATTAATGCTTGTGAAAGTGATGTTAACCACAAGTTTGTACCATTAAATGATGATGCTAGAAATTTTAATATGATAAATGTAACCCTGTATGGAGACACCGATACACAAGAAAGTGTTGTAAGTGCTAAATGTGAAGAGAGATAACAGTGTAGAATCGACTACTTGCGATCGGAGCCAATGTGTCATGCATGTAAAAAGTAGACTGTTAAAGGACACCGGGTTCTACAGGTACACTGTAAATGCCAGAGGAATCCCCCCCGTGGGAGACCCCCAGGTCCAGCGGGCTACCTGACCATGTAGCCTGGGCTGTTGGGACAAATGTGATGCCCCAGGAAGGGCTCACACACACCCAGTGGGAGCAGACCCACTGCAGGGACAGCGGCCAATGGGCAGCACAGCCATCACCACTGGCAACCAGCCCCAGATCAGCCCTACATCCCCTGGCCACCAGGGTCAGCACCGGGAGAAAGAGGCCAGTACCCTCCAGCTTTCCTGGCGGAACCTGGGATGACCAGACTTCCACCACTAATGGAGGACAAGGAGCCCGCACAGCCCTGTGGCCCTGCCCACCACCAAACGCCACCACCTACCCATTCTACAATGTATGTACCTTACCCACTGCACTGGCTCCACCACTGCGGAATCCTCCAACAGTGACACCCACATGGTCTTTGTGTGAGGGGGGGGGGAATGAATGAGGGCAGCCTCAAGCACAGGGATCACACCTGGCACCCACACAACCCTCACCACAACCTCCCACAGCCCATTACTAATCACCTCCTCATGTCATGGCAATAAGGACTTGGGAAAGGCTTAGGGGGGAGTGTTGTTATGTATGCATGCCAATGATGTACTGGTGTACTGTAACACTAGACCTGAATGTACCTTCACCTGTATATACCATACCTGTACACCAGAGGGTGCTGCTACTGGAGACCTAAGGGTCACCTTTACACTGCAGGTAACCAAGTTTAAAAGGGAGCTCACCTCTTGCTATCCTCACTCGAGGAGCTGCAGTAAAGGACTACAGTCTGTACAGTTCAAGTACCATACCCCTGCCTCGTGGAGTCATTAACAGAGTGCCTATATACACAATAGTTTCCATTATAAACAGTCTTCTGAGCGGTGCACGAGTGATGACGTCAGATTTCATTAAAAAAATATGGGCGGGCGGTTCAGCTCATTCCCGGCGGTAATTGTATGCCAAAAGTTCTGCCGGTGATAAATGGGTGATAATTGGGCATTAGTTTCAATTTATAATCAAATATGGATGGTAAACAGAATCTCGCCGGTTATATGGGCGTTAAATGGGCGGTAAATGGGTGGATATATGCCGAAAGTCTAGTCCCAAATCTTTAGTCACCAGGGAGTTCTAGGATTGGATGCCTTTCCTTTTCCCCTCGTGGGAATGTGTCCAGTCTGTGAACTATCTACTCTTTGAAGGCCTCCCATTGCTTATTTACTGTTTTACCTGCCTATCTTTGACTCCAATCCACCTGGGCCAGATTGCTTTCCAACTCACTGAAATTAGCCCTCCTCTATTTGAATATTTTCACATTTGATTTATCTTTGTCCTTTTCCGTAACTACTCTAAACCTAATGATATTGTGATCACTACTTCCAAATGCCCTCCCACTGAAACATGCTCCAATTGCCTCACTTCTTTCCCCATTCGTTTCCCAACAGAATTCCATAGGCCTGCTCTGAACACATTAATCTTTTACAAAAGTATTTCTGCAATACATCTCCCTATGCATTATTTCCCACTGCTTAGATTATTATTACTTGTATTACTATTCTTCAATGTTATTTTTCAAAATAGTTCCAATCTACAATGTTGTTTTCTTTATCAATACGGGCTTTGTGGTTTAAAATCAGCCATGATCTTGTTGAATGGCGGAGCAGGCTCGAGGGGCTAGATGGCCTACTCCTGTTCCTAATTCTTATATGTTCTTATATATATATGTATATATATAGATATATATGTTCTATATAAAAGCTGAATGTAGAAGTTGTACAGATTATTTAAGACTTAAACCCAAATTAGCAAAGTGAGGGCTTCTGTGCTACAGAACTTTCCTATTTATTTCCTGTGATTTTTCGTCTGTTGATGCTTGTTTTTTTAAATGTTGTCAATGGGAACTAACGTAAAACAAATACTTGTTCTCAATGACATCATCCCACATTTCCATGTAGAAAAACCTTGCCATAGAAGCTCAAAGGGGCTAAATAAGTTAAATGCAGAACTTTCTTTTGACTGGAAGAATAAAGCACAGTATCACAATGGGAACAAATGGAGAAAAAAGTGAATGATTAAAGTAATGTAATGAGTGGGTAGATAAAATAGAACCAGAAACGAAATGCATCTGTTAAGAAAAACAAAAAGAAACAACATCAATCATATCACAGATGTAATTTATAATACTTAACTTGGCAGCTTGCTACAAATACATGAAGTCTATTAGTAGACTGTGTTTTTAATTACTCAGCATTTCATTATGCATTCAAACAGCAGAATATATGTACTGCAGTGTCTCATGATGCTGCAGTATCCCTTTCTACACAGGTGGTAATGTTATAAAATATCAAGGGGTAAACTTTAGCCTTCATTTTCGGTGGTTTTCTCAGCAGTACAGATGTTTTTGTGAGAGAAACCGCCCGGCGAAAGTTTCCCCCTTACTTTTTAAATGGAACCGCCCACATCTCGAAACTCCTGCCGGGAGCAAACCGCCAATGTGCATTGCCGAGAGAATCGCCAGGGCATAAGTTTGGCCTCAACGGAAGCCCGTCCAGATTGCTGAGGGAACTGCCCTGTGAAAGCTGCTTAAACAGGGCGGTAGGTGAGTACCCTGCAAAGAAAGCTAAGTTAAAGGTTCTTTATTTTTTTTTTAATTGTAAAATGGTGATTAGCTGTAAAACTATCTTGGGAATGTTTTTAAACTTTCTTTTCAGTGAATTTTTAAAAAAGTTTTCCCCCCTCCCTAGGCCCAACCGCAACCTTGGAGTAAATTTTTAAAAAAATTTTAAGAACTGCCCGTTTCACCTAGTTTCGCCTTTAACCGCCGAGAAACCACCAAGAATATTGGTGCAAAATCCATTTTCTCGCCGGGCGATAATTTTTACCGTAATTATGTACATTTTCAGCAGCGTTAGTTGCAGATGTTAGTTTTTCTGGGGAGCAATCAGGTGCTGTGGGGCTTTAGGGAAAGTCTAACCCCAAGAGTTAAATTAGCAATAAATGTTGATTATGGTAGGCACATCAAAATTCCCCTTTCAATTTATTTTGAAAACAAAATGGTCGTCGAGTGTTTTCTCAGACACTGGAGAGAAAATAGAAACTAAAATGGCACAAATTAAATAAACTGGATAATATAATAACATAAGAACATAATAAATAGGAGCAGGAGTAGGCCATATTGCCTCGCAAGCCTGCTCCGCCATTCAATGAGATCATGGCTGATCATCGAACTCATCTCCACTTTCCCGCCCAATCTCCATATCACTTGATTCCCCTAGACTCCAAAATCTATCAATCTCAGCCCTGAATATATTCAGAGACTCAGCACTCACAGCCCTCTGGGGCAGAGAATTCCAAAAATTCACAACCCTCTGAGTGAAGAAATTCCTCCTCATCTCTTTCTTAAATGGCCTACCCCTTATTCTGAAACTGTGACCCCTGGTTCTAGACACTAAGCCAGGGGAAACAACCTCTCAGCATCTACCCTGTCAATCCCCTTCAGAATCTTGTATGTTTCAATGAGATCATCTCTCATTCTTCTATAGTCCAGAGAGTATAGGCCCATTCTACACAATCTCTCATCATAAGACAGCCCACTCGTCCTAGGAATAAATCTAGTGAACCTCTATTGCACCGCCTTCAAGGCAGATATATCCTTCAGCATGGCGGCCCCGACCTGCGAGGAAACACCAGCGGCAGGTTGGGGCCATAAAAGGCGAGGCCCCTGGACAGCGTGGCAGTGTACCACTTCAGGAAGCAGCGCGCGCAGGTGCAAGAGGGCAACGGCAGTGGAGTGGGCGACTGGATTGGATATCACCAAGGTCCAGGTTAGTGATTGGAGCATGGGCAGGTACAGCAGGAGCGGTGAGGTCGGGGCAAAGGAGCGGCGAGTGATCGTGGAGCGACGTGATCGGGGTCAAGGAGAGGGGTGAGTTCGGGGCCCAGCAGAGGCGAGGGCCCTGGGGCAGCACGGGCCAGCCCACACTGCGATGTGTGTGTGCACTAGGTCCGTGCAGCAGAGCAGGTCTCTAGTCATCTTGGTTAATCCTTGCCACTGGACCAAGACCTAGCTCTGTCAAGTCCATGTGATGGCTGGTGTGCAACGCCAATTCCACGATAAAAGAATATGTAGTTCGGGACCTGGAATATCAGGTCCCTCATTGTAACACCTGTGAACTCATCCCCTTTTTGGTGTGGAAGCAAATCATCCTCGATACGAGGGACCGCCTAAGAAGAAGATCCTTCCTGGATACGGAGACCAAAACTGTGCACAGTACTCCAGGTATGGTCTCACCAAGACCCTGTACAATTGTAGCAAGGCTTCCTTGCTCTTATACTCCAAATCTCTTGCAATAAAGGGCAACATGCCATTTGCCTTCCTTATTGCTTGCTGTACCTGCATGCTTGTTGCTAAGCTCATAATAAAGGATGAAACTGAGTACTGTGTACAATGAGCAAGTGTGACTTTAGCTCCTTTAATAAGACTCCAGAGCGCGGGTACCTCGTGGGTGGCCTGCTTATATACCGTGCTCCCAAGTGATACTGGGATCCCTTGGGACTCCAACAGGGAGGCCCTCTGGTGGTAGTGTAATATGGGTTACAAGGGGTTAAATACATAACACTAACTTTGTGTTTTTTGCACAAGGACACCCAAATTTCTTTGAACACCAACATTTAAAAGTTTCTCACCATTTAAAAAATATTCTTTTTTTCTATTCTTCCTACCAAAGTGAATAACCTCACATTTCCCTACATTATACTCAATCTGCCACCTTACTGCCCACTCACTTAGTCTATCTATATCCTTTGCAAACACTGTCTTCTCCTCACAGCTTACTGTCCCACCTAGCTTTGCATCGTCAGTAAACCTTGACACATTACACTTGGTCCTTTCATCTAGGTCATTAATATAGATTGTAAATAGCTGAGGCCCCAGCACTGATCCTTGCGGCACCCCACTAGTTACAGCCTGCCAACCTGAAAAAGACCCGTTTATCCCTACCCTCTGTTTTCTGTCCATTAACCAATCCTCTATCCATTCGAACACATTACCTCCAATCCCATAAGCCCTTATCTTGTGTAATAATCTTTTATGTGACACCTTATCGAATGCCTTTTGAAAATCCAAATATACTACATCCACTGGTTCCCCTTTAGCTACACTGCTAGCTACATCCTCAAAAAACTCTAATAGATTTCCCTTTTATAAAACCATGTTGACTCTGCCTAATCATGTTATGATTTTCTAAGTGCCCTGATACCACTTCCTTATTTTTAAATGCTAGCCACTGCTTATCTACTGCTATACCTTTTAATCTATTTTTCCAATCTACCTTAGCCAACTCGCCCTTCATACCTATGTAATTGGCTTTATTTAAGTTTAAGTCTCTAGTTTTGGATCTAGGCAAGTCAATCTCAAACATAATGTGAAATTCTATCGTATTCTGATCATTCTACCCCAGAGAATCCTTTACTATGAGATTGCTGATTAACCCTGTCTCATTACACAATACAAGATCTAAAATAACCTGTTCCTCAGTTAGTTCCATGACATATTGTTCTAGGAAATTGTCCTGAATGCATTCCATGAACTCGTCTCCCAGATTACCTTTGGCAATTTGATTTGCCCAGTCTATATGAAGATTAAAGTCCCTCACGATTATTGCATTACCTTTGTTACAAGCTCCTGCTATTTCTTGATTAATATTCTGTTCAATGGAATAGCTGCTGTTAGGGGGCCTATCTACTGCTCCCACCAGTTTTTTCTGCCCCTTGTTATTCCTTATTTCCACCCATAGTGATTCTACTTCCTGATATTCTGAGCCAAGATCCTTTCTCACTACTGTCCTATGTCATCCTTTATTATCAGGGTGACATCCCTCACCCTCCTTTACCATTCTGCCTGTCTTTTCAAAACATTTAGTTCTCAACCTTGGTCACCTTGCAACCACGTCTCTGTAATGGCTATTAGATCAAACCCATTTGTCTTTATTTGTGCCACTAGTTCATCTATCTTGTTATGAATGCTCCGGGCATCCAGATAAAGAGCCTTTAATTTAATTTTTTTGCCATTATTCCCTGCTTTGACCACATTCTCTTCTGCACTGCTACCATTAAACTCTCTGTCCCTTCCTGTCACATTTTGCTTATTTTTTTTAGCCAAATCGCTACACTGCTCTATTGCACTGAGCTTTCTTTAGATATCTCAATTTCCCCTCACCTGACAACAGCCCCCCCACCAACCCCGCCCCCCCATTTTTTAGTTTAAAACCCTATCTGGTTTCCCAGCAGACTACAATAGAGATGTTCTATATATATTAATCTTTTACAAAAATATTTCTGCAATATATCTCGCTACACCTGAACAGGCTGGAATCAAGTGGTGTAGACTCTCTCAGGGAGGCCATCTCACACTACCTGATCTGGCACTTTGTAAACAAAACTGCAATACCGAGTGATCTCTTGAGCACTTTTATAAACTGAGGAACAGAATAATGTACTGGACTAGAAGAGAATCATTGTGTTCCATCTGGCTAAATCCAAAAAGTATTTACTAATTGCGGGGGGCGATTTTGGTTTCCAAGTGGTAAACATGTGGCAAGCGGGTGGTGCAAGAGCAATGGTCACCCGGTGGATTCGGCAGGGGATTGCAGTGTGATTGAGGCAAGCGGTCAATGGAAAACGTACTCCCCCCTCGGCAGTGTGCTGATTAGGAACTGGGAAATTGGGCACTGGACACATTCTTAAAGGCCTGCATCATCATAGGCAGCCCATCGGAATCGAGGAAGACTTGCTTCCACTCCTGAAGTGAGTTCTTTGGTGGCTGTACAGTCCAATACGAGAGCCACAGACTTTGTCACAGGTGGGACAGATAGTCATTGAGGGTAAGGGTGGGTGGGACAGATTTGCCACATGCTCTTTACGCTGTCTGTGCTTGATTTCTGCATGCTCTCGGCGTTGAGACTCGAGGTGCTCAGCGCCCTCCCGAATGCACTTCCTCCACTTAGGGTGGTCTTTGGCCAGGAATCCCAGGTGTCAATGGGGATGTCGCACTTTATCTGGGAGGCTTGGAGGGTGTCCTTGTAACGTTTCCGCTGCCCACCTTTGGCTCATTTACCATGAAGGAGCTTCGAGTAGAGCACTTGCTTTGGGAGTCGAGTGTTTGGCATGCGAACCATGTGGCCTGCCCAGCGGAGCTGATCATGTGGTCAGTGCTTCAATGCTGGGGATGTTAGCCTGGTCGAGGATGCTGATGTTGGTGCATCTGTCCTCCCAGGGGATTTGTAGGATCTTGCGGAGACATTATTGGTGATATTTTTCCAGCGACTTGAGGTGTCTACTGTACATGGTCCATGTCTCTGAGCCATACAGGAGGGCGGGTATTACTACAGCCCTGTAGACCATGAGCTTGGTGGCAGTTTTGAGGGCCTGGTCTTCAAACACTCTTTTCCTCAGGCGGCCAAAGGCTGCACCGGAGGCGGTGTTGGATCTCGTCGTCGATGCCTGCTCTTGTTGATAGGAGGCTCCCGAGATATGGGAAGTGGTCCACGGTGTCCAGGGCCGCACCATGAATCTTGATGACTGGGGGGCAATGCTGTACGGCGAGGAGAGGCTGGTGGAAGACCTTTGTCTTACTGATGTTTAGCATAAGGTCTATGCTTTCATACGCCTCAGTAAATACGTCGACTATGTCCTGGAGTTCAACCTCTGTATGTGCACAGACGCAGGCATCGTCCACGTACTGTAGCTCGACGACAGAGATTGGGGTGATCTTGGATCTGGCCTGGAGACGGCGCAGGTTGAACAGGTTCCCACTGGTTCTGTAGTTTAGTTCCACTCCAGCGGGGGAGCTTGTTGACTGCGAGTTGGAGCATGGCGGCGATAAAGTTTGAGAAGAGGGTTGTGGCGATGACCCAGAAAGGCCTGCAGCAGCGTTAAGGGGAAGTACATTTTTTGTGAGGAAGAGAGAGAAGCAAGACTGTGAAGCAGCACGCAACATAAGTTCAGTCGGACCCTGAGATTGTCTGATGCAGCGGTGGGAATTCTGTTGGAGCAAGTTAGCATTGTCAAATCATTTAACATCAAAAAATGCAGAAACTACTGCAAGAAAAATATCTGCAAAAGCTCTGTACAGCTTTGCATGGGAACAGCTAAGGAGTCCTTTAAATACTGCTCCAAATGGTTGCTTGCAGACCTGTGCTACCCATGTTTGGGGGATGGAAGCAGGAGCTGGTGAGGACGGAAAATTGTGCTGGGGTCTAAATGATGTCAGTTGATCCTTATTTGCCTTTATTCATGAGGCTCCCATCTGTTTCAGATGGGAGCTCTGGCCGCCAGCATTAATGTCCACCGATGTTTCCTCTAAGCTATGCACGGCCGTGCTGTGATCTGCAAAATACCGCATATGTGCAGAAAAGTAAAGGAACCGCACATTAAACTAAACAAGCCTCGCACAATAAAACGCAACTTAGAGGATACTTTGATGTCCACTCGTAAAAATATGAGCAGTTGCAAAAGCAGTGGTAAGTGGGCAGGACGAGTAGCTACTTTCTTTTTGCTACTGCCGCTGGGTGCAATTCATCTCTAATGTCCCTCAATAGTTTCTTTCACCAAAATTCTACCCAGCTCCATCTTGAATTTGCTAACACTATCAACCTGCATGGTTTCCCTAGGAAGTCTGACTTGCACATTCACTACCCTCTGCACAAAGTAGTTAAATCTAAACTGTGTTTTCACCTTCCTGCTTCTTAACTTGAATCCATGCCCTTGGCCATGGAAATTGTGGTTTTGTCAAAGAATTTAGCTTTTAGCTTATCTAATACCCCACTAAATCTTGTAAACTTCCATAATGTCTCCTGAGACTTCTTTTCTCTAGCGTAAACATTCCCAGCTTCCATAATCGTTATTTAAACCTTTTAATGTTCTAAGAGTGTGTATGTTCATGCCTGCACTTTGAAAATATTAACTTTATTGTCTGGGAAGTAGATTGTGCTCTCCATGGACATAATGCAATTCTTAGCCTTTAATATAAGAACATAAGAAATAGGAGCAAGAGTAGGCCACACGGCCCCTCGAGCTTGCTCCGCCATTCAATAAGATCATGGCTGATCCATGGACTCAGCTCCACTTCCCCGCCCACTCCCCATAACCCCTTATTCCCTTATCTTTTAAGAAGCTGTCTATTTCAGTCTTAAATTTATTCAATGTCCCAGCCCCCACAGCTCTCTGAGACAGTGAGTTCCACAGATCCACAACCCTCTGAGAGAAGAAATTTCTCCTCATCTAAGTTTTAAATGTGCGGCCCCTTATTCTAAAATTTGCCCTCTAGTTCTAGTCTCCCCCATCAGTGGAAACATCCTCTCTGCATCCACCTTGTCAAGCCCCCTCATAATTTTATACATTTTGATAAGATCACCTCTCATTCTGCTGAATTCCAATGAGTAGAGGCCCAACCTACTCAACCTTTCCTCATAAGACAACCCTCTCATCTCTGGAATCAACCTAGTGAACCTTCTCTGAACTGCCTCCAAAGCAAGTATATCCTTTCATAAATATGGAAACCAAAACTGCACACGCTATTCCAGGTGTGGCCTCACCAATACCCTGTACAACTGTAGCAAGACTTCCCTGCTTTTATACTCTATCCCATTTGCGATAAAGGCTAAGATTCAATTGGCCTTCCTGATCACTTGCTGTACCTGCATACTAACCTTTTGTGTTTCTTGCACAAGTACCCCCAGGTCCTGCTGTACTGCAGCATTTTGCAATCTCTCTCCATTTAAATAATAACCTGCTTTTTGATTTTTTTCTGCCAAAGTGCATGACCCCACACTTTCCAACATTATACTCCATCTGCCAAATTTTTGCCCACTCACTTAGCCTGTCTATTTCCTTTTGCAGATTTTTTGTGTCCTCCTCACACATTGCTTTTCCTCCCATCTTTGTATCATCAGCAAATTTGGCTATGTTACACTCGGTCCCTTCCTCCAAGTCGTTAATATAGATTGTAAATAGTTGGGGTCCCAGTACTGATCCCTGCGGCACACCACTAGTTACTGATTGCCAACCCGAGAATGAAACATTTATCCCGACTCTCTGTTTTCTGTTTTTAGCCAATCCTCTATCCATGCTAATATATTACCCCCAACCCCATGAACTTTTATCTTGTGTGTAAAGTCCTTACACAATACCACAAATCCACACGAGGCACATTCTATGGACAAGGTCACTCTGTGACCTGCACCTTTATTCACAGGACCAAGAAGTGATGACCCTGCGTGGGACCTCCCTATATGTACCTGGATGACCAGGTGAGGAGTGTCTCCCACAAGTTTACCCTCTGTGGTCAATGTGTGCATTTCTCAAGTATATACAGAATTGCAGTGTTGTTACATGAAGGTTACATACATGACATCACCTCCCCCCCAACGTCTTATTGGGATCACAGGTTAAGTCTTTCGGGTGGTCTGCGCTCCCTCGTGGAGCGCCGCAGTTGGTGCTCTGGCTGTTGAGCCTTGGCCTGCGTGTCTGTCCCCTGTGGTGATTCCGGCCTGTCCGGGCTGACCGCAGGGACTGTGCATGCTGCTGAACGTTCTTGTTGCTCGTTCACTGGCGGTGGTGTGAATACCATCTCATGATCTTCCTCAGGTTCCTCAGAGTCCATGCTGAACCTTTTTTTACTTAGTCCAGATGCTTGCTGCATATCTGCCCATTGTTAAGTTTAACAACGATGAACCTATTCCCCTCTTTGTCTATTTCAGTACCTTCAAGCCATTTGGGCCCCAAAACGTGATTGAGAACAAATACGGGGTCACCAATTTCTATACATCTCCCCCTTGAATTACCGTCATGGTACTCATTTTGGGACTGGCGCTTGCCTGCAACAATGTCGGACAAGACAGGATGAATGAGTGTACAATTTCAGAAGGAGCTCTGCGGGCAGGACCCCCGTGAGCAAGTGCGGTCGGGATCTATAGGCCAGCAGGAGGCGCGATAGGCGGCATTGAAGGGAGCGACCTTGAATCCTGAGCATGCCTTGTTTTATGATTTGGACCGCACGTTCCGCCTGGCCATTGGAGGCCGGCTTGAACGGTGCTGTCCTGACATGGTTGATGCCATTACCCGACATGAACTCCTGGAATTCGTAGCTCGTGCAACATTGGCCATTATCGCTAACAAGGATGTCCGGCAAACCGTGGGTCACAAAGACCGCACGTAGGCTCTCCACAGTGGTGGATGTCGTGCACGAATTCAAAATGATGCACTCGATCCATTTTGAGTACGCATCAATCACGATGAGAAATATTTTCCCCATGAACGGATCCGCGTAGTCTACGTGAATGCATGACCATGGCCTGGTGGGCCAGGGCCATGGGCTGAGCGGGGCCTCCCTGGGGGCATTTCCCAGCTGAGCACACGTCGTGCACCTGCGAACACAGAGTTCCAGGTCTGAATCAATTCCCAGCCACCAAAAGTGTGACCGGGCAATGGTCTTCATCAGCACGATGCCTGGGTGCTCGCTGTAGAGTTCCCTGATGAAAGCTTCCCTGCCCCACTGGGGCATGACTACCCGGCTGCCCCATAGTAGGCAGTCGGCTTGGATGGAGAGCTCACCCATCTGCCTGTGAAACTGTCTGACCTCCTCAGGGCATGCTCCGTGTGCGGGCGCCCAATCCCCAGTCAGGACATATTTCTTAATCAGAGATAGGAGGGGATCTCTGTTGGTCCAGATTTTGATCTGGCGGGCTGTGATGGGGGAGCCTGCGCTGTCAAAGGCATCAACGGCCATGACCATCTCAGCGCTTTGCTCCGTTGCCCCCTCAGTGGTGGCCAGTGGAAGCCTGCTGAGCGCATCAGCGCAATTTTCAGTGCCCGGCCGGTGCCGGATGGTGTAGTCATACGCAGCCAGCGTGAGAGCCCATCGTTGTATGCGGGCTGACACATTGGCATTGACAGCCTTGCTGTCTGACAGCAGGGTTGTTAACGGCTTGTGGTCCGTTTCTAATTCCTGCCAAAAAGGTACTGGTGCAACTTTTTCACCCCATAGACACATGCGAGTGCTTCCTTCTCAACCATCCCATATCCACGTTCTGCTTGAGAACGCGACCTGGAGGCATAAGCCACAGGTTGGAGTTGCTCCTCAGCATTGTACTGCTGCAACACGCACCCAACCCCATAGGATGATGCATCACATGTCAGAACCAATTTCTTACAGGGGTTGTACAAGGTCAACAACTTATTTGAACAGAGTAGGTTCCGCACCCGATTGAAAGCCCATTCTTGACAGTCTCGCCAAAACCAATCGCAACCCTTATGCAGGAGCATGTGTAGCGGCTCCAACAATGTGCTTAAGTTCGGCAGAAAGTTCCCGAAATAGTTCAAGAGTCCCAGAAATGAACGCAACTCTGATGTGTTGCAGGGCCTCTGCGCTCGTCGAATCGCCTCTGTTTTGGATTCGGTAGGCCGAATCCCGTCTGCAGCAACCCTCCTGCCCAGAAACTCGACTTCGGGAACCAAAAACACACACTTAAGTTTCCTGAGTCGCAGGCCTACCCGATCCAGTCGGCATAGCACCTCTTCCAGGTTGTGGAGGTGTTCCTCGGTGTCCCAACCTATGATGAGGATATCATCCTGGAATACGATCGTTCCAGGAATGAATATGAACAGGCTTTCCATGTTTCTTTGAAAGATCGCGGCCGCTGATCGAATGCCAAACGGGCACCTGTTGTAAACAAACAGTCCCTTGTGCGTGGTGATTGTGGTCAGTAGTTTGAATTCATCGGCCAGTTCTTGGGTCATGTAGGCTGAAGTGAGGTCCAACTTGGTGAACAGCTTGCCGCCTGCCAGCGTGGCAAAAAGATCCTCCACTCTCGGAAGCAGGTATTGGTCTTGCAGGGACACCCGGTTGACAGTGGCCTTGTAGTCGCCACAGATCCTGACTGAGCCATCCGCTTTTAGGACGGAAACAATGGGGCTCGCCCAGTCGCTGAATTCAACGGGCGAGATGATGCCCTCTCTCAGCAAACGGTCCAATTCGCTTTCAATTTTCTCCCGCATCACATACAGCTCTGGCTTTGTGGTGCACTGGTCTGGCGTCCGGGGTGATGCAAATCACTAATTTGGTACCTTTGAACATCCCGACACCAGGTTGGAATAGCGACTCAAATTGCTGTAGGACCTGTGAACATGAACTTTGCTCCACAGATGACACTGCATGCACATCCCCCCATTTCCAGTTCATTTCAGCTAACCAGCTCCTCCCCAACAGTGCGGGACCATTGCCCGGGACAATCCAGAGCGACAGCCGGTTCACTGATCCATTGTGTGTGACAGCTAACATTGCACTGCCTAGCACTGGAATGATTTCTTTGGTGTACGTCCGTAATTGAGTCTCAATGCATTCTAGTTTGGGTCTGCTGGCTTTGAGTGGCCATAGCTTTTCGAATTGTTGAACGCTCATGAGTGACTGGCTGGCCCCCGTGTCCAGCTCCATGCGTATTGGGATGCCATTTAATAGGATCTTCATCATCATAGGTGGCGTTTTGGTATATGAGCTGTGAATGTTTGCCACATGAACCCGCTGAACTTCAGTGTCCATTGATTTGCCCCACGCGTCATCCCGCCTCGCAGACCCCTCTTCTGGTCCATCCACCTCGTAAATTAGCCTGGTTACAGGCTTCCTGCACATTCTGGCTAAATGGCCAGTGAGGCTACAATTTCTGCAGGCGAACTGCTGAAACCTGCAAATCCGAGCAGCATGTCTGCCCCCACACCTCCAGCATGAATTGAGATTCCCATTGTTGTGAACAAAAGAGCTATTACCAGGCATTCCTCGCTGATTGCCCCTTTGACTGCTCTTGAGCACCCTGTTAGTGGGTATCAATGGCCCCATCCCAGAATGCATTGTCCACTGGGATGGCGTAAATGTCCGTTCAGCCTGCCATTGTCTGTGTTGAAAACTTGTTCTGGGGTCTATTGCTGCCTGGGGTGTGTCGAACTGCCCTTGCCTGCCTGCTGGGCTCTGAGTCGCGTTTATGATATTGATCCCCTGATCCATCGCCACGTTGGAGTCAGGGTTGCGTGCGTATATTATCTTGGTTTCCTCCTCCCCCGCCATAAAAGTCTGAGCCAGCAACGCCGTCGCTTCCAAGGTCAAGTCCTTGGTCTCGATTAACTTTCTGAAAATCCCGGCATGACCGATGCCCTCAATAAAGAAATCCCTTAGCATCTCCTCCCTGCAGGCGTCTGTGAACTTACAGAGGCTGGCCAAGCGCCGGAGGTCCGCAACGAAGTCCAGTATGCTCTGTCCTTCCCGACGTCGGTGGGTATAAAATCTGTGTCAGACCATGTGTATGCTGCTCGCCAGTTTGAGGTGCTCACTGATTAGCTTGCTGAGCTCTTCAAAGGTTTTGTCCGCCGGCTTCTCGGGTGCTAGCAGGTCTTTCATGAGCGCGTAAGTCTTAGATCCACAGCTGGTCAGTAGATGAGCCCTTCGCTTGTTGGCCGCTGCATCTCCCAGCCAGTGCTTCATGACAAAGCTCTGCTGGAGCCTCTCAATGAAATCGTCCCAGTCCTCATCAACACAGTACCATTCCTCTGTGCTACTGGTGGCCATTCTCGTGGGTCGTTGATTCCCGTTTCTCGTCGCCGCTGTAAAGTTCTTACACAATATCACAAATCCACATGAGGCACATTCTATGGACAAGGTCACTCTGTGACCTGCACCTTTATTCACAGGACCAAGAAGTGATGACCCTGCGTGGGACCTCCCTTTATATACCTGGATGACCAGGTGAGGAGTATCTACCACAAGTTCACTCCCTGTGGGCAATGTGTGCATTTCTCAAGTATATACAGTATTGCAGTGTTGTTACATGAAGGTTACATACATGACATTGTGCAGTAACCTTTTATGTGGCACCTTGTCAAATGCCTTCTGGAAGTCCAAATACACCTCATCCACTGTGGTTCCCCTTTATCCACCCTGCTCGTTACATCCTCAAAGAATTCCAGCAAATTTGTCAAACATGACTTCCCCTTCATAAATCCATGCTGACTCTGCCTGACCGAATTTTGCTTTTCCAAATGTCCTGCTACTTTAATAACGGACTCCAACATAAGTCTTGTTGGCTGTACTTCATACTCTACAGCTACTGGTTTCAGGCCAGTAGTGCAATATAATTGCAGTGTTGGAATGTTAAAAGTTACCAATAGTATTTTGCAACTACATTGAAAATGTTGCATGCCATGCCTGCATCCCAGACCTATGCAAGCTTAAAATCTATGAAAATTATGTTGAAAAATGCTTACACTTTAGTTCCTGAATTATTATTCTTCATAAACTAATCGGCATCATTTGATCTTCTGTCAGAAGGATGCAGATATACAGCTCATGGGCTTTTCCAAATCTCGAAGAAATGTTTTGTAATTGGCAGGCACACTTGTTTTGGTCTATGTCACCTCTTCCTTTCCCATTGTGAGAAGTCATACATGGAAGTCATGGTAAAACTACTAGAACTTTACCCACATGGCGGTAAACAGATTCTGTATCATTTTTTATAATTCACCATTTTTTTTTCATATGAAATATAATATTTGTTCATATAAAATGACCATAATCTAAGTTAAACACAGCAATTTTATCAAAAGGTGAAGTGGCACAGAAGGCTTATATCAATACTCTCTGCTTTTATGAGTGTATGAGTGTGCAAGAAAAAATGATCTTGGCAAGAGTAAAATTGGGTTCTCTCACTCACTCAACAACCCATCATTTTTCGATGGAAACATATGCTTGAATGTGTCATAACATCGGTCATTAGTCTTTTAAAAATGAAATTCATTCAATTAAATTAATGATAAAATTACATTTACAAGATGTATCAGAGGACATGTGTATTAAATAAATATTCTAATCGTGGTCTATGCAGTGAAATGGTAAGTAAAGCTACAGCATCACCACAGTAATAATCTTGATATTAGAAAGGTTAATTCACTGAAAATAAACTGTTGTCTGTAAACCGACAATTATCATGGTGTAATACACGTTGATAAATTTATAATATGGTAAATCTAGTTCATTAATTGGCATGTACCTCTTGTTCAGAAAGATTAACTTCTGTTCAGATTGATGTTGTACATTGCAACTTTTAGGTCTGAATTTTAATATTAAAGAGTGAAGGGTTTGGGAACAAGTGAGTAGTTAAAAACTTCAACCCGCCGACTTCCGCATTTAACTTGAGTGCATTAGGCTGTGAGCGAGAGACACAATCGGGAGAGGCAGGAGACCTATTTAACAACAACAAAAACTTGTATTAATATCACGCCTTTAATGTATTAAAACATTTCAAGGTGCTTCACAGGGGTGTTACAAGTCAAATATTTGACACCGAGCCACATAAGAAGAAATGAGGGCAGATGTTCAAAAGCTTCGTCAAAGAGATAGGTTTTAAGGAGTGTCTTAAAGGAGGAAAGAGAGGTAGAGAGGCGGAAAGAGAGGTAGAGAGGAGGAAAGAGAGGTAGAGAGGAGGAAAGGTTTAGGCAGCAAGTTCCTGAGCTTAGGGCCCAGACAGATGAAGGCACAGCCACCAATGATTGAGCGATTATAAACAAGGATGCTCAAGAGGTAAGAATTTGAGGAGCAGAGATATGTCGGGGGGTTGTGGGACTGAAGGAGATTACAAAGATAGGAGGGGTGAAGCTATGGAGGGATTTGAAAACAAGGATGAAAATTTTGAAATCAAGACATTGCTTAACCAGGAGCCAATGGAGATCGGCGAGCAAAGGGGTGATGGGTGAATGGGACTTGGTGCGAGTTATAAGAACATAAGAACATAAGAATTAGGAACAGGAGTAGGCCATCTAGCCCCTCGAGCCTGCTCCGCCATTCAATAAGATCATGGCTGATCTGGCCGTGGACTCAGCTCCACTTACCCGCCCACTCCCCGTAACCCTTAATTCCCTTATTGGTTAAAAATCTATCTATCTGTGACTTGAATACATTCAATGAGCTAGCCTCAGCTGCTTCCTTGGGCAGAGAATTCCACAGATTCACAACCCTCTGGGAGAAGAAATTCCTTCTCAACTCAGTTTTAAATTGGCTCCCCCGTATTTTGAGGCTGTGCCCCCTAGTTCTAGTCTCCCCGACCAGTGGAAACAACCTCTCCGCCTCTATCTTGTCTATCCCAGGACACAGGCAGCCGAGTTTTCGTAGGGTAGAATGTGGGAGGCCAGCCAAGAGTGCGTTGGAATAGTCAAGTCTAGAGGTAACAAAGGCATGGATGAGCTGGGGCAAGGGTGGAGATGGGCGATGTTACGGAGGTGGAAATAGTTGGTCTTAGTTATGGCCCGGATATGTGATCAGAAGCTCATTTCAGGGTCAAATATTCACCAAAGTTGCGAACAGTCTGGTTTAGCCTCAGACAGATGCTAGGGAGAGGGATGTAGTCGGTGGCGGGGATCGAAGACAATGCCTTCGGTCTTCCCAATATTTAATTGGAGAACATTTCTGCTCTTCTAGTACTGAATGTCGGACAAGCAGTCTTACAATTTAGAGACCATGGAGAGGTCGAGATAAGTGCTGGTGAGGTAGAGCTGGGTGTCAATCAGCGTACATGTGGAAACGGATGCCGTAATTTCAGATGATGTCGCTAAGGGGCAATATATAGATGAGAAATAGGGGGGGCCAAGGATACATTCTTGGGGGGGACCCCAGATGTAACAATGCAGGAGTGCAAGGAGAAGTCATTGCAGTTTGCTGGTGCTCATTTTGGATCTCAGATGAGGACCCAGGTGAGCACCAACAGCAACAACATTAGGAGGAACAAGAGCAGCAGCAGCCTTCTTCTCACTGACCTGCTTCTGAGAATAGGGATGGACGCAGGGGTGCACCTTGCAAGAGGCGATACTCCAACACAGTGTATATCGGCAGAGGATGAGCTTCCTGGACACGACTGAACACAGCAGTGCTTCAGGAGGCTCAGGCTATCGTGTCAAGTCATGGCAGACATTTGTAGCTTGCTGAGAGAAGAGCTGCTGCCAAATGGACGTGGTAGACACACCTTACCAGTGGCTGTCCAAGTGACCACCACCGTCAACTTCTTCACCACAGGCTCCTTCCAGGGATCTGCAGCAGACATTTGCAGGATTTCACTTTCGCCGCCCACAAATGCATCACCCAGGTGACTGATGCCATGTTTACAAGGGTAGGTACTTATGTAAACTTTGCCACTGTCGGGTGCTCGGCTTTGTGGCACAGATGCACGGTGTCATCGACTGCACACGTGGCCATCAAGGCACCCCCACATCACCCAGGAGTGTTTGTGAACCTTAAGGCTTCCATTCCATCAGTCTGCAACTCATCTGCAACCACAAAAAGATAATTATGCATGTACGCACCAGATTCCCAGGGGGCTGTCATGATTCATTCATCCTGCACCAGTCCACCCTCTCACCGCCCTTCACACCTCAGACCAGACTCAACCGGCTGGCTGCTTGGAGACAAGGGGTATCCACTGAATACATTGCTGGACACCCTTGAGGAGGCCAACCAATGAAGCCGAAGAGCATTACAATCAAAGACAAATGACGACGAGATGTGTAATAGAGCAAGCAATCGGAATGCTGAAGATGTGCTTCAGATGCCTGGACAGATCCGGAGGAGCCCTTCAACATGCACCAGCCAGGGTCTCCAGAATGATCATCATATGCTGCACTCTGCACAACACAGCGCAGCAGCAAGGATTGAAGTTACTGAAGGAGCAAGACGCAGAGCCTCTTTGGAGGAGGAGGAACAGGAAGTTGATATGGACATGGCATCAGCAGCGGCACACATTGCTACCAGGGATAGCCTCATAATCGCACGATTTTGATAGGTTGCACCAGTACAACCATATGGCACACACATGCTGAACCAACTTCTACTTCCCCCACCCCACCCCACCCACCTTCACCAGAAAGCAGTCCTAAAATGACCAAACCATTTCTGTCACACACCCTTCGCTCGCAGTTAAGTCATGTCTTACCATTCATTCCAACTGACAAGGATATGTGCATTTATGTAGTATCTTCCATGACCACCGGATGTTCCAAAGCGCTTTTAAGCCAAGTGTAGTCAAGTTTCCCACAAACAGCAATGTGATAATGACCAGATAATCTGTTTTAGTGATGCTGATTGAGGGATAAACATGGGCATTTGCCAGGCAGCAGGCAATAAATGGGCAAGACAGGAAAGGGATGCAAAGCGCTAAATTTATGTGCTTTCAAATAATGTAAACTTAACTGTGAGTATGAGCAGCTAGGGGCCAAATTAAAAAGCAGAACACAAAGGTAATAATCTCTGGATTACTACCTGAGCCACGAGCAAATTTGCATAGGGTAAATAAGATCAGAGAGTTAAACACATGGATCAAAGACTGGTGTGGGAGAAATGGGTTTTGGTTTGTGGGACATTGGCACCAGTACAAGGGTAAGAGGGAGCTGTTCCATTGGGACGGGCTCCACTTAGACTGTGCTGTGACTAGGCTACTGGCGAATCAAATAACTAGGGCTGTAGAGAGGGCTTTAAACTAATTAGTGGGGAGGTGGGTTCAGGTGAGCGAAAATATAAAAAGTCAAAGAATAAGGAGAAGGCAAAAGAGCAGGGTAGCACTGGGGGAAATGAAAACTAGAATGTGACAGGAAGGGACAGAATGTATAAACATAAAAATGAATCAGCAAGTGGGGTCAAAGCAAGAAATAATGGTAAAAATAACAAAATGAAAAGCTCTTTATCTGAATGCACGCAGCATTCGTAACAAAATAGATGATTTGACGGCACAAATAGATACAAATGTGTATTATCCGATAGCCATTACAGAGACGTGGTTGCAAGGTGACCAAGGCTGGGAACTAAATATTCAGGAGTATTTGACAATTCGGAAAGACAGACAGTAAGGAAAAGGAGATGGGGTACCTCTGTTAATAAATGATGAAATCAGTGTGTTAGTGAGAAGCGATATTGGCTCAGAAGATCAAGTTGTTGAATCAGTTTGGGTGGAGATAAGGAACAAAAAGGGGAAGAAGTCGCTGGTGGGCGTGGTCCATAGTAACACTGTTGGACAGAGTATAAATCAAGAAATAATGGAGGCTTGTAAAAAAGGAATGGCAATAATCATGGGCGATTTTAACCTTCATATTGATTGGACAAAGCAAATTGGCCAGGGCAGCCTTGAGGAAGAGTTCACAACGTGTATCTGGGATGGTTTCCTTGAACAGTACATTGTGGAACCAACCAGGGAGCAGGTTATCTGAGATCTGGTACTGTGTAATGAGACAGGATTAATAAATGCTCTCCTAGTAAAGGATCCTCTACGAATGAGTGAACATAACATGGTTGAATTTCAAATTCAGTTAGAGGGTGAGAAAGTTGGTTCTCAAACCAGTGTCCTAAGTTTAAACAAAGGAGATTACAAAGGTATGAAGATAGAGTTGGCTAAAATGGTCTGGGAAAATAGATTAAAGTATGGGACGGTTGATGAGCAGTGGCAGACATTTAAGGAGATATTTCATAACTCTCAACAAAAATATATCCCAATGAGAAGGAAAGACTGTAAGAGAAGGGATAACCATCCGTGGCTAACTAAGGAAATAAGGGATAGTATCAAATTGAAAACAAGGGTATACAATGTGGCCACGACTAGTGGAAGACCAGAGGATTGCGAAACTTTTAAAAGCCAGCAAAGAACGACTAAAAAAATAATAAAGAGAGGGCAGATAGATTATGAAAGTAAACTAGCACAAAATATAAAAACAGATAGAAACATAGAAACATAGAAAATAGGTGCAGGAGTAGGCCATTCGGCCTTTCTAGCCTGCACCGCCATTCAATGAGTTCATGGCTGAACATGCAACTTCAGTACCCCATTTCTGCTTTCTCACCATACCCCTTGATCCCCCTAGTAGTAAGGACTTCATCTAACTCCTTTTTGAATATATTTAGTGAATTGGCCTCAACAACTTTCTGTGGTAGAGAATTCCACAGGTTCACCACTCTCTGGGTGAAGAAATTCCTCCTCATCTCGGTCCTAAATGGCTTCCCCCTTATCGTTAGACTATGTCCCCTGGTTCTGGACTTCCCCAACATTGGGAACATTCTTCCTGCATCTAACCTGTCTTACCCCGTCAGGATTTTAAACATTTCTATGAGGTCCCCTCTCATTCTTCTGAACTCCAGTGAATACAAGCCCAGTTGATCCAGTCTTTCTTGATAGGTCAGTCCCGCCATCCCGGGAATCAGTCTGGTGAACCTTCGCTGCACTCCCTCAATAGCAAGAATGTCCTTCCTCAGGTTAGGAGACCAAAACTGTACACAATACTCCAGGTGTGGCCTCACCAAGGCCCTGTACAACTGTAGCAACACCTCCCTGCCCCTGTACACCAAATCCCCTCGCTATGAAGGCCAACATGCCATTTGCTTTCTTAACTGCCTGTTGTACCTGCATGCCAACCTTCAATGACTGATAAACCATGACACCCAGGTCTCTTTGCACCTCCCATTTTCCTAATCTGTCACCATTCAGATAATAGTCTGTTTCTCTGTTTTTACCACCAAAGTGGATAACCTCACATTTATCCACATTATACTTCATCTGCCATGCATTTGCCCACTCACCTAACCTATCCAAGTCGCTCTGCAGCCTCATAGCATCCTCCTCGCAGCTCACACCGCCACCCAACTTAGTGTCATCCGCAAATTTGGAGATACTACATTTAATCCCCTCGTCTAAATCATTAATGTACACTGTAAACAGCTGGGGCCCCAGCACAGAATCTTGTGGTACCCCACTAGTCACTGCCTGCCATTCTGAAAAGTACCCATTTACTCCTACTCTTTGCTTCCTGTCTGACAACCAGTTCTCAATCCACGTCAGCACACTACCCCCAATCCCATGTGCTTTAACTTTGCACATTAATCTCTTGTGTGGGACCTTGTTGAAAGCCTTCTGAAAGTCCAAATATACCACATCAACTGGTTCTCCCTTGTCCACTTTACTGGAAACATCCTCAAAAAATTCCAGAAGGTTTGTCAAGCATGATTTCCCTTTCACAAATCCATGCTGACTTGGACCTATCATGTCACCTCTTTCCAAATGCATTGCTATGACATCCTTACTAATTGATTCCATCATTTTACCCACTACCGATGTCAGACTGACTGGTCTATAATTCCCTGTTATCTCTCTCCCTCCTTTTTTAAAGAATTTCCACAGGTACATAAAAAGGAAAAGAGTGACTAAAGTAAATGTTGGTTCCCTGGAGGATGAGACTGGGGAATTAATAATGGGGAACAGGGAAATGGCAGAGACAATGAACAAATATTTTGTATCGGTCTTCACGGTAGAAGACACTAAATACATCCCAATAATGGATAATCAAGGGGCTATCAGGAGGGAGGAAATTAATACAATCACTATCACTAAAGAAGTAGTACTCAGTAAAATAATGGGACTAAAGGCGGATAAGTCCCCTGGACCTGATGGCTTGCATCCTAGGGTCCTAAAAGAAGTGGCTGCAGAGATAGTGGCTGCGTTGGTTGTAATCAACCAAAATTCCCTGCATTCTGGGGGTCCCAGCAGACTGGAAAATCGCAAATGTCTCACCCCTATTTAAAAAAGGAGCAGACAGAAAGCAGGAAACTATAGACCAGTTAGCCTAACATCTGTCGTTAGGAAAATGCTGGAGTCCATTATTGAGGAAGCAGTAGC
Organism: Pristiophorus japonicus; assembly: GCF_044704955.1. Taxonomy (NCBI): domain Eukaryota; kingdom Metazoa; phylum Chordata; class Chondrichthyes; family Pristiophoridae; genus Pristiophorus; species Pristiophorus japonicus. The sequence goes on from NC_091977.1 coordinate 186,516,491, forward strand.
AGGACATTTGGAAAAGCATAATTCAATCAAGCAGAGTCAGCATGGTTTTATGAAAGGGAAATTGTGTTTGAAAAATTTGCTGGAGTTCTTTGAGGATGTAACAAGCAGGGTGGATAAGGGGGAACCAGTGATGTGGTGTATATGGATTTCCAGAAGGCATTCGATAAGGTGCCACATAAAAGGTTGCCGCAGATAAACATTCACGGGGCTGGGGGTAATATATTATCCAGAGAGTCAAGATAAACAGGTCATTTTCTGGTTAGCAAACAGTAACTAGTGGGGTGCCGCAGATATCGGTTATGGGGAGTGGGCAGGGAAGTGGAGCTGAGTCCATGATCAGATCAGCCATGATCTTATTGAATGGCAGACCAGGCTCGAGGGGTCAAATAGCCTACTCCTGCTTCTATTTCTTATGTTCTTATTGCCTAACACACCCATGTGTGTACCCTTGTGGATCTAGAATTATTTCATCTTCCTCTTCCTACCATTTCTACGCCCTACAGCTTCACCAGAGGTAGAGACAGGCAGCTCATTTCCCTGCTCTGACTGTTCAGATGCTCTTGGCCGATGTCCTCTGGGTTTTGAAGCCTGTGAGGATCCAGGTAAAGACTGCTCCTTGAGCAACTGTGCAGGGGGAGACTCGGTCATCGGGAGTTGAGGCAGCATGTAGGGCTCTGATTGCGGGGGGTGGGGGGTATGGTGGAGGGTGGATGCAAACAAGGAGGAAGAAGACTTCTCAGAGGAGGTCATGGGCTCCGAGGGTACACCGTCACAGGCCCCATACACACCAAGCACCAGCGCAGATATGCACATATCAACGGGATCTGTCGTGTTGTCACCTTGTGGAAGTGGAAGTGCTTTGAGCAGAGTCCCCACTTCCATGTGTCCTTTCAACATCATCCCTCTCATGATCCACACGCACTTCCCTGCTAGCAAGGACTGGAGAGAACTTTGCTGCACATCTGTGAGATGATGAATGGCCAAGTCTGGGGGCTCAATTTTCCCCAATGCCGTTTTTTGGTGTATTGCCAGAGTTACACCTGTTTTTTTCTGGTCCCAACAACTCCAAAAAATAATTACCAAGTTTCCCCGTTCTATTTTTTGAAATTGGCACCGCGCAGTCTGTACTGCAGCTTCGGGGGTGGGAGTGGAGCCTAATGTCTGCACCGAGAAATCGATGCCCCCCCGCCTTCTGCGCATGCACGGGGAAAAAAAGACGTTTTTGACATGATTGCTATGGGTGCGCATGCCCAGTACAGCTCCCGGTCTGCATTCGGCCATTTTTAAAGTAGCAGTTGTGTGTGAGAATTTTAATTATCATTGGAAAAATCAGAGCTGCAATATAATATGCAACGCGGCTCAAGGACCAAGGATGAAGTGGATGAATTACTGTAATTGAGGCCAGATGGCATGAGCTGGACACCAGCAGAGGTCACATAAAAGTTTCACCAAAAGAAATGAAGAAACGCTGGAACCAACTTGCAGAAGATTACCACCCCGAGGTCTGGAGGCCAGTACAAAAAGAAGTGGCAGGACCTTGGTCAAGTAGTTAGTGTAAGTAATATTTTCATTTATTCATGGAATTGCAATTGTAAATGTGACCATCTTTATATGTCCCACCCAGCAGAAAGATACCCTCTCTAAAAATTTATGTTTTCATCTTTGCAGAGGAAGGTGGCACACACCAAACGGGAAAGAACTTGAACAGGAGGAGGCCCGGCAAATCTGCACCCACTGACAGCCTTGGAAGAAAGGTTCGCTGCTTTGATGGATCCTGCCTGGAGAATAGCAACCACCACTGCACAAGCTGGGCACACATTTGAGGCTTTGCTAAATGTTAAGTACTGCACAGGCTAGCCATGCTTCGGTTCATGGGGATGTCTCCATCAGCTACACTTCGGTTGATGCAATGTGCTATCATTCATCATGGTGCTTCAAATCAGCCTACTGCCTGTGCTGTGTGAGCCTACTCATACCACCCACCCTGCCCCCTCCTCTGCTGCTAACCATTTGTCTGTTCTGTTATATTTTACAGGATTTGAGGCAAACCCTGATGATGCAGAAGAAGATTCAGACGCGGACGAGCCTGAACAGGAAAACATCTTCCAATCCCACCTTCCAGACCAAGAGCATGGGGGTGAGGGGAAGGGGATGGATGAAGCCCCCACTGTTATACTGACTTTGGAGCAGGTGCAGGTGACACCCATTGAGGTGCCAGCCCCTTTCCTGAGTGGTACGAGCGTTGTTGGGACATTCCATGGTTTCCGACAGTCTGAGGCTGCTGATTCTAGTGGGATGCAGTGAGGCACAACCAGGGTGAGGAGGGGATGGAGAGCTCGACAGCGCTCTCCTGAGGTGCAGGATCTAACAGATGTGGTTCAGATGATGGCATTGAATGCGGAGAGCATTGACCTTACGTGATCACTCCTGGACAACATCAGTGCAGAGAGTGATGAGGTATCGGGACTGTCGGGAGAAGTAACAATGCTCTCATGAGAAATGGGAATACTGTCCAGGAACACGAGGGAGGGAATGTCTCAGGCAGCAGATATAATGTCGGAGCACATGAGGGAGGGAATGTTGCAGGTAGTTGACACACTGTCAGGACACATGAGGGAGGGAATGTCGGAGTTAGCTGCTGCAATAAGGGAACACGCCCAGACCCCGCGCCCATTGACAGAATCAACTGCCACTCCCACTCTAATCCCCACACCAGCCTCTGAAGAGCCCCAAGCCGGGCCCTCCATATTACCGGCTGCTCCCACCTCCCCCCCCACCCCACCCCACCCCTGTCAATCAAGAAGCGCGCATTATCCGAGATGTTCGAAAGAATAAGCTTGGTACCAACCCTAAATGCTGCACCACCGCCTGCGGCAGGGGTGGAGTCAACAAGACCAAGCGCAGCGGGCGGGCTTAGAATAAGGTGGAGGAGAGATGGGTGCAGCCTTTTGTTTGCTGTTGTTGTTATTATTATTGTTGTAACTGTTCTCAAATTAAGAAGTTTTTTGAAAGTTATGTAAATTTATAAGTTTCAGAGTTTGTAAGTGATCTTAAAATTTTTAAGTGATCTTCTAATTTGTAAGTGATCTTAACTGAAAGCTTTAAAGTTTGACACAAGAATATTTTTATTAAAATTATGTTAAGTACAAACAAATGTTTGTTAAACTTTTGAATAAAATATATTTTAAATTATAACTGAATCATTTCCATTATTTGTTCCAATAACACAACATAACATTACAGAACAGTCCAAACATTAAACAAAGTCCATGTGGAATATGTTGTGTCTTTAGATGCTCTAGTAATGACTCCTAGAGACAATGTGTTGTACTTGAACTGTAGTGACCTTAGTATTTTATTAGTTAACTCCAGAGTGAGGATCACACCTGGTGGCCTGCCTTTTAATACTAGGCCAGGCACACCTGTACAGGTAACCTACAAGTCTCCCACTGCTGTGCCCTCTGGTGGCACACCTTGTGATAGTACAAACAGTAGCCATGTAGGATACATGACATCACTCTCCCCTGAGCCTTTCGTGCAAATCGCCTCTGTATTGACTGCGCTGTGGGCTTAGCTCTATCTGGTTGACCCTTGGCAGGTCGTTTCAATCTTGGGTGAGTGGTTGGTGCAGTAGAGTGCTGGTGGTTGCTGCTTGTGTGTGTCCCTGACCACTCCATTCTCCTCCCCATCGATTATGGCGGAGGCTCCTAGCATTCATGTACATTCAAGTTCAGGAAAATAGGTTTGCATTACATTTGTGGTTCCGTTGTGAGCCAAGTATGTTAGACTGGTGGGATGCCTTATCAATGCAGTGACTGGTGCGTGAGGACAAACTAGCTCCAGAGCTACTGGGTTGTGTCCCTGCAGTCTGGTGGCAGCTCAGTGCCCGGTGCTGGCAGTGGGAACCCGGTTGGCTCAAGTTACCTGCTCTCGGGGCTGTTGCCGTGGTCCCTAGCGTCGGGCCGGTTCACAGATGCCTGTGACCTCCCTGTCCTTTCTTTGCACCTTGGGTCGCTGCTGCTTCCTGAGGAGCTATCGTCTAGCAGTGCACAGGGAACTGCTGACTCGCTGGCCTGGGCGTTGTTTGGTTTGGGATCCTAGCTAGTCCTGGTTTCCTTTGGGGGACCTGTGGTGGGTGAACTTTCGTTTACGGGTATGGCCTTGGTGGCGATGGGGTCTGAGGACGGCAGCTTAGTACAGTCTGCTCCTTCAGGCTCATGGCAGTTGGTGCCATCGGGTGCCTGAGAGGTGGAGCCGATCAGGGGCATGGTATCGATACCGGTGCCGTTGTCCTGCTGAGATCGCTTACTCTGCAGCTCATGTGTATTGGCTGCTTGTGGCCACACTCCCTGGTGCATAACTCTGGTCCCCGGGACACAGGCTACAGCACTGGGTAGCTCGCTGGACCTGTGTGCTCCCAATGGGTGTCTGCCCGCTGCATTGGCTACACGCAGTTGAAACCCTGCATCACACAACTTTTCATTACTTATGATGGACACACTGTGGGTCCGATTGCCATCACACAACTTTTTCTCGCTGGTTGCATGTGCACAATTCAAATCATCAATTACACATTTTACATAACCATGCGACATTTCCTCACTGGTTGCATGTACACAATTCAGATTATCAGTTGCACATTTTACATGATCAATTACACCTTTTGTCTCTGACTTATAATTACTATTACATTGCTTAAGTGTGTGGAACTGTCCCATTAATTGTGGTGGGTTGCAGGTCTCCTTTAAAAGAGCCTTGCTTTCTTTACCCCAATCCCCTTCTCCGTTTGGTGCCACATGTTGCTCCATCAGCGCTGCGCCTCGTGGTCTGGCCGCCGCCATCTTTGTCTTCAGCGCCTCACCTCGTGGTTTGGGCGCCATCTTTTCACCATCCACGATGTCGACTGAGGTGATCCTCTTCTCCCCGGGTTCTGCCTCCGAAACTGGGAAGTCGCCTCTGGATCCAATTTTCTTCCTCCGGAGTCCTGCCACTGGAGCCGGGATGGTGTGTTCGGGTCATCTAAGCTGGATTATCTCCAAGCAGTCGTACTGAGCGGGTGCTGTGCTGGTCTGCTCTCTGGTGCCGGATCCACCCTCAGGTGAGGACTTGCTTTGCCTCTGAACGCAGAGGACGTCGATCGCTGGAGGGGTGAAGTCTTCCCACTTCCAATGGATCTTCTCCATCCACCTTCTGCCGAGTAGATTTGGTCCATCTTCTGCAACAATCCACAGAGGTAACTTGTGCACCGTGCCATCACGCCTTTACATTCGCGCTACCAACGACTGGGATGATTTCATCGGTGTAGGTGCGTAGCTTTGCCTAAACCAGGACCAACTTGGGTCATTCAGCTTGATTGTCAAAGGCTTCTTGATTCATCACCGACTGGCTCGCCCCCGTGTCCACTTCCATGAAGACTGGAACACCCTCAATATCGACTTCCATCTTCAGCGGGGAACATTTGGTGGTGCAGGTAAACATGCTATGTACCTCCCCGTGGGGCTGAGCTGCCTCTCTGCCTATCGATTCATAATTCGCGCTAGATTCCTGGCCATCTGCAGACTCTTCATCGACACGGTGAGTCATATTTCTCTTACACATTCGCTGGATGTGGCCCTTTGTGCTGCAGCCTTTGCAAACATAATCTTTAAAATGGCACTGGTGAGCCCTGTGATTCCCTCCACAACACCAGCATGGAGCTACTCGATTAGCCTCCTTCGGCGGACTCTGAGTTAAGGGATTCGGGGGCCTGTTCTCTCTTCCTGGAGAGGGTTTGCGCTCAAGAGTCCAGCCCCTAAACGGGTGCTACCCTGTGCACAGTATCTGCCAGGTTTGAGTCCTGAGAATGAGTCATCTGCCTAGAACCGCAGGTCGAGGTTATGAATGACTGGCTCACAGAGATGACCTTCTGCAGTGTGACTGTGGTATCCGCCGACAGTAGCTTGTGAAGAAGGCCCTCATGGCCAATTCCAATGACAAAAATGTCCCGCAGCGCTTCGCTGAAGTGGGTGCCGAACTCGCACAGTGCCGCCAGCCTCCTGAGGTTCTCGGCGCATTTCGCAATATCCTGGCCTTCGGGCCGTCGGTGGGTATAGAACCGGTGTCTGGCTGTGAGGATGCTTTCCTTGCGCTTGTGTTGCTCATGGAACAGGATTACGAGCTCCTTGTACATCTTGGTCGTTGTCTTCGCTGGTGCCAGCAAGTCCCTGACGAGGCCATAGACGGTGGGCCCACAACTGGTTAGCAAGATAGCTCGCGCTTATCAGCCAGTGTGGCCGGGTCATCTCCTGCCAAGTCGTTTGCTGTGAAGAAATGTTCGAGCCTCTCCACAAAGGCGTCCCAATCATCACCATCGGTAAACTGCTGCAACATACCAAGGGTAGCCATTTTCACGTGAAAGTTCGTAATCTCGTCGCCAATTGTTGTGTCCGTAGATGTTCTAGTAATGATTCCATGAGGCAATGTATTGTACATAAATTGCAGTGACCTTAGTCCATTATTAGTTAACTCCAGAGTGAAGATCACACCTGGTGGCCTACCTTTTATACTAGGCCAGGCACACCTGTAAAGGTAACCTACAAGTCTCCCACTGCTGTGCCCTCTGATGGCACACCTTGTGATAGTAGCAACAGTAGCCATGTAGGATACATGACAGAATAGTTGCCGCTGAGCCTTCAGGCAGCAAAGCATTCATGGATGAGCTGTTGGCGCAAGGTTCGAGCAATCGTTAAAGGGGCACGATGGCCCGCCCTCCTCCACCGTCATGCTCCGGGTTCAGCTAGTTGCATGGCTTCCTCGTCCTCGTCCTCCTCGTCATCTCCATCTTCCTCATCATGATCAGCCACTCTCACCTCAGGTTGGTCTTCTACTACCATATGCTGCTGCTAAGTTATGCAGCATGCAGCACACAACAGTGAACTGACCGACAATTGCAAGTAGCCTTCGGAATGCTCCAGGCATCAGAAACGCTGCTTCAAGATGCCAATGGTCCTCCCTATTACGCTACAACTCGCAATGTGCGACATGTTGTATTGACAGTTAGCTTCTGTCCGGATTACACGTAGGGGCGTCATGAGACAGGTGGTGAGGCCGTACCCTTTGTCTCCCAGTAGCCAGCTCTGCCCTTCTGGTTGCTGCTGAAACATGGCAGATATAGCGCTCTCGCGTAGGATGAATGTATCATGGGTGCTCCCAGGGTATCTTGCATCAAATGACATGATGCAATGCATGTCGTCACATACGAGCTGCACATTAATGGAGTGGAAGCCTTTTCTGTTCCTGTACATCTCAGAATCCTTCAAAGGTGCTCGCAAGGCATTGTGGGAACAATCAATGCAGCCCTGTACCCTTGCGGAGCCAACAATCCTAGAGAAGCTCATAGCCCTTTCATGCATTGCCTGGGCAGACATGGAGAACTTTATGTAGTCATTCCTCTGGGCATATAGTGCAGCAGTCACCTACCAAATGCAGACATATGTTGCATGTTGAGAAATGGCGCACACATCCCCAGTTGTGGCCTGGAACGATCCAGATGCATAGAATGAAAGTGCAGCTGTAACCTTCACTTCAACTGACAAAGCAGTCCTCCTGACGCTTCGAGGTTACTGGTCTGCTTTTAATAACTCACAGATCTCAGTTGCAACTTCTTTGCGGAAACGCAGTCTGCATCACTCAGGTGCAGCTATGAACGCCTGTCTCAATATACCCGACACGGATAAGGCCTCCTGCCCATCAGGCTACGTGCTCTGAGGTTCGTCATGCGATGACGTCGAATCATTTGTCTCCTCCACAGCACCATCATGCAGAAGGCTTGTACGAGGTATGGCATTGTCAGTATTGCCCCCCATGATTAAATTGTACCTTTGTAAGAAGCTCAAAATGGCAGACAGGACAAGCTTCTTTGTTGTCTCTCTCCCCAAGGTCGACGCCCTAGTATGGCGTATGTCTGAGTATGTGCAATGGCTTGCTTAGATCGGGAAACACACCCCGGGCTTCATTTGATGCAGCTTGCTGCATAGTGTAAGGCTTCTCATGCTTTCAGTTCGGCTTCCACAACCCCCACGCCCCCCCCCCACCCCCTCAGGCTTTTTTTGAAGCCGAGCCCCGAGCCGCTGTGTCTGGGCGAGGTACCGATTCTGCCGGCCGACACTCCGACTCTCAAGCCCGGTTTGGAGACATTCGGTAGTGGCATGGCACTTTGAAAAAAATCCAAACTTAAAGAATTGCATGAACTTTCCATTTTCTGCAGTATCAGTTCGAAAAATGTAAGCTTCATGATGTATATTTATGTGTTCTTGACTCCCTCCAAAACTTTGCCTAAAAACAATGGCGTCTTTCTGCGCTGATATTTTGATGAGCGCTGGTTTTTCTTAAGTGCCCGGAAGGTTTTTTGGGAGTGATCACATACGGCACCCGAGGAGAATTGCAATTTGGCCAAACTTGCATAATTGTAAAAAAAAAATGGCACAGACATCAGGTTACACCCCTTATGACGCAAAAAAAAACTAAGCTAAAAAAATTGTAACTAACTGAGTTACGCTGGCGCACAATCTTTGGAAAACTAGGATTTTTAAACAGGCCAAAAAAAGCAGCATGCATCCAAAAAATGGTGCAAATCACTGGGGAAAATTGAGTCCCAGGTTTCTATCCATCCTACATAAGGTGGCATTCAGAGTCTGCAAGCTGTTGGTGAGAGCAAGCATGCACGCATTTGAATGCCGTGTTTGATGCTCCAAGCAGGTGGCCACCCTTTCCATGGATGAACAGATCAGAAGCCATGGCCTGTGACATCATGCTGGTCATGCTGGAGATTGACACCTCCATTCTCCCTGCAAGCGAGCACATCGCGGCTGGAAATTTTGCCAGAGCCTCACGCATTTTCTGTTGCTCCTCCAGAATCATCCTCTTTCACGATGGCCCCCAAGGTTCAGCGTCCTCATCCAACTGAGCAGAGATTGGAGCGTCCTGTGCCCTCCGATGAGGACCCTCCACTGCTGTCCCTGTCTCCACCATCTGCACCTGCGCACGTGATGTGAGACACACCAGGTAACAACACTACTTTCTGACTTGCAGGTCCCATTGACGTGTGCATATCTGCGCTGGTGCTTGTTGTGCATGTATCGGATGACAGTGCACCCTCAGAGCCCGTGACCTCCTCTGAGGAGTCTTCTTCTTCCTCTGGCTGGACTGTCTCGGGACACTTGATGGGCCTGTGAGAGAGTAGCAACATGAATTAGAACTGTTACGATCAGAAAGTTTTAAATGACCATTATGGTCAAAGGCTGTTGGCAACAGGTCAACATGAGTGACTGCTGTATGCCATGTGGCTGTGTGATATTTAATTCTGTCCCCGTCTCTCCATCTCCCACCGCCAGCAATTCCGCAGATCACCAGTGCCACCGCTGCAGTCAGTGGTGTTATGACTGGAGGACCACCTCCGGTTCTCTGCCTCTCCTGACTGTTCTGTGTTCTCTTTTCCTGCAAGGAGGGAAACGAGAGACTTTTGAGTGAGAGTCTTGGAATGAGTGAAATGGATGGATGGGCAACATCTGTCAGTGACTATGAAGGAAAGGTGTAAGATGAGGGTGTGTGTCAGTGATGGATGCTCAGATGGGAATTTGAGTAAGTGCATAGACAGTGAAGGATGGGTGCACCTGCAAGGTATGTTGCTGTGAGGAGTGATGTGCAGGAGTAGGCTTGGGAAGGGAGAGTGAGGGGTTTGGGGTGACACGCACATCAGGATGTAGTTGAATGTGCCATTGCACTCACCTTTCCTGCCTTCATGAGGTAATTAAAATGCTTCCTGCACTGTATCCATGACCTGGCTACCACACTCCAGCTGCTCACTTCTGTCATTATCTCCAGCCATGCCTTCTTAATCTCTGCAGCTGGCACCTTCCGCCCGTCAGCAGGGAATACGGCCTTCCTTGGGCCCTGAGAGAACGGGAAAAGTGATCCCGGCCTCCCCTGCGTCACAAAGGTAAAAATTTCGGCCTTCGTGAATGTTATGTATCTGGACTTGTATATACTCTGTACAGCCATCAGAGGGCTCATTCCCCGGAGACCGAAGGGATCTCATAATCCCTTGGGACACGGTATTTAAGAGTGCTTCACAAGTTGGAGAGGCACTCTGGAGACCTGCAATAAAAGACTACGGTCACACTTTACTTTGAGTTCACAGTGTTCAGTCTGACTCTTTCTCCATACACTACAACTGGCGACGAGATACAGATAGCGAACCCAAAGATGCAGAGAATAGTGGGCATCCTGGAGAAATTCTCAGAGGGAGATGATTGGGAAACTTTTGTGGAGTGACTCGACCAATACTTCGTGACCAACGAGCTAGATGGGGAAGAGAACGCTGCCAAACGTAGAGCGATCCTCCTCACCGTCTGTGGGGCACCAATGTATGGCCTCATGAAGAATCTGCTCACTCCAGTGAAACCCACGGAGAAATCATACGACGAGTTGTGCACACTGGTCTGAGAGCATTTGAACCCGAAGGAAAGCGTTCTGATGGCGAGGTACAGGTTCTACACCTACAAAAGGTCTGAAGGCCAGGAAGTGGCGAGTTATGTCGCCGAGCTAAGACGCCTTGCAGGACATTGTGAATTTGAAGGACATTTGGAGCACATGCTCAGAGACTTTTTCGTACTTGGCATTGGCTACGAAACCATACTTCGTAAACTTTTGACTGTTGAAACCCCAACCTTGAGTAAGGCCATAGAGATAGCCCAGGCATTCATTGCCACCAATGACAATACTAAGCAAATCTCTCAGCACACAAGTGCTGCTGCAAGTACTGTGAACAAAGTGATGTTGTTTTCGAATCGTAATGGACAGGGCAGGTCACACATACCTGCAACTACCGTCCGCAGATGTCTCAAAGTCCACCATCAAGGCTGATGAATGCAAGGCCATTAACACCTTGTTGGTGCTGCGGGGGTGATCATCGTTTCCATTCATGCCGATTCAAAAGATACATTTGTAAGGGCTGTGGAACAATGGGACATCTCCAACGAGTGTGCAGGCGAGCTGCTAGGGCTGCCAAACCTGCAAACCACCACGTTGCAGAGGAGGACAGATCCACGGAGGATCACGATGAAACAGAACCTCTGATAGAGGAGGCAGAGGTAAATGGAGTGCACACATTCACCATGAATCGTCCCCCGATAATGCTGAATGTTGAACTAAATGGACTCCCAGTGTCAATGGAGCTGGACACGGGCGCGAGCCAGTCCATCATGGGAAAAAAGGCTTTCCAAAGTTGTGGTGCATCAAGGCCTCAAGGCCAGTCTTAACTCCAATTAGCACGAAACTAAGAACTTACACAAAAAAACTGATTCCTGTAATCGGCAGTGCCACCGTAAAGGTCTCCTACGATGGATCGGTGCACAAGCTACCACTCTGGGTGGTACCGGGCGATGGTCCCACGCTGCTCGGCAGGAGCTGGCTGGGAAAGATACGCTGGAACTGGGACAACATCCAAGCGCTATCGCCCGCTGACGACACTTCATGTGCACAGGTCTTAAACAAATTTCCTTCACTGTTCGAACCAGGCATCAGGAAATTCCAAGGAGCAAAAGTGTAGATCCACCTAATTCCGGGGATGCGACCCATCCATCACAAGGCGAGAGCAGTACCGTACATGATGAGAGAAAGGGTAGAAATCGAGCTCGACCGGCTACAAAGAGAGGGCTCCATCTCACCGATCGAGTTCAGCAAGTGGGCCAGTCCTATTGTCCCAGTCCTCAAGGGATACGGCACCGTCAGAATTTGTGGCGATTACAAAGTAACTATTAATCGTTTCTCCCTGCAGGACTAATACCCACTTCCAAAAGATGACGACCTCTTTGCAACGCTGGCGGGAGGAAAGACGTTCACGAAGCTGGATCTGATCTCAGCCTACAGGACACAGGAACTGGAGGAATCATCGAAGGCCCTCATCTGCATCAACACGCACAAAGGTCCTTTTGTTTATAACAGATGCCCGTTTGGAATCCGATCAGTGGCAGCGATATTCCAGAGAAATATGAAAAGTTTACTGAAGTCAGTCCCGCACACCGTGGTCTTCCAGGAAGACATCTTGGTCACAGGTCGGAACACAGTCGAGCATCTGCAGAACCTGGAGGAGGTTCTTAGTCAGCTCAACCGCATAGGACTCAGGTTAAAACGTTTGAAGTGCGTTTTCCTGGTGCCTGAAGTGAAGTTCTTGGGAAGAAGGATTGCGGCGGACAGCATCAGGCCCACCAACACAAAGACGGAGGCAATTGAGAACACACCGAGGCCACAGAACATGACGGAGCTGCTGTCATTCCTGGGACTCTTGAACTACTTTGGTAACTTCTTACCGGGTCTCAGCACACTGCTAGAACCGCGACATGTCTTACTACGAAAAGGGGGCGAATGGGTTTGGGGCAAAAGCCAAGAAAATGCCTTTGTAAAAACGAGAAAATTGTTATGCTCAAACAAATTGCTTGTGTTGTATGATCCATGTAAGCGTTTGGTACTAGCATGTGATGCGTTGTCATAAGGTGCCGGGTGTGTATTGCAACAAGCTAATGATTTCGGGAAACTGCAACTGGTTGCTTATGCATCCAGGAGTCTGTCTAAGGCCAAGAGAGCCTACAGCATGATTGAAAAAGAAGCGTTAGCATATGTCTATGGGGTAAAGAAAATGCATCAATACCTGTTTGGGCTAAAATTCGAATTGGAAACTGACCTGTTTTCCGTGAGCAAAGGGATAAATACCAACGTGTCGGCCCGCATCCAGAGATGGGCGCTCACGTTGTCTGCATACAACTATGCCATCCGCCACAGGCCAGGCACAGAAAACTGCACCGATGCTCTCAGTAGGCTGCCATTGCCCACCACGGGGGTGGAAATGGCGCAGCCCGCAGATCTAGCCATGGCTATGGAAGCATTTGAGACTGAGCAATCACCCGTCACTGACCAGCAGATCAAAACCTGGACAAGGCAGGATCCCTTATTATATCTAGTCAAAAGCTGTGCGCTTCACGAGAGCTGGTCCAGTGTCCCAGTGGAAATGCAGGAAGAGATAAAGCCGTTCCAGCGGCGCAAAGATGAAATGTCTATACAGGCAGACTGCCTTCTGTGGGGCAATCGAGTAGTGGTCCCCAAGAAGGGCAGAGATACCTTCATCAATGACCTCCACAGTACCCACCCAGGCATCGTAATGATGAAAGCGATAGCCAGATCCCACGTGTGGTGGCCCGGTATCGATGCGGACTTAGAGTCCTGCGTTCACAGATGTAATACATGCTCACATTTAAGCAATGTACCCAGGGAGGCGCCACTAAGTTTATGGTCTTGGCCCTCCAAACCGTGGTCTAGGGTACACGTCGACTATGCAGGCCTTCTTGGGTAAAATGTTCCATGTGGTTGTGGACGCGTACTCCAAATGGATTGAATGTGAGATAATATCGGCTAGCACGTCCACTACCACCACTGAAAGCCTGCGGGCCATGTTTGCCACACACGGCCTACCCGATATCCTGGTGAGTGACAACGGGCCATGTTTTATCAGTGCTGAGTTCAAAGAATTCATGGCCCGTAACGGGATCAAACATGTCACATCTGCCCCGTTTAAACCAGAGTCCAATGGTCAGGCAGAGAGAGCAGTGCAAACCATCAAGCAAGGCTTGAAGAGGGTAACTGAAGGCTCACTGCAGACTCGCCTATCCCGAGTGCTGCTTAGCTACCGCACAAGACCCCACTCACTCACTGGGATCCCACCTGCTGAACTGCTCATGAAAAGAGCACTTAAGACAAGGCTCTCATTAGTTCACCCTGATCTACATGAACAGGTAGAGAGCAGGCAGCTTCAACAAAGTGCATACCATGATAACGCAAATATGTCATGCGAGATTGAAGTCAATGATCCTGTATTTGTATTAACTTATGGACAAGGTCCCAAGTGGCTTCCTGGCATTGTTGTGGCCAAAGAGGGGAGCAGGGTGTTTTGGGTCAAACTTTCAAATGGACTTATTCACAGGAAACACTTGGACCAAATCAAACTCAGATTCACGGACTACCCTGAGCAACCCACCTTGGACCCTACCTTTTTTGATCCCCCAACACACACACCAGTGGCAACCAACACCACGGTTGACCACGAAGCAGAACCCATCATCCACAGCAGCCCTGCAGGGCCCAACACACCAGGCAGCCCAGCAAGGCCAGCTGCACAGCAGCCCAGCGAGGGCCCAACAAATGATTCAACAACACCAGCTTTCACACCGAGACGATCAACCAGGGCAAGAAGGGTCCCAGATCGACTCACATTGTAAATAGTTACACTATTGACTTTGGGGGGGAATGTTGTTTCTATGTGGATTTGTATTTACTCTGTACAGCCACCAGAGAGCTCATTCCCCGGAGTCCGAAGGGATCCCATAATCCCTTGGGAGCACAGGTATTGAAGAGTGCTTCACAGGTTGGAAAGGCACTTTGGAGACCTACAATAAAAGACTAAGGTCACACTTTACCTTGAGCTCACAGTGTTCAGTCTGACTCTTTCTCCATACACGACAGTGTGGAATTTAAAATTGAATTTATAGAGTAAAAATACATCTGAAATTGTCATAATTTCACAATTTTCCCAGTTAAAACAATATAAATTTATTGATCTATGTAACAATTCTTCATTTTGAGTTGAGATTAATACACGTGTTTACCAATGTAATAAATAATTGATGTACAAAATGAAGGATTGCACTACTTGGTTGTGTGATTTGAGTTTCTGCTTTAACTTTACATATGATAACCAATTATCATCTGAAGAGGCCCCTGTGCTTTTGAACTCCCCAAGGGCACTCTACACTGACAATTTGAGTTATAAATTACGTAATCTTGTTCACGTTCGCATTCCTCATACATCTCAAACACAATTTTAAACATTTCACATTAGTTACAATATTGCTATCCAATTAAACTCAATTTTAGCGATGATCACAGAATAGAGTTTATTGAAATTGGTGGTGTTTTTGCGCATTGATTCACCTGAGCACCTTTCCATAGAAAGTGGTCTTGACTTTGGATTGTTGCATATTTTGGATGGCTGGAGTGATCGCAACACTCTTCTGAAGTTGGTGAAAGGCTCGAACCATTTTCATCAGTCCACATTCAAATGTAATTGTTAAGATATCTGTATGATTGGAGTACTGATAGGAAGCTTGCCATTTTCAGGGCATGGGAAATGTGGCAGGTCAGCTGCTGAGTGTTGGCCTGCAGCATCATATTAAAGGGGCAGGCTGCACCATTCAGAGGAGGGCGGCGGGGGGGAGGCGACAGGATTATTAAAGGCATGAAGGATTATCAATGAGAAGCAGGCCAAGCAACTTTACTGATTCTGAAGCTCTGAAAGTGCCATATGGAATGTTTTTCTTTCTGGCCAAACCTGTTTCCGGAGAGTCATTTGAGGGATGCTGGTTCTGGCCTTTTCTATTCTGTATAGTGGGTGGGCCCATCACTTAGTGAGCACTGCATTATCCTTTACCAAAGTGACATTGGAGTCCTAACTATATGACATGACCATGATTTACATGGCATAATGAGGCTCCAGCACTGTCTAAACTTAGGCTGACTGGAAAATCACAGTGGGCAGGCTTCTTTTGGGATATCAGCGATAAATTAATTCTTGCAATTTTAGTTTCACTATTGCCTTATTTCCACTGAAAATATAGTAGAGAGTCCAAAATTGGGACTGGTGTTTCTTAGCCAGCAAATGCATCTTTAATTAACTCTTAGCCAATTTGTAGTACAAAAAGTGCCTGTAGACCCTTATTCCTCCAGATAAAGGGCAATATGGGGCCTGTTTGTTAAATAGAATTAATGTGCCTGTTACTTATTGACTTTAACATCATTATTGTTGGCCTGTTTGGTTTGCATTAATGTTAAGCAAGTGAGTAGATAATATAGCTAATCAAAGCCCTTGTTTGCTTTAAGGTGCAATGAAGTTTAAAGTGTAACCATGGTGAGCCAGAAGGTCACTGACCAATTCCATTGTGGTCAAATTTGTGCAGGTAATGCTCTGTTGGAGTTTTAAAAAAACTACTTGCAGTGCACCTGGTCATCACCATCATGTCTTCTTGATGAGATGTGATGGTGAAGCTGAGTACAGGAAGCTCTTGAATGAAGTACTTCCTGCAGCAGAAACGAGTCAAGACCTTTGAAGTTTCTTTTAGATTTCCTTTTGATCTTACAAGGGTTCTCATATGCCTCGCATGAAGGAAAGTAACCTTCACTTGAAGAAACCAAAACAAATGGAGTGGGCAGTGAGTGCCACAATGTGTTACCAGTTTAGTGACGATAAGAGCTTTGTGTGAGATTTATAAAAAGACTGACAGCCATTTCAAAGGCCATTCAAACCTGAACATTTCAGTCATCCTTTATTGTAATTGCCTTTTCCACTTTATGTTTCTTACTCATTAAGCTGTATGTACAAAAATAGAAAGGCTCAAAAATGATACAGTCGTGGACAACTGTTTCCAATCCACAAAGTGTTTTCAGCTGGAATTTCTTATCCATCATTATATCAACTCTTGTCACGAAGAAAGAAAATTAAAACCCAGCATTGGTCTGAAAATGGCAGCTTGTAATATTCAGCCTCAGTCTGGGGAAAGTCATTTTGTGGAGAATTCTCTCTCCACCATCCTCCCCTTCCCCCAATTCCCCACCCCTCGGTGATATCATGAGTGCTGTCTAAAGCTCACAGTCTCCTGACTGGATTTCACTCCCTAATAATGATGTATCTGGAACAGAACCTCATGATGTCACCACAGCTGACCTTTCTACTCAAAACATCTGTATCCCAACTGTGCATGAAGAACAGTTTTAAAAGAGTAGTCTGAAAGATGGGGATATGGCAGACTGAGACACAGCATTTAGTTTACAGACAGTTCCCCTTTGTTGTATTTAGGTTAAATGGGAATTGGGATTAATAGTACTATCTTTGAAATATATAATCTTTGGGAGAGTGTGAGAGAGTGTTCTTGGCTTCTATTCGACTCAATAGTGCAATCAAGACTGAGGGGTAAATCTTCAACTGTCCACCTGGGTGTGAAGCTGCCATTGCAGATTTGCCACCCGTTATAGAACCAAAATTCGGGTGGTTGCGAAAACGAGTGGCCGATCTACAACAGCAGCTTTATGCGCAGGTGGCAAGCTTAGAATCTACCTCTGATTCTCTTTCCAGCAAGGGTAATTATCTTAGAGGTTGGGGACTAGGACCATATAGCTTTATAAGTAAGAACTATTTAAGCACTAGTCTAACAGAAAAACAGTCAGCTGAAACATGTATAATTCTACAGGAAGTTGCTTATCTTAACAAATTCACTGATCTACAATTACAATTTTTGCAGAATATCACTAACTTTTTAAGAACCATTGTTTTTAAGACATGGACTGAGAAATTTGAGCACGCTCATTTTTGGTAAAATACCTGCACCTGAATAGTGAGGCCCAAGGCACCCCCAATCGAGCCGTTAAGAGACCTGCACTCCCCGCTCCACATTCAGTAAAGTATAGGGCCCTTTCTGCCGGTTAGCACCACGTTGCGATGTGTGAGTTCAGCACGTGGTAAGTGAAACGCTAGATCTTTTTTAAAAGTTCATTCTGGGATGTGGGCGTTGCTGGCAAGGCCAGCATTAATACCCATCCCTAATTGTCTTTGAGAAGGTGGTGGTGAGTCACCTCCTTGAACTGCTGCAGTCCGTGTGGTGAAGGTACTCCCACAGTGCTGTTATGGAGGGAGTTCCAGGATTTTGACCCAGCGACGATGAATTAACGGCGATATATTTTCAAGTCAGGATGGTGTAATTTGGAGGGGAACTTGCAGGTGATGGTGTTCCCATCCGCCTGCTGCCCTTGTCCTCCTAGGCGGTAGGGGTCGCGGGTTTGGGAGGTGCTGCCGAAGAAGCCATGGCGAGTTGCTGCAGTGCATCTTCAGTACACACTGCAGCCACGGTGTGCTGGTGGTGGAGGGAATGAATGTTTAAGGTGGTGGATGGGGTGCTAATGAAGCAGGCTGCTTTGTCCTGAATGGTGTTAAACTGCTTGAGTGTTGTTGGAGCTGCACTTGTCCAGGCAAGTGGAGAGTATTCCATCACACTCCTGACTTGTGCCTTGTAGATGGTGGCAAGGCTTTAGAGAGTCAGGAGGTGAGACACCTGTCACAGAATATCCAGCCTCTGACTTGCTCTTGTTGCCACAGTATTTATGTGGCTGGTCTAGTTAAGTTTCTGGTCAATGGTGAACCCCAGGATCTTGATGGTAGGGGATTCGGTGATGGTAATGCCATTAAATTTCAAGGGGTGGTGATTAGACTCTCTTGTTGGAGCTAGTCATTGCCTGGCACTTGTATGGCACGAATGTTACTTGCCACTTATCAGCCCAAGCCTGAATGTTGTCCAGGTCTTGCTGCATTCAGGCCTGGAATGCTCCATTATCTGATAAGTTGCGAATTGAACTGAACACTGTGCAATCATCAGCGAGCATCCCCACTTCTGACCTTATGATGGAGGGAAGGTCATTGATGAAGCAGCTGAAGATGGCTGGGTCTAGGGCACTGCCCTGAGGAACTCCTGCAGCGATGTCCTGGGGCTGTGATGATTGACTTCCAACCACCACATTCATCTTCTTTTGTGCTAGTGACTCCAGCTAGTGGAGCATTTTCTCCCTGATTCCCATTGACTTCAGTTTTACTAAGGCTCCTTGGTATCACAATCGGTCAACAGCTGCCTTGATGTCAAGGGCAGTCCACTCTCACCTCACCTCTGAAATTCATGTTTGGACCAATGCTGTAATGAGGTCTAGAGCTGAGTAGTCCTGGCAGAACCCAAACTGAGCATCGGTGAGCAGGTTATTGGTAAGTGCTGCTTGATAGCACTATCGACGACACCTTTCATCACTTTGCTGATGATTGAGAGTAAACTGATGGGGCGGTAATTGTATGGATTGGATTTGTTCTGTTTTTTGTGGACAGGACATACCTGGGCAGTTTTCCACATTTTCAGGAAGATGCCAGTGTTGTAGCTGTACTGGAACAGCTTGACTAGAGGCGCATTCACAAATGGCTCCTCCGAGTTGCTCAGACCTTAAGTTAAATAAATTATTATGCACCAAAATATTGTCGGCATGCACTTCTGGCTGGAAATGTGCACGTGTTTCCTGCCCGCCATATTGGGAGCATAATAGGCCGCTTAACGCCCTAAAAATAGGCGTTGTGTGGTCAAATTTTTAGGCCAAGATCTTTTCCAGTTTCCTTTTGTTTGGGGACAGCCAAGATTTAAAAGAGTTGCGTGCTATTTTAATATCACAAGCAAGTATAATAAAGATATGTTAGATGTGATTTACTACATTGTGTCATGTACTTTTAAACAAATGAGTAAAGATTTTCTAAACAGTTTTTCGTTACCCTTTAAAACATAAATTGCGGCTTACAATAAACTAATATACAAGGTAACACATGCTCATAATTGACCTTATTTGAATTGTTAACATTAAAGCATTTAATCACTTCCAACATAAACTCCTTTAAAATTTTGTACCCCCACCGTTGGATACTCCCTGGGACAAATTAGAAGGTATTTTTGCTTGGATTTGAAATTTAAAAAATAAATCTTTAAAAATTCAATCTGCAATGTAATGTCAAGTACAAGATAGTAACCATTTCTTTTCATGAATATCTTGTGTGTTGACTGCCAGATAATAATTTATAGCAAACATGCCCCATGGTCTAATTGTTAAAATGTTATGGTTTAGAAATTAAAATCTACACAACAGTATACTTCATCTGCTGCTCAAATAAACAGATATTTAACATTTATAGGGAGTGACACTACTGTTTGTTTTGTTAATTCTTGATAGTCATTTTACATACAAGTGTTCCCACATGGCCATTTTCAATGCTTTTGCCCAGAGGGAATAGACAAGAATGCCAAGTGGTGAAATTATTTTTCCTTGTCGAACTAGATTTATAAGAATAATAATTAAGCTTTAACAAAAATTGTATCTGTGCAACCAAATTTGAGCTATATTTTCAACAAGGAAATAAGTCTACGTCACAGCAAGGTAGGCTATAGGCATCAAATAGATTCAGGGCTTAGGTCAAGTACAATCGTATCATTTTACAATACAGAAAGAGGACATTTAGCCAATTGTGCATGTGCCAGTTATTTGAAATACCTATCCACTTAGTCTCAATTTCCTGCCCTTCCGCCTTCACCTTTAACATTTTTATTTTTAAATTATTTAACCACTTCCCTTTAAAAAACGATCTGCTTCCACCATTGTTTCTAGTTGGAAATTGCTCATCTTCACAACACTCTGTTTTAAAAAAATTACCAAACTTCCTTTGTTTTTTAGGTGATGATTTTTAATTTATGCCCTCCAGATATTAACTCAGTGATATGATATCAAAGAGTTAGCTTATGTCTTTGTAAGAAAATAAGCAGAAATTGATATTTCGAACCCTATAACTAGTGCATGTCAAATTACATTGAAAGCTCTTTAGTGGGATACCCTCACAACTAGATACACTATGGGACAGATTAAAAGGTATGCTTGCTTGGATTTTACATTTTTACAGCAGACTGATAATGGCACCATTCCCTAAAACAACTCCAGAATTGCCACAATAAAGATAAATTTAAAGGAAATACCTGGATCAGTGTCAATGGTACAACTTCCTTAAATAAAAGATATCAATGTTCTTCCTGCACAACATGTTATCCACGTGGACTAGACCATGTACTGGAATGAAGATGGCGCAGAATATGACTAGCTCTCATTGCAAGAAACCTTGTCAGTAGGCCTGTAAAATCCTTGATCGCATGGCCCAAGTTATAAAGGAGTTCAAGGCTGTGCACAGAATGCCCAATCTATATTTGACACTCTTAATAGATACACACAGTGTCAATATTTAATACTGAGAACAACTTCAAAGACAGGTCTCATAGACATTGACCCAATGCTCTACTAGTGAGAAAGCCATGGAGATGGTGATGCTCCATCTTAGTCTAATGTTTCTGTATTATCAAATAAGAAGTGTACCAACAGGCTAAATGAAATGCTGCTGGATCTATATCTGATATGTATCGGTCTACTGCTCACTTCAGGACAGTTATGGGATCAAGGATGTTAAGAACATAAGAACATAAGAAATAGGAGCAGGAGTAGGCCATACGGCCCCTCGAGCCTGCTCCGCCATTCAATAAGATCATGGCTGATCTGATCATGAACTCAGCTCCACTTTCCCGCCCGCTCCCCATAATCCCTTATCCCCTTATCATTTAAGAAACTGTCTATTTCTGTCTTAAATTTATTCAATGTCCCAGCTTCCATAGCTCTCTGAGGCAGTGAATTCCACAGATTTACAATCCTCTGAGAGAAGAAATTTCTCTTCATCTCTGTTTTAAATGGGCGGCCCCTTATTCTAATATCATGTCCTCTAGTTCTAGTCTCCCCCATCAGTGGAAACATCTCTCTGCATTCACCTTGTCAAGCCCCCTCATAATCTTATACGTTTCGATAAGATCACCTCTCATTCTTCTGAATTCCAATCAGTAGAGGCCCAACCTACTCAACCTTTCCTCATAAGTCAACCCCCTCATCTCCGGAATCAACCTAGTGAACCTTCTTTAAACTGCCTCCAAAGCAAGTATATCCTTTCGTTAATATGGAAACCAAAACTGCATGCAGTATTCCAGGTGTGGCCTCACCAATACCCTGTATAACTGTAGCAAGACTTCCCTGCTTTTATACTCTGGTGAAGAGCAAATTGGAACTATAGGATGTTCTTGTCAGATGAACTAAGATGGGCCGAATTTGAACTGGAAGAACATGATCTCTTTTAGAATTAGAACTTCCATATTAGGAACACTGAGCCATGTGTGTAATTTGTCATTCTCTACATTTTTATGGCGACATCATATGTGCGTTTTATGCACCTCAGCTGAATGACTAAACTTCATATCTGTGTGTCTTTAACTTGCAATTTAGCTACTTGAAAAGTATGAAAGGCATGTTGTTCTCACAGATTCATTAATTTTCAGTCACTCCTGCTATTGAATTCATGTTTCCCAAAATCAACTGGAGGAAATATGCCCACGCACCATTTTGAGAGGCGACTGTTTAAAAAAAAGATTTATTAACCCTTCTTTGAAAAGAAGGTTCCCATTAGTGGGAATGTTAAGTTGATACAATATGGTTAAGATAGAAATGATTGGTTGTAGGCCAAATCCAGAGATTGGGCCAAAATGTTTTACATCAGCAATTCTGGCATATGCCAGGAGCACTTATTTGGAAATTCTGCATCACAGCTCACGGTTTTCCGACCATTCATTTTATTTCTGGAGTCCATAATTTCTTGATATGTTGTTAGCGTTGAAGTGGAAAATTTGTATCTAGACCATAACTGAATGAGGCCTAAGTGTCTTTTAAAATTTCTTAACTCTTGTGATGAGTTAACAATGAAGACATACAGCGTACAATTTCTGCAATGCAAATTGTGTATTATTTTACTGAAGAAATACGAAGGCCTTTCTTTTCCCCTGCTACTGAGGAAAATACATTTTCCATCTGGCACAGGCACAAAATTTATTTCTCTCCGGTCATAACTTTCACATTTTATTCTACCCCTTCCTCTCCCTCCCCCTCCCCCTCCACTTCCCCTCACGGGTGCTTGACAGCCTGTTCACAGAAGAGGTAGGCTGGCAAATCTTAAAGTGGAGAGTCATTGTGAACAGGACAACTTTCACTTACCACAAGCAGATCTTTGGATCGGCATACAGATGAGCCCATCTTGTCAGCTGTTTCTTTCCATATTTTTAAAATCTGGTTCCTTAAAAAGATTAGAAATGGACTCATATCTTTGTCACAACAAGAATCCAGCAAGTAACTTTTTCATTTTTTATTCAAAGGCATTAAATGTTAAATATTGTTTCAGTGAAGAAAAGTGTCTTTTTATTGGCATTCTTTCAATTGGAAACATTTAAATACTTACTTTAGGTACATTTTCCCAGAATATTAGTATTTTTTAAATTAATTTATTTCCCCCTCTCGTGTGCAGAGAATATAGTGATAGATCCAAATTAAGACTTTCCACCAAACTTTTTTTTGATATTTCTGATGGGGAGGCGAAGAAGTTCAGCCGATAAACATTTTAAGCAAAATTAGCCAAGTGTCCTGACTGTTCCACAATGACTGCTATAAAATTGATATAGCAGCGGTTAATATTCGGGTCTGGCTTATTCCACTTACTCATTCTGATGTATTTGTTTTGCTGAACACACTGACAAATGACCTGATATTAGGACTGTTGAATGACCAATAAAATACAGGAAGACTGAGGGAGCAGTTGCATTAAGAGCTCATGATACTTGAATGAAAAGCAGAGACAATGAAAGCAAAAGATTAGGGGGCAGAAATTCAGCGCTGCCTGAAACGGGTCGCACCTACCGCTGTTAATGTGTTTTCACCACTGCTGTTGATGAGGTGGGCTCTTGCGCGAAATTCAGCTCTTTGTCATTTTTTTTCGAGCGGACCGGCAGTCGGTCATAATAAGGGCGGTAAGCACTCTAGAGGGGCAGAAGTGGAAGCGAGACAGAGTCTCCGCAGCTGTCAGTCATCAGTCTGGCACTGATGATGTCATGCCACGTGTGCTTCACCACAACTCTCCCCTTCACTTAAAGGGGAGAGCCGCTGCGAGCTCTGCGATTATTTCAGTTCGGTCCACTGGGCCACCAGGGAGGGTTTCGGCCGGGCCAGCGGCCTGGCACCCAAGAGCGGGTGCCAGGCTGCCTGTTGGCGGCCCGGCCAAAGCCGGGGGCATAATTGTTCGGCCGACCTGGCAGTTGGCCGACAAAAAAAATAAACTGCCAGCCGCGGCAGTGCGCCCTCCCCTTGAATAACCACTGCACAGCCATGTCGCACATACTTCGAACACAGTGCGCTGACAGAAATAGCTGCCAGGGGCACCGCTCGGCGGCCCGAAGATGTTTTTGCCCTGAATTTCGATGGAGGTGCGGGAGAGCGGTGGTGCGCGCTTTGATGATGCACTTAGGAGGGGTTGGCAGCAGTGAGGCGGAAGTGGGGACGCCGGAAAAACTACCAAGGAGAATTTCGCGAGCGGCGGCCATTCGACCCCAAATCGGCGGCCATTTGACTCCGCCGCGTGGCCGCCACTTTCCGCCAGTAAGAGCCATTTTTAGGAGGCTGAACTTCAGCCCCTAGGTCTGGAGAAGCTGTGATCCTTGGGAACTCAGTTGTTGTGGCCCTTTATGTTCACACAGACAGTTTTATGCCTCCTTATGTTTACATATACATCAATGTTTGTAACTAAATGTCAAAGAAGAGAACAATTGCATCATCAATATTTTATTGAGTTCTGAAAAGTGAACCCACACTTCGGTAATTAAAGCCTATTGTTAAGATACTTTGTGTAAAAGCTAGATGTGTGAGAATTACCTTCAGGCATATTTTTATGTCTAAAAAGGCTTTTTAAATTGTAAGATAACTGCTTTAAAAAGTCCACTGAGATTAAACAAAGATAAAGTATACAACAGAAATGCTGAACTCCACTGGCACCACATCACAGCAATGTTTGACAATCCATTGAGGCCCTGTGTACATAGGATACATGATGGGCAGCAGAAGATGCAAGGAAATAAACCATGAAAAATAAGCCCACACATGTGGTATATTCTTTCATTTTATGGTGGACTTTTTGTGGTCAAGAATAAAACTAATTCAAAACAATAGCAGCTCAAAACTCTCCTCCACAAAGACTTGCCGGCTTTATTCTACAGTGAAGCCTCCACTTACTCAGTCACCTACGTCCCCATTATTTTAGTTTGATGTGATCAGCATTGAAAATATCAATTTGTGTTATTCTTTACCAAGCAATTATCTACCACACTGTTTTCAAGATACTTGTGATATTTTGAAGTGAAACAATTTAGCATTTGAAGGTAACCTTTAAGTATAAGTATTAGACAATAGTAAATTAGAAGATGTTTTTATTATAGATTAAGAACACAGGTGTCTATTTTGAGATAAGAAAAAGCTGAGGGATAAATGGATACTGCAGTGCTAAAGCAAACATACTCCCATTAGGTTCACTTTCCTGTTAAATGATAGGGTTCAGTAAATTGTTAATTATATTCGAAGTTAGTGAAGTGTTTCAGCTCAGTTCTCAACCATAGGTCTGGTTACCAGTAGGTATAAACTGCAACGTTTCCACATACATGCTATTTCCCTTTGTGCTTTCAAAAGCTTCCTTAAAACTCCTTAACTGTCATTGATCTCACCACCTAAATTCCTCCACTTCCTGCTTAGTGTCAATCTCTTCTCTTTATTAAATACCTTGAAATGTCCTTTTGTGTGAGGAGCACGATACAAATATAGCTTTGACTGCTGGCAGTGTACCACAGTGCCCAGAGGAGCAGCCTGTGGCGTATGGTCAGTGTCAAAGCATAATTCGCTTTTCTCACATTATTACAGTTGAAAAATTTTCCTTTCCAACTATAACTTTAAATGGAAAAACAATCTTTTATATCTTTAGATAGTTCTGTCTGGACTCAGGCCTTTTTTTAAATTGTGAGATGGTATAACAACACAGCACAAGCAACCAAAATGAGGCACGTGTTTGGTGAAACTGGCTGAAGTGCTCACTGAAAGCACAACACAGTCTGGGACACTTGATGTTGAGAAGCCCCCCCCCCCCGCTAGCCCTGCATTAACACCAGAAACTCTGTGGTGCTATTTAAGTCACATTTGTTCTTGTCACATCATATATGCCTCCAGGCTGCAAAGGTTCAAAATCACACCCTCACATAGTGAAATATCTCCTTCTATTGTGTAAGGAATGGCTTGTATGCTTCAGCAGTAACTGGGATTACTGCATTGTGCCTGACTGATTTGAAGACACATTCAATGCAGATTTTACAAAGCCGGCTTCATAGGTGGGGAAGAAATGCCATGGTTTACCTTCAGAGAGTTTCTGCCAGATGTAAAGTGTATGCTTTAACAAAACTGATGTGTCATCATGCATTATTACCAGCTGTTTTCACAAAGTATGCCTATATGTCACAGTGCACCAAACATTCTGGGCAGTGTCAACTTCATCGAAGTTAGTCATGGTGCATTTTAACAAGACTTTAGGTTGCATTAAATGAAGAGTTTTCTTCTGAGTTTGACTTTTATGGAGCAAATAAAACTTTTACAGAGTGAATAAAAAATATCTTTCCCTTCAATCTATGCAGGTTGCTTATTATTGCTATCTTATTCAGCTCCCAACAAAGATTCTGTACCCTTGCTCCCAACTCCATTCCATCCCTGGCTGCTCACCCAGATTGGACCAGACCGTATACAAGTTCAATATCTTGTTTTACCTGGCACTGAGTTTCAAACCCCATGGGACAGAAATTCACCGTCCCCGAAGGGACGGCTACCGTGGGGTTTGGGCAGCCGATTGAAAAAAAATCGATCGGCTGCCGCGGTCGGATGATTTTCCCTCCCCGAGCCATATTCAGCTTGGGGGGGGGTTAGGCCATGCTCACTTCAGCTGGAAACGGCGGGGTGAAGCCAAAGTAAAGGAGGATTTTCTGCGGTGAGGGAAGCAGCGGGCGGGCCCCTGGAAAAAGGCCACCACAGCCATTTTCAGCCATAAAAAGGTAGGACTTCTTCAGGCAGTGCCCCCGCGAAATATTCAAGTCGGTGCTCGAACACAATACCGCTGGATTGTTGCCGCAATCGGGGCCCTTTGCTAAGAAAATAGTTTCATAAAGTTTTCATTTGAATTTAAAGTGCAATGTTGTATTCATTGTTTTAGCTTCATTAAACTTGCTGAGTGCTGTTCAGAGGTTTTGACAGACTTTTAGAAACATAGAAATCTACAGAGCAGACGGAGGCCATTTTGGCCCATCATGTCCGCGCCGGCTGACAAAGAGCCACACGGCCCTTGGTCAGCAGCCCTGAAGGTTACATATAAACCTATGAATAATGGCGGGAAGGCAAAGAGCACCCAGCCCAACCAGTCCACCTCACACAACTGCGACACCCCTTACACTGAAACATTCTACACTCCACCCCCAACTTGAGCCATGCGATCTCCTGGGAAAGACAAAAAAAGATAAAAAACCCAGGCCAATTGGGGAAAAATATCTGGGAAAATTCCTCTCCAACCCATCCAGGTGATCGAAATTAGTCCAGGAGATCACCCTGGCCATATTCGATTCTCTGCAGTACCTACCATCGTATATGTGCCAGCCAACAAAAGGTTATCCAGTCTAATCTCACTTACCAACTCTAGGTCTGTAACCCTGCAGGTTATGGCACTTCAAATGCCCCTCCAAGCACCTTTTAAATGTGGTGAGGGTTTCTGCATTCACCACCCTTCCAG
Source organism: Pristiophorus japonicus (assembly GCF_044704955.1). Taxonomy (NCBI): domain Eukaryota; kingdom Metazoa; phylum Chordata; class Chondrichthyes; family Pristiophoridae; genus Pristiophorus; species Pristiophorus japonicus. Next base: position 186,543,909 of record NC_091977.1, read on the forward strand.
GCAGTGAGTTTCAGACTATCACAACCCTCTGCGTGAAGAAGCTTCCAATCAAATCCCCTCTAAACCTTCCACCAACTACCTTAAAATTATGTTCCCTCATAATAGACTACTTCACCAAGGGAAATAGGCCCTTGCTATCCACTTTATCCAGGCCCCTCAGAATTTTATACACCTCAATGAGGTCTCCTCTCAGCCTCCTCTGTTCCAATGAGAACAAACCCAGCTGATCTAATTTGTCCTTATAGCTAAGATTCTCCATTGCAGGCAGCATCCTCGTAAATCTCCACTGCACCCTCTCCAGCGCAATCATGTCCTATCTATAATACAGCGACGAGAACTGCACGCAGTAATCCAACTGTGTCCTAACCAGAGAATTATACAATTTAAGCATAACCTCCCTGCTCTTGTGTTCTATGCCTCGGCCAATAAAGACAAGCATGCCGTATGCCTTCTTAACCAACTTATCCACCTGGCCTATTACTTTCAGGGATCTGTGGACAAGCACTCCAAGGTCCCTTTGTTCATATACACTTCTAAATGGCCTATCATTTAATTTGTATACCTTTTCCTTATTAGCCCTCCCAAAGTGCATTACCTCAAACTTCTCTGAATTAAATTCCATTTGCCCACTGTTCTGCCCACCTGACCAGTAGATTGATATCCTCCTGCAGTTCACTTCATTAACAACCACACAGCCAATTTTAGTGCCATCTGCAAACTTCCTATTTTCAAATCTAGATCATTGATATATACCACAAAAAGCAAGGGACCCAGTACTGAGCCCTGCGGAGCCCCACTGGAAACATCCTTTCAGTCACAAAAACATCCATCAACCATTACCCTTTGCTTCTTACCTCTAAGCCAGTTTTGGATCCAATTTGCCACTTTGTCTTTGATCCCATGGGCTTTAACCTTCGTGACTAATCTGCCATGTGGGACCTTATCAAAAGCTTTGCTAAAGTCCACTACATCGTACACACTACCCTCATCAATCCTCCTGGTTACCTCCTTGAAAAATTCAATCAGATTAGTCAAACATGATCTTCTCTGAACAAATCAGTGCTGACTGTCCCTAATTAATCTTTACCTTTCTAAATGTAGATTTATCCTGTCTTTCAGGATTTTTTCCAATAAATTTCCCACCACCAAGGTTAGGTTGACAGGCCTGTAATTACGTGGCCTATTCCTTTCTCCCTTCTTAAACAAGGGTACCAAATTAGCAGTCCTCCAGTCCTATGGCACCATGCCCAAATCCAAAGAAGACTGGAAAATGATGGTCAAGGCTTCTGCTATTTCCTCTTTTACTTTGCTCATTCCCAAGATTCTGAGGGAGGTCCCAGCAGATTGGAAAACAGCAAATGTAACGCCCCTATTTAAAAAAGAAGGCAGATAAAAAGCAGAAAACTATAGACCAGTTAGCCTAACATCTGTGGTTGAGAAAATGTTGGAGTCCATTATTAAAAGCAAAATTTGCTCAGGCAGAATCAGCATGGATTTATGAAGGGAAAATCATATTTGACAAATTTGCTGAAATTCTTTGAGGATGTAACAAACAGGGTGGATAAAGGAGAACCAGTGGATGTGGTGAATTTGGATTTCCAGAAGGCATTTGACAAGGTACCACATAAAAGGTTACTGCATAAGATAAAAGTTTATGGGGTTGGGGGTAATATATTAGCATGGATAGAGGATTGGCTATCAGAAAACAGAGAGTCGGGATAAATGGTTCATTCTCAGGTTGGCAATCAGTAACTAGTGGAGTGTTGCAAGGATCAGTGCTGGGACCCCAACTATTTACAATCTATATTACCGACTTGGAAGAAGGCTACATTACTGAGTAATGTAGCCAAGTTTGCTGACGATACAAAGATGGGAGGAAAAGCAATGTGTGAGGAGGACACAAAACATCTGCAAAAGGACATAGATACACTAAGTGAATGGGCAAAAATTTGGCAGATGGAGTATAATGTTGGAAAGTGTGAGGTTATGCACATTGGCAGAAAAAAAATCAAAGAGCAAGTTATTATTTAAATGGAGAAAGATTGCAAAGTGCTGCAGTATAGCGGGACTTGGGGGTACTTGTGCATAAAACACAAAAGGTTAGTATGCAGGTACAGCAAGTGATCACGAAGGCCAATGGAATCTTGGCCTTTATTGCAAAGGGGATGGAGTATAAAAGCAGGGAAGTCTTGCTATAGTTATACAGGGTATTGGTGAGACCACACCTGGAATACTGCGAGCAGTTTTGGTTTCCATATATTCGAAAGGATATACTTGCTTTGGAGGCAGTTCAGAGAAGGTTCACTAGGTTGATTCCGGGGATGAGGGGGTTGACTTATGAGGAAAGGTTGAGGAGGTTGGGACTCTACTCATTGGAATTCAGAAGAATGAGAGGTGATCTTATCGAAACCTATAAGATTATGAGGGGGCTTGACAAGGTGGATGCAGAGAGGATGTTTCCACAGATAGGGGAGACTAGAGCTAGAGGGCATGATCTTAGAATAAGGGGCCGCCCATTTAAAGCTGAGATGAGGAGAAATTTCTTCTCTCAGATGGTTGTAAATCTATGGAACTCGCTGTCTCAGAGAACTGTGGAAGCTGGGACATTGAATAAATTTAAAACAGAAATTGACAATTTCTTAAAAAACAGAAATTGACAATTTCTTAAACGATAAGGGAATAAGGGATTATGGGGAGCAGGTGGGGAAGTGGACCTGAGTCCATGATCGGATCAGCCATGATCGTATTAAATGGAGCAGGCTCGAGGAGCCGTATGGCCTACTCCTGCTCCTATTTCCTATGTTCTTATGTTCAACAACCTGGGATGCATTTCATCTGGTCCTGGGGACTTATCTACTTTCAAAGCTGCTAAACCCCTTAATACCTCCTCTCTCACTATGTTTATTTCATCCAGAATTTCACACTCCTTCTCGATAGCAGTATCTGCATTCCTTTCCTTTCCTTTCCTTTGTGAAAACAGACACAAAATTATTCATTTAGAACCATACCAACATCCTCCGCCTCGACACAGAGATTACCCTCATGGTCTCTAATAGACCCTAACCATTCTTTAGTTATCCTTTAGTTATCCTCTTGCTCTTAATATATTTATAGAACATCTTTGGGTTTTTCTTAATTTTACTTGCCAAGAAGTTTTATGCTCTCTCTCAGCATTCTTAATATCCTTTTTAATTTTACCTCTGAACTTTCTATATTCCTCCAAAGATTCTATAGTATTTAGCCGTCGGTATATGACAGAAGCTTCGCTTTTTTTCTTTATGCTACCCTGTAAGTTTCTGGACATCCAGTGGGCTCTAGAATTGTTATTCCCACCCTTTTTCTTTAAGGGCACATGTTTGGCCTGAGCCCTCCGGATCTCCTCCTTGAATGTTTCCCACTGTTCCGATACAAGTAGTTGTTTCCAGTCCACCGTGGCCAAATCATTTCTCAACTGAGCAAAATTAGCTTTTCCCCAATTTAGGACATTTATTCATGGTCTATCCTTGCCCTTATCCATAACGATCTTGAATCTGACTAAATTATGGTCACTGGCACCCACATGCTCTCCCACTGTCAACCGCGAGGGTCTATGGAGCATCCTCCTCAGTTTCGGATGCCCTCAAAAGTTCGTCACCATTCTCCGCCTGCTCCACGACGACATGCAGGCCATGATCCTTACCAATGGATCCATTACAAACCCGATCCACATCTGGACCGGGGTCAAACAGGGCTGTGTCATCACCCCAACCCTCTTCTCAATCTTGTTCACTGCCATGCTCCACCTCACAGCTAACTAGCTCTCCATTGGAGTGGAACTAAACTACAGAATCAGTGGGAACCTGGTCAACCTTCGCCATCTCCAGACCAGGTCCAAGACCACGCCAATCTCTATCGCCGAGCTACATTACGTGGACGACGCCTGCGCACACACAGAGGCCGAACTCCAAGTCATAATCAATGTATTTACTGAGGCGTACAAAAGCATGGGCGTTACACTAAACATCCGTAAGACAAGGGTCCCCCACCAATCTGCCCCCCAGTCATCAAGATCCACGGCACGGCCCTGTATAACATGGACCATTTCCCATACCTCGGGAGCCTCTTATCAACAAGAGCAGACATTGACGATGAGATTCAACACCTCCTCCAGTGCGTCAGTGCAGCCTTTCGCCCGCCTGAGGAAAAGAGTGCTTGAAGACCAGGCCCTCAAATCTGCCATCAAGCTCAAAGTCTACAGGGCTATAGTAATACCTGCTCTCCTGTACAGCTCAGAGACATGGACTATGTACAGTAGACACCTCAAGTCACTGGAGAAATACCACCAACAATGTCTCCACAAGATCCTGCAAATCCCCTACGTTAGTGTCCTCAACCAGGCCAACATCCCCAGCATTGAAGCACTGACCACACTTCTTCAGCTCCACTGGGCAGGCTACATTGTTCGCAGGCCAGACACGAGACTCCCAAAGCAAGCGCTCTACTTGGAACTCCTTCACGCCAAACGAGCCAAAGGTGAGCAGAGGAAACATTACAAGGACACCCTCAAAGCCTCCCTGATAAAGTGCAACATCCCCACTGACACCTGGGAGTCCCTGGCCAAAGACCGCCCTAAGTGCAGGAAGTGCATCCGGGGGGGCGCTGAGCATCTCGAGTCTCATCGCTGAGTGCATGCAGAAATCCAGCCCAGGCAGCGGAAAGAGCGTGTGGCAAACCGGCCCCACCCACCCTTTCCCTCAACGACTATCTGTCCCACCAGTGACAGGGACTGTGGTTCTCGTATTGGCCTTTACAGCCACCAAAGGACTCATTTTTAGAGTGGAAGCAAGTCTTCCTCGATTCCGAGGGACTGCCTATAATGATGATGATGCTCTGCCACTAATATCTCTTCTACCTGCCCAGCTTCATTCCCCAAAACCAAATCCAAAACCGTCCCCTCTCGTGTTGGGCTTGTTACATACTGCCTAAAAAAGTTCTCTTGAATGCATTTTAAGAATTCCGCACCCTCTATACCCTTCACACTATATTTGTCCCAATCAATATTAGGATAGTTAAAATCCCTTACTATTACTGCCCTATGGTTTTTGGACTTCACAGAAATTTGCCTACATATTTGCTCTTCTATCTCCCTCCCACTGTTTGGGGGTCCATAATACATGGCCTTTTTTATTTTTCAATTCGACCCATATGGCCTCATTTGATGAGCCCTCTAACATATCGTCCCTCCTCACAGCTGTACTAATTTCTTTAATCAATACTGCAACCCCACCACCCCCCCGCTTTTTACCCCCCTCTTTGACTTGTCTAAAAATCCTGTAACCAGGAATATTGAGCTGTCAAACCTACCCCTCTTTTAGCCACGTCTCTGTAATGACTATAATGTCATACTCCCTGTCATGTATTCAACCAGCATTGTAACCCATGTATAATCTGACTTAAGTTGTACACTGTGAGAACAATGAGCACTAGGTGGTGAACTTGTGGGAGACACTCCGAACCTAGACCTTCAGATATAAAAGGGGAAGCTCCACCCACTTCCATCACTTGAGTGCTATGGAATAAAGGACAGGTCACAGACTGACCTTCTCTCAAGCATGGGCCTCGTGTGCATTTATACTGTATAGTAAGGACATATCAATGGCGACGAGAAACTGGGATTTAAACCACGCGAGCATGGCCACGAGCAGAACAGATGAGAGGGACTGTGTTAAGGAATGGTTGGGACAGAGATTCAACATTGTTAAAGCAGCACACAGTTCTCCAGGCAGACAAGAGCAATCAGGCATGCCCCAACATGTAGTCAAGCCCAGAGGGGGCGTTCGACAGAGACAATGGCAAGCTGAACGGCAATTCACGCCATTGCAAGGGACAATGCGGCCAGTAATGGGGCCATCAAGGGCAATAACAGGGGCAGTCAGGGACGATCAACTGGCAAGGGACCTTTTGTTTCAAACAGCAGCTCATGCTGGAGGCGTGGAGGTACACACTCAGCCGGAGTTTGCAGAGATGAGAAAAATACCTGCAGAAATTGCAGAAATGAACGCTGGGGGAAATCGCTGGAAGCTGAAGTTCAGCGAGTTCATGTGGAGCACGTATACAGTTCTCCACCAGGACGCCACCGATAATGATGAAAGTGCTCCTCAATGGCATCCCAGTATCAATGGAGCTAGACACGGGGGCCAGCCAGTCCCTGATGGGTATCAAACAGTTCGAAAAGTTGTGGGCGTCCAAGGCCAGGAGGCCAAAATTATCGCCGATTGACGCACATCTACGGACATACACAAAGGAGATCATTCCGGTGCTAGGCAGCGCCATGGTAGTCGTGACCCACAAAGATTCGGAGAACAGACTGCCACTCTGGATTGTCCCAGGGGACGGTCCCGCACTACTGGGGAGGAGTTGGCTTGCTGTCATGAACTGGAAATGGGGTGATGTCAATGCAATTTCCTCTGTGGAGCGAGTATCATGCTCACAGATCCTGGACAAATTTGACTCATTATTTCAACCCGGCATTGGCACTTTCATGGGGGCCAAGGTAGTGATTCACATCAACCCGGATGCCAGGCCAGTACACCACAAGGCCAGAGCGGCGCCGTACATGATGCGAGAAAAGATAGAGGGCGAATTGGACCGCCTATTGAGGGAAGGCATCATCTCGCCAGTCGAATTCAGTGACTGGGCGAGCCCGATTGTGCCGGTGCTCAATGCGGATGGGTCGGTCAGGATATGTGGTGATTACTAGGCCACCATCAATCGGGTGTCACTCCAAGACCAGTACCCGCTACCGAGAGCAGAGGACCTCTTTGCGACGCTATCCGGTGGCAAACTTTTTTCAAAATTGGACCTGACCTCAGCTTACATGACCCAGGAGCTGGCGAGTGAGTCGAAGAAGCTGACCACCATCACAGCACACAAGGTGCAACAGATGTTCGGGATTCGCTCGGCTGCCGCGATCTTCCAATGAAATATGGAAAGCCTCCTCAAGTCGATTCCAGGGACGGTGGTTTTTCAGGACGACATCCTCATCATGGGTTACGATACTGAAGAACACCTCCACAACCTGGAGGAGGTGCTATACAGACTGGACCGGGTAGGGCTGCAACTGAAAAAGGCAAAGTGCGTCTTCCTAGCTCCAGAGGTAGAATTCCTTGGGATGAGGGTAGCAGCAGACGGGATCAGCCCTACTGCATCCAAGACGGAAGCGATCCAGAGAGCACCCAGGCCCCGTAACACAACGGAGCTGCGTTCGTTCCTGGGGCTCCTGAACTATTTTGGTAACTTTCTTCCCAAATTGAGCACGCTGCTAGAGCCGCTACACGTGCTCCTATGCAAAGGTCGCGAATGGGTCTGGGGGGACAGCCAGGAAAGGGCTTTGAATAGAGCACGCAATTTGTTATGTTCCAACAATCTGTTAACACTATATGACCCATGTAAGAAACTTGTGTTAACGTGCGATGCGTCGTCCTATGATGTCGGGTGTGTGTTGCAGCATGTCAATGCCAAGGGTCAGTTACAGCCGGTAGCTTATGCCTCCAGAAGTCTGTCCCAGGCAGAAAGGGGCTACGGGATGGTAGAAAAGGACGCGCTCGCATGTGTATATGCGGTAAAGGAAATGCACCAGTACCTGTATGGCAGGAAATTTGAGCTGGAGACAGATCACAAACCCTTAATGTCCCTTTTGGCTGACAACAAGGCCATAAATGCAAACGCATACAAAGGTGGGCACTCACGTTAGCCGCCTATGACTACACAATTCGGCACAGACCAGGCGCCGAAAACTGCGCCGATGCACTCAGCAGGCTCCCACTAGCCACCACTGAGGGGGCTACCGAGCATGCTGCTGAGATGGTCATGGCTGTTGAAGCCTTCGGAAGCAAAGGCTCACCCGTGACAGCCCGTCAGATTAAAGTCTGGACAAATAGAGACCCGCTATTGTCTCTAGTCAAGAAATGTGTCCTGAATGGAAACTGGGCAGCCACGTACAGGGCATGCCCTGAGAAATTTAAACCATTTCACAGGCGCAAGGATGAACTCTCGATTCAGGCCAATTGCCTATTGTGGGGAAACCGCGTAGTCATGTCCCAGATGGGCAGAGAGGTGTTCATCAGAAAACTCCACAATGAGCACCCGGGCATTGTCACGATGAAGGCAATTGCCAGGTCACACGTTTCGTGGCCAGGGATAGACGCAGATCTGGAACTTTGTGTTCGCAGGTGCAACACGTGTGCCCAGCTGGGCAATGCGCCCAGGGAAGCCCCCCTTAGCCCCTGGCCCGCCAAGCCTTGGTCATGCATCCATGTGGACTACACAGGTCCTTTCATGGGAAAAATGTTTTTGGTTGTAGTAGACCCCTACTCAAAATGGATCGAGTGTGACATTTTAAATTCAAGCACATCCTCTGCCACGGTAGAAAGTCTACGGGCAATGTTCGCCGCCCATGGTCTACCGGATGTCTTGGTCAGCGACAATGGCCCATGCTTCACAAGCACTGAATTCCAGGACTTCATGGTAGGCAATTGAATTAACCATGTTAGAATGGCACCGTTCAAGCCGGCCTCAAACGGCCAGGCAGAACGAGCAGTGCAGATAATCAAACAGGGGATGCTCAGAATCCAAGGGGGTTCCCTACAATGCCGCTTATCACGCCTCCTGTTGGCCTACAGATCCTGACCACACTCGCTCACAGGGGTTCCACCCGCAGAACTGCTAATGATAAGGATGCTCAAAACCAGGTTATCCCTATACACCCCACCATGAAAGAAATTGTCGAGAGCAGACGCCAGTCACAATATGACTACCATGACAGGAATGCGAGGGCGCGATGTATTGATGTAAATGACCCTGTTTTTGTCCTCAACTACGCTGCAGGGCCTAAATGGCTCGCAGGCACTGTGGTTGCCGAAGAGGGAAATAGGATTCTGGTAGTTAAACTTACCAATGGACAAATCGGCCGCAAACATATGGATCAAACAAAAAGGAGGTTCAGCAACCCCATAGAAGAAGCAGAGGAAGAATACGATATAGAGTTCACTCCTCCACAGGTGACCAAACACAGGAACCAAAGGGAGGAGAGCCCAGTCACTGTGGGCAGTCCGGACAGGCCTGAGGCACCGCAAACAGCAGACACTCAAGCCAGCGCCCAACAACCGGAGCCCCAACTCAGGCGCTCAACAAGGGAGCGTAAACCACCAGAGAGACTCAACCTGTGATCCCAATAAGACTTTGGGGGGGGAGGTGATGTCATGTATTCAACCAGCATTGTAACCCATGTATAATCTGACCTAAGTTGTACACTATGAGAACAATGAGCACTAGGTGGTGAACTTGTGGGAGACACTCCTAACCTAGACCTTCAGATATAAAAGGGGAAGCTCCACCCACTTCCATCACTTGAGTGCTAAGGAATAAAGGACAGGTCACAGACTGACCTTCTCTCAAGCATGGGCCTCGTGTGCATTTATACTGTATAGTAAGGACGTATCACTCCCAAGTGTCTACCTGCGCTCTTAGCTCATCCGCCTTATTCGCTATAGTCCTTGCATTGAAGTATATACCATTTAGCACAGGAAGACCTCCTTGATTACTACTTACTAACCCCTGTTTCCTCTGTCTTGCAGATTCACTTTCTACATTCTTGCTATCCAATTTCAGCTTTACTTCCTTCCCTATTGAATTTATTCTCAGATTCCCATCCCCCTGCCAAGCTAGTTTTAACTGTCCCCAACAGCACTAGCAAAACTCCCCGCGAGGATATTGGTCCCAGCGCTGTTCAGGTGCAACCCGTCTGGTTTGTACGGGTCCCATCTCCCCCAGAAGTAGTCCCAATGCCTCAGGAATTAAAAACCCTCCATCCTACACCAACTCTCCAGAAACACGTTCATCCTCTCTATCCTTCTATTCTTGTACTCATTAGCAAGTGACACCGGTAATAACCCGGTGATTACTAGATTACTACCTTTGATGTCCTACCTTTTAATTTGCTTCCTAGCTTCCTAAATTCTCCCTCTTTCTACCTATATGGTTGGTCCTGATATGGACCACGACCTCTAGCTGTTTACCTTCTCCCCCCAGAATGCCCTGCATCCGCTCTGTGACATCCTTGACCCTGGCACCAGGGAGGCACCACACCATTCTGGAGTCATGCCTGCGGCTGCAGAAACGCTTCTCTGTTCCCCTGACTATTGAATTCCCTATCACTAGAGCTCTCTTATACTTCGTCCCTCCCCTCTGTGCAGCTGAGCCACCTGTGGTGCCTTGGACTTGGCTCTGACTGCACTCCCCAGAGGCACCATCACCCTCACTGTTACTCAGAAGTGAATATCGGTTGGAAAGTGAGATGGACTCAAGGGGAGACTCCTGCACTACCTAGTGTTCGTCCTCCGTCTGGTGTTCACCCACTTTCCCTCTGCCTGAACGCTTTTAAGCTGCAGCCTGACCACCTCCTGAAACATGCTATCCACGTAGTTCTCAGCCTCGCTGATGCACCGTATTGACTCCAACCGCCGCTCAAGCTCTGAAACGCGGAGCTGGAGTAGTTGAAGCTGGAGACATCTCCTGCACACATGGTTGTCTAGGCTTCGCAAAGTGTCCAGGAATTCCCACATGTCACAGGACATGCACTCCACAGGACTGAACTCCCCTGCCATCTCTCTAGTTAGACTTAGCTGATTAAAAAGAAAAAAGATAAAGAGAGATACTTACCAATCAAACAGCCAACCACTTACCTACCCAGATGAAGGCTGCGAGATCCTCATCAGAAGTGAACTCCTTGCCGACCTCCGGCCCTCCCACTCCTCGTACTCCTGAACTCACGGAACTCTCCAGAACTCTCCCGTTCTCAGGACTCTCCCACTCTTGGGATTCTCCCGAACTCTCCTGCTCTCAGACTCTCCCGAACTCTCCCACTCTCAGACTCTCCCGTTCTCAGACTCTCCCGAACTCTCCCGCTCTCGGACTCTCCCGAATTCTCCCGTTCTCGGACACTCGAGTACTCTCCCGTTCTCAGACTCTCCAGGACTCTCCCGCACTCGGACTCTCCCAAACTTCTCCCGTTCTCGGACTCTCCCGAACTCTCCCGTTCTCGGACTCTCCAGGACTCTCCCATTCTCGGACTCTCCCAAACTCTCCCGTTCTCGGACTCTCCCGAACTCTCCCATTCTCAGACTCTCCAGGACTCTCCCGAACTTTCCCGTTCTCAGACTCTCCCGAACTCTCCCGTTCTCGGACTCTCCCGAACTCTCCCGTTCTCGGACTCTCCAGGACTCTCCCGTTCTCGGACTCTCCAGGACTCTCCCGCTCTCAAACTCTCCAGGACTCTCCCGTTCTCAGACTCTCCTGAACTCTCCCGTTCTCAGACTCTCCAGGACTCTCCCGCACTCGGACCCTCACGAACTCTCCCGTTCTCGGACACTCCAGGACTCTCCCGTTCTCAGACTCTCCAGGACTCTCCCGCACTCGGTCCCTCCCGAACTCTCCCGTTCTCGGACACTCCAGGACTCTCCCGTTCTCAGACTCTCCAGGACTCTCCCGTTCTCGGACACTCCAGGATTCTCCCGTTCTCAGACTCTCCAGGACTCTCCCGCTCTCAGACTCTCCAGGACTCTCCCGCTCTCGGGACTCTCCAGGACTCTCCCGCTCTCGGGACTCTCCTGCTCTCAGACTCTCCAGGACTCTCCCGTTCTCGGACTCTCCAGGACTCTCCTGCTCTCGGGACTCTCCGGCTCTCAGACTCTCCCGAACTCTCCCGCTCTCAGACTCTCCAGGACTCTCCCGCTCTCAGACTCTCCAGGACTCTCCCGCTCTCGGGACTCTCCAGGACTCTCCCGTTCTGAGACTCTCCAGGACTCTCCCGTTCTCGGACTCTCCCGAACTCTCCCGCTCTCAGACTCTCCCGAACTCTCCCGCTCTCAGACTCTCCCGAACTCTCCCGCTCTCAGACTCTCCAGGACTCTCCCGTTCTCAGACTCTCCAGGACTCTCCTGCTCTCGGACTCTCCCGCTCTCAGACTCTCCCGAACTCTCCCACTCTCGGACTCTCCCGTTCTCGGACTCTCCCGCTCTCGGACTCTCCAGGACTCTCCCGCTCCCGAACTCTCCCGCTCTCGGGACTCTCCAGCTTTGCAGCCTTTTGTAGAACTTTCACTTCTGACCGTTTGGGGTTGGGGGTAATATATTAGCATGGATAGAGGATTGGCTAACTAACAGAAAACAGAGAGTCGGGATAAATGGTTCATTTTCTGGTTGGCAAACAGTAAATAGTGGGGTGCCAGTGAAATCGGTGCTGGGGCCTCAACTATTTACAATCTATGTTAATGACTTGGATGAAGGGACCAAGTGTAATGTAGCCAAGTTCGCTGATAATACAAAGATAGGTGGGAAAGCAAATTGTGAGGAGGACACAAAAAATCTGCAAAGGGATAATATAGACAAGCTAAGTGTGTGGGCAAATATTTGGCAGGTGGAGTACAATGTGGGGCAATGTGAGGTTATCTACTTTGGCAGAAAAAATAGAAAAGCAAATTATAATTTAAATGGAGAAAAATTGCAAAGTGCTGCAGTGCAGAGCGACCTGGGGGTCCTTGTGCATGAAACACAAAATGTTAGTATGCAGGTACAGCAAGTAATCAGGAAGGCAAATAGAATGTTGGCCTTTATTGCAAGGGGGATAGAGTATAAAAGCAGAGAAGTCCTGCTACAACTGTACAGGGTATTGATGAGGCTATAGTACTGCGTACAGTTTTATGCTCCGTATTTAAGGAGGGATATACTTTCATTGGAGGCTGTTCATTAGGTTGTTTCCGGAGATGAGGGGGTTGACTTATGAAGATAGGTTGAGTATGTTGGGCCTATACTCATTGGAGTTCAGAAGAATGAGAGGTGATCTTATCGAAACATGTAAGATAATGAGGGGGCTCGACAAGGTGGATGCAGAGAGGATATTTCCACTTATGGGGAAACTAAAACTAGGGGACAGTCTCAGAATAAGGGGCCGCCCTTTTAAAATTGAGATGAGGAGGAATTTCTTCTCTCAGAGGGTTGTAAATCTGGAATTCTCTGCCTGAGAGAGCTGTGGAGGCTGGGTCATTGAATATATTTAAGGCGGAGATGACAGATGCTTGAGCGATAAAGGAATAAAGGGCTATGGGGAGTGGGCAGGGAAGTGGAGCTGAGCCCATGATCTTATTGAATGGTGAAGCAGGCTCGAGGGGCCAAGTGGCCTACTCCTGCTCCTAGTTCTTATGTTCTATTCTAGCCAGCCTCCGGAGCTCCTCCCTACACAAACTTCAAAGTGCCCAAAACACCACTGTGCACAGCCTGTCTTGCACTGAGCCTTGCGTACACATCACTTTTGTCCTTACTGACATCCACTAGCTTCCTGTCTCCCAGTGCACTGAATAAAATCTAATTTACAATGCTTCTTGACAATCTTATCCAGCCTTACTTGCTAGTCCATGTTCGATAGTCCTCTGCTTCTGGACTTCTATGCATACCTGACTTTCTTTACTTAGTGACAGAGCTTTCAACCATCTGGGTTCTAGATTTTTGGAACTTTTTCCCTACACATCTTTGCCTTGCTGCTTCCCTCCGTTTTTTAAAAGGCTCTTCAAAATCCTATGGACAATCCACCTAAATCTATTGTTCCATTTTGTCCATATGTAGAGTGCCTTGAATGTTTTACTGTTAAAGATGCTTCACAAATTCAAAAGGTTGTTGTTGCTTGTTGCCATGCATTCTCCTCATGTGCTGGGATGTTAAACAGCTCCATTTTTACTTGGTGGAACCACTGTCTGGACCAGTGTGTATTTTTGTGATGACCTGACAAAAAGTGGGACAACTCCAGTAGTGTCAAGAACTGTTTTCTTTGTCTCCAAAACTCTGCATCACTTCCACTGTATACTGTTTGGAGAAAGGCTCAAAACAGACTAAAATCACCCGAATAAAGAAAATGGGCTTGAATAACAAGCGTCCCTTAGAACTCTGTACTCCTGGGAGAGTGCACAGCTGCTTTTGCTGTTGGGCCTCATAGAATGACTCTGTCTTTTTCCCACATTGGTCTTTTTAATTATTTTTTTGCAGGACAACCATTAACTGCTTTAAGAAAGGTTCTCCCATTAGAATTACACAAAATATCCACCTCTACGTGCTACCCCTCAGTCATCATTCAGAGGTGCGGTGCTAGTTTCACTTCGACCCACCACTGGTGATCAGTCGCCTAGAACCTAACTTCTAGAACTCTCTTCCTTAACCCCTCTGCTGCTTCCGCTCTCTCTTCCTTTAATACTCTCCTTTAAAAATCCATCTAATTTACTAAGCATAGGGTCGTAAGGCTCTTGTGGAGCATAAACACTGGCATGGACCTGTTAAGACGAATGGCCTGTTTCTGTGCTGTAAATACCTTGTAATACTTTGTGACATAAGAATTACTAGACCTAAAAAGATCAAGGTCCATCTAGTTCTCCTTCTACCCATCCTGTTCGTCGCATGATACAACAATAATGGAGTTGTTGACTAATCATAGCAATCCAGCTCTATCCTTTAGTCTACAACAGACCCAGACATGAGGAGAAGAAATGGCCAGTGGTGGAACGTTTTGGGGTCAATAGATCTAAAGTTATCTGTTCCTTCCAAGCATTCTATACTTGCCATACGTCACTTCAGGACCTCCAGATCGCTTTCATTTTCCATACACATTATTTCCCTTTCAGTTAAGTACTAATCCCTTCCTTTTGTTTTTTTTTTGTCCCCATTTCTCTACACTGAATTTCATCTGTCACCTGTCTGCCCAATTCCCAAGTATATTTAAATCTTCCTGCAGCTTATTCTGTTCAGCTTTGCAGTCTTCCACCTTCATTAGTTTTGTATCATTTACAAATTTAGCCTTTGTGCTTGTGACTCCTAGCTTCAGATCATTTATGAATCTTTTGGTCATCCCTCCTAATATCTCCTCTTTGACGCAACATTGATTCTTTATCTGATTACACCTTTGTGAAGCGTATTAGGACATTTTTCTATATTAAAGGTGCTATACAAATTCAAATTGTTGTTGATGACACCCAGTTCTACCTCTTCATGGCTATCTTTGTGATGCTTGACTGCCTGTCCAACATCATTTCTGGATAAGCTACAACTTCCTCCAACTTTAACAGCAAGTAGACTGAAGCCAATGTTTTTGGCACCTGCCACAAACTGCACTTCCTTGCCACTGACTCAGTTTCCCTCCCTGGCCTTTCACAGGCTGAATCAGTCCGTGAGAAAACTTGGTATCGTGTTAGACCCTGAGCTGAGTTTTAAGCCTTGCATTCTATCGATATCAAGGCCATTTATTTCTATCTCTGCATCATTACTTGCCTTTGCACCTAAGTAAGCCATTCTTATGCTGAACCCCTTTTTCACCTCTAGATTCAACTTCTCCAATGTCTTCCTTTCTGGCCTCCCATCCTCTACCCTCCATTAACTCCAACTTGCCCTGGACTCTGCCACTCATATGCTGTCCCACATCAAGTCTTGTTTATCCATCGTCCCATCCTTATTGACCTGTACTGACATCCTCCCCCAAAGCATTGAATGTAAAATCCTCATCTTCAAATCCCTCCATGGCCTTAACCCAACATATCGCTGCAATCTCCTCCAGCCTTGTATCTTCTGACGCACACTAGCCTTCAAACTCTGGCTTTTTGTGAATTCCCCCCTTCTGTGCCCCACTACGACTGGTAGAGCCCTCAGCAGTCTCAGCCCTACTCTCCCAAATTCCCTCCCTAAAACTCACTGCTGCTCGTCTCTCTCCATCTTTAAAAACCTTCTCAAAATCTATTTATCAAGCTTTCTGTCATCTCTTCTAATATTTTCCTCCAGGGCTCAGTGTCTGCTCACTTATCTATTCCTATTTATTTTTCTTTGCACCCTTGACCTTGAGACATTTTCAGTATTAAAGGCACTATATATATATATATGCAAGTTGCTGTTGATATATTGAGGCCAGTTTTCCTCTACTGGTGTCCAAAAGGTAATTGTGCCAGAATGCTACAGTGCGAATAGCACTCAAATTTCTTGGGCCAGCTCATTTATATAATTGTTCACAGTAGGTGGAGAGAGGAGGGTCGTGGTGGGAATAGAAAATTGCATATACTTGAAATTTAAAGGGACAGAGACAATTAAAGTGAATTGTCACGATGGGAGACAACAATTCTGAAAATTTTTAAAAAGGTTCAAAATGCAATCCAATCCATTAGCAGCCTTTGCCAAGACTGAAGGGGCCGAGAATTAAAAAGTAACATAAAAATGATTGGAAATCAACCCACATGTGCAGACTTGAAGCTGCAGCTGATTGCATCTGTTACTGTCTGCACCATATTTGTGGTGCATGTGAGAAGCACGTGTCCATACAATATATAGCACAGCTCCATACCTGGCTCTGTGCTGACCCCTACCCTGTGAAGAAACCTCCCCGCAACCATTGCTAAGTAGTTGTGAAAATGGTTGCTTCCATCTTGACAGGCCATTCAGGCTTTACTTTTCAACATTAAGGAAGAAGAACATTTTCTGGAGCAGACATTCCTAAGGTTGGTCACTCCACAGGTTACTAGGAGCAGAGAAGCTGGTAAGAGAGATTGGGTGACCATCGCAGACAATAAAGGAAGTGACAGGTGAGGCTAGAAAGGGGATCATCAATGGAGCTAGATTTGTCTAATGTGTAGGTACCAGTAATGTGGACAAAACGGGTGACACAGAGGAGCGTAACTATGAGCAAATATAAGGCACTGAGGATTGAATGGTTATCCATTGGGTGAAGCAGTACAGGGAGTAAGAAAAGGCAAGTTGTAGTTGCTTCTACATAACTTAGTTGAGGTGGTAGGATTCACATTGGATCACTGAACTGTGGTAGTCATCATCATCATAGGCAGTCCCTCGGAATCGAGGACAACTTACTTCCACTCTTAACATGAGTTCTTAGGTGGCTGAACAGTCCAATACAAGAACCACAGTCTCTGTCACAGGTGGGGCAGATAGTCGTTGAGGGAAGGGGTAGGTGGGACTGGTTTGTCGCACGCTATTTCCGCTGCCTGCGCTTGATTTCTGCATGCTCTCGGCGTTGAGACTCGAGGTGCTCAGTGCCCTCCCAGATGCGCTTCCTTAGAGCGGTCTTTGGCCAGGGTCTCCCAGGTGTCAGTGGGGATGTTGCATTTTATCAGGGAGGCTTTGAGGGTGTCCTTGTAACGTTTCCGCTGCCCACCTTTGGCTTATTTGCCGCGAAGGAGTTCCAAGTAGAGCGCTTGCTTTGGGAGTCTCGTGTCTGGCATACGAACTAAGTAGCCTGCCCAGCGGAGCTGATCCAGTGTGGTCAGTGCTTCGATGCTGGGGATGTTGGTCTGGTCGAGGACGCTAATGTTGGTGCATCTGTCCTTCCAGGGGATTTGTAGGATCTTGTGGAGACATCGTTGGTGGTATTTCTCCAGCGATTTGAGGTGTCTACTGTACATGGTCCATGACTCTGAGCCATACAGGAGGGCAGGTATTACTACATCCCTGTAGACCATGAGCTTGGTGGCAGCTTTGAGGGCCTGGTCTTCAAACACTCTTTTCCTCAGGTGGCCAAAGGCTGCACTGGCACACTGGAGGCGGTATTGGATCTCGTTGTCAATGCCTGCTCTTGTTGATAGGAGGCCCCCGAGATATTGGAAGTGGTCCACGTTGTCCAGGACCGTGCCGTGGATCTTGATGACTGGCGGACAGTGCTGTGTGGTAAGGTCAGGCTGGTGGAGGAACTTTGTCTTGCTGATGTTTAGCGTAAGGCCCATGCTTTCGTACACCACAGTAAATACGTCGACTATATCCTGGAGTTCAGCCTCTGTATGTGCGCAGGCGTCGTCCATGTACTGTAGCTCGACGACAGATGTTGGGGTGGTCTTGGACCTGACCTGGAGATGGCTAAGTTTGAACTGGTTCCCACTAGTTCTGTAGATCTCTGGACTGTGGCAGTACATTATGGTTGGATCAGGTTATTATGGCCTTTTTATTGTGGGCTAATCACTGAGTTGGAACTCTATCCCAAGCATTCCCTATGCTTATGGGCAAGCTTGCATTTTGATTCTTGGCTCACTGTCTTTTTGCCTTGTTCTTGGTACTCCCAACATTCTATGTCATTATCTAAAACCCAGAAGATTATCAGAGAAGCTCTGTGAGTTTCTGATAAATGTAGAGTTCAGCAGACAGTAACCATGAAGGGTGCTATCTATCTGAACACAAAAAAGATTAATGGATTTCATCACTCTGGTGCTTTCTCTTTTGTGAATAAAGAGCGATTAAAGTTATCTTTCTCTTGGCAGAAGTGAGAAAACATTTTAGTAATTATACTAGCAATAAAATAACAAGTTAACAAAAATCCTCTGTAGGAGCCCTGGGGCTGAAAGAGCTGACTTTATAGCAAAGACATGATCTTTGTATATATACACATGGGTGATTGAGTCTGGACATGGTCAGGGTTAGCTTCTTGGTGCATAATTCTGGCAGTGTCACAGAATTGCTATACCGAATTTCAACTGATGATGGCATTGTGGGGAGATCAGATTTAGAGACACGTTATGCAGATGTCATGATGGATTAGTACAGAAAGTTTGCTTGTGTGATAAATAACTCTTTTCATATTTTGGCTACATATATATTGCACACCTTCAGGGTAAGCTATGTTATCCAAATTAACTGCTTGATTTTACAAATTGTTACTATTATAGCATTTTCTTGCCTGAAAATTGATGAAGAAAATCTGGTCAATACATCTTTTTTAAGGAATTAGCTGTCTAACAACTCCAAGACAATATTTCCTTTGTGGTACCTGGCACTATTTTGACAGCAGTGAGGCTAGTAGCACTCTCCATTATTTACGTGCAAATGGCACAGTAACTTCAGGCGAGGGGAAGATGCGCAGTTAAATGTGGGTATCCAAAAGTTGCTCTCCGAGTTGCACTGCTCTGCCGTGAGCTTCATGATAACGGCATTTCGCTGTCTGGCTCACCATTGAAATGCATTGAATAGCATGAAGTCGCTGTAATTGCATGCTAGATACGAACTAAACTCACCACAGAAAGTTACGTTTTGTCTATTCCAGTCCAAGTACCTTTTTAACAACGTGATAAGTGTTGATTACAGCCAGTCAACCTTTCTGGCAGTGAAAATGAACAATTACAAGTGTGGAGTCTCATTCCTTCGGGCTTCAATTGTTAGGAGATCTTAAAATGTCAAATTTAAATTAATTTTTTTAAAACTTTTTTCTCTCTCTTAATCCAATTTCTCTTTGCCTCTGTTTATCTCTCTTTTTGTATCTGATTTGATACTGAATTCACCCACTCTAATTCGCATTTCCATCTCAGTCCTTGCGCTGTTAATTTCACAATCCCTCAATCTGATTGGTTGAGGAGATAAACTGTTAGTTGTCCTGTTCTCTCAAGCACCAGATGCCCGGTTTCCCTCACTGTGCCATTATCAGTTTGCACTTTCAGCAACTTGCAAAAAAATTAAAAACCTAAACGTGCAAGAGCAAGTCTAACTAACGGCAGATGCCATTACATTCCCCCCTACTGCAAAATCTGGCCAATTATGTTTTTGAACTCTGGAGACTTGTGTCTAATTCAGTGTTAGGAAAGGGTGATGCAAGTTACTTTTAAGACTCTTACAGGTTCTCCTTGATTGTCAGTTTCTATCACATCACTTATCTTAGTTGTTATATTTGAGAAGCTTTGGTTAAAGTTTGAAGAATTGGGGCACTCTTCTGAATTTTATAAGAAAATGAAGCTTTATTGCTAGCCATGAAATAAGTAACTCAGAAGAATTGGTACTACAGCTCGGCTAATTAGCCACTTTATCAGAAAAATCAGCACCCAAAACCATCTTGGAGCACTATTCCAAAAGTGAAGGCTTCCACAGACATTATACATGTATGGAAAAATATAGATTAAACAGGAGGTAAATGGCTAAGGCTCATAGTACCAAAGTTTCAAAGAATTGAAATTTAGGGAGACAATCAAGGAAAAACAGAAAATGAAGGGAGTTGGGAGTCGTGTAAATGCTCACAAACACCAGCTTCTCTGATTCTGAACTAAACAAGCCCGTCGATAAAAATATCTATAGTGTCTAACAGAAGTGGTGGTTTTGAGTCCATTAGAAAAATCAGTATGTCTACAAACATTTATTTATTATTCATATTCTAATATTTTTAATAGTCCTCTTTTTCGGCAGTGTGGTTTCAGATTTCGGAAGACAGTGAAAGAAACAATGCTTCTTTTTAAACCGCTATAATCAATAGACTTGAGTTAATCATCAAGGCACATTCAGAGGCCCCAGGAGTAAATTAATGTTAGTGGAGATATCTAGTCTGGTCAGTGCCAAAGATCATCAGATTGTGGAGATCAAAAGGACTATAACAATTAACAATGTTCAAACACAATGTCATCCATGTTTAGTTAAGGCTTTGCACTTAAACAGTCAGTTTGATAGTTAACTCATTGAAATGTTAGGTATTATAAAACATCAAGGCTTCTTATAGAATGACCATAGACCACAAACAGAATAAAAGCCAAATGCACAAGCTGAAGAATATTACCATATGGCTGCTAGCCACCTTTCAAAATAAGGATTATGGGACATTTTGTGCTAAATCCTCACAAAAAATACCAAATTTAGGATGGTTTTCTGAGCTGTAAAATTACTGTCATACCCATAAAATTTGCCTATCAGGGTTGTCAGCTATAATTAAAATAAATATTGAGTGTAGACATGTTTATTTTGTGCAATTTTATGTGTCCAAGCAAAAATGTTTAAAAAGTGATCAACATGAATCCCAATAAAACAATGAAGTGGTTTAAGTACATAGAAAGACAAAAGAACATTTGGTGACTTAAAAGTCAAACTTTTATGGTAATTTACAAAGCCATTTTGATGGTGCCATTCTAAAATGCAAAATGCAATGTTTCTGGGCTTCATAAAAACTTAAGTGGTAAGCTTCAATACATTTGTACAAATAAATTATACAGTCTGATACAAGATGAACAGAAGGTTAATGTTTTACCATTTGAAAATGGGAGTAACAATTCACCATCTACTGATGTATAATGATTTGGCATTTTAGAATTAATATACAAAAAGATTTATGTGCCAACCACCCACTTCTTGAATAGCTCTTTTAGATGTTTAGGGCACTCTGTTTTAAAATGGTGAGGTTCGGGTCCCAGCTTTACATAAACCATAAGTATTAGACCTTAACATATATTTATTGTGGGCAGCTCAAGTGTTGTAAACGTCATAACTATTTGTGACACTTTGGAATTGACATTTAACCTGTGACTTTTCAGACAATGTCTCACATATTCTTTGTTTTAAAGGAGCACCAATACAGAATGTTTTACCATGGCTGGCTATTGAGGCAGAAGCTATAACATTGTTAAAAGGAAATTGGATATGTGTTTAAAAAGGAAGAATATAAAAGGATACGGAGGAAGAGCAAGGGAAAGTTATTGGAGTAAATAGTCTCTGTTGAAGCTAGCACCAACACAGATGCATTGGGCTGAAGGACCACCTTCTGTGCTGTAATTGGTACATGGCTCAGCTATTCATTATATAAACTTGCTGAGCCCTCACCAGAGAAGTGTAACCATTATCAACTGCTGACATTTTGGGTCCCCTATTCAGTCAGGAAGTATATTGATCGACCGCTCCCAAAGCGATACTTAACAAGATAATTGTTGGACACGGACATTTAAAAAGCAAACACTTTTCATTCGTTCTCAAACACTTTTTATCAGTTCTCAATCAAGCACTGCTGCTTTGACCAGCAGGGCACAATTAGTTTTTAACCTGTTCTTCACTCATTTCTATTGTGTATTCAAATACATTTTAAGCAACCTAGAGGCTAAAAAAGGACTATCCTCATTAAGTTTTATTAGCAAAGGCTTTTCTGGGAGTGGAAAAGAGTAAAAGAAGAAAAGCTTTGTGTCATTTTCATTAAACGACAGTAGTGGCATGATGGTACATATTGACAAGAGTTACACCATTGCATTTTCTGTTTATAAGAAAAATTAAGGAATTTTTGCAGAGGGCTAGAAAATGCAGTCGGAGGTGTACCTCTGGAGTATGCCTCCAACCCGCAAAACCTTTACGAACCTACCTCCGGACTGCTAAGAGTTTGGGTCTTTATATTTCAAAGTCACTATGTGAAAATAATTTGTTTTAACTTCCCCCTTCATTTATTTAATGAAATTCCGGAGTCTATGCCATCTTGCTAACTCGTAGAAATAATCTTTCACTATTTTGAAGACCTCTATTAGATCCGTTTAACTTTCTCTGTTCCAATGAAAAAGCCGAATCTAGCCTCTCATTAGTGACTTCAATTATACTGAATTGTTGCTATACTCCTTCCATGACAAATACTTATTAAGCATTTCAGCCATTCACTCACCCTCAAATAAATAATGGCCCTTTTTATCTCTGGAGGAATCTCTGGTGTTTCCCTTTACGTTGACTGCCATTCTTCTTACTCCCTCTTAGTTTCCCAATCTTTTTCTGCTTTCTTTTCATACTTTATTAATAATTTGCATAGTTTCTTTCTGTATTTGTACTTGTCCTATTCCATTGCCTAGGACCAGATCAAGTACTATTTCTTACATTGTTAAACACACAAATATTGATTGCCTACTTGTCTCATGGTTATATTATCATCTCTAAATCAGAATGTTGTGGATTCAAGCCCCATTCCAGAACTTGAGCACATAATCTAGGCTGGCACTTAGTGCGGTACTCAGATTGTTATATGGTTGGAGATGCTATCTTTTGGATGAGGTGATAAACCAAGGCCTTGTTTGTCAACTTAGATTAATGTATTTAGGTTCTTCTCATTTACTGTTCATGGGACCTTGATGTGCACTTCTCCAGTGTTTTGAGGTGCCTGCTGTACATAGTCCATGTTTCTGAGTCACATAGGAGGGTGGGTATTACCACTGCTCTGTAGACCATGAGCTTGGTGCCGGGTTTGAGGTCGTGGTCTTCAAACACTTTCTTCCTCAGGTGACCTAACGCTGCACTGGCGCACTGAAGGTAGTGTTGCACCTCATTGTCGATGTCTGTCCTTGTTGACAGTAGGCTCCCCCAGCATTGAAACATTGACCACGTTCGATCAGCTCTGCTGGACAGGCCACATCATCCGCATGTCTGACACAAGACTCCCAAAACAAGCATTCTACTTAGAGCTCCGACACAGCAAGCGAGTCCCAGGTGGGCAGAGGAAAGACTTCAAGGACACCCTTAAAGCCTTCTTGAAAAAGTGCAACATCCCCACCAACACCTGGGAATCCCTGGCTCACGAGCGCATGAAGTGAAAGAAAAGCATCTGGGAAGGCGCTGAACACATCGAGTCTCTTTCCTGAGAGCAAGCTGAAGCCAAACGTCGACAGCAGGAGGAGCGTATGGCAACCCAGGCACCCTAATCTCCCGTTCTTCCAACCACTGTCTGTCCCAACTGGGACAGAGAGTGTAGGTCCCGCATTGGACTCTTCAGTCACCTGAGAACTCATTTCTCGTGTGGAAGCAAGTGATCCTCGACTCCGAGGGACTGCCTATGATGATAATGTGCACTAATTGACTGCCAAGTTTGCCGATACAACAACAGAGACTACATTTTAAAAAGCAATTACTTGGCTGCGTTAGTTCTTTCTTTTCTTTAAGGAGACAGTACTAAATGCATTTTAGAAACTTCTTCCTATTTTGTGCACAAACTTCTGTTTTATCCCAGTTAAGCTTATGATAGGCCAAGTCCCCCACTATTACTTTTGTTATCACTGCACTCAGGTGCTGTTCCCCTCTCCTTCAAATCTGCCGTCATTACCCCTCTCCTCAAAAAAACCCTTGACCCCACTGTGCTTGCAAGCTACTGCCCCATCTCCAAACTCCCTTCCCTCTTCAAAGTCCTTGAATGTGTTGTCACCTCCCAAATATGTGACCATCTTTCCTGGAACCCCATGTTTGAACCATTTCAATCTGGTTTCCGCCCCTGCCACAGTACTGAAACAGCTCTCATCAAAGTCACAAATGATGACAAAGATAAACTATCCCTCCTCGTCCTTCTTGACCTATCTGCAGCTTTGACGTGGTTAACCACTCCATCCTCCTCCAACACCACTCCACCATCGTCCAGCTGGGTGGTACTGCACTCAACTGGTTCCATTCTTATCTATCTAATCATAGCCAGAAAATTACCTGCAATGGCTTCTCTTTCCACTCCCACATCGTTACCTCTGGTGTCCCCCAAGGATCTATCCTTGGCCCCTTCCTACTTCTCACCTATATGCTGCCACTTGGTGACATCATCCGAAAACACAGCTTCAGTTTCCACACGTACACTGACGACACTAGCTCTACCTCACCACCACTTCTCTCAACCCCTTCCACGGTCTCTAAATTGTCTGACTGCTTGTCCGACATACAGTACCAGATGAGCAGAAATTTTCACCAATTAAATACTGGGAAGACAGAAGCCATTGCCTTTGGTCCCCGCCACAAAAAAAAACATTCCCTAGGCACCGATTTCATCCCTCTCCCTAGCATCTATCTGAGGCTGAACCAGACTGTTCGCAAGCTTGGTGTCATATTTGACCCGGCAATAAGCTGCCGATCACATATCCGTAGTATAACTAAAACCGCCTATTTCCACCTCCGCAACATTGCCGTCTCCGCCCCGCTTCAGCTCATCTGCTGCTGAAGCCCTCATCCATGCCTTTATGTCATGTCTAGACATGACTACTTCAACGCACTCCTGGATGGCCTTCCACATTCTACCCTACGTAAACTTGAGGTCATCCAAAACTCAAGCAGCCTATGTCCTAACTTGCACCATTCCGTTCATCCATCACCCTTTGCTCGCTGACCTACATTGGCTCCCAGTTAAGCAATGCCCCAGTTTCAAAATTCTCATCCTTGTTTTCAAATCCCTCTATGGCCTCGCCCCTCCCTTTCTATAATCTCCTTAGCCTCACAACCCGCCTCCCCCGCTCCCCCCCGCACCCAGAGATGCCTGAGCTCCTCAAATTCTGCCCTCTTGAGCATCCCTGATTATAATCGCTCAACCGTCGGTGGCCATGCCTTCCGCTGCCTAGGCCCTAAGCTCTGGAATTTCCTGCCTAAACCTCTCCGCCTCTCTATCCTCCTTTAAGATGTTCCTTAAAACCTACCTCTTTGACCAAGCTTTTGGTCATCTTCTTCTTATGTGGTTCAGTGTCAAATTTTTGTCTTTTAATACTCCTGTGAAGCACCATAGGATGTTATACTATGTTAAAGTGCTGTATAAATACAAGTTGTTGTTGTTGTAGTAAACCTCACCTATACGACAAAATAAGTTTGGCAAATCTCAATGCAATTCCAAGTAAGCATCCCAGGCAGGCAGCTCACAATTTACCCTAATTTGACACTAATTGACAAGCTTACTTGGAGAAACTACAGGGCGGCTTATAGAAAATGGTGCAGTAGCAGTTAGGAGTGAAGTATACTGTTGGAGAGGAGTACCACAGTGAATCTGACTGTGCTGTACTGACCTGAGAATGCTCAATGTTGTCACTGTGTGCCGAAAGTAGAAAGTGTTCCAGCATTAACATCTTGCATCTTAAGCACAAAATATTCACATAAAATAGTCACAAAGTACTTGCTGCCAGAATGACATTACCCGTAACATGATCCTGAAAGCATGATAAATCTATGTAAGTTTATCATTGGATGAAAGCTAAACAGAAGTGTTATCATAATATCTATAGAGATGTGGATTAGATGAGGAATTCAAATTACCAGTAGAAATGTTAAAGATTACGGAAAGATATCGAACTTCAGAGTTCTGGTCACCAAGACATTCAAGTGTTGGAGGTAGTGCAAAGAACCAGAAGATTGATTTCTAGTGTTAGAGGTATGGATTATGAGGGCAGACTAGAAAGATGTGGAAAATCAACTGTATTTGAAAGCGGGAGCACTGCACGTGCTTGTTCACCCGGGAACAGGGACTACATGAAATTGGTCATGGAGCTTGTTATGTATTTAACTCCTTGTAATCTGTATTACACGACTACCAGAGGGCCAACCTGTTGGAGTCCCAAGGGATCCCAGAATCCCTTTGGAGCATGGTATATAAGCAGGCCACCCACGAGGTAACTGCACTCTGGACTCTTATTAAAGGAGCTAAGGTCACACTTGCTCATTGTATGCAGTACTCAGTTTCATCCTTTATTATGAGCGCATCAATTGGTGACGAGGTAATGAACAACCGCGCGAAAATGCAAAGAACAGTTGGTATCCTGGAGAACTTCTCAGAAGGGGATGATTGGGAGGCCTTCGTGGAGAGACTCGACCAATACTTTGTGGCCAACGAGCTGGAAGGGGATGAGAATGCAACCAAACGAAGGGCGATCCTCTGAACTGTTTGTGGGGCAACATATGGCCTCATGAAGAATCTCATAGCTCCGGTAAAACCAACAGCTAAATCCTATGAAGAATTGTGTACGCTGGTCCGGGAGCACCTAAATCCTAAGGAAAGCGTTTTGATGGCGAGATATCGGTTCTACACGTGTCAACGGTCGGAGGGCCAGGAAGTGGCGAGCCATGTCGCCGAACTAAGGCGCCTCGCAGGACATTGAGAATTTGAGGGATTCTTCGAACAAATGCTGAGAGACTTCTTTGTACTGGCCATTGGCCATGAGGTAATCCTTCGCAAATTGTTGACTGTTGAAACTCCGAATCTAAGTAAAGCCATAATAATAGCCCAGCATTTATGTCCACCAGTGTCAACACCAAACAGATTTCGCAGAGTAAAGAAGTTTCGGCCAGTATTGTGCACAAAGTAACAATGTTTTCGAGCAGGAATATACATGGCAAAACGTACACGCCGGCTGCTGCTGCCCGACCTCAGATGACCCAGAGTCCGCCATCAATCGTTAATGTGAGGCATTGTGGAGGTGATCATCGGCCCCATCAATGCTGCTTCAAGCACTATGCGTGCAATGGTTGCAGAACAATGGGACACCTCCAGCGAATGTGCAGGCGAGCTGCAAACCCTGCAAACCACTACGTTGCAGAGGAAGATCGATCCACTGTGGATCAGGCTGAATTGGAGACTCGTACCGAGGAAGCAGAAGTGTACAGGGTACACACCTTCACCATGAAATGTCCACCAATAATGTTGAAAGCTGAACTGAACGGAATTCCAGTATCTATGGAACTGGACACGGGTGCGAGTCAGTCCATAATGAGTAAAAAGGCCTTCGATAGGCTGTGGGGCAACAAGGCACACAGGCCCAAGCTCAGCCCAATTGACACCAAACTAAGGACTTATACCAAGGAACTAATCCCTGTAATTGGCAGTGCAAAAGTCAAAGTCTCCTATGATGGGGCAGTACACGAACTCTCGCTGTGGATTGTGCCAGGGGATGGCCCCACTGGGAAAAATCCGCTGGAACTGGGACGACATCCGAGTGCTTTCGTCCGTCGACGACGCCTCATGTGCCCAAGTTCTGAGCAAGTTCCCATTGTTGTTCGAGCCAGGCATTGGAAGCTTCTCGGGGGCGAAAGTGCAGATCCATTTGGTATGCGACCCATCCACCACAAGGCACGGGCGGTAACATATGATGCGTGAGAAAGTGGAAATTGAGCTGGACAGGCTGCAGCGAGAAGGCATCATCGTGCCGGTGGAATTCAATGACTGGGCCAATCTGATTGTCCCGGTACATAAAGAGGTCAGAATTTGTGGGGACTATACAGTAACGATTAACCATTTTTTGCTACAGGATCAGTACCTGCTACCCAAGGCAGACGACCTATTTGCGACCCTGGCTTGAGGGAAGACGTTCACCAAGCTGGACCTGACCTCGGCCTACATGACGCAGGAGTTGGAGGAGACTTCAAAAGGCCTCACCTGCATCAACACGCACAAAGGTCTGTTCATCTATAACCGGTGCCCGTTCGGGATTCGGTCGGCCGCGGCAATCTTCCAACGCAAAATGGAGAGCCTGCTAAAGTCGGTTCCTTGCACCGTGGTTTTCCAGGACGACATACTGGTTACAAGTTGGGACACCATTGAGCACTTGAAGAATCTGGAAAAAGAGGCTCTGGCGTGCGTTTATGGGGTAAAGAAAATGCACCAGTATTTATTTGGCCTCAAGTTTGAGCTTGAAACTGACCACTCATATCTCTGTTCTCTGAGAGCAAAGGGATTAACACCAATGCCTCTGCCCGCATCCAAAGATGGGCGCACACGCTGTCGGCATGCAACTATGTAATCCGCCACAGACCGGGCACAGAGAACTGCGCTGATGCTCTCAGTCAGCTGCCATTGCCCACCACCGGGGTGGAAATGGCACAGCCTGCGGACTTGCCCATGGTAATGGATGCATTCGAAAATGAAAAGTCCCCCATTACGGCCCGCCAGATCAGGACCCGGACCAGCCAGGATCCTTTACTGCCCTTGGTAAAAAACTGTGTCCTCCATGGGAGCTGGTCCAGCATCCCAGCGGAGATGCAG
Source organism: Pristiophorus japonicus (assembly GCF_044704955.1). Lineage (NCBI taxonomy): Eukaryota > Metazoa > Chordata > Chondrichthyes > Pristiophoridae > Pristiophorus > Pristiophorus japonicus. The sequence continues at coordinate 186,572,439 of NC_091977.1, forward strand.
GAGGCAATCAAGCCGTTCCACAGGCACAAAGACGAAATGTCCCTGCAGGCAGACTGTCTGTTGTGGGGCAATCGCGTGGTCTTGCCAAGAAATGCAGAGATACGTTCATTTGTGAACTGCACAGCACCCACCCAGGCATGGTAATGATGAAAGCCATAGCCAGATCCCATGTGTGGTGGCCCGGCTGCGACTCAGATTTAGAGTCACGCGTGCGCCAGTGCAACACATGCTCTCAGCTGAGCAATGCACCCAGAGAGGCACCGCTAAGTTTGTGGTCATGGCTTTCCAAACCGTGGTCGAGGATCCATGTGGACTACGCGGGCCCATTCCAAGGCAAAATTTTCTTGGTTGTCATGGATGCTTACTCAAAATGGATTGAATCTGCAATAATGTCTGTAAGCATGTCCACGGCCACTAGGTCTGTAAGCCTACGAGCCATGTTTGCCAGGCACGGCCTGCCTGATGTTCTTGTCAGCGACAATGGGCCGTGTTTCACCAGTGCTGAATTCAAGGAATTCAAGACCCGCAATGGGATCAAGCACATCACATCTGCCCCGTTCAAGCCCGCATCCAGCGGCCAGGCAGAACGGGCAGTTCAGACCATCATGCAAATCTTGAAACGCGTGTCTGAAGGCTCCTTGCAGATCCGGCTATCCCGAGTGCTGCTCAGCTACCGCACCTGACCCCACTCACTCACCGGGGTTCCCCCAGCTGAACTGCTCAAGACAAGGCTCTCTCTTGTCCACCCTGATCTCCATGATCACGTGGAGGGCAGGCAGCATCAACAAAGTGTGTATCATGACCGCACAAAGTTGTCACGCGATATTGAGGTCAAGGACCTTGTGTTTTTACTCAATTATGGACATGGTCCCAAATGGCTCGCTGGTACGGTCACAGCCAAAGAGGGGAGGAGGGTGTTTCAGGTCAAATTGGCCAATGGACTAACGTGCAGAAAACATTTGGACCAAATGAAATTGCGGTTCACCAACAGCTACGAACAACCTGAAGAAGACACCACCAACTTTGACCCTCCAACACACACACGCAAGTGGCAACTGACATCATGGTTGACCACGAAGCCGAACTCACCATCCCCAGCAGCCCAATGAAGAACGAAGCAACTTACCCACACCCGCATTTGTAGCGAGACGATCGACAAGGGAGCGAAAATCCCAGATCGTCTCACCTTGTAAGTAAGTGTACTATTGACTTTACAAGGGAGTGATGTTATGTATGTAACCCTTGGCAACCTGTATCACACCACCACCAGAGGGCCCACCTTATGGAGTCTCAAGGGATCCCAGCATCCCTTGGGAGCACTGTATATAAGAAGGCCTCCCACGAGGTACCTGCACTCTGGAGTCTTATTAAAGGAGCTAAGGTCACACTTGCTCATTGTACACAGTCGGGGAGCAGCATGGTGAGTCGAGGATGTGCAGCGGGAGTCGGAGAAGGCGGCCTATAAAAGGCCCAACAGTCGGGGAGCGGCGTGGTGAGTCGGGAGGCCAGCTGCTGCAGCTGCAGGGAAAGAAGGCAAAAAAGTACAAAGAAATTGAAGGGTTACATCACAGCCAAGAGGGTAAGTGATTGGCTGGTGATTGGTGAGTAGTTTTTCTTTTTCTTTTCCTTCATCAGCAGGTAATCTTTATCATTGTTGTTGCCAAATTAAGTTAATCTAGGGGTGAAGTCATGGCAGGAGAGCTCGGACATGTCTCATGCTCCTCCTGTGCTATGTGGAAATTCAGGGATGCTTCCAGTGTCCCTGACGACTACATGTGCGGGAAGTGTCTCCTGCTGCAACTCCTGACAGACCACATTGCGGCACTGGAGCTGCGGGTAGATTCACTCTGGAGCATACACGATGCTGAGGATGCCGTGAATAGCACGTTTAGTGAGTTGGTCACACTGCAGGTAAAGGTTACACAGACAGGTAGGGAATGGGTGACCAACAGGAAGAGCAGTGCAAGGAAGGTAGTGCAATGGTCCCCTGCGGTCATCCCCCTCCAAAACAGATACACCATTTTGGGTACTGTTGGGGGGATGACTCATCAGGGGAGGGCAGCAGCAGCAAAGTTCATGGCACCGTGGGTGGCTCTGCTGCACAGGAGGGCAGAAAAAAGAGTGGGAGAGCTATAGTGGTAGGGGATTCTATTGTAAGGGGAATAGATAGACGTTTCTGCGGTCGCAATCGAGACTCCAGGATGGTATGTTGCCTCCCTGCTGCAAAGGTCAAGGATGTCTTGGAGCAGCTGCAGGACATTTTGGAGAGTGAGGATGAACAGCCAGTTGTCGTGGTGCATATAGGTACCAACGATATAGATAAAAAATGGGAAGAGATCCTACAAGCTGAATTTAGGAAGCTAGGAGTTAAACTGAAAGTCGGAACTCAAAGGTAGTAATCTCAGGATTGCTACCAGTGCCACATGCTAGGTAAGAGTAGGAATTGCAGGATAGCTCAGATGAATACGTGGCTTGAGGAGTGGTGCAGAAGGGAGGGATTCAAATTCCTGGGACATTGGAACCGGTTCTGGGGGAGATGGGACCAGTACAAACCGGACGGTCTGCACCTGGGCAGGACCAGAACTAATGTCCTAGGGGGAGTGTTTGCTCGCGCTGTTGGGGAGGGGTTAAACTAATATGGCAGGGGGATGGGAACCTATACAGGGAGACAGAGGAAAGTAAAATGGGGGCAGAAGCAAAAGATAGAAAGAAGAAAAGTAAAAGTGGGGCGCAGAGAAACCCAAGGCAAAAATCAAAAGGGCCACATTATAGCAAAATTCTAAAGAGGCAAAGTGTGTTAAAAAGACAAGCCTGAAGGCTCTGTGCCTCAATGCGAGGAGTATTTGTAATAAGGTGGACGAATTAACTGCACAGGCAACAATTAATGAATATGATATAATTGGCATCACGAAGACATGGCTCCAGGGTAACCAAGGCTGGGGTCTCAACATCCAGGGGTATTCAACATTCAGGAAGGATAGACAGAAAGGAAAAGGAGGTGGGGTAGCGTTGCTGGTTAAAGAGGAAATCAATGCAATAGTAAGGAAGGACATTAGCTTGGATGATGTGGAATCTGTATGGGTGGAGCTGCGGAATACCAAAGGGCAGAAAACGCTAGTGGGAGTTGTGTACAGACCACCAAACAGTAGTAGAGAGGTTGGGGACAGCATCAAACAAGAAATTAGGGATGCGTGCAATAAAGGGACAGCAGTTAACATGGATGCCTTTAATCTACATATAAGTTGGACTAACCAAACTGGTAGCAATACGGTGGATGAGGATTTCCTGGAGTGTATTAGGGATGGTTTTTTAGACCAATATGTCGAGGAACCAACTAGAGTGCTGGCCATCGTAGACTGGGTGATGTGTAACGAGAAAGGACTAATTCGCAATCTTGTTGTGCAAGGCCCCTTGGGGAAGAGTGACCATAATATGATAGAATTCTTTATTAAGATGGAGAGTGACAGAGGTAATTCAGAGACTAGGGTCCTGAACTTAAGGAAAGGTAACTTCGATGGTATGAGATGTGAATTGGCTAGAATAGACTGGCGAATGATACTTAAAGTGTTGACGGTGGATAGGCAATGGCAAACATTTAAAGATCACATGGATGAACTTCAACAATTGTACATCCCTGTCTGGAGTAAAAATAAAACGGGAAGATGGCTCAACCATGGCTAACAAGGGAAATTAAGGATAGTGCTAAATCCAAGGAAGAGGCATATAAATTGGCCAGAAAAAGCAGCAAACTTGAGGACTGGGAGAAATTTAGAATTCAGCAGAGGAGGACAAAAGGTTTAATTAGGAAGGGGAAAATAAGAGTATGAGAGGAAGCTTGCTGGGAACATAAAAACTGACGACAAAAGCTTCTATAGATATGTGAAGAGAAAAAGATTAGTGAAGTCAAACGTAGGTCCCTTGCAGTCAGATTCAGGTGAATTTATAATGGGGAACAAAGAAACGGCAGACCAGTTGAACAAATACTTCGATTCAGTCTTCACGAAGGAAGACACAAATAACCTTCCGGAAATACTACGGGACCGAGGGTCTAATGAGAAGGAGGAACTGAATGATATCCTTATTAGGCAGGACATTGTGTTAGGGAAATTGATGGAATTGAAGGCCGATAAATCCCCAGGGCCTGATAGTCTGCATCCCAGAGTACTTAAGGAAGTGGCCCTGGACACAGTGGATGCATTGGTGATCATTTTCCAACAGTCTATCGACTCTGGATCAGTTCCTATGGACTGGAGGGTAGATAATGTAACACAACTTTTTAAAAAGGGAGAGAGAAAATGGGTAATTGCAGACCGGTTAGCCTGACATCAGTAGTGGGGAAAATGTTGAAATCAATTATTAAACATGAAATAGCAGCACATTTGGAAAGCAGTGACAGAATCAGTCCAAGTCAGCATGGATTTATGAAAGGGAAATCATGCTTGACAAATCTTCTGGAATTTGTTGAGGATGTAACTAGTAGAATGGACAAGGAAGAACTAGTGGATGTGGTGTATTTGGACTTTCAAAAGGCATTTGACAAGGTCCCACACAAGAGATCGGTGTGCAAAATTAAAGCACATGGTTTGGGGGTAATGTACTAACGTGGATAGAGAACTGGTTGGTAGACAGGAAGCAGAGAGCCAGGATAAATGGGTCCTTTTCAGAATGGCAGGCAGTAACTAGTGGAGTGCCGCAGGGCTCAGTGCTGGGACGCCAGCTCTTTACAATATACATTAATGATTTAGATGAAGGAATTGAGTGTAATATCTCCAAGTTTGCAAATGATACTAAGCTGGGTGGCGGTGTGAGCTGTGAGGAGGACGCTAAAAGGCTGCAGGGTGACTTGGAAAGGTTAGGCGAGTGGGCAAATGCATGGCAGGTGCATTATAATGTGGATAAATGTGATGTTATTCACTTTGGGGCAAAAACATGAAGGCATAATATTATCTGAATGGCGGCAGATTAGGAAAAGGGGAGGTGCAACGAGACCTGGGTGTCATGGTACATCAGTCATTGAAAGTTGAAATGCAGGTACAGCAGGCGGTGAAGGCGGCAAATGGTACGTTGGCCTTCATAGCTAGGGGATGAGTATAGGAGCAGGGCGGTCTTACTGCAGTTATACAGGGACTTGGTGAGGCCTCACCTGGAATATTGTGTTCGGTTTTGGTCTCCTAATCTGAGGAATGACATAGAAACATAGAAAATAGGTGCAGGAGTAGGCCATTTGGCCCTTCTAGCCCGCACTGCCATTCAATGAGTTCATGGCTGAACATTCTTGCTATCGATGGAGTGCAGCAAAGGTTCACCAGACTGATTCACGGGATGGCAACACTGACATATGAGGAGAGAGTGGATCGACTGGGTCGTTATTTACTAGAGTTTAGAAGGATGAGAGGGGATCTCATAGAAACTTGTAAGATTTTGACGGGACTAGACAGGTTAGATGCAGGTAGAATGTTCCCGATGTTGGGGAAGTCCAGAACCAGGGGACATAGTCTAAGGATAAGGGGTAAGCCATTTAGGACTGAGATGAGGAGAAACTTCTTCACTCAGAGAGTTGTTAACCTGTGGAATTCCCTACCACTGACAGGTGTTGATGCCAGTTCATTGGATATATTCAAGAGAGAGTTTGATATGGCCCTTACGGCTAAAGGGATCAAGGGGTATGAAGAGAAAGCAGGAAACGGGTACTGAGGTGAATGATCAGCCATGATCTTATTGAATGGTGGTGCAGGCTCGAAGGGCTGAATGGCCAACTCCTGCACCTATTTTCTATGTTTCTATACAGTTTCATCCTTTATTATGAACGCATCAGAGCTGATTAAACCGAGACCGACATGCAGCCAGCACATGATGTTCATTAGCTGCATGCCTATTAGGGTGGGGCTGGGGGGGAATCATGTGCCTCTGCTGCCACTTAAAGTTAGTCTGTACCTTTGAAAGTGGTGGTGCACTCTGTATGCAGGCAGAAGGGAATGCTTCCGAAGGAGAAAAATGGCTGCAAGAGTTATAGATCAGGCCCCCAGGTTCTCTGATGCACCTATAGAGGCCTGAAAACCCTCTCGCTACTTGCAGGCAGGGGGAAGAGTCAAGGCTGTGGCGAGTGCAAGGTGAATGCTAAGTGCACTGGACAGATGCCAGCAAGCAGGGCAATTTTGGGTCATTCTGGGAGGATGAGTTATGATTGGCTGAATGGTCTTCCAATCTGTTGCGATACTGTGATTTTGTGTTCCATCCATGTGAGTGATTGTATTAAAGTATATGTTCAAAAAAATTGACTTTTAAAATTACCAATTATTGCTCCATATTTTGAATGATAACTCTTTAAATAGGACATTTCATATGTGAAAATTCTAAGTTTTATTTCACAAGTGAATGGAAAAGTTTAGCTGCAAATGAGATCCACTTAATCAAGAGAGACCAGTTCTTTAATATATAATTCCCAGCACTAATTAATTCTCATTTTCATTCCATGCAATTCCTATCATCATTACATATGAAATTCATTGTCAAATGAATTAAAGTTTTTAATGTGAGGATGATAGTCACAGACTTCAGGACAACATAGACAGACTGGTGAAATGGGCAGTTGACATTTAATGCAGAGAAGTGTGAAGTGATGCATTTTGGAAGGAAAAATGAGGAGTGGCAGTATAAATTAAACGGTACGATTTTAAAGAGAGCAGGAACAGAAAGAACTGAGGGTTCACATAGACAAATCTTTGAAGATGGTAGGACAAGATGATATGGCTGTTAAAAAAAGCATATGGGATCCTTGGCTTTATAAATAAATAGGTTTAAAAGAGGTCTTCAAAATTATGAGGGGTTTTGATAAGAGTGGATAGGGAGAAACTGTTTCGACAGGCAGGAGGCTCAGCAACCAGAAGACACCGATTTAAGATAATTGGCAAAAAATCTAGGGGGGAAATAGAATTTATTTATGCAGTCTGGAATGCACCACTCAAAAGGGTGGAGGAAACAGATTCAATAGTAACTTTCAAAAGGGATTTGGATAAATACTTGTAAAGGAGAAATTTGCAGGGCTTTGGGGAAAGAGCAGGGACTGGGACTAATTGGAGAGTTCTTTCAAAGAGCCGACACAGGCACAATGGGATGAATGGCCTTCTTCTCTACTGTATAATTCTATGATTTATCAGCTTAAATTCATCAATTGCAGTGAGAAGGTGCAAAATAAGGGAATAGTTTGGTTTATACTGGTGCTGTGGTGGTTCCAATACAATTAGCTTTGGGTGCCAGTCAGAATATTGATAACCTCACCAACAAACCACAGCAAAGAAAACAAAATGCCAAAAGTATGTGCACATGAGCATAACTTGAATTAAGAAGTGATTTATATAGGCCCTGAATTTGTGGTCGGAGGCTTCCAACCACAAAAATAAATGCCTCCGATCCGCAAATAAAGCACTTACCTGATGGAACAGGAAGTACTGAGATTTGTGGTCCTGGGGCTCTCCGGGTATGCGCGGGCAAAGGCCCACATATTCTGGGGTGCACGTGGATCGCAAGCGCCCCAGGGATCACGTGGGCCGGCCCAACGAATTACAGAAAGGAATCCCCATTCATGCATATGGTGATTCCATATGTATAGAAACCTCATAAGTATGAATAGGAATACCCCAAAAATACCTTTACACTTCAAATTTAAAAAAAATCATATTTAAAAAGAAATTAAAATGGCATTTAATTAAATATTTAAAACACAAATGTAATCTTTTGAAAAATAAATGTACATGTTTTAAAGGGTCTAAAAATAAACACCTTATTTCACAGGTTTTTAAATGTATAAATAATTGATGAAATGCTATTTTTGTTTTTTTAAACTCTTATACTGGTAAAAGCAGGCCCTGTGCCTGCTTTACCAAATGTAAGAATTTCACGTGCATTTGCTGGGCAACTTTCCACCCGCGGAGGCTCTTTTCCTGTGGATACGGATGATCTGTCAGGAGAATTCTTGACAGATTGCAAGTTCCGGGTTTTAGCACATGCCTAAACCCAGAACTTGCATGGCACCTATGGGCACGTGTGCACCTCGTATGTGCCCATAGGGGCTGAAAATTACGGCCCATTGTCATTTTTATGTCAAGTTGCATGTTGGAATTTTCATATCAACACTGTTCACCTGTCATTTTGAATCTTGCCAAGATAGATGGATGAAAATTTCCTCCCACCAGTTGACATTGGACAGCCTCAAACCAACTTTCGAGTAACAATACTGCTCCCAATTCCGAATTGATTGGAACTAAATTGGCAGCTTCACTTAGAGGAGGCCATCTTACAGTACAGGGCAGTCTTCTGGAATGAAGGGTCTTTTTATACCGCAACTTTGGGAGGATTGCAAAGCTAAGTTGCAGTATAAATGTAGAGCCAGGGATCAACCAGACTCCAGAAACAAGCAATGTGAGGCTCCTTGGAGTGGACGGTTTCTCAAACTGACTGGGTTTGACATTGGGAAAGTGTAACTCCAATACAGTATCAAATTATATTTAAGAAATGCTCAGGAAGTGTCTAGTAGTTTGAGCTAAGCAACATGAATAGTGTGTGCTGTATAAATACTGAGGAAGAATTACTCTGTATCTAGTCAATATAGGATTTGATGTGGAGTGTTCAATGTGGATGTGGATACAAAAGGAAAGTAATCCAAGTCCCAACACTGATCTTCTGTACCTTGATAGACATACACAATGTAAAATAAGGTAAGTTTTTCTAATCTTTCCTAAGCTTTGCTGCCTTTGTATTCATCTCCGATAGTTCTATAGTTTAAAGGACATGGTTCAATTCACGAATGTAGATTTTCTGATACTATTTGCTGGCTGGTTCTTTGGAAGGTTGTTTTTTCAGTGATCAATCAGGATGGTTGGTGCTGGGGCATCCCTGAAAATCGGGGGAATGCCGGTGTTGGGAAGCCAATGACTCCTTGCCTTGCTCCTCCTGGCCCACAAGGAGTTTAAAGAAAGGCATAGTTTTCAAAGTTACCGTGCCTTCATTCAGCCAGTCAACCCCTCCTTTTCCCCATGTGGAACATAAAATTTCATTGTGGCGCTGTGACATCATCGACTTTTGAATCTTAAGTAGGTCACTGCCTGCTTGTCCAGACCTTGAATCGCCAGTTAATATTGCAGCAGCTGGGAATTCGTAGGTTTGGAGGCGGGATCTTGTTTCTTAGGACTTTAACCCAGCGCCCATTCCTTTCCTGCCCGTTGTGGGGGGAGGGGGGGTGGTTAAAATCAAGGCCTTGGAATAACTGATCTCTATACCTACTTTTATCTGCTTAGCCCAAGTTATGCTTGTAAGTTGGGTAAACCATATCAGAAAATCTACCCTAAATGATCCAGTTCTTTCAGCATTTTCAAGGCTAGCATTAAATCCCCTCAATCTTATGTTCTTCTGTGAAAATAAACACGGTTCCCTCAGCCTTTTTTCAAATTTTGGCATTCAGCTCCTTATGGGTTTCTTCAGCTCCCTCTCATATTAATGTCCATTTAATGGGTATTAGTAAGCTTTGCAAAATTGTACGTAGAGTATTCTAAAAGTGGCCTTATCAATGAGTTATAGGCTAACCTGCTTTGACTTGTAATTAAACATCCACGATCCCAAGACTTGAATAGTTGACATTTACTGCACACATTTTCCATACGAAATCCTTTCTGACACTCTAGTCCTTAACTTAATTTGTCCAGATTCCTTTCATTGCTACAATTCTCCCCTGCACTGGTTATCTTGGCACATAGCTTGCAGTCTTCTGCTAACTTTATAGAACTAGAAGTGCTTTCTTCCAGATTAGCATTCATAATATAAATAGCATGGGACCCAGAACAGATTCCTGTGGAATTCAGTTCCCCATGGAAAGCTCGTCATTTTTATATCACAGATAATGCAATTCCCAATATTTAGCATTTGATACCAAATAAACCATAACTGAGAAGTAGTAATTGGGAGAAAAAATAAAAAGGGTTCACTGCAAAGTTATTGAAATCAGTCTGCAATATAGCTTGACTACCTGGCTACAGCAATTTTTAAATTTTAATTCTTTAGCTAATGGATAGCATACACATAAATAAAATATTAGTTTGTCAACCAACTGTAATACATAGAACTTAATTGGCATCAAAAGATTTCTGGGATACCCATGGAAATATACCCAAGTCTGGGATCAAATATTCTCCTTGAAAAACAATTATTAATCTGGGTCTATCTTGTTTACAGATATGAGCAGTGTCACAATGCAAAACCCTGTAAAATATAACTCAGATTAATTACATACGATTGTTATTTTTCCTGGTAAAGCCACAGATTTTGTAGAGTTTTTATGGTTGCAGAAGAACACAAGAATATATATGATGTAACATAATTTATATATCTTACACTGAATGGTTTAATATTTGAAAATGTCTCAATTATTTGCATTTTGGAATTAAATGCAGGTTGAGAATGGCCTGTTCAAATTGTAAAAGATCAAGTGAGTTCTCGAGAAAAATCTGTAAATGTTTGAGGGTAAACTAAATGTTAAAATATCTAATTTGAAATATTGCTAGAAAGGAATATTACTATTTAATAGGCAACATGATCTCATTTTCTTTTTTGCTGTCTTCGAATTTTCTCCTCCTTCAGTTTTGATTTCTTTCAGTCTCATTATTTGACATCCTTGCATTTCCCAGACCTTTTCATGATTCTAAGGGTTTGACATTGTAAAAATACTACTTAGTAATCTACAAACATAGACTGTGTAACTTGTAAATATAAACACACACAGCTAATCTCATATAATTCCATTTGAAGGGTTGTATAATTCGAGATTGTCATTGGTTTTCAATCTACCCATTTCTATTAGTGAACTATGGAAAATATTTTGCTTAGTTACATTGTGTAAGTTTGAAAATATTATCCCTATGTAACTTTTATGGATGGCTTCCTTTGAAGTTTATCCATTGAGCAGCCTAACTTCACATCTGTAGGTTTAATTCTTGGTTCATGTTGAACCAGGATGGTGGTAGTGGAGCTACAATTGACCTCAGTACTCTCGGATAGTTAGAGGAAATCATCCAATCACCACTCCTGGCCATTACTCAGCGTATGCGCCCCCATTCCCCCTTTTAGAAATGCACATTGATAGGTTTTGGCCAAAGACAACATTGAACACAGCTGTGATGTCCTCATGGTCTAACAGCCTGCCCAAAGCTAGTAATAAAGCTCAAGGATGAATAACAGACTTTGAGCAAGGTAGCAGAGGGTTCCCAGGCCATATCCAGCACGGAGCTAATACCACAAAGAGAAAAGAGGAAGAAAGAAAGTTAACAGAGAGGGAATTGGTGAGAAAAAAGAAATTCTCTGAACAAATCAAATTTGCTAAAAGTGTTTAATCAACCAAAGAAAAACATTTAATATTGGCAAAAGAAAATTAAACAGCCCCTCTCACCATTCAAAGGAAACCATTTATATACATTTCTCTCCTTAACCACCCCATGCCCCCTCAGTCTTTGTTGCTCACCCTGTTGTAGTTGTCCCCAGCTGGAAAGATGAATAAACAAATGAGTCTTTCATAATTTTCCATGTCAATGCCACTCAAGAGACTGCAAGAGACGTTCATTTGCATGTAGCGGCATGATACATGATATCCTACTGTACAACATGGAATCATCAAATGACCTGGTGAGAAATACTAACTCATCACTTTTATGGCCAGTGAATCCCAGGATCCGATTTGAGAGTTGTACACCAGTGTCAAAGAAGCATTTAACTGCTGTGAGTGACAGCTATCTGTTCACTCATATCCTTTGTCCTCTGGTTGTGGTTTAAATGCAGAACCCTCCAGTTTAAAGAAGGTAAAAAATAAACACCAAAAATGTTACCTGTAGTACAGTACAAAATAAATTCTGATAGTAGTGCTTGTTCCACAGTAGAGGAACAGCATTAAATACAAGCACATCAACAGTAATGCATGTAAAAACCAGAACGAAAAAATACAGTACAGAAATTAAACCAATGAAGCTATCTCAAATTGTAATGTCAAGGGTTCAGACCATGTCACAAAACACAAGATTACAGCTCACAAGGTACATGAGGTAATCTGAATGCCCAGTTAAGTGCCAATCTTTCACTCACAACTATCTGTTACAAAATGTACTAAATTGAATCAAAAATATTGCTCCAGTAAATTTGTTTTGTGGAGATTCACTGTCCAAAATAAAAAACCTTGTTATTGATGGAGGGTAAATTACTCATCATTATTCAAATTCAGTTAGCTAATTCATGCAACTAGAAAGAATCAGAGAAGTGCATTCCCTTCAATTGACCCCTAAGTTAGACTCTGGCAAATCTGCTGTGCTGTATCCTCTAATTCTTTCACTTGGTGATCTTCAGATCTTTGGATGAAAAAAGTTTTTTGAGACAAAGGTTCAGTCAGAGCTAAATTATGAAGATAAAGATGTGTAATGATGCCTCTTTAGTTACCTTAGTGCATCACGGGAATTAAGCTGGTAGCTACTATTGAATAGAGGCCACCTTAACCCTGATTTTAAAAAATGGTGCTCTTCTAGCTAATAGCAAAGCAAAATGCTAATAACTGGGGCAAATTATGTTTGCGAATGGGGAGGCAAAAGCTTTGCTCCTAAGTAGTATATCACTTTGGTCTACTGCTGGAGTCTCCTTATGTCCTCCTGTCAGATAGTGGGGTGTTAATCGAGCTATGTCTTCTTGATCAATATTCTGCCTCCATGAGATTGAAGCAAAGAATGTATCTCTATTATACATCGGTTAGACTAACATGAAAACGAGACCGTTTGGGTAAGCCTATCCTACAGGTAAGCCAATCCCCTACCAGCAAAAGCAGAGATGAAACAGGGATTTGCAAGAGCACATGAACCAATACTTGTTAGTATATACCTTGTAGGTGGTAATTTGTTGTTTTCTGAAGCTATGACCTTATGGGTATAGTTGTTAGGAGATACCAAGGCATGCTCCAAGTGAGGGGGTTCAACCAAAAAAAGGCTGACTAAACCCTGATACCTTAGAATCTACAGCCTAGAAATTACTGTTGGTGATATTAGTGGATGAACGCTTAATGTGTTTGGTTGTCATTTCTTTGTCCACTATTTTAATGCAGACCTTACTACTTATTTATGGTTTAACTCCTCTGCTAAAATAGCAGACAAAGGAATGTTATACAAGCAAGTGTATTTTTGCTAGCATTAGCGACAGTAACTTCTATGCTTACATAACTTGTTGATTCTTGCCAGCTACTGACAGTGGCTTGTTCGGAATTACAATTATCTATTGGCATTACAACTCCTCTGAATCTCAATGCTGGGATATTGAGTGGTATTGTTTTTATATTCCTTTCTCTGGAAATCTGAGGGGCATCACTGCTGAGAAGAGAGGTAACTGTAGAATTAAACTTGCTGGTTGTGCTTCCTTCACTTGCTGCACCTGTGTAACCATAGAATACATTAATGATGACACAGCAGCAATAAGCCTTGACCATGATCCTTAAGAAACTGAACCTTGAATCCAACACATAAGTATTCCTAATAGTGTGTTACTTTGAGAGGGATGGACAACCTGTGGCATCATCCTGCAGATCTGTGCTATCCTGCAGTTAAATCTGCACTTCTTATCAAATGTGCTTTTTCTGTGTACAGACAAGTTCAGCCACTAATCTCTTGTTAAACTTGTATTTGAGGAACATGCAGTGGAACTGCAACTGATCACAGGAGATGATATGAAGGTAATATTCTTAACAGATGCAATTGAAAAAAAAATCATATGGGGCCCAGTAGAAAAGTTTGAATCCTACGGATTTTCCTGATTTCATAATTTTCCTCAACAAACGAGGAAAGCTCGTATCATGTGATTCACAAGAGGACATATTTTCAGGAGAATTAACAGCATTGTATAGATCATAGACAAGAGTATTTATATTTTAAAAGAATCCAAGACAGAAAGGATGCCATATTAAACAGATGTTGTATGTAGTTGAAATTCCATACGTAGATTTTCTTACTTTGTGTGGTTCCTACAACATAGCATGTTATATGACTAATTATATTTCACAGGATGACTGTATTACAGGATATACTATGCACTTTGTTTATTTGCTATTCTTTGTGTATATCATGCTTTATAGAGAGAAGATAGTTTAGATATTGTCGAAGAGATCATCTGGCTCAACAGTGTTGGGTAAAGTTTTCAATGATTCTTCCTCCCCACCTTGATGATGGCTAACTGATGATGCAGACTTCATCGGGCACGACCTGCAGAATAATAATAAGGCAAATAAATGAGAAGTATAAACTGAACCATTGGTTCCATTACATTTTGAATCATTTTTGGTCTTTAGTTGCATAATGACTACATCTCCTAAACTGTAAGGACAGTCTTGACTACTAGTGCTTGTTACTGATTATTATAATAACTTAAATATTATAGAATATGATTCATTAAGGATCCCTACTGAGGCAAAATTGGCAGCTTCTAGGAATTGCTTTGAAGCTGAAGGCTCATTCGTTCCTTTAACTTTAACCCACAGAATCAATTTGATACCGGAACAAAATACTTTCACAGACATGTGTTTGATGGAGTCTCCTGTCGAATCAACAGATTAAGTCTCAGTTGGTTTGGGTGCACTGGTGGGAGAAAAGCCTGATCCTGGACACACATATATGGCCACACGTATCACCTTCACAACCAGATGAGGTGGGTAGACGGTTTGCCTTGCAAGCTAGGCGCTTCGCAGCAAACTCAAATTAACTCGGACCGACCTCGCAATCATGTTGCCATCGTGGTCAGGCAGTGGCTGTGTGTTCCCAGGTGTTGGCAAGATTTCAAGGTGGCCTTTAGTGTTTCTTTATAACATTTCACCTGCCTACCTCTGTTGTGAAAGCTGGACTGCAACTCACCATAGACGACAGCTTTGGGAATTTTATAATCAGACATGCAAACAATGTGTTGAGACCAACGCAATGGACCTTTTTCATTGTGGCCTCAATTCCAATTACAATGCAACACTTCAGGACATCAGCGATGTGTTTAATTTCTATTTGACGAACTACAATTATTTAAATGAATAATTATTGTCTACTGTGGAAATATGGACAGTACTGAAAATACTTTATTTATATTACAGCCATTTTCTTGCTCAAGTTGGATTTATTAATGAGACTTCTGGTGCATCAAACTGACCATACTTACCAGATAGCTTTTCTCTATATTTTAAACAAATGTCTGCTTATGGTAGAAAACTCAAAAAATAAGGACATTAATAATATGTTATCCTTAATGATCATAAAAATCCAATAACGTGCAAGTATGAAGTTGAATGTTTTAAAATAAAATGGTTTCTAATTCCTTAATGTGGTATTGTACTACCATGAAAGATTGGGAAATGAGCATCTGCAATGAAGTACTGAATACTTCAAAAGGGCAGAGTGTGGAGACACAGAACGACACCAAAAACTGCTTGCTGCTTACTTCCTGTAGAAAACTCTCCTTTAACTAACAACATACTATATTACTGATGACCAAGATTAGAACAATGAAGAGCTACACCAGAGGAGACAAGTTGGATGAGGCGCTTGGTCAAATAGAGACTAAAAATTCACCTATAAACTTTCAGTCTTGTGTTCACAATCCAGATGTTCTCAATAGCTTGAGGCTATAGAATTTACTCCGTGTTGTGTACTTTCAAAAGTTCAAAGTTACCTTTTAAAAATTACAAAGAACATTTTGGACTAACTATCATAAGCTATCATAGCATTAGCTATCGTAAGATAAGTCATCGTTCGAGCAAGGGATTGCAAGGATGTGCGCATCACCCGTGCCATGACAGGAGCCGGTGACTGCTGGACGGACCACCGCCTAATCCGTTCCGTCATCAACATTAATGTAGCCCCAAAGCCATGACGGCAACAGAAGCTATGCCACAGAAAAAGCAACGCCAGGGCACTCAAAGACCCAGCTAAGAGTGCCCTATACAGCCAGCGCCTCATTGCTAACCTGGCAACCCGCAATGACCCCGAGATGCAGAGTGCCCACAGCGCTTGGTCTGCCCTCCAGGCCACCATAACCAGTGCCTGTGAAGAGACGCTCGGTCACTCAACCAGGAAACACCAGGACTGGTTTGATGAGTATGACCAGGAGCTAATAAACTTCAAGCGCAGGGCATTTCTGAACTTAAAACAACAACCCAACTTGGGAGCAGCAAAGCAGCTCTACAGATGGCTGAAGGCCGAGGCCCAACAAAAATCCTGCAAACTTAAAGAATGGATGGTGGGTGGAGAAAGCACAGGAGATTCAGCAGCTGGCTGACAGCCATGACGTGCAAGGATTCTTCACTGCAGTCAAGTCCACCTACAGCCCAAGCACCCAAGGCCCCACCCCAGTGCAGGCCAAGAATGGGGAGACACTCATCAAGGACACCGAGGCAGTCAGGGCCCGCTGAAAGGAGCACTTCAAAGATCTCCTTAATCGAGACTCTGCCTTTGACACGCGTGTCCTCGACTCCATCCCACTGCATACTACCAGCCACTATCTCAGCAAAACCCCAGCACTACACGAGGTAGAAAAGGCCATCCATCAGCTCAAGAACAAGGCATTGAGAGCAGATGGAATCCCCGCTGAAGCACTAAAATATGATGGAGAGGCACTATTGGCTCGAATGCATGAACTGATCTCTGTCATCTGGAAGGAGGAGTGCGTGCATGGAGATCTCAGAGATGCCGTAATCGTGACCATCTTTTGAAAAGGGGACAAGTCCGACTGCGGCAACTACAGAGGAATCTCCCTGTTGTCGGCCATTGGGAAAGTCATCGCTAGAATCCTCCTCAACCGTCTTCTCCCTATGGCTGACGAGCTCCTCCCGGATTCACAGTGCGGATTCCATTCACTACGGGGTACAACGGACATGATCTTCACAGCGCAACAACTGCAAGAGAAATGCAGGGAATAGCACCAATCCGTGAACATGGCCTTTTTTGACCTCACAAAGGCCTTTGACACTGTTAATGCGAGGGACTATGGAGCGTTCTCCTCCGCTTCGGCTGCCCCCAAAAGTTTGTCGCCATCCTCCGCCTGCTTCACAACGACATGCAAGCCGCGATCCTGACCAACGGATCCACTACAGACAAATCCACGTCCGGACCGGGGTCAAACAGGGCTGCGTCATTGCACCAACTCTCTTCTCAATCTTCCTCGCTTCAATGCTCCATCTCACGCTCAACAAGCTCCCCGCTGGAGTGGAACTAAATGATAGAACTAGTGGGAACCTGTTCAACCTTCGTCGCCTCCAGGCTAGATCCAAGACCGTCCCATCCTCTGTCGTCAAACTACAGTATGCGGACAACGCTTGCATCTGCGCACATTCAGAGGCTGAACTCCAAGCCATCGTCAACATGTTCACCGCGGCGTACGAAAGCATGGGCCTTGGACAACGTGGACCACTTTCCAGACCTCGGGAGCCTACTATCAGCAAGGGCAGGCAGCGACGACGAAGACCAACACCGCCTCCAGTAGGCCATCGCAGCCTTCGATCGCCTGAAGAAGAGAGTGTTCGAAGATCAGGTCCTCAAATCTGGCACCAAGCTTGCGGTCTACAGGGCTGTAGTGATACCCGCCCTCCTGTATGGCTCAGAGACGTGGGCCATATACAGTAGACACCTCAAATCGTTGGAGAAATACTACCAACGATGTCTATGCAAGATCCTGCAAATCCCCTGCAAGGATAGACGCACCAACGTCAGTGTTCTCGACCAGGCCAACATCTCCAGCATCGAAGCACTGACCTCACTTGACCAGCTCCGTTGAGCAGGCCACATTGTCCGCAAGCCCGACACAAGACTCCCAAAGCAAGCGCTCTACTTGGAACTTCTGCACGGCAAGTGAGCCCCAAGTGGGTAGAAGAAACGTTTCAAGGATACCCTCGAAGCCACCTTGATAAAATACAACATCCCCACTGGCACCTGGGAATCCTTGGCCAAAGACCACCCTAAGTGGAGGAAGAGCATCCAGGAGGGCGCGGAGCACCTCGAGTCTCGTCGCCGAGAGCAAGCAGAAATCAAGCGCAGGCAGCGGAAGGAGCATGCGGCAAAGCAGACTCCCCACCCACCCTTTCCTTCAACCACTGTCTGTCCCACCTGTGACAGAGACTGTAATTCCTGTATTGGACTGTACAGTCGCCTGAGAACTCATTTTTAGAGTGGAAGCAAGTATTCCTTGATTTTGAGGGACTGCCTATGATGATGACTTATATGTAACCTTCAATGTCAGCAGCATCATGCATTGGTTTGCTCTTGGTTTAGAGCGCTGTCAAATTCAGAGATAACAGGACAAAATATTTTCTATTGCTGTGACTTCCTGAAATATGCTGTGATTTTGTGTGTTCATATTAGGAAAAACATTTAATAATAAGAGAACATTTACTACTAAAGATAATTAATTCTAGTATACCAGTCACAGGTATTCTTCACCAAGAAGGTACTTCAAATTCTTAACAGTGAAATGTATTTATATGTAATATTATAATATATCTTCATTGTTAATATTTGTGAGTATGTGCCAAAATGTAAAACTAGGATTACCTGGTGAAGAATTGTGCTTCCATTTAGAAAGACTTAATCTGAATCTTAACCCCAACAGACAAATATAGCAATTACTGGGCTACTAAATGGAGCATCTGTGCAGTGGAAGGATGATTCATGTTAGGGGAAGGGGGTGCAAAGAACAAAATCATCACGGTATTAATACCGGCCAATGAGAATGCCATGCTCAGACCATCGTGTTTTACCAGCTGGAGACAGTATGATGGTAAACTGAAATGTGACAATATAACCAAGAACAGATTGTAAAAACAAAGTGCACATAGATTTAAAAAAATAAAATATAGTTCGCTCTCATGACAGGTTAGGAGCAGTTTCTTTAGAATATAACTTTACTCTATATTTCTGCATTTCAGCACTTCCCTAAAAAGCAGAGAATGATCTTGAGATCATTAGCACAGCACAAATTAATTATTTATGGATGTGTTTGGACATTTCTATCATTGTATATAAATGTTTATATAATGTTCTGGCACCCTTATGAGTTGGCTTGCTGAAGGTTTATTAACTTATACAGCCAATGACAGCTATCACAAGGCTAATTCTCGCAATTCTCGTCAGTAAGGATTTGCATGCATCCAAATGTGAAGTGACAGCATCAATCAGTACACAGTTAAAATGTTGCTTTCATTAAAATATAAAAAGTAATGGTGGAAGAAGTATCCCTCAAGCATTATTTGTTAACAGCAGAATTGCTCCTGATAAGATTCGACACATAATAATTTGTTCAATTCAAGTATATCTTTCTAAAGACCTTAGGGCCGAGAATTGCGGCCTTGCAAAAGCCGGTTCTCGGGGCGCGATGTGCATGTGCCGGCTTTTGCGTTCTGTCAAAGTGTCTCTTGACAGATCCTACTCATCCCCACAGAAAGGACATCCGCAGGACAGCGATTGGGTTATTTGCCCAACTCTTGCCCAGCGAATGTATTTCAAAGTTTTACGCCTGGTAAAAGCAGGCATATAACTTACTTTTACCAGCATAAGAGTTTAAAACACAGAAAAATTTAATTTAATCATTCATTTTTACATTAAAATCTCTGTCCATTAAGGTAAGTTTATTTTTAACCCCGTTGAAACACATTTTAAAAAAATCAATTTTTTTTTCTAACATTTAATTACATTCAATTTCAATTAATTTTAAATATGTGAGGTGTTTTTTTTATTTATTGTGTTATGCTTCTTGTTTTAGAGGGGTATTCTCATTGATAGTAATGGGAGCTCGTAAAATCAGAGCTCCCATTGTTATGAATGAGAATACTCGATAGTGATTGGTAGTCCAGGCCCACGTGACTCCAGGATACATGTACTTATCTTGAGGACAGGTCCTGTACGCTGCGCAGTGAATGAAGGCCTTCGAGCGGAATCCTATATTTCTCCGAGACCACCAGGGTTTTTCGTAATTTTTTTTCAGGTCGGAGGTGTTCGTCCGAAGGAAGACTCCAACCGCAATTCCCACCCCCCTGCCCCCTCCCCCCCATCTTACCATATTTAAAAAATATATTTAAAGCAGAATACCGAGCTTTTATTTCTTAGTCACCCCTGCCAGATCCTCTCCTACTGACTCTTGATTGACTCTTAGAGGCCGGAATTGTCCTGCGCTGGGGTTGGGGCGCATAATTTGAATTAAAAGAAAATTTAGCGCCCGGCGAGATGGACCTCCACATCGCGTGGAATTGGGGTCTTAGAGCAACAAAAATGTGTGGGTCGGTAACAGGGCGCGAATATCAGCGCGGTGCTGAGCACATCAATGCGGCACTGACGTTCACAACGTCCCTCCCCTTCTGCAGCCGCTTTAGTGGCGACCACTGGGCCACCAGGGAGGATGTTGGCCAGGCCAATGGGCCGGCACCCAAGAGGGATGCCGGACTGCATGTTGGCAGCCAAGACGAACTAGCAGCCGCCAAAAAAGTTGGCCAACACAGAAAAGATAGCTGGGGCGCCCCACGAAGCTGTTGGGTGGCATCGCCCCACGATAACCTTGTGTCCCACCCCATGCCAATCTCCCGGAGGTGTTAACGAGCCTTTCTCAGAGGGGCAATTTTGGCCCCTTAATGCCTCCAGGGCAACTAGGCATGGGGCAATAAATACTTGCCAGTGTCATCCACATCATAGAAATAACAACAATTTGCATTTACATAGCCTTTTAATGTAGAAAACATCCCAGAGTGCTTTACAGAGGTGTAATCAGGAAACAAAGGAGATATTAGGAGAGGAGACTAAAACTTTAGGCAAAGAGGTAGGTTTTCATCATAGAATGATACAGCACAGAAGTAGGCCATTTAGCCTATCATGCCGGTGCCAGCTAAGGTCTTAAAGGCTGAGAGAGAGCTGGAGGAGTTTAGGAAGGGAATCCCAGAGTATGATACCCAGACAACTGATGGAATTGCATCCAATGATGTGCCGAAGGAACGGTGATTCCCAACAGGCTAGAGTTGGTGGAGGTAAGAGTTCTGGGGTTGTGGGGTGGTTTGTAGGGCTGC
This sequence comes from Pristiophorus japonicus, assembly GCF_044704955.1. NCBI lineage: Eukaryota > Metazoa > Chordata > Chondrichthyes > Pristiophoridae > Pristiophorus > Pristiophorus japonicus. The sequence goes on from NC_091977.1 coordinate 186,593,524, forward strand.
AGGAGGATACAGAGATAAAGAGGGGCAAGGCTATGAGGATGGACATTTTAAATTTGAGGGATTATGGGACTGGGAGCCAATATAGATTAGCAAGGACGGGGGTGATGGGTGAGCTGGATAGGATATGGGCAGCGGAGTTTTAGATGAACTGAAATTTATGATGAGTGTAAGATGGGAGGCTAGCCAGGAGAGACTTGGAACAATCGAGTCTGGAGCTGACAAATGTATGGAAGAGGTTTTCAGAAGCAGATGGGCTAAGGTAGGTGCAGATGCATATGATGTTACAGACTTAGAAGTAGGCAGTCTTTGTGATGGAGAGCAATAAAGTAAAAAGCTCAGCTTAAGGTCGAATAAGATGCAACGGTTGTAAACAGTCTGGGTTAGGCTGTTAGTGTGATACAATAGCCAGAGAGAGGATGGAACTGGTGGTAACAGTATGAGGTTTGTGACCAGGCTAAAGATGATGGCTTTGGTCTTCCTAATTTTTAAACTCGAGGAAATTACAGCCTCGTCCTCACAAATCTACCTGTCACAGATGCATCTATCCATGACAGTATTGGTATGTCCTGCCCACCAGAGGTGGGGGCACAGTAGTATACAATGGAGAGAGAGGAGGCCTGAGAGTCCTCAACATTGACTCAGGACCCCATGAAGTTTCATGGTCAAAGAAACCTCCTGCTATTTACCACCTTCCTCCCTCCAGCATCTGATGAATCAGTACACCTCCTTGTTCAACATCACTTGGAAGATGCACTGAGGGTAGCAATGGCACAGAATGTATTCTGGGTGGGGGACTTCAATGTCCATCTCCAGGAGTAGCTCGTTAGCATCACACTAACCGAGCTGGTTGAATCCTGAAGGACATAGCTGCCAGACTGGGCTGGTGGTGAGAGAACCAACATGAGTGAAAAACTTACTTGATCTCGTTCTCACCAATCTACCCATTGCAGTTGCATCTGTCCATAACAGAACTGGTAGGTGTGACCACCGTACAGTCCTTGTGGAGACTAAGTCCCATCTTCACACTGAGGCCACCCTCCACTATGTTGTATGGCAATACCACTGTTAAATGGGATAGATTCAGAACAGATCTAGCAGCTCAAAACTGAGCATTCATGAGGCACTGTGGGCCATCAGTAGCAGCAGAATTGTGATTCACCACAATCTGTAACCTCATGGCCCGACATATCCCCCCGGTTCAATGAGGAGTGCAGAAAAGCATGCCAGAAGCAGCACCAGGTGTACCTAAAAATGAGATGTCAACCCAGTGAAGCAAAACCCAGGACTACATGCAAGCTAAGCAGCATGCTATGGACAGATCTAAGCGATCCTACAACCAACGGATCAGATCAAAGCTCTGCAGTCCTGCCACATCCAGTTATGAATGGTTGTGGACAATGAAACTAACGGCAGGAGGAGGCCACATGAAAATCCCCATCCTCAATGATGGCCGAGCCCAGCACGTGTGCGCAAGAAACAAGGCTGAAGCGTTTGCAACAATCCTCAGCCAGAAGAGCCAAATGGATGATCCATCTCGCCCGACTTCTGAGGTCACCACCATAACAGAAGCCGGTCTTCATCCAATTCTGTTCACTGCACGTGATATCAAGAATTGGCTGAGTGCAATGGATATAGCAAAGGCAATGACAACATCCCGTCTGTCAGAACTATCCAACCTGTCCCAGTACAGTTACAACACTGGCAACTCTCTGACAAAGTGGAAAATTGTCCAGCTATATCCTGTCCATAAAAAGCAGGACAAATCCAATCCAGCCAATTACCACCCCATCAACCTACTTCTCAATCAACAGAAAAGTGATGGAAGGGGTAATTGACAGTGTTATCAAGCGGAACTTAACTTGCTCACCGATGCTCAGTTTGGGTTTCACCAGGACGACATCTCCGGACCTCATTACAGTCTTGGTCAAAACATGGATAAAAGAGCTGAATTCCAGAGGTGAGGTGCGAGTGACTGCTCTTGACTGAGTGTGGCATTAAGGAGCCATAAATAAATTGAAGCCAATGGGAATCAGGGGGAAAACTCTCCACTGGCTGGAGTCATACCTAGCACAAAGGAAGATGGTGTGGTTGTTGGAGGCCAATCATCTCAGCCCCAGGACATTGCTGCAGGAGTTCCTCAAGGCAGTGTCCTAGGCTCAACCATCTTCAGCTGCTTCATCAATGACCTTCCCTCCATCATAAGGTCAGAAGTGGGGATGTTTGCTGATGATTCCAGAATGTTCAGTTCCATTCGTAACTCCTCATATTAAAGCAGTCCGTGCCCGCATGCAGCAAGACCTGGACAACATTCAGGCTTGGGCTGATAATTGGCAAATAACATCTGCGTCATACAAGTGCCAGACAATGACCATCTGCAACAAGAGAGAGTCTAACCTACTCCCCTTGATATTCAACAGCATTACCATCAACATCCTGGTGGTCACCATTCACCAGAAACTTAACTGAACCAGCCACATAAATACTTCAGCTACGAAAGCAGGTTAGAGGCTGGGTATTCTGCGATGGGTGACTCACCTCTTGACTCTCCAAAGTCTTTCCACTATCTGCAAAGCGCAAGTCAGGAGTGATGGAATACTCTCCACTTGCCTAGATGAGTGCAGCTTCAACAGCACTCAAGAAGCTCGACACATCCAGAACAAAGCAGTCCGCTTGATTGGCATCTCATCCACTACCTTAAACATTCACTCCTTCCACCACTGGCACACCATGGCTTGCAGTGTGTACCATCTACAAGATACACTGCAGGAACTCGCCAAGGCTTCTTTGACAGCAACCTTTACAACTAGAAGGACCAGGTCAGCAAGCGCATTGGAACCCCATTACCTCCAACATCCCATCCAACTCACGCAATTACCTGACTTGGAAATACATTGCTGTTCCTTCATTATCGCTGGGTCAAAATCCTGGAACTCCATAATACCCTAACAGCACTGTGGGAGTACCATCACCACAAGGACTGAAGCGGTTCAAGAAGGTGGCACCCCACCATCTTCTCAGGGGCAATTAATGTTGGCCTTGCCAGTGACACCCACATCCCATGAATGAATTTTAAAAAATACTTTGAAGAGGGAAAGAAGTTTGGAGATTGCAGTTTGCAAGAACAGAGGGGACAAAGGTGTTTCTTTTATGGTGATTTTAAAGGGAGGAGCACAGTGGCTGAGGAGAGGGAACCATTTACAATGTCAACTGGCATGCGAGTTGAAAGGGAAGTTGGGTGGTATGGGTTTAGTGGGAATGGGGTCAAGGAAGCAGGAAGTAGATCTTGTGGATAATATGAGCCTAGAGCATGAAGGGAGACAGGAGAGAAATTAAATTAAAATATGAGTTCGGGGCTAGGCGGAGGTTTAATGAGAACAGAAGGGCAATTGAATCAGAGGACAGTGGACAAGGAGAGCTAAGATAAAGATTGAAATCACTGAGGATGAGCAGTGTCTCAATGCAGAGGCTGAGGGAGGAAAAGAGGGAAGATATCTCGTGGAGAAACTCAGGATGGGGCTTGCAGGACGATGGGAAGATAGAAAACATGGATTTTAAAGACGAGGAAAAAGAAGAACAAATCATATTTTTAAAACTTTGCTCAATGGCAGTGCGGGTTGGAGAATTGGATCTACAGTGCTGTAGTCCAATCTCTGACCTTTGATCCTGTTGAGTGAGGCACCCCTCTGGTAGTCTGAGAGTGCTGACTCTGCTCTTAATTGCACTGCTCTTTTAGGTGTTTAAAAAAAAAGGTCTATGTGTTAGTACAAGTGCCCATTAGATCATAAAACAAATCCTCTCATGTAGAGTTTCAAACATGTACTGGTATATAGGTCCTAGTGGGTAGACATTATACCCATTATAAAGGACAGACACTTGTTTTTGACTGTTGTACAAAAGCTTTACATTATTTGCTGGAGGTCACCAGAGCTCCCGATTAGTTTTAGAAATAGAAGATACCTATTATTTTTATTCCACCATTAATAAGAGTCTTATTCAACACTAACAGCTGCTATAGCCTGTTACCTTTGATCTCTAAAACTTACCTTCAAATTTTCTGCACTATGGTATTATTCAACTTTTACCATTCTCTCTGACAGGTAAGTACAGTACTTGGCATGGATCCTACCACTGAAAGACAATTTATAGTTCTACAGCATATATTTTTTAAATGTTCCAAGTTGCACTAATTGTTCTGGAGTACATTGCTTTACAAATGTTATCACATCTAAACCAGAAAGAGCCCCCACCGCCCCCCCAAATGGATCAATAGGTGAATAAATACCTGGTCTAGTACTGACATGCAGAATTGGTAGTTTCCAGGTTTAGTTACCAGATTGTGTGCAGTTAGCTTGTCTTAACTGGAACAGGGATGGGAAAACTACCTCAGTGTCCCTGGACTAAAATGAGAGAATATGAACCAGGTTTCCTGTTTCTCATTTTTATTTTGTCTGACCTCCATTCCTGCATAAACTTCAGCTTACCCAAAATCCTGCTGCCCGTATCCTGCCAGCACCGCGTAACACTTCCCATCACACCTGTCGTCGCTGACCAATTTTGGCTCCTGATTCCCCAATGCCTCAAACTTTGTTCTTTTGCTTAAATCCCTCCGTGGCCTCACCTCTCCCCAGCTTGGGAACCTCCTCTAGTCCTATAAACCTCTCCTCCGCCACCCCCACCCCGACCTCTCCGGTCCTCTGACTCTGGCCTCTTGTGCCCCTCTCCCCACTTCGGTCCATCATTGGTGGCTATGCTTTAAGCCACTTACTTCCTACTCTCTGCAATTCTCTCCCTAAACTGCCCCAACACCTCGTCCTCCTTTAGGAGTCTCCTTAAAACCCAACTCTTTAGCCAAGCTTTTGTCTGTCCTCCTAATTTCTCCTTCTTTGGTTCAGCATATGTTTTCCCAGTGCCCTTGTCAAGTGCTGTGGGACGCTATTCTAAAGTAAAAGTGCATAGAAATGCATTAATTATAATCGTTGTCATCCAATATTCCCATTTGGAAAGTATGCACGTGGATGTCAGTTGAGGACAGGATTGGTTCGTCTGTGGTCCTTTTGCTGTCTAGGCTCACACATGCAGAATGGTCTGCCTCACACATAGAACTGGACTTGGATCAAATTTTTGTGGATTTGTAATGGGACATATAATGGCTAAAGTTGTGCTTAAAGAATTTTTTTGTCTCTCACTTTTCCAGTGGAATTAGATATTGTTCTAAGATATTATTACTTTCTATATTTTCCCCATGTATATAGCATTTTCGTAAATATACTGAAATAATTAAATCAGGACTATCGTAATTATATTAATGATAAAGTGATATAAGGAGCTAGAGAATGTGTTCTCAGAGCTACAGAAACGATGATTTAAGGTGTACTTACTGTTTTACTGTTTGAAAAATATCCTAGAACCATACAATGTTACAGTACAGAAACAGGTAATATAGCCCATAAAAACTGTACCAATGTTTTTCTCCTCGAGTCCCTTAGTCTAATTCAACTTTTCTGCTTGCTCCCTGTACCCTTTCATATTTCTCTTTTTCAAGCAAATTTCTAATGTTCGTCTGAAAGAGTTAATAGTCTCTGCTTCAAAATTCCACATTCTGACGATGTGTTGTTCACTCTCTATGCGAAGATCTTCCTGACATTAGTCCGAAATTGCCTTGTTCTAGTTTGAATCAGCATCTCTCCTTAACCTATTTCACAATTTAATATGAAGTACTTTTCCATACGCTTTAATATTTTATATATTATTTATTGGGAACAGCATCGCGTCCAAGTTCCCCTCCAAGTCACACACCATCCTGACTTGAAATAGACCGCTGTTCCTTTATCGTCACTGGGTCAAAATCCTGGAACTCCCTTCCTAACAGCACTGTGGGGGTATCTTCACCATGGACTGCAGCAGTTCAAAGTGGTGGCTCACCACCACCTTCTCAAGGGCAATTAGGGATGGGCAATAAATGCTGGTCTTGTCAGTGACGCCCAAATCCCATGAACGAATAAAAAAATATATTTACACGAGGACCCTTCTCAGCCATCTCCTTTAATGGTTTTTCTAATCTTTCTCTATAACTCGGTCCTCTGACACTAGGGATTTATCTTGTGGCTTTTCCCTGCACTACCTCCAGGGCTTGAATGCTTCCTTTGTGTCTCAGTGACCAGACTTTATTCTACAGTATGTATCTTGAATTTCTTGTAATTTTATTTACATAAGAAAGAAAATCCTACTTAAATCACTTTAATCTCAATAAAAGCATTCCCATGTCATCTCCTCCTTTATACAGCAAAGAGTGAATTTTGGAGAGGTGAATTCAGAATTTTTACCACAGAATAGTACAAGATGTATTTACATCACAAGATTCATATGTACATGAACTAATTGGCATTAGATGTGCCAAAGGAAAATAATTAACCCTTGCTCTTCAAACCCAATTTTATCTGTCTCCCCTCCATCCCCTCTGACAGCTCTGCCTTTTATTTAACCAAATGTTCCTCCTTATTCTTACTTCCCACCTGATAAACATGCACGTGGATAGAATAAGATAAAAGGCTTGCATTTATATAGCGCCTTTCATGACCACCGGACATCCTAAAGAGCTTTACAGTACTTTTGGAGTGTAGTCACTGTTGTAATGTGGAAAACGCGGCAGCCAATTTGCACACAGCAAGCTCTCACAAACAGCAATGTGATAATGACCAGATAATCTGTTTTTGTTATGTTGATTGAGCAATAAATATTGGCCAGAATTCACCTGCTCTTCTTCTACATCCACCTGAGAGAGCAGACGGGCCTCGGTTTAACGTCTTATCCAAAAGACGGCACCTCCGACAGTGCAGCACTCCCTCGGTACTGCACTGGAGTGTCAGCCTAGATTTATGTGCTAAAGTCCCTGGAGTGGGGCTTGAACCCACAGCTTTCTGACTCGGAGGCAAAGGTGCTACCCACTGAGCCACTGGCTGTCACCAAGAGCAAAACTAATGTAGCCAGACGAACAGTAAGAGGAAGATGTGAATCTGCTTGTGTTAACAGATAAATTTAAGTATTTCAGCAAGGAAGCATAATGCCAAAGGCACTGAAATTGCTGACAATAATAAATTGGACTGAACTTTCCTGAAGATTCCCATTCCTTTTCTGACTTTTCTAGCTGCTTGCATGATTTGTTTGTCTCAGTATTTTTCAGATGTGATCGCTAAGCTAAGGTGTTGGGGGAAACAAGATAGGTGTAGTAGAGTGGCTAACTGCCATTTAACAATATAAGGTTGCTTATTTTCTACAGATTCATTGAAATTCTTACTCTGTAGCCAACCTAAAGGACAGTTACCTCCCCTCTCTTTTTTCCCACTAATTTTTACCACTCCTCCTCAGAAGACATTGACTTCTTTTTGGGGTATGGTTCCATGGGCACCAGGTTCCATCTGGTACCATGCCCAAGTAGCAAATCTTCATATGGGAGCCTAAAGGAGGTTGACAGTCTATTGAACCACCAGGGAGCGGACAGGGGAAGAAAAATACATCACAGTCAAGCTGACCTTGTCTTGATCTGACATTCACACATCCGCATTTCCAGTAGGGCTAACTACATAGTAATTAGGTGCAGGGATCCTGGCCAGTTTTTTTCTTTCCTACACAGGGACACGGAAGCTAATTGTAGCAACCTTACTGCTCTACTGCTGCTCTGGTTGAGATCAACTAACTCAGCATAGATTTCACACAGACCAGATCAAAGGTAGGACCTTCCTGGTCAGCATGGCTCAGCTATTCATTTGTCAACTATCTGAGCCACTGGGGAACCCTGGGGAAGTTGCATAAACACAGATCGTGCACTGACCAGATGGAAAGCCGCCCTTGTTATATGTTGATGGCAGTATACCTGAAAACTCTTTTCAGTTACAAACTTTCAGCTGCTTGATTTGGTGAAGACATTTGATATACACTGTGGCAAGCAAGTGATGAACATGGCTGGAAATGCAAGAATAATGGAAATTCTCAAAAGTTCAGCCCTATTCATGTTAGCAATCTCTGTGTTATACACAGTTCATATCTGACCAAGTTTACATCTGGAATATTGTAGGCCCATTTGGTAGAGAAAATGTATATCTTCCTCTTGGACTCAATTTAGTCCAAAGCTATAGAGAATGGATTTGATGATGAGATCCAAATTCAGAGTTCATCCCCCAACCTTGCAGAGCTGTGGTTGGGATGACAGTATTTTACATACTTATGACCAGAGCAGGGCATTTAAGTATTTTAGATTCAACCTCTATGCTAATGAGAAGCTCTTCCTCTCCTCTCTCTCAATGTGTTGAGTCAGCAGGCTTGTTCCTCCTCTCCTGGAGACTCAAAGTCCCTCTGGTTGCAGACAGACAGGAAGCTGTTGCAACACTTCCTTCACCGGCTCACATCTCCCAACACCTTGAGAGAGGAGGAGGAGAGGAAAAGCTACAACACTGTGCAGCCCCGGTCTGCGAGCACCATCGGAGCAGGCTGGGAAGCAGAAGGAGCAGCGTGGCGGCATACCACTCCAGGGAGCAGCACGTGCTGGAGCAGGAGAGCAACGGCAGTGGAAAGGGACGTCACCAAGGTCCAGGTCGATGATTGGAGCGTGGGCAGGTACATCAGGAGCGGCGAGATCGGGGTGAAGGAGCGGCGAGAGACTGTAGAGGGATGTGATCGGGGCCAAGGAGAGGCGCGAGTTCAGGGCCCAGAAGAGGTGAGGGCCCAGGGGCAGCATGGGCCAGCCCACACTGTGATATGTGTGCGCACTAGATCCGTGCAGCAGAGCAGGTCCCGGTTAATCCTTGCTACTGGACCAAGACCTAGCTCTGTCAAGCCCGTGTGGTGGCTGGTGTGCAACGGTCACCACACGTTAAAAAATCCAAACACAGGCATCTTCCACCCTTCAAGATTTAGTTCGGACCTGGAATTTTAGGTCCATCATTGAAACACCCGTGAACCTTTTGACGTGGAAGCAAGTCATCCTTGGTTCGAGGGACTGCCGATGATAATGAGAAGAACACAATAGCTGTTGAAGCTACACCTCAATGTTCTGTATCAACTTAGGAATCTCTCAAAGAATACCACTGGTGGAGCTTCACACACTGTTTCTTTTGTATGTAAAATTCTTTCCCAGATGTCGGCAATGTCTGGAACTCTTACAAAGACAAAAAAAGTTTAAATACAAAGTTAACCATCACTTGCTGAATCAAGTCTGGCAAAGAGTGCATTGAGCTGAGGGATTTTTTTCTCCCTTGTCAAATGATCTCCCTGAAGGCATTAGCTTGTTGTTGGAATTTGGTTCCACAAGTTGTCACTTTCCCTCCAGTACCTTGCCCAAGCAGCCATATGCACCTGTGAGTATTGTGAGCCTTGTGAGCATCAGTGGACTATTTGACTATCGGAGGTATTATAGCCAAACCAGATTATCTTGTGCTCAAACAATGGCCACACATCCCTTCCAACAGGGTCATTGGGTACTTATTAGGATGTGACCCTTAGCTGATATTTCCTCTCCCTAACCCAGGGTGCTAAGGCCAAGGGTACTACCACTGCTATCTCAGCTAAGATCATCTAATTCAGCACAGCCTATAGATTGAGCCTGGGACCTCCTAGTCTGTATGGCTCAGCTACTCAATGCATAAACTTGTGGAGCCATCAGGACATTGGAAAGCTATGGGAAATCTATTGTCCACTGCCACCCTAATACAGGAAGTCTTCCTTTATTATTTGGCAGGACAAGCTGAGAAGGCTGTTAAAAATGCATACAAGATCCTTGGCTTTATTAATAGAGGCATAGAGTATAAATGCTAAAACTTTATAAAACACTGGTTAGGCCTCAGCTGGAGTATTGTGTTCAATTCTGGGCTCCACACTTTTAGGAGGGATTTCAAGGCCTGAGAGTGCAAAAGAGATTTACTAGAATGGCATCAGGGTTGAGGAACTTTAGTTACATGGAGAGACTGGAGAAGCTGGGGTTGTTTTCCTTAGAGCAGAGAAGATTAAGAGGAGATTTGATGGAAGTGTTTTGGTTTTGATAGAGTAAATAATGAGAAACTGTTTTCAGTGGCAAAAGGGTTGGCCCAATAGGTCCATGTCGGTGTTTATGCTCCACACGAGTCTCCTCCCATCAACATATCTCCTTCATGTGTTTATCTAGCTTCCCCTTAAATGCATCAATGCTAGTTGCCTCAACTACTCCCTGTAGTAGCGAGTTCCAGATTCTAACCACTTTCTGAGTAAAGAAGTTTCTCCTGAATTCCGTATTGGATTTAGTAATGACTAACTTATATTTATGGCCCCTAGTTCTGGTCTCCACTGAAAATGGAAACATTTTCTCTATGTCTACCCAATCAAACCCTTTCATAATCTTAAAGACTTCTATCAGGTTACCCCTCAGTCTTCACTTTTCTGGAGAAGAAAGCCCCAACCTGTTCAATCTTTCCTGATAAGTATAACCTCTCAGTTCTGGTATCATTCTAGTAAATCTTTTTTGCAACTTCTCCAGTGCCTCTACATCCTTTTTATAAGATGGTGACCAGAACTGAGCACAGTACTCCAAAGTGTGCTCTAACCAAGGTTCGATACAAATTTAACATAACTTCTCTGCTTTTCAATTCTATCCCTCTAGAAATGAACTCTAGTGCTTTGCTTGCTTTTTTATGGCCTTATTAACGCGTCGCTACTTTTAGTGATAGTGGAGACATGAGCATTTTTTTTGCAGCAAGTTATTCTGATCTGGAATGCATTGCCTGAAAGAGTGGTGCAAACAAATTCAATAGTAACTTTCAGAAGGGATTTGGATAAATATTTGAAGAGGAAAAAAAAATTCACAGGGCTATGGGGAAAAAGCAAGGGAGTGGGATTAATTGAATAACTCTTTCAAAGAGCCGGCACAGGCATAATGGGCCGAATGGCCTCCTTCTGTGCTGTAACATTCCATGATTTCCAACAGGATACGTTTGATAAAATGTACAAAATATCCTAAATTGTGCTCTCTCTAGGCACCCTATGTAATAATTAAAAGGTACGAAACCCAGATTTATATTCTGTTTTTTTAAAACTGAGATCTTTAACTCGGTAAAATTTACCATCACATGGCATGGCCTTAATATGTTATAAGTATGATTTTGCTTTGCAAATGTATAGGCCACACAACATAAATATTGTCAAATGTTACATAATTAAGAGAGTGAACTTTTGTTGAGACCATTCTTTAATCTAGATTTACCCCCAATTTAAATCCTTCCTGTGAACTGGAGCTAGTTGAAAAAATGGCCTGTGTAAGAACACAAAGGAAGGGGGCAGAGCCATACATCTGCAACAACAGCTCTTTATGAGCAAACTGCAGATGTCAATCATAGTGAGCAAACTATTGTACACATGTGAACCAGATGCTCCTTCTGTAAAATAACCCAGGGTGTTGCACAGATGAATCATTGAGAAGTTAATTACCCATCAGTCCTAGCTATTAGTCTGGGCATTTTTTTTCTATTCCATCTGTTGCAATCCAGTCCAAACTATATGGAAACAGAAACATTACAACTGAAAACTTTGTAAGCACAAAAGCTCTTTTGAGGTTCTGTGTTTAAGATTTTTGAAAGAACAATTTTCAATTGTTCAGCACATTTGCAGCTTAGAATCCCAAGTCAACAGGTTTGCATTTAGATAATATATTATTTTTCTCATGACCCTTTATGAATTATGCTATTAATTACTGCCACTCAAACATTTATTAAATAGCATTACTGCAATGACTTTTAATAAATCAAAATTGGCAAGTATATGTGCAAGCTAATATATATTTGATAGCAAACATCAATTCCAGTGACTTTTTGTATTTGTATAAAGTTTTCTTGGGATGTTTTTGAAGTAATCACTGCGTGAAACAGACCTGCTTGTTTGACCTGCCGTGCACTCTCCTTTACTAACTTGGCTTCCAGCCGAGTCCAAAAATCTGGGTTCATTTAGGAATTGGTGGGAACAACAGATGAAGAGACATTGATTCATTCATACTGTAAACAAGCATTCAGTCATACAACAAAAAGGACAAAAGTTGTGTTTGCACAACTTTCCCTTAGGCTTGTGGTGGAAATATTACCTGGTGGCGATAATTCACGATTCAGTGCACTGTTATCTTCAATGTATTAGTACAGTAAATTGTCTTACCTTACCCTCCCCCCACATCATGGAAATGTGAGGGGAGGAGCTTTTTCTTGTGGTTTTCATTTACTCAGAAACATCTTTACCTAAGGTTAAAACTCTGCTATGATTTAACTCTCCTTCTCCAAGTAGACAATACTTCACTTCATATTATGGTTTTCCATGTGTTCATAGAAAAAATTCATTTCCTCACACGAGCAGCACATTGTCATTCTTAGAATACTGTGGAAGATTTTTATTTTTTATTCTTGAGAACCCAGGTGAAGGGTTGAGATAAATCAAGAAGTGATGGCTAAATGTACATGAACCAGTCGGCTACATCCATCTAAGATGCTAAAACTGCTTTAATAATGCTATTCTGGATCTCTATGGCAGTTTTAGACACTGATACTGAAATATGACAATGTTGCTGATATAGGTTCATCCCAGATGAAGAGACTGAAGGATGAGTGGAACATTTACAGAGATCTGAGTGATGTGGCACTGAATGACTCGTAGTGCCTCAGACATGATTTTGTTTAAGATTCAAGATCTACTGCTTCTGGAGAGATTATCTGGTCATTATCACATTGCTGTTTGTGGGAGTTTGCTGTGAGCAAGTTGGCTGCCGCGTTTCCCACATTACAACAGTGACTACACTCCAAAAGTATTTCATTGGCTGTAAAGCCTTTGAGACATCCAGGTGGCCGTGAAAGGCATTATATAAACGCAAATCTTTCTTTAAATCATGTTAATGTTTGTATCATTTTGTTTTCAAGTCACTCTGGAGAGATACATCAATCTTAGTAATGTTAAGCACCTGTGGTATAAATGAGGTTGAGAAAATAAGCCATTATGTTGGCTTCCAGCTTCAGGAAAATTGCAGGAGTATTCAGGGGAATCTTTCCAACTGGAACATAAGAACAGTAGTATTGGATAAATGTAGCAGACTTGTTCATATACATTTAGCCACCACTTTCTGATTCATTTCATTTTTTCTCCTATGCTGTTCAACCTCAGTGGTGTCATGTCTTGACATATTTAGCTGCAGCAACTTTTAATTTTTTAATCCAAATTCCATGCTCTTTCCTCATATTCTTTAACACTCTTATTTTCCAAGTATGTATTTCCCTTATAAAGACCTCATCAATGACTTATACGGGGAAGTAAGATGATCAAAATTGAATAGCTTGCTTATTTACCAGGAATATTGCCACCAGAACCTTTCACATCAGACAATACCTGATAGTGGTGCAATCTCATCTGTGAACAGAATGAGAATATAAGTCATTCCACTGACTGAAGGTTATACATTGAATGTACTGAGGTTTTGTATAGCCATTATATAATCTGAATCATCTGCAGTAATGGAACAAACTGATCTATCCAACACAATCCTGTTTATTATTCTGTTTGTAGACCTCACCAATTTATGTTGTTAAAAGTAATCCCTGATAGCCACATAGTCTTCTCTTAGGTGGTCCCTCGAATCGAGGATAACTTGCTTCCATGCCAAAATGGGATGAGTTTAATGAGTTCACAAGTGTTTCAATGAAGGACCTAATATTTCAGGTCCCGAACTACATGTCGAAAGGTGGAAGATGCCTGTGTGTGGATTTTTTTTCACGTGTGGTGGCCGTTGCACATCAGCCACCACACGGGCTTGACAGAGCTAGGTCTTGGTCCAGTGGCAAAGGTTAACCAAGACGACTGGAGACTAGCTCTGCTGCACAGATCTATTGCGCACACATATCGCAGTGTGGGCTGGCCCGTGCTGCCCCTGGGCCCACGACTCTTCTGGGCCCCGAACTCACGCCTCTCCTGGGCCCCGATCACGTCGCTCCACGATCTCACGCAGCTCCTTCGCCTCGACCTCGCCGCTCCTGCTGTATCTGCCTACGCTCCCAATCAGCGACCTGGATTATGATGACGTCCAATCCTCCTCTTCACTGCCGTCACCCTCCTGCAACATCTCACCTAGTAATGGCTTCATGACTAATATGGCCAACAGGATCTGGATGAAGACCAATTCTGCTTGTAGTAGAATGAGCAGTCTTCCTGGAGAGTGCTCAAGGCCCTCTCCATAACATTGCTCATATTTCAGGACTTCCTTTGAAGTACCAAAATGATAGTTCACCCTCTCTAGCCACTGATGTCATCCTACTCTTTATGCCAGTGCTTTTAAACGGCAGGCTTTATCCCTACTCCTGCTGAAATGGGTTGAGCGCATGCACTACTGGTTGATTGTCATTTTTGGTTCAAAACAGAGTTTATCTCTGCTTTGCACCAACATCTAAAGGTATGGTACTTTTATAACCATGGTAGCAAATTCAGATCCCTTTAATTTTCACAGAATTAGTACACCATTTGACAATAAAAGGTACACTGCTCAATCTGAATAGCTAACCTATACTAAAATAGTGTTCTTAAAAAATTAGTTCATACAAGTAACAATACTGAAGAATTGTTTTTGTCTCTTTAGCACACTGTTTACTATTCCCCACTTTATGAAAACACTGATTCATGCTGGGGCTTGATTCATCTGGTGCCGGCTCTAATACCTCATTCAAGTGGCAATTCTTCATCTGCAAGCCCCGGACAGTAACTGTCATCAGGTTTTTCGACAGGCGATCCTGATCCTTTCATCACCAATGTCCATGCACACACACACTTTGTAGCAAGAGGAGCTAGTTAGTAATCAGGAGTGAAGAATCTGACTGAAGTTTCACTTTCAAATTGAAGACACTGTGGCCTGTTCTGGTGCCTCAACTCCTGTCACAGCACTGAACACCTAGCAACTGAGCCACGGGGCACTCAAATGAAGATCAAACAGATTCCCTGTTAAGAAGCTGTCTATCTATAGCTGATATTTAAAAAGAAATGTAATATCACAGATCACAATCCTGATTGTTTTATTTTCCTAATAAGCCCAGGAGTGTTGAGGCCAAGTGTAGAGCCCCAGCTGCAGTGCCTGCATCTACCAACATCAACCCTTGGCTCAGTGCTAGCATTCTCACCTCTAAGTCACAAGTTTGTGGGTTCAAATCCCACTCCAGAGACTTGAACACATAACTTAAGCTGACACACCAGTGCAGTACTGAGGGAGTGCTGCATTGTCAGAAGTGCCATCTTTCAGTTGAGACATTAAACCAAGGCCTTGTCTGCCCTCACTGATGGATGTAAAAGATCAAGAAGAGCAGCAAAGTTTTCTCCCGGTGTCCTGGCCAATACTTACCCTTGCCAGTACTAAAACAGATTATCTGGTCATTATCACATTGCTGTTTGTGGGACTTTGCTATCAGCAAATTGGTTGCCACGGTGCCTTGGAACCGTGACTGCACTTCTAAAGTATTTCATCGGTTGTAAATCACTTTGGGAAATCCTGAGGTCGTGAAAGGTGCTATATAAATGCAAGTCTTGTAAAAAATATATATTTTAATTCTCCTACTTCAGATTTTCTAAACACTGAATATATCAAAATCGTTGATGGAATTGGTTTCATAGTTTAATGCAGCTGCAGTCTACTCAGCATTAAATTAACAAACTGAAAACTTTTCAATTTCCTTTACGTAAGAAGGGTGGAAAGCAAATCTGTCTCCAGATGCATAGAATAAAGAGCCGCACAAAGCATTCCCACATACTGGAAACTATTAGAGCTCTAAAATATATTGGCAAGGAAAGTCTTGAAGACATTTCAGCATTTCATTTCTGTTACACTAAAGAATTTGGTTAACTAGTCAGAACACTTTTTCTTTGAAAAGGATAAGCAGAAACTTGGCACCATATCGTAAAGGGGCAGTCTTGATGAAAAAGTGTTTGACAAACCTTTACTTCTTGTAATAAGTCATGTTGAAACACATCATTGTGACATGTGCACATGACATGGAAATGATGTGCAGCTCCTATCCTTCCTAGCTCAAAGAAGAGAATAATTGCCCAAAACCTTTTTCTTAAAACAAAATGAATTTCAGAATTTAACCGCTGGTATTAAAAATCTTCACATTAAAACTCCTTTTAATAAAAGACTCAACTTTTTGAAATGTTAAAACAAATATATTTCAGATGAGCAATGCATTTTCTGTCATTTGGTCACAAGTATAAATGTTTTATTTGATTGTGCAGCATGCAAAGCACACTTAACTACAATGTGGTAGTCAAAGACCTCAAATAATCAACTCTTCGGAAACCTATTCCCTTACAAGCTTATTTGTTCTAGTGTTCATACCGAAATATGAATTGAGAGCAAGCAGCAGAGCCCTTAACTCATTCCGGCTCTGATCTTAAATTAATACAAGGTCAGGCTGGCAGGAACATTTGCAGCAAACATCTGCCTCTTTTGATGTCCAGTTAACTGACTTGGGAGTCAAAAGGTCAATGTAAACCTAACAGTATATTTAGACATCTTTACCCTGAAACGTTTACAATTACTTTGATCTGTTTATTACTCTATCATTATTTTCAGCTGTTTTATACGGAGGAGAATAAAAATGCTTTGATTCACTGATCTTTAGGTTCAAAAATATATTTTGTTGTTACCTCGATGGGCTGGATAGGGTTAACCTGTCAGTCAGACAATTTATTTTGAGAAAAGAATACAATGACATAGAATCAAACCTTTTTATACCAAGTGTGTGGTCTGCAGAACTGTGGAATAACATCCATTCAATAACATCTCAGTTGGATCTATTTATTATTAATGGTCCCTATGTAAGAGTCTGGCACTTTCAGTGCAAGATAACTGATCACTGACACATTGCACCCATAGCATGGTAAACCATAATATCTGCTCAGCACACTCCCCTTACATGTTGATCACCATTATTTTCAGGCCACGGACTTCATGCATTTCTCCTGCATACCCATCTATGCCTTCAAGTTACGTGATCATGTGTGGCAGCCATTCTGTTCTTGGTCCTGATCCTTCTTGCTGCTGCAACAGTCCAGTCTCAAACAATCAACCATACCAGCCGGTTGTCATATCCTAGATAATCAGCAGTCCCAGTCAAAGTAGCATTTTTCATCAGTTCTGAGAACTGATATGTAACGCATACGCATACGCTTCGTAAAGTGTGTACCAAATCCCACTAATTTAGGAAGACAGATTGTAATGATGAAAAATTGCCCATGATGCCATCATGGTAAAAAGGAAAAACAGCTTTCCCACTCCAGCTTATAAAAGATTGTAAGAACATAAATGTCAAGGACTATCAAAAATCATCCCTCGAGCACCCAACCCTTCCATTCTAGCATCCAGTTGCATTTCGAACACCCTAATGTTTTTGCTTCCAATGCCCTGCCTGGCAAATTAATACCAACATTAATCATCCTTGGAATATAGAAGTTCTTCCTACTATTCATTTTAAATTTATTTTTCATTAATTTAAATGCATGCCCTTTAATCCTAATCTCCTGTTATTTTAAGTAATATTCAGGGTTTATCTTGTTTAATTATACCATAACATTTTATATACCCCAATGAACACCCTTTTAAATGACTTCTTTCTGGACAGTAGAGCTTCAGTTTCACTTAAATTTCCTCATTGCTGACCCCCTTTACATTAAAGAACAGTCTTGTTGCCTTTTACAACACCCGTCAAATGATTGTATACGTTTCTGTAGCATGGTGACCAGAATTGAATACAATACTTCAATACAATACAAGATTTGCGTTACATATCTTCCTCACTGTACTCCTTTGCTGTTTTTCCGATATACATATGTGTACAAATGAGTAAGAACACAGACAGAAAAGCAAGGAAACAATGAAACATAAGATAATATGATTAAAGATTAAATTATATTTATGAATTCTGGCTCCTTTAATGATCCCTATGTCTGTCTTTAACTATCATGCTTCCTGTTTCAGCTCAAACCGTCTGGGTCACAGAGATATCCATAGTTCTAGTCATCCGTGCTTATATCTGCTTACCCAAATGGAGACTAATCTACTGAATATTCCCTATATTTGAGTTCCAATCTCCTTAATGTCTCTGCTCATGTTTCTTCTCACTCTCAGTCTGCTTTCCTATTTAAGACCGTGGGAATATTTTTAAATGGAGCACCTCTTAATCCCCTGGTTTCCTGCCATTCTCAGCACTTGCTCCCATATAAGTGAGAAACACAATTTTTATATTTTAAAATGGTTGCAGAAGTTCTCGATGAAAACATGTATTCTGAGAAAGCAGCCATTTTAAAAGAGGCCGTAAGAAATACCAGTTTGCTATTTTCTGTCTATTTTCTATTTATTACAAGGAAAGATTTTCTTCCCCCTGTAAATATGGGAATCCTTGTGGATATGGACCTTCTGGCAGAAGAAAGCCAAACCATCAGCAGCACCAGTGACCATTGAAAGCACAGACTGGAACTGTTGAAAATAACGGAATAATGAGGTTTGAAGATTGTGAATTTGGAGTACTGGATGCTTATTTAACAGTTGCTCTTTGGAACCATTTTTGCATTTGATAATTAGTTTTGTCTACAACTGAAGTCAGGTAAGTGCAAAAACAGACATGATGGTACAGGTTGAACCTCCCTTATCCAGCACCCTCGGGACCTGGCCTGTCCCGAACGAGTGATTTTGCCAGATGAGGGGTGGTCACGTGTTTGGGTGGACTGTACCTTTAAGTGCTGTTGCTGGGGTAAGTATGTGTATGCGCTGATTGGCTGGATCGACTGTCATTCAGTTAGTCAGCCAGTGTGCAGGGGGCCTCAAAGAGCTGTCAGGCCCCGAAGAGTCGGCGGGTCTCGAAGAGTCGGCCTGACCCCCCGGAGGGAGCGCTGTGGTGAGGAGCGGCCGCCTGAGGACTGTGGCTGCAGAAGTTCCAGCAGGGTGATGAGCAGGAGGCAGCCGATTGAGGAGAAAGATTATATTGGTAGGATTTTGACGGGTGCGTTCTGCGCAAGCACCACCCTGCTGGCTGGGAATGGTCCCGGACGAGGGGTGGTGCCGGATAAGGGAGCCCCTGATAAGAGAGGTTCAACCTGTACTGACTCATGCCAGGGTAGGGTTCCACAGGTGTCGGCAGTCCTCTGCTTCCTCACTCCAGTGCCCATTCTTCATTAATGAAGCTAGACAATGAGTGTCAACAGGCTGTTCAACAGTGTGTAAAAACAACAACAACTTGTATTTATATAGCGCCTTTAACATAGTAAAATGTCTCAAGGTGTTTCACAGGAGTGTTATAAAACAAAACTGGACACCAAGTCATATAAGGAGATATTAGGGCAGACAACCTAAATCTTGGTCAAAGAAGTAGGTTTTAAGGAATGTCTTAAAAGAGGAAAGGCAGGGAGGTTTCGGGAGGGAATTTAAGAGCTTAGGACCTCGGCAGCTGAAGGCACAGCCACCAATGGTTGAACAAATAAAATCAGGGATGCTCAAGAGGCCAGAATTAAACTTTTGGAGCACAGATTTCTCGTGGGGTTGTGGGGCTGAAGGAGATTACAGAGATAGGGAAGGGCGAGGCCACAGAGGAATTTGGAAACAAGGATGACAATTTTAAAACTGAGGTGTTGCCAAGCTTCACTATATCCCTACATACACACACTTTACAGCACAGGTAACTGGATAGTGATCAAGAGCAGGAACAGACTTGTTTTCTTCCTTTCCCTTGCCAAGGGATGTGGAGGTTAGTTGCAGTACCCCAATTGCTGCCTCAGCTAAGGTTAGCTAACTTCATACAGACCAAAGAACCTGGGACCTTTCTGGTCTCTAAGGGGCAATACCATGTCAGTATGTGCAATTACCACCCATCCAGCAACAGTTAAATGATGTTTAATGAAATGCGGTAAATAACCAGCATGTACTGCTCTTTCCATATCATGTGCTGCATGAGTATTAAAAACAAGCACAGTGTTGCAATTTATTCTTGTATTAAAATATTAGCTTAAAAGAGAACTGATATTAACTCAAAAGTCATTGATACTGTCTTTTAAAATTTGTACAAAAGGATGAAATAATTGCATCTAACAGACGCTGGATCAGCATGAAAGTCACTTTCCTGACACGTTTAATATACTATCTTACAAAATGTAAGCATGAAACTGGGTGTAACCCAAATGTGCAGTACAAATGAGCCTCCCCATATGGCACACAATTAATAGTTGCTGGCAAGAATGAAAAGAAAGTATGCTATGGAAGACTGAGGTTTCTTTTGAGCAACCAAACCCTTGTCACACATACTAACGTATCAAAATAACCTTTTTTAAAGTGAATATTAAATATTTCTGTCAGTAGTTGACTTCAACAGAACTATGCAGATGTAATAAACTAGTCTAGTTTAGGAAAAGGCTGTCATAATTAATCACAAAACAGCACTAAATCCTGCAAAATCAATTAGCACATGCATTAAATGAGCTGACTTTAATCAGGAAATGATCTTGAATGAATCTAAAATGTACCAGACTTGTAATGCATAAATAATAATATACATATGACATCAGGCACAATATATGGCTCGAGGGCTTGAGATCTCAATCCGGCAAGCTGCATTGGGATGCCTGTTCAGCCAGAATTAAATGATACTGGGCCTCAAAGTCATGGGGGAAACGTTGCCGTTGGAATGGGCAGCCAACCATCAGCAAGAAACTATCATCTAAGAACCAATTAGATACTGCGAGACTTTCAGGGTAGAGGAATTAAGATGAGCTAAATAGCCTTCCGCTATTAGGTGGTAAAAAAGTAAAAATTAGAGAAGGAAATGAGAATAGGGAATTAAAGGGGTTGACAGGGCAAGCAGAATTAAAATGTTGAATTTTTTTTCAATTACATTTTCATTTTATCTAGCTTTGTAGTTTATGGTGAATGCTGCAATGCTAACGCTACTCCTAAATTTAAATGGCTTCAGTTACAGTAATTCTTCTTCTTAGGCAGTCCCCTGGAGTCGAAGATGACTTGCTTCCACACCATGGGCTAGAACCTCCACCTTTAGAAACATAGAAAATAGGTGCAGGAGCAGGCCATTCAGCCCTTCTAGCCTGCACCGCCATTCAATGAGTTCATGGCTGAACATGAAACTTCAGTACCCCCTTCCTGCTTTCTCGCCATAACCCTTGATCCCCCGAGTAGTAAGGACTTCATCTAACTCCCTTTTGAATATATTTAGTGAATTGGCCTCAACTACTTTCTGTGGTAGAGAATTCCACAGGTTCACCACTCTCTGGGTGAAGAAGTTTCTCCTCATCTCGGTCCTAAATGGCTCACCCCTTATCCTCAGACTGTGACCCCTGGTTCTGGACTTCCCCAACATTGGGAACATTCTTTCTGCATTTAACCTGTCTAAACCCGTCAGAATTTTAAACGTTTCTATGAGGTCCCCTCTCATTCTTCTGAACTCCAGTGAATACAAGCCCAGTTGATCCAATCTTTCTTGATAGGTCAGTCCCGCCATCCCGGGAATCAGTCTGGTGAACCTTCGCTGCACTCCCTCAATAGCAAGAATGTCCTTCCTCAAGTTAGGAGACCAAAACTGTACACAATACTCCAGGTGTGGCCTCACCAAGGCCCTGTACAACTGTAGCAACACCTCCCTGCCCCTGTATTCAAATCCCCTCGCTATGAAGGCCAACATGCCATTTGCTTTCTTAACCGCCTGCTGTACCTGCATGCTAACCTTCAATGACTGATGTACCATGACACCCAGGTCTCGTTGCACCTTCCCTTTTCCTAATCTGTCACCATTCAGATAATAGTCTGTCTCTCTGTTTTTACCACCAAAGTGGATAACCTCACATTTATCCACATTATACTTCATCTGCCATGCATTTGCCCACTCCCCTAACCTATCCAAGTCACTCTGCAGCCTAATAGCATCCTCCTCGCAGCTCACACTGCCACCCAACTTAGTATTTGCTTATTACCCAAAAATGGGCGTTATTTCCAGCGTGGGCGGTAAAAAAGGGTTTCAGATCGCCGGCTTCTTGCCCATTCTCAAAGCATCTAGTCTCCATTTTTGAAAATGGCCGTTACCGTGAGCGATATGAAATGGCCGGTAGCGTTACATTTTTTTGACCTTCTGCTGTAAAGTGTGGCCGTCCTTAGCAATGGCATGGCAACGCCCGATTCCTGCGATTCAGGAGGTCAAGGGTGATCATGACATGCGCAGAAGAGGAGAGAGAGAGCGAGCGCTCAGAGGCACTGAAAGTGTGTGTGGCTATGTTGTGTACTTGTCTGGCTGTTGTGGGAGGCACGAGGGAGATTCAGCAGCAGCAAAAAGCCTACTAAGCACCAAGAACATAAGAACATAAGAAATAGGAACGGGAGTAGGCCATACGGCCCCTGCAATTTAGAAAATGGCGTCCATACCGCTGTGATTAGTTCAGGTTAGTTCAACTTTTTCACAGCGTTTTTTTTTGGCGAGCGATACTGTCGGCGAGATGTGTGCAAGGTGCCGAAAGTAAGGATGGGTGATTTTCTGGGCGTTGGTTTCACCCATTCTGATCTTTCCACCCAAAAAAAGTGGGTGGGCGGTATTATTTTTTATCAGCGTTGCGTACATGGCGAAAGTAACGCTCAGCGATAAGTGACTGAGAAATGGGCGTTACTTTCCATTTTGTTACACTTCATTTCAGCATTAAAATGGACATTAAATGGGCAATATGCATGCAAAAATATTGGAAAATCTAGCACTCTGTCTTTGACGTAAGTTTCCTTGACTCCATCCCGCAGCATGCTACCTGCCACCACCTCAGTTTCCTGGGTTTCTTTCCTTACTATTTTGAGCAGTCATGTAAAACATTTTTAGAGGATATGCTCTGCTGCAATCTTGTACAGGTACTCCATCGATAGATCCCCTGCTCCTTTTTGTCATTCTTTTCCTGTGAGCAGCAGCCCCATTGAACTCTTCTAACCATATTTGATAAACTGGAGTTATACAATTGCTATTGCAAAATAACTTATATTGGTACAAAACACAAACACAGAATGATCACAAGAAAGTTTCTTTCTCACACACTAACAATGGAAATGTAACTGATACAAAAGCAAAATATTGCGAATGCTGGAAATCTAAATAAAAACAGAAAATGCTGGAAATACTCAGCAGGTCAGGCAGCATCTGTGGAGAGAGAAACAGAGTTAATGTTTCAGGTCGATGATCTTTCATCAGAACTCATCAGAAATGTAATTGATGTTGGCAATGGGAAAAAGAGATGAATGTGGATGGTCCACATACTGGGTTTTGGGTAGGATTCATTTGGTCTTTGTTGGAAAAGTATTCAAGGGGCAGGCACCTCTAGGCGTTCTCTATTGACATGCTGTATGTAGATGATTATTTATTAAGTAATTATTTAAAATGCATCAGTGAATCAAATGTCCAGCTTTGGTTTCCAGTGCTCCCAAGTGTGTTAAGAACTAAATGTCATCAACACGTTTTGAAAGAAGAATGGAAAAATCATAGTGTATTAATGCTAGTACTAAACCACCACAAATTGTCAACCTGTACAAGTGTATTTCAAATCTAAACTTTCCTGGCAACAGTTTGCAGTATAAACCATGCCCATGTTATTAGTGGCACTCTGGAAGAACCAAGGAAATGTTTACAACCATTGTTTATCAAATGCAGCAGCTGTTGGTGGACATAAATCAATATTCACTGATAGGGTCTTTACATAGTATAATGAACACCAACATTCCCGTTAGATCTGGAGGTCCCATGCAGGCCGCTCACCTGCTTTACAATGGTAATAACCGTGCATGCACAAAAAATTTGACTGGGCTGCGCGGCCAGTTAAAGGGCCCGTGCTCCAAAAAAATTACAGGGAACATTGGTGAACACTGCATAAAAGTGCTAATAGTTGACTGTAGATGAATCTAGTTAACTAAGAAACTTTCATCCAGAATAATAAAACCAACAATTTATGTTTGAACCAATGTTTTTCCCCTCTTTGGTTATCTGTGAAGCGATGTGAAAAGGTACAGATTTAGAATATATTGGCCGAAATCCCGGTTTCTCCTTCCCGCGGGAGTTCGACTGGAAGAAGCGCACCTACCTGAAGCTGCTGCATCCACGCAAGATCCCGGTCCTGAGGCCTCCCCTGACTTCGCATCGCAGCACGTGCACATCAGGACGTGCGCAGGCCTGGAGCTGGAGTCACACGGCTCTGGGCAGGTATAGTATATTCTCATTCATACTAATGCGAACTCCGTAAGTTGGAGTAATTGCTCTGTATCTAGGATCACAGCCAATATGTTTGTTTGCTCTGCTTATGGGCAACTCCATGCCTTCCTGGGTTCGTAGAAACTCTATACGGACCCGGGGAGGCCGGGATTTCTGCCCCATAACTTTTATGGAGTTGCCCATAAGCACAGCAAACAAAAATTTTGGCTGTGATCCTAGATACAGAGCAATTACAGACTGCATTATAAGATGTTAAAAATGTCCATGTTATCAATTTGACAAAAATTTCAACAATCGCAATTTTTCAAGCTATTAAAGTTCTTATTTACAGAATGCTATCTATCTCATCAAAATTAACTGTACGGGATCCAGTTTTCCTGTCGTGCATATCCTTCACTTATGGAAATGCTTTTAACTTTAAAGGGTGATTTTCCCTATTATTGTACCAGGTCATCAGTTAGAAGAAAAAATAGGCATTCTCGCATTTTTCTTTGAGCTCTTCAAGTGTCCAGTTGACCTACTGTGACCTCAGTGCGATAAAGGTTGTCAAATCAAAGGATCTGCAAGAAAGATACTGATGCAGGTAACAAAGGTTGAATTGGAAAGAAAATTAAACGTGGCTTGAGTTAAACTTGAAAGAGCAAGATATATGATATCTTCTTTGCCCATCTTATTATACATATTTTTCCAAGTATATATGTAAATTAAGATACTGGGTCATTTTCAAACAAGTTCAACTTTTATTGCGTACATATGGTTGTTAAAAGTCAGCATGATCTGCTCAAGTGACTTTTTTCCCCTCCTGCCAAAGATGACCACATCACCTTAACTGTTTGCACCAACACTAAGAGGTGGTATATTTCTGAGAGAGGATTTCTGATTCCCACAGATTAGGAATGTCCCAGATTCGATCTCTTGCCTGAGCTGAGTTAGCTAATTTGAACCAGAGTTACAGTCGGGGCATTGCAACTGACCTCGGTGTCCCTTTGTCTAAACACAAGGTGAGGACATGATAGGCCTTGGGCCTGTGATGCTGCTCATGGTCAAAGAGCCTGCTGACACTCGCTGTCTAGGTTCACACAAGAATGTCCATCTAGGATGAGGTATCGGAGGGCAGGTGGCAGTTAGCACCCATGGTACGATACCCCACCACATGCTTTCAGGAGGGAACAAAATTGGAGAAATGTTCTCCTAATATCCATAAACTTTGTAATGACAGTTAAAAAAAAGATATTAGGTCACCAAGCACAGGTTGAACCTCCATTATCCAGCACCTTAAGACCTGGCCTGTGCTGGATGAGGGATTTTGCCGGATGAGGGGAGGGGAAGAGGAGGTTGGTGGCCCAAGCGGGCCCCGAAGAGTCGGCACGGGCATGAAGAGTTGGCGGGCTGGCGGGCCCCGAAGTGTCAGTGGGCCCAAGGAGTCAGCGTGGCCTGAAGAATCAATGTGGCCCGAGCAGGCCCAAGGACGCAGCCCACTGGCCTGACCTCCCGGAGGGAGCGCTGAGCGGAGGAGCAGCTGGCCCGAGGACTGTGGCTGCAGGAGTTCCAGCAGGGTGCCGAGGCAGGGGCAGCCGATAACCCCGACATTAAGGAGAAAGATTACATTGGTGAGTACGTGGTACAATTTTTTTTTGGGTGTATGTTCCGTGACCGGGGACGGAAGGATTTTGACCGGCAGAGTTCTGCGCATGCGCCACCCAGTAGCCAGGAATGGTGTTGGTGGTGCAGAATAAGGGAGTCCCGGATAAGAGAGGTTCAACCAGTATTTTTTAAAAATCACATATGAAGTTATGGTGAGTTACAACTCTGGCAGCTACTTATTCACTGGACAAGTGAAAAGTATTTGTCATTCAACGTAAATTGAATGGCGCATGCATGGTGGAACATCGGGGGACATGCGCGTTGGAACACCGGGTGCATGCAAGGGTGCAACATCGGGTGACACGCGTGGGCGCAACATCAGGTGACATGCACGGTGGAACAGTGGGTGACATGCGCGGGCGCAACGGGCTCATGGTGTTCAGGCTCCCCTGACGCGTGCATGTGCGCAGAAGTACTCGTTCACTATGTCAATAAATGAATGAATGAAATCCTGACATATACGAAAATATTACACTTACAGGGCACAATTTTCCCCAGTGATTGGCGCCATTTTTTTGGTGCGCGGTACTTTTTTTGGCGTAAGTTAAAAAATTAAAGTTTCCCCAAGGAATGTGCGCCAGCGTAACTGTGTTAGTTACGATTTTTTTAAGTTAGTTTTCTTTTGGCATCATATGGGGCTTAACCCGATGTCTGCGCCAGTTTTTGTCAATTATGGAAGTTTGCCTCAAATAATTTCTCTGAGGTCGGCGTATCTGACCATTCCCAAAAAACCTTCTGGTGAGTTAAGAAAAAGCAGCGACATTGAAAAATCGACGCAGAAAGACGCCACTCTGTTTTTCAGCGAAGTTTTGGAGGGAGTCAAGATGATTTAAATGTACATAATAAAAATTTATTTTTATGACTGTATAACGCAGTAAATGGAAGTTTGATGGAATTCTGTAACTTTTCATATTCTTTCAACTGATATGCCACCACCAAACATCTGCAATAGGGCTCGAGAGTTGGAGCATCGGCCGGCAGAATTGGTCCCGCCCCCGGACACATGGGCTTGGCTGCAAGAGAAGCCCGGAGGGAGGCGGGGAGGTGGGGTGCAGTGGGAGGCGATCGGAAGGCATCAGAAGTCTGCACTAGCCATCAAATCAAGCGCAGGTGGCTGAGGGGCTGTGGAAGGCGATCGGAAGGCATCACAAGACTACACTACGCATCAAATGTAACCCGGGGGGTTGGGGAGGTGGGAGCTGGGTTCCCGATCACTGCGCCTGCTCAGACCTGGGTATGGTCCATACAGACCTGTGGGTAGAGAGAACAAAGAACCTTGTCCTGCCTGCCTGCTGTTTTGAGCTTCTTGCAAAGGTAAAATTTAATACCGACAATGCCATACCTTGTGCAAGCCTTTTGCATCATGGTGCTGTGGAGGAGGCAATTGATTCAACATCATCACAGGAGGAACATCAGAGCCTGTAGGGTGCTGGGCAGGAGGCCTTACCCACGTCGGGTATATCGAGACAGGCGTTCGTACCTGCACCTGAGTGATGCAGACTGTGTCAGAAGGCTGTGCTTCTGCAAAGAAGCTGTAACTGAGATCTGTGAGTTGGTCAATGCAGACCTGCAACCTAGAAGCATCAGGAGGACTGCTTTGTCAGTTGAAGTGAAGGTTACAGCTGCACTTTCATTCTATGCATCCGTATCTTTCCAAGCTACAATTGGGGATGTGTGCGTCATTTCTCAACATGCAACACATATCTGCATTTGGCAGGTGACTGCTGCACTATATGCCCGGAGGAATGACTATGTAAAGTTCTCCATGATTGCCCAGGAGATTGCGTGACAGGGCTGTGGGCTTCTCCAGGGTTGCTGGCTTCCCCAAGGTAAGAGGCCGCATTGACTGCACCCACATCGCCTTGCGAGCACCTTTGGAGGATTCCGAGATGTACAGGAACGGAAAAGGCTTCCACTCCATTAATGTGCAGCTCGTGTGTGACGACATGCATCGCATCATGTCAGTTGATGCAAGATACTCTGGGAGCACCCATGATGCGTTCATCCTACGCGAGAGCGTTATATCTGCCAAGTTTCAGCAGCAGCCAGAAGGGCAGAGCTGGCTACTGGGAGACAAAGGGTACGGTTTCACCAATTAGCTCATTACGCCCCTACACGTAACCCGGACGGAAGCTGACTGGGAACACATATCGCACAGTGCGATGCGAAGCATAATAGAAAGGACCATTAGCATCTTGAAACAGTGTTTACAATGCCTGGACTCACCTGAGGTGAGAGTGGCTGATGATAATGATGAGGAAGATGCAGATGACGAGGAGGAGGAGGAAGAGGAAGAGGAAGAGGAAGAAGAAGAGGAAGAGGAAGAGGAAGAGGAAGAGGAAGAGGAAGAGGAAGAGGAGGAGGAGGAGGAGGAGGACGAGGACGAGGAAGCCATGCAATTACCTAAACGCGGAGTACGACGGCGGAGGAGAGCAGGCCGTCATGCCCCTTTAACCGATTGGTGCCAGCAGCTCATCCGTGAACGCTTTGCTGCCTGAAGTTTCAGCGGCAACTATTCCACATGGACCATGTTTACTGTTTGGATCTGTTCCGTAATGTTGTGTTGTGTTAATGGAACAAATGATGGAAATAATTCTTGTTTACTTCAAACAGTTGTGTTAGTAATCGAACAAATAATGGAAATGACTCAGTTATAATTTAAAATATATTTTATTCAAAAGTTTAACAAATATTTGCTCGTACTTAACTTTAATAAATATATTCTGGTATCAAACATTAAAGGTTTCACTTAAGATCACTTGAAAACTCTAAGATCACTTAAAAACTTTAAGATCACTGACTAACTTTTAAACTTGTAAATTTACATAACTTACAAAAAACTTTTAACTTGAGAAGAACAGTTACAACAGTAACAACAATAACAACAAAAACAGCAGCAAAGAAAGGCTGCACCCATCTCTCCTCCACTTTATTCTAAGACCGCCCGTCATGCTTGTTCTTGGTGATTCCACCACCCCTGCCTGCAGGCAGTGGTGCAGTGTTTCTCGAGTTGGTACCAAGATTATTCTTTGGAACATCTCAAGTAATGTGCACCTGTCGATGGTGGGGGGCGGGGAGGGGGGGCAGGGACAGCCGGTAATATGGAAGGCCCGGCTTGGGGCTCTTTAGAGGCTGGTGTGGGGATTGGAGTGGGAGTGGCAGTTGATTGTCAATGGGCGCGGGGTCTGGGCATGTTCCCTTATTGCAGCAGCTAACTCTAAAATTCCCTCCCTCATGTGCTCTGACAGTGTCTCAACTACCTCCAACATTCCCTCCCTCATGTTCACTGAGCGTGTTTGAACTACCTGCGACATTCCCTCCCTCATGTTCACTGACAGCGCATCAGCTACCTACGACATTTCCGCTCTCATGTGCACCAACATGGTTTCAGCTGACTGAGACATTTCCTCCCTCATGTTCCCGGACAGTGTTTCCATTTCTTGTGAGAGTGTTGTTACTTCTCCCGACAGTCCCGATACCTCATCACCCACCCCACTGATGGTGTCCAGGAGTGATCATGTAAGGTCAATGCTCTCCGCATTCACTGCCATCATGTGAACCACATCTGTTAGATCCTGCACCTCAAGAGAGTGTGGTCGAGCTCTCCTTCCCCTCCTCACCCTGGGTGTGGCTCGCAGCATTCCAGTGGAATCTACAGCCTCGGACGGTAGGGCCCTGGGTGTGCTTCGCTGCACCCCACCACTGGGACTCTCAACCTCGGACGGAGGGGCCCTGGGTATGCCTCACTGCACCCCACTGGAATCCCCAGCCTCGGACAGTGGGAAACCATGGAATGTCCCACCAACACTCAAATCACTAGCCAGGGAAGGGACTGGCACCTCAATGGGCGGCATCTGCACCTCCTCCAAAGTCAGTATAACAGTGGGAGCTTCATCCATCTCCTCCCACTCCCCTTCCACCATGCTCTTGATCTGGAAGGTGGGATTGGAAGATGTTCTCCTCTTCAGGCTCGTCCTCATCTGAATCTTCTTCTGCATCATCAGGATTGGCCTCAAGTTCTGCAAAATATAACAGAACAGACAAATGGTTAGCAGCAGAGGGGGTAGGGTGGCATGAGTAGGCACATGCAGCGCAGGTAGCAGGCTGATTTGAAGGACCACGATGAATGATAGCATATTGCATCAACCAAAGCGTAGCTTATAGAGACATCCCCATAAACTGAAGCATGGCTAAGCCATGCCGTACTTTACATTTAGCAAAGCCAGAATTATGAATTTGCAGGACTTACCCTCTCCCTCGAGTGTGGGCCCAGCTTGTGCAGTGCTGATTGCTTTTCTCCAGGCAAGACCGTCTCTTCCAAGGGTGCCAGTGGGTGCAAATTTTCCGGGCCTCCTGTTCGAGTTCTTTCCTGTTTGTTGTGTGCCACTTTCCTCTGTGAAAATATAACTTTTTAGAGAGGGTGTCTTTCTGCTGGATGGAACATATACAGCTGGTCACATTTATAATTGCAATTCCGTTGAATAAATGAAAATATTACTTACACAAAATACTTGACCAAGGTCCTGCCACTTCTTTTTGCACTGGCCTCCAGATCTCGGGGTGGTTACCATTGCACAGTAATCTTGTGCAAGTTGGTTCCAGTGTTTCTTCATTTCTTTGGGTGGATCTTTTATGTGACCTCTGCTGGTGTCCATCTCGTGCCATCTGCCCTCAATCACAGTAACTAGTGCCTCCAGTTCATCCTGTAAGAAATTCTTGGTCCTGGCACCGCGTTGCATCTTGTATTGCAGCTCCGATTTTTCGAATGATTATTACAGTTCTCACACAGCACTCAACGTTCTCACACACACAACTGGTTCTTTAAAAATGGCTGATTGCAGACCAGGAGCTGTACTACGCATGCTATGTTTCTATGTTTCTAAAAACCTTTTTTTTTTGCGCATGCGCAGAAGGGGTGGCATCGTTTTTTCGGTGCAGACAGTAGGCTCCAGCCCCTTAGGCTACTGGACAGACTGCACGGCTCCAATTTTGAAAAATACAGCGGGGAAACTTGGCACACTTATTTTTGGAGTAGTTCTGGCCGAGAAAAATGGGCGTTAACTCTGGCAATATGCCAAAAAAAGGCTTTGGGCAAAATTGAGCCCACAGAAACTACTCTTTTAAAAAGCAGAAGAGCTACTGCACAGTATAGGTATTTTATGTAAATGACTACACTGAATAGCATATATTACAAAGTTTGTATCACCGATTAGTTTTTATATTTTTCATCTATTCAAAATCAGTGGTTAGAATACATTATTATGGGAGTAAATATAACCTTGATTGCTCACTCACAACAAAGTTTTTCAATTAAATCGCAGACTGTACTATTGTGCAACATCCAGGTTTTTAATAACAAAACATTAATTGCAGTGGATTGCTATATATGCATGTTCCCATATATATTTCTAAAATGCATCAGCCTCAGCTCCAGATATCCAACACTAATAGATACAAAATGACTTGGGTGCAGTGTGTGATTGTGTTCTCTGCACAGTTCTGAATAGCTGTCGAAGTGCCTGAACTCAGAATATACACTGTCAGCACGCTCATACAATCTGGTTGCACACCCAAGTTATAACCAAAGGCTTCAAACACGGGACTGAATACAAAACTGATGCAAAGTTTTTCTTGAAAATAATCTGCATTTCTAAATGCAGTGCTTTCTTCTGCATCAAAGCACATGCATCTGTATTAATATGTAACTATTTCCCTGCAGATAAATCAAATCGCATGACAGAGGTACAGAATTCTCTATTGTTGTTTGACTTGAGTAACATTTAAAAAAAAGAAGGCAGATTTATGCAGCAGGCATCTGTTAACAGATATTTTATTTCCTGCAAATTCTAGATACTGCATAATTAAGTGACCAAGGGGTCTGTGTAACCATCTCAGTTTACAAAATAGTTCAATTTTACAATAGCTAAATTGGCAGGAAGTAATTTCCTACAGGACTCGTTTAATAGAAGCAGTCCCAGTTGAGTTGTGGGTTGCCCATTTGGAAAGTCAGGTTCAGGTTAACTATTGGGGCACTGACTTTGTTCTGAAGTCTGAACTGACTTCCTAATTTAATAGTACACATTTAAAAAAAAAACAAGTTCATTGATGTTAATGACATGAACACAGCCAGCTGACCTAGTAGCACGGATTAATTTTCAAAAGTATTTCAGAGTATCACATTTGTAATAATTTGCTGAAGAACTCCTCCATGTATTCGCAAAATTCGTGCTGCCTGCTCATTATAATGGTTGCAGCACTGATCTCAGCACTAAACGTGCTACTGATCGGTTTAGCACTCAACAGGGGAGCCAATATTGGGTGCAGTCTACTGGCCAATAAAATTTGGCCTTAGTACTCTGTACTTCTTAAAGGGGAGACTCTTTGTTGCAGAAGCACCTCATTGGCAGTATGGGAAAGCTGTGGCTCAACAGCCAAGAGAGAGAGGGCAAGGAGGTTTTCTGATCTGGCACAGGACGCCTTGGACCTGGGGGTTCAAAGATGCCATCAGATCAACTACCTGCAGAGGGGCAGGAGGCCTTTAAGGCAGAACAAGAGAAGTCTGTGGGAGGAGATAGCTGAATGTGTAAGTGCGTCGAGTGTTGTCCCCAGGACCTTGATCCAGTGCCGCAAAAAGTTTAATGACCTCACACGAGTGGTCAAGGTGAGTGAATGTATCTTCAAATGCCATATCCTACCATCTACACCACGAGCATCACATACTTCTCAATGCACCGCACCCCCACCAACAATCTCTAGCAATCACAACTTACACCTTACATTCATAGCTTTACTTCACTCTCACACACTTACCACTGCTGCAAGATTCACACTCACATTTCACACCTTGCACACACTGGCAGCTATTCAACCATGCAGGCACATCATCCAAAGACATTGCACCAAACTCACCAACATACTTCACTTTCTCATGCAGGCAAAGGTCACTCATAACCACCAAGTGCAGCAGCAGACAGGTGGATGGAAAGCTCGTCTGCAGAACCTAACAGAGCTGGAGGAAGCAGTGCTGGAGATCATTGGAGAGGACGTCACAGAGTCCGTGGCGAGCAGGGAAGTTGAAAGCATTGCTGATGATGACGGGATGTTCATACCTAATTCTCACATCCCATTTCCCCTCATCCCATAATCTCTTTTCACATAAGCTGGTGATGGTGTATCCATAGATATCTCGCTTTCCCCCCTCCCCTCACTACAACCCTACCCTTGTGCCTTTCTTCTTTCAAATACCCAAGAAGTCCCACCAGCAGAGCCAGTCCTCAAAGTGATGGAGGAGGAGAGTGAAGGAGAAGAGACACCATCACTGCATCTGACACTCGCAGGCACCAGCTCAGACAATGACACTGCATGGACTTTATAGAGGGTTGTATAGAGGTGGGTTCTGCACGTGGTGGGCACAAGTGGGCTGCAGCCAGGCCTGGGGGAAAAGAGTTACTCAGGTGGCAGTTCCCGGAGGGTGAGTTCGTGCACCAATTCTGCTGCACAGGACTCAGGTGACGACCTCGATGGGGCAGCCTCCAGAAGAATAGTGTTGGGCATGCACACAGAAATGCTTGGTGCAATGGCAAGCCTGCCAGAGAGCCTCTTTTCAGTGTCAAGGAGCATAGGGGAGTCTGGCTCCAACATTGCATGGGGCTTTGCTCAAAGCTTGGAGCCCATGGTTTCCAGGATGGGGAATTCCATGTGAGACCTTGTGGACTCAACCGTGATGCTGTGTGTGATGGGAGCGATGTCGCAGCTTCCATTGCAGTACAGGCGGAAGCGACCCAATGTCTCAGTGTTGCAGTGGAAGCTCAGACTGCTGCCATCGTGGCTGGGTTTACGAGTGTGGAATGGGGCTTGTCGGGTCTCACAGCAGTCCAGCCATCTGTGCTCCAACAGATTACTAGGAATGCTGCGGCTTTGTCCTTGGGAAGTGGCAGTGTCACCATGGAGCAAGAACATGCTATCCTCTCTCAGGATGACAGCATTCCTACTCCTACCACTGCCCTTACTGCTGCCCATCATCCAGCCAACCCAGACAGCTGCCGCCCATGCTGAGGTGGCGCTGTCTACAGCCGGACCTTCTAGGCCCAGAGGTCCTGCAAGGCCATCTGCAGTCTCCCCCACTGAAAGTCAGCAGCCTTCCTCCAGCCATGCTACAGCCACTGGGAAAGCACTTCATAGGAGTACTGGTGTAGGGAAAGGAAGAGGAAAGAGGGACACTAAGGGAATGCATACGGGCGATTTGGATTTGATAAATGTATAAATTACCTTTGGAATGTTTGTTTTGTGGTGGCTCTGATTTCAACATTGTGCCCAGGGAACACTGTGATGTTCCGTGATAAAGAGATGGGGAAGTGGTGAGCAATGGGGATTTGGAGTTTCATTCACTGGAACTGATATTTGATAAGACGCTCATGGTCAGCCCATCCTGAACAGGGATCTCCTGCCTCCTCCTGCATGAGATGGTCCCAGAACCCATGGTGCTAAGGGCTGTGCCCTCATGATAGCCAAGTTGTGGAGCATGCAGCAGACCACAACAAATTGGGACACCTGCTCTGGCAAGTACTGGAGGGCTTCTCCCGACCGGTTTCGGGGGGCAGAACTGTTGCTTGAGCACCTCGATGGTCTGCTCAATGAAGTTCCTCATGGCAGCATAGCTGCCATTATATGATTGCTGGCCACGAGTGGTGGGGTTCATCAGCCGGATGTAGAGTGGATGGCCTTTGTCTCTGAGCAGCCACCCTCAGGTTTGACGTGGCGGCTGGAAGATTACTGGCACACCGGACTGGCATAGGATGACAGCATCATGACTGCTGCCAGGATACCGGGCATTCACTATCGTGATATGGTCGCACAGCCATAGCACATGAAGTGAGTAGTAGCCTTTGTGGTCACGGAACACCTCAGGATTGATATTCGGCATCTGCATAGCCACATGTGTGCAGTCGATGGCGCCCTGCACTATGGGGAAGCCCAATATCCTAGCAAAGTCACATGCACGCTCCTCCTGCTTCTCTTTGTTCAGAGAGAAGACAATGAAGTAAGTCCCTTCTACTGGAGTACAGAGCCTCTGTGACATTCCAGATGCAGCGACGGACAATGAACTGGGAGATGTACGCTATGTCTCCTGCTCCAGATTGGAAGAATCCGGTGGCGAAAAAATTGAGGGCCACAGTGACGTTGAGGGCCACTGGCAGTGCAGTCATCGCCCTGCTCTGAGGCTGCAGGTCTGCTACAAAGAAGTGGCAAGAATTTTGTGACCACCTCCTTGGTGAAGCAGAGCCTCCTAATACACTGCTCCTGGCTTAACTGCAGGTAGGAGAAATGCTCTTAGAACACCCAAGGTGGATAAGGCCCCTTGCTGAGAGCCCTCCTACCCCTCCTCCTGTGACCAACCTGTCCTCTTCTCTGCTGCCTTTGCTCCATCTTCCTGTCATACTCGAGCATGAGGGGGACTGCAAGTGGAGCCCCAATAACTGGGAACAAGTGGTGTGAGCAGAATCCTTTAAGTGAGAAGCAATGCTCCCCGTCACCTTAGCAACTTTTAATAACTGTAGAAAGCTCCCAACAGTTGCACAAACTAACACAGAACCAATAAAAATAAAAATGCAAGTCAGCTGCAAGTTGCTGGTGAGGGGGGGACGGGGGTCCTTTCTGCTGCTGAACACATGTTCACCTGCTCGTGATTTGGAGAGGGCGTTAAAAGGAGCAGCGATGTCCAAAATGGCAGACCGTGCAGCAA
This sequence comes from Pristiophorus japonicus, assembly GCF_044704955.1. NCBI lineage: Eukaryota > Metazoa > Chordata > Chondrichthyes > Pristiophoridae > Pristiophorus > Pristiophorus japonicus. Next base: position 186,629,161 of record NC_091977.1, read on the forward strand.
ATCAGCATTGCACACTCATTGACATCATAATCTGCCTCATTTCCTTTTCTGCAGCAACTGCAGGCAACCGTAGCACTGCCAGACTGCTCAAAATGGCGGCTGCTGCAGGACCTGCTGGAAGCGGGCGGAAGCGAGATGACTGCCAATTTTTCTTCCAAACTGGTTTTAATGGACAGCACAAACGGATCCAAATTCCCGAGCTTAGGGTCTGACAAAGGAGAATGGTTGAAAGATGAGTTTGGAGGGGGAGACTATACTGATGGCTAGGATTTTAATGATACAAATCCATAAATCTTTGAGAGGCAGATGTGTCCGTGCCGAAATCCATTGATATGCTTTTATTTGAATGCATTTATTTCACTGATGGTAGCAATGAATCTATTTCAGTGATTTAATATAAAAGTAAAGCAGTGATTTTGCTTCAGCTGAACCCATGCAACTGATTCATTTGAGAAAAACAATTCCTATCAGTTTCAGTACCCTTGTTACAAAAGAAAATCGAGTCTTTTCAAAAGCAAAAATAATTGTTTCTTAAGCCGTGTGAATAGACTTCGTTGTCACTTTTGTACTCGTTTTTTTTTGTGGGGATGAATGGAAAGCAGTTAGCTGTGGTGAAAGAATACAACATTTAAAGATACTATGAAGCAATACATGGTGAGAAATATGGAAAGTAGACAGGAATGTTACGTGAAAATAAATGTTCTAAGTCAGCACATTCATTGAAAAGCAGCAATTAATGTTTACTAATGCTCACTACGCAAGTGATGATGCTGTTAAGCCAAGCTATATGATTGCGCATAAAATAGCTGTGTGATTGAAACCATTTCCTGAGGCAGAATTTCTGAAGAAGGGTGGTTGGGGGGCGGGGGGTGGGTGGGGGTTGGTGAATGTTAACCCACAGGGTAAATGGGTGGTTAAATATAACAAATGGGAAATACGTCTCCAACCCACCTTTAACAGACGCTGGTCAGACGACCAATCCAGTCTCAGGAGGCAGGTTGGTCACTAAAATATTTTAATGAGGCTGCTTGCATCCATTTTAATTTCACTTTTATTTTTAACAACTGCAGGTCAGATTTCCCGGGCCTTGGGAAATGCGGCAGATTAAAGAAGGCGAGACAGGAAGTGCTTTAATTGCAGGAGTGTTTCCCTCAGCTTACCAAGCTTCCTGGTCCCTCTGCCCCCCAATCGGCCAGCCCTCCCACCCATGGCGATTGAAACCCCTTGATCGGCCATTCCCCCTGCGATCCAACCCCCGAAGTTCCAGATAACTCCCCAACCCATCCCGATTCCTTTCCAGCTGCTTTCCCGCCCGACAGCCTGTCAATTTGGCTGGCTGGCGGGCGGGAAACCTGTTTAAAAATTTTTTTTATATCGTTCTTGCCGTTAAATTCGCCAAAATCTGCGGGAACCCCTTATTTCCTGCCTGCAAATCCACCCCACCGTTCTCTTCCCGGCTCAGAGTTATTATCGGGGCCTGTGGCTCCAGATAACTTTTGATGAATGTGGCTCACACCCCCAGATCCACCAGTGTCCCAAACCTCAGGTTCACTTTCTACAGTCCTGTCAAATCCCACGTTCTCCTTTCACAATGATGCTAGATCATAGGTCACTTCACGCTGCCAAACCCCAGGAGCCGCACTGTAGTACTGTCAAACTCCAGAATCACCACATCAATTCTACCAATGCCAGAAGCCCTCTCTAGTGCTACCAAGGGCGAGGACCTTTCCCCAATGCTATTAAAGTACAGCTATAACTGGTTGCCCCTCCTCAACACTGCTAAATACCAGGTATCTACCTCTAATTGGTGCATTCCGCATACAATCTTGTTGTATATTCTCAGCTTTAAAAATGGCAGGGGATACAAATCAAATACATAGGTAAAGGAATATATAAAAGCCACTGATTTACAGTTTTCACAGAAAATGGGCAGAATTGTGACATTTAATCCCCAAAGCAGCAGTAAAATCCCATGGGCAATGTTATATTTGTGTAAACCTGTATATACCTTGTGCAGTCACTAGAGAGCTCATCCCTTGGAGTCCCAAGGGATCCCACAATCCCCTGGGAGCACTGGTACTTAAGGAAGCCTCACAGGCCGGAGAAGTACGCTGGAGACCTGCAATAAAAGACCATGGTCATACCTTACTTTGAGCTCACAGTACCTAGTCAGACTCTTTAGTCATACATAACAACTGGCGACGAGATACAGATGACGAACCCAACGATGCAGAGAACACTGCGCATCCTGTTGAAATTTTCGGAGGGAGATGATTGGGAAAACTTCGTGGAGCGACTCGACCAATACTTCATGGCCAACGAGCTGGAAGGAGAAGCGAACGCTGCCAAACAAAGGGCAATTCTCCTCACCGTCCGCGGGGCACCAACATATGGCCTCATGAAAAATCTGCTTGCTCCAGCGAAACCCACAGACAAATCGTGCAATGATTTGTGCACATTGGTCCGGGAGCATCTGAACCCGAAGGAAAGCGTTCTGATAGCGAGGTATCGGTTCTACACCTACAAAAGGTCTGAAGGCCAGGAAGTGGCGAGTTATGTCGCCGAGCTAAGACGCCTTGCAGGACATTTGGAGCACATGCTCAGAGACTTCTTCGTACTTGACATTAGCCATGAAGTGATACTTCGCAAACTTTTGAGTAAAGCCACAGCGATAGCCCAGGCGTTCATTGTCACCAGTGATAATACTAAGCAAATCTCTCAGCACGAGTGCTGCTACAGGTACTGTGAACAAAGTGATGTTGTTTTCAAATCGCAACGTACAGGCAGGCCCCACATGCCTGCAGCTGCACGTCCGCAAATGTCTCAGAGTCCACCATCAAGGGTGATGAATGCAAGGCTATTAACACCTTGTTGGCGCTGCGGGGGTGATCATCGTGAATTGGCTAGAATAGACTGGCGAGTGATACTTAAAGGGTTGATGGTGGATAGGCAATGGCAAACATTTAAAGATCACATGGATGAACTTCAACAATTGTACATCCCTGTCTGGAGTAAAAATAAAATGGGGAAGGTGACTCAACCGTAGCTAACAAGGGAAATTGAGAATAGTGTTAAATCCAAGGAAGAGGCATATAAATTGGCCAGAAAAAGCAGCAAACCTGAGGACTGAGAGAATTTTGTAATACAGCAGAAGAGGACAAAGGGTTTAATTAGGAGGGGGAAAATAGAGTATGAGAGGAAGCTTGCTGGGAACATAAAAACTGACTGCAAAAGCTTCTATAGATAGGTGAAGAGAAAAAGATTAGTGAAAACAAACATAGGTCCCTTGCAGTCAGATTCAGGTGAATTTATAATGGGGAACAAAGAAATGGCAGATCAGTTAAACAAATACTTTGGTTCTGTCTTCACGAAGGAAGACACAAATAACCTTCCGGAAATACTAGGGGACTGAGGGTCTAGTGAGAAGGAGGAACTGAAGGAAATCTTTATTAGGCAGGAAATTGTGTTAGGGAAATTGATGGGATTGAAGGCCGATAAATCCCCGGGGCCTGATAGTCTGCATCCCAGAGTACTTAAGGAAGTAGCCCTAGAAATAATGGATGCATTGCTGATCATTTTCCAACAGTCTATCGACTCTGGATCAGTTCCTATGGAGTGGAGGGTAGCTAATTTAACACCACTTTTTAAGAAAGGAGGGAGAGAGAAAACAGGTAATTATAGACCGGTTAGCCTGACATCAGTAGTGGGGAAAATGTTGGAATCAATTATTAAAGATAAAATAGCAGCACCTTTGGAAAGCAGTGACGGGATCGGTCCTGCCTGACAAATCTACAATTTTTTGAGGATGTAACTAGTAGAGTGGACAAGGGAGAACCAGTGGATGTGTTGTATTTAGACTTTCAAAAGACTTTTGACAAGGTCCCGCACAAGAGATTGGTGTGCAAAATTAAAGCACATGGTATTGGGGGTAATGTACTGACGTGGATAGAGATTTAGTTGGCAGACAGGAAGCAGAGAGTCGGGTAAAATGGGTCCTTTTCAGAATGGCAGGCAGTGACGAGTGGGGTATCGCAGGGCTCAGTGCTGGGACCCCAGCTATTTACAATATACATTAATGATTTGGATGAGGGAATTAAGTGTAATTATCTTCAAGTTTGCAGATGACACTAAGCTGGGTGGTGGTGTGAGCAGTGAGGAGGATGCTAAAAGGCTGCAGGGTGACTTGGACAGGTTAGGTGAGTGGGCAAATGTGTGGCAAATGCAGTATAATGTGGATAAATGTGAGGTTATCCACTTTGGTGGTAAAAACACGAAGGCAGAATATTATCTGAATGGTGGCAGATTAGGAAAAGGGGAGCTGCAACGAGACCTGGGTGTCATGGTACATCAGTCATTGAAAGTTGGCATGCAGGTGCAGCAGATGGTGAAGAAGGTAAATGGTATGTTGGCCTTCATAGCTAGGGGATTTGAGTATAGGAGCAGGGAGGTCTTACTACAGTTGTACAGGGCCTTAGTGAGGCCTCACCTGGAACAGTGTGTTCAGTTTTGGTCTCTTAATCTGAGGAAGGACATTCTTGCGATTGAGGGAGTGCAGCGAAAGTTCACCAGACTGATTCCCGGGATGGTAGGACTGACAAATGAGAAGAGACTGGATCGACTGGGCCTGTATTCACTGGAGTTTAGAAGGATGAGGGGGGATCTCATAGAAACATAAAATTCTGACGAGACTGGACAGGTCAGATGCAGGAAGAATGTTCCCGATGTTGGGGAAGTCCAGGACCAGGGGACATAGTCTAAGGATAAAGGGCAAGCCATTTAGGACTGAGATGAGGAGAAACTTCTTCACTCAGAGAGTTGTTAACTTGTGGAATTCCCTACCGCAGAGAGTTGTTGTTGCCAGTTCATTGGATATATTCAAGAGGGAGTTAGATATGGCCTTTACGGCTAAAGGGATCAAGGGGTATGGAGAGAAAGCAGGAAAGGGGTACTGAGGTGAATGATCAGCCATGATCTTATCGAAGGGCCGAATGGCCTACTCCTGCACCTATTTTCTATGTTTCTATGTTTCCATTCATGCCGCTTCAAAGGGTACGTTTGCAAGGGATGTGGAACAATGGGACACCTCCAACGAATGTGCAGGTAAGCTGCAAACCCTGAAAACCACCATGTTGCAGAGGAGGACAGATCCACGACGGATCACGACGAACCAGAGCCTCAGACCGAGAAGGCAGAGGATGCACACATTTACCACAAAGTGACCCCCGATAATGCTGAAGATTGAATTAAATAGACTCCCGGTGTCACTGGAGCTGGACACGGGCGCAAGCCAGTCCATTATGAGCAAAAATACTTTCGATAAATTGTGGTGCAGCAAGACCTCAAGGTCAGTCTTGACTCCCATTCGCACGAAACTGAGAACTTACACAAAGGAACTGATTCCAGTAATTGGCAGTGCTACTGTAAAGGTCTCCTACGATGGAGCAGTGCACAAACTACCACTCTGGATGGTACCAGGTGATTGTCCCACACTGCTCGACAGGAGCTGGCTGAGAAAGATGCGCTGGAACTGGGATGACGTCTGAGCATTCTCGTCCGCTGACGACACTTTGTGTGCCCAGGTCATAAACAAGTTCCCTTCGCTGTTCGAACCAGGCATCGGGAAGTACCAAGGAGCAAAAGTGCAGATCCACCTAATTCCGGGGGCGCGACCCATCCATCACAAGGCGAGAGCAGTACCGTATATGATGAGAGAAAGGGTAGAGATGAAGCTAGACCGGCTGCAATGAGAAGGCATCATTTTGCCGATCAAATTCAACGAGTGGGCCAGTCCGATTGTTCCAGTCCTCAAGGGAATCAGCACCTTCAGAATCTGTGGTGATTACAAAGTAACTGTCAATCGTTTCTCCCTGCAGAATCAATACCCACTACCAAAGGCTGACGACCTTTTTGCTACGCTGGCAGGAGGAAAGACGTTCACGAAGCTGGACTTGACCTCGGCCTACATGAAGCAGGAGCTGGAGGAATCATCGAAGGGCCTCACCTGCATCAACGCGCACAAAGGTCTCTTCATCTACAACAGATGCCCGTTTGGGATTCGATCAGCCGCGGCGATATTCCAGAGAAACATGGAAAGCTTACTGAAGTCGGTCCTGCGCACCATGGTCTTCCACGACGACATCTTATTACAGGTTGGGACACAGTCGAGCATCTGCAGAACCTGGAGGAGGTTCTTAGTCGACTCAAGCGCGTGGGGCTCAGGTTAAAACGCTCGAAGTGTGGTTTCCTGGCACCTGAAGTGGAGTTCCTGGGGAGAAGAATCGTGGCGGACGGCATCAGGCCCACCGATTCGAAGACGGAGGCAATCGAGAACGCACCGAGGCCATAGAATGTGATGAAGCTGCGGTCGTTTCTAGGACTCCTGAACTATTTTGGTAACTTCTTACCGGGTCTCAACACACTGTTAGAACCACTGCATGCCTTACTGCGTAAAGGAGACGAATGGTTATTGGCAAAAGCCAAGAAAATGCCTTTGTAAAAGCTAGAAAATTGATATGCTCAACCAAATTGCTTGTGTTGTGTGATCCATGTAAGCGTTTGGTACTAGCATGTGATGCATCGTCATATGGCGTATTGCAACAAGCTAATGAATCTGGGAAATTGCAACCGGTTGCTTATGCATCCAGAAGTCTGTCGAAGACTGAGAGAGCATACAGCATGATTGAAAAAGTGTTAACGTGTGTTCATGGGGTAAAGAAAATGCATCAATATCTGGATGGGCTGAAATTTGAATTGGAAACTGACCATAAGCCACTGATATACCTTTTTTCCGAAATGGAATAAATACGAATGCATCAGCCCGCATCCAGAGATGGGCGCTCACATTGTTCGCATACAACTACGCCATCCGCCATAGTCCAGGCACAGAAAACTGCAGAAGAAGCTTTCGAAGAATAGAGCCGAGCAGCAGATAATTTGTGAGCTGACCAATATTGAAGAAAGGGCGCTGGCTCGCATGGGTATCCATAACCGGTCACCCACCCGTGCAGCATCAGAACCTGTCCTCATTCCACGTGAGAATAGTATAGACCATTGCGTGATGTAAAGTCAATAAATGCCACACCCACTCATATCCATATAATATGATTGATGATATATGATGTATTTTATTGATGAAATGTTATGTAATTAATGATGGGCTCGTGAAAATCATTGTAATGCAGATTTTGTAGTATCATGATGTTCATTAAATGTGATGTCTGTGATTATTTTTATAGTAGTAGTGCTGCTCTTGTGCATATGACTGTAGTGTTTGCATTCCCCTGTGACCGTAGCACCCCCCCTTCTCCTCTAATTACCGTATTTATGTTTTCTAGATCAACCAAAAGCGCAGGTCCTTCCAGTTGCACCGAGGCAAGGTATTGATCCGGCGGCGGTGGATCGTGTTTCTGGAGGTGAGGAGCCTCGAATCTCACCCATCATGCTGCAGGCTATCCTCTCCACTGAGGAGCCTGCAGCAGCAACAACACCACTTCCTTGCAGTGTTCCCGGAATCCGGCACTGCACCCCAAGGTGCCGCACCCCCATTGCCAGAGACACATGCAAGCCAGGAAGAAGCTGTTGCTTCTGGCTTCTGGACGTTTCCTCGGAAGCTTCCTCTCCAGCATCCGACCAAATAATGGATCTGTCATCATCATCCCAACGAAGCAGCATTTGAGGAGCACTTCGGCAAAGCAGCTTGGAGTTGGTAGGGGACGGGGAAGATGTGGGGTAAAGACCCTGGGGAGGGGGGGGGGCGGAGAGGAAAGGAGGTGTATGGCCACAGGTAGGGATGAAGGAGGGAGTTGTTATACTTTTTCTGTTAAAATTTGTTTGTTGTTGTTGTTATCATCAAGTGGTTCAATGTTGGAATGGTTTGGGGAAGGGGGTTGCCTTGTTGTATTTGTTTTTGTTGTTATTAAAAGTGTTCTAAATTTGTTGTGGGGGTGGGGGATACTTTGTTGCATTTGTTATTGTTATTGAAAATGTTCTAAATTTGTTGTGGGGGTGAGGGAGGGGGGTACTGTTATGTTCTTTGATGTTTTTTGAATAAGAAAAAATTATTTAACATAACATTGTTGTGCATTGTTTTCAGATAACTGTTAAGTTAAAAACTGGTGAGCCCTTACCATGAAAGGGGATCATTAAATTTAACTTAAATCAACTTTAACTGTAACTGTCACCAAGGTAATGTACACCATTCATGTATGAGCTGCTGATGTAACAGTCTTGCAGCTATGTAACCACCACTGGCCCTTTCCTGCCGTCTAGAGCGGGTGCGGGCATGGTTTCAACGTCAGCCTGATTGTCTGCCCCGAGATCATCGTACACCTCATCTTCTTCCTCTTCTCCTCTCTCCTGAGGTGGACCAGCAGTCCCTTCTGGCAATTCTTGTCCCCTCCCGATAGCCAAGTTATGCAGCATGCAGCACACCACCATGAATTGAGCTACCTGCTCAGGGTGGTATTGTAATTCACCTCCTGAGTAGTCCAGGCATCTAAAGCGCTGCTTAAGCACTCCAATGATCTTTTCGACGATATTGCGTGTGGCTATGTGGCTCTCATTGTATTGTCTCTTGGCCTCTATCTGGGTCTTACGCAGGGGGGAGGTCATCAGCCAGGTGGCGAGGCCATATCCTTTGTCACCAAGCATCCAACATTGACCTTGTGGCTGACTGGTAAACATGTCAGATACAGTGCTCTCACACAAGATGTGCACGTCATTGATGCTGCCTGGAAATTTTGTAATTACTGCCATGATTATTTGCTTGTAGTCGACAACGAGTTGCACATTCAGGGAGTGGAATCCCTTTCGGTTCCGAAAAACCTCTGCATCCTGAAAAGGTGCCCGCATGGCGATGTGCGTACAGTCTATTGTTCCCTGCACCTTGATGAAGTTTGCTATTCTCGAGAATCCTAGAGCCCTCTCAGTCTGTGCCTCCCTGGACATAGGGAAGCTTAGAAAGGGCTTCAGTCAACTGTGGAATGCAGCAATGTGTGGCATGCTGAGAGATAGTGCCAATGTCACCAGCTGAGGCCTGAAAGGAGCCCGATGCATCGAAGGAAAGTGCCGCAGTTACCTTGACCTCAACGGACAGTGCGGTCCTGATGATGCTGTTAGGCTGCAGATCTCCCAATGAGCTGGCATATCTAACTGATGACCTCCTTTCAGAAGCGCAGTCTCCTAAGGCACGTGTTCATAGAAACATAGAAAATAGGTGCAGGAGTATGCCATTCGGCGCTTTGAGCCTGCACCATCATTCAATAAGATCATGGCTGATCGTTCACCTCAGTACCCCTTTCCTGCTTTCTCTCCATACCCCTTGATCCCTTTAGCCGTAAGGGCCATATCTAACTCCCTCTTGAATATATCTAACGAACTGGCATCAACAACTCTCTGCGGAAGAGAATTCCACAGGTTAACAACTCTCTGAGTGAAGAAGTTTCTCCTCATTTCGGTCCTAAATGGCTTACCCCTTATCCTTAGACTGTGACCCCTGGTTCTGGACTCCCCCAACATCGGGAACATTCTTCCTGCATCTAACCTGTCCAGTCCCATCAGAATTTTATATGTTTCTATGAGATGCCCTCTCGTTCTTCTAAACTCCAGTGAATACAGGCCCAGTCGATCCAGTCTCTCCTCATATATCAGTCCTGCCATCCCGGGAATCAGTCTGGTGAACCTTCGCTGCACTCCCTCAATAGCAAGAACATCCTTCCTCAGATTAGGAGACCAAAACTGAACACAATATTCCAGGTAGGGCCTCACCAAGGCCCTGTACAGCTGCAGCAAGACCTCCCTGCTCCTATACTCAAATCCCCTAAGCTATGAAGGCCAACATGCCATTTGCCTTCTTCACCGCCTGCTGCACCTGCATACCAACCTTCAATGACTGATGTACCATGACACCCAGGTCTCGTTGCACCTCCCCTTTTTCTAATCTGCCGCCATTCAGATAATATTTTGCCTTCGTGTTTTTGCCACCAAAGTGGATAACCTCACATTTATCTACATTATATTGCATCTGCCATGCATTTGCCAACTCACCTAACCTGTCCACATCACCCTGCAGCCTCTTAGCATCCTTCTCACAGCTCACACTGCCACCCAATTTAGTGTCATCTGTAAACTTGGAGATATTACTCTCAATTCCTTTATCTAAATCATTGATAATAGCTGGGGTTCCAGCACTGAGCCCTGCGGCACCCCACTAGTCACTGCCTGCCATTCTGAAAAGGACCCATTTATCCCGACTCTCTGCTTCCTGTCTGCCAACCAGTTCTCTAGCCACGTCAATACATTACTCCCAATACCATGTGCTTTAATTTTGCACACCAATCTCTTGTGTGGGACCTTGTCAAAAGCCTTTTGAAAGTCCAAATACACCACATCCACTGGTTCTCCCTTGTCCACCCTACTAGTTACATCCTCCAAAAATTCTAGATTTGTCAAGCATGATTTCCCTTTCATAAATCCATGCTGACTTGGACCGAGCCTGTCACTGCTTTCCAAATGCGCTGCTATTTCATCTTTAATAATTGATTCCAACATTTTCCCCACTACTGATGCCAGGCCAACTGGTCTATAATTAACCGTTTTCTCTCTCCCTCCTTTTTTAAAAAGTGGCGTTACATTAGCTACCCTCCAGTCCATAGGAACTGATCCAGAGTCAATAGACTGTTGGAAAATGATCACCAATGCATCCACTATTTCTCGGGCCACTTCCTTAAGTACTCTGGGATGCTGACTATCAGGCCCCGGGTATTTATCGGCCTTCAATCCCATCAATTTCCCTAACACAATTTCCTGCCTAATAAGGATTTCCTTCAGTTCCTCCTTCTCGCTAGAACCTCGGTCCCCTAGTATTTCCGTAACGTTATTTGTGTCTTTCTTCGTGAAGACAGAACCAAAGTATTTGTTCAATTGGTCTGCCATTTCTTAGTTCCCCATTATAAATTCACCTGATTCTGACTGCAAGGGACCTACGTTTATCTTCACTAATCTTTTTCTCTTCACATATATATAGAAGCTTTTGCAGTCAGTTTTTATGTTCCCAGCAAGCTTCCTCTCATACTCTATTTTCCCCCTCCTAATTAAACCCTTTTTGTCCTCCTCTGCTGAATTCTAAATTTCTGCCAATCCCTCAGGTTTGCTGCTTTTTCTGGCCAATTTATATGCCTCTTCCTTGGATTTAACACTATCCCTAATTTCCCTTGTTAGCCACGGTTGAGCCACCTTCTCTGTTTTATTTTTACTCCAGACAGGAATGTACATTTGTTGAAGTTCATCCATGTGATCTTTAAATGTTTGCCATTGCCTATCAACCATCAACCCTTTAATTATCATTCGCCAGTCTATTCTAGCCAATTCACGTCTCATACCATCGAAGTTACCTTTCCTTAAGTTCAGGACCCTAGTCTTGGAATTAACTGTGTCACTCTCCATCTTAATAAAAAATTCTACCATATTATGGTTACTCTTCCCCAAGGGGCCCCGCACAACAAGATTACTAATTAGTCCTTTCTCATTACACATCACCCAGTATAGGATAGCCAGCCCTCTAGTTGGTTCCTCGACATATTGGTCTAGAAAACCATCCCTTATACACTCCAGGAACTCCTCCTCCACCGTACTGCTACTAGTTTGGTTAGCCCAATCTATATGTAGATTAAATTTGCCCATGATAACTGCTGTTCGCGGTCAAGTCCAGGTAAGACCGCTTCTCCCTGTAAGCTCGTCGGGTGTAAGTTCTCCTCCTCCTCAGTCTGCCATCTCTTTGATTGGGCACATAATGCTCTTCAATATATTTTCTCCCATCTCTAGTCTGCAGCATGTGAGTAGTCATCAATACAGGCTGAGAAATTACAGGCCCCATTACAATAACAATCACTATTATACCTATTCTTCACAAACAATAAACTTTCCTACTAAAACTCATAAAATAAATTCAATTCGTCCACAATATAAGATGTTTGTTCAGATTTTCAAATCAACTTAAAAGAACTCACAGATTTAATCAAAACTCCCCAGAACTTGAAGCAGTCTTTTAAATGAAAAGTCCTCCGATTTACAAAATGGCATCCATACCGCTGGGTTAAGGTCAGGTGAGTGCAACTTTTTCTCAGTGTTTTTTTTGGGCGAGCGATATTTTCGTTGATATATGGGCAGTTTGCCGAAAGCAACGCTTGGCAATATTATGGGCGGTTTTTGAGCGTTAGTTTTGTTTATTCTGAGCCTTTACAGCAAAAAAATATGGGCGGTTAGTTTAATTATTTCTCGGCGTTACCTAGATGCCGAAAGTAACGCTGGGTGATAAATGAGCGATAAATGGGCGTTAGTTTCTATTTTTTTGTGAAATGGGCGACAAATGGACATTATACTTCATCTCAACATTAAAATGGATGGTAAGTGGGCGGTAGCGAAGCAAAACTGATGAAAAGTCTCGCCCCATATCATTTTTTTTTAAATTAAAATTTATTTAGTTACTATAAAGCAGTGGCCCTGATGTTTTACCCTACATCCATAAACATCCCTTACAGTATAAAATAGCAAATCCTGACTCACCATGAGTAGCACCACAGGAGATCCACTCAGAATACTTTAAAACCTTACATCTACATGTTCACAAAACTGAAGCCCCTGAGATTAAAGTGACGGAGCAGTGTGGATACAAAAGTGGCTGAGAGACAGAAAGCAGAAAGAAGTGATGAATGTTTCTTTGGCGGGGGCTGGAGGAATAGTGGGGTCTCACAGGAGTCGCTATTAGGACCACTGGTATTTTTGATATATATTAATGCGATATAACTATTTGTACTGCACTTTTTTTGACAGATATGCGTCAAGCCCCATCCCTGTCCCTCCACGGGATGCTGAGAAGCAGAACCTGAGGCTCCGACAATCCCCACCCCCCAGCAATCCTGGGGCCGAGTGTGGCCGGCCTGGAGCCGAGAGAGAGCTGCGGGAGAGAGAGGCGGTGGTGGGGGGGGGGCGGGAAGAGAGAGAGAGAGACTGGGGAGAGAGAGAGAGGCTGAGGGGAGAGAAAGAGAGAGAGGCTGGGGGAGAGAGAGAGAGAGAGGCTGGGGGAGAGAGAGAGGGAGGTTGGGGAGAGAGAGGCTGGCGGAGAGAGAGAGAGAGAGAGAGAGAGAGAGGCTGGCGGAGAGAGAAAGAGAGAGGCTGGCGGAGAGAGAGAGAAAGAGAGGCTGGCGGAGAGAGAGAGAGAGAGGCTGGCAGAGAGACACAGACATGGGTGGGGGGAATTCGGATCATGTTCTTCCAACCCCCTACAAGGGACATTGTTGGAGTGGATGATATCAGAAGTCATGACTGTTACTATTCATTTCATATCCAATAAACCTGTTAACAATCCGTACACAATGCCTGCCCCATCTATGGTGGGGCGGGGGGCAGGATGCACTTGCGCTGGGGTAAGGCACTTCAGCTGGGGGAGGGATGCACTTTGGCTGGGGGAGGCATGCACAGACTTGGGTAAGGCACTTTGGTTGGGGGAGGCATGCACTTGGACTGGGGTAAGGCACTTTGGCTGGGGGAGGCATGCACAGACTTGGGTAAGGCACTTTGGTTGGGGGAGGCATGCACTTGGACTGGGGTAAGGCACTTTGGCTGGGGGAGGCATGCACTTGGACTGGGGTAAGGTACTTTGGCTGGCCCTTGCTGCCTTCTGGGGAGCTCTGTCCTCTGTCGCTCCAGGAAGTCAAAGTGGATCAAGTTGCAATTTGCAGTCAGTGAGACCTTGGGATAGGCGGTTCCAGTTACACATTCCTGTGAAACTTCAGGGTGTGGCTTATCCTCCAAGGGGACCAATCATAGATAAAGGGTGGAGCATGGTAGCCATTTTGGCAGTACAAATAAGCACGCCCATATTAATGACCTGGACTTGGGTGTAGGAGGCATAATTTCTAAGTTTGCTGATGACATAAAGCTTGGAATAAACAGTGAGGAGGATATTAGCAGACTATAGACAGACTAGTGAAATAGACACACACATGGCAGATGAAATTTAACATAGAGTTGTGAAGTGATGCATTTTGGAAGGAAAAATTATGAGAGGCAGTATAAACTAAATAGTACAATTTTAAAGGTGGTGCAGGAACAGAGAGGCCTGAGGGTTCACAGGCACAAATCTTTGAAGGTGGCAAGACAAGTTGATAAAATTGTTAAAATAGCATACGGGATCCTTGATTTTATAAATAGAAGCACAGAGTACAAAAGCAAGGAGGTTATGCTAAACCTTTATGTATCACTGGTTCGACTTCAGCTCGAGTATTGTGTCCAATTCTAGGCACCACACTTTAGGAAAGATGTCAAGACATTGGAGAGGGCGCAGAAGTGACTTATTAGAATAGTACCAGGAATGACGGGTTTTAGTTATTTGGAACGAAAAGAGAAGCTGGGATTATTCTCCTTGGAGCAGAGAAGGTTAAGGAGAGATTTAATAGAGATGTTCAAAATTATGAGGTGTATTGATGGGGTAGATAGGGAGAAACTGTTTCCGTTGGCAGTAGGGTCAGTAACCAGAGGTCACAGATTTAACATAATTGGCACAAAAGCCAGAGGGAGATGAAGAGAATATTTTTTGTGCAGCGAGTTATTATGATCTGGAATGCACTGCCTGAAAGGGTGGTGGAAGCAGATTCAATAATAGCTTTCAAAAGGGAACTGGATCTCATCTTAAAAAGTAACATTTTGCAGGGCTATGGGGAAAGAGCAGGAAATGGGGCTAATTTTCTTTCAGACAGCGGCACAGGCACAATGGGCCAAATGGCCTCCTTCTGTGCGGTATGATTCTATGATACTTTCTGTTAACTTTTTCTATTATAAATTTCTACATCCTAAGTAAACTTGTCACGGTAATTACACGCTCCCTCCAGTGGAGGCAGGAGGATGTAATTGCAGCATGATAGGTTGACATCGGCAGTTCCCATTATTAATGTGGACATAAGAATTTATAAAGTAAATATAAAAATATGGGCAGAACGTATGACTTTAAAATGGGGACTGACTTACATCGGTGCACTCTGGTCCAATTATCCACCTCGCTCTAACCACATGTCACCTGAAGACCACATTTGACTTTGACTCCCTGTATGCAATGTCATGTGAGATTGTTTAGTGTCACTCTGAAAAGGGTAGTGCATTGAGAATCATTTCATTCATGGAGGTTGTGTGGTCTTTAAACGTAGATCATATTTTTAAATGGGAAAAAAATACTAATTTTTACACATTGTCTTTCACTGTCCTGCAAATAATTTTAGCTCATTCATTACAAAAACTTTTTGAAACTTACTGCATTTTTGTTGCAGTTATTGATAACCGGCAATATCTTCTCTCATATTGAGTTTGGTTCTGTATCTACTTTATATATTTTTTCTTGGGATGTGGGTGTCGCTGGCAAGACTGGCATTTATTGTCCATCCCTAGTTGCCCTGAGAAATTGGAGTAACTAAATGGCTTGCTCGCCCACTTCAGAGGGCAGACCCCATCCACCACCTTAAACATTCACTCCCTCCACCATCGGCATACCGTGGCTGCAGTGTGTACCATCGACAAGATGCACTGCAGCAACTCGTCAAGGCTTCTTCGACAGCAGCTCCCAAACCCACAACCTCTGCCACCTAGAAGGACAAGGGCTGCAGGCACATGGGAATACGATGACCTGCAAATTACCCTCTAAGTTACACATCATCCTGACTTGGAAATATATCACCGTTCCTTCATCGTCACTGGGTCAAAATCCTGGAACTCCCTCCCCAACAGCACTGTGGGAGTGCCTTCTCCACACGGACTGCAGCGGTTCAAGAAGGCAGCTCACCACCATCTTCTGAAGGGCAATTAGCCAGTGACGCCCACATCCCATGAACAAATAAAAAAAAGTTAAGAATCAACCACATCACATATAGGTCAGACCAGGAAAGGACGGAAGGGTTGCCTTCTCTAAAAGACATTAGTGACCTAATTGGGTTGTTATGAAAAATCCGACAGCTTTATGGTAACTTTTACATATACAGGGTACCAGATTTCTTTTATTTCCAGCTTGTTAACAAAAACTGAACTCAAAATCTCAAACTGTCATAGTGCAATTTGAACTTAGATTCATCATCATCATAGGCAGTCCCTCGAAATTGAGGAAGATTTCCACTCTAAAAATGAGTTCTTAGGTGACTGAACAGTCCAATACGGGAATCACAGTCTCTGTCACAGGTGGGACAGACAGTCGTTGAAGGAAAGGAAAGGGTGCGTGGGACTGGTTTGCCACACGGTCCTTCCGCTGCCTGCGCGTGGTTTCTGCATGCTCTAGGTGATGAGACTCGAGGTGCTCAGCGCCCTCCTGGATGCACTTCCTCCAATTAGGGCGGTCTTTGGCCAGGGACTCCCAGGTGTCGGTGGGGATGTTGAATTTTATCAAGGAGGCCTTGAGGGTGTCCTTGAAACATTTCCTCTGCCCCCCTTGGGCTTGCTTGCCGTGTAGGAGTTCCGAGTAGAGCGTTTTCTTTGGGAGTCTTGTGTCAGGCATGCGAACAATGTAGTCCGCCCAGTGGAGCTGGTCGAGTGTGGTCCATGCTTCAATGCTGGGGATGTTGGCCTGGTCGAGGACGCTAACGTTGGTGCATTTGTCCTCCCAGGGGATTTTCAGGATCTTGGAGTCATCGTTGGTGGTATTTCTCCAGTGATTTGAGGTGTCTACTGTACATGGTCCATGTCTCTGAGTCATACAGGAGGGCGGATATCACTACAGCCCTGCAGACGATGAGCTTGGTGGCAGATTTGAGGGCCTGATCTTCGAACACTCTTTTCCTCAGGCGGCCGAAGACTGCGCTGGCGCACTGGAGGCGGTGTTGAATCTTGTCGTCGATGTCTGCCCTTGTTGATAATAGGTTCCTGAGTCCAGTAACATAACCAATAAACTACCATACTCGTTCTTATATTTCTTACATCTTTGTGTATCCTTGCATTTTATTTGCTCGTCCTCTGTTATCCATAACTATGCCTGATTTCTTCCTCCAATTGCCTTCTAATGCCTGTATAATACTTAATTGGGAATAATTCTGGAGAGCGAGTCATAAGAACATAAGAAATATGGGCAGGAGTAGGCCATTTGGCCTTCGAGCCTGCTCCGCATTTAATAAGATCATAGCTGATCTGATCATGGACTCAGCTCTACTTCCCTGCCCGCTCCCCATAAACCTTTATTCCCATTTCACTCAAAAATCTGCCTAGCTCTGCCTTAAATATATTTAATGACCTAGCCTCCACAACTCTCTGGGTAAGAGAATTCCACAGATTTACAACCCTCTGAGAGAAGAAATTCCTCCTCATCTCAGTTTTAAATGGGCGGCCCCTTATTCTGAGACTATGTCCCCTAGTTTTAGTTTCCCCTATGAGTGGAAATATCTTCTCTGCATCCACTTTGTCGAGTCTCCTCATTATCTTATATGTTTCGATAAGATCACCTCTCATTCTTCTGAACACCAATGAGCAGAGACACAACATAGTCAACCTATCTTCATAAGTCAACCCCCTCATCTCCGGAATCAACCTAGTGAACCTTCTCTGAACAGCCTCCAATGCAAGTATGTCCTTCCTTAAATACGGAGACCAAAACTGTACGCAGTACTTGAGCTGTGGCCTCACCAATACGCTCTGCTTTTATACTCTATCCCCCTTGCAATAAAGGCCAACATTCCATTTGCCTTCCTGATTACTTGCTGTACCTGCATACTAACTTTTTGTCTTTCTTGCACAAGGACCCCCAGGTCCCTCTACGCTGCAGCATTTTGTAACTTTTCTCCATTTAAATAATAATTTGCTTTTTTATTTTTTCTGCCAAAGTGGATAATCTCACACTTTACCACATTATACTCCATCTGCCAAATTTTTGCCCACTCACTTAGCCTGTCTATATCCTTTGCGGATTTTTTGTGTCCTCTTCACAATTTGCTTTTCCTCCCATCTTTGTATGTCAGCAAACTTGGCTACATTACACTCGGTCCCTTCATCCAAGTCATTAATATAGATTGTAAATAGTTGGGGCCCCAGCACCGATCCCTGCGGCACCCCACTAGTCACTGTTTGTCAACCGGAAAATGACCTATTTATCCCGACTCTCTGTTTTCTGTTAGTTAACCAATCCTCTGAGATGAGGTGAAATTTCTTCTCTCAGAGAGTTGTAAATCTATGGCATTCTCTGTCCCAGAGAGCTGTGGAGGCTGGGTCATTGAATATATTTAAGGCGGAGATAGACAGATTTTTGAGTAATAAGGGAGTAAAGGCTTATGGGGAGCGGGCAGGAAAGTGGAGCCGAGTCCATGATCAGATCAGCCATGATCTTATTGAATGGCGGAGCAGGCTAAAGGGGCCAAATGGCCTACTCCTGCTCCTATTTCTTATGTTCCTATGTTCTCTATCCTTGCTAATATATTACCTCAAACCCCGTGAACTTTTATCTTGTGCAGTAACCTTTTATGTGGCACCTTATCGAATACCTTCTGGAAATCCAAATACACCACATCCACTGGTTCCCCCTTATGCACCCTGCTAGTTACATCCTCAAAGAACTCCAGCAAATTTGTCAAACATGATTTCCCTTTCATAAAACCATGCTGACTCTGATTGATTGAATGATGCTTTTCGAAATGCACTGCTACTGCTTCCTTAATAATGGACTCCAGCATTTTCCCAATGACAGATGTTAGACTAACTGGTCTGTCCCAGTCAACTTACTTCTTGAAATTTGAATGGTGCCAATACAGAAAGATTGGGCAGTATTGATCCACTATCAACTAGACACATAATCACAACATTAATCTTCCCACTAACTGACACTAAATTGATAATCTTGCTCAGAGAGGCCACAAAGATGGCTGTGCCAGATGGAAATGTGGCACTGGTATGGTCGGGAGTCATTTTGAGATTAAGACAGATTCTTGGGCACAGTATGGGAACTTTATTCTGTATTTGACCCCTACTCTGTTTGATTTGGCACTGCTTAATGCCAACAGTGAATGCTGAAAGTGGAACTATCCCATTGCGGAGTACTGACATCACTCATCACAAAATTAACTAAGAAATAAACTATCCAGATTTTTTTTAAAGTCTTGAAAAACAGTTGCTTTATTGCTTTAAGCTTACATCATATTAAATCGCAAGGGTGTAATTTTCTCTCTGACTATGAATGAGAGTAAATTTTAACATAATTCTTTCCATAGCCTCAAGCCATCAATATAATATTTATCTCAGGCAATAATACTTTCTATTTAATATAAGTTGTTGCTTGGAAATAATTATCTTTTTAGGATTCCATTTTACTTCAGAACAAAAAGTACTGAAATGGCTAAAGCCTAAGCATGCTCGACTTTCTCGTTGGATTTACTACTGGCTATAAGTTCTTTTTGAACAAAATCAGGAATTACAGCCAGACTAATTAAGATCCTTTTAATTGCTCATAATACCCTATTATCTGCTTTTCAATAATTCACAAGTGCTTTTGCCTTGCCAAACTTCACACAAACAATTAGAGCAGTTTTACAGCTCACTGAATTGAGATTTCTCAGACAGAAGCCCTGCTTACAAACTAGTCATGGCGATAACAGGACTTTACTCTTGAATGATTTCCATTTGAATTCTAAAATGGATTATTCCTGTGAATATTTTAAATCTGTTCCAAATCCAGTCTCTAAAGTCATTATTCAATTGCATTTCAGGATTTGTAAAGAAATTGCTAATGTATTAGGCAGAGTAGGGAGAACACTCAAGATTAGATATTTTTGCAAAGCTGCATAACAAACATGTCACTGAATTTGAGAGTACCTGTATATGTTGTTTATAAGTTTCTCAATTTCCAATCAATGTATCCCAATGATGCTGCCTGGTAATTATCAAACCTACACAAATAAAAAAAATGCAGAACCTGTAGACATACAAGGCTGGATTTTCTTTTTCCCAACTCTAATGGTTGGGGCGGGATTTTCGCCCAACAGTCTGACCTCACCATGACACCAACCCATGTTTCTGGGTCAAGGCATCATTATGTATCATCGTGGGCGATTGGTGGGATTCTTCCAGTGGCTCCCCCAGAAGAACAAAAGAGGACCACCTCTGCAGCACCAGAAGAGGTGTGAGGCAAAATTAATGGAACAATATGGCACCGAAGACTGCTGTAATTCTTTTACCGAGACCATGGTCTACAAAGATAAGTAATCAGGGTGAAATAGAAGGAAAGGAGACCACCATTAGACCCTCTCTCTCCATTTACAACATTTGAGACCATTATTGCCACTACCCAAGCCTATGGCCACCTTTAATTTGGGACCCAGGCCCTGCACCTCTGCCGGCATTTGTATGTGGCAGATCAGAACGGGTTGGCAGTTGTCAATTGGGCAGAGGGGCAGAGGATATTCAACATTTGGATGGGGGTGGGGCGGGGTAGCAGTAGGCCCTGCTGCTCACATTTCTTAGCTGTTTTTGCTGCAATCTCACCCACAAAATGTTCTGGTTTTCCAGAACAATTCCATACATATCTTGCAGGCATAGCCTGCGGGATGCTGCAGCCAAATATAAAATACTGTTGTAGCTGAGATAGACTAAGTAACCACAGAGCCAATCGAACCTGGGAACTCTGGTCTGTATGGCTCAGTTGCACATCAGGGGAGCTCATCTTCGGTTTTTATTGCAGTTCCTAAGGTTTGTGTTTTGCTACAGATCTAATTTACTTCCATTTAGCAGCAATGTCTGACTTTTTTCTGACTAGTTTTTGAACTGGCTACCTATTTCTCAAAAATGCGAATTCACTCCAACACAATAAAGTCATGTGCATCTACATCGATAGTAAACCACAAACTAATTCCTCACTAGAAGCAATGTCTGAAGTTAAAAAGAGGAATAAAATGGCTAACAAAAAGCATTTGAATAAAGTGGTTCCTATGAAACCAAAGTGAGACAAGCAGTTTAGGAACGTCATTTTAACATCATGATTAAAATAAAGCTTTAAATTCATGACCAGACACTTCCTATTGTCTGTATGATGTATAATTACTAAAGGAAGTTTGTTTTCTAGTTTTACTGTTATTGTGGCAGTCACATCAAGCACAATAGAATTGACACAACAAACAAGGGTAATAAAGCCCTTATCAATGCCTTTTATCACCTCCAAGCTAGTTTTCTGATGTCCTCCTCTTCAGTCTCACGATCTGCACCATATATAAACTCAAACTCATTTATTACTTTGCTGTTCACAACCTACTAAATCTGACATACCACTCCGTCTGCTCTGAATGCCAATACATTCTAGTTCCCTTTAATTTCAGAATGCCCGTCCTAACTTATCCTTCCTTGGCTTACATCGCAACTCACAGCCTTCACTCTTTGGACTTTAGTCCACTGTGCTCGCCTACCCTCCATGCTTTATCAGTGCTAGAGCCTGAAAACATTGCCTAGCTGCAGCACAGACTTTTCTATCCAAATCCCTCAGACTTGCAACATCTATTACATCTTCTAAACCTGCTCAAAATGATCTCTTCAACAACATGGTTGGTTACTTCCGACTTGAGCTTATTTCCCGTTCCCTCCCTCCCCCCCGCCGATCCTCTGCCCATCACCACCACCACCACCTTGTAAGGCAACTATTGAAGATTTGCTTCATTAAAGTCACTAGATATGTACAAGTTGTTGTGATGTCTGAAGATAAATAGCATCCCGTCACATGTATTATATTACATACTTTTTTCCCCAGCAGTAGATGAATAGCTATGGGAATATCTATTCTAATGAACATATCCATGTATACATTTTATATAAAATGTGTATGGTCACAGCATTCCATTGGAAGTGTTTCTGTAGGTGGTATTGTCAGCATAACATTACATTAATTTTTACAGGAGAATTCAATTCACACTCTGTTTAAAACTTGAGAGGCCAAATTTAAACCAGAAATTTTGTAAAGCCAGAAATTGATAAATACGTTCCAGCAAACAGAAGCACTGTAACTCAATCCTCTGCTTTAGAAAGCTGTGGATTCAAGGCCTTTGTAGATGTAGATTTTCCGTTATGAAATAACCTGGAAAAAAAATAGGATTTTTTGGACAGGAAATGACCTGATAAGATTTTTTCAAGATTAGGAAGGGTTGCGATAAGGCAAATAGTGATAGACTGCTCACTGGTCGATGAGACCGCAACATGAAGGTACAAATTTAAGATGGTCACAAAAGAATTAGTGGGGAGTTAAGAATGTTAAGAAGGAAGGACAAAATATGGAGGCCCATTAAATCAATACATCATCTGTATAGGTCAACACGTGAAAACACCTGCCTACCTTTAAAAAAATAAACGATCTTTTGCACACTATCACTGGTGAAACAAAGAATGAATAATTAAATCAAACATGCCATGAACCATTGAGTAATTTAAAATTCATGCAGCAACGTATTACAATGGAGTGACTGATCAAAATTCAGCTGAAACTATTACTTGGCGACAGGGTTTCGCTCTTTCGATCTGACTTAGCATTTTCTCTCATTGGCTTTTTGTTTGATTTAAAGAGAACTTTCTTAAGTAATTGAATCTTTTGTTTTACAACCCTTTGATAGAATTGGAAAAACAAATTTTACTCAACAGATTTATTATTTTTAAACGACTGTATCCCGGAGCTTTTTTATGGCTATATATTTACATTTTATCTGTGACTCACTGGCTTTGACCATTCAAGTAAAACAACTTTACTTAGAAACATTAACATCTAAATGTCATGCAATTTCTGACACGCCTCCTATGTATAATATGGGACCTTTCATCAATCTTGTACATAAGTTTATTGCATACAGTCACTCAGGCAACACTAACACCGATATCTCACATTATGAGATGTGCAAGTTACTGCACAACATACAACTGAATTATATGCAGCTGTTAATAAAGCCAACAGCCAGGCTCAGTGTATCGGTAGCGCACGAGAGGGCAAGACATTCTAATCACTGGATCTCTAACTGAGCTGTAGAAATATCCCTGCTGCAGTACTATAAGCATATTAACATAAAAATGTTTCCTTTAAAGAAAAATCTATATTAACTAACCAACAGATTTATGGCCTTTTATATTTGAACGCTATTTCAATTGTTCTTTGTCCATTAAGGCAGGTTTTTCTGCAGAAGAGTTTCATTTCATTCATCTGGGACACTGCAGGCTTGAGCAAGCATTGTTCCTGAATTGGAGGCAGGAGTTTAACCTTTGAATAACAGTGAGAAGGATAGTGACAGACTGCAGAAGGACATTGGCAGACTAGTGAAATGTGCAGACACATGGTTGATGAAATTTAAGAGAGGAGTGTGATGTGATTCATTTTGGTAGGGAGAATGAAGAGAGGCAATATAAACTAAATCTGTTCTGCAGAAAGGTCATCGACCTGAAATGTTAGCTGTTTCTCTCCCCACAGATGCTGGCTAACCTGCTAAGTATTTCCAACATGTTCTGTTTCGATTTCAGATTTCCGGCAACTGCAACTATTTGTATAAACTAAATGGTACAATTTTAAAGGGGGTGCAGGAACAGAGAGACCTGGGGGTGTATGTCATCATCATCATAGGCAGTTCCTCGAAATGAGGATGATTTGCTTTCACGCCAAAAAGGGGTGAGTTCACAGGTGTTTCAATGAAGGACCTAATATTCCAGATCCCGAACTATATGTTGATGGGTGGAAGACACCTGTGCGTGATTTTTTTTAACGTGTGGTGGCCGTTGTACACCAGCTACCACATGGGCTTGACAGAGGTAGATCTTGGTCCAGTGGCAAGGATTAACCAAGGTGACTGGAGACCAGCTCTGCTGCATGGACCTAGTGTGCACATATATCACAGTGTGGGCTGGCCCGTGCTGCCCCAGGCCCTTGCCTCTTCTGGGCCCCAAACTCACACCTCTCCTGGGCTCCAATCACATCCTTCTACGAACTCTTGCCGCTCCTTTGCCTGACCTCGCTGCTCTAGCAGCGCCAGTCCGCACTGCAATCAGTGACCTGGATTTGGGTGACGTCAAATCCAGTCGCCCTCTTCGCAGCCGTCGCCCTCCTGCAGCAGCACGTGCTGCTCCCTGCAGTGGTATACCGCCACACGTTGCTCCCTCTAATGTGTTAGTACACCATCTTTGAAGGTGGCAGAACAAGTGGAGAAAGCTGTTAAATGTCATATGGCCCCCTTGGCTTTATAAATAGAGACATCGTACAAAAACAAGGAAGTTATGCTAAACCTTTGTAAATCACTGGTTAGCCCTTAGCTGGAGTATTGTGGCCAATTCTGGGCACCACACTTTAGGAAGGATGTCAAGGCCTTAGAGAGGGTGCAGAGGAGAATTACTAGAATTGTACCAGGGATGAGGGACTTCAGCTAAATGGCAAGAGTAAAGAAACTGGGGTTATTCTCCTTAGAGCAGAGAAGGTTAATGGGAGATTTGATAAAGGTGTTTAAAATCTTGAAGGTTTTTGACACAGTAAATAAGGAGAAACTGTTTCCAGTAGTAGAAGGTGCAGTAACCCCAGGACACAGGTTTAAGATGATTTGCAAAACAATTAGAGGCGACATAAGGATTTTTCTTTTTTACACAGTGAGTTGCTAATATCTGGAATGCACTGCCTCAAAGGGTAGTGTGGAAGCAGATTCAATAATAACTTTTAAAAGGGCAATAGATAATTACTTGAATTGGAAAAATTTGCAGGGCTATGGGGAAAGAGCAAGGGAATGGGATGAATTGGGTAGCTCTGGCAAAGATGAGCAGATTGGCCTCCTTCAATACTGTATGATTCTATGAATCCACCCCAGACTTATGTGATAAAAGTCTTCTATTTCTCTGACAATTTTCAGGATCCTAAATACAATGAGCTTTAGCAATAAATACTAATTTCCAAGTGGCACGAAAGTTGGTTGTCTCCTAAAGGCTCAAAGATAGATAGTTTACGAAAGGAATATTTTACTCTGGTGAAGATAGGGATTAGGTTATTTATTAGAAAAGTAGTGGGAGCTCTAATTAGCAAGTAACCAATGTTATACCTGAATTGTGTGTATTTTCAGCTGACATGGAGTAAAGAAATTGTTTTTAAAAAGTTCCATTCCTCAGCAGGCAGATGGATACAACAATAACCAAAACAAGACAATAAAAATGAAAATTTCTAACTGAACCTTGCTGAACTCTAACCTTTGATTCATATTAATGGTTATCTCTGCACTACTGTACTACAGAATAAAAGTAATAATTTTCATCCTCTGATTCAGTGTGGTAATTCACATTTAGAAGGGTGGAAGTTTGGAATTATGGAAGAGAGAAGCTGGTTTTCAGTTATGTTGTATGTTTAGGATAACAATACAATATTAGTTGGGGGAAAAGTTTTCTCAAAACTTCCAGGCTTTCCAGAAATAGGAGCAGGAGTAGGCCATATGGCCCCTCGAGCCTGCTCCGCCATTCAATACAATCATGGTTGATCCGATCATGGACTCAGGTCCACTTCCCTGCCCGCTCCCCATAACCCCTTATTCCTTTATCATTTAAGAAACTGTCTATCTCTATCTTAAATGTATTCAATGTCCCAATTTCCACAGCTCTCTGAGGCAGCAAATTCTGCAGATTTACAACCCTCAGAGAAAAGAAATTCCTCCTCATCTCAGTTTTAAATGGGCGGTCCCTTATTCTAAGATTATGCCCCCTAGTTCTAGTCTCCCCAATCAGTGGAAACATCCTCTCTGAATCCACCTTGTCAAGCCCCCTCATAATCTTATACAGTTCAATAAGATCATCTCTCATTCTTCTGAATTCCAATGAGTAGAGGCCCAAACTACTCAACCTTTTCTCATAAGTCAACCTCCTCATCTCCAGAATCAACCTAGTGAACCTTCTCTGAACTGCCTCCAAAGCAAGTATATCCTTTCTTAAATATGGAAACCAAAACTGAACGCAGTATTTCAGGTGTGGCCTCACCAATACCCTGTATAGCTGTACAAAGATTTCCCTGCTTTTATACTCCATCCCCTTCGCAATAAAGGCCAAGAAACCATCGGCCTTCCTGATCACTTGCTATACCTGCATACTAACCTTTTGTGTTTCATGCACAAGTACCCCCAGGTCCAGCTGTACTGCAGCACTTTGCAATCTCCCTCCATTTAAATAATAACTTGGTGTTTGATTTTTTTTCTGCCAAAGTGCATAACCTCACACTTTCCAACATTATACCCCATCTGCCAATTTTTTGCCCACTCACTTAGCCTGTCTATGGCCTTTTGCAGATTTTTGTGTCCTCCTCACACATTGCTTTTCCTCCCATCTTTGTATTGTCAGCAAACTTGGCTACGTCACACACGGCTTCCAAATCATTAATATAGATTGTAAATAGTTGGGATCCCAGCACTGATCCCTGCAACACCCCACTAGTTACTGGTTGCCAACCTGAGAATGAATCATTTATCCCAACTCTGTTTTTCTGTTAGTTAGCCAATCCTCTATCCATGCTCATTTTTATCCCCAACCCTGTGAACTTTTAACTTGTGCAGTAACCTTTTATGTGGCACCTTGTCAAATGCCTCCTGGAAGTCCAAATACAATACAGCCACTGATTCCCCTTTATTCACCCTTTCTGTCCTTTCTGTAATCTTATTTACAATTCCTGGAAATCTTTTTTGAGACTTTGAATCTCAGTATTAGAAAATTGACTCCCTTTGATAAATAACAATATAGTGATTAGAAGGCACTAAGTTTGGGCTTTAAAAGCCTGAAGATTTATGGAATCATAGAAGGAGACCATTCAGTGAGTCGTGCCTGTGCTGGTTCTTTGAAAGAGCAGTCGTGCTTAGTCTCACATCCCCGCTTTTTTGTTCATAACCCTGTAAGTTCCTCATCTTCAAGTACCTGTCCAACTCACTTTTAAAATGATTTATGGAATCAGCTTCCACCACTTTTTCAGGTAGAACGTGCCAGATCCCGACAACTCTTCGAGTGAAAAAAATTTTCATCTCCCCTCTAGATTTTTCCAATAATTTTGAATCCATCACCTGCAGTTAATGCCCACTCGCCACAGGGAATACTTTTCCCCTATTTACTCAAAACCCTTCATCATCTTGAAAACCTCTATTGGGTCATCTCTTAACCTTCTCTGTTTCAAGGAGAACAGTCCTAACTTTTCCAACCTCTCCTCATCCCTGGTAACATCCTGGTAACCTCCTCTGTACCCTTTCTGAGACCTTTACGTCTTTCCTGAAATGATGTGCCCAGAATTGTCCATAATACTCCAGCTGAGGCCTACCCAGTGATTTATAAAGTTCTAGCATGATCTTTTTGCTTTAATATTCTATTTCTCTAGTTATAAATCCAAGTAATCCATATGCTTTTTTAACCATCTTATCAACGTACCCTACCGCCTTTAAGGATGTGTGTATATAGATGCCAAGGTCTCTCTGTTCATTGAGGGACCGAAATTGGTGAACATACCGCCCGCAGATCGTCGACATATCGTCCAAAATCGCCAAATTGATCGAAAAATACCAACATACCGCCCGGCGGAAAATTCTTCAGTATATTCAGAAAATTCTTATGTATACCGTCCGCCCATGCACACTGCCGACATACCACCCAAAATCGCCAAATTGATCACTTACCAAGACATAGCGCCGACCCTGCAGACTGCCCTGGAAAAGGTGGTTTTGAGTTGTTCTTCAATCAGCGGTATTCATCTTTACCTGTAATTTAAAAAAATCTCTCACCCCCCCTTCTCTCCCACCCCCAAATATCTTCCCCCGGCCCCCCCCCCCCATCTACAGCGATCTGTTTCCCCCCCATAGCGATCTCCCTCCAAGTAGCGAGCTCCCCCCAAGCAGCGATCTCCCCCCCAGCAGTGATCTCCCCACATATCTGCACATCGCTCTCAGGTCGGTAGTCTCTGTGGATTCTTGTCTGTGCCTCTCGGGGGCGGAGTTTCACAGCAGTATGCGCGTGCGCACAACTCGCGAACTGACTCACCACATGCACATCGCTGGCTGTACTCCACTCGGCTGTTGCACTCCACTCGGCATACCGCTGACAAAAAAGTGATGAAAATCGCGCACATTCCGTCCCAGCAGTATGAAACAACAGACCACCGGCATACCACTAAGAAATGGGTGGACGGCCAATTTCGCCCCTTTACACTTTTCAAGATCGTGTAATTTATGGTATATTGTCTTCCCATCTTAGCCCTCCCAAAGTGCATCACCTCACACTTCTCTGCATTGAACTCCATCTGCCATGCTTTTGCTCATTAAACCCATATCATCATAGGCAGTTCCTCGGAGTCGAGGATGGCTTGCTTCCACTCTAAAAGTGAGTTCTCAGGTGGGGACGACAGTGAATGAAGGAAAGGGTGGTCGGGGAGCCTGGGTTGACGCACATTCCTTCCGCTGTCTACTCTTGGTTTCTGCTTGTTCTCGACGATGTGACTCGAGTTGCTCAGCGCCCTCCCAGATTTCTGCCTTCACTTTGGGCGGTTGTGGGCCAGGGTCTCGCAGGAGTCTGTGGGGATGTTGCACTTTGTCAAGGAGGTTTTGAGGGTGTCCTTGAAGCGTTTCCTCTGCCCACGTGGGGCTTGCTTGCCATGTCGACGCTCCACGTAGAGTGCTTGCTTTGGGAGTCTTGTGTCGGGCATGCGGATGATGTCGCCATACAGCACTGCCCCCCCGATTATCAAAATCCACGACGAGGCCTTGGACAATGTGGACCATTTTCCATACCTCCGGAGCTTACTGTCAGCAAGAGCAAACATTAACGACGAGGTCCAACACTGCCTTCAGTGCACCAGCGCAGCCTTCGGTCACCTGAGGAAGAGAGTGTTTGAAGACCAGGACCTCAAATCATGATCTACAGGGCAGTAGTGATACCTGCCCTCCTATATGGTTCAGAGACGCGGATTATATATAGCAGACACCTCAAAACGCTGGAGAAGTACCACCAGTGCTACCTCCGCAAGATCCTGCAAATCCATTGGCAGGACAGACCCACCAAAGTCAGTGTTCTCGCTCAGGCCAACATCCCCAGCGTCAAAGCCCATTAAACCATCCTGCCTATGTCATCCTGAAGCCTATAACTATTCTCATCATTATCTACTACTTAGCCAAGTTTTTTATCATCTGCAAACTTTATAATGCTGCTCCCTACACCATAGTCTAGATCGTTTATAAAAATTTCAAAATGTAATGGACCTAAAACTGATCCTTGGGGAACACCACTGCAAACCACCTCCAGTCATTGAGCTAATTTTGTAACCATATCGCCATTTTCCACTTAACTCCATGGGCTTCCAACTTTTTAATAAGTGTGGCACTTTGTTGAATACCTTCAGAATGTCCATATATACATCTACTGCACTACCTTGGTCAACCTTCTCTATTACCTCATCAAATTATTCAATCAAGTAAGTCAGACACGATTTACCTTAAACAAAACCATTCTAGCTCTCCTTGCTTAACTTAATTGTAGGAAGAAGAAAAGACCGAGGGACATTTGAGATCCTGGGATACAATAAGTTAGAGTGGTAAGCTGTGTGACGAGTCTTCAACCCAACCATAAAGATGCAGTCTGTTTTTGTTTTGACAGAAAATGATGAGTGCCCACAGCAGGTGCAACAACATCAAAGAAAAAAAGACGTGTAATGTTTTGTTTGGGATACTTTATTAGAAACTATCTGAAAAGCTTTATGTATTTCCTGCTTTTTCATTTTCATTTCATACTTCCAAGGTTCCAATTTCCCTTTTAATCTCTTAATTAGAGCCAACTTGATTTATTTCCTACATTACAACAGTGACGACACATCAAAAGTACTTAATTAGCTGTAAAGCGCTTTGGGACGGTGGTCATGAAAGGCACTATATATATGCAACACTTGCTTTTTTTCTTTTTTATTAATAATCTTTTACAATTAATTGTAAGATTCATTTGTTAAGCTGCATAAAATAAGCAGCATACTTATGGCTCGGTGAGATCAGCACATTGGATTATTCACAAGGAAAGTTTACTAGTACATCATATACATATGGCGTCACAATTTGTGTGCTTAATGCAAAGTTTTCATTGTGTTCTACGGACGTGGGAGTGGCAAAAGAGAATGTTTATTACCTCTACTATAAAACATCAAATGTAGACAAGAAATCCAGTGTCATATCAAGTAGGAGTGATTAAAAGCATGATCCAAGAGATAGGTTTTATGGAGGGTCTTAAAGGAGGCGGAGAGGTCTAGGGCGGGAACTCCAGAGCTTCGGGTCTAGATGGCTGAAAGTACAGGGTGAAGTGATTTTGGGATGTACAAAAGTCCATAGTTGGTGGAAATTCAGAGTTCTGGGTGAGATGTAGGGCTGCAGAAGGTTACAGAAGGGGCGCGGTAAAGTCATGGAGGGATTTGAACATGAGGATGAGAATTCAAAATTTGGGGTGTTGAGGGACCGGGAATCAATGTAGATCAGCAAGTACAGAAGTGGTAGGTGAGTGGGACTCAGTATGGGATAGGTTAGTGGCAGCAACAACAACTTGTATTTATATAGCACCTTTAACGTAGTCACCCCCCCAAGGCGCTTCACAGGAACATTATCAAACAGAATTTGAGATGAGCTGAAGTTTATGGAGGTTGGAAGACCGGCAAGGAGAGCATTAGAATAGTTTCAGAAAGAGATGGGCTGAGGCAGGGGCAGAGACAGGCAATGTTACAGAGGTGGTTGTAGGTGGTATTTGTGATGGAGAGGATATGGCTTGGAAACTCAACTCAGGGTCAGATAGGATGGTGTGGTTGGGAACAGCCTGGTCCAACCTGAGACAGAGCTGGGGAGAGATAAGGAATCAGTAGCAAGTGTAGAGTTTGCGAAAGGGGGAGAAGATGATAAGTATCGGGAAGACCAAACCTAACTGAAGGAAATTGCAGCTCATCCAAGATTGGATGTTCAAGAAGCAATCTGGCAGCAGAGGTAGTGGAGTGATCAAGAGAGGAGGTGCACCTTCATCAAAAAAGCAAATAGAATGTTAAACATTACAGCCAAAACATTTAGCGTCCTGGTCAGAAGGCGGCATATTCAAACTGTACAGTGCTTTGGTTATACCACAGCTTGAATACTGTGTAGAATCATGGTCACCGAGAGAGACATCCAAACACTGGAAGCAGAGGAAGCAGCTTAGAAATTACAGAATGAGTTGAATAAAATGCCTAAGTGGGGAGTGGACAGAAAAATGGCAGATGCAATTTAATGTAGACAACTGAAAAGTAAGTGACACGTACTCCATGGTGTTGAAACAGCTAAGGATGAAGCTCAAAGAGACCTAGGAGTCTGAGCAGACTTGATGCTCAACATGTCCAATCACTGCTGAGCAGCAATCAATAAAAGCCAATAGGATGTTGACAAAACAGTCGAATACAAGTCCAGAGGAAGTTGTGACCAAATTGTATTATGCTTTCATTGGAATACACCCTCAGTAATGCATTCAGTCCTCATCATTGAGACACAAGGGGGCATTCAAGCATTAAAGGCAGTGCAGAAAAGAGCCACAAGGCTGAACGCTAGTGTCCAAGATCTGATTTAAGAAAAAACGTCAATGCTTCCTCCTAGAAAGGAGGTATTGATGAGATTATCTTAATGAGGCATGGAAGAGAATGTTAAGGGAATGGAAAATGTAAACCCGGAATATCACTTTATATTAATGGACTAATGCTAGTAAAATATAAAAATATTTAAGACTGATATCAGAAAGTCCTTCTTTGCGCAAAGAGTGATCGATATATGAAATAGGATTCCAGGAAGGGTAGTGGACATGAAACCACTGCAATCTTCTAAGAAATAATTGGATACTAAAATAGAGGGAAGATTTCTGGGAGAATGGACTACGATAGACCAGAATACTGATCTTCACCCGAAAATATTTTGTGCTCACCAATTGCTTCTAAAAAAAAGCGGAATTAGATCACTTTATAGCTGTTATGTATTATGTTAATGTATGTACTGTAACACCAGACCACTGAATGTACCTTCACCCTGTATACACCATATCTGTACCACCAGAGGGTGCTATTGCTGGAGACCTAAGGGTCACCTATACACTGCAGGTAGCCAAGTATAAAAGGGAGCTCACCTCTTGGTGACTTCGCTCTAGGAGCTGCAATAAAGGACTAAGGTCACTACAGTTCGAGTACTATACCCTTACCTCGTGGAGTTGTTATTAGAGTGCTTGCATATACGACAACTGCCGATCAGGTTATGAATTTCCATGCACAATATGTCTAACCTAAGCAACTTCCAACAATTTGCTGATGGGCAAGATTAGGATGCCTTTGTGGAAAGGCTAGAACACTTTTTCATTGCGAACGACCTGGCTGGGGACTCACCGACCTCGCTGGTGGACAATCGCAGAGCCATCCTGCTCAGCAGTTGTGGGCCCAATGTCCACGGCCTCTTCAGGGACCTGCTAGCCCCAGCAAAGACGGCAACCAAGACTTATGCGGAACTCGTAACTTTAATACATGAACAACTCAAACCTAACAAGAACATCCTCACAGCCAGACACTGGTTCTACACCCACCGGTGACCTGAAGGCCAAGATATTACTAAATATGCTGCAGATCTGAGAAGTTTGGCTGCACCATGTGATTTTGGCGACCAGCTCACCGAAGCACTAAGGGACATCTTCGTTATTGGAATCGGCCACGAGGGCCTCCTCCATAAACTGCTCTCTGCGGACACTACGGTCACCCTGCAGAAGGCAATCAAAGTGAGCCAGGTATTCATGATTTCAGTCTGCGACTCCAAAAGGATGATGACTCACACCCAGGACTCTAACCCGATGAGTACAGTGAACCGAATGGCGACTTTCAGAGGCAAGACTGCTGCCCCGAGTCCCGCAACCCTAAGTCCGCCACATGGGGCCAACCAGCTAGCCCCATGCTGGCGCTGTGGAGGAAACCACAGAGCCCACCAGTGCCGATACAAAGACTATACCTGCAAAGGCTGCAACACTAAAGGTTACCTTCAGCGAATGTGTAGAAGTTTTACTCACCGAGTCGCTGAATCACCGATCACCCGGGCTCCAGCGCTGATGAAGACGAAGCGGCTCAGCCCCTGGAAGAGGAGTACGGAGTGTATACCTGCTCCACCGAGAGCTCCCCGTGGAAAATGGAAGTAGAAATCAATGCTGTTCCAGCCTCGATGGAGATCAACACAGGGGGGAGCTAGTCGCTGATGAATCAGACAGCCTTTGAGGAACTCTGGGACAATCCCGCCAAATGATCCAAAATGTCCCCAATCCAGGCGAAGCTGCTCACCTACACAAAAGGCACCATCCCAGTCGTTGGCAGTGTGGAGGTCCAGGTGTTCCATGGCGGCGCGACGCACAAGCTTCCTTTGTGGATCGTTGCCAGTGATGGTCCAACACTGCTGGGAAGAAGATGAATGAAGCAAATCCAAATCTGTTGAGCGACAAAGGCCTCCAGGCCCCGGCGATCGACATCCTATGCGGCCCCAAACTTGGATTCATCACAGAATCTGAAAATCCTACCGTCTGACTCGACTGCGTGGCGACGACACAGACTGCACAACTCAACGGCGAGATGATCCAACCTGAACAACCAGACCTCACCTTCCAGGCTCCGGTGGCAGGACTCTGAGGGAAGAGGATCGGCGCAGAAGGTAGATTCCCGGCATCCGTGGCAGAACCTGGGGAGAGAAAGAAGATGGTGCCCGCACCACGAGTTGAAGCACCTGAAATCAAGATGGCCGCGAGCAGACCAGTGTTGAGTGAGCAACACGTGTTACTGAGCGGCGAACCGGATTGGGGTAAAGATTGCAAGGCCCTCTTAAAGGAGACCGGCAACCCAAAACAATTAAAGGGACAGTTCTACTCTTGGCACAGCGATGCCGGTGATATTAAGGATAAAAGTCTAATTAATGAATGCTGGTATATAAATGTACTGTTGAACGGTGATGCCGGTAATGTAATGAGACAAATGTAACTAACAAAGGCAGGTATCCAAGTGTAACCTTGTACAGAGATACTGATAGTACACAAGAAAGCGTTGTAACTGACAAATGTGAAAGTGTGAAGAGAAATAACAATGTCGAGTCGGCTAGTTGTGATCGGAGCCAATGTATCATGTATGCTAATGATAGAATGAGAATTGATACCGGGTTCTACATGTATGCTGACAATGCCAAAGGAAACCCCCCGTGGGAAACACCCAGGTCCAGCGGGCTACCTGACCATATACCCTGCGCTTCCGAGATCAATGTGATGCCCCAGGAAGGACACACACACACCCAGTGGGAGCAGACCCACTGCAGGGACAGCGGTCAATGGACAGCACAGCCACCACCACTGGCAACCTGCCCCAGATCGGCCCTACCCACCCTGGCCACCAGGGCCAGCACGGGAGCAAGAGGCCAGGACCCTCCAGCTTTCCCGGCGGGACCTGGGATGACCAGACTTCCACCACTTTGAAGGGCAGCAGGGCGACCCTACAGCCCCCAATGGAGGACAAGGAGGCCACACCACCCTGTGGCTCTGCCCACCACTAATCGCCCTCATCCACCCAACCAACCTTACCCATAACAACATGTACTTTTCCACCACTGCGTAATTCTCCAACAGTGACATACCCACATGGTCTATATATGGGGGGGGGGGGGGGGGGGAGAATGGATATGTGCAGCCATGAACACATGGATCACACCCAGCACCCACTCAACCCTCACCACAACCTCCCACTGTACACTACTGATCACCTCCCCATGTCATGACAATAAGGACTCGGGAAAGACTTAGGAGGGAGTGTTATGTATGTATGTTAATGTATGTACTGTAACACCAGACCACTGAATGTAGCTTCACCCTGTATACACCATACTTGTACCACCAGAGTGTGCTACTGCTAGAGACCTAAGGGTCACCTGTACACTGCAGGTAACCAAGTATAAAAGAGAGCTCACCTCTTGGTGTCCTCACTCTAGGAGCTGCAATAAAGGACTAAGGTCACTACAGTTCAAGTACTATACCCTTACCTCGTGGAGTCGTTATTAGAGTGCTTGCATATACTACAAAGCTGTAACTGTTAGTTAACTGGATTTTGAAAGAAGCAGATGCATTTATCTGACACTTGTGCTTTTGTTATATTGGACTTGACAGTGCAGAATTGACATCGGTGTGAGCGGGGAGTGCACAGCCATGTTGCGTTCTCACAACTGAGGGAGGTGACAGAGTTTCAAATGCATACTCAAATGTAGACTCCATGTGCTATTTAATACCCTTCTACTGCCATTTTGTTTTCGACAGATTACAAAGAGCTGATAAGACTGGCTGATCTTTTCAATACTGATGTTAATGTGAAGCAAAAATAACATGGGACCATCTCTTGCTTACACTACTAGAGACCAGCATCAGCAGCTTATACTTGGTGCAGTATCAATTAAATCAAAACAGCACCAGATTAAAGGCTGCATGAGACAAATGCACACTCAAAAGTTAAAACCATTAGAACTAGCCAGGTTTTCTTAATTTTACTGTCAGCAGGCAGAAAGACTTGCATTTCATGACCACAGGATGTCACAAAGCACTTTACAGCCTCTACTTTTGAATGTAAGGTAGAAACTACAACAGTCAATTTGCGCACAGCAAGCTCCCACTATCATCATCATAGGCAGTCCCTTGGAATCGAGGAATACTTGCTTCCACTCTAAAAATGAGTCCTTAGGTGGCTGAACGGTCCAATACGAAAACCACAGTCCCTGAGGGAACGGGTGGGTGAGACTGGTTTGCCGTATGCTCTTTCCGCTGCCTGCGCTTGATTTCTGCATGCTCTCGGCGATGAGACGAGAGGTGCTCAGCACCCTCCCAGATGCACTTCCTCCACTTAGGGTGGTCTTTGGCCAGGGACTCCCAGGTGTCAGTGGGGAAGTTGCACTTTATCAGGGAGGCTTTGAGGGTGTCCTTGTAATAATTCCTCTGCCCACCTTTGGCTCGTTTGCCGTGAAGGAGTTCCAAGTAGAGCGCTTGCTTTCGGAGTCTCGTGTCTGGCATGCGAATAATGTGGCCTGCCCAGCGGAGCTGATCGAGTGTGGTCAGTGCTTCAATGTTGGGGATGTTGGCCTGCTCGAAGTTGCTAACGTTGGTGCGTCTGTCCTCCCAAGGGGTTTTCAGGTTCTTGCGGAAACATTGTTGGTATTTCTCCAGCGACTTAAGGCGTCAACTGTACGTGGTCCATGTCTCTGAGCCATACAGGTGGGCAGGTATTACTACAGCCCTGTAGACCATGAGCTTGGGGGCAGATTTGAGGGCCTGATCTTCAAACACTCTTTTCCTCAGGCGGCACTGGTGCACTGGAGGCAGTGCTGTCAATGTCTGCTCTTGTTGGTAAGAGGCTCCCAAGGGAAATGGCTCACGTTGTTCAGGACCGCGCCGTGGATCTTGATGACTGGGGGACAGTGCTGTGCGGCCTGGACAGGTTGGTGGAGGACCTTTGTCTTACGGATGTTTAGCGTAAGGCCCATGCTTTCGTACGCCTCAGTAAATATGTTGACTATGTCCTGGAGTTCAGCCTCTGTATGTGCGCAGACGCAGGCGTCGTCCGCGTACTGTAGCTCGACAACAGAAGTTGGGGTGGTCTTGGACCTGGCCTGGAGACAACGAAGGTTGAACAGGTTCCCACTGGTTCTGTAGTTTAGTTCCACTCCAGCGAGGAGCTTGTTGACTGTGAGGTGGAGCATGGCAGCGAGGAAGATTGAGAAGAGACTTGGGGCGATGATGCAGCTCTGCTTGACTCCGGTCCGGACGTGGATTTGGTCTGTAATGGATCCGTTGGTAAGGATCACGCCCTGCATGTCGTCGTGGAGCAGGCGGAAGATGGTGACGAACTTTTAGGGGCATCCGAAACGGAGGACGCTCCATAGACCCTCACGGCTGACAGTGTCAAAGGCCTTTGTAAGGTTGAAGAAGGCCAGCTTTCAGGGCTGGTGTTGATCCCTGCATTTTTCTTGCAGCTGTCGCACTGTAAAAATCATGTCTGTTGTGCCCCGTAGGGAACGAAATCCGCACTGTAACTCCAGGAGGAGCTCCTCAGCCACCGGGAGAAGACGGTTGAGGAGGACTCTAGCGACGACTTTCCCAGTGGCTGATAACAGGGAGATTCCTCTGTAGTTCCCGCAGTCGGACTTGTCCCCTTTTTTAAAGATGGTCACGATCACTGCATCTCTGAGATCTCCCGGCATGCTCTTCTCCCTCCAGATGAGAGAGATGGGGTCATGTATTCGCGGCAGCAGTGCCTCTCCGCCTTACTTTAGTGCCTCAGCAGGGGTTCCATCCGCTCCCGTAGCCTTGTTGTTCTTCAGCTGTTTTATGGCTTTTTCTACCTCGTGCAGTGTTGGGGTTTCACTGAGGTGGTGGCGGGTAGCATGCTGCGGGATGGAGTCGAGGACACTCGAGTCAAAGGCAGAGTCTCAATTGAGGAGATCTTCGAAGTGCTCCTTCCAGCAGGCCCTGACTGCCTCAGTGTCCTTGATGAGTGTTTCCCCGTTCTTGGCCAGCAGTGATGTGGGGCCTTGGATGTTTGGGCCGTAAGTGGCATTGACTGCGATGAAGAATCCTTGCACATCACGGCACATTGGCAAATGATACTTAAGGGGTTGTCCAGAACCACGGCTCACAGTCTAAGGATAAGGTGTAAGCCATTTAGGACCGAGATGAGGAGAAACGTCTTCACCCAGAGAGTGGTGAACCTGTGGAATTCTCTACCACAGAAAGTTGTTGAGGCCAATTCACTAAATATATTCAAAAAGGAGTTAGATGTAGTCCTTACTACTAGGGGGATCAAGGGGTATGGTGAGAAAGCAGGAATGGGGTACTGAAGTTGCATGTTCAGCCATGAACTCATTGAATGGCAGTTCAGGCTCGAAGGGCCGAATGGCCTACTCCTGCACCTATTTGCTACGTTTCTATCGGCCAGTTGCTGTATCTCCTGTGCTTTCTCCATCCACCACCTATTCTTTAGATTCGAGATTTTTGTTGGACCTCAGCCTTAAGCCATCTGTAATGCTGCCTTGCTGCTCCCGAGTTGGGTTGTTGTTTAAGACTCAGAAATGCCCTGCGCATGCGATCTATTAGCTCTTGGATCTCCTGGTCATTCTCATCAAACCAGTCCTGGTGTTCGCTGGTTGAGTGACCGAGCGTCTCTTCGCAGGCACTGGTTATGGCATCCTGGAGGGCAGATGAAGCGCTATAGGCATTCTGCGTCTCGGGGTCATCAAGGCACGCAGTGCGCTGACCTTATAGGGCTCTCTTAGCTGGGTCTTTAAGTGCCCCGGCAATGACTTTTTTGAAGCACTGCTTCTGCTACCCTCACTGCTTTGGGGTTATGTTGATGTCAATGATGGATCGGATTCGGTGGTGGTCCGTCCAGCAGTCGTCAGTTCCTGTCACGGCGTGGGTGATGCGCACATCCTTGCGATCCCTGGCTCGGACAATGAAATAGTCGCACAGGTGCCAGTGTTTGGAGCGAGGGTGTTGCCACGATGCCTTGCACTTGTCCCTCTGACGGAACGAGGTGTTTGTGATAACAAGTTCCTGTTCTAGATATTTTGTCAGGAGTAGGGTACCGCTGGAGTTAGTTTTCCCGACGTTCTCTCTGCCGATCACGACTCCCCAGAGGGCTGTGTCCTTGCCGACTCTGGCGTTGAAGTCACTGAGGAGGATCAGTTTGTTGTCCGTGGGGACACGGGACAGGGATTTTTCGAGGTTGGAGTAAAAACCCTCTTTGGTCTCATCTGTTGCATCGAGTGTTGGGGCGTACGCACTGCTGACTGTGGCGCATTGGTTCCGGGATAGGTTGAGTCGGAGAATCAGGAGACGTTCGTTAGCCCCGCAGGGGAGACTTTGAGGCAGTCGACCAGCTTGTTTTTGATGGTGAAGCTGACTCCGTGGAGGCGTTGTTCTTCCTCTGGTGTCCCTGTCCAGAAGAAGGTGTAACCTCCACCTTGTTCCTTGAGCTGGCCTTCCCCTGCCCGCAGGGTATTGCTTAGGGCAGCGATGTCGACATCAAAGCGTCTAAGTTCCCGGGCAATTATGGCAGTGCGGCGTTCCGGCCTGTCGCTTTTGGAGTTGTCCATGAGGGTCCTGACGTTCCAGGTCCAGAATTTCATGTTAAATGAGTGGAAGATGCCTGTGCGTAAGTTCTTTGAACATGGGGTGGCCGTTGCACACCGGCTACCACACGGACTTTGCTGAGCACAGTCTTGGTTCAGTGGCAAGGGGTCCAGGACGACTGGAGACCAGGCACTGCTGTATGAGCCTAGTTGCTTTCGGCGAGATGTTGGCCGCAAGCTCAGCGCTGAGTAGCGCCCTTGATGTTAAGTGGTCTGCTGCTTGGTTGGGGGCAGGCGTTGAGAGGGTCAGCAGTCCGCTGGAGTTCAGTGTGGGTGGTCACAGCCATGGTACTCACCATGTGCTGGAGGAGGAGAGGCCAGGTCACCTGTGAGGAAGGAGAGGCCCAGTCGTCGCTGAAGGGGAGGAGGTCCGATCACCGTTGAGGAGTTGAGGTACAGCCGAAGTTGAAGGAGGAGGTGAGGCCAACCGCTATCGCCAAAGGGGAGGAAGCCCGATCACCGCCGCGGAGGAGAGGCCCAGCCGCTGCCGCTGGAGGAGGCCCGATCTCCGCTGGAGGGGGCCCGGTTGTCGTTGGGAGGGGCCCGATTGCCGTTGGAGGGGGCCCGATCGCAGTTGGGAGGGGCCTGGATCGCCATTGGAGGGGGCCCGATCATCGTTGTAGGGGGCCCGGTTGTTGATGGGAGGGGGTCCGATCGTCGGAGGGGTTCGATCGCCATTGGAGGGGGCCCGATCGTCGTTGGAGGGGGCCTGGATCGCCGTTGGAGGGGGCCTGGATCGCCGTTGGAGGGGGCCCGATCGTCGTTGTAGGGGGCCTGGTTGTTGATGGGAGGGGGCCCGATTGTCGGAGGGGTTCGATCGCCATTGGAGGGGGCCCGATCATCGTTGGAGGGGCCTGATCGCCATTGGAGTGGTGGAGGCCCAATCGCCTGGTCGGAGGCTCACCTGGCGTTGTCGAGGATCGGGGATGGGGTGGGGCAGCTGAGTCGATGTCGAAGGATAAGGTCGCTGGAGAAGGTCGCCGAAGGAGGGAAGAGGTCCATGTTCAGGCCACTGCTGCAGGAGGCTCGGTCGTCGCTGGTAGTCTGGTCGTCGTTGTCGTCGATGAGTGGCGTGGAGTTTTGGAGGGAAGGTTCGCGCCTGAGGTAGGCCTGAATTTATGGGGATTGTAGGATTAGGGTTTAAAGCAAAGTTTTTGAAAATGCACACCCTATTTGGGTCTATTAAGGCTAGGGAAAGTTTAGACAGTGGGAGGGGAGGAGGTTGAGGGTGAAAAGTTGTCGGATGGCGGAAGACGGCAAGGGTAAAGTTGTTTTGGCAGGGGAGCTGCCACCCTGGCAGCCATCTTAACTCACTAACAGCACTACAATTGGCCTCGACACTCCTGGGCTGGGTAGGAGAACAAATCAGTCAGGATTGTGATCTGGTGTAGAACTTGAACTTGAGCCCATAACCTTCTCACTCTGAGGTGAGAGTGCTACCCACTGAGCCACAGAGGTGGAGGATAAATATTAAAAACAAACAGGAGAGGTATGATAGGCCTCGACCACTCAAAATCATATCTACAATTAAATGTCCAGAAGATGTTGACAATATAGCCAAACTGCTGATTAACATGGGTAACTAAGCAGCAACTATTTCAACTCCCTACACAAGATGTATCAGAACTATTTACTAAACCTTTCTTCTCCAGAATTGAAACTGTACTGATGGTGAGTCATATTAGACCCTTCTGCAACCTCAAGAGCTGCCAGCAACCACATGGCTCACAGCTGCCAAAGATGAGCCACACTGTTCAGATCAAGTTCCGTTCTCCAGTTAAACTCAGTAGCTCTTTATAGTCACAGCTCTTTATAGTCACTGGTACAGCAAATGTTGCATCAATAATTCCAGTGAAACAAAGTACAGGTTTCCATAATTGGATGTTGTTTCTGCACTATAAATACTCTCTCAATCTCAATATGATCAAAAGACAAATGTTCTGATAGTGTAATCTAATTAATTTGCTCTATATGATTGAATAAAAATGCTGATATTTTACTTAAAACCAGGTTATCTTTTGATTATAATATAGTACGCGTCATTGTGCTTTGTTCAATGGAATCAATGTCGATTTGCTTTTCAGTCAGACCCATATTAAACATGTGGATTTTGCATCTATTTAAGTCTTGTAATTTACAGTTATTTTGACATACTAGTTCCTGCTCTTTGTACTTTACTTCATACAGATGCATTTTGCTCTTTACTGTTAGTAGGGGTGGAGAGGAAAGATGGGCTTTTTTACCAAATGGTTTTGATTTAAGTAGCAAGATCAACAACATGCATTTATACAGAGCCTTTAATGTAGTAAAACATCCCAAGGCACTTCACAGGAGTGGAATCAGACAAAAAAATTGACACTGAGCCAAAGAATGAGACATTAGGACAGGTGACCAAAAGCTTGGTGAAAGAGGTAGGTTTTAAGGAGCCTGTTAAAGGAGGAGAGATAGATGGAAAGGTTTAGGGAGGGAATTCCAGAGCTTAAAGCTCTAGAAAGCTGAAGGTACGGCCACCAATGGTTGGGTGATAGAAGTCCGGGATGCACAAGAGGTCCGAATTGGAGAAATGCAGAATTCTCGGGAGGGTTGTAGGGCTGGAGGAGGTTACAGAGATAGGGAGGGGTGAGACCATGGAGGGATTTGAACACCAGGATTAGAATTTTACATTTGAGTGAGCCAATGTAGGTCAGCGAGCACAGGGGTGATGGATGCATGGGACTTGATGCAAGTCAGGTTACAGACAGTAGAGTTTTGGATGAACTCAAGTCTATGGAGAGTGCAAGACGGGAGGGTACGCCAGGAGAGCATTGGAATAGTCAAGTCTGGAGGTAACAAAAGTGTGGTGAGGGTTTCAGCAACAGATGGGCTCAGGCAGTGTGGAGATGGGCGATATTACAGAGGTGGAAGTAGGTGGTCTTAGTGATGGATAGGATATGGAGTTGGAAGTTCAGCTCGGGGGACAAATTGGGCGCTGAGGTTGCGAATAGTCTGGTTCAGTCAAGAAGGGGGATGGAATCGGTGACTAAGGAACAATGTTCCCTCTAAGCTGCACGGCCACGCAGTAATGGGAAAGGTCCTGCACAGGCCACTCATCGGCTTTTCCATTGTAAGTACTGTGCATATGCAGAAATTTAAAGGGACTGCGCAGTAAAAGAAACAAGCTGCGCAGAACAAGGCCCAGCTTACAGGGAACATTGCTCGGGAATTGAGTTTTTTTTTCCTCCGTGATGACAAAATACAATACAGCACAATTTGACCAAAGAGTCTGAAAACAAGTGGATGGGGATAAATTCCTTTTAAAATGGCATATATTTTTCAATGCAGTACTGTGTTTGATAAGGAAATCTTGAGATTACCACATATCCAGTGCTTATAGATGCAGCTCAAATTCAGGAGAATTTATTTGCATGTCAATCTGCTGCTGTTTCACAGCAGGAAAAAAAATTAGAATTATAAAGCACGTTAAAAATCAATGTTTCCCTTGTTGCTGCAGAAACTCCTTTGGAAGGTCTCAGATTTCCATGTGAACCTTCCCTGGTGAGAAATTGACACAGCATAAGTTCATAGCAATGCAGTCTTGGCTGTATTTGATCAGGTCTGTGTACTTACTGAAAAGAGCTCTCACAAGTCATGTTTTGACACTGTTTTTAGTAATTATTTTCAGTTGCATAGTAATAAATTGTTTTGTTTTTAATTTCTGGCAAAGAGAGTTCTTCTTTCTAGCCTTCTTGCAGTGCTCATAGGAGCAGTTGCGCACACAAGCAGCAAAAGTGCCCCTTTTCACAGCTCAGCCAGCAGTGCTCAGGGATTTATGTTATGGCAACAAATAAACACTTTGATACAGACTGCACAGTAACGAAGCCAGGAAAGAAACTAAAACTTTTTAAAAGAAAATTATATGGCACAGAGAAAGTAGTGGCTGTGTGTACTACCGTATGGTTCAAATACAGAAACCGGTGAGAAGTGGGCGGCGCACCTACAGCACATGCCTGAAGATGAAGGCCTGAGGCTCGCTGGAAATTGAGTCCTGGGCCTTCATCCACA
The DNA here is from genome assembly GCF_044704955.1 of Pristiophorus japonicus. Taxonomy (NCBI): domain Eukaryota; kingdom Metazoa; phylum Chordata; class Chondrichthyes; family Pristiophoridae; genus Pristiophorus; species Pristiophorus japonicus. The sequence continues at coordinate 186,672,366 of NC_091977.1, forward strand.
TAATACTGGCGAGCTTTACCACAAGGACTGCAGCGGTTCAAGAAGGCGGCTCACCACCGCCTTCTCAAGGGAAATTAGGGATGGGCAATAAATGCTGGCCTTGCAGGAACACCCACATCCCAGAACAAATTTTTTAAAAAGCTCCAGCTCGCCAGTGGGGTCCCTGGAAAATTTGGCCAACTCGGATGCAAAACTGGCCAACAGGTGGTACTGGGTGGTGGGGGGAGAACCAGACAAGGTGAACAGGAGGGTGCAAGCGCGGACTGGCAGCGGCCCTCAGTACTGCTGTGAAGCCAGTATGAGCTCTTCTGCTCCTCCTGGCTCCACAGTAAAAGGTAAAGAAAATGAAAACGTACTTTTCTTCGGCAGTCTCCAGTGGTATATTTAAGATGCAGCGCTTGCCCTACCCTTTTTTTGCCAAATTTGGCAACTAAATATCAAACAGACTTAAGACCATTATTAGCATATTCAAGGGGCTGAGTTCCTGTTTTAGGTGGATGCCCTAGGCATTTAGAAGTCATTGACTGGCAAATTGGTAGCTACCAATTTCCAGGTGGGGATCGGTTGCGGAAAATTTGTACCCGGAGATTGGTCCCCAACTCCTATTTTTTCAGTAGTAGGCCATTCGGCCCTTCGAGTCTGCATCGCCATTCAATATGATTATGGCTGATCCTCTATCTCAACACAATATTTCCACTTTTTCCCCATACCCCTTTGATGCCTTTTGTTTCTAGAAATCTATCTATCTCCCTCTTAAATATATTCAGTAACTTGGCCTCCACAGCCTTGTGTGGTAGAGAATTCCACAGGTTCACCACCCTCTGAGTGAAAAAAGTTCTTCTCATCTCGGTCCTAAATTTCCTACCCGTATCCTGAGACTGTGACCCCTTGTTCTAGACTTCCCAGCCAGGGGAAACATCCTCCCCACATCCAGTCTATTCAACCCAGTCAGAATTTTATTCCTTTCAATGAGATCCCCTCTCATTCTTCTAAACTCTAGTGAATACAGGCATAGTCGACCCAATCTCTCTTCATACGACAGTCCTGCCATCCCAGGAATCAGTCTGGTGAACCTTCGCTGCACTTCCTCTATGGCAAGTATATCCTTTCTTAGGTAGGGAGACCAAAACTGCACACAATACCCCAGGTGCGGTCTCACCAAGGCCCCGTATAACTGTAGTAAGACATCCTTGCTACGGTACTCAAATCCTCTTGCAATGAAGGCCAACATACCATTTGCGTTCCTAACTGTTTGCTGAACCTGCATGTTTGCTTTCAATGACTGCTGTACAAGAACACCCAGGTCCCCTCTGTACATCGACACTTCCTAAGCCATCACCATTTAAATAATAATTTGTCCTTATGTTTTTCCTACCAAAGTGGATAAACTGCATCTGCCATGTATTTGCCCACTCACTCAACCTATCTAAATCGTCTCGCAGCGTCTTTGCATCCTCCTCACAACTCACAATCCCACCTAGTTTTGTGTCGTCAGCAAACTTGGAAATACTAAATTTGGTTCCCTCATCCAAATCATTTATATACATTGTGAATAGCTGGAGCCATAGCACTGATCCCTGTGGTACCCCACTAGTCACTGACCGCCACCCCGAAAAAGACCCGTTTATTCCTACTCTCTATTTCCTGTCAGTTAACCAATTTTCAATCCATGCCAATATATCACCCCCAATCCTATGTGCTTTAATTTTGCACACTAACCTCTTATGTGGACTTTATAAAAGGCCTTCTGAAAATCCAAATTCACTACATCCACTGGTTCTCCCTTATTTCATGGACGCTACAGAGACCAATTTCTCCCCACGGCTGTATTGTAAGTAACTTTCAGTAAGGTAATGAACAACCTTGCAATAAAAATATTTTAGCAGATATAGTGTGATATACGTTTTTTTAAAAATCAGGACAATGTTCTTGGAAGGATCGTGGAAGGCATCAATGAGGCCTAGTCAAATTGAAGTAAATATCAAGGAGCCCTAGTAAAATTGAAGTCAATGGAAATCTCTCCACTGGCTGGAGTCATGCCTAGCACAAAGGAAGATGGTTGTGGTTGTTGAAGGCTTATTGCTGCAGGAGTTCCTCAGGGCAATGCCGTGAGCCCAGCCATAGTCAGCTGCTTCATCAATGCCCTTCCCTCCATCATAAGGTCAGAAGTGGGGATGTTCGCTAATGTTTGCACAATGTTCCATTCGCAACTCCTCAGGTAATGATGCATGTAGCAAGACCTGTACATCATTCAGACTTGGGCTGATAAGTGGCAAGTAAAATTTGCGCCACACAATGACTATTTCCACAAGCGAGAGTATAACCAACCCCCCTATGACATTCAACGACAATACCATCACTGAATACCCCACCATCAGCATCCTGGGGGGGGTCACCACTGACCAGAAACTTAATTGCACCAGGCACATACATAATGTGGCTACAAGAGCAGGTCAGAGGCTGGGTATACTGTGGCAAGTGTCTCACCTCCTGATTCCCCAAAGCCTTTCCACCATCTACAAGGCACAAGTCAGAGGTGTAATGGAATACTCTCCTCTTTCCTGGATGAGTGCAGTTCCAACAACACTCAACAAGCTCAACACCATCCAGGACAAAGCAGCCCGCTTAACTGGCATCCCATCCACCACCTTCAACATTAACTCCCTTCATCACCTACTGTGGCTGCAGTGTGTACCATCTACAAGATGCACTGCAGTAACTCACCAAAGCTTCTTTGACAGCACCTCACAAACCTGTGACCTTTACCATCTAGAAAGACAAGGGAAGCAGGCACATGGGAACACCATCACCTCCAACTTCCCCTTCAAGTCACTCACCATCCTGACTTGGAAATATATCATAGTTCCTTCAATGCTGACTGCAGCGGTTCAAGAAAGCGGCTCACCACCACCTTCTGAAGGGCAATTAGGGATGGGTAATAAATGCTGGCATTACCAGCAACACACATAGCCCAGGAACGAATAATTAAAAATTGTAACTTGCAAAAGGGAATAGGATATATACTTGAAAGGGAGAAATTTGCAGGGCTATGGGGAAAGAGCAGGAGTGGGGCTAATTGGACAGCTCTTTCAAAGAGGAGGCATAGACACGAGGGGCTGAATGGCCTCCTTCTGTGCTGTATGATTCTATGATAATTCTTTAATGTTACAAGAGGAACTCACATGATGGCACCTTTCAAAAAATGTCGAGCCATAGGTTGGTCCCAGGCTTAATTGCTGGTCTGTGCTGAATTAGCTGGTCTTAGCTGGTGTGGCAGTAGGGGCACTACAACTGACCTTAGGATAATCAGCCAGGGTTCCTGCTGTGTGCCTGCTAGAATAGTTCATTGACACTCACTGTCAAGTCACACATATGAATAATCAGGAACTGGATGGCACCTGGTGCCAGTGATTATGTATTCCAGCAAGTCTTCAGAAGAGAAGACGGGACAAAATTGATGAGAAAATAGAAAAAAAACATTACTGGATATATAGGGGTGACAGCTGCATCATCTTGTGCAGAAGCATGAAGATATATTTGATAGTTAGTATCTGCATAGAGTACATATTCCTGCTAAAGTGAGGATTATAGGCCCCAAGTTTCCACACGCTACAAAACGGGCGCCCTTCCGAGCTGGGCGCCCGTTTTTCGCGCCAAAAACAGTGCCTGAAAAAAAACGCGCGATTCTGGAGCGCCCTGCAGCTCCATGTCTGCCTGGCGCGGCGCCCAGGGGGCGGAGCCTACCACTCGCGCCGATTTTGTAAGTGGGAGGGGGCGGGTACTATTTAAATTAGTTTTTTTTGTGCCGGCAACGCTGCGCGTGCGCTTTGGAGCGTTCGCGCATGGGCAGTGTGAAGGAAACATTGGCACTCGCCTATTTTTGTAGTTCTTTGTAGCTGTTTAATTTTTGAAAATTTTTTAATAAAAGCACATTGCCCTTCCATGATCAGCACTGAGGCTTCTTGCAGCAGTGAGAAGGCTGCAGGAAGCCTCAGAAGTTGAGGCAGCCGTTTCCCGACGGCCTCTCCCACCCCTGCCGTCGGGATTGTCTGCTCAACTTCTGAGACTTCCTGCAGCCTTCTCACTGCCTCCTCCCCCCCCCGCCCGCCGTCGGGAACGGCTGCCTCCTCCCTCCCTCCCGTTCACGGGAACGACGCCACACTGCTGAGCTGACTGTAAGGCTTCCACCTCAAGTGGAAGGCTGCACAAATGCTTGCTTACTGCCCGACTGCCCCTCCCTCCCTCCCGTTTGCGGGAACGACGCCACACCGCTGAGCTGACTGAAGCACTTTCACACAGGTAGGAAGATGGTTTATTTAATCTTTTCTTTGCTTATAAATGTTTATTCAGGTTGGATTTATTTGTATACTATTTGTATAAGTATAAATAAGGATTTATTGTAGAATTTAATGACTTCCCTTCCCCCTCCCCCGACCTCGTTCTGGACGCCTAATTTGTAACCTGCGCCTGATTTTTTAATGTGTAGAAAAGGTTTTTTCAGTTCTACAAAAATCTTCACTTGCTCCATTCTAAGTTAGTTTGGAGTACGTTTTCACTGTGGAAACTTTGAAATCAGGCGTCAGTGGCCAGACACGCCCCCTTTTGAAGAAAAAATTCTGTTCCAAAGTGAAACTGTTCTAACTGACTAGAACTGCAGAAAAAAAAATGTGGAGAATTGCGATTTCTAAGATAGTCCGTTCTCCACCAGTTGCTCCTAAAAATCAGCAAATCATGTGGAAACTTGGGCCCATACTCTCTACACTCTTTCACAGAGCTGGCACAAGAACGATGGGCCTTCTGTGCTGTAACATTCTATGATTCTACAGTATTTTACCAGTAACTTAAATTGCCCATTGGTAAGGGAGATGAAATCATGCATCGTAACAACCATAAATAAATGGCATCAGTTCTCTTTTAAAAAAACGAAAAATAAAGTTAATATGGAAAAAAATTTCAGCAATTGCTCCTTAAACAATTACTCTGTACTTCCATTCCATTAAATTTGGTTTATCTTCTACTGGTAAAAGGGCTTGAACATTAAAATTCATAAGGAAGCCATGTTTCAGGCAGAAAGATTTAGAACACTGGTAAAAGAGGAAGGAAAATATTTGCCAAAGGACTTTCAGCATAAAGTAATATGAAACAAACATGAATCAAATTGTTATTATGTTAACGGAGAAAGAACTTGCATTGATATAGTACCTTTCACAATCTAAGAACGTCCTAAAGTGTTTCATGACCAATAAGCGTAGTCACTGTTATAATGTAGGAAAATGTGGCAGCAATTTTGCACACAGCAAGGACCCACAAACAACAATGAGATTAATGACCAAATGGCTGGGACACTGGTAGAACTCCTCGCTGTTCTTCAAATAGTGCCTTGGGATCTCTTATATCCATGGGGCCTCAGTTTAATGCCTCAACTGTAAGATGGCACCTCCAAGAGTGCAGCACTTGATTAGTACTCGACTGAGGTGTAAGCCTACATTATGTACTCAAGTCTCTGTATAGAAGCTCGATTCCACGACCTTCTGATTCAGAGGCGAGACTGCTACCACAGAGTCAAGGCTAACACCTAATTAGTAGATTCATTGTTATTTTTTGTCTCTCTGGAGATCTTGCATTTTGGGGTCTCCCTTCACACCGGAGAGCTGCTCAACATATGTCAGCTATGGGAGTGTCAATCAACAGCTCTGTAGGAAATCCCCACAACGGCATTTGAGCCAGGAAAATTCAGTGCTGGCTGAGTGCACGACACTGCTTGTTATTCATTGTTCTAAATCTTTCCACTGCTACATTTATGGGTCTCCAAGCTGCAATGACCAAGTTCTTAAGCGTAAATTTGGCACTATGCCAATGGGTAACCCTAAAAAGTTAGCGAACAAAATAACATAGTGCACTAATGAGCTACATCATAAATTCATAGCTCACTGCAGTCAATTTTAATTCCCCCCCCACCCCCCGCACCACCACATCTCCATTTTTACTATTAAATGGTGTCTACTGCAAAGGAAAAGGAAGTGGGACACATGTTACATCAGCGAAGTGTACTGAAATGATCAAACAAAAGAACACGTCACATTTGTGGCCTCAAGATGTCGAAAAGCACTGAAAAGTTCAAAGCCAATTAAGTACTTCTGAAGTATCAGTCACTGCTGTAACGTAGGGAAGCATGAAGCCAATCTGTACACAACAAGGTCACACAAACAGCAATAAGACAAATTATCACATAATGGGCTCAAAATTGGCCCACCCCTTTTTTCGGCGCACTCACTGGAGATGCGCCGCTTTTCTGCATTGAAAAATGCTCCGAAAAAATGGGTCCCCACTTTGGACGTTGTCTGGCCTCTCCCAGGTCTTCGCGCAGCGTGACCAGTCGGGTCGGAGCCAGCATCCTGCGCTGAAAACAGTGCTGGGACGTCTGCACATGCGCGTTGGAGTGTGCACGCATGCGCAGTAGCTCCTGCCCCCAGCCTCTCAGTATGCGTGCTGCAGCATAGGACCCGATCATCATCATCATACTGGCTGCTGGTGCGTCCCGCCCCTATCCCAGGCCGAGTGGCCTACCGCACAGGCCGGCCCGCTGCCTTCCAGGGCTGAAGATGAAGGGAGGGTAGGACGTACTTATTTCTATTTTTTATTTGGATATTTTGAAAAAATTATTTAAATATGTTTTGTCTCTTGTGAATAGTGGTGACCATTTGTCAAGCCTATTTACCTGGTGCTATTGTGAAAGAAGAACATAAGTGACGGAGGAACACTGAGAGAACATCTTATTTATTGAAGTAGACTTTATTTAAATAATATGGGCTAAATTTTGGCCCAGTATAATCATTGCAAACAAATAGTTATTTAAATTAGTTGTGAGATTAGGGCAATTTAATTCAACTATCTTTTACTTCTTTTATTTTTGTAGTTTAAGCTTCCATGAATGCTTCAGTTGTATAGTAAATTAACTTTGCAAAGTTTGTCATATGATGTCCTGAATAGCTGTTTGATCCTATTCACATTCTTTAGTCAAGTCATTAAGTTCTGCTGGCCTCTGATGTACCTACCTGCGCTGATTTCTTAACTCTCCGCTGATTTCTTAACTCTCCACAAGGGTTTTCACAAGCGGCCACATGCGCTGGCCTAAGTTAGTTTGGAGCAACTATTAGCTGGCCAAAGTGGCCTAAACGGGCAAAATGGGCGTAGGTGGCTGGTAACGCCCCCTTTTGAAAAAAAAAACTAAACTAAAAAAATCCTAACACTGCGCAAATTGAATGTGAAAAATGTGATTTTTAAGATACCCCAGAAAAATCAAGTTGCTCCAAAAAAAACGGAGCAACTCCTGGTCAATTTTGAGTCCATTGTGTTGGTTGAGGGATAAATATTGGCCATGACACCATGACGACTCTCTTCTTCTTCATTACAGTGTCAGCTGTGGTTCAGTGTGTAGCACACTCGCCTCTGAGTCAGAAGGTTATGGGTTCAAGTCCCACTCTAGGGACTTGAGCACAAAAGAAATGTAGGCTGCCATTCCAGTGCAGTGATAAGTGATAAGGGAGCGCTGCAATGTTGGAGGTGCCGTTTTTCAGATGAGACGTTAAACTGAGGTCCGGTCAGCTCGCAAGTAGACGTAAAAGATCCCATGGCACTATTTCGAAGAAGAGCAAGGAAGTTATCACTGGTGTCTTGTACAATATTTATCGCTCTATCAACATAACAAAAAAACAAATTATCTGATCATTATCACATTGCTGTTTGTGGGAGCTTGTTTGTGCGCAAATTGGCTGCCACATTTCCCACATTACAACAGTGACTACACTCCAAAAGTACTTCATTGGCTGTAAAGTGCTTTGAGACGTCCGGTGGTCGTGAAAGACGCTATATAAATCCAAGTCTTTCTTTTTATTAGGTGGCTCAGTGGGTATCACTCTCATCTCTCCGAGTCAAAAGGTTGTGGGTTCAAGTCCCACTCCAGAGACTTAAGCACGTAATCCAGACTGCCACTTCAGGGCTATTGTGTTGCTAACACAGATGAGACTGCACACAGGGAGGTTCAAGTAACAGTGACCTCAGTCTTTATTAAGACACTCCAGAGTGAGGAACAGGCTTTAGGGGCCGGCTTATATACAGTGCTCCCAAGGGATGCTGGGATCCCTTGACACTTCAGGGGATGCGCTCCCTGGTGGCGGAACATGGGAGTGCATGCTTTACAGATACACAACATCACTCCCCCCCAAAGTCAAAGTGAAAACTATTTACAAGATGAGGCGGTCGGGCGCCTTTCTTTCCCTGGTGGACCGCCTCGGTACAAATGTCTGTTCTGGTGTGTTGGCTGTGCCCTCGCTGGGTTGGCGTGTTGTTGGCCCTGCTGGGTGAGCCTGGCCTTGCTGGGCTGTTGGGCGTGATGGGTTCGATTTCCTGGTCCGGGGTGGTGTCGTTGATCCTTTGGGGGTGTGTTGTGAGCTCAGAAAAGGTGGTGTCTGCTGTGGGTTGTTCCGGGCAGTCTGTGAACCGCAGCCTCGTTTGATCCAGGTGCTTTCTGCAAATTTGTCCATTGTCTAGTTTGATGACAAACACCCTACTCCCTTCTTTAGCTATCACCGTGCCCGCGTTCCACTTGGGACCATGTCCATAGTTTAGCAGATACACAGGGGCATTCAGATCAATTTTCCGTGACACAGTGGCGCGACCATCGTCTACATTTTGTTGTTGTTGCCTGCTCTCTACCTGATCATGCAGGTTGGGGTGAACCAGCGAGAGTCTGGTTTTAAGTGTCCTTTTCATGAGCAGCTCAGCCGGGGGCACCCCTATGAGCGAATGGGTTCTCGTGCAGTAGCTGAGCAGTACTCGGGACAGGCGAGTTTGGAGTGAGCCTTCTGTGACTTGTTTGAGGCTCTGTTTGATTGTTTGTACTGCCCGCTCTGCCTGCCCATTGGAGGCTGGTTTAAACGGGGCCGAGGTGACATGTTTGATCCCATTGCGGGTCATGAATTCTTTAAATTCAGCACTGGTGAAACATGGCCCGTTGTCACTGAGCAGTATGTCAGGCAGGCTGTGGGTGGCAAACATGGCCCTCAGGCTTTCAATGGTGGCAGTGGCGGTGCGACATTATTTCACGTTCAATCCATTGTGAAAAAGCATCCACCACCACCAGGAACATTTTACCGAGAAACAGGCCCGCATAGTCGACATGGATCCTTGACCATAGTCTGGAGGGCCAGGACCACAAACTTAGTGGTGCCTCTTTGGACGCATAGCTCAACTGAGCACACACGCTGCATTGCTGTACACAGGACTCTAAGTCAGAGTCGATACCGGGCCACCACATGTGGGATCTGGCTATCGCTTTCATCATTACTATACCTGGGTGTATGCTGTGGAGATCCGACATAAACGTCTCCCTGCCCTTTTTGGGTAGCACTACGCGGTTACCCCACAACAGGCAGTCTGCCTGAATGGACAGCTCGTCCTTTCGCCGCTGGAACGGCTTGATTAGCTCTTGCATTTCATTGGGGATGCTGGCCCAGTTCCAATGCAGGACACAGTTTTTTTTACTAAGGACAGCAGAGGATCTTGGCTGGTCCAAGTCCTAATCTGGCGGACCGTGACAGGTGATTTATCATTTTCAAACGCTTCCATGACCATCAACAAGTCTGTGGGCTGCGCCACCATCAACAAGTTTGCAGGCTGCGCCATTTCCACCCCCGTGGTGGGCAATGGTAGCCGACTGAGAGCAACCGCACAGTTCTCGGTGCCTGGTCTGTGGCAGATGGTATAGTTATACGCTGATAGAGCGAGTGCCCATCTTTGTATGCGGGCTAAGTATTTATCCCCTTGTTTTCAGCAAACAAGGATATGAGGGGCTTGTGATCGGTTTCAAGCTCAAATTTGAGGCCAAACAGGGACTGATGCATTTTCTTTACCCCGAACACACATGCTAATGCCTCTTTCTCAATCATGCTGTAGGCGCTCTCGGCCTTAGAGAAGCTCCTGGAGGCATAAGCGACAGGTTGCAACTTCCCTGCAACGTTAGCTTGTTGTAATACACACCCGCCTCCATACGACGACGCATCACATGCTAGCACAAGTCTTTTACACGGGTTATACAATACAAGCAGTTGGTGGAGCATAAAATGTTGTGTGGCCTGGGCGCATTCCTGATAGCCTCTGTCTTGGCGTATGTGGGCCGAATGTTTTACGCCGCGATCTTTTGCCCCAAAAACTCCACTTCTGTTGCCATGAAGACGCAATTCGACCTCTTCAGCCATAGCCCTACGTGATCCAGTCGCTGGAGGAACTCCTCCAGGCTTTGTAGATGCTCGACGTTGTCCCGACCCGTGACCAATATGTCGTCCTGAAAAACCACCATGCGTGGTACCGACTTGAGTAGGCTCTCCATGTTTCGGTGGAAGATCGCTGCAGCCGACCGAATTCCAAACAGGCATCTGTTGTAGATGAACAGTCCCTTGTGCGTGTTGATGCAGGTGAGGCCTGCAGCTCCTGCGTCATGTAGGCCAAAGTCAGGTCGAGCTTGGTGAACGTTTGCCTCCTGCCAGCATCGTAAATAGGTCGTCTGCCTTAGGTAGCGGGTATTGGTACTGTAGCGAGAAACGATTAATAGTTACTTTATAATCGCCGCAAATCCTGACCGTGCCATCACTTTTGAGTACTGGAACAATCAGGCTGGCCCACTCACTGACGTCCACTGGGGAGATGATGCCCTCATGTTGCAGCCTGTCCAGCTCGATTTCCACTCTCTCCCTCATCATGTGAGGTACCGTTCGCGCCTTGTGGTGGATGGGTCGTGCCTCTTGGACCAAGTGGATCCGCACCTTTGCCCCGGAAAAGTTTCCAATGCCTGGCTCAAAAAGGGAAGGAAATTTGTTAAGAACTTGGGTACATGAGACCTCGTCGACATGCGATAGCGCTTGGATGTCATCCCAGTTCCAGCGCATTTTGCCCAGCCAGCTCCTTCCAAGCAGTGTGGGGCCATCGCCCAGGACAATCCAGAGTGGCAGTTCATGCACTGTGCCCTCGTAGGTGACCTTGACCATGGCGCTGCGCAGGATAGTGATAAGCTCTTTGGTGTACATTCTCAGTTTCGTGTGGATGGGGCTCAGGGTTGGTTTGAGTGCCTTGTTGCACCACAGTCTCTCAAACATCTTTTTACTCATGATGGACTGGCTAGCGCCAGTGTCCAGTTCCATAGCTACAGGTAAGCCATTCAATTTTACATTTAGCATTATAGGTGGACATTTTGTCGAAAATGTGTGCACCCCATGTATTTCAGCATCTGCCTCCTCTCTCTGAGGCTCGAAATTGCTTTGATCCACCATGGACCGATCTTCCTCTGCCACGTGGTGGTTAGCAGGTTTTGCAGAGCTTGCAGCTCATCTGCTAGCTCGTTGGAGGTGCCCCATTGTTCCACAGCTCTTGCAAACATACCCTTTGAAGCGGCATGAATAGGCTGAATGGAAGCCTTCACAACGCCAACAAGGTGTGAATTGCCTTGCATTCATCCTTTGTTGCGGACTCTGAGTCATCTGGGTCACCTGAGGCCGCTGGCAATTGCAGACACGTGGTTTCTGCCCTGTACATTTCTGCTCGCAAACACAGTTCCAGTTAATTTATGAACATTGCTAGCACTTGTGTGCCGAGAGATTTGTTAGCTGTTATCACTGGTGGACATAAAAACCTGTGCTATCGCAATAGCCTTACTGAGGGTCGGTGTCTCTACAGTCAAAAGTTTTCGTAGGATGGTCTTGTGGCCAATGCCCAGTACCAAAAAGTCTCTGAGCATTTGCTCCAGGTAGCCATCAAACGCACATTGTCCTGCAAGTCGCCTTAGCTCGCCACTTCCTGACCTTCAGATCGCTGGCACGTGTAGAGCCGATACCTCGCCATCAGCACGCTCTCCCTAGGGCTAAGATGCTCCCAAACCAGTGTACACAGCTCCTCATACAACTTATGTCGGTTTCACCGGAGCCAGAAGATTCTTCATGAGGCTGTAGGCTCCGCAGACCGTGAGGAGGACCGCTCTCCTTTTTGCAGCGCTTCCTTCTCCGTCCAGCTCGTTGGCTACAAAGTACTGGTCTAGCCGTTCGACATAGGCTTCCCAGTCCTCACCCTCCGAGAACTTCTCTAGTGTGCCCACAGTTTGCTGTATATTTGCATTGGATTCATATACTCGTCGCCAGTTATTGTGTTCCTAACACAGATGAGACTGCACACAGGGAGGTTCAAGTAACAGTGACCTCAGTCTTTATTAAGACACTCCAGAGTAGGAACAGGCCTTACGGGCCAGCTTATATACAGTGCTCCAAAGGGATGCTGGGATCCCTTGGGACTTCAGGGGATGTGCTCCCTGGTGGCGGAACATGGGAGTGCATGCTTTACAGATACACAACAAGGGCAGTACCGGGGGAGTGCAGCATTATCAGAGGTGCAGTCTTTCAGATGAGATGTTAAACTTCTGGCCCCTTCTGTCCTTTCAGGTGGATGTAAAAGATCACCTGGCACTATTTGAAGAAGAGCAGGTATCTTACCGGTATCCTGGCCAATATTTATCGCTCAACCAACATTACAAAACCAGATTATCTGGTCATTATTTCATTGCTATTTGTGGGACTTGCTTTGAGCACATTAGTTACTTCTGTACTTGTTACATAATGCCGTTAGTCTTTTACAGTTAATAATAAAGGCCTTGTTTGACACTGCCACCCCTACCTTTTGCGATATGGATTAAAAAAATTACCATTAGTCATCTATCCACATGAAAGTCCTGCGATCGTTACCTGAAAAATTCAACGCCAATCAGGTTCTGTCAAGGGAATTCCATCCATTCCCTTTAAGGCTGCTGCAGCTCCTTTAAAGCACAGGCAATACCTGGATTTCTTCCCTGATGCACCAATAGAGTGCCCCTGCACTTACCTACAATATTTAAATTAGACGCTTCCACCACTATCACCGCCATAGATCTTCTGAGGCAGTCCCCTGGAGTCAAGGATGACTTGCTTCCACATGAATATGAGTTCTAAGGTGACTGATGAGTCCGATGTGGGATCTACAGACTCTGTCACAGGTGGGACAGGTGGTAGTTGAAGGGACGGATGGGTGGGGTGCTTGATTTGTTGTTCGCTCCTTCCGCTGTTTGTACTTGGCTTCCGCGTGCTCCCGACGAAGACACTCAAAGTGTTTGGCGCCTTCTCGAATGCTTCGTCTCCACTTTGGGCGGTCTCGGGCTAAGGATTCCCAAGAGTTTGTGGGGATATTACATTTTTTCAAGAAGGTTTTGAGGGTGTCTTTCAAGTGTTTTCTCTGCCCTCCTGGGGCTCGCTTGCCGTGGCAGAGCTCAGAGTAGAGTGCTTGCTTTAGGAGTCTTGTATCAGGCATGCAGACAATGTGGCCCGTATCTGAGCTGGTTGAGCGTGATCAATGCCTTGATGCTGGGATGTTGGCCTGAGAGAGGACACTGACATTGGTACGCCTATCCTGCCAATGGATTTGCAGGATTTCGCGGAGGCAGCGTTGGTGGTACTTCTCCAGTGCTTTGAGGTGTCTACTGTTCATAGCCCATGTCTCCGAAGCATATCATCATTATCATAGGCAGTCCCTCGGAATCGAGGAAGACTTGCTTCCAATCTTAAAATGAGTTCTTAGGTGGCTGAACAGTCCAATACGAGAACCACAGTCTCTGTCCCAGGTGGGACAGATAGTCGTTGAGGGAAGGGGTGGGTGGGACTGGTTTGCCGCACGCTCTTTCCACTGCCTGCACTTGATTTCTGCATGCTCTTGGTGATGAGACTCAAGGTGCTCAGCGCTCTCCTGGATGCACTTCCTCCACTTAAGGCGGTCTTTAGCCAGGGACACCCAGGTGTTAGTGGGGATGTTGCACTTTATCAGGGAGGCTTTGAGGGTAGGAATCACTACTGCTCTGTAGACCATGAGCTTGGTGCCGGGTTTGAGATCTTGGTCTTCCACCATAGATATCTACACATGGCATGAAAGTGGTCCGTCCCGAAGCAGTGACCTGCTGACACGCTGTACCCGATGTGCTCCAGGACAATGCTGGGAGGAATATCGGCAATAATCTGTTATAAATCGGGTTCAACAGAGCAATGCATAACACAGACAAATACAAAAATGTTGCTAATGGGGACTGTTAGTGTACCGTCCTTTCCAGCACTGGAATGTAGGTTTGACCCCAGCACAGACTGGTGGGATGAAAGTTGTAATTTTCTACCACCTGTCTGAATTCTAGTTAAATGAGTTTGGGCCTGGTGCGATCCAATGGGCAGGTAAGCACAAGCCCACAGCACAAAGCTGTCCATAATTTGTAATTAACTGAATGAAATTAGTAATCTCAATTAAGGAATTGACAAAGATGACTGGTTTTGGCAATTAAAATATCACACTGGGATAATGCAAAGGGGAAAACAGACAAAATCATGGACTGTAATTCCCAAAACCACTGGTTGAAATCCCAGAATCCTATATAATGGAAAACAATGTCAATGTAAACCAAGTGGCCCTAACCATCATGTAACATGGAACATCTGATAGAAACGTCTGCGCTAATGCTGACAGAAAGAGTGACTTGTTCACCTGCACCTTGCATTTAGGAAGAGAGATTAAAGGCCTTTGGTCTGGACAGCTCTGAAATGCATTCACTGTAATTTTCACCCTTTGACTGTGATCAATGAAAAATCATTGTTGAGCTAGTTCATACTATCAAATATTGTGAGAATCTCACAAATTGTCCGACAAATGGTTGCAGAAAAATACACAAAATACATCATAAAAGGAATATTAAAACATGTTGTCTAACGTTTGTTTTAAAATTACATTGCAACTGTTCTGTCAGCTGAAAAAGTAAAGATTTGTGGATCAAAGGTTAATCTGTTTCCAGTTTCTTCAATTCCAAAAGCAGCCCTAATGTCTTTATTTCTGAGTTGTATCATATGGATTATCACTCATAGATGACTCTAGGTACAAGCCTTCCAGATTGATTAATGATGTAATTGTGACAAGGGCAAGCATGTTTTAATAGTCTAGCAGGCTTCAGTGCCAGATACATGTGAAGTATAATAAAGTAGGTGATAGTACACACTAGTGAAAGTCCTATCCTAAGAATAAGATGACACACGTACATTGTTAGGCTAAGTGGAAAACAAGTAATGCATAGTCACAGAATTGAAAAAGTGGGAAGTCTTTAAACTATTCGGGAGTTTTAATGTTTAGCTGTCTTGTACGACAAGTAATCCATGCCTGCTAGTGATCTGCATTGTGAATTCCAATGTAAACCATTGGGAATATAACAGAGGCACATGGAAGCTTTAACAGTGGGGCTGGTTAATGGAATATATGCTTTTGAGTTTTCAATGCACACAAATTAATTCAGATTTGAATTTTGGTCTTGCTGATTTTGCCTGTTAATAGGCTGAGCTCTAAATGTCTCAATGATAAGCTTGGAGACAGAGTGACTCCAGTAGAATTAGATTCTTTGTCAAAGAATAATTTTTACTTGATTGGAAAAGAGTGATCTTCTGTTAAAGGTAATGAGTACAGAATCCTTAATTTGTAAATCTTATTGGGGTTTTCAACAAAGGAGTTGGCATACGACTTTACTCTTGATAATTCTATCTCAAAGGCAGAATACAATGTTTTGTAATTCATATTTAGGCACAATTGTATTTACTATTTAATCTGGACATACATTGATATAATGCAAACTCCATTATTTCAAATGATACATCCAAACAGATATTGATAAATTGCTGAAATATATGCACACCATTTTTAGAAATGCACTGTTAGAATATCATATGTGGTTAGACCAGGTCAGAGATGTTCTAACTTTTGGGTGAAACACAATGAGGTGAATTTAAGATAGAAAACCTAACATGGCCAAGATTTCCTTTGTACAGCTCGGTATTGTGCCAGGTGGGGACAGGACAAGAAATGTGGTGGGAATTAGCTATCCCAGATCCCTGCCCAATTTTCGCTGTAATTTCTCTTCGACAGAGGCGCTCACCTTAAAATTTGCATGCATATTTAAATGAGCCGGCAATAATGAGATGACATTATCAACTATATTTTCTGTTCTTAGCACCTCATTTACCTTGACTGTAGGCCCAAATGCAACAGATATCTAGCTTAGCTAAATGCTAAGGAAAAGGCAAAGCTTAATTTAAAAGTCCCAGGAACTCTGTGCCAATTTTAATCTTTTGATTTTGTTTTACAGCTGGTGGTAACTGCTCTACCATATGCTATTTTTTGCTTTACTGTGCGATTCCCATTGCGTCAACAATTCTAAAGAAGGCACAATGGGGTTCTATATTTGTAGTTATTAAGTGCTAGTTTGGCTCAGTTCTGGCACTCTTGTCTCTAGTCAGAAGACCGAGGGTTCAAGCACAACTGCAGGACTTCAGCACATAATCCAAGCTGACGCTTCAGTGCTGTACTGAGGGAGCGCTGCATTGTTGGAGATGCTGTCTTTTGCATGAGACATTAAACTGAGACCCCCATCTGCCCTCTCAGGTACCCAAAATAGCTATCATGATGCATGTGCTATTTTGAGGTGCGTGCCTCAAATGAAGGACAGTTGTCAGCGCTACTCGCACTTGTAATTGGTAGTTGTCCCATGGCTGGGGAGGCTGGGGTGGGGGGGGGGGGCGGGGCGGGGGAGGGTAAGAGTGGCGGCAGCAAATCTGGTGGAGCCCTGACAATTTAATGCAGTCTGCATCTCAAGGGGAGAGGTCAATGTCAAACCTGCAAGCAAAATGTCTACTGCCAGTGGCCTCTCCTTTTCTTGGACAGAATCATGGAGTTCTTGGGGAAGGAGGAAGAGGTGTTGCTTGCTGCAGATGGCCGCAGATCGGTGCAAATGACAGTCTGGCAACAGTGTGCATAAGAACCGGAACACGTAAATGCCAAGAATCTGACACCACAGATCTTGTAGTAATGTAGGAAGAAATTGAATAACCTTACAAAGCTGCTAATGTGAGGCTCCCATTTACAGTTTGCCGACACCACTCGATTGGAGTGCCAGCATTTCCTAGCTTTGCCTCTCTACCTTTCTTTCCTCCTTAAAGACTGTAAGAAATCTTTAAACCCAAGAAATTGCAAATTATAAAAGAAATAATGATTTTATAAAAGAAATACTTGTGCCAGCCAAACACAGAGAGCTAAGGTCACAGCAAAACAAGACAGAAAAACAGGCCTTCAAGGCCTAGCTATGGCGATAAAAGATTTTGCAAGGAGCGTTAAAGATAAACAAGCTGTCTCTTGAAAGGGCAACAAGACATTCAGACAGAGATAAGGAAGAAAATAACCTCATAAGTACACTTTCTCCTGTAATTGGACTATAGGATGGGTAAAAGATGATTGACGCCAGGTATCCACCAGCCCATCGAAATAAAGTATAAAAATGGGTGACCGAGAGGGGCAAACAGGCGGTCACGGGTGGATGTTTTCCTAGGATGGATGAATAGCCTAATACCTTGGTTAAGTCTTAACCTCTGAGGTGGATCAATGCTGGCTGACAGCCTAACACCTCCTATAACTTCAGGAACAGCCCAACAGAGGTGACCAATGCTGCAGGTTGCAGGGATCCACCAATCCGAGACCACCGCTCTGCCTCACCATGCATCTGTGTGTCTGGTCGCTTCACTCCACGTAGACCTCTCTCAACTGTCGCAGGTTGTATGTCTATACCTACCTTAACCATATGTAGTATCTGATTATGCTTAAAAACTGTAGCTCTTTAATAAAATATCTTACAAATCCTAAGACCCTTATCTGTGTGTGACCTGTGATCCTGTCCTTACAAGACCCTCCTTAAAACCTATCTCCTTGACCAAGATTTTGGTCACTCTTCTTGTGTGGTTTGGTGTCAAATTTATTTTTTTGTCTTTTAACACTCCTGTGAAGCACCTTGGTATGTTTTACTACATTAAAGGCGCTATATAAATACAAGTTGTTGTTGAACTGTATTGAAGACTACAATAAAACTCAGAACTATAAGAATATTAGTGGTGAGTTGTTTAGCACAGGGGCAAAAACAACCATACAAACTGTACAATAATGTATGCAGAAAATAAAATTGAGCTCTGCTTAGTTTGGCATTGTTTTAAAAAAAATTGTGCTCTATAAATACTCCCATATGTGATTTGAAATGCATGTGACCACCTGTAATTACACATCTTCGTTTAAGTGGCTGTGAAAGCCTCTTTGGCCAATTCACTGCAGCCATCATCATAGGCAGTCCCTCGTATCGAGGATGACTTGCTTCCACGCTAAAAAGGGATGAGTTCACAGGTGTTTCAATGAAGGACCCAATATTCCATGTCCCGAATTACATGTTGAAGGGTGGAAAATGCCTGTGTGTGGATTTTTTTTAATGTGTGGTGACCGTTACACACCAGCCACTACACGGGCTTGACAGAGCTAGGTCTTGATCCAGTGGCAAGGATTATCCAAGACGACTGGAGACCAGCTCTGCTACACGGACCTAGTCACAGTCAACAAGCTCCCCACTGGAGTGGAACTATACAGAACCAGTGGGAAGCTGTTTAACCTACGCCGCCTCCAGGCCAGGTCCAAGATCACCCCAACCTCTGTCATTGAGCTGCAGTACGTGGGCGACGCCTGCGTCTGTGCATATTCTGAGGCTGAACTCCAGGATTTGTGGATGTATTCACCGAGGCATATGAAAGCATGGTCCTTACGCTTAACATCCATAAGACAAAGGCCCTCCACCAGCCTGTCCTCGCCGCACAGCATTGCCCCCCAAGTCATCAAGATTCATGGCGTGGCCCTCGACAACGTGGACCACTTCCCATACCTCGGGAGCCTCTTATCAAAAAAGGCAGACATTGATGCGGAGATTCAACATCGCCTCCAGTGCGCCAGTGCAGCCTTTGGCCGCCTGAGGAAAAGTGTGTTTGAAGATCAGGCCCTCAAATCTACCACCAAGCTCATGGTCTGCAGGGCTGTAGTAATACCCGTCCTCCTGTATGGATCAGAGGCATAGACGATGTACAGATATATCACCAACGATGTCTCCGCAAGATCCTGCAAATTCCCTGGGAGGACAGGCATACCAACATGTGTCTTCGCCCAGGCTAACATCCCCAGCATTGAAGCATTGACCACACTCGATCAGCTTCATTGGGCAGGCTACATAGTTTGTAAGCCAGACAAGAGACTCTCTAAGCAATTGCTCTCTGCGGAGCTCCGTCACGGCAAACAAGCCCAAGGTGGGCAGCGGAAACGTTACAAGGACACCCTCAAAGCCTCCCTGGTAAAGTCCGACATCATCACTGACACCTGGGAGTCCCTGGCCAAAGACCGCCCTAGCTGGAGAAAGTGCATCCAGGAGGGCATTGAGCTCTTCGAATCTCAACGCCGTGAGTGTGAAAAGGCGCAGGCAGCGGAAGGAGCATGCGACAAATCAGTCCCACACCCACCCACCCCCCCCCACCCCGCAACAAATGTCTGTCTCACCTGCGACAGGGTCTGTGGCTCTCGTATTGGACTGTTCAGCCACCAAAGGACTCACTTTAGGAGTGGAAGCAAATCATCCTCGATTCCGCGGGACTGCCTATGATGAGCACACATATCGCAGTGTGGGCAGGCCCGTGCTGCCCCTAAGCCCTTGTCTCTTCTGGGCCCCGAACACGTTCGCTCCTTCGCCCCGACCTTGCCAGTCCTGATGTACCTGCTAGCGCTCCAATCAGTGACCTGGATTTTGGTGACAATCTGCGAGGACCATCAGCAGCAGGTCGGGGCCTTAAAGGAAGAGCAGCGTGGAGCATACCACTTCAAGGTACAGCGCATGCTGGTGCAGGAGAGCGACGGCTGTGAAGAGGGCGACTAGATCATTGCAGCATTTCCTTTGTCACCGCTGTCATTGCGCACTGGGAGCGGAGCCAAGTAAGATCTCTTTCACCATTAGTGTTTGGTCAATGTGAGAGGTGCCCCACTGCCTTAATCAGCTTCTCCACAGGATCTCTTCAATTAGCACCTCATTATAATACAGACGTTACACTAAAGTATAATCAGTCTCAGAGGGTGACATCACAAAGAACATTAAGGCAGATATTTTGAAACAATTCCAGGCCTTTGAGTGGGATTTAGGAGTCCGTGCAGATTATAAACATGATTGTATCTGTAAACCATCAATTTGTTTTTCAGTGCATTCTGTTTTGCTGTTGCTATAATCCTCTGTTCATCTTATTCAAAGCAAATGGTGCACAATTTAGTTGTTTCTTCTCATTATTCAGATTGCAACTATTATTGATATTCTAACTGTCATGTATGTATGCTTGGGTTTACTAGCCACCAGGTGGTGCCACTGTCGGAGGTCATTGGGCTGTGCGTACGTGTGTGCGGCCCAGGTATAAAAGGCCAGCCATCTTGTAATGTAATCACTTTGGGCCCTAATAAAGTAGAGCCAGGTTTGTACCTGTTCGGAGTTTACAGTATTCAGTCTATTGAGTTATTGCATACACAACGCTAACCAAGTGCACAAAACGATTTCTACTCCTACTATCTGATGGAACCCGAGATATCTACCACAATCTTTGTTTTAATGTTCATTATTAACCGAGTGTATCCAATACCTTTTCAATAACAAATATGCAGTTAACTCTTCAACATCCTCAGCTATCAAAGGATAACATTTTCCACTTATTGGTAACACATAGGAAAGATTCCATCTTATATTATTCCTTTATCCTAGACGCTGATCATTTGCCGTAGTTTCTATCCATTTCTTACCTAATAGTTTAGTTTATATTTGATGCAGACACGCCTATCAATTTACACAATGGAGTTCACAAAATATGTAATTATGTTGGCCTGTATAGGGACAATGATACACCTATTAAACACACAAAACTAAAATTCTACATCCTTTTTTAACTGAAACATAAAGAAGGGCCAAAGCTTATAGTACAAGGCTGAAAAAAAGAGAGATGAGATAAATCATGCAGTAACTAGTTTGTTAAATTTGGGTTTTATAGGAGGAAGCAAAAATGGAAGGAATAAAGGAGTTTACAGTTTTGAGATCCTTAGACAGAATGAGTCAGACTAGGAGATTAGAAGTATTTCAACACAGTGAGGTTACAGGGAGGTGGAAGAGCATGTAGGCTACCATATGTCCAATTTAGGTGAAACGAGAGTGTAAGTTTGGGCGGAGGATAGGAAATGGTGATGCAGAGTAGGAAAGTTTTGCTTAATTGTTTTTGTTGTGGTCATGACTATCTTTGCAACCTTTGTGACATTTTCTAGCTCTCTGGGCTGAGCTCTTCCATATGATGTAGTTAATGCACGTTGGCTAACCTGCAAGGCTATGGACAACTAGTACTGAGTTTTGTCATTAATGGCCAGTTGCAGCCAAGTAAAATAGTAATGTATCATCTGAAAGAGGACTGTTTTTTTACAGTGAAATAATGCAGCTTATTCAATAGTTTGTATATATTATGCTTGTATGTATTTCTGAAAATATTTGCAGTTAACTAGTCAATTATCACAGAAATAAAATAAAATGGTATGTCCAAAAATTCCTATCCTTCAAGTCAGAACTGTTTCCTGTTAAAAGTCACACGTTACTCAATAGAAATGAAGCCTCCTGCTTTGTACTTTGATTCTACGTCATTCTTTCCAGCTTGTCATTCCACCTCACTGAAGTTACAGTATTGAGCAGGCCAAAGCTCCCAATTTAGATTTCTGTCATTTGCTAATGAAAAATATGCGGGTAAAGGAATCTTTCTGGGATGGGATGGATATGGAGGAGCTTAATGGGATTAAGAGATAATGGCCTGGAATTTGCGGTCAGAGGCAAAGCGAAGTGTTCGTCGCTGACCCCATCATAAGTTTCGCACAAAGATCGCGCGATCTCTGTTGAGAAAGTTTGGGTTTTCCAACATTCAATTCAAATCAACGGACTGTAATGAGGATTCCTTTGTGTGAGCTATTATGATGTCAAAAAACCGTCTAAATAGCCAATCAAAAGGCAGAATTCTCACTAATGACGAACAAGGAAATGAGTAAGCTCTTAAAATACTAACTTTTAAAAAATGTTTGAGAGCAAAACAAAGATTGGAGCTCTCACATAGGGAATCCGCTGCTGAAGCCCTCATACATGCCTTTGTTACCTGTGTTGGACTTGACTATTCCAACACACTCCTGGCTAGCCTCCCACATTCTACCCTACATAAACTAGAGCTGATCCAAAACTCGGCTGCCCGTGTCCTAACTCACATCAAATCTCGCTCACCCATCTCCCCTTGCTTGCTGACCTACATTAGCTTCTGGTTAAGCAATGCCTTGATTTCAAAATTCTCATCCTTATTTTCAAACCCCTCCATGGCCTTGCCCCTCCCTATCTCTGTAATTGCCTCCAGCCCCACAACCCCCCCAAAGATGTCTGTGCTCCTCTAATTCTGCCCTCATGAGTATCCCTGATTATAATCACTCAACCATTGGTGGCCGTGCCTTCTGTTGCCTAGATCCCAAGCTCTTGAACTCCCTGCCTAAACCTCACCGCCTCTCTTTTCTCCTTCAAGATGCTCCTTAAAACATACCTCTTTGACCAATCTTTTCATCACCTGCGCTAATTTCTACTTATGTGGCTCAGTGTCAACTTTTTTATCTCATAATACTCCGTTGAAGCGCCTTGGGATGTTTTACTACATTAAAGGAGCTATATAAATACAAAACAAAAACTGAAATAAAGATGCACAATATTAAAATTTGTTTAGCAATAACATGCTGTTAAAACCCTAGTTACATCTAATTCTCTGGGATCTAACTTTTAGTGGGGAATTTAACAGCACTATTACTGTGGAAGAGCCAAAGTTTTGTGTCAGTTTCCATGATTTTAGTGATTTCACTGATTACTGGCTCTGTGGGGTGGGGCACAGCGCAGCCAGTGTCGAAGCAGTGAATGACAGATGGCAACTTCAGGATTTCTGGATGTGCCCATGCATGCAACCAAATCCCGAAGTTACAATCAGTTTCAAAGGTGGAATGATGGCGAACGCTGCCAGTTCACAGTCATCCGGACCGCCAATTCCAGGCCATTATTCTTAAATTCAACCACAGATTGCTATCTGGATTATTTAAAAAGACTTTATATTCCTATTTACCTGCACTAAATTATTTTATGCTGTATAGTTCTCTTCTCATTAGGAATAGCTTACAATAAATGGTCTTTAAAGCTAACTTATATAACATACATAAAAGGTGCTATATAAATGCAAGTTTTTTCTTTATTATATAGGGGTGGATAATATGATAGCAGGTACCCACTTTCTGGAAAATAGGACTCCAACGTACCCCAAAGGGAGACCATTCCAAAGATGCTTGTTGTTTTCTAGCTCATTGTTCAAGTAGCTATTACTCACGTATAAGCCTCAACAGTGAATGTTTGTCAGGTTATTTCACCACAGAAGCGGAGTAATTAAGGCCAAGGCCATCCTCATCTAACATCCACACATGTACACTTCCTTACTGCAGATGTGTATGTAGTCAATTAGCATGGACTCAGATGGAACCTGTGGCCTCCCTGGTCTGGACAGCTCAGTCACTAATAGGATAAAATGCTGAGCTGTTCGGTGAGTAGACTAAAACAACAATTTTGAAAATCATGTTTAAGTTTTAGGTTTTTAAAATAATCTCTCTTTTGGAGACAAACACGCAATAGTTGTGTAGGGTTGCAATTTGACAGCTCTGACTGTAACAAATATATATTAATTTAAATACTGTACATAATGAAATGTTTTACCATTTTCCATAAGAGTTTTTCAGAGCGTTTATAGACTCTAGATACAGTTTCCACTGCATATAGTAAGCACGTTGTTGGCGTCAATGCAATTTGCCTGCTCTATACGATGGTCAAGATCCTGGAGGTGGCAGCAAGAAATTTAGCTGCACTGACAGTACGGAGGGAATCTTCATCCTCCGTCTCTCCATTTACTGCCGAAATATCTCAGTGCCATTACTCAATGCCTTGTGTACCCGAACTCTACATTCTCTACAAACTCTGGGACCATTCAAGAGATGGTGAGACAGTGATATGAGCAGATGGAAGATGTCTGTAAGAGGTTGAGTTAAATGGGTCGAGTTCACTCTCTCACCTTTGTCATTAGTAACAGAAAAGTTTGTAATATGTTTATTTTAAATCTGAGCTGGAATGTGTCCCCTTACTGTGAATAGCACTGCAGCTGCTTGAACTGCCTGAAATAGTTGGTGCTCTTTAAGCAGCATCTTTGTAATTGACGCCTAGGGTTGTGGCAAATGGTGAGCACCATTTTCCTGATATAGGTGACTGCCCAGGATAAGCAGGGGAAAGTGCAAGTGGTGGGGACTGTATATAAACAAGTGGTTTGCATACTGTTAAATCTTATCATTTGGCACAGATACAACAGCATAGAGTTACTAAATGCTGGATCCATAAACTATTGACCCAGTAAACCCCAAAATACTATTTTTTAAAGCTTTAGTGTTGAATGATTTCTTTGTGTTGTCTGCTTCCAATATTAAAATCAAGTCATTCAAGCACAGTAGCATAGGTTTCCATCAATCTAGCCCCAAATCTCCTGCCAAGACATATAATCAAAATCACAGGAACCTATGGTGTCTGCTTAAATCCATTAGGTACATATTGGCAGAATATTGCACGGGTAGTCAAGAAATTAATTATAATCTGATTTCTTCATCTCACTTACTGAAATTATATAGTATTCTGGCTTTAATCTAACTGAGCTGTCAGACAGTGCCCCATAATTATATAATTCAACTTAATTACTGTGAGATTCCAATTTATGTCATAGAAACTAATTTGTTGAGGTCTTACATCTAAGTAGTAGGATTTTGTAGTTCAACGCTGCTTTGTAAAATTGTTTAAATAGAATATAAAACAAAACTACAAGCCTGGTACACAAATAATTTAACTTTATTTGAAATGTGAAAACCACTGACTTTTCTGTTGTTTAATGCATTATAGCATAACATTCTAAAAATTAGGTTTGCATTCGAGAGAAAGTGGCCTTTACATATAAATAATTTCAGTCTGCAAAACTTTCTTTTGTTCTATGGCTTTTAAACCACAGGTATAGATAGCTTTAGATTCAGTGTAGTGAATAATTAACAAAGCAATGTTTTGTGATAAAGGCTATATTCCAAATTCAATTTTATTAGTCTGCTAACAGATAATTTCTAGAATCCTGTTGAAACCACTAAGCTTCTCAGCTTAAATGTCTCAGCATAAAATATCCAACTACCTTCCAAATATAATAGAATAATGTGCACAATGTGAGACAAGTTATTCTCTTTTACCATTATCCAGAGTGAATAAATGTAAAATCTAGAATGGTGAGAGTGCTACTAATATTTTCTCAAAAATGAGAAAAATGTGGTACAAGTGTTATGCTCCATAGTGACACAAAAGTTTACAGTAATAATTTAAATGAATCCAATTGTAACCTTCTAAATCATGCTGGAAGAAAACATCAAATGCTATGAGGCAATGCTGACACAAATTTCTCCGAGGAAACTTTATTCCAAAGAACATGTTAGAATCCTACCACTTAGCACTACAAAAGAGAAGAACTTATTTAGTGAAATCAAACCATAGAATTAAAAATTATAAATAATTATAACCATAATCAACAAACAAAAATTAAAAAGGGAAAATGCCATTAGACACATCTTGGCAATTTTATGTTGTTGGCCAGTAAAACAGGAACTTTGCAGCTTGCTATAGTTTAAGATTTAATTTACGATACATTCACTGAGTGATAAATAAACCAGGACTGGTTGGATTTTTGGTGTTCACATTTCCAAAGGGCCTTCTGAGCATTTCATGCCTGTATTTTTTGTGCAGTGTGATTAACAGCTGCTGATACATCACTGTTACTTCGTATGGCTTATATAGATATAGATATTGATATAGAT
The DNA here is from genome assembly GCF_044704955.1 of Pristiophorus japonicus. Taxonomy (NCBI): domain Eukaryota; kingdom Metazoa; phylum Chordata; class Chondrichthyes; family Pristiophoridae; genus Pristiophorus; species Pristiophorus japonicus. Next base: position 186,698,316 of record NC_091977.1, read on the forward strand.
GCAACAACTATAATTTTATATTTAGGTGGTTAAAGCAGATAATTGCGGCAGGAGTAGCAGAGTGTATTGCTGTGATGCATGCCACCTTCATATTTGTGAATCGAGCATTGAGTTGTTATATATTCCATGGTCTGTTCTGGGTGACCACAGTCGCACACTGGAGAGTTTTTAATTCTCCACTTGTACATCAACTATCTGCATCTGCCATGGTTTGTGCGGATGCGGTTTAGGGTTGCTCATAAGCTTTGTGGACGATCAAAGCCAGGGATCTTCCATGTCGGGTCTTTCACAAGGTGTTTGTTTGTGACTTCTTGTGAACTCCATTCATTTTCTAAGCATCAACAGGGTTGAAGTCGCATTGTCGAAGGTTAAACGCATAGGTCCAAAAGGGCTTGGGCGACTTCAAGTGGTGATAAGGGACGTTGTTGAGATCTTGGTGGATGGGGAGATGTTCGTTTTCCATGATTCACTGGACTTCCCGGAGGGTTGCGACATCGTGGCAAATGGATGGAACAGCGATGTGCAACAGCATGGGGTCGACTTGAGGATTCTAGTGATATACCACAATGCATTGTTCAGTTGACATCAACAAGTTGAGTGTGGCTACTTCTGATCAATACCAGTGTACTGTACTCAGCTACGGAGTACACAAGGGCCATTGCTGATGTCCGTAGCACTTATTGCTGATGCTCCCAGCTTGTGCTCGCCAGTTTCTGGACCAGGTTGACAATTGTCTGGCAGCTACCTTCTTCAAATGGTCGTGGAAGGTTAACGTCTGGTCCAGCTTCACCCTGAAACAGGGCGGAGTGGGGTCATATTGCAGAGTGTTGGGCAGAAGGTCACTTTCAGAGTGGAATGCAGTGACTGTTGTTTTGGGGAGTTATGGCTTGAGCCTCCATTTCTGAAAATATTTTGCCATGGTGTTTAGGTCCTCGTTCAAGGTGGACTCGATGTCATTGAAGGTGGCTGCTTGCATTGCCAGGGCCAGGTCATCTGCGTATACAAATTTACGCAACTTCGTTGGTGGCATGTCACCCATGTAGACATTGAAGAACGTCAGTGTGAGTACTGAATCTTGTGACAGTCTGTTGTTGAGGAACCAGGGCAAGCTAACTTTGTCACCCAAATGGACATGTAGCCGTCTATTGCTCACCAACATCCATAGTAGGCATAGTGTTTTGAGGCAGGGGATGATCCTTACGAGCTTCAATATCAGGTCTTCAATCCAGACCATGTCATAGGCTGATGACAGGTCTACAAAGGCTGCGTCTCAGGATTTCTTCTGGAAACCAGAAGATGTGCATTGTAAGGGCCAAAACTTGGTCGCAGTAACTGTGTTTTGGGCGGAATCCCGCTTGTTCTTCGGAGATCACTGTCTCGGCAAGGGGACTGATTCCCCTGAGAATGATACATTCCAGGAGTTTGTAGGTCGTGCACAGGAGTGATACAGGCCTATAGCTTCCCGGGTCATCGGTCAGTTTGTCCAGTTTGAATATGGCAATGACTATCTCCTCCCGCCATGCTTTTGGGATACACCCAGATTCCATGGTTTTGGTGGACAGTTTTGCCAGACATGGAAGTACCCCGGGGCCTAGTTGATTAAGAAATTACAGGTGGGATACCATCTCCGTGGCCTCTTTCCCTTTCTTTATTGCGTCTAAACTCTCCTTCACTTCACCTGTGCTGCTGGCGGTGGGGCCTTCTGGAGGGGTTGAGCTCATTGTCCAGTCTAGTTGACGACGGATCTCATGCTTGGTGTTTTTGTCGAGCGATCCTTTTGTGCTCTCCACCAGTTTGGAGACTGTGGAGTTGGTCTGGACTTTTGAGGCCCGATATTCTGTCAGATTAGTGACTCCAATACATCACTGACTGCTAGAATAGTAAGGACAGATCTTAGCCCATCAAATACTGAAAGTCCTTTATCATCTTTGAAATTAAATAAGCTTTCTGGGAATGTAGCATACACAAGAAAGTGCTTTCAATACCTTTTTTAATACTAAACATTTCAAAATAGAATTACAAGAAGACTGAGCACCTCTTAAATTCACAGCATTCTTAAAAATGTATTCCTGTTAAGTTTATTTTTATTCTCAACTGAACTTTTCTTTAGTGTTGAAAGGGTTAATATGAGGCTGGCAAAACCTCCAGTGGTTAGTTCCCTCGATTGCTGGATCGTGGTTTGGTTTTGTGAAAAAGATTCATTAGCTTGTAAAAGTCTAATTCAATAATTGTAACATATTTCAGTTTGTAATAGTTAATGACTGATTGCCAAGTGTCCTCACTTTTTGATCCAAAGGCAATTTCAAAAATTGAAAACCGATTTACGTGATATACAGTGGTCTCCCACTTCCTCAGCTACCTCAAAAAACATCCAAGATCCAGTCACATGGAAACATTTTTTTTCATTTTACATTCTGAAACTTGACAAAAAGTGGGCCAAAAATTGTAGTTGGAGGCTTCCTGCGGGCAGATGCCTCAGACCAAATTTTTTTTTTTTAACGAAAGTACCTGGTGGTCCCGAAGGAACGAATACTTCTTGTCCGAGGCCTAGATACACAGCCCAGCGCAGAGGCCCACACATTCCAGGAATGCAAGCGCATCCTGGGATCACGTGGGCCTGGACCACCAATCACAACGTAATATTCTCATTGATAATAATTGTAAGTTCCGTTTGCACGACCTCCCATTATTAGCAATGAGAATACCCCCAAAAACACAGAAACATAACAAAATAAATTTAAAAAAACACCTCACATATTTAAAATTAATTGAAATTTTATTAAATTAAATATTTCAGGAAAACAATAATTTTTTTGAAAATGTTTAAAAAATGTTTTAATAGGTTTAAAAATAAACTTACCTTAATGTGATAAAAATTTAATTTTTCTATCTCTTAAAACTCTTACATTGGTAAAAGCAGGCCTTACGCTGGGTAAATAGCCCAAATCTCCACCCGCAAAGGCCCTTCTCCCGGAGATGTGACAGATTGGAAGTGCCGGGTTTAGGCGTGCAAAGGAACTTGTGGGGTCTCTTTGGACACTTGCGCACATCGTATGCACCCGGAGAGGCCGCAATTTACGGCCCAGTGTTTTCAGCTCGCGAGCAGACATTTCTAGTGTACTACACATTTTCCCTATATTTTCCCTCCAGTTCTTTGACAATTTCCCCCACTTATTTAAGAGCCAAAACAATAAAATTGTTGAGAAATCTGGATCAAAAGTTACACTGATATAGCACTTCAATGTCGCAAAACATCCCAAGGTGCTTCAGTGGTGGAAGGACAAATGGATGCTGAGTCAAAGGAGACATGTGATTAAAAGCTTGGTTTAATGAGATAGGTTTTAAGGGTATTCCATTACAATCTGTAACCTCATGGCCCAGCATATTCACTCTACTATTACCATCAAATCAGGGGAGCAACACTGGTTCAATAAGGAATGCAGAAGAGCATGCCAGGTGCAGCACCAGGCATACCAATACAGGAGGTGCCAACTTGGTGTAGCTACAACATAGGACTAATGCATGCCAAACAGCGGAAGCAGCATGCTATAGAGAAAACTAGGCGATCCCACAACCAATGGTTCAGATCAAACCTCTGCGGCTCTGCCATATCCAGTCGTGAATGGTAGTTCTCAAACCGGAGTCCACGCAGACAGGCAGAGAACAGCAGAGGGGGAGAAAAAAGACCCTGAAACACTCAGCAAATATGCAGTGAGTAGGCCGGCAGTGGAGAATTACACCTGAAACGGTGCCAGTGTCCCCAACAGGAGCCTTCGAGCCTAATCCCACTCCAGGAAAAGCAGGGAGGTGTCGTGCAGTGAAGTATTCAACAGGCATGTTGCTGAACCTGTACGGTTATCTTTCAGTGTTTTCACATCACCAATCACATTAGCATTCACTGGGGGAGATCGCAAATCCTGATTCCATGGGAAGGTATTTTGGATTTTTTTCCCCAGCTGCAGGGATTGCATTGCGTGGTCGTTGCGTTGCGTGTTGAGAACAGGTAGGATTTTTTAAAGGATTTTAGTAAAGCATTTTCAGATGCAGTAGAATAGTTTTGTAAAGAGCTATGACCTGTTACAGATTAAATAAAGCCATTAATGAGTTTTATAAACCAAAAAATAAGAACTCATGATTTCTTACCAAATCTCATGATTTATTAGACAGTGGGGTTGGCATTACTGCAACTCCTCAGATAATGAAGCAGTCTGTGCCCACATGCAGCAAGACCTGGACAATATTTAGGCTTGGACTGATAAGTGCCAAGTAACATTCGCAGCACATGTGCCAGGCAATGACCATCTCCAACAAGAGAGTCTAACCACCTTCTCTTGACATTCAACGGCATGACCATCGTCGAATCCCCCACCATCAACATTCTGGGGGGATTCGACCAGAAACTTAACTAGACCAGGCACATAAATACAGTGGCTATAAGAGCAGGTCAAAGGCTGGGTATTCTGCAGTAAGTGACTTATCTCCTGACTCCTTAAAGCCTTTCCACCATCTCAGGTGTGTGATGCAATACTCTCCACTTGCCTGGATAAGTACAGCTTCAGCAACACCCAAGAAGCTCAATGTTATGTCTTTAGAAGTCTCTCACTGCTGTGCCCTCTGGTGGCACACCTTGTGATGGTACCAACAGTAGCCATGTAGGATACACGACATCACTCCCCCTGAGCCTTTCGTGCAAATCGCCTCTGCATTTACTGTGCTCTGGGCTTAGTTTTATGTGGGCTCTGTCAGGTTGAATGATGTGGAATCTATATGGGTAGAGCTGCAGAACACCAAAGGGCAAAAAACGTTAGTGGGAGTTGTGTACAGACCTCCAAACAGTAGTAGTGATGTTGGGGAGGGCATCAAACATGAAATTAGGGGTGCATGCAATAAAGGTGCAGCAGTTATAATGGGTGACTTTAATATGCATATAGATTGGGCTAACCAAACTGGAAGCAATACGGTGGAGGAGGATTTCCTCGAGTGCATGAGGGATGGTTTTCTAGACCAATATGTCGGGGAACCAACTAGGGGGAAGGCCATCTTAGACTGGGTGTTGTGTAATGAGAGAGGATTAATTAGCAATCTCGTTGTGCGAGGCCCCTTGGGAAAGAGTGACCATAATATGGTGGAATTCTGCATTAGGATGGAGAATGAAACAGTTAATTCAGAGACCATGGTCCAGAACTTAAAGAAGGGTAACTTTGAAGGTATGAGGCGTGAATTGGCTAGGATAGATTGGCGAATGATACTTAAGGGGTTGACTGTGGATGGGCAATGGCATACATTTAGGGCCCAAGTTTCCACATGATTTGAGCCTGATTTTTAGGAGCAACTGGTGGAGAACGGACTATCTTAGAAATCGCAATTCTCCACATTTTTTTTTCTGCAGTTCTAGTCAGGTAGAACAGTTCTACTTTGGAACAGAATTTTTTCTTCAAAAGGGGGCGTATCCGGCCACTGACGCCTGATTTGAAAGTTTCCACAGTGAAAACGTACTCCAAACGAAAGTAGAATGGAGCAAGTGAAGATTTTTGTAGAACTGAAAAAACCTGTTCTACACATTAAAAAATCAGGCGCAGGTTACAAATTAGGCGTCCAGAACGAGGTGGGGGGGGGGGGGGGAAGGGAAGTCATTAAATTCTATAATAAATCCTTATTTATACTTATACAAATATTATACCAATAAATCCAACCTGAATAAACATTTATAAGCAAAGAAAAGATTAAATAAACCATCTTCCTACCTGTGTGAAAGTGCTTCAGGCAGGCCTTTCGGGACCGAAGGCTGAACAGGCTGGCCCGAGACTTCGGGCAGGGCCCGTCCCCAGCACCAGATTTACAGGTAGGTGGCGTTGGGTTGGGTTGGGCTGGGTCGGGGAGGTTCGGTTCGGGTCGGGGGGGAGAGGGAGAGGGAGAGGGAGGGAGGGGGGGGGGGAAGAGAGAGGGAGGGAGGGAGGGGGGGGGGAGAGAGAGGGAGGGGGGGGAAGAGAGGGAGGGAGGGGGGGGGAAGCGGGTGTCGGGTCTGGTCCGTAGGCGGGTGGGGGGGGAAGCGGGTGTCGGGTCTGGTCCGGAGGCAGGGGGGGGGCGGGGGGGAGTGGGTGTCGGGTCTGGTCCGGAGGCGGGGGGGGAGGGGGGGGGGGGGGGAGTGGGAGTCGAGTCGGGTCGGGGGGGGGGAGCAGGAGCTGGCCGTGGGAGGAGCCTTATTCACGCAGTCCCAGTGAGGCCATTCAGCCAGGGCTAGGGGCTGCGTGCTTCGGGCCCCTCCCACACAGTTCGGCGCCTTGAGCTACTGCACTTGCGTGCCCACTGTAGCGCGCATGTGCAGAGGTCCCGGCACTGTTTTCAGCGCAGGGACCTGGCTCCGCCACCCCACACCTCGTGCTGGCTGCGCTGAGGGCCAGAGGACCTATAGGTAGGTGGAGAATACCGAGGATTTTTTTAGGTGCACTTTGTGGCGCGAAAAACGGGCGTCCAGGTCGGGACTGCGTCGTTCTAGGCGCGTGTGGAAACTTGGGCCCTTAGAGACCGCATGGATGAACTACAACAATTGTACATCCCTGTCCGGCATAAAAATAAAAAAGGGACGGTGGCTCAACTGTGGCTATCAAGGGAAATCAGGGATAGTATTAAAGCCAAGAAAGTGGCATACAAATTGGCCAGAAATAGCAGTGAACCCGGGGACTGGGAGAAATTTAGAACTCAGCAGAGGAGGACAAAGGGTTTGATTAGGGCAGGGAAAATAGAGTACGAGAGGAAGCTTGCAGGGAACATTAAGACGGACTGCAAAGGTTTCTATAGATATGTAAAGAGAAAAAGGTTAGTAAAGACAAACGTAGGTCCTCTGCAGTCAGAATCAGGGGAAGTCATAACGGGGAACAAAGAAATGGCAGGCCAATTGGACAAGTACTTTGGTTCGGTATTCACTAAGGAGGACACAAACAACCTTCCGGATATAAAAGGGTTCAAAGGGTCTAGTAAGAAGGAGGAACTGAGGGAAATCCTTATTAGTCGGGAAATTGTGTTGGGGAAATTTATGGGGTTGAAGGCTGATAAATCCCCAGGGCCTGATGGACTGCATCCCAGAGTACTTAAGGAGGTGGCCTTGGAAATAGCGGATGCATTGACAGTCATTTTCCAACATTCCATAGTCTCTGGATCAGTTCCTATGGAGTGGAGGGTAGCCAATGTAACCCCACTTTTTAAAAAAGGAGGGAGAGAGAAAACAGGGAATTATAGACCGGTCAGCCTGACATCGGTAGTGGGTAAAATGATTGAATCAATTATTAAGGATGTCATCGCAGTGTATGTGGAAAGAGGTGACAAGATAGGTCCAAGTCAGCATGGATTTGTGAAAGGGAAATCATGCTTGACAAATCTTCTGGAATTATTTGAGGATGTTTCCAGTAGAGTGGACAAGGGAGAACCAGTTGATGTGGTGTATTTGGATTTTCAGAAGGCTTTCGACAAGGTCCCACACAAGAGATTAATGTGCAAAGTTAAAGCACATGGGATTGGGGGTAGTGTGCTGACGTGGATTAAGAACTGGTTGGTAGACAGGAAGCAAAGAGTAGGAGTAAATGGGTACTTTTCAGAATGGCAGGCAGTGACTAGTGGGGTACCGCATGGTTCTGTGCTGGGGCCCCAGCTGTTTACATTGTACATTAATGATTTAGATGAGGGGATTAAATGTAGTATCTCCAAATTTGCGGATGACACTAAGTTGGGTGGCAGTGTGAGCTGCGAGGAAACATAGAAACATAGAAACATAGAAAATAGGTGCAGGAGTAGGCCATTCGGCCCTTCTAGCCTGCACCGCCATTCAATGAGTTCATGGCTGAACATGCAACTTCAGTACCCCATTCCTGCTTTCTCACCATACCCCTTGATTCCCCTAGTAGTAAGGGCTTCATCTAACTCCTTTTTGAATATATTTAGTGAATTGGCCTCAACAACTTTCTGTAGTAGAGAATTCCACAGGTTCACCACTCTCTGGTGAAGAAATTCCTCCTCATCTCGGTCCTAAATGGCTTCCCCCTTATCCTTAGACTGTGTCCCCTGGTTCTGGACTTCCCCAACATTGGGAACATTCTTCCTGCATCTAACCTGTCTAACCCTGTCAGAATTTTAAACGTTTCTATGAGGTCCCCTCTCATTCTTCTGAACTCCAGTGAATACAAGCCCAGTTGATCCAGTCTTTCTTGATAGGTCAGTCCCGCCATCCCGGGAATCAGTCTGGTGAACCTTCGCTGCACTCCCTCAATAGCAAGAATGTCCTTCCTCAGGTTAGGAGACCAAAACTGTACACAATACTCCAGGTGTGGCCTCACCAAGGCCCTGTACAATTGTAGCAACACCTCCCTGCCCTTGTACTCAAATCCCCTCGCTATGAAGGCCAACATGCCATTTGCTTTCTTAACCGCCTGCTGTACCTGCATGCCAACCTTCAATGACTGATGTACCATGACACCCAGGTCTCTTTGCACCTGCCCTTTTCCTAATCTGTCACCATTCAGATAATAGTCTGTCTCTGTTTTTACCACCAAAGTGGATAACCTCACATTTATCCACATTATACTTCATCTGCCATGCATTTGCCCACTCACCTAACCTATCCAAGTCGCTCTGCAGCCTCATAGAATCCTCCTTGCAGCTCACACTGCCACCCAACTTAGTGTCATCCGCAAATTTGGAGATACTACATTTAATCCCCTCGTCTAAATCATTAATGTACAGTGTAAACAGCTGGGGCCCCAGCACAGAACCTTGCGGTACCCCACTAGTCACTGCCTGCCATTCTGAAAAGTCCCCATTTACTCCTACTCTTTGCTTCCTGTCTGACAACCAGTTCTCACTCCATGTCAGCACACTACCCCCAATCCCATGTGCTTTAACTTTGCACATTAATCTCTTGTGTGGGACCTTATCGAAAGCCTTCTGAAAGTACAAATATACCACATCAACTGGTTCTCCCTTGTCCACTCTACTGGAAACATCCTCAAAAAATTCCAGAAGATTTGTCAAGCATGATTTCCCTTTCACAAATCCATGCTGACTTGGACCTATCATATTACCTCTTTCCAAATGCACTGCGATGACATCCTTAATAATTGATTCCATCATTTTACCCACTACCAATGTCAGGCTGACCGGTCTGTAATTCCCTGTTTTCTCTCTCCCTCCTTTTTTAAAAAGTGGGGTAACATTGGCTACCCTCCACTCCATAGGAACTGATCCAGAGTCAATGGAATGTTGGAAAATGACTGTCAATGCATCCACTATTTCCAAGGCCACCTCCTTAAGTACTCTGGGATGCAGTCCATCAGGCCCTGGGGATTTATCGGCCTTCAATCCCATCAATTTCCCCAACACAATTTCCCGATTAATAAGGATTTCCCTCAGTTCCTCCTCCTTACTAGACCCTCCGACCCCTTTTATATCCGGAAGGTTGTTTGTGTCCTCCTCAGTGAATACCGAACCAAAGTACTTGTTCAATTGGTCCGCCATTTCTTTGTTCCCCGTTATGACTTCCCCTGATTCTGACTGCAGGGGACCTACGTTTGTCTTTACTAACCTTTTTCTCTTTACATATCTATAGAAACTTTTGCAATCCGTCTTAATGTTCGCTGCAAGCTTCTTCTCGTACTCCATTTTCCCTGCCCTAATCAAACCCTTTGTCCTCCTCTGCTGAGTTCTAAATTTCTCCCAGTCCCCGGGTTCTCTGCTATTTCTGGCCAATTTGTATGCCACTTCCTTGGCTTTAATGCTATCCCTGATTTCCCTTGATAGCCACGGTTGAGCCACCTTCCCTTTTTTATTTTTACGACAGACAGGAATGTACAATTGTTGTAGTTCATCCATGCGGTCTCTAAATGTCTGCTATTGCCCATCCACAGTCAACCCCTTCAGTATCATTCGCCAATCTATCCTAGCCAATTCACGCCTCATACCTTCAAAGTTACCCTTCTTTAAGTTCTGGACCATGGTCTCTGAATTAACTGTTTCATTCTCCATCCTAATGCAGAATTCCACCATATTATGGTCACTCTTCCCCAAGGGGCCTCGCACAACGAGATTGCTAATTAATCCTCTCTCATTACACAACACCCAGTCTAAGATGGCCTCCCCCCTAGTTGGTTCCTCGACATATTGGTCTAAAAAACCATCCCTTATGCACTCCAGGAAATCCTCCTCTACCGTATTGCTTCCAGTTTGGTTAACCCAATCTATGAGGAGGATGCTACGAGGCTGCAGAGTGACTTGGATAGGTTAGATGAGTGGACAAATGCATGGCAGATGAAGTATAATGTGGATAAATGTGAGGTTATCCACTTTGGTGGTAAAAACAGAGAGACAGACTATTATCTGAATGGTGACAAATTTGGAAAAGGGGAGGTGCAACGAGACCTGGGTGTCATGGTACATCAGTCATTGAAGGCTGGCATGCAGGACAACAGGTGGTTAAGAAAGCAAATGGCATGTTGGCCTTCATAGCAAAGGGATTTGAGTATAGGGACAGGGAGGTGTTACTACAGTTGTACAGGGCCTTGGTGAGGCCACACCTGGAGTATTGCGTACAGTTTTGGTCTCCTAACTTGAGGAAGGACATTCTTGCTATTGAGGGAGTGCAGCGAAGGTTCACCAGACTGATTCCCGGGATGCGGGACTGACATATCAAGAAAGACTGGATCAACTGGGCTTGTATTCACTGGAGTTCTGAAGAATGAGAGGGGATCTCATAGAAACGTTTAAAATTCTGATGGGTTTAGGAAGGTTAGATGCAGGAAGAATGCTCCCAATGTTCGGGAAGTCCAGAACCAGGGGTCACAGTCTAAGGATAAGTGGTAAGCCATTTAGGACCGAGATGAGGAGAAACTTCTTCACCCAGAGTGGTGAACCTGTGGAATTCTCTACTACAGAAAATTGTTGAGGCCAATTCACTCAATATATTCAAAAAGGAGTTAGATGTAGTCCTTACTACTAGGGGGATCAAGGGGTATGGCGAGAAAGCCGGAATGGGGTACTGAAGTTGCACGTTCAGCCATGAACTCATTGAATGGCGGTGCGGGCTCGAAGGGCCGAATGTCCTACTCCTGCACCTATTTTCTATGTTTCTATGACCTTTGGCAGGTAATTTCAATCTTGGGTGAGTGGTTGGTGCAGTAGCGTGCTGTTGGTTGCTGTTTGTGTGTGTGTGTCCCTGACCACTCCATTCTCCGCCCATCCCCACAATGATTATGGCGGGGGCTCCTAGCATTCATGTACATTCAAGTTCAGGAGAGTGGGTTTTGCATTATTTTTCAGGTTCCGTAGTGCGACAAATACGTTAGATGCCTTGTCGATGCAGTGACTGATGCGTGAGGACAAGCTAGTTCCGGGGCTGCTCGGTTGTGTACCTGCAGTCTGGTGGCAGCTCAGTGCCCGGTGTTGGCAGTCGCATAGCCTGCTCTCGGGGCTGTTGTCGTGCTCCCTAGCGTCGGGACGGTTCACAGATGCCTGTGACCTCCCTGTCCTTTCTTTGCACCCTGGGTTGCTGCTGCTCCCTGAGGAGCTGTCGTCTAGCAGTGCACAGGGAACTGCTGACTCGTTGGCCTGAGTGTCGTTTGGTTTGGGATCCTGGCTGGAGCCTGTTTCCTTTGGGGGAACTGTGGTGGGTGACCCTGCATCTATGGGTATGGTGGCGATGGGGTCTGGGAATTGTGCCTTCGTACAGTCTGCTCCTTTCGGCTCATGGCAGTTGGTGCCATCGGGTGCCTGAGAGGTTGAGCCGATCAGGGGCATGGTATCGATACCGGTGCCGTTGCCCTGCTGAGGTTGCTTATTCTGCAGCTCATGTGTGTTGGCTACTTGTGGCCACAGTCCCTGGTGCATGACTCTGGTCCCCGGGACACAGGCTACAGCACTGGGTAGCTCGTTGGACCTGTGTGCTCCCGATGGGTGTCTGCCCGCTGCTTTGGCTGCATGCAGTTGAAACCCTGCATTGCACAACTTTTCATTACTTATGCTGGACACACTGTTGGTCCGATTGCGAGCGCGTGACTTTTTCTCGCTGGTTGTATGTGCACAGTTCAGATCTTCAATTACACATTCTACATAATCACGCGACTTTTCCTCGCTCGTATATACAATTCAGATTATCAGTTGCACATTTTACATGATCAATTACACTTTTTTTTCCTGACTTACAATTATTATTACATTGCTTAAGTGTGTGGAACCGTCCCTTTAATTGTAGTGGGTTGCCGGCCTCCTTTAAGAGAACCTGCAACAATCCAGAGAGGTAACTTGTCCATTCGCGCTACCAACGACTGGGATGATTTCATCGGTGTAGGTGCGCAGCTTTGCCTGAACTGGGACCAACTTGGGTCGTTCAGCTTGATTGTCCCACAGCCTCTCAAGGCTCCTTGATTCATCACTGACTGGCTCACCCCCGTGTCCACTTCCATGAAGACTGGAACTCCCTCTATCTCGACTTCCATCTTCAGCGGGGAACACTCGGAGGTGCAGGTGAACATGCTATGTACCTCCCCGTGGGAGTGAGCTGTCTCTCTGCCCATCGATTCATAATCCACGCTGGATTCATGGCCATCTGCAGACTCTTCATCGACACAGTGAGTCATGTTTCTCTTACACATTCGCTGGAGGTGGCCCTTCGTGCTGCAGCCTTTGCAAACATAATCTTTAAAGTGGCACTGGTGAGCCCTGTGATTCCCTCTGCAACGCCAGCATGGAGCTACTCGATTAACCCCCCTTGGTGGACTTTGAGTTAAGGGACTCGGGGGCCTGATCTCTCTTCCGAGAGGATTCGCGCTCTACAGTCCAGCCTCTAAACAGCGCCACTCTGTGCACAGTACCTGCCGGGTTTGAGTCCTGAGGGTGAGTCATCTGCCTAGAACCGCAGGTTAAGGTTATGAATGACTGGCTCACAGAGATGGCCTTCTGCAGTGTGACTGTGGTATCCGCTGACAGTAGCCTTTGAAGAAGGCCCTCATGGCCAATTCCAATGACAAAAATGTCCTTCAGCGCTTCATTGAGGTGGGTGCCGAACTCGCACGGTGCCGCCAGCCTCCTGAGGTCCGCGGCGTACTTCACAACTTCCTGGCCTTCGGGCCGTCGGTGGGTGTAGAACCGGTGTCTGGCTGCGAGGATGCTTTCTTTGGGCTTGAGTTGCTCATGGATCAGGGTTATGAGCTCCTTGTACGACTTGGTCGTTGTCTTCGCTGGTGCCAGCAAGTCCCTGACAAGGCCATAGACGGTGGGCCCACAACTGGTTAGCAAGATAGCTCGGCGCTCATCAGCCAGTGTGGCTGGGTCGTCTCCTACCAGAAGAAATGTTCTAGCCTCTCCACAAAGGCGTCCCAATCATCACCATTGGCAAATTGCTGCAACGTACCAAGGGTAGCCATTTCCGCGTGAAAGTTCGTAATCTCATCGCCAATTGTTGTTGTTGTGTATGCATAATGTATGTACTGTAACATTAGACCACTGAATGCATCTTCACACTGTGTACACCATACCTGTACCACCAGAGGGTACTACTGGTGGAGACCTAAGGGTCACCTGCACACTGCAGGTAACCAAGTATAAAAGGGAGCTTACCTCACTGTATCCTCACTCAGGAGCTACAATAAATGGACTAAGGTCACAACAGTTCAAGTACAATACCTTACCTCGTGGAGTCATTACTAGAGAGCTTACATACCTAACAGTTGTGTCCTTAGATGCTCTAGTAATGACTCCACGAGGCAATGTGTTGTACTTGAACTGTAGTGACCGTAGTCCTTTATTAGTTAACTCCAGAGTGAGGATCACACCTGGTGGCCTGCCTTTTATACTAGGCCAGGCACACCTGTACAGATAACCTACAAGTCTCCCACTGCTGTGCCCTCTGGTGGCACATCTTGTGATAGTATCAATAGTAGCCATGTAGGATACATGACACTCAACACCATCCAGGACAGAGCAGCCCACTTGAATAGCACCCAATTCACCACCAGTGTATCGTGGCTGAAGTGTGTACCATCTACAAGATGCACCGCAGCAACTTGCTAAAGCTTCTTCAACAGCACCTCCCAAATCTTGGATCTCTACCACCAAGTAGGACAAGGGAAGCAGGCGCATGGGAGCACCACCACCTCCAAGTTCCCCTCCAAGTCACAAACCATCCTGACTTGGAAATATATCACCACTCCTTCTTCATTGTTGGGTCAAAATCCTGGAACTCGCTATCTAACACCACTGTGGGAGTATCTTCACCACACAGACTGTGACTGTTCAAGAAAGCTGCTTATCATCTTCTCAAGGGCAATTAAAGATGGGCAATAAATGCTGGCTTTGCCAGTGACAGCCACGTGCCGTGAATGAATAAAATAAATGTTTTAAAATATTAAAGGCAGAGAGGGAGGTGTTGAGGCGGGAGGGTTTACGGAGGGAATCCCAGAGACTGAAACCGAGATGGCTAAAGGCACAACTGCCAAGTTGGCCAAAGGGAGCGGGGGATGCACAAGAACTAGAGAAATGGCGAGTCTGAGGAGTAGAGGGGACCATGCCGCTGCACTTGGAAATCGGCCATAACCAATTTTTCCCCCTATATGTAGCAATGATGTAGCAGTACAGCCAGGAAGTGCAGAACTTTAGCATACTGTTCAACCCCGAGCTCAGTTTCCTTTCCCACATCCACTCTGCTACCAAGGCCAATTTTCTTTCAACTCCACAAAAATGTCCAAACCTTCCCGTCTTCTGTTGCCAAAAATTAAGGCCTTCTTCACCTCGAGTCTTGCCTTTTGTATTGCTCTCCTAGCCGGCCTCACTGACTCAATCCTCCGCAATCTTTAATCCAAAATGCTGCAGCCTGCATCCTCACATGCACAAAGTTTTACACTCCCATCACCCCTGTACTCTCCAAATTCCACTAGCTCCCTGTGCCTCAGTGAGTTGATTTCTTTTGAATCCCTCCATGACCCCATCCCACTTCATAGATCGCTTCTCGCTTTATGTTCCCATTGGCAGCATCCACTCATCCCTTCTTTCAAAAACCTGCTCTATGCCCTTCTCTTTGACTGCCTTTGGTTCCTCCATCCTAACACTCTTCCATTTTTCCCTTTTCCCCTCCTGCTCAGTAACCACTGTTTTGTCCTTCTTAATGTCTTTGAAATGTCTTTAGGCACTTGAGCTGTGATATAGAAATGCAAGTTGTTTTGTTGTAGAGGGTCACCGCTTCAACTCAGTAACTGACTTTGACAATCTGTCTGAAACATTGCTCCTCGACCACAAACAAAAAGTCCTAGACATAGTGGCCCGTAATTTGTGGTCAGCGGCGAAGCAAAGGCATTTGTCGCTGGCCCCGAAATAAGCTTTCCGCAAAGATCTCGCGATCTCTGTGGTGGGACATTCGGCTTTTCCGAAGTTTCATTGAGATCAGAGTAGGTTACTGGGGAATCCCTAACGCGAGCTGCTGTGACGTCAACAAGCTGTCTAAGCAGCCAATCACAATGCAGAATTCTCACAGACCGAGAACCAGGAAGTGAGTGAGGTCACTTGATTTCATGTTTTAAAAAATGTTATATAGAGCAAAACAAAGATTGGGGCTCTCACATGGAGAAATGGTAAACCTGAAAAACAGATGAACAAACTTTATTAAAAATTATTTTTTTAAAGTTTCTTAAAAATGTAAATGATTAAAATGGATAAATTTAATACTCCAGAAAATTAAAATGAAAATTTTTCAGGGCCATAACCTTTGTTTAGCAGTCAATACGCTGTTAAACCCCCAGTTACACCGAATCCAAAATGGTCTAATTTTTAATGGGGTATTTAACAACAATATTACCGTGGAAGAGCCGAAGTTTTCATCGGTTTCTCTGATTTCAGAGATTATACTGTTTGCCGGCTGTGGGTTGGGGGGGGGGAGCGGGTACAGCGCAGCCTGCGTCAGAGCAGTGAATCACTGACCACAACTTCAGGATTTCTGCATTAGGATGCGCGTGCACTCAATCCTGAAGTTGCGGTCAGTTTCAAAGGGCAAATAACAGTGAACGCTGTTTGTTCGCTGTTATTTCCCACTGCAAATTCTGGGACAATAATTTATATATTCTCATTAAACTACAGATTCCAGCAATAACGGTTAAGCAGGAGAACAGTGAGTTATAACAGAGGCTAGACAGTTTGATTGAGGAACAAGGCCAAACTACTCATCCTCAATAGTAACCTACTGTACTCTCGGTTGTCTGCTTTTCTTAATTAGTACTGCACTGTTTTACCGATTTTAGTTCTATAGATACAACTAAAGACTACAGTTGACTCCTGTTAGTAATTAAATTATTCAGTAACATTTTCCATACAGTTTTAGAAACTACTATATTTGGATGTGGTTTTGTGAAATTTGAAAGGACTAACTGCTACTCTACCTTTGTCTGCGTTACCAAGTCAATGCATGTTAAATAAAGAACTGATTTAAAAATATAACTCACTGTGGATGATAAGTAATAACATTTTAGTATTGATTTTGGCAGTTCTCAGTACTTTCTGGCCAGTTAAAATAAAGAGTGAAGTTCAAAGCAGTACCATGGTAGTAATGCAAGCACCAGAATATGTTGCAGTGATGTCATACTCATGACAGCAACATGCATATGTTTAGGGCAGTGAAGTGACCCAAGCTTGTAGATCACAGTGATAAAGCTGGGACAAGGTCCAACAAGGGAAAAGGACAGAGCCAGAAATATGAAGATCACAGCTGGATAATAAAGATTTACTTAGAATTATCAGGAATAAAAACACATGGAAAAATCTCAGGAATCAGTATGTGCCAGAAAGAAACATTTACATGCATAAGAGGGACAATAACTGCAACTCCAGTCCCATAATGCTTTTATTTTAACACAATATTGGCTAAAACGGAGTAGTTTGCTTCGGGATCTTTTCCATCATTATCCTATTCAAGTGTGTTCCTAATTGGAAATGCTGCACAAAGGAAAATTTAAAAAAGCATGTTTTCCCAAAGCTAATATCAGGTAAATGGAGTCCCTATTATACTGTACCAAGTAATATAGTGCTGATATTTTGAACTATGGTATGAGCAGCCCATGTGTCACTTTGGTCTTCATTCCCAGAAAGGCAAGGGCCTTCCCTTAAGTGACTCGCCAGTAGGCGTGCCAAGAAAACTGGCCATCTCTCCTCTCCCATTAGGTGTGGGTTTAAGGAAAACATCTCTAGCTGTTCTCAAAATGAATGGGGGGCCATCCTGAGTCTGGGATGAGATAATTGATCCTCACTGATCAGTTGTGACATTCTACAAACCAGCCAGTCTGGCTATAATACAGATATTCAATACCGACAGCCTGTGGCTCTTTTTTAAAAACATGTGTGAATTCTGTTTTAAAACACAACACAATTCAATACCAAAATCCTATCTGTGAAGAAAAAAATGATCAAAAATCCTAAATATGATTTTTGTTGCAACAACTTTGATACTGCACATGATCACATTCTGTAAGAGGGTTTGAGATGAGATGTGAGAATTCCTGAAGCTCACAGTGAGGCTTTGTGTGTTGCTCAAAATACTTAGAATCATGGGCTCAAGTTTCGGCATGAATTGCTTATATTTTTTTGGAGCAACTAGTTTAGAATGGAGCATCTTAGAAATTGCAATTCGCGGCATTTAGTTTGCTTCAGTTCTAGTGAGTTCGAATAGTTTCATTTTAGAACAGTTTTTTTCCAAAAAGGGGTGTACCCAGCCACTTACGACTGTTTTGCAAGTTTAGGCAGCAAAAACTTATTCCAAATTAACTTAGAATGGAGTAAGTGTAGATTTTTGTACGCTCAGAAAAACTTTGCCTACAATTTAGAAATCAGGCGTAGGGAACGAGAGACGGGTGGGGGGAGGGAAATTTACAAGCATTAAACACTTCACTTTTACAAAGAAAGCGCCATCATCAATAATAAATGATAAATAAATTAATAAATCAACCAAAAGATCAATCACTATAATGTTTTGAAAATGATTACACCATCCCACACCATAACTATTTTTTGATGCAGTAAATTTGCTAATTAACTGTTGATATGCCTAATCACAACCGGCTATCTCAGCCAGATCCTCCGAACGTACGTCTTGGATTACAAGCTTACTGCTTCATGCATTGCTAAATCAGACATGCTTCAGAACTGCCCCTCCTTTACCATATTGATTGCTTTTACAGAATCCTAGATAAACTAACATAAATCTACACGCAACAGGTAGGTGGAGATAAAAGCTGCATAAAGTACTTTAAAACGTCCAGTAACACAAGATCTTTACACCCTTAACTGATTTTTGTATAGTTTATCAAATTATTGGAAACTGTCAGCACAACAAAACATTTTTAGCTTTGTCACTGTAACCCCCCAAATGGCTGAGCCACTGTGAGAAAGCTCATTGTAATTGCTTCTTCAGAAATTAATGCAAAAGCACACATGGGGGAAGAACAGACACATGTTTAGGAACAAGCCCATCACTTTTTAAATAATCTAAATTCCAGAAACACAGATTTTCCCCATACCCCTTCAATCATTTTCTCTCCAGAAACTTAACTTAAACTCATTTATTCCAGACGTTGGGCCCAAGTTTCGGGCCGCGCCTAGAACAGTGCAGCCCCGACCTGGACGCCCGTTTTTCGCACCACAAAGTGCGCCTAAAAAAAACTTACAGATTCTCCGGCTCACTGCAGGCCCTCTGGAACTGGGCACAGCGCAGCATGAGCTGTGGGGGGCGGAGCTAGGTCCCTGCGCTGAAAACAGTGCTGGGACCTCTGCACATGCGCGCTACAGTGGGCGCGCATGTGCAGTAGCTCCAGGCGCCCAAAACTGTGTGGGAGGGGCCAGAAGCACGCAGCCCCTAGCCCTGGCCGAATGGCCTCACTGGGGCTGCGTGCATAAAGCTGCCTCCCACGCCCAGCTCCTGCTTCCTCCCGACCCGAGTCGACTCCCGCTTCCCCCCCCGCCCCGGACCGGACCCGACCCAACCTGACCTCCCTCCCCCCGCCCCCGACACGAACCGACCCGACCTCCCTCTGCCCCCCCCCCACCCCCGACCCGACCCGCGCTCCCTCCCTCTCCCCCCCCCCCCACCCGAACCAACCCGACCTCCCTCCTTCCCCCCCCCCAACCCAACCCGCGCTCCCGACCCCGGACCCGACCTGACTCAACGCCACCTACCTGTAAATCTGGTGCTGGGGACGGGCACTGCCCAAAGTCTTGGGCCCGGCCGGGCCCAGCCCGTTCAGCCTCCCTCCCCCTTCTCCTTCCCCCCCCTCCCCTTCTCCTTTCCGCTCCCCCTTCTCCTTTCCCCCCCTTCTCCTTTCCTTTCCCCTCTTCCCCCCTTTCCCCTTCTCCCCTCCCCCCCTTTCCTCTTCTCCTCCCCCCTTCCCCTCCTCTCCCCTTCCCCTTCTCCTCCCCATCCCGTCCTCCCCCTCTGCCTCCCTCCCTCCCCTCTACCCCCCTTCTCCCCCTCCCCTTGCTGTCAGAAACACAGACAGAGAGTGAGAGACACACAGACAGAGACACTGACAGACACACACTTGGGGGGGGGGGGGGGCGCAGCCCAGCACGCTGTTGGAGGGCTCCCGGTGCTGCAGTCGGTAAGTAGAAAATGTTTTATTTATTGATTTAAAAAAAAAATTATTTCTTATTAATTTTTTTTGATTGATTTATTGGTTGATTTATTGATGTTTTTATCATTTATTATTGATGATGGCTCTTTATTTGTAAAACTGAAGTGTTTAATGTTTGTAAACTTCCCTTTAAACTGCCCCCCCCCCCATTCCCTAAGCCTGATTTGTAACCTACGCCTGATTTTCTAAAATGTAGACAAGGTTTTTTTGAGCGTATAAAAATCTTCACTTACTCCATTCTAAGTTAGTTTGGAGTAAGTTTTCACTGCCAAAACTTTGAAAACAGGCGTAAGTGGCCAGACACACCCCCTTTTGAAAAAAAATTCTGTTCCAAAGTGAAACTGTTCTAACTGACTAGAACTGGAGCAAACTAAATGCTGAGAATTTGAATTTCTAAGATACTCCGTTCTACACCAGTTGCTCCAAGAAACTTGGGCCCGTTATGTCCTTTATAGTACTCCCGGCTGAACGGGGAGCCCATTCGGCCAGGGCTAGGGACGGTGTTCTTCGGACAATTACAGCACCCGTCACTCAAACTTTGAAGTCTGCACTTGTAGCCACAGGAGATCCTGTTCTTCAAATAAGTAGACATTGTGACTTCCCTCTGGCTAGTTTTCAACTAGTTAGAACTCCATTTCGAATAGGAAGATGCATTTATATTCAAGTAAGCTGGGTGCACAGCCAAGACTACTCTTAAAATAGCTGGATGATCCTAAATATTAAAATATTATCTACATGTTCTCAGATCTCGCTCATTTAGTAGACTTGTTCAAATATCACTTCGGTTTAAAAAAAACATTGTATACTTTTAAACCCGGCATTTAGGAGCATTCAAATGATTGACAGATTCGGGGGCAAGGAGCTACTGCACATGCGTGCACACTCTAGCGTGCATGTGCAGAGGTCCCGGCACTGTTTTCAGCGCCGGGTTCTGGCTCCGCCCCCTGCCCCTTGTGCTGCG
This sequence comes from Pristiophorus japonicus, assembly GCF_044704955.1. Lineage (NCBI taxonomy): Eukaryota > Metazoa > Chordata > Chondrichthyes > Pristiophoridae > Pristiophorus > Pristiophorus japonicus. The sequence goes on from NC_091977.1 coordinate 186,718,920, forward strand.
CCACGCCGAGGGCTTTCATCGTTCCAGCTGCGGGGAGAATTGCAAGGTTTTAGGCGCGATTTTTGTTCTAAAAAGTTGGCGCAGCTCATGGAGTTGCGCGTTCTAAGCCTGGGGGCAAACTTGGGCCCATTGAATCACAGATTGGACATAAGGAATAGGAGCAGGAGTAGGCCATTTGGCCCCTCGAGCCTGCTCTGCCATTTAATATGATCATGGCTGATCCGATCATGGACTCAGGTCCATTTCTCTGCTCGCTCCCCATTATCCCTGATCAGTTATCTGCCTCCTCTATCTGAGGCTCTGGTTCGTATTGAGCCGACGTGGATCTGTCCTCCTCTGCAACGTGGTGGTTTGTCGGTTTAACAGGCTTAGCAGCTCGCCTGCACTCTCGTTGGAGGTTCCATTGTTCCACAGCCCTTGCAAATGTATCCTTTGAATCGGCATGAATGGAAATGATGATCATCCCCGCAGCGCCAACAAGGTGTTAATAGCTTTGCATTCATCATCCTTGATGGTGGACTCTGAGACATCTGCGGACGTGTAGTTGCAGGTATGTGTGACCTGTCCTGTTCGTTATGATTTGAAAACATCATTATTTTGTTCACAGTACTTGTAGCAGCACTTGTATGCTGAGAGATTTGCTTAGTATTATTACTGGTGACAATGAACGCCTGGGCTATCGCTATGGCCTTACTCAAGGTTGGGGTCTCTACAGTCAAAAGCTTGCGAAGCATGGTTTTGTGGCCAATGCCAAGTACGAAAAAGTCTCTGAGCATGTGCTCCAAATGTCCTTCAAATTCGCAATGTCCTGCAAAGCGTCTCAACTCGGCGACATAACTCGCCACTTCCTGGCCTTCAGACCGTTTGTAGGTGTAGAACCGGTACCTCGCCATCAGAACACTTTCCTTCGGGTTCAAATGCTCTCGGACCAGTGTGCACAAATCGTCATACGATTTCTCCGTGGGTTTCGCTGGAGTGAGCAGATTCTTCATGAGGCCATACGTTGGTGCCCCACAGACGGTGAGGAGGATCGCTCTACGTTTGGCAGCGCTCTCTTCCCCATCTCGCTCGTTGGCCAAGAAGTATTGCTCGAGTCGCTCCACAAAAGTTTCCCATTCATCTCCCTCTGAAAATTTCTCCAGGATACCCACTGTTCTCTGCATCTTTGGGTTCGCTATCTGTATCTCGTCGCCAGTTGTTATGTTTGGAGAAAGAGTCAGACTGAGCACTGTGAGCTCAAAGTAAAGTGTGATCGTCGTCTTTTATTGCAGGTCTCCAGAGTGCCACTCCAACCTGTGAAGCCTTTTTAAATACCTGTGCTCCCAGGGTATTGAGCCCTCTGGTGGCTGTACAGACTAAATACAAGTCCACATATACACCAGGCGGCCCCTTATTCTAAGATTATGCCCCCTAGTTCTAGTCTCCCCTATCAATGGAAACATCCTCTCTGCATCCACCTTGTCAAGCCCCCTCATAATTTTATACGTTTTGATAAGATCACCTCTCATTCTTCTGAATTCCAATGAGTAGAGGCCCAACCTACTCAACCTTTTCTCATAAGTCAACCCCCTCATCTCTGGAATCAACTTAGTGAACCTTCACTGAACTGCCTCCAAAGCAAGTATATCCTTTCTTAAATATGGAAACCAAAACTGTATGCAGTATTCTAAGCGCGGCCTCACCAATACCCTGTATAACTGTAGCAAGACGTCCCTGCTTTTATACTCCATTCCTTTTGCAATAAAGACTAAGATTCCACTGGCCTTCCTGATCACTTGCTGTATCTGCATACCAATCTTTTGTGTTTCATGCACCAGGACCCCCAGGTCCCGCTGTACTGCAGCACTTTGCAATTTTTCTCCATTTAAATAATAACTTGCTCTTCGATTTTTTTCTGCCAAAGTGCATAACCTCACACTTTTCAACATTATACTCCATCTGCCAAATTTTTGCCCACTCACTTAGCCTATCTATGTCCTTTTGCAGGTTTTTTGTGTCCTCCTCACACATTGCTTTTCCTCCCATCTTTGGCTAAGTGACAGGAAACAGAGGGTAGTAGTTAACGGCTGTCTTTCGGATTGGAGGAAGCTATACAGATGTGTTCTCCCGGATATCTTGATATATATTAATGACTTGGATGTGGGTGTACAGGGCACAATTTCAAAATTTGCAGATGACACAAAACTTGAAAGTACAGTGAACAGTGAGGAGGATAGTGATAGACTTCAAGAGGACGTAGACAGGCTGGTGGACTGGGTGGACACGTGGAAGATGAAATTTAATGCAGAAAAGTGTGAAGTGATACATTCTGGTATAAAGAATGAGGAGAGAAAATATAAACTAAAAAGCACAATCCTAAAGGGGGTGCATGAACAGAGAGACCTGGGAGTATATGTGCACAAATCATTGAAGATGGCAGGGCAGGTTGAGAAAGCAGTTAAAAAAGCTTACAGGATCCTGGGCTTCATGAATAGAGGTCTAGAGTACAAAAGCGCGGAAATTATGATGGATGTGTATAAAACACTGAATATGCCTCACCTGGAGTATTGTGTCCAATTCTGGACATCGCATTTTAGGAAGGCTGTGAAGATGCAGAAAAGATTTACGAGAATGATTCCAGGGATGGGGGACTTCAGTTACATGGGTAGACTGGAGAAGCTGGGGTTGTTCTCCTTAGAGTAGAGAAGATTGAGAGGAGATTTGATAGAGGTGTTCAAAATCATGAGGGTTCTGGACAGAGTAGATAGAGAGAAACAGTTCCCACTGGCAGAAGGGGCGAGAACCAGAGGACACAGATTTAATGTTATTGGCAAAAGAACCAAAGGTGAAAGAAGAAAAAACCTTTTTATGCAGTGAGTGGTTAGGATCTGGAATGAAGTGCATGAAAGGGTGGTGGAGGCAGATTCAATCACGGCTTTCAAAAAGGAGTTGGAGAAGTAAAAGAAAGAAAGATTTGGATTGATATAACACCTTTCACGACCACCGGACGTCTCAAAGCGCTTTACAGCCAATGAAGTACTTTGAGTGTAGTCACTGTTGTAAACTGTAAAGTACCTAGAAGAAAAATATTTGCAGGGCTGCAGGGAAAGGGCGGGGGAATGGGACTAACTGAGGTGCTCTTTGCAGGGAGCTGGCATGGGCTCGACAGGCTGTAACCATTCTATAATTCAATGAAAATACTTTCACGTATTCTGTCGTATATGTGCATATGACAATAACATAGTGGTTAAGCTACTGAACTAGTAACATACCTAGCATAAAGGAAGATGATTGCGCTCCTACAAAGACAATCATTTAATCTGTCGCACATCGCTGCAGGAGTTTCTCATTGCAGCATCCAACTATCTTCAGCTGCTTCATTAATGACCATCCCTCCTTCATTAGGTCAGAGTGGGGCTGTTCGCTGATGATTGCTCAGTGTTCAACTCCATTTGTAATTCCTCAGATAATCAAGCAGTCCGTGCCCACATGCAGTGAGACCTGGACAACATCCAGGCTTGGGCTGATGAATGGCAAATAACAACTGCACTATACTATAAATATTTTCTATGTTTCTATAGACACAAAAGACATCAAGGGATATGGGGAAAAAACAGGAATATGGTGTTGAGATAGAGGATCAGCCATGATCATATTGAATGGCAGTGCAGACTCGAAGGGCCGAATGGCCCACTACTGCTCCTATTTTCTATGTTTCTATACATGTGTCAGGCAATGACCATCTCCAACAAGAGAGAGCATAACCACGTCCTCTTGACATTAAGTGGTATTACCATTGCTAAGTCCCTTACCATTAACATCCTGGGGGGCACCATTGATCAGAAACTAAAACGCCTTGGTTTCTAGAACAGATCAGAGATTGGGTGTTTTGCAGCAAATGACTCACCTCCAAATTCCCCAAAGCCTTTCCACCAAGGCAAAGGTCAGGAGGGTGATGGAATATTCTCCAATTGCCTGGTTGGGTGCAGCAACAGCACTCAAGAAGCTCAACATCATCCAGGACAAAGCAGTCCACTTGATTGGCACCCCATTCACTAGATTAAACATACACTCCCTCCACTCAGACCGTGAACTGCCCAAGGCTTCTTCGAAAATTCTTCCCAAACCCATGATCTCCACCACCCAGTAAGTCACGCAGCATCCGAAGTTGGACAAGTATTGCCTCTCCTTTATTGTCGCTGGTTCTAAATCCTGAAACCCCCTACCCAACAGCATTGTGGCAGAATCTTCACCATACGTACTGTAGCAGTTCAAAAAAGAAGTCCACCACAACCGTCTCAAGGGCAATTAATGAGCAATAAATGCCGGCATTGCCAGCGATGCCACATCCCGAGAATGAAATATATATAAATAAAAAACCCACAAATTTTTGCTTGAACGGGGAAACTGCAGAATTTTTCCTTGTGTTTTTCCTTAATGTGTCAGCTGTGGCTCAGTAGGTAGCACATTCGCCTCTGTGTCATGAAGGTTGTGGGTTCAAGTCCCACTCTAGAGACTTGAGCACATAAATCTAGGATGACATTCCAGTGCAGTGCTGAGGGGGTGCTGCACTGTCGGAGGTGCCGTCTTTCGGATGAGACATTAAACCAAGGCTCCATCTGCCCTCTCAGGTAGACATAAAAGATCCCACGGCATTATTTCGAAGAAGAACAGGGGAGTTATCCCCGGTGTCCTGGACAATATTGATCCTTCAATCAACATAACAAAAACAGTTTATTTGGTCATTATCACATTGCTGTTTGTGGGCGCTTGCTGTGTGCAAATTGGCTGCCACGTTTCCCACATTACAACACTGACTAACTTCAAAAGTACTTGGCTGTAAAGTGCTTTGAGACGACCGGGGATAACTCGCCTGCTCTTCTTCGAAATAGTCGTGAAAGGCGTTGTGTAAATGCAAGTCTTTCTCAGAAAATTGGACAGACTGGGCCTATCGTTTTGTGTAGACCGTCTTGCTGTTTGCAGGACCTAAACTTTAGTGCCATCTGCAAATATATTCCCTCCTTTTATTATCCTAACTTTTTCTTTTTGCTTCCTGTCCATCAACCAACTTTATATCTGCAATGTTGCATTTTCCCTTGTATAATACCCCTGATTTTTTGTGACAACCATCCTGTGATCCACCTTACTGGATGTTTTCTGCAAATCCAAACCCTACATTCATCTGAATCAGTACCTGAAACTAAGGTAACAAAACGTGACTTTGGAAAATTGAGTGCAACAGCACGTTTCCAATTGAATCTGCCTAAATCCCATTGCCATTTAAGTTCAAACTACAGCAAAAGTTGAAAATTTAGGCTGCAAAACTGTGCTAAGAAACCAGCAAGAATCAAAGTGCAAGTAAAAGACACAACAGGATCCCACAGGGTGGAATATTCAATTGAGTTAATATAATACACTTGTGACTGTAGACTTATCCATTTTCATCCAGCAAGAGCCCATCATACATGCTTTATTTATGTAGTTTAATACATTTGGATCTCAGGTTTCAAAAAGAATGTAGCTATAAAAACAGGGCTTCCCAAATGAGTAACTGGTACCTAATTAAGATACTGTTGCATTTGTTTTCTCTGCATCATTAAAAATCATATTGCAAATTAGACAGTTGAGAGCAGATTACACAAAAGCAGCCGTTCAGACTACAATTAGTAGCTAAGTAGCAATCTTCAAAGACAATGGTTCCACACAGCTGGCCTATTGAAGTGAATGAGCTTCTCCTTTGTTAAGCTACCTCATCAAAACATGCTTTTTGGCTGGCTCTCAAATAGCATATTATAATCAGGGCAACTTGTATTAAACACAAATTAATATCTATTTTAGTAACTGCATAGCATTCTTTAATAGAGGAGTTAAAACGTAATTCATCACAAAGGCATAAATGTGTTCTGGTCTACAATAATGTGCCAATTACTCCGACTCTCATCACATACTGATCATCAAAATGTAGTAAAATTGTAAATCTATAGTATGTTATGCACTGTTTTTCTTTGACAAATTCAAATTTTTTTTAAAGTGCACCCACAGCTATAATAATGATGTTCAGTAGTCCTGTTCAACTGGAGCAGAGACTAAACTCCACAAATTAGTAGGAAATTCATCAATGTATTTATGCTGTTAATTATCTGTGACTGTTATCCATACTGTTTCCAATTACTGTAACTATATATACAATTCATGCTTCTATTTCAATTCCTATAATAAATCAGGAAATAACAATCCTTATTGTTGAATATAGATTTAAAAAAAAAACTAAAATCAGCATTACATAAACAAATTATTTGTCTAGAAATGTCTAATTATTACAAACTTGATAGAGGCTTCTGTAGTTACCAGTGACTTCTTCATTTCTGTGTTTTTCTTTCTTCCATGCCTCTCTTTTGCTTTTGTTTAACTCCTCTTTGTGCTGCCTTACATCTCTTGTCCATTTCATCTTAATTATTTTCACTTTTGCAGGAGGAGGTTTTGCATGTGTTAAAGGCTTGAGAAATATTGTGATTGCATATGCAATGAGCAAAGATACCTACCTCTACAACTAGCCCTATATCACAACTCATGCCTCTAGTCTTCTTACGCTGGTTTCTCCCCCCCTCACTTTATTCCGCCATAAGTGGCAAAGCCTTCAGCTTTCTCAATTTTGCCTTCTGGAACTCTCTACCTAAATCCTTCTACCATGACATCTCCCACCTTCAAAACATATCTCTAATCAAACAGTGGGTCACCTCTTCTGCTGTTTGGTATCCATTACTCCTCTGTGAAGCGACTTGGGACATTCACTGCAACTTGTTATACTTGTTTTTCATAATTTATTTAATTTTTATTTCAGCAGAATTTATCAAAGCTAATTGAAAAAACTGCACGAGAAGCAGATTGTTACATAACTTCAATTGTATTGCAAGCACAATCCTGACTTTTGAGCAACTTAACAATGCAAACATAAATTTAGCTAGTACTCAGAACTTTGCAGTTTCTCTTGGCTTAATATTACACAGCACTGGAATTTTGCTTTTCTGCACGAGAAGATTATTGACATTAAAAATTCAGAAAACATTGCTTAAGCATAATTTCTATTTTGTGTAGGCCTGGCTATAATTTAATTTAATTTGCGTTTGTAAATGCTCTCTGGAAGAGGCAAGAGCCCAATGGGAAATTACTATTTTTTTAAAATGTTCCGGAAACAAAATGGATGTGGAGATCATTTCTTCCTGGCATCATAAAAAGTTCCATTTATATATTACTGCTAATACTTAGTTTTACGCATTATGATTAGGTGATCCTTATACTACATGTTAAGCAGTCATCATCATAGGCAGTCCCTCGAAGCGAGGATGACTTGCTTTCATGCCAAAAAGGGATGAGTTCACAGATGTTTCAATGAAGGACCTAATATTCCAGATCCCGAACTACATCTTGAAGGGTGGAAGATGCCTGTGCGTGGATTTTTTTAACGCGTGGGGCTTGACAGAGCTAGGTCTTGGTCCAGTGGCAAGGATTAACCAAGACGACTGGAGACCAGCTCTGCTGCACGGACCTAGTGTGCACACATATCACAGTGTGGGCTGGTCTGTGCTGCCCCTGGGCCCTCGCCTCTTCTGGGCCCTGAACTCACGCCTCTCCTGAGCCCCGATCACATCCCTCTACGAACTCTTGCCGCTCCTTTACCCCGACCTCGCCGCTCCCGCTGTACCTGCCCACACTGCAATCAGCGACCTGGAGTTGGGTGACGTCAAATCCAGTCGCCCTCTTCGCAGCAGCATGCGCTGCTCCCTGCAGTGGTATACCGCCACACGTTGCTCCCTCCAATGGCCCCGGCTTGCTCATGGTCTTGCAGGCCGGGACCGCGCCGATTTAGAGGGCCATTAGAGGGAGCAACGTGTGGCAGCCCAGCCCGGAAATCGGCGTGGTCCCGGCCTGCAAGACCATCAGCAGGCCGGGGCCATTAGAGGGAGCAACGGACATCGTTAAGCGGTGTAATGGCACCATAACATCCTGTGTTCAAACATTGGAGGTAGGGTGGGGTGGGGGTTGCAGGGGGCAGAGAATAAGAATCCTGGTCATGGCCAATATTTTTCCTGCTACCACCAAGTGGAAAACTTGAGAACTGCCATGCTTTTTTCTCCTGGTTACCACCAGTAGAAAGCCATAGCCCAGTGTCCAAAACAAAAGTACCGTTACATAGTTGTGGCCAAATGAAAGTTTCACTGGTAATGTCATATTTTATAGTACAAATTAACTTTTTTGCTGTAAGCAGAAATATAAGTTAGAAATGTATTTTAGGTTACATTCTGGGTATCAGACAATAACCATGAGGTTATGATCGAGTGGTTTAGGATTCACCATCCAGGATAAACATAACTGATAAAAGATTTGCTTTTTAATCTTTTGTCTGTTTATTATCGTAATACTTCCATTAATAGCTGGTATGTTCTCAGTCAATCCAGGCACATTTCTACTCTTTGAAATCTCACTATTATAGATTATATAAAAGCTCACGTACTCCATAATGAACAACCTCATATTAACAGTTTTTTCAAAAGCACTTAAAAGTCTAAAGATGATACTGTCCAGACCCTCATTCCCCACCTGTTTGATTTTATCCTTTTACTATACAAAGTAATATTGATTGGATAACATGTCTCCTTTCTTTCGAGGCACGCTATAGCATTGATTTTGGTGAATGGCATTAAATGTCAGAGCTGACCAGCGTATGTAGAAAACCATCACATCATGTGCTACTGTGACTGCAATTGCAAGAATTCTGGAACAGTAGAATAATAATGGTTTGTTGCTATGGATTCTTTCATTAAAACACTCAATTTGTATCAAACCCACTCTATCAGTATATATTATTATAATAACTGCTGGTAAGATGAGAATGAAAAACTTGCAGCAATCTGAAATTAACATCCCGCATAAATATGTTGATTGAAAATGTTGACAATCATTTTTAAAGAGCAGTTGAAATATGAATAGAATAGAAAAGAAATAGAAAAGTTTTATTTAGTGTTATTCTTGGAGACTGTTAAGTAAAGGAATAAAATACACAGAAGAAACCACTTAGTCTGGTCTTATGAAATTTATGGACGCTAACCAATAAGCATACAAAATATTTTATGTTCAGGGAACAGAATCATAGAATCATACAGCAGAGAAGGTCAGTCAGCCTATCGTGCCTGTGGTGGCTCCTTGTGAGAGGAAATCCTATTAAAAATGACTTAAACTGTCTGTACAGCAATGCTGTGTCTGTAATAAAACAAGGGAGTTGGAGGAAATTGTGCGGTGAGGAACCAGACATAGTAGAGATCAGGGAATTAAACATTGCAGGGTATAACATATTTTGAAAAGATAGAGAGGGAAAAAGGGGAGGTGGAGTAGCTGTACTTCTTAAGGATCATACAATGGCAGTAGAAAAAAGTGACGCAGCTATCAGCAAGACAAAAATAGAATCCATATGGATAGAGATAAAAGATCCATCACATTAATACATGTAGTCTACAGACCACCTAATAGTGGAAAAGAGGTTGAGGAAAAATATGCAGACAAATTAGGGAAATTAATAAAAAAACAAAGAATAATCATCATGGGGGATTTCAACTACCCCGATATTAATTGGACAGAAGAGGTAGGTAAAGACGATAAGGAAATGGCGTTCCTAAAATGTGTACAGGACTCCTTTCTAACCCAATATGTAAAAAGCCTAACAAGGGAGGATTTGCTATTAGATCTAGTAATGGGGAATGAACCAGAGCAGGTAAGAGAAGTAAAAGTAGGGGAACATCTAGGCAATAGTGACCATAATATATTGCGCTTTAAGATGATAATTGAGGACATAAGTATGATGAAAACCAGGGTAATAGATTGGAGAAAAGCTGATTTTGGGAGGCTGAGAATAGAACTTAGGGAAAATAAAATGGGCAACAATATTGGCAAAAAATGAAGTAGAACAGAAATGGAAAATATTTAAAACAGTGTTCAACAGAGTGCAGGGACAATATATTTTGCTAAAAGAAAAGAACTAAACACTAATGAGACTCTATGGATGAATAAAGCCATAAGGGAACAATTGAGGGTAAGGAAAGAGACATACATTAAATACATAGGCAGCAAGGGAGTGCATGATAAGGGAGAATACAAAAAGATTTGGAGGAAAGTCAAAAAAAGTTAGGAAGGCAAAGATTAACTAATCAAGGAACATTGAAAAAAAGTAAAATATTTTACAGGCACATCAATAAAAAAAGGAAGGTTGGGGTAGGAATAGGGCCATTAAGGGACAGACAGAATAATATCACAGGTAATGATCGAGAGATGGTAGAAATATTAAATCATTATTTTGCTTCAGTATTTAACAGGGAGATAGAACAAGTGGCCATGACATGGACAATGAGATTAGTAATGAGATGAGTATATTTAAAATAAAAAGAGGGAATGTATTAAATAAGCTAATCAAACTCAAAGAGAATAAAATCCCTGGTCCGGATGGATTGCATCCATGCATTTTAAAAGAATCTAGAGAAGAGATAGCAGAAGCATTACTACACGTATTTAATAATTCGTTGGAAAAAGGTGTAATGCCAGAGGTCTGGTGGATAGCTAACATAATACCTATATTTAAGAAGGGGGATAGAACATGTCCAGGGAATTATAAACCAATCAGCTTAACATCGGTGGTAGGAAAAATAATAGAATCCCTACCAACGGAGAAAATAGAAGAACATTTAGAAACCAAAAATATAATAATGAATAGTCAGCATGGATTTCAAAGGGGAAAGTCTTGCTTGATCAACCTTGTTTAATTTTTTGAAGAGGTAACAGAGAGAGTAGATAATGGTAATGCAGTAGATTAAATTTATCTAGATTTTCAAAAGGCCTTCGATAAGGTACCCCATAATAGACTGATGCAGAGTCAGGAGACAAGTAGAAGAATGGATAGCTAGCTGGCTTAAAGACAGAAAGCAGAGAGTAGCGGTAAAGGGTAGCTATTCACAGTTGCAGAAGACGGGTAGTGGCGTTCCATGAGGATCAGTGTTGGGATCACTGTTTTTCACAATTTATATTAACGATTTAGACTTTGGAATCAAACACACAATTTCTAAATTTGCAGTTGACACCAAATTGGGGGAATAGTCAATACTGAGGAGGACTGCAGTAAATTACAGGAGGACATTAATAAACTTGCAGAATGGGCACATAATTGGCAAATGAAGTTCAGCACAGATAAATGTTAGGTATTACATTTTGGTAGGAATAGGGAGATCACTTATTACTTGGAGGGTGCGAGTCTAGGTGGAATAGAGAAACAAAGGCATCTCAGAGTACAAATACACAAATCACTAAAAGTTGCAACACAGGTTAGCAAGGCCATAAAAAAAGCAAACCAAGCACTAGGGTTTATTTCTAGAGGTATAGAATTGAAAAGTACAGAAGATCCAAGGCTAAGTGGCAAGTTGGATCCAAAATTGGCTCAGGGGCAGGAAGCAGAGGGTAATAATTCGTGGGTGTTTTTGAGACTGGAAGGCTGTTTCGAGTGGGATCCTGCAGGGCTCAGTACTAGGTCCCTTGCTTTCTGTGGTATATATCAATGATTTAGACCTGAATGTAGGGGATATGATTAAGAGATTTTCAGATGATACAAAAATTGGCTGTGTGGCTGATAATGAAGAAGAAAGCTGTAGACTGCAGGAAGATATCAATGGTCAGGTGGGCAGAACAGTGGCAAATGGAATTCAATCCGGAGAAGTGTGAGGTAATGCATTTGGGGAGGGCTAAAAAGGCAATGGAATACACAATAAATGGTCGGACACTGAGAAAATCTAGAGAACAAAGGGACCTTGGAGTGCATGTCCACAGATCCCTGAAGGTAGCAGGCCAGGTAGATAAGGTAGTTCTGTATGCAATGAAATACTTGCCTTTATTAGCCGGGGCATAGAATACAAGAGCAGGGAGGTTATGCTTGAACTGTATAAAACACTAGTTAGGCCACAGTTAGAATACTGCCTGCAGTTCTGGTCACCACATTACAGGAAAGATGTGATTGCACTAGAGAGGGTACAGAGGAGATTTACGAGGATGTTGCCTGGACTGGAGAATTTTAGCTATGAGGAAAGATTGGATAGGCTGTGTTTGTTTTCTTTGGAACAGAGGAGGCTGAGGGGAAACCTTATTGAGGTGTATAAAATTATGAGGGGCCTAGGAAGCACCTATTTCCCTCAGCAGAGGGGTCAAAAACCAGGGAGCATAGATTTAAAGTAATTGGTAGGAGTTTTAGAGGGGAGTTGAGGGGAAATGTTTTCATCCAGCGGGTGGTGGAGGTCTGGAGCTCACTGCCTGAAGGGGTGGTAGAGGCAGAAACCCTCAGCACATTTAAAAAGTGCTTGGATGTGCACATGAAGTGCCGTAACTGATATGTCCTTACAATACAGTACAAATGCACATGAGGCCCATGCTGAGAGAAGGTCACTCTGTGACCAACAACATTTATTCCAGCACTGAAGTGATGAAGGTGGGTGGAGCTTCCCCTTTTATACCTGAAAGACCAGGTTAGGAGTGTCTCCCACAAGTTCACCACCTAGTGGTCAACGTTCTCACAGTGTACAACTAGTCATGGGTTACAATGACAGTTAAATACATGACAGTAACCTACAAGGCTACGGACCAAGAGCTAGAAAGTGGGATTAGGCTGGATAGTCTTTGTCGCCCAGCGCGGACATGATGGGCTGACATGGCCTCCTTCCGTGCTGTAAATTGCTATGATTCTAAGTTATGCTAATCCTGTATCGAACCTTGGTTAGACCACACTTAGAGTATTGCGTACAGTTCTGGTCACATTATAAACAAGGATATAGAGGCACTGGAGAGGATGCAGAGAAGATTTACAAGGATAACACCAGAAATGCGAGGTGTACATATCAGGAAAGGCTGAATAGGCTGGGTATCTTTTCTCTTGAAAAAACACAGAGGGTGACCTAATAGAGGTCTTTAAAATTATGAAAGGTTTTGATCGGGTGGATAGAGAGAGAATGTTTATACTTATGGGGAAGAGCATAACCAGAGGCTATCAATATAAGATAGTTACCAAAAAATCCAATAGGGAATTGAGAAGAAACTTCAGAGCGTCGGAGAGGCTGCGTGGGGGGGGCCTATAAAAAGGCCCAGCAGGAGTTCGTGAGGCCAGCTGGTGCAGCTGCAGCAGGGTGAGAAAGCAAAAAAGTAGAAATAAATCGAAAGGTGATGTCACAGCCACGGCGGTAAGTGATTGGTGAATAGTTTTTCTTTTTCTTTATCAGCAAGTAACCTTTTAGCATTCTTGTTGCCAAATTAAGTTAATCTAAGGGTTAAGTCATGGCAGGAGAGCTTGGACACGTGTTATGCTCCGCCTGTAATATGTAAGTGTCCCTGACGACTACATGTGCGGGAAATGCATCCGCCTGCAGCACCTGACAGACCGCATTGCAGCACTGGAGCATCCACGATGCTGAGAATGATGTGAATAGCACGTTACTGAGTTGGCCACACTGCAGGTAAAGGGTACACAGCCAGATAGGGCATGGCTGACCAACAGGAAGAGCAGTGGAAGGACGGTAGTGCAGGGGTCCCCTGCGATCATCCCCCGCGATCATCCCCCTGCAAAACAGATACACCGCTGTGGGTACTGTTGAGGGGGATGACTCATCAGAGGAAAGCAGCAGCAGCCAAGTTCATGGCACCATGGGTGGCTCTGCTGCACAGGAGGGTAGGAAAAAGAGTGGGAGAGCTATAGTGATAGGGGATTCTATTGTAAGGGGAGTAGACAGACATTTCTGCGGTTGCAACTGAGACTCCAGGATGGTATGTTGCCTCCCTGGTGCAAGGGTCAAGGATGTCTTGGAATCGGTGCAGGACATTTTGAAGATAGAAGGTGAACAGCCAGTTGTCGAGGTGCATATAGGTACCAACGATATAGGTAAAAAACGGGATGAGGTCCTACAAGACGAATTTAGGGAGCTAGGAGCTAAATTAATAAATAGGACCGCAAAAGTAGTAATCTCAGGATTGTTACCAGTGCCACATGCTAGTCAGAGTAGGAATCACAGGATAGCTCAGTTGAATACATGGCCTGAGGAGTGGTGTAGAAGGGAGGGATTCAAATTCCTGAGACATTGGAACCAGCTCTGGGGGAGGTGGGACCAGTACAAACCAGACGGTCTGCACCTGGGCAGGACCAGAACCAATGTCCTAGGGGGAGTGTTTGCTAGTGCTGTTGGGGAGGGTTAAACTAATATGGCAGGAGAATGGGAACCTATACAGGGAGACAGAGGGAAGTAGAATGGGGGTAGAAGCAAAAGATAGAAAGACGAAAAGTAAAAGTGGAGGGCAGAGAAACCAAAGGCAAAAAGCAAAAAGGGCCACATTACAGCAAAATTCTAAAGGGGCAAAGGGTGTTAATAAGACAAGCCTGAAGGCTCTGTGCCTCAATGCAAGGAGTATTCGAAATAAGGTGGACGAACTAACTGCACAGATAGCAGTTAACGGATATGATGTAATTGGCATCACGGAGACATGGCTGCAGAGTGACCAAGGCTGGGAACTCAATATACAGGGGTATTCAACATTTAAGGAGGAAAGGAGGAGGAGGACAGAAAGGAAAAGGAGGTGGGGTGGCGTTGCTGGTTAAAGAGGAAATTAATGCAATAGTAAGGAAGGACATTAGCTTGGATGATGTGGAATCGGTATGGGTGGAGCTACGGAATATCAAAGGTCAGAAAACGCGAGTGGGAGTTGTGTACAGACCACCAAACAGTAGTAGTGAGGTTGGGGACAGCATCAAACAAGAAATTAGGAATGCGTGCAATCAAGGTACAGCAGTTATCATGGGCGACTATAATCCACATATTGATTGGGCTAACCAAAGTGGTAGCAATGCGGTGGAGGAGGATTTCCTGGAGTGTATTAGGGATGGTTTCACAGACCAGTATGTCGAGGAACCAACTAGAGGGCTGGCCATCCTAGACTGGGTGAAGTGTAATGAGGAAGGACTAGTTGACAATCTTGTTGTGCGAGGCCCCTTGGGGAAGAATTCTTTATTAAGATGGAGAGTGACACAGTTAATTCATAGACTAGGTCCTGAACTGAAGGAAAGGTAACTTCGATGATATGAGACGTGAATTGGCTAGATTAGACTGGCAAGTGATACTGAAAGGGTTGACGGTGGATAGGCAATGGCAAACATTTAAAAATCACATGGATGAACTTCAACAATTGTACATCCCTGTCTGGAGTAAAAATAAAAATCAACTGTGGCAAACAAGGGAAATTAAGGATAGTGTTAAATCCAAGGAAGAGGCATATAAATTGGCCAGAAAAAACAGCAAACCGGAGGACTGGGAGAATTTTGTAATAGAGCAGAGGAGGACAAAGGGTTTAATTAGGAGGGGGAAAATAGAGTATGAAAGGAAGCTTGCTGGCAACATAAAAACTGACTGCAAAAGCTTCTATAGATATGTGAAGAGAAAAAAATTAGTGAAAACAAACGTAGATCCCATTCAGTCAGATTCAGGTAAATTTATAATGGAGAACAGAGAAATGGCGGACCAGTTAAACAAATACTTTGGTTCGGTCTTCACGAAGGAAGAAATGAATAACCTTCCGGAAATACTAGGAAACCGAAGGTCTAGTGGGAAGGAGGAACTGAAGGAAATCCTTATTAGGTGGGAAATTGTGTTAGGGAAATTGATGGAATTGAAGGCCGATAAATCCCCGGGGCCTGATAGTCTGCATCCCAGAGCACTTAAGGAAATAGCACTAGAAATAGTGGATGCATTGGTGATCATTTTCCAACAGTCTATCGACTCTGGATCGGTTCCTATGGACTTGAAGGTAGCTAATGTAACACCCACTTTTTAATAAAGGAGGGAGAGAGAAAATGGATAATTATAGCCTGACATCAGTAGTGGGGAAAATGTTGGAATCAATTATTAAAGATGAAATAGCAGCACATTTGGAAAGCAGTGACGGGATTGGTCCAAGTCAGCATGGATTTATGAAAGGGAAATCCTGCTTGACAAATCTTCTAGAATTTTTTGAGGATGTAACTGTTAGAGTGGACAAGGGAGAACCAGTGGATGTGGTGTATTTAGACTTTCAAAAGGCTTTTGACAAGGTCCCACACAAGAGATTGGTGTGCAAAATTAAAGCACATGGTATTCGAGGTAATGTACTGACGTGGATAGAGAACTGGTTGGCAGACAGGAAGCAGAGAGTCGGGATAAACGGGTCCTTTTCAGAATGGCAGGCAGTGGGGTGCCGCAGGGTTCAGTGCTGAGACCCCAGCTATTTACAATATACATTAATGATTTGGATGAGGGAATTGAGTGTAATATCTCCAAGTTTGCAAATGACACTAAGCTGGGTGGCGGTGTGAGCTGTGAGGAGGACGCTAAAAGGCTGCAGGGTGACTTGACAGGTTAGGTGAGTGGGCAAACGCGTGGCAGATGAAATATAACGTGGATAAATATGAGGTTATCCACTTTGGTGGCAAAAACACGAAGGCAGAATATTATCTGAATGGCGACATATTAGGAAAAGGGGAGATGCAACGAGACCTGGGTGTCATGGTACATCAGACATTGAAAATTGGCATGCAGGTACAGCAGGCGGTGAAGAAGGCAAATGGTATGTTGGCCTTCATAGCTAGGGGATGAGTATAGGAGCAGGGAGATCTTACTGCAGTTGTACAGGGCCTTAGTGAGGCCCCACCTGGAATATTGTGTTCAATTTTAGTCTCCTAATCTGAGGAAGGACGTTCTTGCTATTGAGGGAGTGCAGCGAAGGTTCACCAGACTGATTCCCAGGATGGCAAAACTGACATATGAGGAGAGACTGGATCGACTGGGCTTGTATTCACTGGAGTTTAGAAGGATGAGAGGGGATCTCATAGGAACATATAAAATTCTGAGGGGACTGGACAGGTTAGATACAGGAAGAATATTTCTGATGTTGGGGAAGTCCAGAACCAGGGGACATAGTCTAAGGATAATGCGTAAGCCAGTTAGGACTGAGATGAGGAGAAACTTCTTCACTCAGAGAGTTGTTACCTATGGAATTCCCTACCGCAGAGAGTTGTTGATGCCAGTTTATTGGATATATTCAAGAGGGAGTTAGATATGGCCCTTACGGCTAAAGGGATCAAGGGGTATGGAGAGAATGCAGGAAAGGGGTACTGAGATGAATGATCAGCCATGATTTTATTGAATGGTGGTGCAGGCTCAAAGGGCCGAATGGCCTACTCCTGCACCTATTTTCTATGTTTACCCAAAGAGTGCTGAGAATGTGGAACTCGCGACCACAGGGAGTGCTTAAAGCGAATAGTATAGATGCATTTCAGGGGAGGCTAGACAAGCATGTGAGGGAGAAGGGAATAGAGGGTTATGCGGATAGATTTAAATGAGAAAAGTCACGAAGAGGCTCGAGTGGAGCATAAATGCTGGCATGGACTGGTTGGGTCGAATGGCGTGTTTGAGTACCGTATATCCTTTGTAATCCTGTTACTTAATTCTCTTCTGCTGTTGCCAAATCCCTAATCGATGCCTTCCTCATCTGAAAAATGGATTTCTTGAACTCTCTCCTCACTGTCTTGCCCTTCACCAGCGAGTTAATCTAGAATTGTGCAGCCTGAGCCCTCTCTCACACAAAGTCCTGGACATCCATCATGCTTATGGTTTTCAAGAATCACTGACTCATTCCACTCTTGTGGAATACAGACATTGCTTAGATATAAGGTAATTTGGAGTACTCTTACCTTATCTGATTTCAAGGTCCTGGTTTTCAAATTGTTTCATGGTGTTGCTCCACTTTATCTGAGTAATCTTCTCCAGGCACATGTCTCAGACCAGACAAGCAGAACCTCGAATTCTGGATTACTGCTTGTTCCCTGCTCTGCCTACACTCCACCATTGGAGGCTGATCTTTCAGGATGAGTATGTTTGTGCGCTTTAGAATTCTTTCCCCAAACCACTGTGCCTTTCTACCTCTGTCCCTTCCTTTTAAAGACTCTCAAAACCTAACACTGCAACCATGTTTTTGGTCCCTTCCCATTTCTCCATGCTCCTCCCACCCCCGCCATTAACCTTTTTAAACGGTTAAATAACCACAGAAATGCAAAGTAGTAGTTGTAAAGTTGTAACAATTGTCTGTATTAGTGTTCTTTAAATGTTGGTATCATAAGTGTTATTTATGTGGACTTGTATTCACTCTGTATAGCCACCAGAGGGCTCATTCCCCGGAGTCCCAAGGGATCCCATAATCTCTTGGGAGCACAGGTATTTGAGAAGGCTTCACAGATTGGAGAGGCACTCTGGAGACCTGCAATAAAAGACTAAGGTCACACTTTACTTTGAGCTCACAGTGTTCAGTCCGACTCTTTCTCCATACACAACAATAAGGGTGGAGTGAAGCAGAGGATTAGGACATGGGTAAGCAGGAGAGACATCACCGTCTTCAGGTCTCAGGTGAGTGGATTGGAAGAAGCAACAGCTGCAATGGGACTTAAGTGGGTAGAAACAGAGGCTAAACAGGTCCAGGGTATCATCTTGGTGACTAACCATCCTGCAGCTTTGTGTCTATTTCAGGTTTTCTACATGCTGCTGGGTTTGGCTGTTTAAATTAACAAAAGTATTGTATTACCTGCGTTATTACCAGAAAAAATATTTACCTGTCCAAGGTATTCTTCCTGGTAATTTAAATAAAATTAAACTCTCCCCAATTCATTTTGCAAAGAAAATAGCCTCAGCATAACTGCAATGCTGTTGAAGCTATTTCCTTGCTGATGCCCCTGTGGGCCTTTGGTGGATCAATGTGGAAGCACAAAAGAACTTTCATTATTCTCAACAAAAATATATTCCATTCAAAAAAAAACTCGAGAAGGATGAACCATCCGTGGCTAACTAAGGTGTTAAGGATGGTATCAAATTGAAAGGGCATAAAATGTTGTGAAGATTAATGGTAGGAGAGAAGATTGGGAAAATTTTAGAAACCAACAAAGAAGGACTAAAAAAATATAAAGAAGGAGAAACTAGATTATGAGAGTAAACTAGCAAGAAATATAAAAACAGACAGTAAGAACTTCTACAATTACATAAAAAGGAAGAGATTAGCTACAGTAAACATTGGTCCCTTGGAGGATGAGACTGGGGAATTAATAATGGGAAACAAGGAAATGGCAGAGACTTTGAACAAATACTTTGTATCTGTCTTTATGGTAGAAGACACTAACAGCACCCCAATAATAGAAGAAAATCAGGGGACAAATGGGAGGGAGTAAATTAAAAATCATTATCACTGGAGAAAAAGTACTCGGCAAACTAATGGAGCTGAAGGCTGACAAGTTCCCTGGACCCGATGGCCTGCATCCTACGATCTTAAAATAAGTGGCTGCAGAGATAGGGGATGCATTGGTTGTCATCTACCAAAATTCCCTAGATTCTGGAAAGGTCCCAGCGGATTGGAACACCACAAATGTAGAAAGGAGGGAGACAAAAGCAGGAAACCATAGGCCAGTTTGCCTAACATCTGTCATTCGGACAATGCTGGAATCCATATTAAGGAAGTAACAGCAGAACATTTAGAAAGTACTAATACAATCAAGCAAAGTCAGCATGGTTTTATGAAAGAGAAATCGTGTTTGACATATTTATTAGAGTTCTTTGAGGATGTAACAAGCAGGGTGAATAAAGGATAACCAGTAGATATAGTGTATTTGGATTTCCCAAAGGCATTCGATAAGGTGCCATATAAAAGGTTACTGCACAAGCTAAGAGCTCATGGTGTTGGGGGTAATATATTAGTATGGATAGAGGATTGGCTAACTAGCAGAAAACAGAGTCGGGATAAATGGGTCATTTTCAGGTTGGCAAACTGTAACTCATGGGGTGCCACAGGGAACAGTGCTGGGGCCTCA
The DNA here is from genome assembly GCF_044704955.1 of Pristiophorus japonicus. NCBI lineage: Eukaryota > Metazoa > Chordata > Chondrichthyes > Pristiophoridae > Pristiophorus > Pristiophorus japonicus. The sequence goes on from NC_091977.1 coordinate 186,738,844, forward strand.
ATTATTTACAATCTAAATTCATGACTTGGAAGAAGGAACCAAGTGTATTGTAGCCAAATTTTCTGACAATACAATGATAGGTGGGAAAGCAAGTTGTGAGGAGGACACAAGAGGGCCGAAATTGCCCCTTCCCTTAAGGCCTATAACCGCCGGAATTCGGCGGCCACATGGCGGAGTGGAATGACCGCCATTTTGAAAATTGCCTTCCTGCGATATCTCGGCGTGACCCGCTCCCCCCACATTGCTGCCGATCTGTCCTAAGTGCATCATCAGAGCACGCACCATTCAATGTCCCCCTCCCCAACGCAAAATTCCATGAAGAAAATTTTGCTGCCGCTGCTCGGTGCCACCAACAGCTTTTTCTGTCGGTGCACTGTGGTTGCAGTGTTTGTAAAATGGCAGGACAGTCGCCATTAAAGAGAAGGACGCACTGCCGCAGCCACCATCTTATTTGTCTTTGTCGGCCGACTGTCAGGGTGTTCCGACAATTATGCCCCTTCTTGGGGTGCCAGGCCCCTGGCCGGCTGAAACCCTCCCTGAAGACTTAATAGACCAAACTAAAATACATGCAGACTTCGCAGCAGCCCTCCCCTTTAAGTGAAGGGGAGAGACATGGTGACGCGCCAGCGTGATGACTTCATCAGCGCTACGCTGATGAGTGATGGCGGCGGACAGTCCGCACGGCCCCACTTCCGCCCCTCTAGTGACAGGATTTCCACTCTCCGCCTTACTTCCGCCCCCATTATGACAGACTTCCGGTCCGCTTGGGGAAAAAAGCCCAAGAGTGGAATTTCACACAAGAGGCCACCACATCCACCACGGCAGTAAAAGCAGCTCAAACACGGTAGGTGTGCCGTGTTTCCAGCGGGGGGACAATTTCAGCCCCAAAGAGTCTGCAAAGAGATAAATGGGTAGAATTTTGCCAGTACAGATTTCTGCCGCTTTCACCAGAGGTGCGCCACTTTCGTCCGCCTCAAAGTGCTCCAAAAATCTTCGGGCCGAGTTTGGCCGCTCCCCAGCCTCTCCTCGATGCTGGTGTAGCGTGGCCACTGGATTCGGGAGTGGAGCCAGGTCCCGGCGCTGAAAACAGTGCCGGGACCTCTGCACATGCGCGCTAGAGTGTGCGCGCATACGCAGTAGCTCCTCGCCCCCAGAATCTGAGTGTGTGCTACAGGCTGTGTGGGAGGGGCCAAAGCGCGCCGCCCCTATACCTGGCCGAATGGGCTCCCTCATCGGCGGCCCGTGGCCTTCCCGGGCCGCGTTTTGGTAGGACTTCTATTTTTTTATTTGTTATTGATTGATTGATTGCTCATTACTTTGGTCTTGGTGCTTTAGGTGCAGGGTTCCTTCTATTTTTTATTTGTTAATTAATTGCTTATTACTTTTTGTGCTTTGTTTAGTGCTTTGTAAGTCTTGGTGCTAGATGCAGGTCCTCTCAGCTTCCCCGTATTTTTTATTTGTTATTGAATGCTTATTTTTGTGCTTTGTTTAGTGCTTGGTTCTTTAGAATGTACTTTCCTGCACTGATTTCTTAACTCTCCGCAAGGGTTTTCTGTGCGGGCCACAAGTGGCCACACACGCTGGCCTAAGTTAGTTTGGAGCAACTATCAGCTGTCCAAACTGGCTTAAATGGCCAAAACAGGCGTAGGTGGCTGGTAACGCCTCCTTTTGAAAAAAAACGAAACTAAAAAAATCCTAACTAACTCACTTACACTGGTGCAAATTAAATGTGCAGAATGGGGATTTTTAAGATACTCCAGAAAAATCAAGTTGCTCCCAAAAAAATGGAGCAACTCCTGGCCAAATTTGGGCCCATAGATAGGTTAAGTGAATGGGCAAATATTTGGCAGATGGAGTATAATGTGGAAAAATGTGAGGTTATCCACTTTGGCAGGAAGAATAGAAAAGCGAAATATTATTTAAATGGAGACAACAGAATGCTGCTGTAGAGGGATCTGGATGTCCTCGTACATGAAACACAAAAAGTTAGCATGCAGGTACAGCAAGTAATAAGGAAGGCAAAAAGAACGTTGGTCTTAATTGCAAGGGGGATGGAGTATAAAATTAGGAAAGTCTTACTACAATTGTACAGGGTGTTGGTGAGACCACACCTAGAGTACTGCAAACAGTTTTGGTCTCCTTATTTAATGGGGGAAAATCCTTGCATTGGAGGCAGTTCAGAGAAGGTTCACTAGGTTGATTCCTGAGATGAAATATTGCGTGCAGTTTTGGTTTCCATATTTACGAAAGGATATACTTGCTTTGGAGGCAGTTCAGAGAAGGTTCACTAGGTTGATTCCGGGGATGAGGGGATTGACTTATAAGGAAAGGTTGAGTAGGTTGGGCCTTCACTCATTGGAATTCAGAAGAATGAGAGGTGATCTTATCGAAACGTATAAGATTATGACAAGGTGGATGCAGAGAGGATGGTTCCACTGATGCGCGAGACTAGAACTAGAGGGCACGATCTTAAATGGGTGGCCCCTTATTCTAAGATGAGGAGAAATTTCTTCTCTCAGAGGGTTGTAAATCTGTGGCATTCGCTGCCTCAGAGAGCTGTGGAAGCTGGGACATTGAATAAATTTAAGACAGAAATAGACAGTTTCTTAAACGATAAGGAGATAAGGGATTATGGGGAGCTGGCGGGGAAGTGGAGCCGAGTCCATGATCAGATCAGACATGATCTTATTGAATGGCGGAGCAGGCTCGAGGGGCCGTATGGCCTACTCCTGTTCCTATTTCTTATGTTGTCTTATGAAGAAAGATTGAGCAGGTTGGGCCTGTACTCATTGGAGCTTAGAAGAATGAGAGGTGATCTTATTGAAACATATAAATTTCTGAGGGAGCTTAACAGGGTTGATGCTGAAGATGTTTCCCCTCATAGAGGAAATCTAGAACTAAGGGGCATAGTTTCAGTATAAGGGGTCGCCCATTTAAGACGGAGATGAGGAGGAACTTCTTCTCTCAGAGTCGTGAATCTACGGAATTCTCTACCCCAGAGAGCTGTGGAAGCTGAGTCATTGAATATATTCAAGGCTAAGATAGACAGATTATTGATTGAGAGGGGAGTCAAGGATTATGGGGAACAGGCAGGAAAGTGGATTGAGGCCAAGATCAGATCAGCCATTATCTTATTGAATGCAGGCTCAAGGGGCCGCCAGGCCTACTCCTGCTCCTATTTCTTCTACTCCCAAAAACACACAAGCACTTATGATAAATTTAAAAAAACATGAAATATTTAAAATGAATCAAAATGGAATTTAATTATTCAAAACAAAAATTTAATTTAAAAAAAATTACACATTTTAAAGGGTCTAAAAATAAACTTGCCTTACTTACTAGGATTTTAAATATTTAAATTATTGAAAGAAATGTATTATTCTGTGCTTTAAATGTCTTGCGCAGAGAATTTGAAAGACATTCGCTGGGCAAGTAGCCCAACTCTCTGTCCATGGAGGCCCTTTAGTTTCGGAGGCGTGCAATCTGTTAAGAGAATTCTTGACAGATTGCAAGTTCTGGGTTTAGGCGCATACGCTTCGCATGCCTAAACCCGTAATTTGTGGGGCCTCCATGGGCACATGCGCACCTCGTACATGCCGTGGGGAGTGTGAATTCAGACCATTAGTGATTGGTTTAGAGCTGCATTGGCAGAGGCCAGGGAGTAGATCATGCACCCACCCATTTTCTCAGGAGAAAAAGACAAGGAAATAGATGTAAAAAGGCCTTGGCTGAGCACCAGAAACATTTCTAATCTTGCTATGGTTGCTATACAAAACATTTTCCATTTTCATGTTTGGGCATTCCTGAATTCACAAAAAGTTCAAAATATTACTTTGTTCCCCTCAATTTTCTCCAATTTCATAAACAAATCCTATTTTCACGTAGGCTGTTCAGCATTTCTCCATCAATCAGAGACTGGAATAGTCTAAGACACAAAGGGCCCCGAGTTTGGTGAAAGCTAAGTTCCGCCCAAGTAACGTCCAAAGGACCGCTAAGATCCTGACGGTAATTTGGGCGGAAGTTTCATGAAAAAATGTGGGAAAGACCGCCCGGCAGCAAAAATGGCCCATGCACGCCAATTCTGGGCAGGAGCGGGCGGTAGGTCCCATTCTGGGTGGCAAATACGATCCTCGGCAAAATACCACAGAGGATAGAGCCAGGCCCGGGGAGGGGGCAACTGATAAAATTAAAAGTTTTCAAAACAATTTAAAATAAACACCAGAAATCCTTCAGGGGACCCAATCCACCTAAATCCCTGCAAAAGAAATAAAGAAAAGAAGTGTACTAACCTTTTTTGCAGGTCTTCATACTTACCGTTCAGGTAAGACCTGCCTCCACGCGGCGGTCATTTCCTCTGCTGTAGCGGAGGACCTCCCGGACCAAACTGGTAACTCAACGGGCGGGAAGACTCTTGTGGGCGTTGCACGCCGGTGGATGGTCCCCAGCGGTCTTCTTTCCTCACCGGCGTGAGGACCTGTCTGTGATATATTCACTGAGCACAAGCACGCACAGCTTTCTGACATGGTAGACAGCTCTCTCGGAAGCCTCTGGAACTGCCTGGTCTGTTAATTATTAACTCTGTAGTTGCAGTACACAATACGTCCACATCCACAGTGTGGAGCTACAAACATTACAAACTCACAGACATTACACTTCTCCCTCCTTAATGAAGAAGTTATTATTACAACATGTTTATAACTTGCATGTTTATATATAACACAGGATATAGACTTATTTTTTCCATATTTACAAATTTAACTTAACCACTTGTTTTCTGTTTCGAAGAGGATACCTTCGCTCTTGAACAGAACCTTCCAACCATGGTGTCGAACTTAAACTCCTTCGAGGCTCATCCTGAGGAACCTTTTCCTTCAGGGAATTTCCTTGATTTTCATTTGAACTCACTCTAACTTCAGGCTGTTTGTTTTCCTGACTCAGACTCAGACTTACATTCTGATTTTCTCTTGGATTTGTTTCCAGTACACTAGATGTAGGATTTGCTACTGGTATATCAAAATATCTGATGAGTCAGAACTAACTGAATCATTCCCACCTTCAACTCCTTCAATGTCTGTAGGTAAAATATGATCAACATGAACATACCTAACCTGTCCATTATCAAACATCTTTACCAAATCTGTGCGAGGACCACATATCTTCACCACTCTTCCCAGTAACCACTTTAACCATTTATGATGATGGTTCTTCACTCTCACCTTCTGGTTTAATTTCACACTTCTTTCTTTTACTCTACCTCTATCATGATTCTCTTTCTGTCTTAATTGTGCCAAATTTGGTCTGAACAACGAGAATCTGGTTTGTGGCTGTCATTTTAGGAACAACTCTGCTGGTGTTCTACCAGTAGTTGTATGAGGAGTATTACAATACGTAATCAAAAAATTAGCCAATTTGTGATCCAATGACAACTGTCATTTCTTTGGATTTGGATCTAACATTTGTTTTATGAGGGTACGTTTTACAGTTTATACAATGTGCTCTGCTGCACCATTCGAGGCAGGGTGGTATGGTGGAACCTTCGTATGTTTCACACCATTTTTGCTTGTGAACTGTGCAAATTCTTCGGAACGAAATTGTGGTCCATTATCCGAAACAATTTCTTCAGGGAGGCCAAATGAAGAAAATAATCTTCGCAAAATGTCTAATGTTTTATTTGTTGTTATTTTCCACATTGGAAACACCTTAACCCACTTTGACTGGCTATCAATCACAATGAACAATTGTTGTCCTTCTAACTCAGCAAAATCAATATGTAGCCTTTGCCACACCCTGGGAGGCCATTTCCATGGCTGTAATGGTCCTGATGTTAGTTGCTTGCTTACCGATTGACATGTCGTACACTGACTCATGATGTACTCCATAACTTTATCAAGACCTGGACACCATAAATAACTGCATGCAAAACTCTTGGTCAAGCACATTTCCAGGTGCTGGTCATGGAGGTCTCCTAATAATTTGGATCTGAATTTATTTGGTATAACCACTCTTGCACCCCATATGATACAATCTTTATCGACTGATAATTCATTCCTACGAATGAAGAATGGATGAATATCTTTGTCTGTTTCCTGGTTTGGCCATCCATTTGCAATATACTCATACACCTTTGACATCACTGGGTCACGTTTGGTTGCTCTACCAATCTCTTCAGCTGTGACTGGCAGTTCATCAATGTATGAAACGTGTATCCGGTGTAACGTGTGATGGGGAAGGCAATCTAGACATAGCATCGGCATTACTGTGATCAGCTGATCGTCTGTATTCAATATCATATGTATATGCTGACAAAATCAAAGCCCATCTCTGCATTCGGGCTGCAGCTAATGTTGGAACTGGGGACTTTGGATGGAGGATTGCTGTTAGGGGCTTATGGTCCATAACGATGGTAAACTTACGACCATACAAGTATTTGTGAAACTTCTTGACCCCAAAAATTAATGCCAAAGTTTCCCTTTCAATTTGCGCATAATTACTCTCACTGGTACTGAGTGCGTGAAGCAAAAGCAATTGGTCTCTCCTCCCCACTACGTGATACATGAGAGGTTACTGCACCAACTCCATACGGAGAGGCAGCACATGCTAGCTTAATCTCCTTAGATATGTCATAGTGAACTAACATGGTTGCTCTCTACCAATTTTTTTCTACACTCATTGAATGCTGTATCGCATTCTTCTGACCACTTCCAATGGACCTGTTTTTTCAAAAGTTCATTCAGTGGATGTAATACTGTAGCCAAATTTGGTAGGAACTTCCCATAATTGTTCAAAAAACCCAAGAATGAACAAAGTTCAGTGACATTTCTGGGAGTGGGTGCATTTCTGATTGCATCCAGCTTTCCCATGGTTGGATGTAAACCATCTTTGTCTACTCTGTACCCTAAGTACTCCACTGAGTTTTGAAATAACTCACACTTACGAGCAGACACTCGTACTCTGTGCTTCTCTAGCCGTTTGAGGACTTCATTCAGTATTTTATTATGAATTTGCCTATTTGGTGCTGAAATTAGTATGTCATCCAAATAACATACTACTCCTTCAATACCTTGCAAAATCCGGTTCATCATCCCTTGGAATATGGCCGGGGCGGAAGACACTCCAAATGGTAGCCTATTAAATTGATACAGGCCTAGATGAGTGCTTATAGTCAAGCATGACTTGGACTCCTCATCTAGTTCAAGCTGTAAGTAGGCATGCGTACGATCCAGTTTTGAGAAGATCTGACCACCTGTCAGTGTTGTGAACACATCTTCTATATTCGGCAATGTATTGGGGTCATTACCCTCTAGAACCTGGTTTACGGTTATTTTATAATTGAAAGGGAAGCTTTGGCATTAATTTTTGGGGTCAAGAAGTTTCACAAATACTTGTATGGTCGTTAAATTTACCATCGTTACGGACCATGAGCCCCTGACAGCAATCCTCCATCCAAAGTTCCCAGTTCCAACATTAGCTGCAGATAAGAAGATAGCTTGCTTCCGTTCCAATATCGCCTGATTCTGGACTGCATTGTCTGGAACTTCCATTTTGTTATTTGCAGTGAAATACATTTCTAGCCGATCCACATACGCTTTAAAACGTTCCCGGTCGTGTCTATATTCACCCAAATGTCCCATTACACCTGCGGGTGCTGCCATTTTAATTTCTTGCTGTTCACAGTGTGCTGTATTTTACCTCGGATTTTGTAGCTTTTTCCAAAGGCAGAGAAGCTCCCAAAGTCTCTCTGTCAGTTGGCTGAATCCTTCACCAACAAAATTTCAGCTTGAAATCATCCGAAAAATCCCATCCTCGTCGCCAATTGTGATATATTCAAAGAGCACAAGCACACACAGCTTTCTAACATGGCAGGCAGCTCTCTCAGAAGCCTCTGGAACTGTCTGGTCTATTTAATTATTAACTGTGAAGTTGCAGTATACAATACGTCCATATCTACAGTGTGGAGCTACAAACATTACAAGCTCACCAGACATTACACTGACAAAACTCGTTTGGAGAGGAGAGTGCCCAAAAAACATTGAGACCGCTGAGAAAACTCAGCGGCAGCCGACAGTAAGTCGACCAAACTTTCCCATGTCCTTTGTAAATGTCTGTCTGTGATTGGCTAGGAGGAGACACTATTCAATTGTAGCAGTTTTTCTCCTGCTCGAGATGGAGAACCTTGATACCCCTGTACTGCTCCATTCAACAGCCTTGGGGAAACCTGAAGAAAGTGACCAATTCTGCTCGGTTTTGCAAACAGAAACAGAAGCAATGCACATTGTTATGTGTTACGGAACCAAGGTGGGTAGATGCAGATCAGCCATGATCTAACTAAATGGCGGAACAGGCTCAAGGGCCTGAATGGCCTACTCTAATTCCAATGTTCATAGTTGCATAAAGGCAGACATTTGTTTATTTAATACATCCAGGATACATGACTTCGCAAAGAAACTCTGATCTTCAAATCCTATTCAAGAAAACTACTGATCTTCTGATAGGTCTGGAACTGTAAAAAGTACAAATCTATGATTAGAAATATATGCTGTTCCAGGCCAATCCTTCAATTCAGAATTGTTTATGAACATTAATATGTTTACTTTACGCTGAGTTACTGTGTTAGATCTGATAATTAGTGAACCAAGTCACAGAATTTGAATGTGTTTTCAAATTCTGATTGAGACTGACCCAAAGATGATAAAACAGACAAAGTGGGCGTTGGAAACCCAAGGCTGAGAGTGGGCAATATTTTTTCTTGGCCAGAATTACATATTCCACCCAACGTGTGCGTTATTACATCCTGAAGCTAAATTCAACAGGAAAGGTTAAACACAGTTTAGTCATTGAACAGACTGTAGTGTTTCTGCTGGATGACATTTGAGACAGTGATCTCAACAGTGTATCAATTGGCGCAACATACTTTTGTTATATTGCCAGGTGATGTCACCAATGAGCTTATTCTGTGAAAAACAGAAAGCAAACTGCCTGGAGAATCCCTTACATAAGTGAGTGACCTCCCTGCACCTATAGTGGCGAGTTGATTTTCCCTTCAGTTAAAAAGACAGCAGAGCTCTTTAGTGGGGCACATTAATATTTGCTTGTGGCCTGCCTTACTGCTCTCATTGGATGAAGAAAAGTCATTTGAAGGGCACTTCATAAAAGGAGTCATAGGTAGAGCTGTCCCCATTTTCAAGATGACTTTGCTTACTGACTTGAGCCTTTGCTGTCAGGTTCTAGCAAGAAATGTGTGAGGTTGTACAGCTTTCTGCTGCAATTGAGTAAAAATAGAGCAAAGAAACTTTCCTATTTTGTTTCCATTATTGAACTGCTGGCACCTGCAGTAGAAACTCACCAGGTTAGCAACAGGCTGCCAGGAGGGGCTCAGAGCATTGCATTTCATTATATGTAGACATGCTTGGTTTATGTCATCCAGCATTACTCGCCAGCATTGAAATATTGGTGCGACACGAGATTAACTGCGGAAAGTCAGAGCCAACAAAGCCTTAATGACTCCTTCTTTAAGTCGCATAAATTACATTCAATTACTTTGTCAAACTTTCTCATAGTGCTGCACAACCTATAGGAAGAAGAGCTTGCATTTACATAGCACCATTTACAACCTCAGGACATCCCAAAGTGCTTCAAAGCCAATCAATTACTTTTGAAGTATGTTCACTGTTGTGATGTAAGGAAACAATTTGTGTATGGTCCCACAAACAGTAATGAAATAAAAGACCAATTAAACTATTTTAGTGGTTTTGGTTGAGGGATAAATATTTACCAGGAGAACTCCTTTGCTTTTCTTCAAATAGTGCCATGGGATCTTTTACATCTATCCAAGAAGGCAGGCAGGATTTCAGTTTAACATCTCATCTGAGAGATGGGATCTCCGACAGTGCAGCACTCCCTCAGTACTGCATTGGAGTGCGAGCCATGATTATGCGCTCATGTCCTGGAGTGAGGCTTCAAACTACAACCTTCTGATTCAGAAGCGAGTGAGCTACCATTTGTCAAATTAATGTTCTTATCGTATAATACTCCTGCAAAGCGCTTTGGGATATTTTACTACATTAAAGGTGCTATATAAAGGTGTTGTTGTTGTATGGACATGATTCTTTGGTCCAATTTATTTTCTTCTTTTAATCAAGAGAGAACGTTCTAGATTTCACACTCAGCCATTATACCAGCAGAAATAATAGAAGAGCAGGAGCTCCACTTAACACAAAGATGCATCCCTGCATTTGGACAATTTTCTAGGGTAGGAGTCATTTGAATAGTTTCGCTGGAATGGCTGCAGTTGGCCCACTGGAGGGTAATGTACCTAGTGACCTTTGTGCTGCCTGCAAGTTAAAGTACAATGTAAATGTTTTCAAAAAAGATGCCTTAGTACCTGCAGAAGCACTTAAAGATCCCCCTCCATCGTATATAGTAACATTGGATGCCGGGACAAGCAAGCATTCCTTGCAGCCTTCTTCTCCATTGCTCCTCTATTTCCTTCTCAATCCTTAAATCTCATTGGTTAAGTAGATACACTGTTGGTCCCACTGTCTCCCACAGTCCCAGATGCTCCGTTGCCTATCCCATGCCGTTATCAACTCACAATTGCAGCAAGTTAGGGCGCAAAAAGATTTTGGGCTGAAGAGTGCACGATAAAGTCTAACAGTGTATGCCATGAAATGCCCTCTCCCAGCAAGATCCGACTATTTGGCCCAAATTTTGCGGGAAAAGTGTGTGAACGATGTACATAGTTATTAATGTGAAAATTGACCAGTAACTTGTGGTTAGGAAGAGATACCGCGAGAATTGAAAATCGTCCCAAGTTTCTGCCCAATTTACGCTGCTCCACCGTTAGCTTTGCGAAAACGCATCTTGCCCTCCAGCTCCCTGTGATTTTCATGATGCTGCTATATTTGCACATTATTTGCCCATTAAACTCACCACAGAACATTAAGTCTAGTAATTAATGGCATAAGTACCTTCTAACAATATGATAATTACTAATGACAATCAATCAACCTCTCTTGCCCAGAAAATGAACAATTAAAAGTGTTGGAGATTTTAAAAATATTTTTCTTACTTTTCCTTTGTTTTTTTTTCTCTCTCTCTTAATCCAATCTTTCTGTCCCTCTCTTTATTTGAGCTGATGGGTGCAGGAACAAGTCGAATAGGACAAGCCTTGAGATGCCCAGTTCCAGCAAATTCTGGGCCAATTTCACCTGTACCAGAGCATCTCTGCATTAAATGTTAATGGATTCTAACAAACAGTGCAGTGATTTTGTGGGGCTCTGGCTGACACCTTTAATGTGTACAAGCCATCTATGGATTTATTTTAGTCTTTGTTACAAATGAAATATGAAACAAAAGCAAAGATTTCTGATACAATGTGAGATTTTATTGCACTTAGCTTTTTTTTAAATAAAAGAAAAGTCCAGGATTTGAAGTGGTGCCCCCTACATAGCTATGTAAAAATATTATATTTGTGGTCTTTTTCTAAAAAAATAAAGTGAATTTTCTTGCCACAATAGAGACTATTTTGAATGTCCTCTTATCATGACCATTCCGGTGTCATTACTGTGAGGATTTGCCTGCAAATTGGAACAACTCTTAATTTTAATGGGGATTGTAACTTTGGACCTTTGTACGAGCTGATCTACAGCACCCAAACCTGTGAAAATATACTACTGATAGATTATGCAGTACAGCCAATGAATGAAAGTAATCTCATTGGTTACAGGTTGGTTAATGCCATGTGTACTAGATAGGCAACCATTCCGGCATGTGTGACAAAGTGAAAGTATGAGAACATATGAAGGAGCGAGACACAGAGGCACAAGCATAGAGACAAGAGATAGAGACACACAAACTGAGAGATTAACTCGTTGCCTGAGTTATATTGGGCTGGATATTAACTTGGAGACGGAGGGGGGGGTGGCGGGGGTGCAGCTTTGAAGTCAGGAAACCCGGAAGAGCAGATTTGCTGCAGATTCTGCCGAATTTTAAGGGCAGGACCCAATTTGCATTTTAAAATTCAGGCCACAGTGGGGAGTGGAGAGGAGGGAGGGAGCGATCGGAAAGGCCGGCGAGGGGAAGAGATCGGAAGCCAGAGGAAAGATCAGATCTGGCGGAGGGGGGAGATCGGAGGCTAGAGGGAAGATCGGAGGCCGAAGTCAATGGAAATCGGAGGCCCAACGGAATTTCAGAGGCCGGGGTTGGGGGCGGATGATCGGAGGCCTCATGGAGGTGATCGGAAGGGTCGGGGGGGGGGGGGTGTGTCCGATTGCAGGGGGTTGGCGAAGCAGGCAAACTGAATCCAGCAGGTAAGGGTCCTATCTCCTGAATTCAGCAGTCTCACCTCCCTTTAACCGCTGCGTTTCCCGAGGCCCAGAAAGCTTGGCCGGCAAGAGTTAAATTTGAAATGATGGTTAAATATGAGGCACACAATCTTATTATAATAAATAAAATGCCAATCCACCTCCTGGGAATGGGTTGGTCACCTGCTCCCTGTACCGCCTCCGTTAAAACTGGAAGTGAGCGGGTTGGGGTCAGGATTCAGATTTTTAACATCTTAACATCCCACCCTTCCAATGCCGCCCATTTTTGGGGGTTAAAATTACCCCATTGTTTTTTATTTTAATCTAATCAGATATTTCATACAGTGTGCTTTAACTGGATGAAAATATGGGAATCATTTGCTCAACTATCAAAGCCACTAGTGGGTAGGCAGTTAGTCAGAATCTGACATTTTCCTCTGTCCTCAATTTTAAGAAAACTGTAACTGTAATTTAAAAAAAAACAGATTTGTTAAAACGAACAGAAAAAATATTGAGAAGAGTTTGTTTACCTGGAAGCAACACCTACTTGACCTGGATGCATGTGAAATGGTTACTATGCAACATTTATAATATTGATAGTTTTCAAGATCACTTTATTTGGAAGTTGAGCCTGATAATGCACAAAATTTAGCTACACTTGGACATTATTGGGAGAAGGGGAAAGGCAGCAGCAGGTCATGCCTGTGTTCCTCAAACTAACTTATTAATTCTTACTGACAGCTATAATTATCATTCAAAGTAAAGGATTCAAAGATCTGTTCAGTTAAAAACTTAAGAAAGGGTCTGTAATGCCAAGACTCATTAAATGTTGAGCAAAATTAAGGAAAGCAGAACAAACCTGAAATGAAGTGCAATTTAAGTTGGCACTGCTTCTATTAAATCTGTTTCACGTAAAGTTAACTCTGGTACAAAATGTTCCTCTCCATATAAACACTCTGCAAATGTTTGCTGATTCATACAAGATGCTTGCATGCAAACCAGTTTTGTACTTACAGTCCAAATTACAACACAATGTTATAGACCAAAGCTTTGTATTATTCTACAACATTTTGTTAATGTGGAAACTGAAGGGCAAATAATTTGTGTCAATTACTGTTATGACTTTTACGCCTTCACTTCCCATCTTATTTAATGGATACATTTCATTTGGTTACTGATATTTTTCCAGCAAGACAGCAGTTCTGTGAATGTACCATATTTCCATTTGTTATCCAGAATCTGCCTTAAATATTCCTGGAGATCCAGTACAATGTACAGTCTAATCATAATTTGAAGTTGCTTAATTGAAATGATTAAAATCATGCAAAAGAATACAAGTTGTTGTCACTTACACCAATCTGAGTTGCATGCCACTCAACTTTACAGTTTGAAGTAACACCCTATGATTTGTAAAGTTAAGATGGAGTTGAAGTAGGCAGGCCCAATCTTTGTTTCAGGTGCATCAAAAACACCATCTTGCAGTCATATAGCACTCCTCACATAAATGAATATTTAGATCGGAAGATGGAGAGGGAGACCAAAAGTACAAAGAAAGACATGGGCTTTTAGTAGTATTCTGAAGGCAGGCAGCGGGATAGCAAAGTAGCTTTGAGAGAGAATTCTAAAGGGCAGAAGTGTAGTGATTGGAAAAACAGTCTCTGATGGTAAACAGAATGGAGTGGCAAAAACAGGAATCTGGTGCCAGAGGACAGAGATATATGGCTGAAGGAGATCGCTCAGATTGGATAAAGTAAAAAATTATGAAGGCATTTGAAGATGAGGACAACAATCTTGAAGTTGACTTGTTGATATTTGGGGACCAGCATCATGTGGCAAGGACAGGGGCGATGGGTGGTTGGGAGATGACACACGAATTAACTGGTTTATAAAAAATGGAGGATAAGAGATAGGCGAGAAGTGCACTAGAGAAATCAATTCATGCTAACTCGCAAAGGTGTTAAATATATACGCCCTGAATTTACACAAAGGGCTAGACTTTCCCTAAAGCCCCCCACCACCCAGAAAGACTACTAAGATTCTGCAAATAATGCTGGCAAAAATTTCCATAAAAAAGGTAAAAAAAATACCGCCCGGTGAGAAAATGAATCTTACACCAAGATTCTCGGCAGTTAAAGGCGAAACTAGGTAAAATGGGCGGTTCTTACCGGAATGGACGGTAAGTACTTAAAATTTAGACCGAGGCTAAAATTTGGGCCTTGGAAGGGGAGGGAAACTCAAAAAATATTTTTTTAATTAAACAAAAATTAAAACGTTAGAAAACATTCTCAAGACTCTTTTTAATGTAATTGTCATTATAGAATTTTTAAAATAATTTAAAAAAACCTTTAACTTACCTTTCTTTGCAGGATACTCACCTACTGCCCTGTTTCCGGCAGCTTTTCGTGGGCAGTTTCCTCGGCGATGCATATGGGTCCCCGTTGAGGATCATGGCGGTTTTCTCGGCGGTGCATGCAGATGCACGTGGGCGGTTTGCTCCCCAGAGGTATTTTCAAAATGTTGGCGGAACTCTTTAAAAAAAATGAGGAAACTTTCGCCGGGGCGGGGGTTTCACCAAAAAGAGAGGGGGAAAGTCTAGCCCAGAGTTTGTCATCTGCTGCTGTAACTTCAGTGGAACCCCGGAGAAACATCGCAAACAACCATTTTCAGCGATTTATGCCAGTTCTGCAGAGTTTCTGCTAATCGCCCCCAAAGTAATGACAGAAGGTTGGGAAAACCCCTGCAAAAATTCAGGGCAATAATGACAGGTTGCAATAGGTTTCTTATTCTATGCAGTGAAATAAAATGCAGGTCATTGTACTCAAGACTAAATCATGTAACTGCAATTTTCTCTAAAGAAAAATTTGTCCAAACAAACCAGAGTTTAAATCTCCTTGGAGCAGTTTGGGTTAAGGACATTCTTTGTGGTAACTACCTAATTGTTCCAAAGCTGCATGCACTCACCCCTACTCTAACAATCTGTCGTTACATTATTTTCCCCTCTGATTGAGAGACTCTAATAGTCAGTATAGTTAAGGATAAAATGGGCCAGTTTACCACCAACATTTTTATTTTCAACCAATAAAACCAATTATCAATTTTTAATGATCGAACTGGAGGTAGAACCAATGACAAAGTAGATGTATCTACTAAGAACTGTGCACCTCACAAAATGAAAGTGAAGAATTCTTCCTTCATTGATCTGGAAAACAAGTTTAGATAAGTGCAAATGCTAAATAGCACTCACCACATTGCCTGCCCCACCCCCGCCCCCGCTCACCCCCTCCAATTATAAGGTTCAATTTTCCCCAAGCCAGTTTTCTGGTGTATTGCCAGAGTTATACCAGGTTTTCTAGGCCAGAAATGCAGCAGAAATATTTTGCCAAAGTTTCCCCGATGTATAATTTGAATTTGGCATCGCACAGCATGTCCTGTCGCCTCGGTGGGTGGAGCCTGCTGTCTGTGCCAAAAAACAATGCTGTACCTTCTGCGCATGCGCGAGAAAAAAGTTACATTTTTGACGTCGTTCCAATGGACGCGCATGCTCAGCACAGCTCAGATTTGGCAATCGGCCATTTTTTAAAAACTAGTTGTGTGTGTGTGCGAGAAGGAGTGCTGTGAGAGCATTGGAAAAATCACAGCTGGAACAATACAAAATGCAACGCGGAGCAAGGACCAAGAATTTCTTACAGGAAGAAGTGGAGGCACTAGTTACTGTGATTGAGAACAGATGGCAGGAGCTGGATACCAGCAGAGGAACACTGCAACCAAGTTGCAGAAGATTACTGCGCAGTGGTGAACACCACGAGATCTGGAAGCCAGTGTAAAAAGAAATGGCAGGACCTTGGTCAAGTAGTTAGTGCAAGTAATTTTTTCATTTATTCAATGCAATTGTAAATGTGACCAGCTGTATATGTCCCACCCAGCAAAAAGACATCCTCTCTAAAAAGTTGCATTTTCATCTTAGCAGAAGAAATTGTCCCACAACAAAAGGGAAAGAACTCGAACAGGAGGAGGCCCGACAAATCTGCACCCATTGACACCCTTGGAAGAGAGGGTCGCTACCTTGATGGGTCCTGCCTGGAAAAGCGCAATCAGTACAGCACAAGCTGGGCCCACACTTGAGAGGGTAAGTCCTGTAAATTCATCATAGCCCTTCAAATCAACCTGCTGCCTGGCCTTCGATGTGTGAGCCTACTCATGCCACCCACCCTGCCCCCTTCTCTGCTGCTAACCATTTGACTGTTCTGTTATATTTTGCAGAACTTGAGGCCAACTCTTACAATGCAGAAGATGATTCAGATGAGGATAAGCCTGAAGGGGAGAACATCTTTCAATCCAACCCTCCAGACCAAGAACATGGGGGGGAAGGGGACGGGATGGAGCTGGATGAAGCTCCCACTGTTGTGCTGAATATGGAGGAGGTGCCGCTCATAGAGGTGCCAGCCCCTTCCGTGACTAATGGTTTGAGTGTTGGTGGGACATTCCATGGTTTCCCCCCCCTTCCAAGGTTGCGGGTCCCAGTGGTGTGGTGCAGCGAGGCACACCCAGGACCTCACCGTCCCAGACTGTGGGTTCCTGTGGTGTGGTGCAAGCCACACCCGTGGGGAGGAGGGGAAGGAGAGCTCGACCGCGCTCTTCTGAGATGCAGGGTCTAACAGATGTGATTCAGATGCCGTAATTGAGTGTGGAGAGAATTGACCTTACCCGATCATTCCTGGACTCCATCAGTGGGGTGAGTAATGAGGTAGCGGGATTGTCGGAAGAAGTAATGAGAAATGGGAACGATATCTGGGACCATCAGTGAGGGAATAGTGGCCATGAGGGAGGGAGGGAGGGAATGTCAGCGGTAGCGCAAACCACATCACTGGCCATGAGGGAGGGAATGTCAGAGGTAGTGCAAATCACGTCACTAGCCATTTGGGAAGGAATGTTGCAGGCCGCTGAGACACTGTCAGGGTGCATGAAGGAAGGCATGTCGGAGTTAGCTGCTGCAATAAGGGAACACGCCCAGACCCCGCGCCCATTGACAGAATCAACTGCCACTCCCACTGCAATCCCCACACCAGTCTCTGAAGAGCCCAAAGCCGAGCCCTCCAACTTGCCGCCTGACGTCCCCCCTGCCTCAAGAGGTGCGCAGTACCCGAGATGTTAGAAGGAATAAGCTTGGTACCAAGTCCAGAAACCTGCCACCGCCTGCGGACAGGGTGGTAGAGAGTCCAAGACCGAGCGCAGCGGGCGGTCTGAGAATAAGGGGGATGAGAGATGGTGCAGCCTTTCTTTGCTGCTGTTGTTGTTATTGTTTTTATTATTGTGACTGTTGTAAGTGTTCTCAAATTAAAAGTTATTTGCAAGTTATGTAAATTTACTAGTTTAGAAGTGATCTTAACACAACACAACATTAAGGAACAGCTCTAAACAATAAACATGTCCATGTGGAACAGTCGTCGCTGAGCCCTCAGACATCAGGAAAGCGTTCACGGATGAGCTGCTAGCGCAAGGCTCGAGCAATTGTTAAAGGAGCACGATGGCCCACCCTCCTCTGCCATCGTGCTCCAGCCTCAGGCACTTGCATGGCTTCCTCATCCTCGTTGGCCTCCTCCTTCTCCTCCTGCTCGTCACCTGCATCTTCCAAATCATTATCAGCCATTCTCACCGCAGGTGGGTCTTCCACTACCAGGTGCTGCTGCCTCATGGTGGCTAAGTTATGCAGCATGCAGCACACAACAGTGAACTGACCGACAGTCTCAGGGTAGTACAGCAAGTAACCTCCGGAATGATCCAGGCATTGGAAACGGTGTTTCAATATGCCAATGGTCCTCTCTATGATACTGTGCGTCGCAATGTGCGACATGTTGTATTGATGGTCAACTTCCGTCCGAGTTACGCGTAGGGGCGTCATGAGCCAGGTGGCGAGGCCGTACTCTTTGTCTCCCAGTAGTCAGTTCCGCCCTTCTGGCTGCTGCTCAAATATGGCAGATATAATGCTGTCGCGTAGGATGAACGCATCATGGGTGCTGCCAGGGTAGCTTGCATCGACTGACATGATGCGATGCATGTCATCACACACGAACTGCACATTAATGGAGTGGAAGCCTTTTGTATTCCTGTACATTTCAGAATCCTGCAAAAGTGCTCACAAGACGATGCGGGTACAATCAATGCAGCCCTGTACCTTTGGGAAGCCAGCAATCCTTGAGAAGCCCACAGCCCTGTCATGGATTGCTTGGGCGGTCATGGGGAACTTTATGAAGTCATTCCTCCGCGCATACAGTGCAGCCGTGACCTGGCGAATGGAGACATGTGTTGCATGCAGAGAGATGGCGCACACATCCCCAGTTGTAGCTGGAAATGATCTGGAAGCATAGAATGAAAGTGCAGCTGTAACCTTCAGTTCAACTAACAAAGCAGTTCTTCTGATGCTTCTCGGCTGCAGGTCTGGTTTCACCAACTCACAGATCTGACGGACAACTTCTTTGCTGATTCTGACACAGTTTGCATCACTCAGGTGCAGGTACGAACTCCTGTCTCGATATACCCGAGGTAGGTAAGGCCTCCTGCCCAGCACCCTATGGGCTCTGATGTTCCAGATGCGATGAGCTCTAATCAATTGTCTCCTACGTAGCACCGTAATACAGAAGGCTCGCACAAGGTATGGCATTGTCAATATTGCCCCCATACTTAAAAGTTAACATAGAAACATAGAAAATAGGTGCAGGAATAGGCCATTTGGCCCTTCGAGCCTGCACCACCATTCAATAAGATCATGGCTGATCATTCACTTCAGTACCCCTTTCCTACTGTCTCTCCATACCCCTTGATCCCTTTAGCCGTAAGGGCCATATCTAACTCCCTCTTGAATATATCCAATGAACTGGCATCAACAACTCTCTGCGGTAGAGAATTCCACAGGTTAACAACTCTCTGAGTGAAGAAGTTTCTCCTCATCTCAGTCCTAAATGGCTTGTCCCTTATCCTAAGACTATGTCCCCTGGTTCTGGACTTCCCCAACATCGGGAACATTCTTCCTGCATCTAACCTGTCCAGTCCCGTCAGAATTTTGTATGTTTCTATGAGATCTCCTCTCATCCTTCTAAACTCCAGTGAATACAGGCCCAGTCAATCCAGTCTCTCCTCATATATCAGTCCTGCCATCCCGGGAATCAGTCTGATGAAACTTCGCTGCACTCCCTCAATAGCAAGAATGTCCTTCTTCAGATTAGGAGACCAAAACTGAACACAATATTCCAGGTGAGGCCTCACTAAGGCCCAGTACAACTGCAGTAAGACCTCCCTGTTCCTATACTCAAAACCCCTAGGTATGAAGGCCAACATACCACTTGCCTTCTTCACCGCCTGCTGTACCTGCATGCCAACTTTCAATGACTGATGTACCATGACATCCAGGTTTCGTTGCACCTCCCCTTTTCCTAATCTGCCGCCACTCAGATAATATTCTGCCTTCGTGTTTTTGCCACCAAAGTGGATAACCTCACATTTATCCACATTATACTGCATCTGCCACGCGTTTGCCCACTCACCTAACCTGTTCAAGTCACCCTGCAGCCTTTTAGCATCCTCCGCACAGCTCACACCGCCACCCAGCTTAGTGTCATCTGCAAACTTGGAGATATTACACTCAATTCCCTCATCCAAATCATTAATGTATATTGTAAATAGCTGGGGTCCCAGCACTGAGCCCTGCGGCACTCCACTAGTCACTGCCTGCCATTCTGAAAAGGACCCGTTTATCCCGACTCTCTGCTTCCTGTCTGCCAACCAGTTCTCTATCCACGTCAGTACATTACCCTCAATACCATGTGCTTTAATTTTGCACACCAATCTCTTTTGTGGGACCTTGTCAAATGCCTTTTGAAAGTCCAAATACACCACATCCACTGGTTCTCCCTTGTTCATTCTATCAGTTACTTCCTCAAAAAATTCTAGAAGATTAGTCTAGCAGGATTTCCCTTTCATAAATCCATGCTGACTTGGACCAATCCCATCACTGCTTTCCAAATGTGCTGCTATTTCATCTTTAATAATTGATTCCAACATTTTCCCCACTACTGATGTCAGGCTAACCGGTCTATAATTACTCGTTTTCTCTCTCCCTCCTTTCTTAAAAAGTGGTGTTACATTAGCTACCCTCCAGTCCATAGGAACTGATCCAGAGTCGATGGACTGTTGGAAAATGATCAGCAATGCATCCACTATTTCTAGGGCCACTTCCTTAAGTACTCTGGAATGCAGACTATCAGGCCCCGGGGATTTATCGGCCTTCAATCCCATCAATTTCCCGAACACAATTTTCCGCCTAATAAGGATTTCCTTCAGTTCCTCCTTCTCACTAGACCCTCGTTCCCCTAGTATTTCCGGAAGGTTATTCGTGTCTTCCTTCATGAAGACAGAACCAAAGTATTTGTTTAACTGGTCTGCCATTTCTTTGTTCCCCATTATAAATTTACCTGAATCTGACTGCAAGGGACCTACGTTTGTCTTCACTAATCTTTTTCTCTTCACATATCTATCGAAGCTTTTGCAGTCAGTTTTTATGTTGCCAGCAAGCTTCCTCTCGTACTCTATTTTCCCCCTCCTAATTAAACCCTTTGTCCTCCTCTGCTGTATTACAAAACTCTCCCAGTCCTCAGGTTTGCTGCTTTTTCTGGCCAATTTATATGCATCTTCCTTGGATTTAAACTTTCAAAGAAGCTCAAAATGGCAGGAAAGCAGGCAGCACAGGTTCGCAGTTCTCTCTCCCCCCCACCCAAGGTCGGTATGGATGGACCACACCCAAAGGTCTTGTGACCTCTCCTCCCTTACCCCCCCCCTTGAGTCTTGTAACCTCTCTCTCCCTCCCCCTTCCCGAGTACAAGCCATAAGATTGGCTATCTCCCTCCCTCCCCAGGCTACAAGTCGTAAGATCGGCTATCTCTCTCCCTCCCCAGGCTACAAGCCATAAGATCGGATCTCTTTCTCCCTCCCCTTCCCCGGGCTACAAGTCGTAAGATCGGCTATCCCTGCTCTCCTCTCTCCCTCCTCCGCCACACGGCTTGTTTTGTAGCCAAACCCCGAGCCGCCGTGTCCGGACACGAGATCAATTCTGCCGGCCAAACCTACAACCCTCCAGACCATCTTCAAGACTTTTGTTGGTGGCGTGTGAGTGAGCAAAAAAATGAGAAAACTTGTGAATTCCAACAAATTTACACTTCTACGTTGACAGATTAAAAAAAACTTGAACTTTATTATTGATTTTGACAGTGTTCTTGACTCCCTCCAAAATCTTCGATTTAAAATCAATGGCGTCTTTCAGTGCAGATTTGTGAGTGTGCACTGGTTTTCTTAACTCACCAGAAGGTTTATCATGAGTGGCCAGATACGCCAATGTAATGGAAAAAAATGTTTGCCAAACTGCGAACAATTGAAAAAACCAGCGCAGACATAACGTCAAAAAAAACTCTGAGAAAAATCATAACTAAGTCAGTTACGCCAGTGCAGATTGCAGGGGGAAAGTTTGAAAAAAATAAATACACCAAAAATTTGACTCAATACGCCAAAAAAAGCAGTCTACTCCAAAAAAACGGCGCAAATCACTGAGGAAAATTGAGCCCATATTCTTTAGGAACTTCAAACCTCAATATGATAAACAGCTAAAACATGAGCAACCACTTTGTTGTTCCAAAAAAATTTTTTTCTTCCTTTTCATGCATCAGGATTAGATTTCACAGGATTGTTAGTAAATTCATTTATAATTCTGAAATTTTTCGCACAAGTGGAATAAAAATATAGTTGACATATACCAAGTGAAAATAAACTGCACGTCTCCAGGATCATCTTAATAAACCAGTTGCAAGAATGTCTGAATTATTCAGGTCCAACTTTCCACATTAAATCCACACACATCTCCTAATAGATCGCACAACAGAACAAGCAGCCAGTGAATAACAGAGATACTAATCCTTGCCATAGAAATTCTAAAGGAACACAGTTGCTTCACAGTAAGTTGCTAATTAGTTTAAGCCACACCATTTTCATTATCACTGTTTTACAACATATAATTTACATAACCAATTAACTCAATTTTGTTTCTAACTCACCAATGCAACTAGTTTACACACTCAAAAGATCATATAACATTTTAGTCTTGAAATTAATACTGTGAGATATTAATATGCAAATTCTTAATGTGATTGTATGAAATTCCTCTGTCCACATCTTTTAATGGAGGTGTGAAGCGTTCATGTGCTTATAGCTCACAACTTCATTTCAAAGCCTCAGTTCATAAAAAACACATCATCGCCTCAGAAAATTCTCACCTCTTTTCTTCAGAACCTTTTGGAGTCTCTGCCACTTCATTCTTCTGTTGTGGAAGCCGATGCCGTCGCTTTCGACTTGGTGCTATGTCAACCACGTCATGTAGACTGCTGTCAATGGGATTGTTCTGGGGTGGAACTGAGAAGGATGGGAGACAAATGTAATGAATACCTACATTTTTCACATCTGCATGTCAAATGGTCTGAACTCCTGATCTCAAAACTAGAACAAATTTAACATATAGGCCACCTGGTTGAATCACAGGAGGAGTTACTGGTATATAGTAGTTTGAATAGTATCCACGTAGAAAGCTGAAATGATTTTTTAAAATTCCCATGTATTTAAATCCATCTCCTATTGGTCAATCAATCCTCCCTCAAACTGATATCACTACAAAGGATGAATAGATAGTTAAATAAATAACTTAAGAACATAAGAATGTCGTAACAAAGCATTCAATCCTACCTTGTGCTCTAATTTAGACCTTCTTTCAGAACCTGCACTGAGCATTTTTCATCTCTCCTTCACCGGGGTCAAATCCATCGACCCCATTTTGAAAGCTTGCACTGTGCTATTCCTTACATTAACTAAGTAGGGAAAAAGTTACTTCATAACCTTAATTTATCTTGTGGTTTTCTTGTTTATAATTAAATTCAAAATATCTGTCACACTCAGTTATTTTCTGGGGAAATATATATGATATGACTTTTTTGGCAGGGAGAAAGAAGCAAGGGTTATTGAATTTAGAGGGTTTGCAAGTAATTGTGCCAATTACTTGACCAGGAGTAAAACAGAAAACAGTAAAGGAGGATTTTCAGTATTTCAAGGAAAATAGCCCACAAGTCATATAATTTTGATTTGCATTTAAATAATGCAAATATTCCCCATTTAATTTTATTTAAAAAAGGCAATGAACACAAAATTGCTCAAAAAGGAATGCACTAGACAAAGAGCAATACTTTAAATGAAAAGATAAAAATGTGTCATGTTGCAATGGAAACATTTCTGCATATGAATACCGAAGGCTGCTTTAGCAACTCTGTCTTTACAGCAAGAGTAACATTTCATCATACCAATGTATATATTATTGTAGTAGGAGGTTTTAAAGATATGATTTGGGGACAGTTACTTTTGCTGTAAAGCCAAAAGGACCAAAATTGCCCCTTTCTTTAAGAGCCGTGACCGCCTCAAGGAGTTGGACACGGGTTAGAAACATAGAAAATAGGTGCAGGAGTAGGCCATTCGGCCCTTCGAGCCTGCACCACCATTCAATGAGTTCATGGCTGAACATGCAACCTCAGTACCCCATTCCTGCTTTCTCGCCATACCCCTTGATCCCCCTAGTAGTAAGGACTACATCTAACGCCTTTTTGAATATATTTAGTGAATTGGCCTCAACAACTTTCTGTGGTAGAGAATTCCACAGGTTCACCACTCTCTGGGTGAAGAAGTTTCTCCTCATCTCGGTCCTAAATGGCTTACACCTTATCCTTAGACTGTGAGCCGTGGTTCTGGACTTCCCCAACATTGGGAACATTCTTTCTGCATCTAACCTGTCTAAACCCGTCAGAATTTTAAACGTTTCTATGAGTTCCCCTCTCATTCTTCTGAACTCCAGTGAATACAAGCCCAGTTGATCCAGTCTTTCTTGATATGTCAGTCCCGCCATCCCGGGAATCAGTCTGGTGAACCTTTGCTGCACTCCCTCAATTGCAAGAATGTCCTTCCTCAAGTTAGGAGACCAAAACTGTACACAATACTCTAGGTGTGGCCTCACCAAGGCCCTGTACAACTGTAGTAACACCTCCCTGCCCCTGTACTCAAATCCCCTCGCTATGAAGGCCAACATGCCATTTGCTTTCTTAACCGCCTGCTGTACCTGCATGCCAACCTTCAATGACTGATGTACCATGACACCCAGGTCTCATTGCACCTCCCCTTTTCCTAATCTGTCACCATTCAGATAATAGTCTGTCTCTCTGTTTTTACCACCAAAGTGGATAGCCTCACATTTATCCACATTATACTTCATCTGCCATGCATTTGCCCACTCACCTAACCTATCCAAGTCACTCTGCAGCCTCAGAGCATCCTCCTCGCAGCTCACACTGCCACCCAACTTAGTGTCATCCGCAAATTTGGAGATACTACATTTAATCCCCTCGTCCAAATCATTAATGTACAATGTAAACAGCTGGGGCCCCAGCACAGAACCTTGCGGTAACCCACTAGTCACTGCCTGCCATTCTGAAAAGTACCCATTTACTCCTACTCTTTGCTTCCTGTCTGACAACCAGTTCTCAATCCATGTCAGCACACTACCCCCAATCCCATGTGCTTTAACTTTGCACATTAATCTCTTGTGTGGGACCTTGTCGAAAGCCTTCTGAAAGTCCAAATACACCACATCAACTGGTTCTCCCTTGTTCACTCGACTGGAAACATCCTCAAAAAATTCCAGAAGATTTGTCAAGCATGATTTCCCTTTCACAAATCCATGCTGACTTGGACCTATCATGTCACCTCTTTCCAAATGCGCTGCTATGACATTCTTAATAATTGATTCAATCATTTTACCCACTACCGATGTCAGGCTGACCGGTCTATAATTCCCTGTTTTCTCTCTCCCTCCTTTTTTAAAAAGTGGGGTTACATTGGCTACCCTCCACTCCATAGAAACTGATCCAGAGTCTATGGAATGTTGGAAAATGACTGTCAATGCATCTGCTATTTTCAAGGCCACCTCCTTAAGTACTCTGGGATGCAGTCCATCAGGCCCTGGGGATTTATCGGCCTTCAATCCCATCAATTTCCCCAACACAATTTCCCGACTAACAAGGATTTCCCTCAGTTCCTCCTTCTTACTGGACCCTCTGACCTCTTTTATGTCTGGAAGGTTGTTTGTGTCCTCCTTAGTGAATACCAAACCAAAGTACTTGTTCAATTGGTCTGCCATTTCTTTGTTCACCATTATGACTTCCCCTGATTCTGACTGCAGGGGACCTACATTTGTCTTTACTAACCTTTTTCTCTTTACATATCTATAGAAACGTTTGCAATTCAGAGACCATGGTCCAGAACTTAAAGAAGGCTAACTTTGAAGGTATGAGGCGTGAATTGGCTGGGATGGATTGGCGAATGATACTTAAGGGGTTGACTGTGGATGGGCAATGGCAGACATTTAGAGACCGCATGGATGAACTACAACAATTGTACATTCCTGTCTGGCATAAAAATAAAAAAGGGAAGGTGGCTCAACCGTGGCTATCAAGGGAAATCAGGGATAGTATTAAAGCCAAGGAAGTGGCATACAAATTGGCCAGAAATAGCAGCGAACCTGGGGACTGGGAGAAATTTAGAACTCAGCAGAGGAGGACAAAGGGTTTGATTAGGGCAGGGAAAATGGAGTATGAGAAGAAGCTTGCAGGGAACATTAAGACGGATTGCAAAAGTTTCTATAGATATGTAAAGAGAAAAAGGTTAGTAAAGACAAACGTAGGTCCCCTGCAGTCAGAATCAGGGGAAGTCATAACGGGGAACAAAGAAATGGCGGACCAATTGAACAAGTACTTTGGTTCGGTATTCACGAAGGAGGACACGAACAACCTTCCGGTTATAAAAGGGGTCGGGGGGTCTAGTAAGGAGGAGGAACTGAGGGAAATCCTTATTAGCTGGGAAATTGTGTTGGGGAAATTGATGGGATTGAATGCCGATAAATCCCCAGGGCCTGATGGACTGCATCCCAGAGTACTTAAGGAGGTGGCCTTGGAAATAGTGGATGCGTTAACAGTCATTTTCCAACATTCCATTGACTCTGGATCAGTTCCTATGGAGTGGAGGGTAGCCAATGTAACCCCACTTTTTAAAAAAGGAGGGAGAGAGAAAACAGGGAATTATAGACCGGTCAGCCTGACATCGGTAGTGGGTAAAATGATGGAATCAATTATTAAGGATGTCATAGCAGTGCATTTGGAAAGAGGTGACATGATAGGTCCAAGTCAGCATGGATTTGTGAAAGGGAAATCATGCTTGACAAATCTTCTGGAATTTTTTGAGGATGTTTCCAGTAGAGTGGATAAGGGAGAACCAGTTGATGTGGTATATTTGGACTTTCAGAAGGCGTTCGACAAGGTCCCACACAAGAGATTGATGTGCAAAGTTAGAGCACATGGGATTGGGGGTAGTGTACTGACATGGATTGAGAACTGGTTGTCAGACAGGAAGCAAAGAGTAGGAGTAAATGGGTACTTTTCAGAATGGCAGGCAGTGACTAGTGGGGTACCGCAAGGTTCTGTGCTGGGGCCCCAGCTGTTTACACTGTACATTAATGATTTAGATGAGGGGATTAAATGTAGTATCTCCAAATTTGCAGATGACACTAAGTTGGGTGGCAGTGTGAGCTGCGAGGAGGATGCTGTGAGGCTGCAGAGCGACTTGGATAGGTTAGGTGAGTGGGCAAATGCATGGCAGATGAAGTATAATGTGGATAAATGTGAGGTTATCCACTTTGGTGGTAAAAACAGAGAGACAGACTATTATCTGAATGGTGACAGATTAGGAAAAGGGGAGGTGCAAAGAGACCTGGGTGTCATGGTACATCAGTCATTGAAGGTTGGCATGCAGGTGCAGCAGGCGGTTAAGAAAGCAAATGGCATGTTGGCCTTCATAGCAAGGGGATTTGAGTACAGGGGCAGGGAGGTGTTGCTACAGTTGTACAGGGCATTGGTGAGGCCACACCTGGAGTATTGTGTACAGTTTTGGTCTCCTAACCTGAGGAAGGACATTCTTGCTATTGAGGGAGTGCAGCGAAGGTTCACCAGACTGATTCCCGGGATGGCGGGACTGACCTATCAAGAAAGACTGGATCAACTGGGCTTGTATTCACTGGAGTTCAGAAGAATGAGAGGGGACCTCATAGAAACATTTAAAATTTTGACGGGGTTAGACAGGTTAGATGCAGGAAGAATGTTCCCAATGTTGGGGAAGTCCAGAACCAGAGGTCACAGTCTAAGGATAAGGGGTAAGCCATTTAGGACCGAGATGCGGAGGAACTTCTTCACCCAGAGAGTGGTGAACCTGTGGAATTCTCTACCACAGAAAGTTGTTGAGGCCAATTCACTAAATATATTCAAAAAGGAGTTAGATGAGGTCCTTACTACTAGGGGGATCAAGGGGTATGGCGAGAAAGCAGGAATGGGGTACTGAAGTTGAATGTTCAGCCATGAACTCATTGAATGGCGGTGCAGGCTAGAAGGGCCGAATGGCCTACTCCTGCACCTATTTTCTATGTTTCTATGTCCGTCTTAATGTTCCCTGCAAGCTTCCTCTCGTACTCCATTTTCCCTGCCCTAATCAAACCCTTTGTCCTCCTCTGCTGAGTTCTAAATTTTTCCGAGTCCCCAGGTTCACTGCTATTTCTGGCCAATTTGTATGCCACTTCCTTGGCTTTAATACTATTCCTGATTGGTAGTGACTCTCCGCCTAGTCGATGCAGAGTAAGCACCATTTTTTAAAATTGGTTTTGCAGCGGTAATCGTTACCGCGCCGCCCGTGCTCCCGCCCGTCGGGCAAGCACGGACCCCCACCGACCGGCGACGACCTCCTTTCTGCCCTGCACGGGAAATTGCCCTGCGGGAGCGGATTGACCGCCAGTTGGTGCCCCGGTGGAAAGCTGTGTGTACCTGGGCGGTGCGTCCGCCCTTAAAGGGGAGGGTGCACTGCCGTGGACGCATTTTATTTTATTTGTCAGCCGACTGCCAGGTTAGTGTTTATGTTAATTGTGTTCGTTGGTGTCCCTTCGAGGAAGCTCTTAAAATTAAGCTTTTTTTTTTAGGTGCAAGGGCATGAATAAACACCTTTTAAAAGTTTTTAAATATTAAAAAAATATTTAATTCACAAAGAAACTGAGTAGTGTACACCAATGAAACTAGTACATGGTTCTTATAGTTTCTTAAAAACATTTTCAATTATTTTAAATCAGGTTACTCACAGGTAGTGGTCTGGACACACATTAAAAATGCTTATTTTTTGTGCTGAACATATTTTCAGCTGCATTAATAAAACTTCACCAGATTACCACTCTTCAACATCTTAAGAAACATGTTTAATGCAAGGGGAAAAAAAATAAACAATTACATTGCAAAACACTTGCTCGAGTGCGTTAGTTCATGAAAGATTTTGCATTTGTGATTATGCAAATAAGTTTGAACCGAAACTTAAACCATAACTTCACTTCGGAAAACTCATGGATATTTGAGTGCATTTTGCGCTCAAGTAGAAACTCTACCCCCTTATGGCTGCAATTAGGTCCTGATACCAGATTGTGATAAGAATTTGCAATAAGATGCTTGAGGTAGAAGTTTTGGCAGCAGCAGGGAGATATAACATTACAGGAATTACAGAATTGTAGCTCAGACCAGAAAATTACAGTGAATTCAATATGCAGGTGTATAAGATGTTCAAGACAGCAGGATAAGTTTAAGATAGTATGGAAATTAAAGAAGTTGGTTACATATTCCAAGGTAAGACGCATGAAATTGCCTGATTTGAGTTATCAATCAGATAGAAGATATGATTAACAGTAGGGATCTGTCGCAGGATAAGAAAAATGACAACATATTATATGAGGAGATAAGATGAGTAGGTTCAAACAACAATGCTGTAACGATAATGACTTCAAGCAACTGAGTATGAACTACGAATGAACAAACGGAAGTGAGGTAATAGAGCAAGTAAATATGGTACAAGATTAGTTTCTGACCCAATGGGTAAATGTGATTAGAAATATTTGCTCAAACGGAAGGTAATGCCAACACAGACTGGTTAGGCCTGTTTCTGTGATGTAACCCATCAAGGGTTATTTGCACCTCGATCTAGTGTTCACAGATGACCTGGATAATACCCATAACATAGCAATAGTGGCACCTTTGGGGACTAGTGACCAAAATAGGATTGCATTTCTGATTATCTATATCGGAGCGCTAGAAGCATTGGAAATAATATGCTCGAGTTAGGGATGAGGGATTGCAGCTACGTGGATAGGCTAGAGAAGCTGGGGTTGTTCGCCTGGGAGCAGAGAAGGTTAAGAGGAGATTTCATAGAGGTGTTTAAAATCATGAAGGGTTCAGATAGAGTAAGTAAAGACAAACTGTTTCCAATGGCTGATGGGTCGATAACGAGAGGTCACATATTTAAGATGATGGGCAAAAGAACCAGAGGCGACATAAGAAAAAACTTTTTGATGCAACAAGTGGTTAGGATTTGGAATGCATTGTCTGATAGGGTGGTGAATACAGATTCAATAGTAGCATTCAAAAGGAATTTTGATAAATACTTGAAGGAGAAAAAATTGCAGGGATATGAAAAAGAACAGGGGAGTGGGACTAACAGGATTGCTCTTCAGAAGAGCCAGCGCAGACTCGAAGGGCCTCCTTCTGTGTCGTACTATTCTATGATTCTATAAAAGGGACATTTTTAATTTTATTTAAAACTACTCTCTGTTTAGCATTTGGAATTTTATTATATATACACAATTTAAAATGGCCAGCAGCAAAGAATTACAATATTTCAATTAATTTTCTTTTTAAGAAAAAATCCTAAGAGCAAATTAGGAATTTGAACTCATTTTTATTGATTGGTATCATTGTAGTCAGGGCTGTAGGAGGAAATTTAGAATTGTACACAATTTTTCGACATGTGCTCAACCTCCACACAAGCATTTAGGAAAGGCAACGTAGATTATTTAAGGGAATTCATATTTCACCAATTTTTTATTTGAAGACCTGACTGATTGCATAGACAAAGAAAATATATGTCACACAATAGGTTTGTTCAGGCATATGGTGAAAGAGGAAATGTAGCAAAATCGATAATAAGTTAATTGATGGACAGGAAACAAAGTTAGGATAAATGTGTTGCTTGGACTGAAGAAGGGGTGTTCTTGGTATATTTAAATGATTTGGATTTTGTTGTAGGGAATACAATCTTGAATGGACAGATAGGTAGAAGATGCTATTTAAAGTGGATAAGTGTGAATTTATATATTTCAGGAGAAAAAAAACAACAAATGGGAGCATACACTTAATGGGAATATATCAAGGAGTGTGGGTGAACAAAGAGACCTAGGTGTTCGAATATATAATTCACTTAACTGAGAGTGCTGGTAGATAAAGCCATAAAAGAAGGTCAACTTTGAGGTTTGAAAGTAGCGGCATAGAGTACAAGAATAAAGAAGAAATTATGACTTCATACAAAACATTGATAGGGCACAGTGAGAGCACAACGTGCAGTTTTGGGAAAAGACCTGGCACTTATATGATGGGCTGAATGGCCTCTTTCTGCACTGTAAACTTCTATGGGCCACTGAATTTCCAGGGAGCTTTGAAGGCACATCCCTCCTCCCAGAAATCATTTTGCCATTTCAGTGATTCATTTTCCAGGATTTTGGCTTGCACACAGGGACATCACATTTTGCCATCTAAATAGGAAAGATATTTGCTCATTTTTTAATTGAAAACTGTTCTCTATTTGGGAATTAATTAATTCTCTGTATATTTTAAGAATTTTCTCTCCCAGTAGCAGCACATAGCCTATTACTGGAAGACAAAATATTTTCAATAATTTTATTTAAATTGCCTAAGAGCACAGAGGGAATTCAGATCCAATCTTATTGAGAATGGCAGTATCCCAGTCAGGGCGATAGGCAACAAATTTGAATTGGACCTGCTCCATCCAACCACCACCCTGCACCATCCAACCACCACCCTGCACCACCACTCGTGTCAACATGATTACATTAAAGATCAGGCATTCTGGTTAATTTCAAAAACATACAGACTTTCCCTTTCCCCTTCCCCCTCTATGTCATTCCTACCAGGGTCCTGTTGCTACTTGAAGTGATTCTGGCTGCTGCATATTTTGTGTGAAAATTCCTCTTGTTGTGAGAGAATGAGAGAGGAGAGGGGTTTGGTCTGCATGTGTGAATAAAAAGTGCTTTGAGCTTCAAATGTAGATGGTTGGCATGTATGCAGAAGCATCGGCTGTAAATTAGGTTCCCAAAGCACTGTGGTGAGCATGTCTGGGACCAAGTTGTTGAATGTTAGCACCATAATCTATATATAGAAAGTTTTTCTTCTTTCAGCGATATATCCACATCGCCTTGATTCCACCACCTAGAATAACATTGCCTATCTTCATTTTAGACTCATCATCATCGAGGAAGACTTGCTTCCATTCATTTTGAGTCCTTAGATGGCTGAACAGTCTAATACGAGAACCACAGTCGCCGTCACAGATGGGACAGATAGTCGTTGAGGGAAGGGTGGGCAGGGAGCTTGGTTTGCCGCACGCTCTTTCCGCTGCTTGCACTTGATTTCTGCATGCTCTCGGCGATGAGACTCGAGGTGCTCAGCACCCTCCCGGATGCACTTCCTCCACTTAGGGCGGTCTTTAGCCAGGGACTCCCAGGTGTCAGTGGGGATGTTGCACTTTATCAGGGAGGCTTTGAGGGTGTCCTTGTAACGTTTTCTCTGCCCACCCTTCGCTCGTTTGCCCTGAAGGAGTTCCGATTTGAGCGCTTGCTTTGGGAGTCTCGTGTCTGGCATGCAAACAATATGATCTGCCCAACGGAGCTGATCAAGTGTGGTCAGTGCTTCAATACTGGGGATGTTGGCCTGGTCGAGGACACTAATGTTGGTGCGTCTGTCCTCCCAGAGGATTTGTAGGATCTTGCGGAGACATCGTTGGTGCTATTTCTCCAACGACTTGAGGTGTCTACTATACATGGTCCATGTCTCTTTAGATTTCTCCCCTCCTTTCCTAAAGAGACACTGATGTACAGTTGAGGAGGACTCTAGCGATGACTTTCCCAGTGGCTGACAACAGGGAGATTCCTCTGTAGTTCCCGCAGTCGGACTTGTCCCCTTTTTAAAAGATGGTCACGATCACTGCATCTCTGAGATCTCCCGGCATGCTCTTCTCCCTCCAGATGAGAGAGATGGGGTCATGTATTCGCGGCATCAGTGCCTCTCCGCTATACTTCAGTGCCTCAGCAGGGATTCCATCCGCTCCCGTAGCCTTGTTGTTCTTCAGCTGTTTTATGGCTTTTTCTACCTCGTGCAGTGTTGGGGTTTCACTGAGGTGGTGGCGGGTAGCATGCTGCGGGATGGAGTCGAGGACACTCGAGTCAAAGGCAGAGTCTCAATTGAGGAGATATTCGAAGTGCTCCTTCCAGCAGGCCCTGACTGCCTCAATGTCCTTGATGAGTGTTTCCCCATTCTTGGCCAGCAGTGATGTGGGGCCTTGGGTGTTTGGGCCGTAAGTGGCCTTAACTGCGATGAAGAATCCTTGCACATCACGGCACATTGGCGAATGATACTTAAGGGGTTGACAGCGGATGGGCAATGGTAGACATTTAGAGACCGCATGGATGAACTACAACAATTGTACATCCCTCTCCGGCGTAAAAATAAAAAAGGGAAGGTGGCTCAACCGTGTCTATCAAGGGAAATCAGGGATAGTATTAAAGCCAAGGAAGTGGCATACAAATTGTCCAGAAATAGCAGCGAACCCGGGGACTGGGAGAAATTTAGAACTCAGCAGAGGAGGACAAAGGGTTTGATTAGGAGAGGGAAAATAGAGTACGATAGGAAGCTTGCAGGGAACATTAAGACGGACTGTAAAAGCTCCGATAGATATGTAAAGAGAAAAAGATTAGTAAAGACAAAGGTAGGTCGTCTGCAGTCAGAATCAGGGGAAGTCATCACTGGGAACAAAGAAATGGCAGACCAATTGAACAAGTATTTTGGTTCGGTATTCACTAAGGAGGACACAAACAACCTTCCGGATATAAAAGGGGTCAGAGGGTCTAGTAAGAAGAAGGAACTGAGGGAAATCCTTATTAGTCGGGAAATTGTGTTGGGGAAATTGATGGGATTGAAGGCCGATAAATCCCCAGGGCCTGATGGACTGCATCCCAGAGTACTTAAGGAGGTGGCCTTGGAAATAGCAGATGCATTGACAGTCATTTTCCAACATTCCATAGACTCTGGATCAGTTCCTATGGAGTGGAGGGTAGCCAATGTAACCCCACTTTTTAAAAAGGAGGGAGAGAGAAAACAGGAAATTATAGATCGGTCAGCCTGACATCGGTAGTGGGTAAAATGATGGAATCGATTATTAAGGATGTCATAGCAGCGCATTTGGAAAGAGCTGACATGATAGGTCCAA
Source organism: Pristiophorus japonicus (assembly GCF_044704955.1). NCBI lineage: Eukaryota > Metazoa > Chordata > Chondrichthyes > Pristiophoridae > Pristiophorus > Pristiophorus japonicus. The sequence goes on from NC_091977.1 coordinate 186,772,683, forward strand.
GTCAGCATGGATTTGTGAACGGGAAATCATGCTTGACAAATCTTCTGGAATTTTTTGAGGATGTTTCCAGTAGAGTGGACAAGGGAGAACCAGTTGATGTGGTGTATTTGAACTTTCAGAAGGCTTTCAACAGGGTCCCACAAAGAGATTAATGTGCAAAGTTAAAGCACATGGGATTGGGGGTAGTGTGCTGACGTGGATTGAGAACTGGTTGGCAGACAGGAAGCAAAGAGTAGGAGTAAATGGGTACTTTTCAGAATGACAGGCAGTGACTAGTGGGGTACCGCAAGGTTCTGTGCTGGGGCCCCAGCTGTTTACATTGTACATTAATGATTTAGACGAGGGGATTAAATGTAGTATCTCCAAATTTGCAGATGACACCAAGTTGGGTGGCAGTGTGAGCTGCGAGGAGGATGCTATGAGGCTGCAGAGTGACTTGGATAGGTTAGGTGAGTGGGCAAATGCATGGCAGATGAAGTATAATGTGGATAAATGTGAGGCTATCCACTTTGGTGGTAAAAACAGAGAGACAGACTATTATCTGAATGGTGACAGATTAGGAGAAGGGGAGGTGCAACGAAACCTGGGTGTCATGGTACATCAGTCATTGAAGGTTGGCATGCAGGTACAGCAGGCGGTTAAGAAAGCAAATGGCATGTTGGCCTTCATAGCGAGGGGATTTGAGTACAGGGGCAGGAAGGTGTTACTACAGTTGTTCAGGGCCTTGGTGAGGCCACACCTGGAGTATTGTGTACAGTTTTGGTCTCCTAACTTGAGGAAGGACATTCTTGCTATTGAGGGAGTGCAGCGAAGGTTCACCAGACTGATTCCCGGGATGCGGGACTGACATATCAAGAAAGACTGGATCAACTGGGCTTGTATTCACTGCAGTTCAGAAGAATGAGAGGGGATCTCATAGAAACGTATCAAATTCTGACGGGCTTAGACAGGTTAGATGTAGGAAGAATGTTCCCAATGTTGGGGAAGTCCAGAACTAGGGGTCACAGTCGAAGGATAAGGTGTAAGCCATTTAGGACCGAGATGAGGAGAAACTTCTTCACCCAGAGAGTGGTGAACCTGTGGAATTCTCTACCACAGAAAGTTGTTGAGGCCAATTCACTAAATATATTCAAAAAGGAGTTAGATGTAGTCCTTACTACTAGGGGGATCAAGGGGTATGGTGAGAAAGCAGGAATGGGGTCCTGAAGTTGCATGTTCAGCCATGAACTCATTGAATGGCGGTGCAGGCTAGAAGGGCCGAATGGCCTACTCCTGCACCTATTTTCAATGTTTTTATGTTTCTATATCATCACTCGCGCAAATTGGTCAGGAAATCCAGAGATCAGATGCAAATCAGTGACTGGGTTAAAAAGCCACTGACAGACCCGCTGCAGTTCTCTCGTGCTGACGGACCCCCCACCATCACTGCTTCCAGTGGCTGAGTAATTTTTCCCAGCAGGTAGTTGAGCCCTGAAGACCAGAATGGCCCCAGGGTTGCTCCTTTGTTTGTTCCGTATTAGCTGATCTCAACCAGGGCAGCAGTAGGGGACTTCAGTAAGTTAGAGAGGGGGCAATTGACCTGGAGCCTTGCTGATTGCAACCCAGGAACCTCTACTGAAAGCACCCAATTTGTGTAGACAACTAGTGAGGACAGGAAACTCTTTTAGGTAAAGCATCACCGAATAGGGACTTGAACCCTGGACCCTCAGAGGACAGGAACAGGCTCAACTCTGATCACACCTGAACCCAATCTTTACCCCTAATCCACTCACCAACTCAAGGCTCACACATGAATAACAGTAACTTGGACATAGTGTCAGGGAACTGTACCCCAGCTAGCAGTTAACACCTTCAGGAAAGGATGGAAGGACAGTAAAACGAGCAGTGACAAGCAAAATCTTAATAAATTAGAAATCATTCAGAAATCTGAAGGAAAAAAATCCAAAATACAGGAACATTATTTATTGTAAATCAAAATCTGATTATTTTACGTTATAAATTAATAAGCTGACTTCATTATTTCCTCGTGCAATTTTCTAACATCCTCTCCCGCAGATGCTAACTCTTGCTGGGGTATGGTTCCACAGGAGCTAGGCCACATGCTCGTATCTCACCTGAATGTCCATATGTGAGCTTAGAGAATGATTGTTGTCAGACTATACAGCTATAGGGGACATCACAGTCAATCTTGATCCCTCCTCACCTGATACCCACACACATACTTTCCAACAACAGCCACTGGATAATGATGAGCAGTGAGGTCCCCGTTTAATTTATCCCTTTCCAGGCTCACACTGAGGGCCAATTGTGATGCTTCTACTGTCACCTCAGCTGGGATTCATTAAAGCACTCTTTTATGCTTAAAAAATGCTGCCATTGGCAAACGTGTGGTTTTCTTGCTCTGAGTTGCAGTTACGAATATGAACTGCCTGACTTAACATATTCCGGCAGTGGCAGATACCCATAGGTCTGACAAGCTACTGGTGGATTCACTAAGTCAGTTTCTGCCAGGATAGAAATGTAAATGGAGAGGGTGGTACCGGGTGGCCAAAACAGCACTGCTCTCTAGAAACCAATGCTGCATTATAAAAATGCCATAACTCAGCATAAACTGAGGTTTAAACCTGCTGATTTTACAATGCAGCACTGTTTTGGCTGCCTGATGCCACCCCCATATACATTTCGACCGTGGCAGAAATCCCGTCAAAAAATTCACATTAAAAGACTGATAAAGGACTACAAATTAAAAACCTTATACCATTACTAAATGGTTAAAGCTATATAAGAGTTAAGTCTGTTTTGCTGTATTAACTGCTGATTTAACTTGGCTTCTGTGCATGTATCTATCTTATTATATACAACTCAGTTTAACCTGAAATAAATGGTGCTTTTCTGCTGATTGAAGAGATCAGGAGTATTTCTGGTATAAGCTAGCAGTAAAAGTGTAGATAGTTAGCCCATGGCATCCCCTTGGTACACACACAAATTTAAGTTTTGGTTCATACAGGTGCAATCCTAAATATGGAATGTTGCTTTTACAGCACAAAGTAGAGTGTTGGGAAATGGCCTGAATTCTAACAACACTCAATTTGCATTTTCTTCCAATGCACCTAGCTTTCTGAACTTAACGTGTCTACCCACTAGAGACACAGTGGTTAAAAATCCTGACCCCAATCTTTGCCAGAATACCCAGGATCAGCTATTTTAAATATTTCCACACCATAATGGATACAACTTGTGTGTCTGCCGTGGAGGAGGACATTGCAGCACTGACGCTGCTCAGGAACAAGCAGGCAAGGCTGGCTCTAAAGTATTTAGAATGTTGAAACTTGGACCTCTTTATTTTTCTGATCCTGCTTGCAGTCTTCTGGGTTGACCAAACCAAGACCTGTGCATGGACATTCCAGTGGGCCCTACGTGTGTCCTTTCATGGACCTGGACGCCATTATCTTTCTGGTGCCCAAATCACTGATGCTTAAGAATCGGGAGCCATGGCAATTCCAGCGGGTGAAGCCCTTCCGTCAGCCCAACCTCTTCAGATGACATCTGCTTTTTATAGGCAGAAGGGTCTTCTGTCGGCTCCAGGCCAGTGTGTCTTTCGGGCCTCTTCCACCCCTTTTGCTCCCATATTGTGCTTCCCAGGCCCAAGGAAATTAAGGTCCAGAATGCACAAGTAATTAATTTGTTTGCAGCAAAAGGAAACTATGCACACCAGAGTGGGTGGAGTCATTAAGAGTTTTATTATTTCTGTTGAATTTGATGATCCATTCTTGTATGTTGTTGTAAACAGTCCTGAACAATACTATACCATCAGGCGGGAGGGCTTCAGTTGCCTGAGGCAGTGGGACCGCTTCTGGGGGAGATGGGACCTGTACAAGCCGGATGGGTTGCACCTCAACAGAACCGGGACCAATATCCTCGCGAGGGGGTTTGCTAGTGCTGTTGGGGAGGGTTTAAACTAGCTTGGCAGGGGGATGGGAATCTGAAACGAGATTTAGTAGGGAAGGGAGTAAAGAGGGAATTAGAAAACAAGAATAAAGAAAGTGAGTTTGAAGGAGAGGGGAAACAGGCAAGAAAAAGGGTAAAAAAACAAACTTAAAGGCACTTTGTCTAAATGCACGTAGCATTTGTAACAAAATAGATGAGTTGACGGCACAAATTGAGACAAATGGGTATGATTTGATTGTCATTACCGAGATGTGGTTGCAAGGTGACCAGGACTGGGAATTAAATATTCAGGGATACTTGACAATCTGGAAGGACAGACAGAAAGGAAAAGGAGGTGGGGTAGCTCTATTGATAAAGGATGGAATCACTGCAATAGTAAGAAACGATATGGCTCAAATGATAAGGGTGTTGAAACAGTTTGGATGGAGATAAGGAACAATAAGGGGAAAACGTCACTGGTGGGTGTAGTCTATAGGCCCCTAACAGTAGCAACTCTGTTGGTCGGAGCATAAACCAGGAAATAGTGGGGGCTTGTAAAAAGGGAACAGCAATAATCATGGGTGATTTTAACCTTCATATTGATTGGACAAATCAAATTGGCCAGGGTAGCCTTGAGGAGAAGTTCATAGAGTGCATAAGGGATGGGTTCCTTGAGCAGTGTGTAACGGAACCAACCAGGGGGCAGGCTATCTTAGATCTGGTCCTGTGTAATGAGACAGGATTAATAAACAATCTCCTAGTAAATGATCCCCTCGGAATATGCGATCATAGAATGATTAAATTTCAAATTCAGATGGAGGGTGAGAAAGTTGGATCTCTAGCCAGTGTACTAAGCTTAAATAAAGGAGACTATGAAGTTATGAGGGCTAAAGTGGACTGGGAAAATATATTAACGTGTAGGACGGTTGATGAACAGTGGTGTACATTTAAGGAGATATTTCACAACTCTCAGGAAAAATATATTCCAGTGAGGAGGAAAGGATGTAAGAGAAAAGATAGCCATCCGTGGCTAATTAAAGAAATAAAGGACGGTATCTGTCATGTATTCAACTATCATTGTAACCCATGTATAAGCTGACCTAAGTTGTACACCTTGAGAACATTGACCATAAGGGGTGAATTTGTGGGAGACACTCTTAACCTGGACTTTCAGATATAAAAGGGGAAGCTCCACCCACCTACATCACTTGAGGTCTTGGTAATGAAGGCAACTGGTCACAGAGTGACCTCATCTCAAGTATGGGCCTTGTGTGCATTTATACTGTATAGTAAGGATATATCAGTATCCAATTAAAAACAAGGGCACACAAAGTGTCCAAAACTAGTGGGAGGACAGAAAACTGGGAAGCTTTTAAAAGCCAGCAAAGAACGACTAAAAAAATGATTAAGAAAGTAATTGATTATGAAAGTAACCTAGCGCAAAATATAAAAACAGATAGGTATATAAAAAGGAAAAGATTGGCTAAGGTAAATGTTGGTCCCTTAGAGGACGAGACCGGGGAATTAGTAATGGGGAACATGGCGATGACAGAAACTCTAAACAGATATTTTGTTTCAGTCTTTAAGGTAGAGGTCACTAACAATATTCCGACAGTGGATAGTCTAGGGGCTATAGAACGGGAGGAACTTAACACAATCACAGTCACAAAGGAGCTGGTACTCAGTAAGATAATGGGACTAAAGGCAGATAAATCTCCTGGACCTGATGGCTTGCATCCTAGGGTCTTGAGAAGTAGCGGCAGGAATTGTGGATGCATTGGTTGTAATTTACCAAAATTCCCTGGATTCTGGGGAGGTCCCAGCAGATTGGAAAACTGCAAATGTACTGCCCCTAATTAAAAAAGGAGACAGACAAAAAGCAGGAAACTATAGACCAGTTAGCCGAACATCTGTGGTTGGGAAAATGTTGGAGTCCATTATTAAAGAAGCAGTAGCAGGACATTTGGAAAAGCAAAATTCAGTCAGGCAGAGTCAGCATGGATTTATGAAGGGGAAGTCATGTTTGACAAATTTACTGGAGTTCTTTGAGGATGTAACGAACAGGGTGGATGAAGGGGAACCAGTGGATGCGGTGTATTTGGACTTCCAGAAGGCATTTGACAAGGTGCCACATACAAGGTTACTGCACAAGATAAAAGTTCACGGGGTTGGGGGTAATATATTAGCATGGATAGAGCATTGGCTAACTAAGAGAACAGAGAGTTGGGATAAATGGTTCATTCTCTGGTTGACAACTAGTAACTAGTGGGGTGCCACAGGGATCAGTGCTGGGACCCCAACTATTTATAATCTATATTAACGACTTGGAAGAAGGGACTGAGTGTAACGTAGCCAAGTTTGCTGACGATACAAAGATGGGAGGAAAAGCAATGAGTGAGGAGGACACAAAAAATCTGAAAAAGGACATAGACAGGCTAAATGAGTGGGCAAAAATTTGGCAGATGGAGTATAATGTTGGAAAGTGTAAGGTCATGCACTTTGGCAGAAAAAATGAAAGAGCAAGTTGTTATTTAAATGGAGAAAGATTGCAAAGTGCCGCAGTACAGCGGGACCTGGGGGTACTTGTGCATGAAACACAAAAGGATAGTATGCAGGTACAGTAAGTGATCAGGAAGGCCAATGGTATCTTGGCCTTTATTGCAAAGGGGATGGAGTATAAAAGCAGGGAAGTCTTGCTACAGTTGTACAGGATATTGGTGAGGCCACACCTGGAATACGGTGTGCAGTTTTGGTTTCCATATTTACAAAAGGATATACTTGCTTTGGAGGCAGTTCAGAGAAGGCTCACAAGGTCGATTCCGGGGATGAGGGGGTTAACTTATGAGGAAAGGTTGAGTAGGTTGGGCCTCTACTCATTGGAATTCAGAAGAAAGAGAGATGATCTTATCGAGACGTATAAGATTATGAAGGGGCTTGACTAGGTGGATGCAGAGAGGATGTTTCCACTGATGGGGGAGACTCGAACTGGAGGGCACGATCTTAGAATAAGGGGCTGCCCATTTAAAACAGAGATGAGGAGAAATTTCTTCTCTCAGAGGGTTGTGAATCTGTGGAATTCGCTGCCTCCGAGAGCTGTGGAAGCTGAGACATTGAATAAATTTAAGACAGAAATAAACGGTTTCTTAATCGATAAGGGGATAAGGGGTAATGGGGAGCGGACTGGGAAGTGGAGCTGAGTCCATGATCTTATTGAATGGCAGAACAGGCTCGAGGGGCCGTATGGCTTACTCCTGTTCCTATTTCTTATGTTCTAAATATTGAACAGCATTTTCTAAGTTAACCTTTGGTACAATAGGATGTTAGGATGTAAACAAAGAATGAAAGTCTAGACAGGGCTACCTATCAGATAGCTGATGGGCCAATTGCAGCACTTGAGAGTGTCTGTTGTGGCCCAGTACAATATTATCTCATACAACACTCCTGCTCACTCCCACAGCTTTCAGGGGTTAAAGTGAGCTGGAATCCTCCCACTTGAAACTCTCTCCCTTTGCTGACTGCTTGTTTTTTTTCCTCCTTTAGCCACTAGTTCCTCTTCCATGTTGCCAGCTTCTTCCATTTCAAACCTGCTGAACCCTCCCATCGCCTCAGCTATTTGCATGTTCTTTGTATCTCTTTAATGTTTTTAAATTATTTCATTATGCTTCTCCCTATTGTCTTATTTATTAATTCAGCGATTTGGCCATCACCACAGGTCATTCTACGTATGTGAGTATGTATTTTCCCTTCCTATAGTTTTGTTCCTTTTTAAATGCCATTCATATGTAATTTTTATCCACTTCAGATGAAAAGTATACGCCTGCAGTATTTACTTGTCTATTCTCTCCATAGATGAAGTCTGACCTGCTGAGTGTTTCTAGCTCTTTTCTGTTGTTCTTTGAGGATGTATTGTTTTATAAGGTCAGAAGCATTATGGCTTGTGAAATGTAGATGTTTGTCCTTTTAAAGCCACTAAGTCCAATTGCTGTTGAGTAATCACTGGGTTGATAAAGATTATTCGGAGTGAATACTTGCACGAACTTTGATGAGTCATTCTGTGCATGCACACTGCATGGGGCTGAGCCTAAACACTGTCCCACTTCCCCCCCCGCCCCCAACCCGGTGGAGCGATTAAAATTGGAATGCTCAAAGGGCCAGAATTGGAGGAATACAGATATTTCGGACGGCTGTAGAGCTGGAGGAGAGATAGGGAGGGGCGAGGCCATGGAGGGATTTTGAAACAAGGATGAGAAATTTAAAACGAGATATTGCTAAACGAAGAGCCAATGTAGGTGAGCGAGCACAGGGGTGATGGGTGAACAGGACTTGGTGTGAGTTAGGATACAGAGAGTTTTGGATGAGCTCAAGTGTGCAAGGAAGGTGCAAGGTGGGAGGCTGGCAAATGATCTGAGGCAGGGCTGGAGTCGGCAATATTCTGGAGATGGAAATAGGAGGTCTAAGTGATAGCACAGATATGTGGTCAAAGCTCATCTCGGGGTCAAATACGACACCAAGGTTGCGAACAGTCGGTTCAGCCTCAGACAGTTGCCAGGGAGAGGGATGACTAGGGAACGGAGTTTGTGGCAAAGACCGAAGACAATGGCTTCAGTCCTCCCAATATTTAGTTGGAGGAAATTTCTGCTCATCCAGTACTGGATGTTGGACAAGCAGTATGACAATTTAGAGACAGTGGAGGGGTCGAGAAGGTGGTGGTGAGGTATAGTTGAATGTCATCAGCATACATATGGAAACTGAAGCTATGCTTTCAGATGATGTTGCCGTGGGCAGCGTGTAGGTGGGAATTAGGAGAGGGTCCAAGGATAGATCCTTGTGGGATACCAGAGGTAACAGTGCGGGAAGAGAAGCCATTGCAGGAGATTGTCTGGCTACGATTAGATAGATAAGAATGGAACCAAGCGAGTGCAGTCCCACCCAGAAAGACGAGGGAGAGGCTTTGGAGAATGGTGTGGTCAACTGTGTCAAAGGCTGCAGACAGGTCGAGGAGGGATAGTTTACCATTATCACAGTCACATAGAATGACATTTGTGACTTTGATAAGAGCCGTTTGGGAACCAATATAGGCATCTGGATCGAGGTAGGGATACTACCAACTGATAGTCTGCACTGTTCCGTATACTTGAAAAGTGTACAGAAAGCAACTGACACAAAACAGGAGTTCACTGTGAAATCCCGCTATTACCAACTTGCATTACAACTGAACTTAATAAAGTAACAACTAGAGCCCTTAACCAGAATTACAGAGTACATGCACAATACCAGTTAGTTCATCATCATCATAGGCAGTCCCTCGGAATCGAGGAAGACTTGCTTCTACTCCTAAAGTGAGTTCTTTTGTGGCTGAACAGTCCAATACGAGAGCCACAGACCCTGTCACAGGTGGGACAGACATTTGTCGGGGGAAGGGGGGGTGAGACTGATTTACCACACACTCTTTCCGCTGCCCACGCCTGACCTCTTCACGCTCGCGGTGTTGAAATTTGAAGAGCTCAACGCTCTCCTGGATGCACTTTCTCCACCTAGGGCGGTCTTCAGCCAGGGACTCCCAGGTGTCAGTGGTGATGTCGCACTTCACCAGGGAGGCTTTGAGGGTGTCCTTGTAAAGTTTCCACTGCCCACCTTTGGTTCATTTGCCGTGAAGGAGCTCCGTGTAGAGCAATTGTTTCGGGAGTCTTGTGTCTGGCATGCGAACTATGTGGCCTGCCCAGCGAAGCTGATCGAGTGTGGTCAGTGCTTCAATGCTGGGGATGTTAGCCTGGGCGAGGACACTGAGGTTGGTGCACCTGTCCTCCCAGGGGATTTGCAGGATCTTGAGGAGACATCGTTGGTGATATATCTCCAGCGACTTGATGTTGCTTCTGTACATCATCCATGTCTCTGATCCATACAGGAGAGTGGGTATTACTACAGCCCTGTAGACCATGAGCTTGGTGGTAGGTTTAAGGGCCTGGTCTTCGAACACTCTTTTCCTCAGGCGGCCGAAGGCTGCACTGGTGCACTGGAGGCGATGTTGAATGTCTGCCTTTGTTGATAAGAGGCTCCCGAGGTATAGGATTACCAGTTAGTACTTATGGCAAGGACCAGAAATGTTTTATGTGGTAGACGTCTGGTTTCAGAACAATAAAGAGACATTGCTTGTTTGGTTCTTTCCCTGGTCAATGCTTGGCTTATATTGGCTATGAAATCATTTTTTATTTGGTTTTGCTAAAATAAAACATGTTGAAGTTAACCTCACATAAATGAATGAGCCCTAAATGGTCTCTTCAATACATCTTTCTAACCAAATATGTTAGTCTGTAAGTAAATTAAGCTTCCACGGAAGAGCATCAGCTTCCACTATGCTGTGTGTAATTATGAATTCTGAGAAATAAAGTAACAATGGAATTCTGCAACAAAATATGGTCTAATAGACATAGACATTGTGGCAGAAACACCGGCCTCCCCGGTCCGTACTGAGTGTGTACGGACCTGGGAAGGCATGCACTGAAAACCAGCTTTTCTGATCTGTCAGACTGGAGCTTAACAGATCTTCCATAGCTCGGCAGCCAGGACACATTTGCATGGGCAAGATCGTGGTATTTACCCATATCTTGCCCAGCAAATGTCCTGAAAATGTTTGCGCCTGATAAAACAGGCGCATAAATTACGTTTACAGGCGTAAGTGTTTTAAAACACTCTTAAATCATAAAAAAGAAAATTAAAAAAACACATTTTATTTTTAAAACCCCTGCCCACTACGTTAAATTTATTTTAAAGCATAATTAAAAAAACTTATTTTTTTAAATTGGAAAAATATATTTTTAATAATACATAAATAACTTTAATTTAAATTAATGTTAAATATGTAGTGTATTTTTTCTATTTTTTATTAATGTGTGTGTTTGGGGGGGTTTCTCATTCATAATAATGGGAACTCGAACTTAGAGTTCCCATTATTATGAATGAGAACATACTTTATCTGATTGGCTGCCCAGAGCCACGAGACTGCAGCTCCAGCCCTGCGCACGTCCTGACGTGCATGCGCTCCGACACTCAGTCAGTGGAGGCCTCAGGACCGCGAACTCGCGTGGGCGTAGCAGCTTCAGGTAAGTGCGCTTCTTTTTTACGTTTTTTTACCCTATCGCCCGCGGGAAGCAGCTGACCAGGATTTCTGGGCCAATATAAACTTAATTATCTCATGGAGCTGATAACACAATAAAATAATTAAATGCAGTTAAAATTGTTCAAATAGTTCCATGTTATTTCTTCTTTTGGAAAATTTAGCATTGTTTTGGGTTCTTTCTGAATTGCAGATTGATGGTTGCTGATGACTGATGCACTTTGTCTGGAAGGAGTTGCTTATTATACTTTTACTCAGCCATGAAAATTAACCATTAATGATTGCATTTTTTGTTACCTTTTTTATCATCTTATTTTAAGTACAGGGTTTCATTTGCAGATTGATTTGGGATTCCATGGATAATTTAGTCAATTATTGAGCTGCAAACCATTTATTAATTTTGTAATCAATCTTTTGCCGTTTTTCTTCCACTGGTTACTAACATTTTAATAGGATCAACTGAGATATGTTAGCCAATTTATCCTTTGTGAGGTTATGTTGTGGCTTGCGTAGGAAGTGGTACTGTTAGCAGAATGAGGCTAGAGACACCTGGCGAGCTATATCAAACAAAAGCAGCAATTTTCCTCTTAATTACTCCAAACATCAATACACTTCTGACTCTTACCCCCAGGGTCTCCAGTCATGTACCCAGACCAATTCAAAAGCTGCATTCACACAGGAAACTCCTTCTCCCCCATCCACCATCAATGTTTGCTTCCATGCTATAAGAGAATGAATTTCCTGTCAAAGAATTGGAGGAAAAAAATCAATGCGGTGGGAGATTTCTCTGACTGAAGGGAAATGACAGGAAAGTTATACACTTGTAGAGCACGGATGGGGAGGGTTAACATTTTGCCATAAATATAGAATTGTACAGGACAAAGAGGAGAAAAGCTCTAGCAGCTTTACACACCTGTTATTTAACCCTGAATGTAATAGGCTGTGTAAACCAATTTATTGGCTTCTTTATTTTTTATTATTTTGCCTTGAAGCATTCTCGTACTATTGCACGTTAATACAGTTAATGCTGGGATCGTGTCTGGGTTATATGTGTTTCACTCTGAACAGAAACAATTCAGCGAAATTATATGCCAGTGGTGTAGCCTGCAACACAGAAGCAAATAATGTGTTTTTCGCTTGTACCTCTGCAATTGCAATGAGCTCCATTTAATCTTCATTTACATGCAGTAACAATTTTTAAGTTGATGTAATTAGCTAATTATTATTTTTGTTCCCTCTCCATTTTCATTTTGCACCTCCTTAATTCTGTTTATAAGTAGTTAACTAGTTGTGCGTGTGGATTTCCTTCCACATTGAGGGAAAGTGATGGATGTCTGTTCAGTGCCTGCTCCTGATTTCATGGCTGAAATAAGGAAATGTCTGAAATCTCTTTGATGCCTCCTCTGATTTTACAGATACGTTCAGAAACTGTTTTAAAATGTTGGCTTATGAACCTTGTATCCATTCACTCCCTGAAATATGAATCTATACGAATGGCTGTTGGTGTGGGAAAGAAATTATTTAAAATACAGACGGGGTGAAATTGCGTTGCGTCCCATTTGGGGGCAGTAACATCCGGGAGGTGGGACATTCTGCATACGGGTGAACACCGCCGCTAAACTCCGGCAGAATTTCACAGGAGCCGTTTGCGGTGCTGCGCCCCGAGGAGCTCAAATGACCCAAATTTCTAGGCTGGAGTGTATTCCTGTTTATAACAGTCACAGAAAAATGGCAACTCCCCAGTAGCTCAAGTTGACTAAGACAGTGAGTAGCTGACTTATATAGAACAGGAAGAATGGCTACTTGGGCAAAGCATTTGAGTCAGTCTCCTGCGGTGCAATACAACCAACAAGAGATTAACATCTTCAGATGAGAGAAAACAAATGGGAGAAAAGGAGAAAAAGAGAGGACGAAAAAAAGAATTGAGGTGCACAACACAGCAAGGACGGTGGCTTGTGTTCATTAACACTTTAGAATTGACCATGGACCATGCTCTGGAACATTGGGCTTAGATTTTGGGCTTTTTGGATTTCGGGGTGTTAATTGCGGCAGGGCGTTAAAGTTAGCGCTTGAAAATAGTTTGTGCCTTTGTCTCCAAGCTTCAGCGAAAAAGTTGGAGGAGCATTGGCATTAAGTCAGGCATTGCACAATGACTTTGTGCGCCCGAGCCAAAACTTGTGTTGTTATGGAAGCGGCCATTTTGCACAATGTTTATTTTTTCTCGGTCGCAAATGTTAATGCAGAGGGTGGCAGCTTCCTGCGTGCATGCGCATATAATCTGATCCACTTCAGCAAAGATGGAGAAGCAGGAGGGAAGGCAATGTGCCAGGCGCTTCAGTAATGAGGCAAGTGAGATCTTAGTCAACGCATTGGAGAGAAGGTGGTCCTCACCCCATCTTGCTGGGGGAGCCAGACCACTCCCAACTGTGTTTAAGAGGCTGTGGAGGAACATAGCGCAGAAGTTCTCTGCTGCAGACGCTGTGCCCAGAACTGGCACTCGGAAAAAGTTCAACAACCTTCCTAGATTCGTCAGGGTGAGTACCATTCACATTTATGTATGCCTCTTTTCCTTCTAACATGAATCTCACACACTGTGTGATGTCTTTCATGCATATGGTCCCTCTTAAAAATCTTGCTATCTGTGGGGTGGGTTTCACAATGCAGGAAAAAGATGAAGGCTTACTTCTGCACCCATTGCCTTCTAATGATTGATGCACATGAACTCACTAATTTAACATCCTTCTTTGCAATATACTCCCACTGCTGCTATGGCTTCCAGAAAGATCACCTGCAGAGGTTATATCCCTCTCACCTCCTAGCAATCGCTCACGAAGCTCATGCAGCATCAAAACAGATTGAACAGAAGCCACTGGAACATTCACACAGTCTCACCTGTTGTACTATGGTAGCCATATGTGCCACAACAGGAGAGAATCACTTTCTGGACCCTTCCTATTTTCTTCTTTGCAATCGAAGCACTCCCACAACAGGAGGGAGCAGCTGCACACAAGCGGGGGCCGCCTCAAATACTGGAACTGAATGATGTTGAAGAATGGGTGTCAGCCCAAATTGGAGTAGCAGCTTGGGCAGTTGCCAGGGACGATGTTGAGCCCCCTTCGGGTAGTGAGGATATGTAAATGGATAGGGCGCATGGAGTTGTATAATGAAGTGGCGGTAGCCCTTCAAATGAACATGTAAAATACCACATTCCTCATGTCACCCTGCCCCCTCCCCTGCTGCTAACCACACATATTTGTATTTGTGCTTGTAGAAGATCAGCCACAATCGCATTAGCCTTCCCGGGTCGCATCGACATCTGGCCATGGCAGTGATGACGAGGCAGCGGAGACAATGAACATCACTGAGCCACAGAGCCCTCCAGTTGCCCCGTCTTCACACTCGTCATCTGGCGGCAATGAAATGTTTGAGTCCTCCGAGGCTCCTGGCTCCAGTCGCTTACAGCAACGCAGTAAGAGAGGCAATCTCGCAGGCTAGCTCTCCGGAGGGTGAGTCGGAAAAGTCGGTCTGCTCAATGACAGGCAAACATAAAACTGGACTTGGTGGAAATGTCCAGGGAAAACACAGGAATGCACCGCGAGCTTATGGATGCATTGGGATGGATCCCAGAGAGCATCGACAAGTTCACTGCGACTATTGCGGAGGCAGCGTCACGGATTGCCAATGTGACACAGGACTCCAGCGAGGCCATCATTGGCCACACACAGAGGCTGGTGGCCTCAAGCAGCGACAGTGGAGTTCCAGAGTGTGTGGCGTATGCCCTTGAGCACGTCGTAGCATCACATGAATCGCAGGCACAAGCTACACTTCAGCTTGATGATGTGATGTGGTTGATGACTGCTGCCATCCTCTCTGCATTCCCCACTGTCCAACAGGGAAGGGATGGTGCTGAAGCAGACCAGCAAGTTGTGGAGACACATTGTGCTCTGGATGCTGAGGCCCAGCCCCGTCGGAGAGTCAGTGGCTCCCAGGAAATGGAAGGTGCTGTCCTTCCTCAAGATGTCAGTATTCCAGCTCCCACCACTGACTCACCAACCATGCACCCTACATGGTTGACACCCCAGCCGCCAATGACTGTTTCTGCCAATGATGAGGCGCAGCAATCCATGGCTGGGTCTTCCAGGCCAAAAGCTAGTCCAAGGCGTCCTCAGATGCCATCTGCATTGTCTGCTCCCCCCAACACAGCAGCCCTCTAGCAGCCTTGCTGTAGACACTGAGGCCTCATTGAGGAGGAGCAGCATGTGTGAGAGGGGAAGGGGAGGGGCAGGAAGTGTGGCTAACAGCCATTAAGCCCTGGCACAAGTTTCACCTCATGTGGAAACGCTGATCTTGTTGTATCTTAAGAAATTGAGTCGTTTGCATTGACTTGCTGCAGGAAGCATTTTTATGTTTATTTAGTTATCATTGTATCATTTTGGATGGTTGGAGGGAGGGGAGGGGTCATTGTTCATTATTGATGTTCATTAGAATGCTTCATGCACCGTTGCCATTGGTGACTTGTGTCTCATTGCAGAATTCAGTATAGATAAGCCGTCATGGTGGCACAGAGTCACGAGTAAAAGCTGTAACCCCACCTTCCCCATTGAAGCAAACCGGTCAATGATGAGCTGGCGACGTAAGGCTCTTGCTACGGCCGCATCTCCACGCTGCTTCCCCTGTGGTTGTGATGGATCCGTAATGGGTTTCTTGCCAGGCTCGTCTTCCTCTTCCTCCTCCGCCTGAGGTGGTCCTGCAATCCCCACTGGCAATGCCTGGCTCCTTATGATGGCCAAGTTGTGTAGCATGCAGCATACGACAATGAATCCGGAGACCAGTTGAGGGGAGTATTGAAGGCTGCCTCCAGAGCGGTCCAGGCATCAGAAGCACTGCTTGAGCATGCCAACTGTCTGTTCGATGATGTTGCAGGTACCTGCATGGCTGTCACTGTAGCGCTGCTTGGCTTCTGTGGCGGGGTTCCGGAGGGGGGTCATGAGCCAGGTGGCCAAACCGTAAACTTTGTCCCCGATCAGTCAGCCCTGCCCTTGTCTTTATCACTGAAACATTTGTGACATACTGCTCTCACGCAAGATGGAAGCATCACGTACGTTCCCTGGATAGCAGGCATTCACTGTGAGGATGCACTGTGTGTGGTTGCAGACTAGCTGTTCATTTAGGGAGTGGTATCCCTTTCGATTTCTGAAGACGTTTGCATTGTGTAATGGTGCTCGCAAGGCAGTGTGTGTGCAGTCAATGGATCCTTAAACCTTGGGGAAGCCTACAATTTTTTCAAAACCGAAAGCCCTCTCATTCTGACTGTCCCCGCTCATTGGCAACTTTATGAAGTCCATTCTGCGTGCGTACAATGCCCTTGTAACCTGGCGAATGCAGCAATGTGCTGCATGCTGCGAATGTTCCCTGCTGTTGCCTGGAAGGAGCCGGAAGCATAGAAGGCCATCGCCACAGTCACCTTTACCTCGATGGGCAACACAGTCCAGTTGGCGCTGGTAGGCTGTAGGTCTGCCTGTAGGAGCTAGCATATCTCTGTCAACATTTTTTTCGCAAGCGCAGCCTTCTAATGCACTGCGCCTCAGAGATGTGGCAGTATGAGCAATGTTCCCTGTAAACCCGTGGGGGGTAAGGTCTCCTCCCCATATGTCTGCGACTTCTTCGAATCTGTGGCCCAACATGGTTAGAAACCCTTCTTCCAGTATGAAGCCACATGCCAATAACAACCAGCATGATACGCTGGTGAACTAGTATTGCCCCCATTGAAATCTTTCACTGACCTTGTAAGTGTCATGTATTCAACTATCATTGTAACCCATGTATAAGCTGACCTAAGTTGTACACCTTGAGAACACTGACCACAAGGGGGTGAACTTGTGGGAGACACTCCTAACCTGGACTTTCAGGTATAAAAG
The DNA here is from genome assembly GCF_044704955.1 of Pristiophorus japonicus. Lineage (NCBI taxonomy): Eukaryota > Metazoa > Chordata > Chondrichthyes > Pristiophoridae > Pristiophorus > Pristiophorus japonicus. The sequence continues at coordinate 186,789,642 of NC_091977.1, forward strand.
GGGAAGCTTCACCCACCTTCATCACTCGAGGTCTTGGTAATAAAGGTAACTGGTCACAAAGAGACCTTGTCTGAAGTATGAGCCTCGTGTGCATTTATACTGTATAGTAAGGACATATCATTGGCGACGAGAAACTGGGATTTAAACCACGCGAGCATGGCCAGTAGCAGCAGAGAGAGATACTGTGTTGGGAATGGTTGGGACAGGATTCGGCCGACAAACGCAGGGCTCATCTCCTGACGGTTTGTGGATCCAGAACACACTCCCTGATGAAGAACCTTCTAGCGCCAGAGAAGCCGGCGGACAAGACGTTCGAAGAGCTCAGTAAGTTGATCAGGGAACACCTTAAACCGGCAAGCAGCATGCACATGGCGAGACACCGGTTTTACATGCACCGGCGGCAAGAAGGGCAAAGCATTCCTGACTTCGTGGCAGATCTCCGGCGACTGGCGAGCCGATGTAAGTTCCCAGATACATGCAGAGCGGAGATGCTGCGAGACTTTTTTATTGAGGGCATCAGGCACGCTGGGGTTTTCAGGAAACTGATTGAGACCAAAGACTTGACCTTGGAAGCGGTGGGTCTGATAGCCCAGACATTTATCTCAGAGGAGGAAGAGACCAGAATGATATATGACAAAAATCTTGGCTCAAATGCGGCAAGTGACCAGGGAGTCAACATTGTTAACGTGGCACACAGTTCTCTAGGCAGACAAGGGCAATCGGACATGCCTTAGCATGTAGTCGAACCCAAAGGGGGAATTCAACAGAGACAATGGCTAGCTGAATGGCGATTCATGCCATCGTAATGCACAATGCGGCCAGTAATGGGGCCATCAACACCTGTTAATGATGCGCTTAAGGACAGTTACAAAGACAATCAGAGACGATCGACTGGTAATGGATCTTTTGTTTCCAACAACGGGACCTCCAGCTCATGCTGGAGGTGTGGAGGCAAACACCCAGCCAGAGCTTGCAGGTATCAGCAACATACCTGCAGAAACTGCAACGTCAGCGGTCACTTGGCACTATGTGCAGGAAGCCTGCAGCCAGGTTGATGTACGAGGAGGACGAGCCCGATGTAAGCCCTACGAGGCCAAATGAATACTGGGGGAAATCACTGGAAGCTGAAGTTCAGCGAGTTCATGTGGAGCACGTATACAGTTTATAAACCAGGACGCCACCGATAATGATGAAAGTGCTCCTCAATGGCATCCCAGTATTAATGGAGCTAGACACGGGGGCCAGCCAGTCCCTGATAAGTATCAAACAGTTCGAAAGTTTGTGGGTGTCCAAGGCCAGGAGGCCAAAATTATTGCCGATTGACGCACAGCTACGGACATATACAAAGGAGATCATTCCAGTGCTAGGCAACGCTACGGTAGTCGTGACCCACAAAGATTCGGAGAACAGGTTGCCACTCTGGATTGTCCCGGGGGACGGTCCCGCACTACTGGGGAGGAGTTGGCTTGCTGTCATGAACTGGAAATGGGGCAATGTCAATGCAATTTCTTCTGTGGAGCGAGTATCATGCTCACAGGTCCTGGACAAATTTGACTCATTATTTCAACCCGGCATCGGCACTTTCATGGGGCCAAGGTAGTGATTCACATAAACCCGGATGCCAGGCCAGTACACCACAAGCCCAGAGTGTTGCCGTACGTGATGCGGGAAAAGATAGAATCCGAATTCGACCGCCTGCTGAGGGAAGGCCTCATCTCGCCAGTCAAATTCAGTGACTGGGCGAGCCTGATCGTGCCGGTGCTCAAGGCGGATGGGTCGGTCAGGATATGTGGCGATTACAAGGCCACCATCAATCGGGTGTCACTCCAAGACCAGTACCCGCTACCGAGAGCGGAGGACCTCTTTGCGACACTATCCGGTGGCAAACTTTTTTCAAAATTGGACCTGACTTCAGCTTACATGACCCAGGAGCTGGCGAGTGAGTCGAAGAAGCTGACTGCCATCACGACACACAAGAGGTTGTTTGAGTATAACGATATCCGTTCGGGATTCGTTCGGCCACCGCGATCTTTCAGCGAAATATGGAAAGCCTCCTCAAGTCGATTCCAAAGACGGTGGTTTTTCAAGACGACATCCTCATCACGGGTCGCGATACTAAGAACACCTCCACAACCTGGAGGAGGTGCTACGCAGACTGTACCGGGTAGGGCTGTAACTGAAAAAGGTGAAGTGCGTCTTCTTAGCTCCAGAGGTAGAATTCCTGGGGAGGAGGGTAGCAGCAGACGGGATCAGACCCACTGCGTCCAAAACGAAAGAGATCCAGAGAGCACCCAGACCCCATAACACGACGGAGCTGCGTTCGTTCCTGGGGCTCCTGAACTATTTTGGTAACTTTCTTCCCAAATTGAGCACGCTGTTAGAGCCGCTACACGTGCTCCTACGCAAAGGTCGCGATTGGATCTGGGAGGACAGCCAGGAAAGGGCTTTTGCTAGAGCACACAACTTGTTATGCTCCAACAAACTGTTAACGTTATATGACCCGTTTAAGAAACTTGTTCTAACGTGCGATGTGTTGTCCTATGGGGTCGGGTGTGTGTTGCAGCCAATGGTCAGTTACAGCTGGTAGCTTATGCCACCAGAAGTCTGTCCCAAGCAGAAAAGGGCTACGGGATGGTAGAAAAGGAAGCGCTAGCATGTGTATATGCAGTAAAAAAAAAATGCACCAGTACCTGTTTGGCAGGAAATTTGAGCTGGAGACAGATCACAAACCCCTAACGTCCCTTTTGGCCGACAACAAGGCCATAAATGCGAATGCATCGGCTCGCATACAGAGATGGGCACTTACGTTAGCCGCCTATGACTACACAATTCGGCATAGACCGGGCACTGAAAACTGTGCCGATGCACTCAGCAGGCTCCCACTTGCCACCACTAAGGGGGCAACTGAGCATGATGCTGAGATGGTCATGGCTGTTGAAGCTTTCGAAAGCGAAGGCTCACCTGTGACAGCCCGTCAGATTAAAATCTGGACAAATAAAGACCCGCTACTGTCTTTAGTTAAGAAATGTGTCCTGAATGGGGACTGGACAGCCACGTATGGAGCATGCCCTGAGGAATTTAAACCGTTTCATAGGTGCAAGGATGAACTCTCGATTCAGGCCGATTGCCTACTGTGGGGAAACCGAGTAGTCATGCCCCACAGGGGCAGAGAGTTGTTTATCAGAGAACTTCACAATGAGCACCCGGGCATTGTCATGAAGGTGGCAATTGCCAGGTCACACGTTTGGTGGCCAGGGATAGATGCAGACCTTGAACTTTGTGTTCGCAGGTGCAACGTGTGTGCTCAGCTGGGCAACGCACCCAGGGAAGCCCCCCTTAGCCTCTGGTCCTGGCCCGCCAAACCATGGTCACGCATCCATGTGGACTACCCAGGTCCTTTCATAGGAAAAATGTTTTTGGTTGCAGTAGACGCCTACTCCAAATGGATTGAGTGTGCCATTTTAAATTCAAGCACATCCTCTGCCACAGTAGAAAGTCTACGGGCAATGTTCGCCGCCCATGGTCTACCGGATGTCTTGGTCAGCGACAATGGCGCGTGCTTCACAAGCACTGAATTCCAGGACTTCATGGCAGGCAATGGAATCAACCATGTCAGAACGGCACCGTTCAAGCCGGCCTCAAAACGGCCAGGCGGAACGAGCAGTGCAGATAATCAAACAGGGTATGCTCAGAATCCAAGGGGGTTCCCTACAAAACCGCTTATCATGCCTCCTGTTGGCCAATAGATCCCGACCACACTCGCTCACAGGGGTTCCACCCGCAGAGCTGCTAATGAAAATGCGCTCAAAACCAGGTTATCCCTTATACACCCTACTATGAAAGAAATTGTTGAGAGCAGGCATCAGTCACAATGTGACTACCATGACAGGAATGCGAGGGCGTGATGTATTGATGTCAATGACCCTGTTTTTGTCCTTAATTAAGCTGCAGGGCCCAAATGGCTTGCAGGCACTGTGGTTGCCAAAGAGGGGAATAAGGTTTTGGTAGTTAAACTTACCAATGGACAAATCTGCCGCAAACACGTGGATCAAACTAAAAGGAGGTTCAGCAACCCCATAGAAGAAGCAGAGGTAGAACACGATGTAGTTTACTTCACCACAGGTGACCGAACATCGGAACCAAGCGGAGGAGAGCCCAGTCACTGTGGGCAGTCCGGACAGGCCTGAGGCACCGCAAACAGCAGACACTCAGGCCAACGCCCAACAACCGGAGCCCCAACTCAGGCGCTCTACAAGGGAGCGTAAACCACCAGAGAGACTTAACCTGTGATCCCAATAAGACTTTTGCGGGGGGGAGCTGATGTCATGTATTCAACTATCATTGTAACCCATGTATAAGCGACCTAAGTTGTTCACCTTGAGAACATTGACCACAAGGGAGTGAACTTGTGGGAGACACTCCTAACCTGGACTTTCAGGTATAAAAGGGGAAGCTCCACCCCCCTTCATCACTTGAGGTCTTGGTAATAAAGGTGACTGGTCACAGAGTGACCTTCTCTCAAATATGGGCCTCGTGTGCATTTATACTGTATAGTAAGGACATATCAGTAAGTAAAGTGTCACGGCACATAAAAGTGCCGTTTACAACGTGGAGCCTCACGCAGCGTTCTGCACGCAACCGTAGCAGTCACTGATAACTGCGATATAAGAGCCTCCAGACTCCGTTTAAATATGCCACCAATAGTGCCTGCTGCACCCTGGGACCGTCTGTTTTTTTCAAGTCTTTCCTGGGGTGGCATTAAATGAGGCGTTAAGGCTGAAAGTTCCATCCGAGGCGATTGACGTCATAATCACGCTGAAAACGGAGAACGGGACGGTAATTTTTTGTGCCGGCGCAAACCATTAGCTGAATTTTTGGGCGCTAAATTCTGGATGCTCGGTATCACGGCTAAAAACAGCAATTAACGCCCCACTGGGGTGCTAAACGAGGTGCAAATTAGCAAAAAATCCAGCCCATTGACTTTGCTAAATCTGCAATCTGTAAATTAAATTCATTTTTGCTTCTCGTTCCTAGCTATTGCAGTTGGTAGAAACTGAAGACAGTAATATAAATAGCACTGGGGGGGGGGGAGGGGGGAGGGTAATAAATTAACACAAATCTGGGGTAGAACAAAATGTTTTTCCTGGTGGCTTTTGTTTTGTACTATTTCTATGTAGAAATTCCAATAGGATATTTTAACTTTAAAGACAACTATATCATCACATTACACTGAACCCAATAGAAAATACTTTTCAGTATCAAACAGTAAGGGTACACGGAACTGCTGAAACTTAAATGTACGACAAGGGTTGTAAAGTAATAAAAACAGATATTAGAGCACCAAAAGGAAACAGATTACTTGACTGGGATAGAAAAATCCCACCCTGACTCGCACTATGACCAGGGAAAAAGCTAAATGCCCTTTGTTAAAGCCAACCTTTTTTAAATTAGCCAGTGACAGTGTCTTGTAATAGATTACATCCTAACGGAGTTCTTTTTATGTAGGAGATGCCACAGTGTCAAAACTAACTTCCCTGTACCATACAGAGACCAAATGTCCATTATCGTCTTAAGACGTAGGTTTAAAAATAGCTTGACCACTACAATTCAAGAGATTCATAGCTTCTCTGACAAGCACTGCATTGACCCGCAAAATATCACAGGTCATGTGAGGGCTGTACTCTGACTCCTGCATGGAAACCATGGCATTTTCTTTTGAAAGGACCCACAGGGCTCTCAAGGTTAGTTACCCTAAGCATGCATTAGCTCTGACCCTTACTGTGGTGGAGAAATCCATTACGTTTTTAAATCCATGACATAGAACCGGTAACAAATAACTAATCTAAATGAAGAGAAAATTCTTTTTGATTTGTTTGAAGGGAGAAATTAACCATGCATCTTTTTTCACGGCAAAATAAGATGTAGACAGAAAAAGCATAAAGTGCAGACTTAGATTTATGCAGCATATGTATGTGCAAACCCAAATATTACATATTCTGTTATCTTGATATTTTATTCAACGTTTAATTATTTTAATCAGGTTACTGTATAGAATACTAAAATTGGGTAACAGATTGTGGCACTAAATCCTGAGTGAATTATAAAGGTCTTCCATGCAGATGAAATACACTTCATTTGTCCCAGACCCTAATTAATATCCTTTAAATATTATAGGCACTCTTACACTGCCTCTTTTTGCTGTTTCTATTTAAGCAGAGTGTGAAGTCCATATAACGCGATTGGTCTTCCATTTTTATAGCTGGGTGTCAGCGATGCTGGGCTCTGCTGTGGAACAGAGAGCACTGGTTTTCTGCATTTATTTTGGGAAATCACCTCACTAAATTTGTAGACCACTTTTCTGTGGTGCATTAATACCATGGAGTGCAATCAACAGAGGGAGGCCCATACATCAGCTGTAATCCTGTTCTATATAACAGTTCCTTAAGTGTAGATTAATATCCATAGATTTATTCTACCATTTTTCAAATATAAAAATTATAGCCGTCTTTGATGAAGCTGGCCACACTACAAATTGCTAAAAATGTCTCTTAAAAATACAAATTATCCTCAAGCTCCAAACAACAGCCACTTAATTCTGTATTTAACAGATACCATTTTGACTGTATTACAAAACCAGTTGGACATTACAAAATATTTAAAAAAAGAGAAAGTAATGTTGAGTCTGAATTTTTGTGATTCTATTTTAAATCCAGTAACTGCTGTAGAGGTCAATAAAAGTGATTGTCCTTCATCAGCCACACAGCTGAAATGCATTCTGTGCCAGGTTAATTGCTGTTCGCGACACAAGGACTGACAGCATGAACAAGAAAGCATAGTGTCATTCACACCATAAAATAACTTCACTCCCCTTTTAAGTGCGAATACGATAATTATGCTGCCAACAGAGCTAAAACAGGGCATCTCCACCTACTTTCCTTTGTACAATGATTTAAATGCATAGGAAACATTTTGTTAACACAGCTACCTACATATCATTCTCAAATGGAGGATTTCATGGGAAAATTAGTTTAAAACAAAGACTTCATCAGTCTGGCTTCTTTTATTACTATCTTTGTCTAAAGAGCCCCCCGGTATAAAATGTCTCTTTTAAGGTACAGCCTATTTGTCTGCTAGTATTTTAATTAAAAGCACGTGTTTCCCCCAGAGATTATTTATATCGAAGCACTGCGTATTAGACATCAAAGCCTGTAAATCTAAGGAATCAAATATATCAGTTATCAAATCATCCTCACATTAACATTTCAGTTAAAGTACATACAAATTGAGATAGAAATTAATTAACCATAGATTTAGTTACTGAAACTGCCAACTCTGTTTATCAAATTGTTACTTAATTATTCACATTTTTTTAAAGTTGCAAAGGAGTAAATTGAAGGATTGGTGTTGTATTTTATGGCATGAAAGGCGTGTTACATACGACACTGAAATATCGTAAAAGTCAAATGTTATTGTTTCCATGGACATTATTTAAGTAACAGTGGACACAGGAGCATTATGGGATGACACTGAAGCTTAGCTGCTTGACGGGTGAGACCCTCAAAGAACACCTTCAATTAAGCAGCCAATTGTGCATGCTATTGTGTAATAGTAAATTGCTTACTGCTATTTTCAATTCTACTTTAGTTTACAGAATTGAAAAGTTCTTCTTTGAAAGAATAAAGAGGGATTTTGTCTCTTGTATTGTGTTTTTGTTTAATTTGAAAGAAAGAATTAATTGAGGGCACCATATACCAATGAGGTTGCCGCATTAAATTATTGTCTTTTAAAAAAACTTTCTTTACTTACCTTTCTTGGAAATTTCCATGTCAAGCATCTTCCCACATCATTCACGTGATTTTGTCAACATTTATTCCCCATCCCTAATTGTCCACAAGAAGGTGGTGGTGAGCCACAAGAAGGTAGTGATGGGCCACCTTCTTGAACAGCTGCAGTCCATGTGGTGAAGGTACTCCTATAAGTGCTGTTAGATTGAGAGTTCCAGGATTTTGACCCAGCGACGATGAAGGAATGGCGATATATTTCCAAGTCATAATGCTGGTCTGGAGGGGAACTTGGATGTGAAGGTGCTCTCAGGTGCCTGCTGACCTTGTCCTTCTAGATGGTAAAGGTTGCGGGTTTGGGAGGTGCTACCGAAGAAGCCTTGGCGAGTTGCTGCAGTGCATCTTATAGATGGTACACACTGCAACCACGGTGCGCCGGTGGAGGGAGTGAATGTTTAACGTGATGGATGGGGTACTGATCAAGCGGGCTGCTTTGTCTTGGATGGTGTTGAGTTTCTTGAGTGTTGGAGCTGCACTCATCCAGGTAAGTGGAGAGTATTCCAACACACTCCTGACTTGTGCCTTGTCAGTGATGGAAAGGCTTTGGGGGAGTCAGGAAGTGAGTCACTTGCAGCAGAATACCCATCTTCTGACCTGCTCTTGTAGTCACAGTATTTATGTTTCTGGTCAATGGTGACCCCCAGGATATTGATGGTGGGGGATTCGATGATGGTAATGATGTAGAACTTCAATGGAAGGTGGTTAGACTTGCTCTTGTTTGAGCTGGTCATTGCCTGGCACTTGTGTGGTGCGAATGTTACTTGCCACTTATCAGCTCAAGCCTGAATACTGTCCAGGTCTTGCTGCATGCGGGCACGGACTGCTTCATTATCTGCGGAGTTGCGAATGGAACTGAACACTGTGCAATCACTAGTGAATATCCCCATATCTGATCTTATGATGGAGGGAAAGTCACTGATGAAGCAAATGAAGATCATTGGGGCGAGGACACTGCCCTGAGGAACAACTGATGTTGCAAGTAACAAAATAATGTTGATAATATCCAATATTATAAATGATCAGTTTTTGGTGTTGTTACATATATATTATAGATGCTACAATAGGTGTCTGGGTGTTTCAATGGAATGGATACAAGCCTTTCCCCTCTGGTACCTGGGTTCAAATCCATTCCAGGATAAAAGTCTCCTTTCTATGTTGACTTTAAAGATCCTACGCAAAATGAGTTTGGATGGCATTAATCCAGTCCCTAATTCTCACTCAGACAGGCTAAGGTTGGCTTGTATTAGAAATGTGAATATATTATACTGGTGTGCAAAGGGAAGCTCCACTGAGGTACACTGCTCCTGAAGATACGTCATCTAACTAGGCAGTATATGACCTGGGATTGATTCAGCTTGACACGAGCTCTCAAAAATGGTAAATGTTCCATTTCCAAGGACTAACATTCCTCACAAGAATATTCACAAATTGATGCACAAGCACACACAAACATATTACCATGAATAGTGCAGCACCTTATAATTGTGGTGTTTCACGATTTTATGAATTGCTTGGCTAAAGACTGTCAGAGCTAAAGGTGGAGCAATGCTACGCTGAAGTTGGTAATGACATCACTGAAAATGTCAATTGACAGCAGCAACAACAACAGTTTGTATTTATATGGCGCCTTTAACATAGTAAAACGTCCCAAGGCACTTTATAGGAGAATTATGAGATAAAAAATTTGACACCGAGCCACATAAATAGAAATTAGTGCAGGTGACCAAAAGCTTGGTCAAAGTGGTATGTTTTAAGGGGCGTCTTGAAGGAAGAGAGGCGGAGAGGTTTAGGCAGAGAGTACCAGAGCTTGCGGCCTAGGCACGGCCACCAATAGTGGAGCAATTATAATCAGGGATGCTCAAGAGGGCAGAATTAAAGGAGCGCAGACATCTTGGGGCGTCAAGGGCAGGGGGGGGGGCGGTGGTTGGAGGAGATTACAGAAATAAGGAGGGGCAAGTTCATGGAGGGATTTGAAAATAAGGATGACAATTTTGAAATTGAGGCCTTGCTTAATCGCAAACCAATGTAGGTCAGGGAGCACAGGGGTGATGGAGGAGCAGGACTTGATGCGAGTTAGGACGTGGGCAGCCGAGTTTTGGATCACCTCTAGTTTACGTAGGGTAGAATGTGGGAGGCCAACCAGGAGTGCATTGGAATAGTCACGACTAGAGGTAACAAAGGCATGGATAGGGCTTCAGCAGCGGATGAGCTGAGGCAAGGGTGGAGACGGGCGCTGTTATGGAGGTGGAAGTAGTCGGTCTTAATTATGCTGCGGATATGAGGTCGAAAGCTCATTTCAGGGTCAAATATGACATGAAGGTTGAGAACAGTCTGGTTCAGCCTCAGGTGGAAGTTGGGGAGAGGGATGGAGTCAGTGGCTAGAGAACGGAGTTTGTGGCGGGGACCGAAGGCTTCGGTCTTCCCAATATTCAATTGGAGAAAATTTCTGCTCATCCAGAACTGGATATCGGACAAGCAGTCTGACAACTTAGAGACCTTGGAGGGGTCGAGAGAAGTGGTAGTGAGGTAGAGCTGGGTGTCATCAGCGTACATGTGGAAACTGACACTGTGTTTTCAGATGATGTCGCCAAGGGGCAACAAACAGATGAGAAATAGGAGGGGACCAAGGATAGATCCTTGGGGGACACCAGAGGTAACGATGCGGGGGCGGGAAGCCATTGCAGGTGATTCTCTGGCTTCCATTAGATAGATAAGAATGGAACCAGGCAAGTGCAGTCCCACCCAGCTGGACGATGGTGGAGAGACGTTGGAGAAGGATAGTGGTCAACCGTGTCAAAGGCTGCAGACAAGTCAAGATGCCGAGGAGGGATAGTTTGCCTTTGCTCTTGTCTAACAGGTACGAGATTCTTGATCCCTGTGTGGAGGAGGGCAGGGTCTGCACAGAGGATGAGCAAACTGACCACAGCACCGTGGTACGGGGGACCATTCAAGTGGAGGGAGTAAAAAGAAATGTGGTAGGTAGGGGACAGTATAGTTAGGGGTATAGTTATAGTATACTGTTCTCTGCAGCCGAGAGCGTGAGTCCCGAAGGCTGTGTTGTCAGGGTTAAGGTCATCTCCTCTGGGCTGGAGAGGAACATGGAGTGGGAGGGGGAAGATTCAGTTGTTGTGGCCCACGTAGATACCAACGACATAGGTAGGACAAAGAATGCGGTTCTGCTGAGGGAGTATACCACATGCTGAGGGAGTGTGCCACAGGGATCGGTGCTGGGACCACAACTGTTTACAATATACATAGATGACTTGGAAGACGGGATAGAGTGTAGTGTAACAAAATTTGCAGATGACACAAAGATTAGTGGAAAAGCGGGTAGTGTAGAGGACACAGAGAGGCTGCAAAGAGATTTAGATAGGTTAAGCGAATGGGCTAAGGTTTGGCAGATGGAATACAATGTCGGAAAATGTGAGATCATCCACTTTGGGAAAAAAAAAGTAAAAGAGAATATTATTTGAATGGGGAGAAATTACAACATGCTGCGGTGCAGAGGGACCTGGGGGTCCTTGTGCATGAATCCCAAAAAGTTAGTTTGCAGGTGTAGCAGGTAATCAGGAAGGCGAATGGAATGTTGGCCTTCATTGCGAGAGGGATGGAGTACAAAAGCAGGGAGGTCCTGCTGCAACTGTATAGGGTATTGGTGAGGCTACACCTGGAGTACTGCAGTTTTGGTCACCTTACTTAAGAAAGAATATACTAGCTTTGGAGGGAGTACAGAGACAATTCACTCGGCTGATTCCGGAGATGAGGGGGTTACCTTATGATGATAGATTGAGTAGACTGGGTGTTTACTCGTTGGAGTTCAGAAGGATGAGGGGCGATCTTATAGAAACATTTAAAATAATGAAAGGGATAGACAAGACAGAGGCAGAGAGGTTGTTTCCACTTGTCGGGGAGACTAGAACTAGGGGACACAGCCTCAAAATACGGGGGAACCAATTTAAAACCAAGTTGAGAAGGAATTTCTTCTCCCAGAGGGTTGTGAATCTGTGGAATTCTCTGCCCAAGGAAGCAGTTGAGGCTAGCTCATTGAATGTATTCAAATCACAGATAGATAGATTTTTAACCAATAAGGGAATTAAGGGTTAAGGGGAGCGGGCGGGTAAGTGGAGCTGAGTCGACGGCCAGATCAGCCATGATCTTTTTGAATGGCGGAGCAGGCTCGAGGGGCTAGATGGCCTACTCCTGTTCCTAATTGTTATGTTCTTATAAGCAGCTAGGGGCTAAATTAAAAATCAGAACCACAAAAGTAATAACCTCTGGCTTACTACCTGAGCCACGAGCAAATTTGCACTGGTAAATAAGATCAGAGGGATGAACACGTGGCTCAAAGACTGGTATGGGAGAAATGGGTTTTGGTTGATGGGGCACTGGCACCAGTAGTGGGTGAAAAGAGAGCTGTCCTGTTTGTAATGGCTTCACTTAAACCATGATGTATCCTGGCGATTCGAATAACTAGAGCTGAAGAGAGGGCTGTAAACTAAGTAGTGGGGGGTTCAGGTGAGCGGACATGTAAAAAGTCAAAGAGCAAGGAGAAGGCAATAGAGCAGGGTAGCGGTGGGGGAAATGATAACCAGAGTGTAACAGGAAGGGACAGAGTGTATAAACATAAGAGTGCATCAGAAAGTGGGATCAAAGCAGAGAAAAATGGTAAAAAGGACAACATTGAAAGCTCTTTATCTGAATGCACGCAGCATTCATAACAAGATAGATGAGTTGATGGCACAAATAGATATAAATGTGTATTATCCGATAGCCATTGCAGAGACGTGGTTGCAAGGTGACCAAGGCTGGGAACTGAATATTCAGGGTTATTTGACAATTTGGAAGGATAGGCAGAAAGGTAAAAGGAGGTGGAGGTAACTCTGCAAAATTAAGGCACATGGGATTGGGGGTAATGTATTGACGTGGATAGAGAACTGGTTGGCAGGCAGGAAGCAAAGAGTGGGAATAAACGGGTCCTTTTCAGAATGGCAGGCAGTGACTAGTGGAGTACCGCAAGGTTCAGTGCTGGGACCCCAGCTATTTACAATATATATTAATGATTTAGACAAAGGAATTGAATGTAATATCTCCAGGTTTGCAGATGACACTAAGCTGGGTGCAGTGTGAGCTGTGAGGAGGATGCTAAGAGGCTGCAGGGTGACTTGGACAGGTTAGGCGAGTGCGCAAATGTATGGCAGGTGCAGTATAATGTGGATAAGTGTGAGGTTATCCACTTTGGTGGCAAAAACAGGAAGGCAGATTATTATCTGAATGGTGACAGATTAGTAAAAGGTGAGGTGCAAGGAGACCTGGGTGTCATGCAACATCAGTCATTGAAAGTAGGCATGCAGGTTCAGCAGGCAGTTAAGAAAGCAAATGGCATGTTGACCTTCATAGCGAGAGATTTGAGTATAGGGGCAGGGAGGTCTTGCCACAGTTATACAGGGCCTTGGTGAAACCACACCTTGAGTATTGTGTGCGGTTTTGGTCTCCTAATCTGAGGAAGGACATTCTTGCTATTGAGGGAGTGCAGCGAAGGTTCACCAGACTGATTCCCGCGATGGCAGGACTGACATATGAAGAAAGACTGGATCGACTAGGCTTATATTCACTGAAGAATGAGGGGATCTCATAGAAACATATAAAATTCTGATGGGATTGGACAGGTTAGATGCAGGAAGAATGTTCCCGATGTTGGGGAAGTCCAGAACCAGGGGTCACAGTCTAAGGATAAGGGGTAAGCCATATAGGACCGAGATGAGGAGAAACGTTTTCATCCAGAGAATTGCGAACCTATGGAATTCTCTACCACAGAAAGTTGTTGAGTCCAGTTCGTTGGATATATTCAAAAAGGAGTTAGATGTGGCCCTTACGGCTAAAGGGATCAAGGGGTATGGAGAGAAGGCAGGAATGGGGTACTGAAGTTGCATGATCAGCCATGATCGTATTGAATGGTGGTGCAGGCTCGAAGGGCTGAATGGCCTGCTCCTGCACCTATTTTGTATGTTTCTACATTACTAAAGGATGAAATCAGTGTAGTGAGAAATGATATTGGCTCAGAAGATCAAGATGTAGAATCAGTTTGGGTGGAAAAAGCGAATTAATAAGGGGAAGAAGTGGGTGTAGTCTACAGATCCCTCACAGTAGCTACACTGTTGGACAGATTATAAATCAAGAAATAATACAAGCTTGTCAGAAAGGTACAGCAATAATCATTTTAATCTTCATATTGATTGGACAAATCAAATTGGCCAAGGTAGCCTTGAGGTAGAATTCATAGAGTGTATAAGAACATAAGAATTAGGAACAGGAGCAGGCCATCTAGCCCCTCGAGCCTGCTCCGCCATTCAATAAGATAATGGCTGATCTGGTCGTGGACTCAGCTCCACTTACCTGCCCTCTCCCCGTAACCCTTAATTCTTTATTGCTTAAAAATCTATCTTTGACTTGAATCCGGGATGGTTGCCTTGAATAGTACGTTGCGGAACCAACCTCGGAGCAGGCTATCTTGGATCTGATACTGTGTAATGAGACAGGATTAATAAAAGCAAAGCAAAGGATCCTCTAGGAAAGAGTGATCATAGCATTGTTGAATTTCAAATTCAGTTGAAGGGTGAGAAAGTTGGATCTCAAATAAAATCCTGATCATAAATAAAGGCGATTACAAAGGTATGAAGGTAGAGTTGGCTAAAGCGGACTGGGAAAATAGATTAAAGTGTAAGAAGATTGATAAGCAGTGGCAGATATTTAAGGAGTTATTTCATAACTCTCAACAAAACTTTATTCGAGTGAGAAGGAAATACTTTAAGAGAAGGGAGAACCATCCGTGGTGAAGTAAAGGATGGTATCAAATTGAAAACAATGGCAAACAAAGTTGCCAAGATTAGTGGGAGGACAGAGGATTAGGAAATTTTAAAAACCAGCAAAGGATAACTAAAAAAACAATAGAGAGAAGATAGATTATGAACGTAAACTAGCAAGAAATATAAAAACAAATAGTAAGAGCTTCTACAAGTATATAAAAAGGAAGAGAGTAGCTAAAGTAAACATTGGTCCCTTAGAGGATGAAACTGGGGAATTAATAATGAGGAACAGGGAAATGGCAGCGACTTTGAACAAATATTTTGTATCGGTCTTCATGGTAGAAGACACTAAAAACATCCCAATAGATAATCAAGGGGCTATAGGGAGGGAGGAACTTAAAACAATCACTATTACTAAAGAGAATGTACTCGGTAAAATAATGGAATTAAAGGTGAACAAGTCCCCTGGACCTGATGGACTGCATCCTAGGGTCTTAAAAGAACAGGCTGCAAAGATAGTGGATGCATTGGTTGTAATCTACCAAAAGTCCCTGGATTCTCGAGAGGTCCCAGCGGATTGGAAAACCACAAATGTAAAGCCCCTATTTAAAAAAGGAGGGAGACAGAAAGCAGGAAACTAGAGACCAATTAGCCTAACCATCTGTCGTTGGGAAAATGCTGGAATCCATTATTAAGGAAGCAGTAGCAGGACATTTGGAAAAGCATAATATAGTCAAGCATGGTTTTATGAAAAGGAAATCACGTTTGACAAATTTGCTGGAGTTCTTTGAGGATGTAACAAGCAGGGTGGATAAGGAGGAACCAGTGGATGTGGTGCATTTGGATTTCCAGAAGGTATTCGATAAGGTGCTACATAAAAGATTACTGCACAAGATAAGAGCTCAGGGGGTTAGGGGTAATATATTCACGTGCATAGCAGATTGGCAAACTAACAGAAAACAGAGAGTCGGGATAAATGGGTCATTTTCCGGTTGGCAAACTGTAACTAGTGGGGTGCCACAGGGATCGGTGCTGGGGCCTCAACTATTTACAATCTATATTAATGACTTGGATGAAGGGACCGAGTGTAATGTACCAAGTTTGCTGATGATATAAAGATAGGTGGGAAAGCAAGTTGTGAGGAGGACACAAAACATCTGCAAAGAGATATAGACAGGCTAAGTGAATGGGAAAACATTTGGCAGATGGAGTATAATGTGGGAAATTGTGAGGTTATCCACTTTGGCAGGAAAAATAAAAAAGCAAATTATTATTTAAATGGAGAGAGATTACAAAATGCTGCAGTACAGAGGGACCTGGGGGTCCTTGTGCATGAAACACAAATTGTTAGTATGCAGGTACAGCAAGTAATCAGGAAGGCAAATGGAATGTTGGCCTTTATTACAAGGGGGATGGAGTATAAAAGCAGGAAGTCTTGCTACAACCGTACAGGGTATTGGTGAGGCCACACCAAGAGTACTGCGTATAGTCATATGGCTCTATTTACCTCTTTGCCAATTTTTGGCGCCCAGGAGGATGTACGGCCGATTTTTTTGTGCCCGAACATGCCGGAAAAAAAATAAAAATTGTGGCAAAGTAAAATTTAATTTTGGCGTTGAGGTACCCAAAGTTAAATATGGGGGTGGAGCTTCACTGTCTTTTCGACGCACACTTGAAGCCACCCCTCACTGGACTCAAATGTTGCCCCTTGCTGAGCTCAAATGCTGCCTCTCGCTGGGCATCTAATGCCATGATTGTCGCAGACGAGATGCACATTTAAGGAACGGACCCTTTCCTGATGCAATAAACCTCGGAGTCATCCAAAGGTGCTCTCATGGCGATGTGGGTACAGTCGATCTCACCCTGTACCTTAAGAACCAACCAATCGACCCAAAATTCAATTTTTTCACTGGCCGGATTTTTTTCTTTTTTGGCGGGAATTTTTCGCCAGCGATAATCTTGGGAATCTTAGCGGTCTTTTGGGTGGCAATTGGACACTGGCGGATTGTTAGGAAATTCTAGTCCATAGTAATATTTGCACTCATAATTCTTCTTAATTTTGTTATTCTTGTTATTGTGAGACAGTACTTACTAAAGCACAGCACACATACCTTTGCTGAGTGATGCCTTAGCAGAACGGACCACACCCTGGTCTGCGCAGCACAAAGCTCTGTCTCTATGGAGACGCAATGCACACTGATTTATGGCACTAAGAGCTTTTGCCGAAATGCATATGTTTGCTGCTGTGTTGTGCCATCTCCGATGCAAAGTTCGAAGTGCATGCCGGCAAGATCGCTCCCTTGGCCAGACAGAAACACGTGAGCTCGGCGTTTGTATCCGAAAGAGCGATCCTGCTGCCGGCCGGCACTCCTCGGACCCGTGCCTGGAGCCCCGTGAGCAGAGATTCTGTGGTGGGGTCCCAATTTGCTTTCTCATACAACATGGAAAAAATTTAATTTCTAACATTCTGTGGGAAAAATTAACTTTCCGGGTTATTTTCAGAGTTCCCTCTGCAAAAATCATCATGAATGTGTGTTTTAAATTGTCTTCTTTCCTCGCTCCAAAAACTCAGAAATATACTCAACGCCGATTTCCTTAAGTTAACGTAGGGTTTTTCTGATCGGTACTTAAGACCACTGTGCGTCATCCTAAAAAAAAAAATCGGTGTTGGCGAAAATCGGCTAAATGGCCAAAAAGGGCGCGGAAATCAGTTTTCAACCAGACCTGCGCCAAAAAATCTTGCATACAAAAAATTCGGCGCTGACAGTTGCCGCCGGCGTACAAACTTTGAGTAAAGTTGCAAAATCAAGATTGCTCAAAAAAAATCAGCGGATGCCAAAAAAACGGCACCCAATGGTGACGATAATAAAGCCCTTGGTCTCCTTATTTTAGGAGGGATATACTTGCATTGGAGGCAGTTCAGAGAAAGTTCACTAGGTTGATTCTTGAGATGAAGGGGTTGACTTATGAAGAAAGGTTGAGCAGGTTAGACCTATACTCATTGGAGTTTAGAAGAATGAGAGGTGATTTTATTGAAATATATAAGATACTGAGGGGGCTCGACAAGGTAGATGCAGAGAGGATGTTTCCAATCGTGGGGAAATCTAGAACTAGGGGGCATAGTTTAAGAATAAGGGGTCGTCCATTTAGAACTGAGATGAGGAGAAAGTTCTTCTCTCAGAGGGTCGTAAATCTGTGGAATTCTCTGCCTTGGAGAGCTGTGGAGGCTGGGTCACTGAATATATTTAAGGTGAGGATAGACAGATTTTTGAATGAAAAGGGAGTGAAGGGTTATGGGGAGTAGGCAGGGAAGTGGAGCTGAGCCCAAGATCAGATCAGCCATGATCTTATTAAATGGTGGAGCAGGCTCGAGGGGCCAAATGGCCTACTCCTGTTTCTATTTCTTATATTTTTATGTTTGTTACAGTCACAAAGGTTGTCATTTGTGGCAGCGATGCAACATTCAGAACAGGTAAGATAAGGTAAAGTAAGGCAATGCAACATTAAGATCAAGTAAGATAAATCAAGATCAAGTAAGATAAATCTGACAATAAGACTGCAAGAACATAGGAACAGGGCTCAGCCATTGAGTCTCTCAAGCTGGTTCTGCAAGGTCTACAGCCATAATTTTAATATGGACTTCATTACTTTTAGAATGTTAAGATTGCTATTTGTAATTTTGTTTGGCATTTTATGGCAACAGGAGGTTGGAAGAAACAAAGAAAAAACAGGATATTTGTGGCACCAGCAATTACTTCTTTGATTTTCCAATGGTACTAATTTAACACATGCATATTACAACTGAGTATGGTGGGAGCAGTATTGCTTTTCTTAATTCAGTTTGCAGAGGTTCACTGGTCTGTGGTCTGAACCCCAGCTGGGCATTTGTTGCCAATTGAAGGAATACCTGATATTCTGGCAGTAATTCAATGTCTGATCTTTTGAAACCTGAAACTTACAGTGGTGATTGTGGAATGGGGGAGGATCACAGGGGTGGGTCAGTGGAGGTAAACTGTAATCAAATGATAGAATTACATGTGATAAATATTTATCTTTAGAACCCATTTTATTAAAAAAAATCAATGTATCTGTGATACTGGACTAACCTTGAGCACAATTAACTCTTTCCTTGTCAAGCATGGCAACAAGCAACCTTGGAAATGAATACACTGATTCAGGCCAAATTGAAAGGAATATATAGCACATACACAAAGCGAATCTTCCCCTGGCTCTTGTCACAATGAGTCAAATAAGTCTCTCTCTTTTCTTTTGCTGCTTCTCCCTCTCGATATTTCATGTCATGCTCCACTCTGTGTTATCTTCCATTCTGCTTCGTTCCCTATTTTTCTTCTTGTCCTAGTCTCTGCTTTTCTTTTATCTCCACATGCTCTTCTGCATCTATCGCTTCACAAAATCACATGGATTATGAAGACCATTTGACCCATTAGTTCTTCCATCCAGAAGCTCCCCAAGTTCTTCTCTGTTGCAAGGCCTAATTGTCGAGAGTAAAAATAAAATGGGGATGATGGCTCAACCATGGCTAACAAGGGAAATTAAGGAAGAGGCATATAAATTAGCCAGAAAAAGCAGCAAACCTGAGGACTGGGAGAAACTTAGAATTCAGCAGAGAAGGACAAAGGGTTTGATTAAGAGGGGGAAAATAGAGTATGAGATGAAGCTTGCTGGGAACATAAAAACTGACTGCAAAAGCTTCTATAGATATGTGAAGAGAAAAAGATTAGTGAAAACAAATGTAGGTCCCTTGCAGTCAGTTTCAGGTGAATTTATAATGGGGAACAAAGAAATGGCAGACCAGTTGAACAAATATTTTGGTTCCGTTTTGACGAAGGAAGACACAAATAACGTTACGGAAATACTAGGGGACCAAGAGGCTAGTGAGAAGGAGGAACTGAAGGATATCCTTATAAAGCGGGAAATTGTGTTCAGGAAATTGATGAAATTGAAGGCTGAAAAATCCCCGAGGCCTGATAGTCTGCATCCCAGAGTACTTAAGTGGCCATAGAAATAGTGGATGCATTGGTGATCATTTTCCAACAGACTAGTGACTCTGGATCAGTTCCTATGGACTGGAGGGTAGCTAATGTAACACCACTTTTTAAAAAAGGAGGGAGAGAAAACGGGTAATTATAAACCGGTTAGCCTGACATTAGTAGTGGGGAAAATGTTGGAATCAATTATTAAATATGAAATAGCAGCACATTTGGAAAGCAGTGACAGGATCGGTCCAAGTCAGCATGGATTTATGAAAGGGAAATCATGCTTGACAAATCTCCTGGAATTTTTTGAGGATGTAACTAGTAGAGTGGACAAGGGGGAACCAGTGGATGTGGTGAATTTGGACTTTCAAAAGGCTTTTGACAAGGTCCCACTCAAGAGATTGGTGTGCAAAGTCAAAGCACATGGTATTGGGGGTAATGTACTGACGCGGATAGAGAACTGGTTGGCAGACAGGAAGCAGAGAGTCGGGATAAACGGGTCCTTTTCAGAAAGGCAGGCAGTGACTAGTAGAGTGCCGCAGGGCTTAGTGCTGGGACCACAGCTCTTTACAATATACATTAATGATTTAGATGAAGGAATTGAGTGTAATATTTCCAAGTTTGCAGATGACACTAAACTGCGTGGCGGTGTGAGCTGTGAGGAGGATGCTAAGAGGCTGCAGGGTGATTTGGACAGATTAGGTGAGTGGGCAAATGCATGGCAGATGCAGTATAATGTGGATAAATGTGAGGTTATCCACTTTAGGGGCAAAATTATGAAGGCAGAATATTATCTGAAAGGCGGCAGATTAGGAAAGGGGGAGGTGCAACGAGACCTGGGTGTCATGGTTCATCAGTCAATGAAAGTTGGCATGCAGGTACAGCAGGCTGTAAAAAGGCAAATGGTATGTTGGCCTTCATAGCTAGGGGATTTGAGTATAGGAGCAGTGTGGTCTTACTGCAGTTGTATATGGCCTTGGTGAGGCTTCACCTGGAATATTGTGTTCAATTTTGGTCTCCTAATCTGAGGAAGGATGTTCTTGCTATTGAGGGAGTGCAGCGAAGGTTCACCAGACTGATTCCCAGGATGGCGGGACTGACATAAGAGGAGAGACTGGATCGACTGGGCCTTTATACACTGGAGTTTAGAAGGATGAGAGGGGATCTCATAGAAACCTATAAGATTCTGACGGGACTGGACAGGTTAGATCGGGAAGAATATTCCCGATGATGGGGAGGTCCAGAACCAGGGGACGCAGTCTTAGGATAAGGGGTACGCCATTTCGGACTGAGATGAGGAGAAACTTCTTCACTTAGAGAGTTGTTAACCTGTGGAATTCCCTACCGCAGAGAGTTGTTGATGCCAGTTCATTGGATATATTCAAGAGTGAGTTAGATATGGCCCTTACGGCTAAAGGGATCAAGGGGTATGGAGAGAAAGCAGGAAAGGGGTATTGAGGGAATGATCAGCCACGATCTTATTGAATGGTGGTGCAGGCTCGAAGGGCCGAATGGCCTACTCTTGCACCTATTTTCTATGTTTCTATGTTTCTTAAATGCATCCAGGATTTTCGCCTTCACTACTCTATCTGGAAATCGATTCCAACTGTTGATCTCGCTGCGTGTGAACAATTTCCTGATATCAGTCCGAAAGTTACCATATACTAGTTTTAACCTATGTCTCCCTATCCTACTCCCACAATTCAATTTAAGGTAATACTCTGGATTTACTTTTCCATAGTATTTCTTATTTTATATACCTCTATAAGCTCGCCTCTCAGATGCCTCCTTTCCAGGCTGAAAAGACCAAGTCTCTCTTATCTTTCCTCATATTTCAGATCCCTAAAATTAAGGATCAAACTTGTGGTTCTTCCCTGCATGACATTTCCTGTTTGAAACAATCATAACTGGAGCATCATACAGTTTAATCATAACTTCCTCCAACTTGTATTGAACTATTTTGCTCTGTAGTTCAACATGCTACTGGTTTTGTTGATTGTTGCTCTGCATAGGTTGGATACATTTAGCATTGAGTCTACAAAGGTCTTTCTTTCTTAGCTATTTTAACACCATTTCTGAAGTATGTATGTTGCATTTTTCCCATCCTATGCTCTGTACTTTATACTTGTCTGCATTAAATTTGCAGACGGCTTTCAGCTCAAAGCCCATTTTCTGTACACCTATTTGTGAAGTACCTTGGTATGCTGCTTGTTAAAGGTGCTATGTGAATGCAAGTTGTTCTTATCAAGTACTGACCTTCGTTGACTTTTTACGTGTAGCCTGATTGCAGAGTCTTTATTGCCAATTTGGCAGAGATCAGCTGCTTAAGCATAGACTGGAATCAGACCTCCTGGATGAATAATGGAACAGCCCTTCAAGACTATTCTCCTATTCAGTTAGATCATGGCTAATCTGTACCTCAACTCCATTAGAAGCCTTTGCTCCATATCCCTCAGTACGCTTACCTAACGAAAATCTGTCAATCTCAAGTCTTGAAAAGCTTAACTGACCCAGCATCCACTGTCTTTTTGTGAGAGTGTTGCAGAATTCCACTAACCTGTGTGTGGAAAAAGTGACTCCTAATTTCAGTCCTGAATGACCTCTCTCTCTAATTTTAAGATTATGCTCCCTAGTTCTGCATTCCCCAACCAGAGGAAAAAGATTATCTGTATATACTCTGCTGACTCCCTTTATTATTTTAAAGATCACAATTAGATCACTCTCAACCTTCCACACTCAAGGCAATATTAGCCAAGTTTATGCAACCAGATCTCATAATGGTATCATTCTGGTGAATCTGCGCAATACCCCCCTACAAGGCCAATATATCCTCCCTGATGCTAGTGCCCAAAACGGAACACGGTACTCCAGTTGGGGTCTGACCAAGGCTCAGTCTCACTCTTTGCACTGTATTTACCAGCTGAACCATTAGCAGAAGCACTGTTTATTCTTCAGAAATGAATGTGATACATTTAAACAAACATCGCTAATGAAAATTGATTATTTGAATGGTTAATGAAGAGCCACACTGGATTTGTGAAACCAATTTATAGTTGCATTGGGCCCAAGTTTCCCCAGAGTTGCTCCGTTTTTTTTTGGAGCAACTCGATTTTTTTGGAGTAACTTAAAAATCGCAATTCCCCCCCATTTAAGTTGCTCCAGTGTACGTGAGTTAGTTGTTTTTTTTTTTAAAAGTTCAGTTTATTTTTTCAAAAGGGGGCGAACAGCCACTTTCACCTGTTTTGGCCATTTAAGCAAGTTTAGCCAACTAAAGCTTACTCCAAACTAACTTAGGCCAGAGTAAGTGGCCACTTTTGTATGTTCTGAAAAACCCTGCAGTGAATTAAGAGATCAGCACAGGTAGCCAGAGATTGGGGGGGGGGGGGGCGGGGGTCGGTGGGGAGGGAGAAGTTAGAGGATTCTCCAAAGCATTAAGCACTTCACTTTTAACAATAAAGCATAGAAACCATCATAATTAATAAAGAATAATAAATGAAAAATAAATTAAGTAATAAGAAATAAAAAGTCCTATCTTGCCGACTGGAGCACGCACCGGCAAAGCCCTTCGGCCAGGGTTAGGGGCGGGAGGCTCGCAGCCAGCAGCAGGAGATATCTGTGTATCTCACATAGTGTAAGGCAATCAGTCATGTGTGTCTGGAAACAGTCCAAAACCCTGCTGATAATGAAAGCGCCTTGCAGCTTAGTGAGGTGAAGCACAAAGTCAGCTTAAACGCCAAGAATGCTCTGTGTGAAATGGCCTGCTGCTTCTCAAAAGCTGCCATATATAGGGCCCAAGTTTCCACATGATTCGCGCCTGATTTTTAGGAGCAACTGGTGGAGAACGGACTATTTTAGAAATCGCAATTCTCCACAGTTTTTTTACTGCAGTTCTAGTCAGGTAGAACAGTTCTAGTTTAGAACAGAATTTTTTCTTCAAAAGGGGGCGTGTCCGGCCACTGACGCCTGATTTTATAGTTTCCACAGTGAAAATGTACTCCAAACTAAAGTAGAATGGAGCCAGTGAAGATTTTTGTAGAACTGAAAAAACCTGTTCTACACATTAAAAAAATCAGGCGCAGGTTACAAATTAGGCGTCCAGAACGAGGTGGGGGGGAGAGGGGGGGAAGGGAACTCATTAAATTCGACAATAAATCCTTATTTATACTTCTACAAATATTATACAAATAAATCCAACCTGAATAAACATTGCTCCCCAAAAAAACGGCGCAAATACTGGGGAAAATTGAGCCCTAAAATAGTAGTCTTTGGGCTAGACTTTCTCTTCACATCGCCCATATATCGCCCAAAATGGCCGGCAATCACCCATTTTTGACCTAAAAGTGGAAACTCAGGCTGGAACATCACCGGAAAATTAAGCCCCCAAGTTTCAGCTCACATCGCCGAGCTGATCGCTGAGGTAATTACCCGCACATCGCCGAGTGGAACTTTCGGCACATCGCTGGGCTGATCACTCACCGAGAACATCGCTGGAGAATAGTTGCTTTTCCCGGGCCTTCCTCACTGAACTGGGCACTACTGACGCCATTTGAATTTCAGAGGAAGGGAGGAGGCTGCTAAAAAACGAGCTTATATATTGAGAGTTATTTAAGAGTCTTTTACAGATAGATCCACTCACATTTATACTTATATTTAATTATACTAATATTAGCTTAGTAGATTAGGCATCTTTTTTTACTAAAAAGTGCATTTATAGCAAGTGAAAATAATTATTGATAGTGATGGGGCCTATGCTTTCTCTGCCATTACTCGTAACTACTCACATGCTGGTTTCTGAAAGAATCAATCGAAGAGCTGGCAGAGTAATGCGGAGACAGAGGAGGTGAGCGTACAGCCAACAAAGGTACAAGGAAAAGCAATCTTCCCTCAACTTGTCTGAAAACGTGTGTCTTAGGAGGCTTGCTTCCGGAAGGACGTCATCGATGAGATTTGCCAGCTCATCAAGGGGGATCTGCAGCCTTCCAGCACCATCAGAACTGCACTGCCCATTGAGGTAAAGGTTACTGCGGCACTATCCTTCTATGCATCTGGATCCTTTCAGGCTTCAGCTGGCGACATCTGTGGTATCTCTCAACACGCCACACACTGCTGCATTCGGCAGGTGACTGAAGCCCTTTACGCTCGCAGGATGGACTTTATAGACTTCCCTATGACCAGGGAGGCACAGACCGGGAGAGTTTTGGGTTTCTCAAGAATAGCAAACTTCCCCAAGGTGCAAGGAGCAATAGACTGCACGCACATCGCCCTGAAAGCCCCTTTACAGAACCCGGAGGTGTTTTGTAACAGAAAGGGATTCCACTCCCTGAATGTTCAGGTCCTTGTCGACCACAACCAAATTATTATGACAGTAAATGCTACATTTCCTGGCAGCATCCATGATGCGCACATCCTGCATGAGAGCGCTATCCCTGACCTGTTTGTCAATCAGCCAGAAGGTCACGGTTGGATGCTGAGGGATAAAGAATATGGCCTTGCCAGCTAGCTGATGACTCCACTGAGTAATCCCGTTACTGAAGCCGACAAACGTTACAACAAAAGGCACATAGCTGCACCAATTGTCTTTTCGACGATGTTGCGAGTCCTAAAACAGCGCTTCAGATGCCTGGACCACTCTGGTGGCAGCCTACAGTACCACCCTGACCAGGTTGCTGAGTTTATTGTGGTGTGTTGCATGTTGCATAAATTAGCTATAAGGAGAGGACAACAAACAAGATGGGGCTGCAGGTCCACCTCCAGAAGGAGGGGAGACGGAAGAGCCAGGTGGCGAGAAGCAAGAGGAAGAGGAGGCTGGTGAGGACCTCGGGGAGGACAATCAGCCTGGCGATGAAGCCATGGTCCCACAGCACCCCCCGCCCCCCCCCCAGAAGACCAGAGATACCCTGTGGGAATTATGCGAACAGCTGCAAAACTGTTGAGTCAGCAGTTCATAAATGAATGCTTTGCATGAACTTACATTGGGGACAGTCACATTTACGGTTACAGTTAAAGAAAAGTTGCATTTACGTTGAGTTACGTTTTAGCCTTGCCTGCACTAGCCTGGCCTGTCCATTGTTGTACAACATTTGCATTAATGCTTAACTTAACTAAACTTATGTTATTATAAGACAATGCAGAACAATTGTTAAATTCAATAAAAAATGTTATTGCGACAAAGAATTAAAAAAAAAAAATTTTTTTATCAACATCCCCCCCCACCCAGACACTACCCCCCCACAACTATGAACGCCCATTAACAGTAACAATTTAACACTTTAACATTAACACAAAAAAATTTAACAGTAACAGAAAATTTAACATTGCAAAAACACCCCCCCGCCCTCCCTACCTGTGGCCACGTTTCCCTCCAGATCCTTTTCCCCCCGTATCTTATCCCCACCCGCCCGTTTTGGTCCCCGGAGACCGAGACGACGCTGGTGTGTAGCGGGCACCGGAAATACTTCCTGCCGTGGTGGGGGTGTTAGAATGGAAGACGAAGCTGGCGGTTTGTCTTCTGAGTCAAGAGGAAGTGTTGCCTCCATACTCGCTAGAGTGCTCGGGGTGATACTCTAACCCAATACTACACCTTGGGGTGCAACGTCGTGTTCAGCCAGCAGCGCATGCCGAAGGGCATTTGTTGCAGCGGTCTGTTCATACATCCCTTCCAGGGTCTGCCGTGCTACCTCCAGTAGCTCAACTTGCACAGCAGACAACTGTGAAAAGTCATGCGCGAACTGAGAGAGCCCCTGGGCACACATCACATCGCTGACATTTCGCATCGCCCATTACACATCGCTGGCCTATCACCAAGTGGAAAATCGCGATCCAAAAAATGGGCAATGTTCCAGCAATCGGTAAGGCTGAGAAATCGAACATTGCTGGAACATTGCTGGCTATCGCCCAAAAAATGGGCAAAATGGAAAGTCTAGCCCATTGAGTCTAGATGTTAGCACAACTCTGGATCTTAACGCATTTCATAACAGAAACAGGTTATCAAGATTTTATCCCATGAGAGATGTGCAGTGTTGCGCTAGTGTTGATTGGCTTCATTCGGAGTATTGTACATCAATCCTTCTGAAGTGTGGTGCCTGCAGCTTTTTGGGAGTTATTCACAACACAGTTGTGTACACAGTTTTTCAGGCATTTTAGTTTGTGAATGAAAATAGTAACATAGTTCTGGTTAAGGGAGTAATTCCAATATAAATTAGGCGTGAAGGGATATCCTCTTGACTGCAGTGGAAACATTCAGAAAATAAATGCACATCAGGTGAAATATTGGAAGAATTTTGATTGTTAATTCTGAAAAATTAGCTCCAACTGTGAAACATTCAGTTCGATAGATAAAGAGTTAAAAGCTAAAGCTGTGCCAAAATCACAGAAAAGGTTAAACAATTGCTGCCTCTAATATCGGTTATGATCCAAATTGTGAGCAAGCAGAACTGGTGACTACAAGCCTGTTAACATTAAAATAAAAATTAAATTGGACTGTATGGTTACACTTATACTGTTGCTGGTATTATGTCCAAGAAATGTCAGGCTACCCCACAGAGATGGTCTTGTGCCAGATGCTTAAACTTGACTTGGGTGACTGCACAATCAAATTACATTACACAGTATGCATACAAAGTAGTTTGCATCACTGTAATACTGTATATCTACAATGAGGGTCCACCAGACAGCATCCTCTGACACTTACCGCACTTCAGGGCAAAAATCAAAAAGGGCCACATTACAACATAATTCAAAAAGGACAAAGAGTGTTAAAAAAAAGCAAGCCTGAAGGCTCTGAGTCTCAATGCGAGGAGCATTCATAATAAGGTGGATGAATTGACTGCGCAGATAGCTGTTAACGGGTGTGATGTAATTGGGATTATGGAGACATGGCTCCAGAGTAACCAAAGCTGGGAACTCAACATCCAGGGGTATTCAATATTCAGGAAGGACAGACAAGAAGGAAAAGGAGGTGCGGTAGCGTTATTGGTTAAAGAGGAGATTAACGCAATAAGCAAGGAAGGACATTAGCGTGGATGATGTGGAATCTATGGGGTCAAGTTTCGGCCTGAGTTGCTCCTTTTTTTTGGAGCAACTAGTTTAGAATAGAGTATCTTAGAAATTGCAATTCTCGGCCTTTAGTTTGCTCCAGTTCTAGTGAGTTAGAACTGTTTCATTTTTGAACAGATTTTTTTTTCAAAAGGGGGTGTGTCCGGCCACTTAGGCCTGTTTTGCAAGTTTAGGCAGCGAAAATTTACTCCAAACTAACTAAGAATGGAGTAAGTGTAGATTTTTGTACGCTCAGAAAAACCTTGAACCTTGCCAACACTTAGAAAATCAGGCATAGGTTACAAATCAGGCGGAGAGGACGAGGGTGGGGGCGGGGGGGCGGGAAGGGGCGTTTACAAACATTAAACACTTCACTTTTACAAATAAAGAGCTATCATCAGTAATAAGTGCTAACTAAATCAATAAATAAACCAATAAATCAATCCAAATAAATTAAAAAATTAAAAAAAAATTAAAAATCACTCAATAAATAAAAAACTATTTCTACTCACCTACTGTAGCACTGTGGAGAAGAGGGGGGGGGGAAGAGAAGATGATTGGGGGGGAGCAGAGAGGAAGATGGGGGGTAGGGGGGAAGAAGAGAGGAGGATGGGGGGGGAAGAGAGAAGACGACGAAGAAGCAGCCCCACACGCAGCCGATGCTGGGCTGCCGACTTTTCGGGCAGGGCCCGTCCTAGCGAGATGCGGGCGGGCAGGCCCCGCTGACGACAACGACGACGCCGGCTGCCAGGAGATTATCGGGCGAGGCCCGCCCCCAGCGAGAGGCCGGGCCCCGCCACCGAGGCAAGATGCGCAGGCCACTCGGCCGGGGATAGGGGCGAAGTCCATTCGGCCTGGGATAGGGTCGTCGCTCCGGAGACAGGACGCCGGCAGCTACTGCGCACGCGTGCAGCTGCCAGCACTGTTTTCGGCGCAGGGCTGTAGCTCCGCCCCCAGCAGCTCCTGTTGCGCAGCGCAGAGGTGGAATTGGGCCTACAGCTATCTGAGAATCACGAGGTAAGTATTCGGCACAATTTTTCTTCTATAATTTAGGTGGGCCTCTCCGATGTGCGCCGTTCTAGCGGGCGGCCAAAACTTGATCCCAATATAGGTAGAGCTGCGAAACACCAAAGGACAGAAAACATTAGTGGGAGTTGTGTACAGACCACCAAACAGTAGAAGGGAGGTTGAGGATGGCATCAAACAGGCAATTAGGGACGTGTGCAATAAGGGTACAGCAGTTATCATGGGTGACTTTAATCTACATATTGATTGAGCTAAGCAAACAGGTAGCAATGCTGTGGAGGAGGATTTCCTGGAGTGTATAAGGGATGGTTTTAAGACCAATATGTCGAGGAACCAACTAGACTGAGTCTTGTGTAACAAGAGAGGATTAATTAGCAATCTGGTTGTGCGGGGCCCCTTGGGGCAGAGTGACCATAATATGGTAGAATTCTTCATTACATGGAGAGTGACACAATTAATTCAGAGACTAGGGTTCTGAGTTTAAAGAAAGGAAACTTCGACGGTATGAGACGTGAATTGACTAGGATAGATTGGAGAATGATACCTAAAGGGTTGATGGTGGATAGGCAATGGCAGACATTTAAAGATCACATGGATGAACTACAACAATTGTACATCCCTGAGTGGCGTAAGAATAAAAAAGGGAAGGTGGCTCAACCGTGGCTAACAAGGGAAATTAGGGAAAGTGTTAAATCCAAGGAAAAGGCACATAAATTGGCCAGAAAAAGCAGCAAACCTGAGGACTGGGAGAAATTTAGAATTCAGCAGAGGAGGACTAAGGGTTTAATTAGGAGGGGAAAAATAGAGTATGAGAGTAAGCTTGCAGGGAACATAAAAACTGACTGCAAAAGCTTCTATTGATATGTGAAGAGAAAAAGATTAGTGAAGACTAATGTAGGTCCCTTGCGGTCAGAATCAGGTGAATTCATAATGGGGAACAAGGAAATGGCAGACAAATTGAAGAAATTCTGTCTTCACTAAGGAAGACACGAATAACCTCCCGAAAATATTAGGGGACCGAGGGTCTAGTGAAAAGGGGGGACTGAGGGAAATCCTTATCAGTCAGGAAATTGTGTTAGGGAAATTGATGCGATTGAAGGCCGATTAATCCCCAGGGCCTGATAGTCTGCATCCCAGAGTACTTAAGGAAGTGGCCCTAGAAATAGTAGATGCATTGGTGGTCATTTTCCAACATTCCAGAGACTCTGGATCAGTTCCTATGGATTGGAGGGTAGCTAATGTAACCCCACTTTTTAAAAAAGGAGGGAGAGAAAACAGGGAATTATAGACCGGTTAGCCTGACATCGGTGGTGGGGAAAATGCTGGAATCAATTATTAAAGATGTAATAGCAGCACATCTGTAAAGCAAGCAGTGACAGGATCGGTCCAAGTCAGCATGGATTTATGAAAGGGAAATCATGCTTGACAAATCTTCGAAAGTTTTTTTTGAGGATGTAACTAGTATAGTGGATAAGGGCGAACCAGTGGATGTGGTGTATTTGGACTTTCAAAAGGCTTTTGACAAGTTCCCACACAAGAGATTGGTGTGCAAAATCAAAGCGCATAGTATTGGGGGTAATGTACTGACGTGGATAGAGAACTGGTTGGCAGACAGGAAGCAGAGAGTCGGGATAAACGGGTCCTTTTCTGAATGGCAGGTGTTGACTAGTGGAGTGCCGCAGGGTTCAGTGCTGGGACCCCAGCTATTTACAATATACATTAATGATTTAGACAAAGGAATTGAAGGTAATATCTCCAAGTTTGCAGATGACACTAAGCTGGGTGGCATTGCGAGCTGCGAGGAGGATACTAAAAGGCTGCAGAGGGACTTGGACAGGTTAGGTGAATGGGCAAATACATGGCAGATGCAGTATAATGTGGATAAATGTGAGGTTATCCACTTTGGTAGCAAAATCAGGAAGGCAGATTATCTGAATGGTGACAGATTAGTAAAAGGGGAGGTGCAAACAGACCTGGGTGTCATGGTACATCAGTCATTGAAGGTAGGCATGCAGGTACAGCAGGCAGTAAAGAAAGCAAATGGCATGCTGGCCTTCATAGCGAGGGGATTTGAGTACAGGAGCAGGGAGGTCTTACTGCAGTTGTACAGGGCCTTGGTGAGACCACACCTTGGGTATTGTGTGCAGTTTTGGTCTCCTAATCTGAGGAAGGACGTGCTTGCTATTGAGGGAGTGCAGCGAAGGTTCACCAGACTGATTCCCGGGATGTCAGGACTGACATATGAGGAAAGACTGGATCGGCTAGGCTTATACTCACGGGAATTTAGAAGAATGAGTGGGGATCTCATAGAAACTTATAAAATTTTGACGGGACTGGACAGGTTAGATGCAGGTAGAATGTTCCCGATGTTGGGGAAGTCCAGAACCAGGAGTTACAGTCTTAAGATAAGGGGTAAGCCATATAGGACCGAGATGAGGAGAAACTTTTTCACCCAGAGAGTTGTGAACCTCTGGAATTCTCTGCCACAAAAAGTTGTTGAGTCCAGTTCGCTGGACATATTCAAAAGGGAGTTTGATGTGGCCCTTACGGCTAAAGGGATCAGAGGGTCTGGAGAGAAGGCAGGGGTGGGGTACTGAGGTTGAATGATCAGCCATGATCATATTGAATGGTGGTGCAGGCTCGAAGGGCCGAATGGCCTACTCCTGCACCTGTTTTCTATGTTTCAACAATAACAACTGCTTGCATTTATACTGTGCATTTAATGCAGAGAAACATCCCAAGATGCTTCACAGGATGATGAGGAAGATGGATGCCAAGCCAAAGGATGGAAGATTGGGAAGGGTTAAACAAAAAGGGAGGTTGTAGGGCTGGAGGAATTTACAGAAATAGAGAAGGGCAAAACTATGGTGGGATTTAAACACAACAATGAGAATTTAAAATTTTAAGAACAGAAGGGGGTGGGACAACCAAGATCCATTGTAGGTCAGTGAGCACAGGGGTGATGAGTGAGCAGAACATGGTGTGGAATAGGATATGGGCAGCAGAGTTTTGGATGAAGTTTATGGAGGGTGGAGAATGGGAGACTGGCTAGGAGAGCATTGGAATAATCAAGTCTGGAGGTGACAAATGGGCTGAGATAGGGAAGGAAATGGGTGATGTTACATAGATGGAAGTAGACATTTTTTGTGAAGGAGAGGACATAGGGTTAGAGGCACAGCTCAAGGTTGAAAAGGGAGTTATGGTTATGAACGGTCTGGTTTGGTAGTACTGATACAGCAGTCAGGGAGCGGGGGGATGGAGCCAGTGGCTAGGGTGCAGAGTTTGTAGCAGGAGCTGAAGACGATGACTATAGTCTTCCCAATGTTTATTTGAAGGAAATTATGGCTCATAGAAGACTGGATATTGGACAAGCAGTCTGATGGAACAGAGGTAGTGGGGAAGAGTGGGGTCAAGAAAGGCGGTGGAGAGGTAGAGCTGGGAGTTATCATTATTCAGATGAAAGCAAACTGAACTCGATGTCTGAGGATGATGGTGCCAAGAGGCAGTATGTATGAACGTCTATGAAGGAATCCTTGGGGAACTGCAGAGGTAATGATACAGAGGTAAGAAGAGAAGCCATTCATATACATGCTCTAGCTACAATTTTATGATGCATGAAGAAGTTCATAACTGAAAGATTAATTATCGTGATTTAACTGGTGAGTTTGTTTCGTGATAATTAATAGTTGATTAGAGAAATAATAATCTACATTCAGTATAAATTATATAAAACATGCAAAAAGTTCAGTTGATGCCAATACGAAGGTGGCACATGTTGAGAAGCAGCAGATGTGACAGATTAGGAAAAGGGAAGGTGCAACGAGACCTGGGTGTCATGGTACATCAGTCATTGAAGGCTGGCATGCAGGTTCAGCAGGCGGTTAAGAAAGCAAATGGCATGTTGGCCTTCATAGCGAGGGGATTTGAGTACAGGGGCAGGGAGGTGTTGCTACAGTTGTACAGGGCCTTGGTGAGGCCACACCTGGAGTATTGTGTACAATTTTGGTCTCCTAACTTGAGGAAGGACATTCTTGCTATTGAGGGAGTGCAGCGAAGATTCACCAGACTGATTCCCGGGATGGTGGGACTGACCTATCAAGAAAGACTGGATCAACTGGGCTTGTATTCACTGGAGATCAGAAGAATGAGAGGGGACCTCATAGAGACGTTTAAAATTCTGACGGGTTTAGACAGGTTAGATGCAGGAAGAATGTTCCCAATGTTGGGGAAGTCCAGAACCAGGGGTCACAGTCTAAGGATAAGGGGTAAGCCATTTAGGACCGAGATGAGGAGAGACTTCTTCACCCAGAGAGTGGTGAGCCTGTGGAATTCTCTGCCACAGTAAGTGGTTGGGGCCGGTTCACTAAATATGTTCAAAAGGGAGTTGGATGAAGTCCTTACTACTAGGGGGATCAAGGGGTATGGCGAGAAAGCAGGAAGGGGGTACTGAAGTTTCATGTTCAGCCATGAACTCATTGAATGGCAGTGCAGGCTAGAAGGGCTGAATGGCCTGCTCCTGCACCTATTTTCTATGTTTCTATGTTTCTATGTTTAGTTGTTCCAACAATGGTAGAAAACAGAGAAATATGTTAATAGATATTCTCATTTTGAAATCGAAATTGTGAGATAACTTCAGTTACAAAACCAATATCGTGGAAGCGTCATAAAAGGCTAGCATGATGAAAGACCTTTCTGAGGGGCAAGGAGGTTACCATATAACCAGTTTATGGCTAACCCAACTCGGTTTGAAAATGTCATTGGTTGATATATTTAACTGGCAATACAGGGCTGTGCTTTTAAAATAATTTTGTAAATGACACCTCGAATGCATCATATTAAAAAAAAACTGCCAGACAGCAAAACCCTAATCTAAGGCATACAAAATCCAAAACAATGAATTTAGTTTGCCTGCAGAAGCTTGTTTTGGAAGAATATATCTGCACTCAAAGTCAGAGCCACCGACTCGAAAATTACCACTTGCTTTGCCTTTTGATAAGTATTCGAGATTTAAAGTGGCTTCAATGATTTAGATGATTGAGATGAAGGAATAGAGTGTAATATCTCCAAGTTTGAAGATGACACTAAGCTGGGTGGCGGTGTGAGCTGTAAGGAGGATGCTAAGAGGCTGCAGGGTGACTTGGACAGGTTAGGTGAATGGGCAAATGCATGGCAGATGCAGTATAATGTGGATAAATGTGAGGTTATCCACTTTGGGGGCAAAAACACGAAGGCAGAATATTATCTGAATGGTGGCAGATTAGGAAAAGCGGAGGTGCAACGAGACCTGGGTTTCATGGTACATCAGTCATTGGAAGTTGGCATGCAGGTACAGCAGGCGGTGAAGGCGGCAAATGGTATGTTGGCCTTCATAGCTAGGGGATTTGAGTATAGGAGCAGGGAGGTCTTACTGCAGTTGTACAGGGCCTTGGTGAGGCCTCACCTGGAATATTGTGTTCAGTTTTGGTCTCCTAATCTGAGGAAGGACGTTCTTGCTATTGAGGGAGTGCAACGAAGGTTCACCAGACTGATTCCCGGGATGCAGGACTGACATATGAGGAGAGACTGGATCGACTGGGCCAGTATTCACTGGAGTTTAGAAGGATGAGAGGGGATCTCATAGAAACATATAAAATTCTGATGGGACTGGACAGGTTAGATGCAGGAAGAAAGTTCCCAATGTTGGGGAAGTCCAGAAAAAGGGGACACAGTTTAAGGATAAGTGGTAAGCCACTTAGGACTGAGATGAGGAGAAACAACTTCTCTCAGAGTTGTTAACCTGTGGAATTCTCTACCGCAGAGAGTTGTTGATGCCAGTTCATTGGATATATTCAAGAGGGAGTTAGATATGGCCCTTACGGCTAAAGGGATCAAGGGGTATGGAGAGAAAGCAGGAAAGTGGTACTGAGGTGAATGATCAGCCATGATCTTATTGAATGGTAGTGCAGGCTCGAAGGGCCGAATGGCCGACTCCTGCACCTATTTTCTATGTTTCTATGTTTCAGACATTCGGTTACAATTGCTTGCTTGGATTGAAAAAAATCTCTCCAGCTGCTCCCATATGTTCCGAATGCTAACAAATTCTAAGAAGGTATGTGTCCTTGAGGTAATAGCACTATATTCAAATTATTTAATAGAAGCGCTGGAATATAGTTTTGTTTTATTTGGTACTTAATATTTATTTTAGGCAGCAATTAATACACATAAAAATTAGACATTCTCTTTCTGATGTGTTACAAAAGGCTGTAAGCTGGGTAAACTAGCATGCACTGTCTAAAGAAAGAGAGCAGCAAGACTTCAGCAGTATTAAAATCTACAAAAACTGGAAAAAAACTCCCTAATAAAAGAACATGATCTTAGATTTTAATATATTTTCTCTCCTGCAGAGACAGGGATTACTACTGATTCATTAGTAACTTAGCTAGCTTATTGATCAAAAGTGTTGATGTGAGAGTGGAGACAGCGCAAGTTACTGAGCTGTAACTGGACTGCAGAAGAATGAGGGCTCTCAGACACTCTGCAGGTGCAAGTACTTAAACAGAGAAGCTATGATATTAAATAGGGGATACAGGTCGATCAAAATCACCAGTCTGAGTGAAATGCTGCCCTGGGGCATGGAAAAACCTCAGACTGTAAATGTGATAATAAGCTCTCAGTGCTCACTGAGACTGAATTCTTAAAATTACCCCGCATTGCTTCTTCATTGTATCATTGTTACTGATTATTACAAATCACTGTTTCTTTCTTTTCATTCTAATTACTACCTCATTATCATTACAAGTACAGGCCAAAGACTGCAAATAAATCAAAAATTATAAAGAAAATTGGCACATTAATTAACAATTCAATCAACCAATTATTAGACTTTTTCATCGACAATTCTCTTTCATATCCCATTATTCCACAATGTGAGGAAACTGCTCAGAATTTGTTCTGTTCACATTTGCGAGTGGATTCACAAAACTAGTAGCAACAGTGGAGCAATTGTGCATATGCACAATTACACTGGCACGGTTGCTCACAACTCAAGTTCATCACATTTCTGTCCACGGCTGATGACTGAAGTCTGGTGGAGACCTGCATACGGTAGAAACTTGAGTTTACATTTATGTAATGCTCCTCACATTAAAGAACGTATCAGAAATTCTTCCCGGGGAAAGGTGGAGAGTGACATGAACTGAAGGGTTTTGGGCGAGGTAGAAGTGCTCAGTTTTCTGCTCCGCCAATGGAACTTTTCAAGCTCCACTAGGCTAGCTCTGATTCCATTCGGCTCTAGATTCTGCTCCACTGCTGCTGAATAATCACTGCTTTGCTGCTACAGTATTTGGTTGCTTCTCATGGCTACTATTTCTGCTCTGCTATATTCAACTCATTGTTGAGACTCTGATCCTACTCGGCCCTCTGATTCCAACGGACAAGCAGCAGCGTTCCCACTGATATTCTGCCCCTTTAGCAGCTTCTGAATCCAATCCCTTGGAAACTGGACCATGGGTCCATAGATGCTCTCATCGGATTCTTATCTACAAGCTGACTTCATCCCACATAGCTTTTAACTTTGGACTGATTTAGTCTCCTCCATGTCCTCTGTTTATGATCAGGACACATAGCTATCCTTACCTTTGCCAATTTAATGTATCCTGAATTCCATCTTCACGTGCATTTTGGCTGCTGCTTTCTACGTCTCCCTCCATAACGTCTGTTTAATCGGAAACAAGGTCCTTGCCATCCACAACCTTTAATTATAGATATTCTGGCTTTAACTGAAACTTGGATCACTTGTGCAGACATATGAAGTCTCCCTGTCTGGCTATACTTTATACCACCTTCCACAAGGTGACAATGTGGCTTTTATCACCAAATCATACCTCGGTTACTGGTCTCAAGTTGAACTAAGTTATTTGCAACCTTGGTGTCCTATTCGGCCCCAAACTGAGTTTCCAACTCCCATATCCTGTACCTCACAAATACTGCCCACTTTTACCTCTAACATCACCCGTTTCCACCCTGTCTGCTGCTGCAATCCTTGTCCATGCCTTTACAACTTCCAGCCTCAAATATTCCAATGTTTCCCTAGCTGACCTCCCAGCCTTCTTCACCTTCTGTAAAGTTCAGTCCCTCCAAAATTCAACCCACTTATCCATCACCCCTGAGCTCAATGACCTTCATTGGCTCCTGGTCTCCAAACACCTCAAAGTTTAAATTCTCACCCTTGTGTTTAAATCCCACCATGGGATTGCTCCTATTTATAACCACCCTATCTACCTCTCCATTATTAGCTACCTCTTTATTATCTAAGGAGAACCAGTTAATTAAACAAGTTGTTGGCTGAGTAGTGGCTGGGTGTGTTTTGCTAAGGTTTAGAACTTAGAGGTTCTACTTGATAGTTCCGAGAGGGATGGCAGGGCAGCTCAATCCTGTGGATTGCACATTCTGTGGCAAGTGGGAAATCCTGAATGCTTCGCGCAGTCGGGACGACGTGTACTGAAGGTGTCTCCAGTTGCCCCAACTCGAGCTCCGTGTTTTGGAGCTTGAGCGGCGGCCGGAGTCACTGCGGTGCATCCACGAGACTGAGGGCTACGTGGGTAGCATGTTTCTAGAGGTGGTCACCACTCAGCTTAAGAGATTGCAGGCAGATAGGGATTGGGTGACTGTTGGACAGAAGAGGAGGACTAGGCAAGTCGTGCAGGAGTCCCAAGTCCATCTCGCTCTTCAACCGGTACTCTGTTCTGAGTACCGGTGGGGACGATGGTTGCTCCAGGGAGTGCAGCCAGAGCCAAATCCATGGCACCACGGGTGGCTCATCTGCACAGGGGGAGGAGGAAGAAGAATGGAAGAGCTATAGTGGTAGGGGATTTGAAAGTCAGGGGAGCAGACAGGCGTTTCTGCGGCCGCAGATGTGACTCCAGGATGGTATGTTGCTTCCCTGGTGCCAGGGTCAAGGATGTCACTGAGCGGCTGCAGGGCATTTTGGGGGAGAGGATGAACAGCCAGAGGTCATGGTCCACATCGGTACCAATGACATAGGTAGGAAGAGGGATGTGGTCCTGCAGGCAGAGTTTAGGGAGAGAGATTAAAAAGCAGGACCTCAAAGGTAGTAATCTCCGGATTATTCCCAGTGCCACGAGCTAGTGAGTACAGAAATAGGAGGATAGAGGAGATGAATACGTGGCTGGAGAGATGGTGCAGGCAGAAGGGCTTTAGTTTCCTGAGGCATTGGGACTGCTTCTGGGGGAGTTGGGACCTGTACAAGCCAGATGGATTGCACCTCCACAGAACTGGGACCAATATCCTCACGGGGGGGCGGGGAGGGGGCGGGGTTTGCTCGTGCTGTTGAGGAGGGGTTTAAACTAGCTTGGCAGGGGGATAGGAACCTGAAAAAAGATTCAGTAGGGAGGGGAGTAAAGCTGGAATTAGAAAGCAAAAATAAAGAAAGTGAGTTTGAAGGAGCGAGGAAACAAGCGGGAAAAAAGGGTAAAAAAACAAATTTAAAGGCACTTTGTCTAAATGCACATAGCATTTGTAACAAAATAGATGAGTTGACGGCACAAATTGAGACAAATGGGTATGATCTGATAGCCATTACAGAGATGTGGTTGCAAGGTGACCAGGACTGGGAATTAAATATTCAGGGGTATTTGACAATCCGGAAGGACAGACAGAAAGGAAAAGGAGGTGGGGTAGCTCTATTGATAAAGGATGGAATCACTGCAATAGTGAGAAACGATATTGGCTCAAATGGCCAGGATGTTGAAACAGTTTGGGTGGCGATAAGGAATAACAAAGGGAAAAAGTCACTGGTGGACGTAGTCTATAGGACCCCTAACAGTAGCAACTCTGTTGGTCGAAGCATAAACCAGGAAATAGTGGGGGCTTGTAAAAAGGGAACAATAATAATCATGGGTGATTTTAACCTCCATATTGATTGGACAAATCAAATTGGTCAGGGTAGCCTTGAGGAAGAGTTCATAGAGTACATAAGGGATGGGTTCCTTGAGCAGTATGTAACGGAACCAACCAGGGGGCAGGCTATCTTAGATCTGGTCCTGTGTAATGAGACAGGATTAATAAACAATCTCCGAGAAAGGGATCCCCTTGGAATGAGTGATCATAGCATGATTGAATTTCAAATTCAGAGGAGGGTGAGAAAGTTGGATCTCTAACCAGTGTATTAAGCTTAAATAAAGGAGACTATGAAGGTATGAGGGCTGAGTTGGCTAAAGTGGACTGGGAAAATATATTAACGTGTAGGATGGTTGATGAACAGTGGCGTACATTTAAGGAGGTATTTCACAACTCTCAAGAAAAATATATTCCAGTTAGGAAAGGGCATAAGAGAAAAGATAGCCATTTGTGGCTAACTAAAGAAATAAAGGACGGTATCCAATTAAAAACAAGGGCATACAATGTAGCCAAAACAAGTGGGAGGACAGAAGATTGGGAAGCCTTTAAAAGCCAACAAAGAATGACTAAAAAAATGATTAAGAAAGGGAAGATAAACTATGAAAGTAAACTAGCACAAAACAAAAAAACAGATAGCAAGAGTTTCGATAGGTATATAAAGAGGAAAATAGTGGCTGGAGTAAATGTTGGTCCCTTAGAGGACGAGACTGGGAAAATAGTAATGGGGAACATGGAGATGGCAGAAATTCTAAACAAATATTTTGTATCAGTTTTTACGGTAGAGGACATTAATAATATTGCAATAGTGGATAGTTAAGGGGCTATAGGGCCCAAGTTTCCACATGATTCGCGCCTGATTTTTAGGAGCAACTGGTGGAGAACGGACTATTTTAGATATCGCAATTCTCCACATTTTTTTTTCTGCAGTTCTAGTCAGGTAGAACAGTTCTAGTTTAGAACAGAATTTTTTCTTCAAAAGGGGGCGTGTCCGGCCACTGACGCCTGATTTGAAAGATTCCACAGTGAAAATGTACTCCAAACTAAAGTAGAATGGAGCCAGTGAAGATTTTTGTAGAACTGAAAAAACCTGTTCTACACATTAAAAAATCAGGCGCAGGTTACAAATTAGGCGTCCAGAACGAGGTGGGGGGGAGAGGGGGGGAAGGGAACTCATTAAATTCGACAATAAATCCTTATTTATACTTCTACAAATATTATACAAATAAATCCAACCTGAATAAACATTTATAAGCCACGAAAAGATTAAATAAATCATCTTCCTAGCTGTGTGAAAGTGCTTCAGCCAGGGAGAATTCTGCAGCCGTTCGTGCCGCTGAGCGGGAGAGGGAGGGAGAGAGGGGGAGGGAGGGAGAGAGAGAGAGAGGGGAGAGAGAGAGGGGAGGGGGGGGAGAGAGAGCGGGGAGGGAGGGAGAGAGAGAGAGAGAGGGGAGGGAGGGAGAGAGAGAGGGAGAGAGAGAGAGGGGAGGGAGAGAGAGAGAGGGGGGGAGGGAGAGAGAGAGAGAGGGGGGGAGGGAGAGAGAGAGGGGAGGGAGGGGGAGAGAGAGGGAGGGAGGGGGAGAGAGAGAGAGAACGGGGGGGCGTCGGGTCGGGGAACAGGAGCGCGGGTCGGGTCAGTCGGGGGGGGGAGCGGGCGTCGGGTCTCATGTCGGTGCGGGGCGGGGGGGGGGGGGAGCGGGTCTCGGGGCGGGGGGGGAAGCGGGTGCCGGGTCTCGGCGGGGGGGGTGGAGCGAGTGTCGGGTCTGGTCAGGCGGGGAGCAGGAGCTGGCCGTGGGAGGAGCCCCAGTGAGGCCATTGGGCCAGGGCTAGGGGCTGCGTGCTTCGGGCCCCTCCCACACAGTTCGGTGCCTGGAGCTACTGCACTTGCGTGCCGACTGTAGCGCGCATGTGCAGAGGTCCCGGCACTGTTTTCAGCGCCGGGACCTGGCTCCGCCCCCCCCCACAGCTCGTGCTGACTGCGCCAAGGGCCAGAGGACCTGTAAGTAGGTGCAGACTACCGAGGATTTTTTTAGGCGCCGTTTTAGGCGCGAAAAACAGGCGCCCAGTTCGGAGGGGCGCCCGTTTTTTTTCTTGTGGAAACTTGGGCCCATTGTGGGGGAGGAACTTAACACAATTACAATCACAATCACTAAGGAGGTGGTACACAGTAACATAATGGGGCTAAAGGCGGATAAATCTACTGGACCTGATGGCTTGCATCCTAGGGTCTTAAGAGAAGTAGCAGCAGGGATAGTGGATGCATTGGTTGTAATTTACCAAAATTTCCTGGATTCTGGGGAGATCCCAGCAGATTGGAAAACTGTAACTGTAACGCCCCTATTTAAAAAAGGAGGCAGACAAAAAGCAGGAAACAATAGACCAGTTAGCCTAACATCTGTGGTTGGGAAGATGTTGAAGTCCATTATTAAAGAAGCAGTAGCAGGACATTTGGAAAAGCAAAATTCGGTCAGGCAGAGTCAGCATGAATTTATGAAGGCGATGTCATGTTTGACAAATTTGCTAGAATTCTTTGAGGATGTAACGAACAGGGTGGATAAAGGGAAACCACAGTGGATGTGGTATATTTGGACTTCTAGAAGGCATTTGACAAGGTGCCATATAAAAGGTTACTGCACAAGATAAAAGTTCACGGGGTTGGGGGTAATATATTAGCATGAATAGAGGATTGGCTAACTAACAGAAAACAGAGAGTCGGAATAAATGGGTCATTCTCGGGTTGGCAAGCAGTAACCAGTGGGGTGCCGCAGGGATCAGTGCTGGGACCACAAAGATGGGAGGAAAAGCAATGTGTGAGGAGAACACAAAAAATCTGCAAAAGGGCATAGACAGGCTAAGTGAGCGGGCAAAAATTTGGCAGATGGAATATAATGTTGGAAAGTGTGAGGTCATGCACTTTGGCAGGAAAAATCAAAGAGCAAGTTATTATTTAAATGGAGAAAGATTGCAATGTGCTGCAGTACAGCCAGACCTGGGGGTACTTGTGCATGAAACACAAAAGGTTAGTATACAGATACAGCAAGTGATCAGGAAGGCCAATGGAATCTTGGCCTTTATTGCAAAGGGGATGGAGTATAAAAGCAGGGAAGTCTTGCTACAGTTGTACAGGATATTGGTGAGGCCACACCTGGAATACGGTGTGCAGTTTTGGTTTCCATATTTACGAAAGGATATACTTGCTTTGGAGGCAGTTCAGAGAAGGTTCACAAGGTTGATTCCAGAGATGAGGGGGTTGACTTATGAGGAAAGGTTGAGTAGGTTGAGCCTCTACTCATTGGAGTTCAGAAGAATAAGAAGTGATCTTATCGAAACGTATAAGATTATGAGGAAGCTTAACAAGGTGGATGCAGAGAGGATGTTTCCACTGATAAGGGCGACTAGAACTAGAGGGCATCATCTTAGAATAAGGGGCCTCCCATTTAAAACTGAGACGAGGAGAAATTTCTCCTATTAGAGGGTTGTGGAACTGTGGAATTCGCTGCCTCAGAGAGCTGTGGAAGCTGAGATATTGAATAAATTTAAGACAGAAATAGACAGTTTCTTAAATGATAAGGGAATAAGGGGTTATGGAGAGCAGGCAGGGAAGTGGACCTGAGTCCATGATCGGATCAGCCATGATCGTATTAAATGGAGGAGCAGGCACAAGGGGCCGCATGGCCTACTGCTGCTCCTATTTCTTATGTTTCTAATTTAGTATTTCCATTTGAAAGTCCTATGTTCACATTTATAATGGAAACTGCCTATATGTCACAATGTGATTGCACCCTCCCACCAAGGTTGTGCTGCAGGAGGGTATAATTACAGCATGGTAAGTTTGCATCGGCAGTTACCACTATAAATGTAAACATAGGAATTCATGTACATGTTCTGAAGGTATAATTCTCTGAGTGACAACACAAGAGCTTAATTTATGCTGATCTGAAATGCTAAACTAGTCAGGAATGGGGCGAGAAATTAACATACACCGAGAAACTCTTGTAATACAAACCCAAGTCTAACCTTTCGCGTTAGGAGTCAAATAGTCAAACCTAGTAACTGTATATGAAAGAGAATGATGGAAAGAAAGGAAATAAGAGAAGCAGGTAGGAAAGAAGAAATGTGTGTGTGTGAGAAAGAGAGGGAGACAATAAGAGAGAAGGAAACAGGTAATGAGAAACAATAAAATGGAGTGAGAATGAGTGAAGGAAAGAATGAGAGAGATTGAAAGTGAGAGAAAGGGGAAAAGAGAACATAGAAAAACAGAGAAAGGGAATGAGAGAGGATAGGACAGAAATAAAGTGAACAGAATGAATGAGACAGTGAGAGAAGAGGAATGGACAGAGAATGGGGAGAGAGCGTGATTCACATTCCGAGTACATAGTTGGAAACAAAATATGTCCCATTTTTCAAAATTTCTTGCATGCTATTATTGTAGAAATAGCGGCTGAAATTGGTGGACATACTGCCGCAGACATACCGCCCAAAATCGCGCAATTGATCAAAAAATACCAACATACCGCCCGGCGGGAAATTCATTCGCGACATACCGTGGGTGGGGCGGGATGGTAGCTTAGCTCTGTCTGTAGCATGCTGCTTCTGCTGTTTAGCATACATGTAGTCCTGTGTTGTAGATTCCCCAGGTTGGCACCTCATTTTTAGGTACGCATGGTGCTGCTCCTGGCATGCTCTTCTACGCGCCTCACTGAACCAGGGTTGGTCCCCTAGCTTGATGGTAATGGTAGAGTGAGGGATATGCCGAGCCATGAGAATACAAATACTGGTCGGATAAAGTTAATGTTGATTTTCTTTTCTTTTAAAAATTGCCTAATAACAAATAGGGGATTT
Source organism: Pristiophorus japonicus (assembly GCF_044704955.1). NCBI lineage: Eukaryota > Metazoa > Chordata > Chondrichthyes > Pristiophoridae > Pristiophorus > Pristiophorus japonicus. The sequence continues at coordinate 186,833,079 of NC_091977.1, forward strand.
GAACTCATTCAAGACTAATCAGCAAATGTAAAATTTTACACATGGTCTGGTTTCTTATTTGATACTTTCTCAAGTTCGTATAATGGTGATAAAATGATAGACACTCAGTGATGATGCATCAAATCAGGCTATTTAAGGGATTGGACAGGTTAGATGCAGGAAGAATGTTCCCGATGTTGGGGAAGTCCAGAACCAGGGGTCATAGTCTGAGGATTTAGGACCGAGATGAGGAGAAACTTCTTCACTCAGAGAATTGTGAATCTGTGGAATTTTCTACCACAGAAAGTTGTTGAGGCCAGTTCGTTAAATATATTTAAATGGCAGTTAGATCTGGCCCTTACGGCTAAAGAGATCAAGGGGTATGGAGAGAAAGCAGGAATGGGGTACTGAAGTTGCATGATCAGCCATGATTTTATTGAATGGTGGTGAAGGCTCGAAGGGCCGAATGGCCTACTCCTGCACCTATTTTCTGTGTTTCTATGTTTAGTTTTGCCATAAAGTGTCCAGTTCAAGGCAAAACTTTGACAGAGTAGAGGTTTGACTTTGCCCCAGAAGCTGATAAATTGCATTTTTACATTCATTTCAAAATATGGAGTCTATTTTCTAGTCTAAAATGTGTCCTTCAATAAAAAATGTTTAAAAAGGTATTAAATGTGACCAGACTAGATTACAGAAATGTTCAATTCCCCTGTAATCAACTGAATACTATTTCTAGATAAACTTGCAGTAGTACCATTACAATCAGTTCAATAACCTTCTGTGAATATGGATCATACAGAACTCTTTTACAGATATATCTTTATTTCATAAGTTTGCAGGAAACTAAAAAGCCAAACTTTGCCCAAAACATTCATTCGGAGTTTGAGATAATATTGATAAGCTAGCTTCATTCTCTCAATTTAAATGTACTTTGAATGTCTGGTGTAGATGACAATATTACAGTTCATAGAAACATAGAAAATAGGTGGAGTAGGCTATTTGGCCCTTCGAGTCTGCACCACCATTCAATAAGATCATGGCTGATCATTCACCTCAGTATCCCTTTCCTGCTTTCTCTCCATATCCCTTGATCCCTTTAGCCGTAAGGGCCATATCTAACTCCCTCTTGAATATATCCAATGAACTGGCATCAACAACTCTATGCGGTAGGGAATTCCACAGGTTAACAACTCTCTGAGTGAGGAAGTTCCTTCTCATCTCAGTCCTAAATGGCTTACCCCTTATCCTTAGACTGTGACCCCTGGTTCTGGACTTCCCAACATCGGGAACATTCTTCCTGCATCTAACCTGTCCAGTCCCATCAGAATTTTATATGTTTCTATGAGATCCCCTCTCATCCTCTAAACTCCAGTAAATACAGGCCCAGTCGATCCAGTCTCTCTTCATATGTCAGTCCTGCCATCCTGGGAATCAGTCTGTTGAACCTTTGCTGCACTCCCTCAATAGCAAGAATGTCCTTCCTCAGATTAGGAGACCAAAACTGAACACAATATTCCAGGTGAGACCTCATCAAGGCCCTGTACAACTGCAGTAAGACCTCCCTGCTCCTATATTCAAATCCCCTAACTATGAAGGCCAACATACCATTTGTCTTCTTCACCGCCTGCTGTACCTGCATGCCAACTTTCAATGACTGATGTACCATGACACCCAGGTCTCGTTGTACCTCCCCTTTTCTTAATCTGCCGCCATTCAGAGAGAAACATAGAAATAGAAACATAGAAACATAATATTCTGCTTTTGTGTTTTTGCTACCAAAGTGGATAACCTCACATTTATCCACATTATACTGCATCTGCCATGCATTTGCCCACTCACCTAACCTGTCCAAGTCACCCTGCAGCCTCTTAGCATTCTCCTCACAACTCACACCGCCACCCAGCTTAGTGTCATCTGCAAACTTGGAGATATTTCATTCAATTCCTTCATCTAAATCATTGATGTATATTGTAAATAGCTGGGGTCCCAACATTGAGCCCTGCAGCACCCCACTAGTCACTGCCTGCCATTCTGAAAAGGACCCGTTTATCCCGACTCTCTGCTTCCTGTCTGCCAACCAGTTCTCTATCCACGTCAGTACATTACCCCCAATACCATGTGCTTTAATCTTGCACACTAATCTCTTGTGTGGGACCTTGTCAAAAGCCTTTTTGTAGACTGGATTATTCCAATACCCAGCTTGCCAGGTTCCCATTCTCCAACCTCCATAAACCTCAATATCCAAAGTTCAGCTACCATACTAAGTCCTGCGCATTTATCATTCCATTCTTACAGCATGGACACACACCATATTCCAGTAATTGGTGATTCTACTAGTTGGATTTCTGAGCTTCAGCTGCAGCTGTTTGCTTCCCTGCTTCCCTAATCACAGTGGGCACAGGCCCTAAATATATAAATACAGGCTCTCATGCCTGGTCTTCAGGTAATACCTTTTGGCATTCATCATCCCAATTCTTAGTCTCCTTATCAGCAATAAAATGGATATGTCCTATGAGGAGAGATTGATTAAATAGGCTTATATACCCTAGAGTTTAGAAGAATGAGAGGTGATCTCATTGCAATATATATAACATTCTTTATGGGCTTTTCTTAAGTTGTTTAAAATGTTTCAACTTCTTTGTGTTCAGCAAGGTTGTCACTGTAAGTAACAAGTTAGTGATTTGTAGGTATACTTTCTTTCAGCCACTGTTGTGAGCAAAAAAGTCAGCGCATGTATAACATGGAAAAACCCGCTGATGTTTTTATATGACTGGTAACCTTCAGTGTCTGATGTGATTTATGACGTGGCAATCAGAAAATTCTTATATGCACTACGCAAGTGTAACTTCCAGTGTCTGATGTGTTTTATGATGTGGCAACTGCAAAATGTGCAATATTCATGTTTATCTAATCGATGTGGGTCTAGTGTTCTGTTTCACTTTCAAATGGCACTTCATACATGGAGTAATTAATCAGCCTCTCAATGAAACGGCTTTTCAGATGCTGAGGGTATCTTCACAATCGAGTCTTACAACTGGCTTCTCAACTTCCTTTGATAGGATTCCCTTTGAACAGTATCTAATCATTTTAATGAATTATAAGGCAAGTGGCTTTGTAGTACTGGTTTGTATCAGTCACGGTATTTAGATTTGCAGCAAATTCAATTGCAAAAAATTTATTCAAGCTGATGATTATCCTTCTGTATATACCTTTTCTGAAGTGTCTCAGATACAAACTTCTTCTTAGAAATGTGGATATTCAGCAGATGCAAGTTATTAAACTGAAGATGGAATAGATCCAGTCTATTGGACTGGAAGTATCATTCTCACACCGATTGCTATTTCTTGTTTTATGGTACAGTAAACTTATGTTTTACAGAACCATCAGTGGTAGCACTCTTGCCTATGAATCAGATGGTTGTGGGTTCAAGTCTCACTCCAGGGACTTGAGCACAAAATCCAGGTCGAGACTCCCAGTGCTGTACTGCGGGAGTCTTTTGGATGAGACGCCAAACTGTCTGCTGTCTCAGGCTGACATAAAAGATCCCACGGCACTTTTTCAAAGAGCAGGGGAGTTCTCCCCGGTATCCTGGCCAACATTAATCCCTCCAGTAACATCACTAAAAAACAAACTGGTCATTATCACATTGCTGCTTGTTGGATCTTGGCACGTTTCTTACATCATCATCATCATAGGCAGCCCCTCGGAATTGAGGAAGACTTGCTTCCACTCTTAAAATTAGTCCTTAGGTGGCTGAACAGTCCAATACGGGAGCCACAGTCCCTGTCACAGGTGGGATAGATAGTCATTGAGGGTAAGGGAGGGTGGGACAGGTTTGCCACACGCTCTTTCTGCTGCCTGCGCTTGATTTCTGCATGCATTGAGGTGCTCAGCGCACTCCTGGATGCACTTCCTCCGCTTAGGGTGGTCTTTGGTCAGGGACTTCCAGATGTCGATGGGGATGTTGCACTTTATCAGGGCGGCTTTGAGGGTGTCCTTACATTACAACACGTTTCTTACATTACAACAGTGACTACACTTCAAAAGTACTTAATTAGCTATAAAGTGCTTTGGAATGCCCTTAGGTCATGAAAAGCCCTATATAAATGCAAATCTTTCTTTAACTATGTGGAGATGTTCTAAATTAGCACTCCAAACAATTCTAGGTATATCTGCCACATTACTCTGCCAGCTTCTAAGTCTTGTGGGTTTAATAAGAGTATCAGTTAGTTTCCTTGATATTTTTTTCAAAATTATAGGGTACAGCACTACTACAGCCAAAGCTCATTCACCAGCTATGGGTTCAATTTTCCCCAATGCCGTTTTTTGGCATATTGCCAGAGTTACTCCCGTTTTTCTTGGCCCCAACTACTCAAAAAAAAAAAAGTAGCAAGTTACCCCGTTCCATTTTTTGAATTTGGCGCCGCACAGCCTGTGCTGTAGCTTCGGGGGATGGAGCCTAATGCCTGCGCCGAAAAAAATGATGTACCATTTTCTGCGCATGCGCGAAAAAAATAAGAACGTTTTTGACATGATTACTATGGGCGCGCATGCCCAGTACAATCCCGGTCTGCATTCGATCATTTTTAAGAGCGAGTTGTGTGTGAGAACTTTAATTATCATTGGAAAAATCGGAGCTGCAATACAAGATGCAACATGGCTCAAGGATCTAGAATTTCTTACAGGATGAAGTGGAGCACTAGTTACTGTAATTGAGGCCAGATGGCAGGAGCTGGACACCAACAGAGGTCACATAAAAGTTTCACCAAAAGAAATGAAGAAATGCTGAAACCAACTCACAGAAGATCACTGTGCAATGGTGACCACCCCGAGGTCTGGAGGCCAGTGTAAAAAGAAATGGCAGGACCTTGGTCAAGTAGTTAGTGTAAGTAATATTTTAATTTATTCACTGGAATTGCAATTGTAAATGTGACCATCTGTATATGTCCCACCCAGCAGAAAGACACCCTCTCTAAAAAGTTAGATTTTCATCTTTGCAGAGCAAGGTGGCACACAACAAACGGGAAAGAACTTGAACAGGAGGAGACCCGGCAAATCTGCACCCACTGACATCCTTGGAAGAGGGGGTCGCTGCTTTGATGGGTCCTGCCTGGAGAAAAGCAATCAGCACTGCACAAGCTGGGCCCACACTCGAGGGAGAGGGCAAGTCCTGCAAATTCCACAGTCTGGCTTTGCTGAATGTTAAGTACTGCACGGGCTAGCCATGCTTCGGATCATGGGGATGTCTCCAGCAGCTACGCTTCGGTTGATGCAATGTGCTATCATTCATCGTGATCTTTCAAATCAGCCTGCCGCTTGCGCTGTGTGAGCCTACTCATGCCACCCACTCTGACCCCTCCTCTGCTGCGAACCATTTGTTTCTTCTGTTATATTTTGCAGAATGTGAGGCCAACCCTGATGATGTAGAAGAAGATTCACACGTGAACGAGCCTGAAGAGGAGAACATCTTCCAATCCACCTTCCAGACCAAGAGCATGGGGTGAGGGGGAGGTGATGGATGAAGCCCCCACTGTTGTACTCACTCTAGAGGAGGTGCACGTGTCCCCCATGGAGGTGCCAGCCCCTCTCCTGAGTGGTACGAGTGTTGTTAGGATATTCCATAGTTTCCCACACACCAAGGCTGAGGATTCCAAGGTGTGTGGGAAACTATGGAATATCCTAACAAGGCAGCAAGGCACACCCAGGGCCCCACCATCCGAGGCTGCGGGTCCCAGTGGGATGCAGCGAGCCACACCCAGGATGAGGAGGGGATGGAGAGCTCGACAGCGCTCTCCTGAGGTGTAGGATCTAACAGATGTGGTTCAGATGATGGCAATGAGTGCGAAGAGCAGTGAACTTACACGATCCCTCCTGGACACTATCAGTGGGATGGGTGATGAGGTATTGGGACTGTCGGGAGAAGTAACAACACTCTCACGAGAAATGGGGACACTGTCTGGGAACTTGAGGGAGGGAATGTCTCAGGCAGCAGATACAATGTCGGTGCACGAGGGAGGGCATGTCACAGGTAGCTGAGACACTGTCGGCGAACATGAGGAGGGAATGTTGCAGGTAGTCGACACACTGTCAGGGCACAAGAGAGAGGGAATGTCGGAGTTAGCTGCTGTAATAAGGGAATACGCCCAGACCCCGCGCCCATTGACAGGATCAACGATCATCCCCATTCCAGTCCCCAGAGCAGCCTCTGAAGAGGCCCAAGCCGGGTCCTCCACATTACCGCCTGCTCCCGCACCCCCATCAAGAAGTGCATATTACCCGAGATGTTCGAAAGAATAAGCTTTGTCCCAACCAGAGAAATGCTGCGCCACCGCCTGCGGGCAGGGGTGGAATCAACAAGACCAAGCGCAGCGGGTGGTCTTAGAATAAGGTGGAGGAGAGATGAGTGCAGCATTTCTTTGCTGCTGTTGTTATTATTGTTGCTGTTACTGTTGTCATCCTCGTTTCGAGAGACTGGGACTGCCTATGATGATGATGATGATGATGATGTTACTGTTGAAATTGTTCTCAAATTAAAAGTTTTTTGTAAGTTATGTAAATTTACAAGTTTAAAGATTTGTAAGTGATCTTGCAAATTTTTTAAGTGATGTTAAGAGTTTGTAAGTGATGTAAAAGTTTGTAAGTGATCTTAACTGAAAACTTTAAAGTTTGATACAAGAATATATTTATTAAAAAGTACAAACAAAAGTTTGTTAAACTTTTGAATAAAATATATTTTACATTATCACTGAATAATTTACATTATTTGTTCCATTATTAACACAACGTTTTGAAATAAACAAGAATAATATCCATCATTGGTTCCATGAACACAACACAACATTACAGAACAGGTCCAAACAGTAAACATGGTCCATTTGGAATAGTTGCCGCTGAGCTTTCAGGTAGCAAAGCGTTCACGGATGAGCTGTTGGTGCAAGGCTCGAGCAATCGTTAAAGGGGCACGACCTCCGTTGTCGTGCTCCGGGTTCAGGTAGTTGCATGGCTTCCTCGTCCTCCTCCTCCTCATCGTCATCTGCATCTTCCTCCTCATCATCAGCCACTCTCACCTCAGGTGGGTCTTATACTACCAGCTGCTGCTGCCTCATGATGGCTAAGTTATGCAGCATGCAGCACACAACAGTGAACTGACCAACAATCTCAGGGGAGTATTGCAAGTAGCCTCCAGAATGGTCCAGGCATCAGAAACGCTGTTTCAAGATGCCAATGGTCCTCTCTATTATGCTGCACATCGCAATATGCGACATGTTGTATTCGCGGTCAGCTTCCGTCCGGCTTATGCGTAGGGGTGTCATGAGCCAGGTGGCAAGGCCGTACCCTTTGTCTCCCAGTAGCCAGCTCTGTCCTTCTGGCTGCTGCTAAAACATGGCAGACATAGCGCTCTCACGCATCATGGGTGCTCCCAGGGTATCTTGACATGATGCGATGCATGTTGTCACACACGATGAATAAATTAACGGAGTGGAAGCCTTTTGTGTTCCTGTACATCTCGCAATCCTCCAAAGGTGCTCGCAAGGCAATGTGGATACAATCAATGCAGCCTTGTACCTTTGGGAAGCCAGCAATCCCAGAGAAGCCCACAGCCTTTCACGCATTGCCTGGGCGGTCATGGGGAACGTTATGTAGTCATTCCTCCGGGCATATAGTGCCGTAGTCACCTACTGAATGCAGATATGTGTTGCATGTTGGGAAATGGCGCAGATATCCCCAGTTGTGGCCTGGAATGATCCAGATGCATAGAATGAAAGTGCAGCTGTAACCTTCACTTCAACGGACAAAGCAATCCTCCTGATTGCTTCTAGGTTACTGGTCTGCTTTTACTAACTCAGATCTCAGTTACAACTTCTTTGCGGAAACGTAGCCTTCTGACACAGTCTGCATCACCAGGGGCAGGTACGACACCTGTCTCGATATTACCGACGCGGGTAAGGCCTCCTGCCTATCATCCTACATGCTTTGGGGTTCTTCATGCGATGACGTCGCATCATTTGTCTCCTCCGCAGCACCATTATGCAGAAGGCTTGCACGAGGTATGGCATTGTCAGTATTGCCCCCCATGATTAAATTGTACCTTTGCAACAATCTCAAAACGGCAGGCAGGATAAGGTTCTTTGTTCTCTCTCCCCCCAAGGTCGATGCCCTGGTATGGACCACACCCAGGTCTGAGCATGCACAATGATCGTGAAACACCAGCCCCCGGTCCCCGCGGGCTTCACTTGGTGCATATTGGCATAGTGTAAGGCTTCGCATGCCTTTAGTTCACCTTCAGTCGAGGAGGCGGGAGCTCGGAGCAGCGTGAGTCCGGGGTCGGCGAGAGGCCTATAAAGGCCAGCGGGAGTCGGGCAGTTCGAGCAGTCAGTCGAGGAGGCGGGAGCTCGGAGCAGCGTGAGTCCGGGGTCGGCGAGAGGCCTATAAAGGCCAGCGGGAGTCGGGCAGTTCGAGCAGTCAGTCGAGGAGGCGGGAGCTCGGAGCAGCGTGAGTCCGGGGTCGGCGAGAGGCCTATAAAGGCCAGCGGGAGTGGGGCAGTTCGAGCAGTCAGTCGAGGAGGCGGGAGCTCGGAGCAGCGTGAGTCCGGGGTCGGCGAGAGGCGCACCGGTGCAGCTGCAGGGAGAAGGCAAAAAAACAAAGGTGACGTCACAGCCTAGGGGGTAAGTGATTGGCTGGTGATTGGTGAGTAGTTTTTCTTTTTCTTCTTATATTGGTCAGTAACTTTTAACATTGTTATTACCAGTTTAAGTGTATCTAAGGGTTAAGACATGGCAGGAGAGCTCGGTCGGGTGTTATGCTCCTCCTGTACCATGTGGGAACTCAGGGACACTTCCGGTGTCCCTGACGACTACGTGTGCGGGAAGTGTATCCGCCTCCAGCTCCTGACGGACCGCGTTACGGAATTGGAGCTGAGGGTGGATTTACTCTGGAGCATCCACGATGCTGAGAATGACGTGAGTATCACGTGTAGTGAGTTGGTCTTACCGCAGGGAAAGGGTCCACAGCCAGATAGGGAATGGAAGACCAGCAGGAAGAGTAGAGCAAGGAAGGTAGTGCAGGGGTCCCCTGCGGTCATCCCCCTGCAAAACAGATACACCGCTTTGGGTACTGTTGAGGGGAATGACTCATCAGGGGAGGGCAGCAGCAGCCAAGTTCATGGCACCGTGGCTGGCTCTGCTGCACAGGAGGGCAAGAAAAAGAGTGGGAGAGCGATAGTGATAGGGGATTCAATTGTGAGGGGAATAGATAGGCGTTTCTGCGGCCACAACCGAGACTCCAGGATGGTATGTTGCCTCCCTGGTGCAAGGGTCAAGGATGTCTCGGAGCGGGTGCAGGACATTCTAAAATGGGAGGGAGAACAGCCAGTTGTCGTGGTGCACATTGGTACCAACGACATAGGCAAAAAAAGGGATGAGGTCCTACGAAACGAATTTAAGGAGCTAGGAGCTAAATTAAAAAGTAGGACCTCAAAAGTAGTAATCTCGGGATTGCTACCAGTGCCACGTGATAGTCAGAGTAGGAATCGCAGGATAGCGCAGATGAATACGTGGCTTGAGCAGTGGTGCAGCAGGGAGGGATTCAAATTCCTGGGGCATTGGGACCGGTTCTGGGGGAGGTGGGACCAGTACAAACCGGACGGTCTGCACCTGGGCAGGACTGGAACCAATGTCCTAGGGGGAGTGTTTGCTAGTGCTGTTGGGGAGGATTTAAACTAATATGGCAGGGGGATGGGAACCAATGCAGGGAGACAGAGGGAAACAAAAAGGAGCCAAAAGCAAAAGACAGAAAGGAGATGAGGAAAAGTGTAGGGCAGAGAAACCCAAGGCAAAGAACAAAAAGGGCCACTGTACAGCAAAATTCTAAAAGGACAAAGGGTGTTAATAAAACAAGCCTGAAGGCTTTGTGTCTTAATGCAAGGAGTATCCGCAATAAGGTGGATGAATTAATTGTGCAAATAGATGTTAACAAATATGATGTGATTGGGATTACGGAGACGTGGCTCCAGGATGATCAGGGCTGGGAACTCACCATTCAGGGGTATTCAACATTCAGGAAGGATAGAATAAAAGGAAAAGGAGGTGGGGTAGCATTGCTGGTTAAAGAGGAGATTAATGCAATAGTTAGGAAAGACATTAGCTTGGATGATGTGGAATCTATATGGGTAGAGCTGCAGAACACCAAAGGGCAAAAAACGTTAGTAGGAGTTGTGTACAGACCTCCAAACAGTAATAGGGATGTTGGGGAGGGCATCAAACAGGAAATTAGGGGTGCATGCAATAAAGGTGTAGCAGTTATAATGGGTGACTTTAATATGCACATAGATTGGGCTAGCCAAACTGGAAGCAATACGGTGGAGGAGGATTTCCTGGAGTGCATAAGGGATGGTTTTCTAGACCAATATGTTGAGGAACCAACTAGGGGGGAGGCCATCTTAGACTGGGTGTTGTGTAATGAGAGAGGATTAATTAGCAATCTCATTGTGCGAGGCCCCTTGGGGAAGAGTGACCATAATATGGTGGAATTCTGCATTAGGATGGAGAATGAAACAGTAATTTCAGAGACCATGGTCCAGAACTTAAAGAAGGGTAACTTTGAAGGTATGAGGCGTGAATTGGCTAGGATAGATTGGCGAATGATACTTAGGGGGTTGACTGTGGATGGGCAATGGCAGACATTTAGAGACCGCATGGATGAAGTACAACAATTGTACATTCCTGTCTGGCGTAAAAATAAAAAGGGGAAGGTGGCTCAACCGTGGCTATCTAGGGAAATCAGGGATAGTATTAAAGCCAAGGAAGTGGCATACAAATTGGCCAGAAATAGCAGCGAACCTGGGGACTGGGAGAAATTTAGAACTCAGCAGAGGAGGACAAAGGGTTTGATTAGGACAGGGAAAATGGAGTATGAGAAGAAGCTTGCAGGGAACATTAAGGCGGATTGCAAAAGTTTCTATGGGTATGTAAAGAGAAAAAGGTTGGTGAAGACAAACGTAGGTCCCCTGCAGTCAGAATCAGGGGAAGTCATAACGGGGAGCAAAGAAATGGCGGATCAATTGAACAAGTACTTTGGTTCGGTATTCACTAAGGAGGATACAAACAACCTTCCGGATATAAAAGGGGTCAGAGGGTCTAGTAAGGAAGAGGAACTGAGGGAAATCTTTATTAGTCGGGAAATTGTGTTGGGGAAATTGATGGGATTGAAGGCAGATAAATCCCCAGGGCCTGATGGCCTGCATCCTAGAGTACTTAAGGAGGTGGCCTTGGAAATAGCGGATGCATTGACAGTCATTTTCCAACATTCCATTGACTCTGGATCAGTTCCTATGGAGTGGAGGGTAGCCAATGTAACCCCACTTTTTAAAAAAGGAGGGAGAGAGAAAACAGGGAATTATAGACCGGTCAGCCTGACCTCAGTAGTGGGTAAAATGATGGAATCAATTATTAAGGATGTCATAGCAGTGCATCTGGAAAATGGTGACATGATAGGTCCAAGTCAGCATGGATTTGTGAAAGGGAAATCATGCTTGACAAATCTTCTGGAATTTTTTGAGGATGTTTCCAGTAAAGTGGACAAAGGAGAACCAGTTGATGTGGTATATTTGGACTTTCAGAAGGCTTTCGACAAGGTCCCACACAAGAGATTAATGTGCAAAGTTAAAGCACATGGGATTGGGGGTAGTGTGCTGACGTGGATTGAGAACTGGTTGTCAGACAGGAAGCAAAGAGTAGGAGTAAACGGGTACTTTTCAGAATGGCAGGCAGTGACTAGTGGAGTGCCGCAAGGTTCTGTGCTGGGGCCCCAGCTGTTTACATTGTACATTAATGATTTAGACGAGGGGATTAAATGCAGTATCTCCAAATTTGCGGATGATACTAAGTTGGGTGGCAGTGTGAGCTGCGAGGAGGATGCTATTAGGCTGCAGAGTGACTTGGATAGGTTAGGTGAGTGGGCAAATGCATGGCAGATGAAGTATAATGTGGATAAATGTGAGGTTATCCACTTTGGTGGTAAAAACAGAGAGACAGACTATTATCTGAATGGTGACAGATTAGGAAAAGGGAAGGTGCAACGAGACCTGGGTGTCATGGTACATCAGTCATTGAAGGTTGGCATGCAGGTACAGCAGGCGGTTAAGAAAGCAAATGGCATGTTGGCCTTCATAGCGAGGGGATTTGAATACAGGGGCAGGGAGGTGTTGCTACAGTTGTACAGGGCCTTGGTGAGGCCACACCTGGAGTATTGTGTACAGTTTTGGTCTCCTAACTTGAGGAAGGACATTCTTGCTATTGAGGGAGTGCAGCGAAGGTTCACCAGACTGATTCCCGGGATGGCGGGACTGACCTATCAAGAAAGATTGGATCAATTGGGCTTGTATTCACTGGAGTTCAGAAGAATGAGAGGGGACCTCATAGAAACGTTTAAAATTCTGACGGGTTTAGACAGGTTAGATGCGGAAAGAATGTTCCCAATGTTGGGGAAGTCCATAACCAGGGGTCACAGTCTGAGGATAAGGGGTAAGCCATTTAGGACCGAGATGAGGAGAAACTTCTTCACCCAGAGAGTGGTGAACCTGTGGAATTCTCTACCACAGAAAGTAGTTGAGGCCAATTCACTAAATATATTCAAAAGGGAGTTAGATGAAGTCCTTACTACTCGGGGGATCAAGGGTTATGGCGAGAAAGCAGGAAGGGGGTACTGAAGTTTCATGTTCAGCCATGAACTCATTGAATGGCGGTGCAGGCTAGAAGGGCTGAATGGCCTGCTCCTGCACCTATTTTCTATGTTTCTATGTTTTCCAAACCCCCTTCACCCCCCACCGCCACCCACACCCTCGGGCTTCATCTGATGCATAGCGGAAGCCTTCCCATGCCTTCAGTTCGCCTTCCACACCCCCCCCACTCCTTTCCAAGCCGAGCCCCGAGCCCGTGTCCGGGCGAGGGACCGATTCTGATGGCCAACGCTCCGACCCTCGAGGCCGGTTTGGAGACATTCGGTAGTGGTGTGGCACTTCCAAAAAAAAAATCAAAACGTAAAGAATTCCATGAAACTACCATTTTCTGCATTTTAAGTGTGAAAAATTTAATCTGAATGATGCATATTTATTTGTTCTTGACTCCCTCCAAAACGTCACCTAAAAACAATGGCGTCTTTCTGCGCCGCTTTTTTGATGTGTGCTGGTTTTTCGGGGGTGGTCACATGGTGGCAGAAGAAATATAAATTGGCCAAACTTGCATAATTGTGAAAAACTGGCGCAGACATCAGGTTACACCCCCATGACGCAAAAAAAACGAACCTAAACCCATGCCAGTTGGAAGAAGGTTCTACCTTCATTCTGCATGTCCTTCTACCCACATAGGATATAGCTAGCTAAGTAAGAAACAACTCTTTTAGAGGTGTAAGAAAGTAGTGAACGCACTCCCGTAGTACTGCACTGAAGTGTCAGCCTAGATTTTTGTGCTCAAGTCTCTGGAGTGGGACTTGAACTCACAACCATCCGACTCTGAAAACAGTGCCGGGACCTCTGCACATGCGCGCTAGAGTGTGCGCGCATGTGCAGTAGCTCCTCGCCCCCACAATCTCTGCAGGTTGTGTGGTAGGGGCCCAAAGCACGCCGCCCCTAGCCCTGGCCGAATGGGCTCCCTTGGTTTAACGTCTCCTTCTATAGCACACCAAAAAACAGATTGTAAAAACAGGGATGTTTTAATTGCTCCTTGTTGGTTGTTATAGTAAAAAGGCAGAACAGTACAAGAATCTATTGTTAGGGTAAGTTTCACCCCCGAGGTCATGTTCAAGACAACTTCTCATTAATCTTTACCGGGAAAGAAATTGTACCTTTTAAATATAAACCCCACCCCTAATAGCGGCCACGTATTCCCTGCTGCGCTGAGTCTAGCCTCCTGGGGTGTGTCTTACCGCCCCTAGCCTTGGCCAAATGGGCTCCCTCATCGGCGGCCAGCTGCTACTGTTTTTCTGCAGTAAAGCTTTGCTGAAGGTAGGACTTATATTTTTTATTTGTTTATTTATTTATTTATTGATTGATTGATTATGTGGTCCTAAATTCTTGTTTCATTTACATTCAAGTTTACTCTTCATCTGCTTTCAAAAGGAATCTGTAAAATAGATTGGCTGAAACTCTTATTTACAGGACTTGCTATAATGTATTTGCTAGTTTACCAATCCATTTTTAATCTAGTTGTTTAGTGCTTTGTAAGTCTTAGTGTTAGGTGCAGATCCTCTCAGCTTCCTTGTATTTTTTATTTGTTATTGAATGCTTATTTTTGTGCTTTATTTAGTGCTTGGTGCTTTAAATGTACTTACCTGCGCTAAGGCTTTTCTGTGCAGCCACAAGTGGCCACATACGCTACCCTAAGTTAGTTTGGAGTAACTTTTAGCTGTCTAAACTGGCTTAAATGGCCAAAACAGGCGTAAGTGGTAACGCCCTCTTTTGAAAAGAAAACAAAACTAAAAAAAATCCTAACTCCTTACACTGGAGCAAATTAAATGGGCAGAATTGCGATTTTTAAGATACTCAAAAAAAATCTCGTTGCTCCAAAAAAAACGGAGCAACTCCTGGGGAAACTTGGGCCCACTATGCTGGGATATTCAACGATTTTCTTCAACCATAATTACAAAATATTATAAAGTATTTACAGCGCAGAAACAGGCCATTCGGCTCAACAGGTCCATGTTTATGCTCCACATGAGCCTCGTCTTACCCCTCTTCATCTAACCCCATCAACCTTCTATTCCATTCTCCTTCCTGAGCTTATCTAGCTTCCCCCTGAATGCATCTATACTATTTGTCTCAACTACTCCCTGTGGTAGCGAGTTCCACATTCTCACCACTCTCTGGGTAAAGAAGTTTCTCCTAAATTCCTCATTAGATTTATTAGTGCCAATCGTATATTTATGGTCCCTAGTTCTGGTCTTGCTCACAAGTGGAAACATCTTCTCTACGTCTACACTATGATATCCTTTCATAATCTTGAAGACCTGCAGCAGATCACCCTTCAGTCTTGTCTTTTCCAGAGAAAAGAGCCCCAGCGTGTTCACTCTTTCCTGAGAGGTGTAACCAGGAAATGCCATCCATTTCCTGAATTTGGCATCATTTACACTAAGGAATGCAGCTGAAGAAGGACCAAGTTGTTTGCAGTTGGCTGCACTCCTCTAATGTAAAAGCACCATATGACAGTACCAGTATTGAATAGTCATGGCAGGTCTGTACAAATTGTCTGCAGATCTGTTATCACATCAGCTTCTGGTTGGGTCTGAAATGGATAAAAGCCACAGGTGATATTTACCACTCTGATAATCACTGCCCAACATTATCAGCAATGCTATGTTAAATTGACATAGTGGTGCTCACAGATGTCAAATTGGGTCAAGAAGGTCAACTTGTTAGACATATTGCAACACCTACTTGCTAAATTTGACACTGTCAAAGTCTACATAATAAAAGCATCCTACACAGATCATTTACGGTTTCTTGATATGTCTGTTAAATGACCTTTGAAAACATAATGCATCAATCGCTAAGCCCACTGCCAAACCCCCACACCACCTTCACCTCTGGTGAATTTCTGCAGCCATTAAGGAGAGGAAGCAGTTTACCAGGAACATTTCTTCCCGCTTTTGTTACTTGGTGCTAGAATTAGGACTCCCAAGTAAGGAAAAACACTGCTGGATGTTAAACTCTCTCTACTTGCCTCACAATGTGCCTTATAGCTTAACCTCAGGCGAGTCTACAAACACACAATGTACAAGGGTGAATGTTTCCTATTCCCACACCAGTTATCCTTTGGCCACTCTAGCCTCTAAGTAACATTATCAGTTTTATTCTGTGGAACTACTGACCAATAATCACGAATTTCAGATTTGTATTCATTATCTAGGAACATAGGAACAGGAGTAGGCCATTCAGCCACTCGAGCCTGTTCAGTCATTCAATGAGATCATGGCTGATTTGTATCCTAACTCCTTCTACCCACCTTGGCTCTGCAAAAATCTATTGATTTCAGATTTAAAATTATGAATTGAGCTAGCATTGATTGCTTTTTGAGGGAGAGTTCCACACTTCTACCACCCTATGTGTAATACGCCTGGCTCTGATTTTAAGATTATGTCCCCTTATCTGAGATTCCCTCACCGGAGGAAAAAAATTCCCTCTATCAATTTGTTTCAAAATCCTTAAAAGACCCCAATCAAAACATCCCTTAACCTTTTACATTCCAGGGAAAACACGTCTAGTTTATGTAATCTCTCCTCATAATGTAACCCTTGGAACCCTGGTAACATTCTGGTGAATCTGTGCTGCACTCATTCCAAAGCCGATATCCCCTTCCCAAGGTGCAGTGCCCAGAACTGTACACAATACTCCAGATGTTGTCTAACCAGGGTTTTGATTAGTAGCAGAAACATTTCCTCCCCTTTATATTTTAGCCTTCTAGGTATAAAGACTGACATCATATTTGCCTTTTTGATTTTTTTTAACCTGACATCAATTACATAGGATATACAGCACAGAAACAGGCCATTTGGCTGAACCAGTCCATGTTGGTGTTTATGCTCCACTCGAGCCTCCTCCTGTCTTTCCTCATTTAATTATCAGCATAACCCTTGATTCCCTTCTCCCTCATATGCTTTTCTAACCACCCCTTATATGCATCTATCATCATCATAGGCAGTCCCTCGAAGCGAGGATGACTTGCTTCCACGCCAAAGAGGAATGAGTTCACAGGTGTTTCAATGAAGGACCTAATATTCCAGATCCCGAACAACATTTTGGAGGGTGGAAGATGCCTGTGCTTGGATTTTTTTTAACGTGTGGTGGCCGTAGCACACCAGCCACCACACGGGCTTGACAGAGCTAGGTCTTGGTCCAGTGGCAAGGATTACCCCAGACGACTGGAGACCAGCTCTGCTGCACGGACCTAGTGCGCACACATATCGCGATGTGGGTTGGCTCATGCTGCCCCTGGGCCCTCGCCTCTTCTGGGCCCCGGACTCATGCCTCTCCTGGGCCCCGGTCACTTCCCTCTACAATCTCTTGCCGCTCCTTCACCCCTCCTGCTGTGCTTCCCCGCACTGCAATCAGCGACCTGACTTCGCAGCCGTCGCCCTCCTGCAGTGGTATGCCACTGGACACTGTTCCCCTCTGATGGCCCCGGCCTGCTGATGGTTTTGCAGGCTGGGACTGCGCTGATTTCCGGGCCGGGCCGCCGCACGCTGCTCCCTCTAATGCAGCCTTTCAATCACAGTAAATCCTCTTCAATTCACTAACGTGGCCTTTTGCAGTATAATGTGGATAAATGTGAGGTTATCCATTTTGGGGGCAAAAACAGGAAGGCAGATTATCATCTGAATGGCGGCAGATTAGGAAAAGGGGAGGTGCAACAAGACCTGGGTGTCATGGTTCATCAGTCATTGAGGGTTGGCATGCAGGTACAGCAGGCAGTGAAGGCGGCAAATGGTATGTTGGCCTTCATAGCTAGGGGATTTGAGTAGAGGAGCACGGAGGTCTTACTGCAGTTGTACAGGGCCTTAGTGAGGCCTCACCTGGAATAGTGTGTTCAGTTTTGGTCCCCTAATCTGAGGAAGGACGTTCTTGCTATTGAGGCAGTGCAGCAAAGGTTCACCAGACTAATTCCAGGGATGGCTGGACTGTCATATGAGGAGAGACGGGATCAACTGGGCCTTTATTCACTGGCGTTTAGAAGGATGAGAGGGGATCTCATAGAAACGTATAAGATTCTGACGGGACTGGACAGGTTAGATGCAGGAAGAATGTTCCCGATGTTGGGAAGGTCCAGAACCAGGGGACATAGTCTTAGGATAAGGGGTCGGCCATTTAGGACTGAGATGAGGAGAAACTTCTTCACTCAGAGAGTTGTTAACCTGTGGAATTCCCTGCCGCAGAGAGTTGTTGATGCCAGTTCATTGGATATATTCAAGCGTGAGTTAGATATGGCCCTTACGGCTAAGGGGATCAAGAGGTATGGAGAGAAAGCAGGAAAGGGGTACTGAGAGAATGATCAGCCATGATCTTATTGAATGGCGGTGCAAGCTCTAAGGGCCGAATGGCCTACTCCTGCACCTATTTTCTATGTTTCTATGTTTGATGGCGGTGCATTTACCCAGCATTCGCCACTACTCGCTTCAACCACTCTTCTTAGGCAGTCCCTTGGAGTCGAGGATGACCTGCTTCCACACTAAAGTTGAGTCCTCAGGGGACTGAAGAGTCCAATGCGGGACCTACAGTCTCTGTCACAGTGGGGCAGACGGTGGTTGGAGGAACGGGAGGCTGGGGTGCCTGGGTTGCCGTGCATTCCTTCCGCTGTCGATGCTTGGCTTCAGCTTGCTCTCGGTGAAGAGACTCGAGGTGTTCAGCGCCTTCCCGGATACTTTTCCTCCACTTTGGGCGGTCTTGGGCCAGGGATTCCCAGCTGTTATTGGAGATTTTGCACTTTTTCAAGGAGGCTTTGAGAGTGTCCTTGAAGCGTTTCCTCTGCCCACCTGGGGCTCACTTGCCGTGTCGAAGCTCCGAGTGGAACGCTTGTTTTGGGAGCCTCGTGTCAGGCATGCGGACGATGTGGCCAGTCTAGCAGAGCTGATCGAGTGTGGTCAGTGCTTCGATGCTGGGGATGTTGGTCTGAGCGAGAACACTGACGTTGGTGCGCCTATCCTGCCAATAGATTTGCAGGATCTTGCGGAGGCAATGCTGGTGTTACTTCTCCAGTGTTTTGAGGTGCCTGCTGTACATAGTCCACGGGGCCGATTTTCATCAGGCCTCCGCCCGCCCAAGTGCCGTCCAAATACCAGATGGTACTTTCGGCAGGATATTCATCGCCGAGGTCCCTCGAGGGTCCGCAAATGGATGACGTACGCCGCCAATCTGGATGGCAGCGGGCGTGAGGTCTCATTCTCGGCGGCAGAGGCACTTGCCGCCCAAGTGCCACCAAGGATGGAGTCAGGCCCACGGAGGGTCGAGGAGCTGGAAAAAAAAATGCAGCAATAAAAAAGAAAAATACTATCGAAAGACCTCCAGGAGACCCCATGCAGGTAAGTCGATGTGGAATTAAAACAAAAATGTTCACTTACCATTTTTTCAGGTTCTTCATACTCACCGTCAGGGACAGACTAGCCTCCAGCCAGCGGTCCACCCCCATTCTGGCGCTGACTCCCGCCCACAGGAATCTGGGAGCTCGGGGGTCAGTTGCGCCACTTGGCCACCCGCTGACGTCAGCAGGTGGTTGCCGCAGCTCTCCCCCTCCCACCCGCTCCAGGCCATCTTGAAAGTGATCAAGAAGAGCAATGTCGGCGGCAGTGGGCAGTGAGTGATGAATTTCGGCCCCCACGTCTCTGAGCCATATAGGAGGGCGGGTATCACTACTGCTCAGTAGACCGTGAGTTTGGTGCTGGGTTTAAGGTCCTGGTCTTCAAACACTCTCTTTCTTAGGCGACCGAAGGCTGCACTGGCACACTGAAAGCAGTGTTGGACCTCGTCGCCGATGTCTGCCCTTGTTGACAGTAGGCTCCTGAGGTATTGAAAATGGTACACGTTGTCCAAGGCCTCGTCGTGGATTTTAATAACCGGGGGGCAGTGCTGTGTGGCGGGGCAGGTTGGTGTAAGGCCCATGCTCTCGTATGCCTCGGTGAAGGTGTTAACGATGGCTTGGAGATCGACCTCCGAGTGTGTGTAGACGCAAGTGTCATCTGCGTACTGTAATACGATGCCAGAGGATGGGGCGACCTTGGATCTGGCCAGGAAGCAGCGGAGGTTGAACAGATTCCCGTTTGTCCTGTAATTTAGCTCCATTCCAGCGGGGAACTTGCTGAGGGTGAAATGGAGCATTGCAGCAAGGAAGATGGAGAAGAGCTTTGGTGTGATGACACAGCCTTTGCTTGACCCTGGTCCGAACGCGGAATGGGTCTGTGGTGGATCCGTTGGTCAGGATCACGGCTTGCATGTCATTGTAGAGCAGGATTAGAGCGAACCAACATAAATTTGTAACAGGTAAGTCATGTCTAACGAACCTAATTGAATATTTTGAGGAAGTATCAAAGATTGACTATACATTTAATATGGATAACAGAAACACAGTCTTTTGTTTCAGTATATCTTCAAAGGATATTGAATCGCATAGCTGGTCAGACAATGCAATAGTGGAGGTCAGTTTCAGCTTTTTATCCAGAAGAAAGGTTCTGTGTTTAAAATTGAGCCAGTCACAGAGAAGTTAAGCCAGTTTGAAAGTGAGTTTCTGCTTTAAAGTCTACATGCAATGCAAATTTCCATCAAATAAATGGAGATTAATGACAAAAAGAACATACTTCACTATAAAGGCAAGATGATGATAAGCGGGTATTTACCAAATCACAAATTGTACTTATATATGTAATATTTATGGTCTGTTTATATGATCTCATGACTCTCTTCTCAAAGCAAATCTAGGAATGCACATTAAATATTTCTTGTGCACACATTATTATTATCATCATCATCATAGGCAGTCCCTCGAAACCGAGGAAGACTTGCTTCCACTCTAAAAGTGAGTTCTCAGGTGGCTGTACAGTCCAATACGGGAATTACAGTCTCTGTCACAGGTGGGACAGACAGTGGTTGAAGGAAAGGGTGGGTGGGGAGCCTGGTTTGCCGTACGCTCCTTCCGCTGCCTGTGCTTGATTTCTGCATGCTCTCGGCGACGATCCTAATGATAAGGTGCGAAATTCTTCAAGAGAATCTACTTGATCTATTTCATCCTAGCATGTCTTTAATATAACGGATGTTTCGGAGCTTCCTAAAAGACTCTAAATAAAATCATCAAGAAAAGAATGGAAGAACAAAACTCAACTGCATGCTATTTATGCAACTGTAAGCACTCATCATTCCTTGTGCTTTTATTCGGAAGTTCCCCTTTAAATAATAAAGAAATTCTATTTCAATTACTCAAGTGTGCAAACGCTTAAAAACTATTCAGGAAGACCACGGAATACTGGTAAAACCTAACATGAAATAAAAGATGTCTAAGCTACAGAATTAAATATACCTCTCGACATCCTTCTTTGCAACTTAATCATTTACACTTTTAGGCCTCAATTTTGGCTGAGCCCGTTTTTTGGCGCCCTTACCGGAGTTGCGCCACTTTTCTTCGTTCCGAGGTGCGGCGAAAAATGTTGTTGCCCCTTTATGCCGCTGTCCGGCCTCTTCACTGCAGTCGCGCAGTGTGGCCACTTGAGTCGGGGGTGGAGCCAGCGTTGTGCCGAAAACTATGCTGGTACGTCTGCACATGCGCAGTGGAGTCCACTGGTGATGTCCGCACATGAGCAGTAGTGCTGAGAGTTGGCAATCGGCCATTTTTAAAGAGCTAGCTAGCTGCTTGTGTTTTGATGCCAGAAGGAGTGCTGTGGTAGGAAATGAACTGCTGAGTTCAAGAAGCAGTGTTCTGTTTGGTAAAATCAGTGCTGCATGATAGCAGAAATGCTGTATTTGTAAAAATCACTGCTGCATGCAAAATAAGGACTGTGGGTTTGGAAAAATCACCGTGTGTCTAAGAGCATTGGAAAAGTGCTGAGTGTCTCAGAGCAGCTGCAGCAATGCAGCAACGTGCACCAAGAACAAATAATTTCTTGCATGATGAAGTAGAGATACTGGTTAATGTCATTGAGACCAGATGGCAGGAACTGGATACCAGCAGAGGTCGCACAAAAGTGCCACCCAAAGAAATGAAGAAACACTGGAACCAAGTTGCAGAAGATTTCTGCGCATTGGTGAACACCAAGAGATTTGGAAGCCAGTGTAAAAAGAAATGGCAGGACCTTGGTCAAGTAGTTTGTGTAAGTAATATTTTAATTTATTCAATGCAATTGCATTGTAAATGTGACCAGCTGTATTTGTCCCACACAGCAGAAAGACACCCTCTCTAAAAAGTTACATTTTCATCTTTGCAGAAGAAATTGTCCCACAACTAAAGGGAAAGAACTCGAACAGGGGGAGGCCCACCAAATCTGCACCCATTGACACCCTTGGAAGAAAGGGTTGCTGTTTTGCTTGGTCCTGCCTGGAGAAAAACAATCAGTACTGCACAAGCTGGACCCACACGTGAGGGAGAGGGCAAGTCCTGAAAATTCATCATGGCCCTTCAAATCAACCTGCTGCCTGGCCTGCTATGTGTGATCCTACTCATGCCACCCACCAATCCTGCACCCTCCTCTGTTGCTAATCATTTGACTGTTCTGTTATATTTTGCAGAACCTGATGCCATTCCTGAAGATCCAGAAGAAGATTCAGACGCGGACGAGCCTGAGCAGGAGAACATCTTCGAAGCCAACCCTCCAGATCAACATGGGGGTGAGGGGGAGTTGGGTCAGCTGGATGCAGCTACTACCACTGATATACTGAATTTGGAGAATGTGCAGTTATCAGAGGTGCGAGCCACTTCCATGACTGGTGATTTGAGTTCAGGTGGGACATTTCTTGGTTTCAGCCATTCCATGACTAGTGGTTGGAGTTCTGGTGGGACATTCCTTGGTTTCTCACCGTCTGAGGTTGCGGCTCCCAGTAGTGGGATGCAGCAAGTAACACCCAGGGCCCCACTGTCCGACCTTACGGGTCCCACTGGGATACCGTGGAGCACACCCAAGGCCCCACCATCCGAGGATGGGGTCGCACTGGGATACCGCGAAGCATATACCCAGGCCCCCACCGTCCGAGCCTGCACCTCCCACTGGGATGCCGCGAGGCAGACCCAAGGTGAGGGGAAGGAGAAATCGACCACGCTCTCCTGAGATGCAGGATGCAAGAGACGTGGTTCAGATCATGGCAGTGAGTGGGGAGAGCATTGACCCGATCACCCCTGGACACCATCAGTGAGGTGAGTGATGAGGTAGCGGGACTGTTAGGATAAGTAACAGTAATGGCACGGGAAATGGGAACAATGTCCGGGAACATCAGTGAGGGCATAGTGTCCATGAGGGAGGGAATGTCAGAGGTAGTGGAAAGGATGACACTGGCAATGACACAGGCCATCAGGGAGGGAATGTTTCAGTCCGCTGAGACACTGTCAGGGTGCATGAGGGAGGGCCTGTGTAAGTTAGCTGCTACAATAAGGGAACACATCCAGACCATGCTCCCATTGACAGAATCAACTGCCACTCCCACTGCAATCCCCACACCAGCCTCTGAAGAAACCCAAGCTGGCCCCTCCACATTAACACCTGATCCGACCCCCCCACTCCCACCCCCCATGAAGAAGTGCACATTCAACGAGATGTTAGAAGGAATAAGCTTGGTACCAAGCCCAAAAACACTGTGCCTGCGGGCAGGGATGGTGGAGAGTCCAAGCCCAACAAGTGTGGCGGGCGGTGTTTGACTAAGGGGGATAAAGAGATGGTGCAGCCTTTCTTTGCTGCTGTTGTTGTTGTTATTACTGTCGTAACTGTTTTCAAATTGAAAGTATTTTGTAAGTTATGTAAATTTACAAGTTTATATGTGATCTTAAAGAGTCATATTAAAGTAAAGTTTGATACAAGAATAATTTTATTACACGAAAGTTAAGTATTGTAAACTTTTGAATAAAATATATTTTACATTAAAACTGATTCATGTTCCATTAATACAACACAACATTACGGAATAGCTCCAAAAAAGAAACATGTCCATGCGGAATAGTTGTCGCTGAGCCCTCAGGACGAGCTTCACGGATGAGCTGCTGGCGCAAGGCTCGAGCAATCGTTAAAGGAGCACGATGGCCCGCCCTCCTCCAACGACGTGCTCCGGCCTCAGGCACTTATATGGTTTCCTCATCCTCATCATTATCCTCCTTCACCACCTCCTCCTCCTGCTCGTCACCTGCATCTTCCAAATCATTATCATCAGCCACTCTCACCGCAGGTGGGTCTTCTTCCACTATCAGGTGCTGCTGCCTCATGATGGCTAAGTTATGCAGCATGCAGCACACAACAGTGAACTGACCGACAATCTCAGGGGAGTATAGCAAGTAGCCTCCGAAATGGTCCAGGCATCGAAAACACTGTTTCAAGATGCCAATGGTCCTCTCTATGATGCTGCACGTCGTAATGTGCGACATGTTGTATTCACGGTCAGCTTCGGTCTGGGTTATGCGTAGGGGCATCATGAGCCAGGTGGCGAGGCCGTACCTTTGTCTCCCAGTAGCCAGCTCTGCCCTTCTGGCTGTTGCACAAACATGTCAGATATAACGCTGTCACGTAAGATGAACACATCATGGGTGCTGCCAGGTATCTTGCATCGACTGACATGATGCGATGCATGTTGTCACACACGAGCTGCACATTAATGGAGTGGAAGCCTTTTCTATTCCTGAACAGCTCGGCATACTCCAAAGGTGCTCACAAGGAGATGTGGGTATAATCAATGCAGCCCTGTACCTTTGGGAAGCCAGCAATCCTTGAGAACCCCACAGCCCTGTCATGGATTGCTTGGGCAGACATTGGGAGCTTAAAGAAGTCATTCCTCCATGCATACAGTGCAGCCATAACCTGGTGAATGGAGACATGTATTGCATGTTGAGAGATGGCGCACACATCTCCAGTTGTAGCTTGAAACGATCTGGAGGCATAGAATGAAAGTGTAGCTGTAACCTTCGCTTCAACTGACAAAGCAGTCCATCTGCCGCTTCTCGGCTGTAGGTATGGTCTCAGCAACTCACAGATCTCATGGACAACTTCTCTGCAGAAACGCAGCCTTCTGACACATTCTGCATCACTCAGTTCCAGGTACGAACGCCTGTCTCGATATTGCCGAGGTGGGTAAGGCCTCCTGTCTAGCAGCCTACGGGCTGTGATGAGCTCTAATCAATTGTCTCCTACGTTGCACAATGATGCAGGACGCTTGTAAAAGGTATGGCATTGTCAGTATTGCCCCCATACTTAAAGTTAAACTTTCAAAGAAGGTCAAAACGGCAGGAAAGCAGGCAGCACAGGTTTGCAGTTTTCTCTCTCTCTCCTCCCAAGGTCTGTATGGATGGACCACACCAGAGGTCTTTTGTCCTCTCCTCTTCCCCTCCCCCCCCCACCCCCACGTCTTGTGACACCTCTCTCCCTCCTCCTCCCTCTCTCGAGTCTTGTGACCTCTCTCTCCCCTCTCCCCTTGAGTCACGTGACTTCTCTCCCCTCCCCCCCCCCCCCCCCGCAGCCTCTCCGTTGATTTGCTTGCTGTAGCTGCTCTGTGGGCTCCGATGTCGGCCAATTCAATCGCTCCTCGCCCCCAGCCTCTCCGTTTGCTTGCTGCAGCCTCTCCGTTGATTTGCCTGCTGCAGCCGCTCTGTGGGCCCCGATGCCGGCCAGTTCCATTGCTCCAATTTCTTTAACTCTCCGCAAGGATTTTCTGAAGTGGCCACATATGCTGGCCTAAGTATAAATGGAGTAACTATTAGCTGGCCAAAGTTTCCTAAATGGGCACAACTGGCGTAGGTGTCTGGTAATGCCCCCTTTTGAGAAAAAAAACTAACCTAAAAAAATTGTAACTAACTCAGTTACACTGATGCAAATTGATTGGGGAAAATGGGGATTTTTAAGTTACGCCAGAAAAATCAAGTTACTCCAAAAAAAAACAGAGCAACTACTGGCCAAAATTGAGCCCATAAAGAGGACAATGATGAGCCAAGTTACCATGTTACTAAACCATCTCTGCTCGAGGCATCATCAATTACTTTATATTTTACTTTCAGAGGTTAAAGGCTAGGCTGAAGATAGGGTGTAAGGGTGTTCTACGCCACACATTTAGTGCTCACAGCTGCTAACTATT
The DNA here is from genome assembly GCF_044704955.1 of Pristiophorus japonicus. Taxonomy (NCBI): domain Eukaryota; kingdom Metazoa; phylum Chordata; class Chondrichthyes; family Pristiophoridae; genus Pristiophorus; species Pristiophorus japonicus. The sequence continues at coordinate 186,858,844 of NC_091977.1, forward strand.
TTTCAGTCAGTACCTTGGGTAGGATACGGCATCCTAAACTCATGTCAAAACCCCTGTTCCACTCAAGTTCTCTCTTAGGAAAACAAAACCTCCATGTTGATTTATTTGAACACTAGTGGAACACCTGTTAATGTTAGAAATTCATTTTCATTTACAAGACAATATCTTGTTATGAGTAAACAAAGAAAATATTGCTGGCTACATCCCCAGCAACAAAATCTACAACTTACTATTTTGCACCAATATAAATCATTCTGTCTCGAGGCTGCACATTAGACTGGCAAACACATGGTGAGCTGCCTACAGATAGCAAAAGATATAAAATTGGAAATATTTATGAGAAACTGACCAGGTTGCACCAAACAGCAGTTGATCTTTCAAAACTATTGTGTATTATTACAAATGTTAACATTTTATGAGCCTATAATTCACGATCACCTGATACTTAATATATCTGGTGTCCACATTTCAATGTTATGTGTTCTGGCAAAGTGCTGACTGATTTGAAATGTGACAACTGTTAATCATCAAAGCAATCCAGGATCATGCCTAAAGCACGAATATAATCACTGAATTCTGCTATTGTCACTTGCAGTTGTTTCTTCTTCTGAGGTGGTCCCTCGTATCGAGGGTGACTTGCTTCCACCAAAAAGGAATGAGTTCACAGATGTTTCAATGAAAGACCTAATATTTCAGGTCCCGAATTACATGTTGAATGGTGGAAGGTGCCTGTGCGTGGATTTTTTTAACGTGTGGTGGCCGTTGCACACCAGCCACCAGTGGCAAGGGTTAACCAAGATGACTGGAGACCAGCTGTGCTGCACGAACCTAGTGCGCACACATATCGCAGTGTGGGCTGGCCCGTGCTGCTCCTGACCCTCGCCTCTGCTCGGCCCTGCACTCACGCCTCCGATTGTTTGCTAACCACAGCACTAACAAAAAGTACAAAGGCACAAGTACAGACTCCCGTCCTAATATTACACAATCTTCCTCACAGGAATATTTAAGATCAATTTTGTAATAAAATCACTACAAAGCTAGGAACAGACAACTGATCAGTTATGCCTGACTGTCAAATGTCTTGTTGTAGCATATGTTTGAATCATAATTTTGCTTAATTTACAGAATGCACAAAGACTTAAATCTTTGGAAAGGGATTTTACTTCCATACAACTATCTATTTTTTATAAAGTAAAATATTAACTTCTTTCTTAAACCCCAGATATCCTCATCTGTACATATGCCAAGAATTGTTGAAGATCGCATCATCCATTGCTTACAATAATTGCTACTCCAGTGCTCTGGTATCTGAATAAAAATACAAGGTCAAATAAAGGGTGTCTTTTTAAAATACCTGAAAGGCACCAAAACACACATACAATAATGTTTGTTTGAGGGATGAAGGTAATGATCTTATGTTCCTTTCACCATTTTTATTTCATGTGGTCTTTTAATTTTTAAGACTTTATTTTCTTTTTCATTCTGAAGTTTACTTACTCCTTTTCTCACTTTTCCTCTTTTTTCTACACTTTATATTTTAACTGCCATTGAAAACCCACTAAAACACAAAGACATAAGTCGGTATTCTATGGTTGTTTTATGGAATGAAGCTTCAGTACTTAATTTAAGAAAGTGCTACAGATATTGAATAAATTAAAAGATAAAGCAATGTAGAAGCAACAATTAGCAAACAGTGCATAAAACCCACAAGGTCCGAAATTGATAGTCCTACCGCCAGCTGCCGCCGAGTTTTCTCGGCAGTCTCCCTGTTTTTTCAGCGCTGACCCTTCTGTGGGAGATTGGTGAGACCCTCACGCCAGCGGTTTGGAAGGACCGCTGGGGAGCGTCGGCTGGCGTGCACCGGTATGCAATGCTGAACAAAGTTCTCCCGCCCGAGGTTCATTCAGGCGGTCCTCCACTCCTGCAGGAGAAAAGACTGCCGTGTGGAAGCAGATCTTACCTGGACGGTAGGTATGAAGACCTACAAGAAAAGGTAAGTGAGATGTTTTTCTTTACTTCTTTTGCAGTGATTTTGTTTGAAAAGGTTTTGTGATGTTTTGTTTTTTATTTTTTGAATTTTTTTTTTAATGCACTCCCCCCTCCCTGGACTTGACTCCAGCCTTGGCATAACTATCTCCAGAATTGCATTTGCCACCCAGAATCCCACCTACAGCCCTCTACCGCCCAGAATCGGCGTGTAATGCCCATTTTTGCCGCCGGGCACTTTTTTCCTTCTATTTTGACCAAACTTCCGCCCAAAGTACCATCAGGATCTTAGCGGTCTTTTCGACGGTAAATGGGCGGAACTTGCCTTTGATCAATTTCGGCCCCACAATGTGCAGGTCGCACACCACTTTAACATTTCAACACGCTGTGTACTACAAACATTTCCTATGCATTCAGTTCTGGATTATGGTTGTTGAATGGAGTCCAAACACTTTCTTATCGGAAGGGACAGCAATAGCAATGGTCAAATGACAATGGGCTGCCCTCATTCATGGGTCTCTGAATACCAGACTAAAGATAGGCATTTGGAGCAGATTTCTTGACAAGGAATCTTGTCAAAGAAATGTGGGGTGGGGCAGAGGCAGGTTTGAGACCCCAAAAGGAAGGAAAATAAAAATAAAATTTGAAGTGGATAAAAAAGATTAAAAATACAATCTTCCAGAGTTAATATAAATATGAAGGGACTATATTATTTTTCTGTGATCAACTGTGCATCATGATTTAATATCCTTTCAGTGATTACAGCACGATTAATTCTCCAGCGCACGACATCGTGCAGCAGCCTGGCTAAGCCTGCAATGTGAGTGAGAAAAAATTCCAAGATGGAATAAAGTAGTTCAAGAACTTTCTGGAAAATAATGATATCAGGGAACAATTGAATGCAGTAATCTTCTTTCAAGGTACAGACAATAGACTCTGATATCACCTGAACCTTTTGATGAGATTACTGTCTTGTAATCATTCAGAGATATCAAATATTCCAATTTATTCACAAAGATCAATATTACCTTTATTCAATTCTGGAGTGGAAGGAGAGAATGCATCCATTTAAAAAATATATATATCTTTAATCCCTTTATAATTCTGCTTTAGAGCTGCAAAACAATTCTACTCTACCCTTCTGTGAATCATGTGAGATGATTGTGCAATGATGATGTGACAATTGCCTCCTTCAGAGTCTTCAATCAATGTAATTGCAGCTCCACTTCAACTGTCACCAGCTTAGTTTCAATTCACAGAGAATGTAGTACATCTTATAAAAGTTATAGATGGCAAGGGGCAAATATAAGGCTGTAACCTAATCTGAGGCTCATGTGACACCAATAACCTACTCAAACCTTGTCCTCATGACTTATGTTATCTGAATCCCGAGAGCAAATTACAATCTTATTACTCGCCCCTGACCAGTCATAATTCTAGATTTTATTGCTGACTTATACTTATTACCAACTATTGGATGTACTTGGATGAAACCTGACATAAACCAACTGCAAGTCCTATGTTCAAACAGCTAATTTATTACGGTAGGCAACAGCAATCAACCATGTTGAAAACAATCATTTAGCAGAGCTCTGAACAGATCACTGCCTCAAGCCTTTAGTAGAGGTGTGTTCCTGGAAGTATTCAGTCAATTCCACAAATGAACACAAGAACCTACCTCATTTTTATGCTGCAAAACAGTTTGAATATTATTGGATATATTTTCCTGTTTAATACTCACACTAACTTGTTCACGCACATTCAGAACTGGTGAAAAATATACCAAGCCATGTTTGTATGCTATGAACTTGTCGAATTTGAACAAAAAAAATCACGATACCCAGTATCTTTTAAATTTCAGTTTTGTTCATTTTAAACTATTAAAACCATAAGCAGAAGTGTACTTTAGCTGTTTTACATGCAGCAGAGAATTATTTGCTGGACTCGGCAACACAAGCAGTAATCGCTGCTTTTTAAAATTGATCAAACAGTTCAACTTAACTCTCAGACCAGCGACTGGAAACTCCCTCCCCAGGTTGATTAATTCTATTTATTTTCATCATGTGCAAGGTGACATTAAACCACATATTACTAGTTGTAAAGATCAAATACCACAAGTAAATTTATTAATGTAACACTAGGCTACCAAATTAAATAGCTATAACACAATGGGCTCGAGTTTCCGCTCAAATCGCCCATTTACCGCCCAGATACTGCCCAGCGTGGAGGCCCAGACCTGCGTGAGAACACCAACAACAGGTCAGGGCCATAAAAGGAGCAGCGTGGAGGCCTCGGGAGCAGGGTGGAGGCCCCGACCTGCGTGAGAACACCAGCGGTAGGTCGGGGCCATAAAAGGAGTGGCATGGAGGCCTCGGGAGCAGCATGGAGGCGTACCACTTCAGGGAGCAGCGCGAGCTGGTGCAGGAGGGCGACGGCAGCGAAGAGTGATGTCATCAAGATCCAGGTCGGTGATTGGAGCGTGGGCAAATACAGCAGGAGCAGCGAGATTGGGGCGAAGAAGCGTCGCGAAACTGTAGAGGGACGTGATCGGGGCCCAGAGGAGGCATGAGTTCAGGGCCAGGGGCAGCATGGGTCAGCCCACACTGCGATATGTGTGCGCACTAGGTCCGTGCAGCAGAGCTGGCCTCCTGTCGTCCTAGTTAAGCCTTGCCACTGGACCAAGAGCTAGCTCTGTCAAGCCCGTGTGGTGGCTGGTGTGCAACGGCCACCACACGTTAAAAAAATCCACGCACAGGCATCTTCCACCCTTCAGGATGTAGTTCGGGACCTGGAATATCAGGTGCTTCATTGAAAATCCTGTGAAATCATCCTTTTTTGGCATGGAAGCAAGTCATCCTCGTTTTGAGGGACTGCCTATGATGATGACTGCCCGGCAGTAAATTCCAGTGTCATTACCGCCGGGCGGTATTCGATACTGTCTGCCCATATATTACCGCCCAAAATGGAAGTTTCATTATTAAGATCTGTTTACCACTGGACCTTAATACCATCCTGAAAAAGCAGGTCTTACTGGATCTTAAGTGGACGGTATGGACACAGATCTGACAGGTTTGTTTGATATTACAGATCTTTATAGTTCTCCACAGTTTGATGTATTTTTAAATGGATTGTAGTATTTTCTTGTGTTAGGCAATAATGTAAATGGTCCAATAAAGCCTTATTTACTCCTTTAGTTTCTCTCACTTACGTCTCACTCACATTAGTCTCACTCAACCCCCAGTCTCTCTCCCCACCAACCACCCCCCGGCCCCACCAGTCTCTCTCACCCCCTAATCTCTCTCACCCCCGCAGTCTCTCTCACCGCACCCCCAGTCTGTCTCACCCCTACAGTGATCTCACTTCCCCCCCACAGCATTCTCACTCTCCCCTTTTGCCTCCCCCACAGCAATCTCACTCACTCCCCCACCCCCCCCAATAGCGATCTCACTCTCTACCCACCGCCACAGCAATCTCACTCTCTCGCCTCGCCTCGCACCCCCCCCCCCCCACAGCGATCTCACTCTTCCCCCTTACTCCCCTCCCCCACATAGCGATCTCAGGCCGGCAGTCTCTGGCCTCTCATCGGTGCCTCTCGGGGTGGGGGGCGGAGCTTGTCAGCCGCGTGCGCGCACACAACTTGTGAGCCGAAGATTCCCGCGTCGATAGGCCTCCACACCGCCCGCACCACTTCGCTGCCGCCGACATGGAGCACCCGAAAACAGTGGGAGCGCGCACCAGTGGCATTCCAGCGGTTAATAAAGACACAACCGCCAGAACACCGCTAAGGATCGCGCTGGGGCGATTTAAAAGGAAAATCCAGCCCAATATATCATAATAATATGGATTTCCCCATCATCTTTTTTTTACAAAAATCTCTTTTCACTTATTTTGGTTTCTTCTAAACGTTTTTTCCTGTGAATTTTAAAAACCTATACTTTTCATTTTTCCCTCCTGCCTCCCTACTCTCATTGCCCATAGAACAGAATAGCCCCAGAGGCTGTTCAACCATCGAGTCTACGCTACTTCTTTGCTGCAGGAATCTAAAACTAATCCCACTGCACTGCCTTCTCCCCAGAGCCCTATATCTTCCTGTGTCAAATGTTAATCTACTTCTCCCTTAAATAGATGACTTGGAAGAGGGGACAGAGCGTAGTGTAACAAAATTTGCAGACGACACAAAGATTAGTGGGAAAGCAGGTTGTGTAGAGGACACAGAAAGGCTGCAAAGAGATTTAGATAGGTTAAGCCAATGGGCTAAGGTTTGGTAGATGGAATACAATGTCGGAAAGTGTGAGGTCATCCACCTTGGGAAAAAAAAACAGTAAAAGGGAATATTATTTGAATGGGGAGAAATTACAACATGCTGCGGTGCAGAGGGATCTGGGGGTCCTTGTGCATGAATCCCAAAAAGTTAGTTTGCAGGTGCAGCAGGTAATCAGGAAGGCGAATGGAATGTTGGCCTTCATTGCGAGAGGGATGGAGTACAAAAGCAGGGAGGTCCTTCTGCAACTGTATAGGGTATTGATGAGGCCGCACCTGGAGTACTGCGTGCAGTTTTGGTCACCTTACTTAAGGAAGGATATACTAGCTTTGGAGGGGGTACAGAGACGATTCACGAGGCTGATTCCGGAGATGAGGGGGTTACCTTATGATGATAGATTGAGTAGACTGGGTCTTTACTCGTTGGAGTTCAGAAGGATGAGGGGTGATCTTATAGAAACATTTAAAATAATGAAAGGGATAGACAAGATAGAGGCAGAGAGGTTGTTTCCACTGGTCGGGGAGACTAGAACCAGGGGGCACAGCCTCAAAATATGGGGGAGCCAATTTAAAACCGAGTTGAGAAGGAATTTCTTCTCGCAGAGGGTTGTGAATCTGTGGAATTCTCTGCCCAAGGAAGCAGTTGAGGCTAGCTCATTGAATGTATTCAAGTCACAGATAGATAGATTTTTAACCAATAAGGGAATTAAGGGTTACGGGGAGCGGGCGGGTAAGTGGAGCTGAGTCCACGGCCAGATCAGCCATGATCTTGTTAAATGGCGGAGCAGGCTCGAGGGGCTAGATGGCCTACTCCTGTTCCTAATTCTTATGTTCTTATGTTCTTAAAAGATGCAATGATCACTTCCTCAACTACACCTGTGGCAAAGCATTTTAAGCTTCAACAATTCTGTGTAAAGATTTTTTTCTTAACCCTTCTCAATCTCTTAGTGCCAATTATAAATTGATTACCCTCATCACCAGAAGCAACAGTTTTTTCTATTTACCATATCAAAACCCTTCATAATTTTAAAACCTCTACTACATCTCATCTTAACTATGATCCAGTGGAAATAATAGCAGTCTCACAAATCTCGCCTCAGAACTATAGGGCTGGATTTTCAGCTTTGCACATTTCGGGGCGATAATGGCGGCGGGGCGGTAACGTTTGCGCCCGGGAACAGTTTGCGCCTCAGTCATCAAAATTCGGCAGCTGGGCCCTGAGTGTGGGGCGGAGTGCTAAGGGAGGCGTTGTACACCTCTCTTCGGCTGCTTGGTTGGCTGAACATGCGAAAATCCCAAGCTAAGCAGCCGGCCTCGGAATGCTCTAAGAGAGGGCTGGGAAGAAAAAAAACCTGAAAAAAAACATTAAAAACATTCCCAATAAGTAACTCATGCCACCACGACATAAATCGCAAAAAAATGAAACAACAATCACACTTACCTGAGGTCAAAATTACTTACCTCACTGTGGCCGCTCCAGTTCGGACCACCCGCTTTCACAGCTGGTCCCAGCACGTCGCTCTACTGGTCGGGCGGAAACCAAAAATCGAGCCGGTGTTGCAACTAGGGGTGTTGCACACTGGCTCGCCTTTTCTGGGCGGTAATGCTCCATGCCCCGCCGAAATCAGCCCCGAAAATCCCGGCAGGATACTGGCCGCCCGCCTGGCAGAGCTTACTGCCATCATTGCCACCCCTCCGGGGCAAAAACAGAGGCGGCAACAAACCAAAAATCCAGCCCCCAGTTTCTCATCCGTGATCTCATTCTGGTGAATCTACAATGTATATTGCCTGTGGTTTTAATGGGCTGCCCAAAACTGCTCACAGTACTCTTCACTGTAGCCTAACTATTGCCTTGTACAAACTTATCATAACTTCTTTGCTCTTGTAATCTATTCCCCTATTGATAAAACCCAAAATTCTTCTGGTCCTTTTTCATGACTTTATTCACCTGCACTCACTTTCAAGGAATTATGTAATTGCAACCCTCGGTATCTCCGTACCTTCACACCTTTCAGTATCTTTCCATTAAATGTATACTCTGGTTCCTTTGCTTTTTCTCCCAAAATGCAATATCTCCACATAATTTGCATCTGCCACCTTTCTGCTAACCTCTCTATGTCATCCTTGTTGTTTGCCAACTGTCCAACTTTTAAGACAAAAGCAAATTTCAAGATAGTGCTCCCTATGCCAAAATGCAAACCTATGAATGCAGAAAATAAAAATAAACCACTACTGACGCCACTTCCAACATTAATCATGACACTTTGTTTCCTCTCTGTCAATTGGCTCTCCATCCATGCTGCTACACAAAATATAAAATTGTCCTCCACTTAGGTGGACAGACAGAATCCATGGTCTGAGACTTCAAAACCTGAATCAAGGGCCGAAGACAGAATTGGAGACTTAGAGAAAGATATCAAGAGGGAAATTTACAGAACCAAGACAGGTAGATGGAGTTAAGATAAAGATTAGCCATGATGCCATTGAATGGTGCAACAAGCTTGAGGGGCTGAATAGCTTACTCCTGTTCCCACAAACAGTTTATCTGATCATTATCACATTGTGGGAGCTTGCTGTGTGCATATTTGGCTGCCGCGTTTCCTACATTAATAACTTGTATTTATATAACACGTTTAATGTAGTAAAATGTCCCAAGGCACTTCACAGGAATTTTATCAAACAAAATTTGAAACCAAGTTACAGAAGGAGACATTAGGGCAGAAACCTTGGTCAAAGGGAGTGGTTCCAAGGAGCATCTTAAAGGAGGAAAGAGAGGTAGAGAAGCAGAGAGGTTTAGGGATGGAATTCTAGAGCTTAGAGCCGTGACAACTGGAGACACGTTCGCCAATGATGGACCGATTAAAATCATGGATGCTCAAGAGGCCAAAATTGGAGGAGCGCAGATATTTGGGAGGGTTGTAGGGTTGAAGAAGATTACAGAGCCAATGTAGGTTGGCGAGCAGAGGGGTGATGAGTGAACAGGACTTGGTGTGAGTTAGGGCAGCAGAGTTTTAGACTACAGTGACTACATTTCAAAAGTGCTTCACTGGCTGTAAAGCACTTTGGGACATCCTGAGGTTGTGAAAGGCACTATATAAAATGCAAGTTTTTCTTTTCTTTTTATGATAAAGCAGCAAAAAAAAATCTGTAAATGGCTCAGGTGTCCTGACAGCAAGAATGGGCAGACGCTGAGCTTGTCCATCCACCCGTTCTCTGTTGGTAGTTATTGGCTCCACTTAATACCACATTTTTCCTCCCTTTTTTCTGCCTTTATTACTATGAAAGTTTTATAACCTGTAATATTTAATTGATAATCCTAATCCAACTGTACGCACAATGAATCACTCCAATATGCATTCACTGTTATTTTGTATGCGAGCACAGCAGTCATTTTGCACAGAGCAAAGACCTATTAGCAATAACAATGCAATGAATGGCACATAAAAAAATGTTTATGGTGCTTATGCAATTTTGGCTGTGATTCCAGTGAAACTTAACTGTTCTTTTTTCAATACTACTATGGGATCACCTGAATCACTGGAAGAAGCTGACACTGGTTTTGGCTCAACATCTAATCCAAAGGAAAGCACTACCAACAATGCAGCATTTTCTCAGTATTGCACTGAAGTACCAGCCCACAGTATGTGCTCAAATCTATAGTGCGGCTTGAACCCACAACCTTGTAATTCGGAAGCAAGAGTACTAATAACTGAGCTAAGCTGACATGAGTGGGGGAAAGAGTACCAGCACAAGTTTGGTTGGAAGAGGGCGAAGTATGCTTCCATGTCAATTTCATAACTGTATAAACAATGTAATAATCAAATTTAGCAATAGAGGACAATTGCCAATACATAGACAATTGCCTGCAATTTCTTGGCAAGAAATGAGAGAAAATCTCCATAATATTTACCACAATCTTCTGCTTGTGTTGAAATGTATACTTGCAGCTAAAGCTAAGACAAGCCTAAACACCATTTTACTCTTGCATGCTGGTCCTAGGACTATATTCTCAACTATTTGAGTTGTCAGCATTTCTGAGACGAGCTTTTTTGAAGCTGCTGGCCAGTTTTTGCATGTACATTTGAACTATTGTAAATGTAAGCTTTGCTCTCAACTTGGATGGGACTCTAATACAAGCTGACACTAAAGAAATATACTTCCGTGTTTCATGACACAATCTTCATGATGTAGCCAAGTCACTGTCAACCTAGTGTATGGTGGGGGGCGGGGCAGCTTCGAAATCTCTCTCAATTAGTTGATGTAATAATATATATTTGTTTAGCTTTAAGGCTGTCAGTTAGTCTTGAGGCTGTTGTCAGACTGTGATTTTTTGGGTCCTGTCCATATCTAGTTGGCTGGCTGACTGACAGCTTTGAATGTAAACTTTCAATGCATATTGGTTATAAAAGATAACTTAAACACTTTTTTAAAAACAGTCAGGATTATTTTAGTAACTATTTTGGAAAGTTGTGGGATCATCCATTTGTAAGGCCTTTCATAGAAATGCAATAAAATAAATGTTTATTTTACATGCCCAGTTCATACAGAGTATAATAAGGTCTTACAATTCTGAGAGCTGGTAAAATTCTGTGGTCCTGAGTCTTAGGCCTTGAAAACCAATAGGAGCACAACAGTTCTGCTTTAATAAACATAGGGAACATCATCCAACAGTCTCCACTATATATAAATTACAGGCTACAAGTATCATAATAAGTACATTTACTAAGAGGTTGACACTACATGCATTTACATCAAAACGGCATCCACTGAATTATTGAAGAATTTATTCTAGAAGTATTTATCCAGCAAGCAGACTGCCTGAATGTAGCACAAACAATGCAGTCACAGCTGCATTGTATAATAGCAACAACAACTTGCATTTATATAGCACTTTTGAAAGAGAATAATGTCTCAAGGTGCTTCATGCAGGTGTAAATAAACAAAAAAGGATGTTGAGACAAGGAAGGAGATGTAAGGAAGTATTACCAAAAGTTTGGTCAAAGAAGTGGGTTTTGAGGAGGGGAGGGGTGTGGAGAGCTTTCGGGAAGATATTCCAGACCGTGGGATCTTGATGGCTTAAGGAACAAATGCCAATGGTGGGGTGAAATGAGATGAGGATGCACCAAAGACCAGAGTCAGAACACAGGAGAGTTCATGGAGGTGGTTGTATGGCTGAAGGAGTTTACAGCGATAGCAAGACCATAAAGGGGTTCAAACACGAGGAAAATCTAAAAATTTAGGCATCGGGGACCGTGTGTCAACGTAGATCAGCAATGACAGGGGTGATAGGTGAGCGAGACTTGGCGTGGAATAGGATACAAGGTGCAGAGTTTTGGATGAGCTGAAGCTTATGGAGGGTGGAAAATGGGAGCCCGGTTAGGAGAATATTTGAATAGTCAAATCTGGAGGTGGGTTTCAGCGACAAAAGCGCTGAGCCGGGGCAGAGATAGGTGAAGTTTCAGAGGTGGAAGTAAGCAGTCTTTGTGATAGATAGTAAATAGGGTTGGAAGTTCAGCTGTGAGTCAAATAGGATGCCAAGATGGATAGCAGTCTGATTCTGCATAAGACAATGACCAAGGAGATGGATCGAATCGGTGGTGTGGGCATGGAGTTTTTGTTAAGGGCTGAAGACGATGGCTTCAGTCTTCCCAATGTTTAATTGGCTCATCCAAGACTGGCTGTCAGTCAAATAGGCTCACAACACAGAGGCGATTATCAGGTCAAGAGAGGTGGTGGAGAAGCAGACATCAGCATACATGTGGAAGCTGACCCCATGTCCCTAAGGGGCAACATGCAGATGATGATGATGGGGGGAGAGGGGGGACACACCAAGGATGGACCCTTGGGGGAATCCAGAGGCAATGGCGTGGGGACAGGAAGAGATGGCTGCAGATGCTTTGGCTACAATTTGATTGGCAAACGTGGAACCAAGTGAGGGCAATCCTATTGAGCTTGGACAGGGTATAAAGGGAGACAGGAGAGAAGCTGAGGAAAGATGCAAGTTTTTGGTTTGGTGGGCAAAGGAAAGATAGAAAAACAGCAAAGGCAGAAATCTTACTGATGAAGCCCATGAGCTTCTTGCACTTGTTGGAGGTGAGAGTTGAGGGGCAGGGGAAAGAGCTTTAAAGGAGACAGTAATGTGGAAAAACAACTGAGGATTACCTTTTCTCTCAGTAATAGTGTGCCTTTTTAACAGAGGAGAGTGAGGTTAGATAATGCTTGATGTGCTTCAGCCCAAACTGGTGATAGATGGCTAAGTATGCTCCCATGCCAATTTCATAACTGTATAAACAATGTAACAATCAAATTTAACAATAGAGGAGTTACCAATACATAGACAATTACCTGCAAAACAAAATAAATAGCAATGTCAATGGATTATTAAAGTAGTGTAAAGTTTATTCCAATCAAATCTATGGTATTTAGTAGCTGTATCGTGTATTTCCCATGTACAGAACACATAGAAAGCCTCATTTTATGTGCCAATTTGCATTATGTGAAAATAGTATTTAGTATATTGCATGTGGGGATCCCACGAATGCGAAAGGAGATCTTTGAGAAGGTGATAGTTGCGGCTATCCGGTTTAACAGCAGCATGTGATGTAAAACACCGTTCTAGAACTGGAGAGCATGAAAAACTTTGACTGTTGATTAAACAAATATATGGAAGAGGTCAGCTATTGAAGTGCCATCTATCTGAAATTACACAGTGGTGTACAAATATTTAGAATCATTCTCAAGCTGCACCCAGCAAGACATTGATTTATTTAAATTCCCTAAAAATATCCTAACTGAGATTAATGAATTTCTAAAAGGTATGTCTAAATTCTAAATTGTCAGACTGCTTGTCCGACATCCAGTTCTGGATGAGCAGAAATTTTCTCCAATTGAATATGGGGAAGACTGAAGCCATTGTTTTTAGTCCCCACCACAAACTCCGTGCCCTAGTCACTGACTCCATCCCTCTCCCCAACTTCTGTCTGAGGCTGAACCACATTGTTCGCAACCTTGGTTTCATATTTGGACCTGAAATGAGCTTTCGACCACATATCCGCAGCATAACGAAGATTGCCTATTTCCACCCCCGTAACATCGCCTGCCTCAGCTCATCTGCTGCTGAAGCCCTCATCCATGCCTTTGTTACCTCTATACTTGACTATTCCAACGCACTCCTGACTGGCCTATCACATTCTACCCTATGTAAACTAGAGGTGATCCAAAACTTGGCTGCCCGTGTCCTAACTTGCACCAAGTCCCTCTCACCCATCACCCCTGTGCTCACTGACCTACATCGGCTTCCGGTTAAGCAATGCCTCGATTTCAAAATTCTCATCCTTATTTTCAAATTCCTCCATGGCCTTGCCTCTCCCTATCTCTGTAATCTCCTCCAGTCCCATAAGTCCCCGGGATGTCTGCGCTCCTCTAATTCTGCCCTCCTGAGCATCCCAGATTTTAATCGCTCAACCATTGGTGACCGTGCCTTCTGTTGCCTAGGCCCCAAGCTCTGGAACTCCCTGCCTAAACCTCCCCACCTCTCTTTCTTCCTTCAAGACGCTCCTTAAACATACCTCTTTGACCAAGCTTTTGGTCACCTGCGCTAATTTCTACTTAAATTTGGCTCAGTGTCAAATTTGTGTCGCATAATACTCCTGTGAAGCGCCTTGGGACGTTTCACTACGTTAAAGGCGTTATATAAATACAAGTTGTTGTTGTATGTGATAGGAAAACAAGTAACAGAGTCCAGTTTATGTTTCCACAGATCAACTGAGCACTTGCTATTAATGATGAGCCAGTCCGAAAACATATGTGGAATACTGCACATTTCAGAAGAAAAGTAAGTGCACCATTCAGGCTTCCTGGAGCACACGGTGCAGGGATATTTATAAAGTACATTTCATCGCATTTATTATTGTTGCTTGGATTTTAACCATGTTTATATTTTTGTTGTGAAAGCAAATAGTTCACAATAGTATCTAACAAGTAGAATTTGACTAGTGTTTTCAATGCTGGCAAAGGGACATCATAAAGAACAACAGTGGTATCAAGTTGGCTAAAACATCGCAGCCTACAGTATAAATAATGCCTGCTAAAGCTCAGTCGTGACAGATCTAAGAATACGACCAAACATATAATTTATTTCACCACTGAATTTATAATTTGAAGCAATAATAGACAAACACTCTGTGGATGTGACAGCAGATTGTTAAGTAAACATACTCTTTTGGTGGAAGCTAGCTTCTTGTGAAAAAAAGCTACCATCTTCCCCTTTGATTCTCTTCACCCCACTTCTTACCTGCTCCAATGCCATTTTAGATATTTTGCCCTAACGGCCACCCCAGGTTAAAAGAATCCATGCACAGGCATCTTCCACCCTTTAGTATGTAGTTCGGAATCTAGATTGTCAGGTCCCTCATTGAAACACCTGTGGACTCATCCCTTTTTGGTGTGGAAGTAGGTCATCCTCGAAACGAGGGACTGCCTAATACTACAAGAAATTTTTTATTGAGGAGTCCAAAGCCCAAATTCTTTCTGCAATTAATAGTTGCTATGATTCTGGTTGTTTTTCCGGAAAGGAATTTTGAAACTTTGGAATGCTATCGCATTCAGCAGTTACAAATGCATCGTTAAATGCAAATAAACACAACAGGAATCAAGTGCAGTCACAGGCCAATTTTTTTGTATTTATAACACTGTTCAATGCATATTGCATGCAGCATCACTGAACACATTGGGGCTGAATTTGCGGTCGGAGGCTTCCTGTGGGTGGATGCCTCCAACCAGCAAAAAATCTATGCACTGACCTTCTGCCTCAAGATCCACGGAGACTTGCAGTCCTGGGCTGCGTAGAGGCCCACGTATCTCAGGGGCGCATGCGGTTCGCAAGCTCCTCAGGGATCACGTGGGCCAGCCCAACCAATCAAAGCAGGGAATCCCATTCATGCTTTTGGGGATTCTATTTACGGAATCCCCATAAGCATGAATGGGGATCACATAAAAAATACATAGACGTGATAAACATAGTGAGAGAGGAAGTATTAAGGGGCTTAGCAGCTTTGAAATCCATATACACTACATTAATTAGTTAGGTTAGAGGATGCATAACATACCACATAGGGGCCCATGGCATGACCTTGGCCTTGCCAGGCTGAGCTGTTTGTTGTCAGTAAGTTTAGGATTTTGACTTAGTCTTTCATTTCGCCAATGAAGACCCAACCTATGTTTCTTGCATTATTACTAATAATCATATTATAATGCTAAGGTAGAATTTGGAGTTTGTTTAACAGAACTGCTTGAGAAGATAATTAAAAATTAATTAGTATAAAGAACCTAGAATAGAAGGCATTTATGGAAGTTGAGGTATCATCTCAGGATGGAACAGTCTGTTAGATTAAGTGGAGATAGTTTGGACAGTGGTTAGTTAGGCAGATAGCTCTAGCTGGGGGTCTTTGATGTAATGACCCAAGGTTGTGCCTGAGACATGCACCGGCTGGACCAGGGAGGACAAGACAGGATGAGATAAGGGACTATAGCTTTGGGAGGAACAAGGCCGGATGAGATAACAGGGTCCAGATAAATGGATTGGCCTTTAAAACGTATAAACAAGAAAAGATGTGTAATGGTTGAAGACACCTCCTTGAGGGATGGTCTTCATCGGTAAGTTTAGACAAAGAATTCGATGTCCCATTTGGCTCCTTGTTTTAAGGGGAACTTCTATAGGTTAAATGGTCATATTCATTATTGTACCTCAGGCCCACCCCGAAAAAGAAAATTAAAGGAAGAGCTAAAGAACGCTTAGGCAGACCGTGGCAGGAGGAGTTCCCAAGAGTGGATCAAGTGGTCGAACACTCTTCCGAGAGTGGACCATGCTGACCCCAAGTCTAACACTCTTAGGTAGTTGAAGGAGAGAGAGAGAGAGAGCGAGCGAGCGAGACACACACACACGTGAGATAAGAAGGAGAATGAATAAGAGTTGTTCGCACATGCCAGCCGTCTGTCCGATTGGGTCTGGTATCAGCTACTTGTCACGATCGTATGTTTTTGTCGTATAACTAGTGTTATATTCCATTCTAAACTCCGATTTAATACAATATACACACTATATTGGTATGCACTCAAGCCTGATTATTTGGAAGCCTAGAGATAAGCAAATCTCAACAAAATAAAGGAAACAGAGAAAGAAAAGAAAATCCACCAGTCGTAAGCAGTGAAAAGACTGAGATAAATGAACAAGGTGTCAGCTAAAGACAGTTTCATACAGTGGTTAGAAATGGGTAGTGGTGTCCCACAGGAGTCTGTTCTGAAACCACTTCTATCCTACTGCGAACTGTCTTCTTAAATCCCTCTCCCCTGTCTCCACCACAGTCGCCTCCAACAACAAGTGTGAGGAGCTCATGGACTTCTTTGTCTCAAAGATTGAGACCATCCGATCAGCTGCCTCTGCGAGTTCCCTTCCTTCCCCTAGCCGACAGAGCCAAACTTCTTGAGGTTCCCCCATGCTCTAGCCCTAAACTCACATCTTTCTCTAGTATCTCTCTGATCTCCGCTCTTGACCTCTCCACACTCATCTTGTCCACGAGTTCCACTTCCTGCTCCCTTGACCCTATTCCCACTAAAATGCTGACCACCCAACTTCCTTTCCTGGCTCCCATGTTAACCGATATTGTTAATGTTTGCCTCTCCTTCAAATCTGCGGTCATCACCACTCTCCTCAAAAAAATAACGCTTGACCCCACTGTGCTTGCAAGCTACCGCCCCATTTCCTACCTCCCTGTCCTCTCCAAAGTCCTTGAACGTGTTGTCACCTCCCAAATCCATGCCCATCTTTCCCGGAACTCCATGTTTGTATCCCTTCAATCTGGTTTCCGCCTCTGCCACAGTACTGAAACGGCTCTCATCAAAGTCACAAATGACATCCTTTTGGACGGTGACAATATTATCCCTCCTCGTCCTGTCTGCAGCCTTTGACACAGTTGACCACTCCATTCCCCCCTCCAATGCCTCTCGACCATCGTCCAGGTGGGTGGGACTGCACTCGCCTGGTTCCATTCTTATCTATCTAATTGTAGCCAGACAATCTCCTGCAACGGCTTCTCTTCCTACTCCCGCATTGTTACCTCTGGTGTCCCCAAGAATCTAACCTTGGCCCCCTTCTATTTCTCATCTACATGCTGCCCCTTGGCAATATCATCCGAAAAAACTGAGTCAGTTTCCACATGTACGCTGACGACACCCAGCTTGGCCTCCCCACCACTTCTCTCGACCCCTCCATGGTTTCTAGATTGTCAGACTGCTTGTCCGACATCCAGTACTGGATGAGCAGAACATTTCACCAATTAAATATTGGGAAGACCAAAGCCAATTGTCTTTGGTCCTTGCCACAAACTGCATTCCCTAGCCACTGACTCCATCCCTCTCCCTAGCATCTATCTGAGGCTAGACCAGACTGTTTGCAACCTAGGCGTCATATTTTACTCTGAAATGAGACGCAGGCCACATATTTGTGGCATAACTAAAACCGCCTATTTCCACCATTGCCCGCCTCCGCCCCTGCCTCAGCTCATCTGCTGCTGAAACCCTCATCATGCTTTTGTTACCTCTGGACTTGACTACTCCAACGCACTCCTGGCTGGCCTCCCACATTCTACCCTATGTAAACCTGAGGTCATCCAAAACTTGGCAGCCAGTGTGCTAACTTGCACCCATCACCCCTGTGCTCGCTGACCTACATTGGTTCCTGGTTAAGCAACGCCTCAATTTCAAAATTCTTATCCTTGTTTACAAATCCCTCCCTATTACTGTGATCTCCTTCAGCCACACAACCCCCCGCCGAGATGTCTGTGCTCCTCCAATTCTGCCCTCCTGAGCTTCTCTGATTATAACTGCTCAACCATTGATGGCCGTGCCTTCAGCTGCCTGGGCCATAAGCTCTGGAACTCCCTCCCCTAAACCTCTCCGCCTCTCTTTCCTCCTTTAAGACGCTCCTTAAAACCTACCTCTTGGACCAAGCTTTTGGTCATCTGCCGTAATTTCTTCTTATGTGGCTCGGTGTCAAATTTATTTGTTTTGTCTTATAACACTGCTGTGAAGCCCTTGGGATGTCTTTCTACGTTAAAGGCGCTACATAAATAAATGTAGTGACTATTTGTACAAACACTTTTCTCTTCCTTCTGCGCCTGCGGCCTCCGGACCCCGCCCCCGATGCATCATGCCCGAAACCGGAAGTGGGGCCCCGCAATTGATCACTTTGTCCAAGCCAGCCACCGACTAAGCCAGGGAGAGGGAGGTGGCGGGGAGACAGAGAAGCGGCGGGGAGGAGAGACACACACGGGGTGGGGGGGGGGGTGAGAGAAGAGAGACACATGGCGGGTGAGAGACACACGGGAGGAGGAGGGAGAAAGAGACACGAGGGGTGTTGGGGGAAAAGAGATACACAGGGGGGGTGGGGGGAGAGAGACACACGTGGGGAGGGGGGGGAGGCAAGAGAGAGGGGAGATAGGGAACTCGGGGAAGACGGATCACGTTTCTCGGAAAGCTCAGTGCGTCAGGGACATCGTTGGAATGGATGAAATCCAAAAGTCACGACACTGTCACTATTCACTTCATACCCAATAAACCTGTTAACAATCTGTGATCCACACAATGCTCCATCTACGGCTGGGGGTAAGGTTATGCGCTTGCGCTTGGGTAAGTGACCGGCTGGAGGAGAAATGCACTTACGCTGGGGTAATGCACTTCAGCTGGGGGAGGCAGCACTTGCGTTGGGGTAAGGGACTTTGGCTAGAACTTGGTGGCTTTTTCTGGGTTGTTCGAGATCTGCCCTTTCTGGCTCCTGAAGTCAGAATGGATTAAATTACAATTTGTAAAGTCAGTCAGAATTTGGGCTGGGCGGTTCCAGTTACACATTCCAGAGAAACTTCAGGGTGTGGCTTATCCTCCAAGGGGACCAATCAACAATGGGTCATGTGATAATGGAGAGCCAATCAGAGACATGGCGGCCATTTTATTAGTACAAATAAATCCGTCCATAAATAAGTTATTGTTGTTGTTGTGATGGGGGAGGGATCTACAAGAAACGTAACCAGCCTAAATATAAACAAAACAGGAAAAGAGAACATAATAAAGAATAAAGTAAGGGAAGACATTGATGGCAAGAGAATAGAGTTATTGAGCAGGAGTCTAAAAGGATGGTTAAACATAAAGTGAGAGGAAATTTTATTAAAAATGAGTGGAAATTTTATTAAAAATGAGGTAAGCTGTCTGTACAGCAATGCACACAGTGTCCATAATAAAACAGGGAAGCTGGAGGCAATCGTGCGTTGTGAGTAACCAGACGTGGAGTGGGGGGGGGGGGGAATTGTCCTGTTTGGGGCGGATAAGTTGAATTAAATGGCTAAGTACCCCCAGGATAGATGGGGCGGAGAATAGAGCGAAATTCGGCATTTTTCTGTGAAAAAATGAATGGGGCGATGTTGGGCTTTGAAATGGCCTCCGCGAAGTGCTGTAGGGGCGAGATCAATGACTGAGGACCCAATTCCACCTGTCTCTCATTCAGTCATAATGAGGCACCTGCTCCCTGGCCTTCTTAAAGGGCAGGTATTTCAGGTAGGTACTGCTCATTCTGATCAGTAGAATTGTTGCGTCGTGTGGAAAAATGGCAAATCCGAGAGGCAGCACGAGGATAACCA
This sequence comes from Pristiophorus japonicus, assembly GCF_044704955.1. Classification (NCBI taxonomy): domain Eukaryota; kingdom Metazoa; phylum Chordata; class Chondrichthyes; family Pristiophoridae; genus Pristiophorus; species Pristiophorus japonicus. The sequence goes on from NC_091977.1 coordinate 186,878,775, forward strand.
GATTCAGCGATGCCCAAGTTAAGATGCTGATGCAAGCTGTGGAGGGCAGGAGGAGCCTTAATTTCGCAGCTGAAACAGACTTGGCACACTGGTCTGCCGCAGGATGAAGGCATCGTTTCAGCTGCCAGGATACCAGGATACCGGGCATCATCAGCCATGATTTGCCAGTTGTGGTCGCACACCAACTGGACATTGAGCGGTATCCCTTCCTGTTTTGGAAAATCTCCGGACTGTTCTGCGGCACCCTCAATGCAACATGGGTGCTGTCTATGGCGCCCTGAACCCTGAGGAAGCCCGCTATCATGAAGAAGCCAGTTGAAAGCACCAACTGCTTCTCTCCGGTCATTGGAAATGAGATGTAATCCCTCATCCTCTTGCACAGAGCATCTGTGACCTGACGGATGGAGCAATGCGTGGCAAACTGGGAAATGTTGGAGATGTCTGCTGTGGCTCCTTGGAAAGATCCAGTGGTGTAGAAATTCAGGGAGATGGTGACCTTGGATGCCACTGATAGAGCTGTACTCATCCTTGTTTGAGGCTTCAGGTCTGGCTGCAGGAGATGGCACAGCTCCGTCACTACGTCTTTATTGAATAGCAATCTCCGCAGACACTGGTCATCATTGAGGTTGATGTCGGAAAACTGTTGTCGGAAGACCCTTGCAGCATCGGGCCTTCTGTCACCATGTCTGTGGCTGCGTCTTGCTCTGCCACCTTCCTCATCCCCTTCTGCCTCCTGGTCATGCTGCTCCTGACCCTCTGTATCCTGGTGCTGTCTGTGGTGATGCTGCCTTCTCCTCTCCATATTCCTCTGCCTCTCGCTCTGGCTGTCCGCGTCCCTGCCCCTCCTCCTCACTACATGTCCTTCTTCATGGCCTTCACTATGTCTATCTCCACGGCCTTCTCCATCTCATTATCCCATCCAACTGTGTCCCTCTCCCGCTGCCTCTGCATCTGTATTTGCCAGCGTTACTCTTTCTGCGAGCCATCATGCGGTGCAGAAGGTGGAGGAGGCGGTCCACTGCCAGGACTGAGCCCATTAATCACAAGTAGTGAGCTACTCTGCTAATGCTAGTTCTTGGAGCCAAGTTAGGTATTGCTGGCTACGCAAAGTGAGGCCCAGTAATCGTTGGGAGGCCAAATCAGACCCAAAATGTTGAAAGACTCAAACCGGAAGAAAATTTTGGCTGATAACAATGATGGGAGCTGCAGTGCATCTTCAAATACCGCTGGCAGTTTAGATTGCCAATTTCACAGCGGCTGAAAAATCTGTCACTGGCATCGACAAGCGTTTGTTAGACGATTTTGGGGCAAAATCGCTTTCGGGGCAGGGACTGGGTGCACACTACGATGACGTCTTTATTGCTGTGCGCAGAGGAGCGGTGCGGATGTCGGTGGAGTGGGGCGGTCACCTTCTCCACCTGCAGAAATCAGGAGGGCACTGTGCCGATCTGGACAGAAACTCATTTCTGCCCTTTACTGCCTCCCTTAAAAAAGGGGGCAATTTCGGACCCATAGTAGGGATAACGGAGATGTGGCTACAGAAAAATCAGGACCTGGAATTAAACATTGCAGGGCATGACAGATTTTGAAAAGACAGAGATAGAAAATGGGGAAGTGGAGTAGCTGTACTTATTAGGGATAACATAATGGCAGCAGAAAAAAGTGATGCAGCTATCAGCAAGACAAAAACAGAATCCATATGGATAGAGATAAAAGATAATAAAGGATCAGTCTCTCACAATTCCTTCGCCCCCAATTCCTACTGTATCTGCCCACGTTCCAATCACTGACCTCGACCTTGCTGACGTCACTCTTCGCTGCCGTTGCCCTCCTGCACCAGCTCGTGCTGTACCTTGCAATGGTACGCTGCCACGCTGTCCAGGGGCCGCTGCTCGCTTCTCCTTTTATGGCCACAACCTGCCGCTGATGGCCTTGAGGATGTAGTTTGGGTTTTTCATTCGAAACACCTGTGAACGCATCCTTTTTTTTTGGCGTGGAAGCAAGTCATCCTCGTTTCGATGGACCACCCATGATGACGATGAATAAAGGAGCTGAGAGAGACTGTGGAGGGATGTGATCGGGGCCCAGGGGAGGCGTGAGTTCAGGGCCAGGGACAGCACTGTGATGTGTGTGCGCACTAGGTCTGTGCAGCAGAGCAGGTCTCCAGTTGTCTTGAGTAATCCTTGCCACTGGACCAAGACCTAGCTCTGTCAAAACCCGTGTGGTGGCTGGTGTGCAACTGCCACCACATATTAAAAATGCCACGCACAGGCATCTTCCACTCTTGAGGATGTAGTTCGGGGTTCTTCATTCAAAACACCTGTGAACTCATCCTTTTTTTTGGCGTGGAAGCAAGTCATCCTCGTTTCGAGGGACCGCCTATGATGATGATGAATAAAGGATCAATCACACTAATAGTTGAAAAGGAGGTGGAAGAAGAAATAGGCAGACAAATTAGAGAAATTGAGTAATAAACATAGAATAATAATCATGGTGGATTTCAACTACCCTGATATTAATTGGACAGAAGAGGTAGGTAAAAGGGATAAGGGAATGGAGTTCCAACAAGTAATACTGCTTTCTAACCCAATATGTAAAAAGCCCAACAAGAGATGATTCACTATCGGATCTAGTAATAGGGAATGAACCAGAGCAGATAAGAGAAGTAAAATTAGGGGAATATCGAGGCAATAGTGGCCATAATATAATATGTTTTAAGGGGCCGATCAGGGATCAAAAAGGCTACCTATGCATGGAGGCAGAGGGTATGGCTGAGGTACGAAATGAGTACTTTATATCTGCCTCACCAGGGAAGAGGATGCTGCCATAGTGAAGGGGGAGGTAGTGGAGACACTTGATAGGATAGAAATTGACAAAGAAGAGGTATTAAAAAGGCTGGCTGTATTTAAAGTAGATAAATCATCAGGAGCGGACGGGATGCATCCTAGGATGCTGAGGGAATTGAGTGCGGAAATCGGAGAGGTACTGGCCATAATATTCCAATCCCTGCGTAGTACAGGGTTGGTGCCAGAGAACTGGAGAATTGCAAATGGTACACCATTGTTCACAAAAAGGGTGTAAAGGTAAACTCAGCAACTACAGGCCAGTCAGTATACCCTCGGTAGTGGGGAAGCTTTTAGAAATAGTATTCAGGGACAAAATTAAGTCACTTGGATAGGGCAAGATTAATTAAGGAACGCTAGCATGAATTTGTTAAAGGCAAATCATGTTTAACTAACTTGATCGAGTTTTTTGATGAAGTAACAGAGAGGGTTGATGAGGGTAATGTGGTTGATGTAGTGTACATGGATTTCCAAAAGGCGTTTGGCAAAGTGCCGCATAATAGGCTTGCCAGCAAAATTGAAGCCCCTGCAATGAAAGGGACAGTGGCAGCTTGGATACGAAATTGGCTAAGTGACAGGAAACAGAGTAGTGGTGAACGGTTGGTTTTCGGACTGGAGGAAGGTATACAGTGATGTTCCCCAGGGGTCGGTTCTAGGACCACTGCTTTCCTTAATGTATATTAATGACTTGGACATGGGTGTACAGGGCACAATTTCAAAATTTACAGATGACACAAAACATGGAAGTACAAGTTGTACTTCTCCAGTCCGGGACTCTTTAGTCCAGAAACATCCCTGGTCCGGCATCAGCCCCAGCGTGGGTGGCGTCCATTGAAAAAAATAATTGGGGTTCCACGTGTTAAATGTACATGTGATGCATTTTGGATAACAAATCTTGGCAGCCTTGCCCTGGCCAGCTGGAGGTTTTACACACTGGCTGGTGCTGTGGTTTGACACACGTCCCTCACTGCCGAGGCCGCCTCTCCTTGCCTGATAAGTAGCAGGCACACATGTTCTGAAGGCTGCAGCTGCAGCGCCACCCCAATCTCGGGGGGAGGGGAGGGGGGTGTTGTGAGTATGCGTCTCGGTGCGAGGAGGCTGCCGCTTCCACCAGTCAGGTTCTGCTCGCGGCTTACACACGGACTGGCGCCGGGAGTAGGATTGTGAGTAAGGGTCGGTGTCTCTCCTTGACTTTATCCTCCACTTTATCTCCGATCTCTAGGTTTATTTGTGTGTATGTATGTGTTTTTTTTGAGGTGTTGGTGTTCATTGAGGTAAGCGGGCCGGGTAAGGAAAGGGAAGGGAAGGCGGCTGACTGAGGCGCCGAAGCTGGGCCGGAGGATTTTTAAAACGGAGTGATACTGGACAACTAAATGCTGCGCAGTAGGCTTCTGTGCAGCGCAAGCGCAGAACGCATCCGGGTTGTTGTGAGCAGCGTTGTCAACAGTTGACCTCCCGTGGTTCGGAAAATTATCTGGTCCAGTACCGGTCAGGTCCCAAGGGTGCCGGACCAGAGAGGTCCAACTGTATAGTGAACAGTCAGGATGAGAGTGATAGATTTCAGGAAGACATGGACAGACTAGTTAAATGGGCGGACGTGTGGCAGATGAAATTTAACACAGAAAAATATGAAATGATGCATTTTGGTAGAAAGAATGAGGAGAGGGCATATAAACTAAATGGTACAATCCTAAAAGGGGTGCACGAACAGAGACACCTGGGGATATGTATGCCTAAATTGTTGAAGGTGGCAGGGCAGGTTGAGAAAGCAGTTAAAAAGGCTTATGGGATCCCGGGCTTCATAAATACAGGTATAGAGTATAAAAATGTGGACATTATGATGAACCTGTATAAAACACTGGTTCAGCCCCAACTGGAGTAGTGTGTCCAATTCTGTGCACCACACTTTAGGAAGGATGTGGAGTCCTTAGAGAAGGTGCAGAAAAGATTTACAAGAATGATTCCAGGGATGAGGGACTTCAATTATGTGGATAGACTGGAGAAGCTCGGGTCTCTTTGGAGCAGAGAAGATTGAGGGGAGATTTGATAGAGGTGTTAAAAATCATGAGGGGTCTGGACAAAGTAAATAGAGAGAAACTGTTTCCATTGGCAAAAGGGTCGAGAACCAGAGGATTCAGATTTAAGGTGATTGGCAAAAGAACCAAAGGCGATGTAAAAAAAAAAACTTTTTTACGCAGCGAGTGGTTAAGATCTGGAATGCACTGCCAGAATGAAAGGTGAAGGCAGATTTAATTTTATTTTTCAAAAGGAAGTTGGATAAGGATCTGAAGGAAAAAAATTGCAGGGCTACGGGGAAAGGGCAAGGGAATGAGACTAACTGAGAGTCAGCAGGGGCTCGACGGGCCGAATGGCCTCCTACTGTGCTGTAACCATTCTATGATTATTGAGGACATAAGTATGATGAAAACATACAAACATAGAAAATAGGTGCAGGAGTAGGCCATTCGGCCCTTCGAGCTTGCACCGTCATTCAATAAAATCATGGCTGATCATTCCCTCAGTACCCCTTTCCTGCTTTCCCTCCATACCCCTTGATCCCCTTAGCCGTAAAGGCCATATCTAACTCCCTCTTGAATATATCCAATGAACTGGCATCAACAACTCTCTGCGGCAGGGAATTCCACAGGTTAACAACTCTCTGAGTGAAGAAGTTTCTCCTCATCTCAGTACTAAATGGTCTACCCCTTATCCTAAGACTATGTCCCCTGGTTCTGGACTTCCCCAACATTGGGAACATTCTTCCCGCATCTAACCTGTCCAGTCCCGTCAGAATCCTATGCGTTTCTATGAGAGCCCCTCTCATCCTTCTAAACTCCAGTGAATAAAGGCCCAGTTGATCCAGTCTCTCCTCATATGACAGTCCAGCCATCCCTGGAATCAGTCTGGTGAACCTTCGCTGCACTCCCTCAATAGCAAGAACATCCTTCCTCAGATTAGGAGACCAAAACTGAACACAATATTCCAGGTGAGGCCTCACTAAGGCCCTGTACAACTGCAGTAAGACCTCCCTGCTCCTATACTCAAATCTCCGAGCTATGAAGGCCAACATACCATTTGCCTTCTTCACCGCCTGCTGTACCTGCATGCCCACTTTCAGTGACTGATGAACCATGACACCCAGGTCTTTTGCACCTCCCCTTTTCTTAATCTGCTGCCATTCAGATAATGTTCTGCCTTTGTGTTTTTGCCCTCAAAAATGGATAACCTCACATTTATCCATATTATACTGCATCTGCCATGCATTTGCCCACTCACCTAACCTGTCCAAGTCACCCTGCAGCCTCTTAGCGTCCTCCTCACAGCTCACACCGCCACCCAGTTTAGAGTCATCTGCAAACTTGGAGATATTACACTCAATTCCTTCATCTAAATTGTTAATATATATTTTAAAGAGCTGGGGTCCCAGCACTGAGCCCTGCGGCACTCCACTAGTCACTGCCTGCCATTCTGAAAAGGACCCGTTTGTCCCCACTCTTTGCTTCCTGTCTGCCAACCAGTTCTCTATCCACGTCAGTACATTATCCCCAATACCATGCGCTTTGATTTTGCACACCAATCTCTTGTGTGGGACCTTGTCAAAAGCCTTTTGAAAGTCCAAATACACCACATCCATTGGTTCTCCCTTGTCCACTCTGCTAGTTACATCCTCAAAAAATTCCAGAAGATTCGTCAAGCATGATTTCCCTTTCATAAATCCATGCTGACTTGGTCCGATCCTGTCACTGCTTTCCAAATGCGCTGCTGTTTCATCCTTAATGATTGATTCCAACATTTTCCCCATTACTGATGTCAGGCGAACCGGTCTATAATTACCCGTTTTCTCTCTCTCCTTTTTTAAACAGTGGTGTTACATTATCTATCCTCCAGTCCATAGGATCTGATCCAGAGTCGATAGACTGTTGGAAAATGATCACCAATGCATCCACTATTCCTTAAGTACTCTGGGATGCAGACTATCAGGCCCCGGGGATTTATCGGCCTTCAATCCCATCAATTTCCCTAACACAATTTCCTAACTAATAAGGATTTCCTTCAGTTCCTTCTTCTCCCTAAACCCTCGGTCCCCTAGTATTTCCGGAAGGTTATTTGTGTCTTCCTTCATGAAGACAGAACCAAAGTATTTGTTCAATTGGTCTGCCATTTCTTTGTTCCCCATTATAAATTCACCTGAATCCGACTGCAAGGGACCTACGTTTGTCTTCACTAATCTTTTTCTCTTCACATATTTATAGAAGCTTTTGCAGTCAGTTTTTATGTTCCCTGTAAGCTTCCTCTCGTATTCTATTTGCCCCCTCTTAATTAAACTCTTTGTCCTCCTCTGTTGAATTCTAAATTTCTCCCAATGCTCAGGTTTGTTGCTTTTTCTTGCCAATTTATATGCCTCTTCCTTGGCTTTAACACTATCCTTAATTTCCCTTGTTAGCCATGGTTGAGCCACCTTCCCCGTTTTATTTTTACTCCAGACAGGGATGTACAATTGTTGAAGTTCATCCATGTGATCTTTAAATGTTTGCCATTGCCTATCCACCGTCAACCCTTTAAGTATCCTTTGCCAGTCTATTCTAGCCAATTCACGCCTCATACTGTCGAAGTTACCTTTCCTTAAGTTCAGGACCCTAGTTTCCGAATTAACTGTGTCACTCTCCATCTTAATAAACAATTCTACCATATTATGGTCACTCTTCCCCAAGGGGCCACGCACAACAAGATTGCTAATTAGTCCCTTCTCATTACACATCACCCAGTCTAGGATGGTCAGCTCTCTGATTGGTTCCTCGACATATTGATGTAGAAAACCATCCCTAATACACTCCAGGAAATCCTCCTCTACCACATTTTTACCAGTTTGGTTAGCCCAATCAATATGTAAATTAAAGTCGCCCATGATAACTGCTGTACCTTTATTGCACACATCCCTTATTTCTTGTTTGATGCTGTCCCCAATCTCACTACTACTGTTTGGTAGTCTGTACACAACTCCCACCAACGTTTTCTGTCCTTTGGAATTCCGCAGCTCCACCCATACCGATTCCACATCATCCAGGCTAATGTCCCTCCTTACTATTGCATTAATAGTAAGGAGGGTAACAGATTGGAGCAAAGCTGATTTTGAGAGGCTGAGAATAGAACTTGGGAAAATAAAATGGGCAACAATATTGGCAAAAAACGATGTAGAACAGCAATGGGAAACATTTAAAACGGTGTGCAACAGAGTGCAAGAATTCCACTAAAAGAAAAGAACAAATTAAACACTAATGAGATTCCATAGACGAATAAAGTCATAAGGGAACAATTGACGGTAAAGAAAGAGACATACATTAAGTACACAGACTATCAGCAGGCCGGGGCCATTAGAGGGAGCTGCGTGCGGAGGCATACTGCTTCAGGGAGCAGCACTTGCTGCAGCAGGAGGGCAATGGCTGATTGCAGTGCGGACAGGTATAGCAGGAGTGGTGACGTCAGGACAAAGGAGCAGCAAAAGTTTGTAGAGGGCCCAGAAGAGGCAAAGGCCTAAGGGCAGCACGGGCAGGCCACACTTCGATATGTGTGCGCACTAGGTCCATGCAGCAGAGCTGGTCTCCAGTCATCTTGGTTAATCCTTGCCACTGGACCAAGACCTAGCTCTGTCAAGCCCATGTGGTAGCTGGGGTGCAACCTCCACCACACGTTAAAAAAAATCTATGCACAGGCATCTTCCACCCTTCAGGATATAGTTCGCGATCCAGAATATCATTGAAACACCTGTGAACTCTTCCGTTTTCGGCGTGGAAGCAAGTCATCCTCGTTTCGAGGGACTGCCTGATGAGACAGCAGGGGGAGTGCATGATAAGGGAGAATATGAAAAGAGTAGGAGAAAAGTCAAAAAAACAATGAGGAAGGCAAAGAGGAACTATGAAAATTAAATTATCAGGAACATAAAACAAAATTGTAAAATATTTTACAGTCATCGATAAAAATACCAAGTTTAGAATGGGAATAGAGCTATTAAGGGATAGACAGGATAATACCACAGATAACAATAAAGATAGCAGAAATATTAAATCATTATTTTGCTTCAGTATTTACCAGGGAGACAGAACAGGTGGACATGATATTGGATGATGAGATTAGTATGAGATAAGTACATTTAAAATAAAAAGAGGGGATATATTAAATAAACTAATCAAACTCAAAGAGGATAGAACTCTTGGTCCAGATAGTTTGCATTCATACAACATTTTAAAATAATCTAGGGAATAGATAGCCAAGGCATGACTGCACATTTGTAATAATTCATTCAAAAAAGGTGTAGTGCCAGAGGATTGGCAGCTAGCTAACATAATACCTATATTTAAGAGGGGGATGGATCATGTCCAGGGAATTATAGACCAGTCAGCTTAACATCAGTGGTAGGGAAAATAATGAAATCCCTACTAAAGGAGAAAATAGAAGAACACCTAGAAACCAAAAATATAATAATGAATAGTCAGCATGGATTTCAAAAGAGAACGACTTGCTTGACCAATCTCAATTAATTTTTTGAAGAGGTAGGAGAGAGAGTAGACAATGGCAATGCAGTAGATGGAATTTATCTAGATTTTCAAAATGCCTTCGATAAGGTACCTTATAATAGACTGATGAACAAGATCAGAGAATGTGGAGTCAGGGGACAAGTAGCAGAATAGATAGCTAGCTGGCTTCAAGACAGAAACTAGAGAGTAGGAGTAAAAGGTAGGTATTCACAGTGGCAGAAGGTGGGTAGTGATGTTCCACGTGGATCAGTGCTGGGACCACTATTGTTCATAATTTATATTAATGATTTAGACTTTGGAATCAAAAACACAATTTCTAAATTTGCGGATGCCGCCAAATTGGGGGGGGTGGGGGCAGGGGGCGAGTCAATATTGAGGAGGATTGCAGTAAATTACGGGAGGACATTAATAAACTTGCAGAATGGGCATATAATTGGCAAATGAAGTTCAACACGGATAAATGTGAGATATTACATTTTGGTAGGAAGAATGGGGAGGTCACTTATTACTTAGAGGGTGCGAGTTTTGGTGGGATAAAGTAACAAAGGGATCTTGGAGTACAAATACACAAATCACTAAAAGTCGGTACATAGGTTAGCAAGGCAATAAAAAATCCAAACCAAGAACTATGGTTTATTTCTAGGGGTCTAGAAAGTAGGGATGTTATGCTAAACCTATATCGAACCTTGGTTAGACTACACTTAGGGTACTGTGTACAGTTCTGGTAGCCATATTATGAAAAGGATATGGAGGAACTGGAGAGGGTGCAGAGAAGATTTACAAGGATGATATCAGAAATGCGAGGGTATACACATTAGGAAAGGATGAACAGGCTGGGTCTCTTTTCTCTTCATAACAGAAAACTGAGGGGAGACCTAATAAAATTGTGAAAGGTTTTGATAGCGAGGATAGTGAGAGAATGTTTACACTTATGGGGAAGGGCATAACTAGAGGCCATCAATATAATATAGTCACCAAGAAATCCAATCGGGAATTCAGAGGGAACTTGTTTACCCAAAGAATGGTGAGAATGTGGAACTCGCTACCACAGGGAGTGGTTGAAGTGAATAGTATGGATGTATTTAAGAGGAGGCTAGACAAGCATATGAGGAGAAGGGAACAGAGCAGTATGCGGACAGATTTAAATGAGGAAAGACGGGATGAGGCTCGAGTTGGGCCGAATGACCTGTTTCGGTGTTGTATATTCTATGTAATCCTATGTAATTGATCTGGATATAGGGCGAGAGGAAGCTGTGTCCAACAATTTGGGGCGTCTGAAATGAGGGAACATAAATAATAAGATTAAGTGAGAGATTTTTAGGGCAGAGAACAAAAGAAGCATTATTTTGTACCGGAGCATTGTGAGGCTGTGGAATGCACAACCAGAGTTAGTAATTGAAGCAGAGACCATGTCAACATTTAAAAATAGGTTCGATAGGTGGTTGAAGGCAAGGGGGATTAAGGAATATGACAGACAGTAGAAAGATAACAGTGTGGGTCATGGGATAAGGACCAATGTGCATGTGGAGGATAAACATAAACAAAAACTGGTTGGGCTGGACAGCCTATTTCCGTGTTGCAATTTCTAAGTAATTTCATCATTATGTAATTTCATCATTAGTACTGAGTGCGCTTAATTTAACTATGCACAGGTAGATCTGGACACCTTCACTAACTTCCCTCCTAAATAAATTTCAGAAATTTGGTAACCTCAGTTAAGAATTTTTTTGGAGTTGTAAATAAATCAGTGTCCACCTGGGCAACGTTTTTAAACATTGCATGACACTGATTCTCAACTTTTGTACACCTCTGCACAATGATCCAATCAGCGAGTTAATGTAGCAGTCAATCCTGGATATTATTTTGTTGTTGTAGGAAAATAGCATGATGGAAATTCAATCAAAAAAGTTGTCAAGGAAATATTGATCTAATTGCAGAATGCAGACAGGATACTGATCTAATTAACAAACTGCCATTGTGGCTATTTCTGAGGTAATGGCTCAAGAATGTGGAGTCAGATGGACAAACACGGTAAATAAGCTAGACGTACTAAATGGATTAAAAGCAAGCCGAGAACCTCCGACTATCGATAGATACGCAATTATAATATAATCAAGAAGAAAGAATGTGAGCCACGCCCTGGGGACCGCCCTCAGGAGCACATGGACAGGGACTAAGAAAGATATAAGAATGTAACCATTTCTGTATTCTGCAGAGCGCTCCACCTCGAGCGGTCGAGAGAAGCTCTCGTTGCATCTGCTCGAATAAAGCTTTACAGAACGCCTCAAATCTCTGTGTCGAGTACTTAAATAGTATTGCATCATCATCATCATAGGCAGTCCCTCGGAATCAAGGAAGACTTGCTTCCACTCTTAACATGAGTTCTTAGGTGGCTGTACAGTCCAATATGAGAACCATAGTCTCTGTCACAGGTGGGACAGATAGTCGTTGAGGGAAGAGGTGGGTGGGACTGGTTTGCCGCACGCTCTATCCGCTGCCTGCGCTTGATTTCTGCATGCTCTCGATGACGAAACTCAAGATGCTCAGCGTCCTCCCAGATGCACTTTCTGTACTTCGGGTGGTCTTTGGCCAGGGACTGCCAGGTGTCAGTGGGGATGTTGCACTTTGTCAGGGAGGCTTTGAGGGTGTCCTTTTAACGTTTCCTCTGCCCACCTTTGGCTCGCTTGCCGTGAAGGAGTTCAGAGTAGAGCGCTTGCTTTGGGAGTCTCGTGTCTGGCATGCGGACAACGTGGCCTGCCCAGCGGAGCTAATCAAGTGTGGTCAGTGCTTCAATGCTGGGGATGTTGGCCAGGACGAGGACGCTAACAGTGGTGCATCTGTCCTCCCAGGGGATTTGTAGGATCTTGCGGAGACATCATTGATGATATTTCTCCAGTGACTTGAGGTGTTTACTGTACATGGTCCATGTTTCTGAGGCATACAGGAGGGCGGGTATTATCACAGCCCTGTAGACCATGAACTTGGTGGCAGTTTTGACGGCGCCTGCACCTACGCACATACAGAGGCTGAACTCCAGGACATAGTAGACGTATTTACTGAAGCGTACAAAAGCATGGGCCTTGTGCTAAACATCAGTTAGACAAAGGTCTTCCACCAGTCTGTCGTCGCCGCACAGCACTGTCTCCCAATCATCAAGATCCACGGCGCGGCCCTGGACAACGTGGACCACTTCCCTTATCTCGGGAGCCTCCTATCAACACGGGCAGGCATTGACGACGAGATCCAACACCGCCTCCAGTGCAGCCTTCGGCCGCCTGAGGAAAAGAGTGTTTGAAGACCAGGCCCTCAAAATAGTATTGCACAGCATTGTTGTACACAGCCATAGCTTTGGCATATTCCAGTACATCCTTAACATCTCAACAGCATGTGTCCTCATTCAGACTGATGGCCAACAAAGAACTAACACTCTTTATTCCTCCCTTATCTTGCTGAAAGATCAGTGTGGTAGACTCAGCATATTCAGTATAATTGCTGCAAATGTTCTGTGGTTCGTGCTGTTACAATCTGTTTTCCCAGTAGTGCAAAATAATGATTGTATTTATTCTGCAGTGACTTGGGAAACTTCTCCCATACCTGTTCATATTCTTCATTCTTGTGCACACCACTAGGTGTCCACCCATACCAATAGCCCTTTTCTTGACATCCACCATTTGTGGGCGTGGTTGAACAAGGTGTACACTATTGTAGGTGTCCATGCAGTAAAACTTTCTTCAATATCTCAACACTGCAGCATAGGAGAGTGTCCCTTTCTTGTATATATTCATTGCCGTACATGTATCTATGATCTGATCAAGATGATGGTGGCATTGCATTCACACATTTTAAACAGTGTAATGCTTCTCAGCATACAGTTTACAAGGAGTTCCTTGTTTCTGCTGTCTACCTGGCGACAACTCAAACTCGTGCTCATCATTTGTCTGATGACCAAATAGTGACTATCCTCCTTGCGAGGAGGAAGTGTGGGGTGTAGGTGGGAGGGGGAATAAGCAGAGATTTTTAGGGGATCAAAGCAGCTCCAAGATGACACACCAGGTAATAGAAGTTTAGAATCAAGTCTGCCCTCTGTGGCAGTTTGGGTAATTTGATAGCTGGCAGTTTGGGTAATTTGATAGCTGAGCCCAACAGGTCTGCCCTCCTCAGAATACTGTTGCTGATTGACTCACTCAGGGAACTTGGAGAGATAGATCTATCCCTGGGGGTTTGAATTCTTTTTACTTGGCTTCAGACACCCCTGCAATCAGTGCTCCAATGGTCGGGTAGTCCTGCCTGGACAAGCAGCAGGAAATTTACCAGTATGTTACAATGATATGCTATATGGTTTTAGCAAGTTAAACTCCCAATACCTTTACAAACACTCATAAGTCCCTAAGCCTTGGCTCTGCCAACTTGCAGCTCTGGACTTGGTTAAGTAGGGAGTGTCCCTATGGAGATGTGTGTACTTCACATCAGGCAAACATAAACTATAACTGTGCAGCTTTCTCAGTAGCTTGGCTAAAGCATAGTGTTGCGTTTTGTGCTCGTCAGACATTCAGTCAACCAACAAGAATAATTTCTACTATGCTGTCATTGTGCTCTTGAATTGCCTTTTTTGGCCAAACTGCATTTAAACAAAAAGTTAGGCTGTCCAGTTAACATCCATTTCTCTCTGTAACTAGTCACCAGCTCCTGGCTTCAGTAATCTTCTTGCACAAAGTTGAGTTATTCTAAATTCATCTCTGTAAAGTGATAAAATCTAGCTGTTTTCACTGACATTTGCTTGAAGCTGCACAATATTACACGGCAAGACTGAGGGAGAAAAGACACCCTGTTGTTACTAACTTGGCTCTGCAGGTATTTGCTAATTAACTTTACTCTGACTATTTGGAATTTACTGCATAAGAGGTGAGAGATAAGAACCAGTCATACGCCTACCATCAAGTGGCTCAGCTATCCTGAAAGGGCATATTTATTTCTAGTAGCTCTATCTAGGAACAAAGTATAGAAGTTTTGTATCTGGGTGCTGTTTAAAAATGGCAGTATATGTTTAAAATACATCCTCGAATAGATGTTGATAATCCCTTGATATCTGATTCATTGGATTAGTCTGACAAATGGATCAATATACTCAAATTGAAAGTAGCTACACAAATATTTTTAAGGTTTCCACGGCAATTAAAGAGAGGTTTAATTAAGCCTCCCATTCACTAATCTGTGGAGCCTTACATTGGAGTGTTGCACACACCTAAATAAGCAGCTAATTCTTTTTTTGAATTTTGCTTATAAAGTTTTAAAGGTGGATTTTGTTTATTTTTTAAGAAGTTTATGAAATGCAGATATATTGAGAATTGTCTTGAAGCCTTTAACAAAGAAACTTTAACATTTTATGTTCACTTAATTGTTATTTCATTTTCTCCATCGTATTTCTAAACCTAGGCTTCAGTCATTCATTACGACTACATTTTCCCCATCATATAAACAGCTTGTGAGAAGAGGAAGAGCAGGCTATACCTGTCATAATGGAAGGTCTCTATGGCAGCAGTGCTACAACATAACTGGGGACAATGAAGCACAGAATTACTTTGGAGTATGTTCTGAAGATAACCTATGCCTTAGCTAGACTCTAGGAAAATAAAAATGCTAGGTAGTTTAACAACTCTGAGGTATAAACTTTTGTACACAACTGACAACAATCAAAATCAATGATAATAAAGACATAATTTACATACTTAATGTCACTGTTCTTGAAAATAATCATGCTTGCTGTTGTGTGTGTAGTTGGTAAAGGTAGTATAGTGGTTATGTTACTGCCAGAGACCAGAGTTCAAATCCCACCACGGTAGCTGGGGAATTAAAATTCAGTTAATTAAATCAAAAGTATCAGTAATGTTGACCATTGAAACTATCGGATTATCATAGAAACCCATCTGGCTCACTAATGTGCAAGAAATCTGCCGACCAGATCTGTCCAGTCTGTGACTCCAGACCCACAGCAATATGGTTGACTCTTAACTGCCCTCTGAAATGGCCACTCAGTTGTACAAAACCGCTACGAGAAACAATAATCAGAATAAAACCAGATGGACCACCCGGCATCGACCTACGCATCTGACACGAAAACATCACACCCAGCTCCTGTAAAGTCCTGCTCACTAACATCTGGGTACTTGTGCCAAAATTGGGAGAGTTGTCAGCAACAAGCCTGACATAGTCATATTCACAGAATCATACCTTTCAGCCTGGACTCTTCCATCACTGACAGGACAGACCCACCAGAGGTGGCGGCACAGTGGTATACAGTGGGGAGGGTGTGGTCCTGGGAGTCCTCAACATTGATTCCAGACCCCATGAACTCTCATGGCTTCAGGTCAAGCATGGGCAAGGAAATCTCCTGCTGATTACCACCTACCACCCTCGATCAGCTGATGAATCAGTACCCCTCCATGTTGAACACCACTTGGAGGAAGCACTGAGGGTAGCAAGGGCACAGATTGTATTGAGTGGGGGACTTTAATGTCCATCACCAAAAGTAGCTCAGTAGCTGAAGGACATCGCTGCCAGACTGCGCCTGCGACAGCTGGTGAGAGAACCAACACGAGGGAAAAACCTACTTGACTCGTCCTCAACAATCTACCTGTCGCAGATGCATCTGTCCATGACAGCATTGGCATCGTACAGTTATTGTGGAGACCAAGTCTCGTCTTCACACTGAGGACACCCTCCATTGTGTTGTGTGGCAATATCACCGGACTAAATGGGATAGATTGAGAACAGATCGAGCAGCTCAAAACTGGGCATCCATGAGGCACTGTGGGCCATCAGCAGCAGCAGAATTTTATTCCACCACAATCTGTAACCTCATGGCCCAGCATATCCATCACTCTACCACTATCATAAAGCCAGGGACGAACCCTGGTTCAATCAGGAATGCAGAAGAGCAGGCCAGGAGCAGCACCAGGCATACCTAAAAATGAGGTGCAAACCTGGGGAAGCTGCAACACAGGGCCACATATGCATGCTAAACAGCAGAAGCAGTATGCTATAGAGAGCTAAACAATCCCAAAATCAAATGGATCAAAGCTCTGCAGTTCTGCCACATCCAGTCATAAATGGTGGTGGACAATTAAACAACTAAAAGGAGGAGGCTCCATGAATATCCTCATCCTCAATGATGGCGACATCCAGCACATGAGTGCAAATGACAAGGGTGAAGCAAAGCATTTGCAACCATCTTCAGCCAGAAGTGCCAAGTGGATGATCCAGATCAGCCTCCTCCTGAGATCCCCACCATCACAGAAGCCAGCCTTCAACCAATTCGATTCACTCCACGTGATATCAAGAAAAAGTTGAGCACACTGAATACAGCAAAGACTATGGGCCCAGAACTAGCCGCGCCTCTAACCAAGCTGTTCCATTGCAGCTGCAACACTACCTGACTATGTGGAAAACAGCCCAGATATGTCCTGTCCACAAAAAGCAAGAAAAATCCAATCCAGTCAATTACTGTCCCATCAGTCTACTCTCCATCATCAGCAAAGTGTTGGAAGTTGTCGTCGACAGTACTATCAAGCAGCACTTACTCACCAATAACCTGCTCACTGATGCTCAGTTTGGTTTCCACCAGGACTACTCGGCTCCGGATCTCATTATAGCCTTGGCCCAAACATGGACAAAAGAGATGAATTCTAGAGGCGAGGTAAGAGTGACTGGCCTTGACATCAAGGCAGCATTTGATCGTGTGTGGCATCAAGTCGTCTTTGTAAAAATGAAGTAAATGGGAAGCAGGGGGAAAACTCTCCCAGGACATCGCTGCAGGATATGCTCAGGGCTGCAGTCTAGGTCAAACCATCTTCAGCTGCTTCATCAATGACCTTCCCTCCATCATAAGGTCAGAAGTGGGGATATTCGCTGATGATTGCACAGTGTTCAGTTCCATTCAAAACACCTCAGATAATGAAGCAGTTCATGCCCGCATCCAGCAAGACTTGGACGACATTGAGGCTTGGGCTGATTCGTGGCAATAACAACTACTTGTATTTATACAGCGTCTTTAATGTAGTGAATCATACCAAGGCGCTTCACAGGAGAATTGTGAGATAAAACAATTTGACACCGAACCACATAAGTAGAAATTAGCGCAGGTGACCAAAAGCTTGGTCAAAGAGGTAGGTTTTAAGGAGCGTCTTGAAGGAGGAAAGAGAGGGAGAGAGGCGGAGGGGTTTAGGCAGGGAATTCCAGAGCTTGGTGCCTAGACAGCAGAAGGCACGGCCACCAATGGCTGAACGATTATAATCAGGGATGCTCAAGAGGGCAGAATTAGAGGAGCACAGACATCGCGGGGGGGGGGGGGTGGGCTGGAGGAGATGACAGAGATAGGGAGGGGCAAGGCTTTGGTGGGATTTGAAAATAAGGATGAGAATTTTGAAATTGAGGTGTTGCTTAACCAGAAGCCAATGTAGGTCAGCGAGCACAAGGGTGATGGGTGAGCGAGACTTGGTGCGAAGTAGAGCATGGACAGCCGAGTTTTGGATCACCTCTAGTTTACGTAGGGTAGAATGTGGGAGGCCAGCTGGGAATGCGTTGGAATAGTCAAGTCTAGAGGTAACAAATGCATGGATGAGGGATTGAGCAGCGGGTGAGCTGAGGTAAGAGTGGAGGCGGGCGATGTTATGGAGGTGGAAATAGGCGGTCTTCGTTATGCTGCGGATATGTGGTCGACAGCTCATTTCAGGGTCAAATGTGACACCACACTTTCAAATAGCCTGGTTCAGCCTCAGAGAGAAGTTGGGGAGAGGGATGGAGTCAGTGGCTAGGGAACGGAGTTCGTGGCAGGGACTGAAAGCAATGGCTTTAGTCTTCCCAATACTCAATTGGAGAAAATTTCTGCTCTTCCAGAACTGGATGTCAGACAAGCAATCTGACAGCTGAGAGACTGCGGAGGGGTCGAGAGAAGTGATAGTGAGGTAGAGCTGGGTGCCATCAGCCTACATGTGGAAACTGACACTGTGTTTTCGTATGGTGTTACCAAGGGACAACATGCAGATGGGAAATAGGAGGGGACCAAGCATAGATCCTTACTTGGCAATTAACATTTGCGCCACACAAGTGCCAGGCAATGACTATCTCAAACAAGCGAGAGTCTAACCACCACCCCTTGACATTCAACGGCATTACCATCGCCGAATCCCCACCATCAATATCCTGGGGTTACCATTTGACCAGAGACTTAACTGAACCAGGCACATAAACACTGTGGCTACAAGAGCGGGTCAGAGGCTGGGTAATCTGTGATGAGTGTCTCAGCTCCTGACTCCCCAAAGCCTTTCCAGCATCAACTAGGCACAAGTCAGGAGTGTGATGGAATACTCTCCACTTAACTGCATGAGTATAGCTCCGCAGTTAACTGGATGGATGATATTAGGGCAGTTGTGAGAGACGATATTGGCTCAAATGAACAAAATGTTGAATCATTGTGGGTGGAGATTAGAGATAGTAAGGGGAAAAAGTCACTGGTGGGCGTAGTTTATAGGCCCCCAAATAATAACTTCACGGTGGGGCGGGCAATAATCAAGGGAATAATGGAGGCATGTGAAAAAGGAACGGCAGTAATCATGGGGGATTTTAACCTACATATCGATTGATCAAATCAAATCGCACGGGGTTGCCTGGAGGAGGAATTCATAGAATGCATACGGGATTGTTTCTTAGAACAGAATGTTACAGAACCTACAAGGGAGCAAGCTATCTTAGATCTGGTCCTGTGTAATGAGACAGAAATAGTAAACGATCTCCTAATAAAAGATCCTCTCGGAATGAGTGATCACAGTATGGTTGAATTTGTAATACAGATTGAGGGTGAGGAAGTAATGTCTCAAACGAGCGTACTATACTTAAACAAAGGGGACTACAGTGGGATGAGGGCAGAGTTGGCTAAAGTAGACTGGAAACACAGACTAAACGGTGGCACAATTGAGGAACAGTGGAGGACTTTTACGGAGCTCTTTCATAGTGCTCAACAAAAATATATTCCAGTGAAAAAGAAGGGTGGTAAGAGAAGGGATAACCAGCCGTGGATAACCAAGAAATAAAGGAGAGTATCAAATTAAAAACCAATACGTATAAGGTGGCCAAGGTTAGTGGGAAACAAGAAGATTGGGAAAATTTTAAACGACAGCAAAGAATGACTAAGAAAGCAATAAAGAAAGGAAAGATAGATTACGAAGGTAAACTTGCGCAAAACATAAAAACAGATAGGAAAAGCTATGTAAAACGGAAAAGAGTGACTAAAGTAAATGTTGGTCCCTTCGAAGATGAGAAGGGGGATTTAATAATGGGAAATATGGAAATGGCTGAGACCTTAAACAATTATTTTGCTTCAGTCTTCACAGTGGAAGACACAAAAACCATACCAAAAATTGCTGGTCACAGGAATGTGGGAAGGGAGGACCTTGAGATAATCACTATCACTAGGGGGGTAGTGCTGGACAGGCTAATGGGACTCAAAGTAGACAAGTCCCCTGGTCCTGATGAAATGCATCCCAGGGTATTAAAAGAGATGGCGGAAGTTATAGCAGATGCATTCGTTATAATCTACCAAAATTCTCTGGACTCTGGGGAGGTACCAGCGGATTGGAAAGCAGCTAATGTAACGTCTCTGTTTAAAAAAGGGAGCAGACAAAAGGCAGGTAATTATAAGCCGGTTAGTTTAACATCTGTAGTGGGGAAAATGCTTGAAACTATCATTAAGGAAGAAATAGCGGGACATCTAAATAGGAATAGTGCAATCAAGCAGACGCAACATGGATTCATGAAGGGGAAATCATGTTTAACTAATTTACTGGAATTCTTTGAGGATAAAACGAGCATGGTGGATAGAGGTATACCGATGGATGTGGTGTATTTAGATTTCCAAAAGGCATTCGATAAGGTGCCACACAAAAGGTTACTGCAGAAGATAGAGGTATGCGGAGTCAGAGGAAATATATTAGCATGGATAGAGAATTAGCTGGCTAACAGAAGGCAGAGAGTCGGGATAAATGGGTCCTTTTCGGGTTGGAAATCGGTGGTTAGTGGTGTGCCACAGGGATCAGTGCTGGGACCACAACTGTTTACAATATACATAGATGACCTGGAAGAGGGGACAGAGTGTAGTGTAACAAAATTTGCAGATGACACAAACATTAGTGGGAAAGCGGGTTGTGTAGAGGACACAGAGAGGCTGCAAAGAGATTTAGATAGGTTAAGCGAATGGGCTAAGGTTTGGCAGATGGAATACAATGTCGGAAAGTGTGAGGTCATCCACCTTGGGAAAAAAAACAGTAAAAGGGAATATTATTTGAATGGGGAGAAATTACAACATGCTGCGGTGCAGAGGGACCTGGGGGTCCTTGTGCATGAATCCCAAAAAGTTAGTTTGCAGGTGCAGCAGGTAATCAGGAAGGCGAATGGAATGTTGGCCTTCATTGCGAGAGGGATGGAGTACAAAAGCAGGGAGGACCTACTGCAACTGTATAGGATATTGGTGAGGCCGCACCTGGAGTACTGCGTGCAGTTTTGGTCACCTTACTTAAGGAAGGATATACTAGCTTTGGAGGGGGTACAGAGACGATTCACGAGGCTGATTCCGAGATGAGGGGGTTACCTTATGATGATAGATTGAGTAGACTGGGTCTTTACTTGTTGGAGTTCAGAAGGATGAGGGGTGATCTTATAGAAACATTTAAAATAATGAAAGGGATAGACAAGATAGAGGCAGAGAGATTGTTTCCACTGGTCGGGGAGACTCGAACTAGGGGGCACAGCCTCAAAATACGGGGGAGCCAATTTAAAACCGAGTTGAGAAGGAATTTCTTCTCCCAGAGGGTTGTGAATCTGTGGAATTTTCTGCCCAAGGAAGCAGTTGAGGCTAGCTCATTGAATGTATTCAAGTCAAAGATAGATAGATTTTTAACCAATAAGGGAATTAAGGGTTACGGGGAGCGGGCGGGTAAGTGGAGCTGAGTCCACGGCCAGATCAGCCATGATCTTGTTGAATGGCGGAGCAGGCTCAAGGGGCTAGATGGCCTACTCCTGTTCCTAATTCTTATGTTCTTATGTAGCTCCAACAACACTCAACAAGCTCAACACCATCCAGGTCAAAGCAGCATGCTTGATTGGCACCTCATCCACCACCTTAAACATTCACTCCCTCTACCACTGACGCAATGTGTACCATCTACAAGATGCACTGCAGTAACTCACCAAGGCTTCTTCGGCAGTTCCTCGAAAACCTACAACCTCTACCACCTAGAAGGATAAAGGCAGCAAGAGCATGGGAACACCACCACCTACAAGTTTTCCTCCAAGTTACACACCATCCTTACTTGGAAATATAGTCATCACTGTGTCAAAATCCTGGAACTTCCTCCCTAACAGCACTGTGCGAGTACCTTCAACCACAAGGACTGCAGCGGTTTAAGACAATGGTGATCCACCACCATATCAAGGGAAAATAGGGATGGGCAATAAATGCTAACCTTGCCAGTCACGCCCAGGAACGAATAGAAAAAACTTATATGCATCACTCTCAACAGCAATAACTTTACAATCAAATGCTTTTATCGATAGTAATTTATCTTTCGCCAGCGAGGACTTAATGCCAATTACAATTCAAATGAAGTTAATTAGCTTGAACGGTCCATATAGGCTTTCAGTCAAAAGTAAATTTCTATGAAGCCTGCTGACATTTCTTCCAAGTTTAAAAATCATTAACTTTATATATAAAAAAATACATTTAATGTCCAAGTCTGAGTTTTATTAACATGTAACATGTGTTCATTCCATAAAAACTGAACAAATGCACACTTCATACAGTGTGCACACTATCATAACCACACACATTTAGTTGAATACCACAATATCCTTTTTCAATGAGTAATATTATAGCAGTTATTCTGAACAAAACTGGTTCAGTTTTAAATTATCTTTCTTTACTGTCTAGAACTGCACTGGAAATCTTGTCAGGCTTTTTCCAAATGTACCTGAACCCCCAGGAGTAAAGCAAGATTAACTAAGGATGACCCCTACCTTTCCCTTGCTAACTATGGGAAAATGCCTGAGCACTTCTAAGCTGAGCCAAGATCATAAACTTATATCTTAAAACACCCTTGACCTTGCAATCTCTCGTGGCCTTGCTATTCCGTCTCAATTAAAAATAATGCCATCTCTGACCATTTCCTTGTATCGCTCTCGACCCACATCCCCCTTCCCCAATCCAAACCTACTTCCTTTTGCATCCGCCCCTGGAAAAATCTCTCTCCAAACTCTTTTAAAACTGCAGTTATCAACTCAAAACTGTCCAATCTTTGGCCCTCTTTTAACAATGACATTTCTGCAGCCACCGATCTGCTCAACCACATCCTCACCACCACCTTTGATGTCCTAATTCCTATTAAAAAAATTACTTTCCCATGCTGGCCTTTCCGCCTGGTATAGCCCTCATCTTCGCTCATCGTCAAAAGGGTGCAGACTTGAACGGATGTGGCAGACAACTGGTTTAGCATTCACCGCCAGATCTGGCTCGAACACATAAAACATTATCGGTTCCTACTCTTGCCTACAAAAACTGCTCACTATTCCAGGATCATTCTGGATTGCAAAAATAACCTCCGGCTACTATTCTCTACTGCTAACCGTCTCCTCAAACCCCTCTCCCCTGTCTCCACCACACTCACCTCCAACAACAAGTGTGAGGAGCTCATGGACTTCTTTGTCTCAAAGATTGAGCCCATCCGATCAGCTGGCTCTGCAAGTTCCCTTCCTTCCCCTAGCCCACCGGGCCAAACTTCCTGAGGTTCCCCCATGCTCTAGCCCTAAACTCACATCTTTCTGTGGTTTCTCTTTGATTTCCCCTCTTGGTCTCTCCAAGCTCATATTGTCCATGAGACTCACTTCCTGCTCCCTTGACCCTATTCCCATTAAACTGCTGACCACCCAACTTTCTTTTTTGGCTCCCATGTTATCCGACATTGTTAATGGTTCTCTCTCCTCAGATACTGTCCCCCTCTCCTTCAAATCTGCTGTCATCACCCCTCTCCTTGAAAAAAACAACCCTTGACCCCACTTTACTTCCTCGTTATCGCCCCATCTCCAACCTCCCTTTCCTGTCCATAGTACTTGAACGTGCTGTCGCCTCCCAAATCTGTGACCATTGTTCCATGAATTCAATGTTTGAATCCCTTCAATCTGGTTTTCGCTTCTGCCACAGTACCGAAACGGATCGCATCAAAGCTGCAAATGACATCCTTTGTGAGTGTGACAAAGGTAAACTATCCTTCCTCGTCCTTCTGGACCTGTCTGCAGTCTTTGACACAGTTGACCACTCCATCTTCCTCCAACGCCTCTCAACCATCATCCAGCTGGGTGGGAATGCACTCGCCTGCTTCCATTCTTATCTTTCTAATCATAGCTAGAAAATCTCCTGCAATGGCTTCTCTTCCCACTTGCGCATTGTTACCTCTGGTGTCACCAAGGATCTATCCTTGGCCCCCTCTTATTTCTCATCTATATGCTGTCCCTTGGCGATATCATCCGAAAACATGGAGTCAGTTTTCACATGTACACTGATGACACCCAGCTCTACCAATCCAGCACTTCTCTCGATCCCAGCTTGATATCTAAATTGTCAGATTGTTTGTCCGACATCCAGTATTGGATGAGCAGAAATTTTCTCCAATTAAATATTGGGAAGACCAAAGCCATTATCTTTGGTCCCCGCCACAAACTGCATTCCCTAACCACTGACTCCATCCCTCTCCCGAGCATCAATCTGAGGGTGAACAAGACTGTTCGCAACCTATTTAACCCTGAAATGAGTTTCCAGCCGCATATCCAAGGCATAACTAAAACTGTCTTTTTCCACCTCATAACAATGCCTGCCTCTGCCCCTGCCTTAGCCTTTCTGCTGCTGAAACCCTCATTCATGCCTTTGTTACTTTTAGACTTGACTACTCCTGGCTGGCCTCCCACATTCTACATTACATAAATTTGAGGTCATCCAAAACTCAAAGCCCATGTCCTAACTCGCACCAAGTCATGATCACCCATCAACCCTATACTTTCTGACCTACATTGGCTCCCAGTTAAACAATGCCTCGATTTCAAAATTCTCATCCTTGTTTACAAATCACTCCATGGCCTTGCTCCTCCCTATCTCTGTAATCTTTTGCAGCCTCACAACCCCACAAGATGTATGCGCTCCTCAAATTCTGCCCACTTGAAGATCCCTCATTATAACTGCTCAACCATCGGTGGCCGTGCCTTCAGATGTTTGGGCCCTAAGCTCTGGAACTCCCTCCCTAAACCTCTCCATCTCTCTTTCCTCCTTTAAGACGCTCCTTAAAATCTCTCTCTTTAACCAAGATTTTGGACATATGCTGTAATTTCTTCTTTTGTGGCTCGGTGTCAAAATTATCTGTTTAGTCTTGTCATCATCATCATAGGCAGTCCCTCGGAGTCGAGGATGACTTGCTTCAACACTAGAAATGTTCTCAGGTGACTGAAGAGTCCAATGCGGGACCTACAGTCTCTGTCACAGGCGGGGCAGACGGTGGTTGAAGGAACAGGTGGGTGGGGTGCCTGGGTTGCCATACGCCCCTTCCGCTGTCGACGCTTGGCTTCAGCTTGCGCTCAGCGAAGAGACTCGAGGTGGTTGGCGCCTTCCCAGATGCTTTTCCTCCACTTTGGGCAGTCTTGGGATTCCCAGATGTCGATGGGGATGTTGCACTTTTTCAAGGAGGCTTTGATGGTGTCCTTGAAGCGTTTCCTCTGCCCACCTGGGGCTCACCTGCCATGTCGGAGCTCCGAATAGAGCACTTTTTTTTCAGGAGTCTCATGTCAGGCATGCGGGCGATGTGGCCCGTCCAGCAGAGCTGATCGAGCATTGTCAGTGCTTCGATGCTGGGGATATTGGCCTGAGCGAGGACACTAACATTGGTGCGCCTATCCTGCCAATGGACTTGCAAGATCTTGCGGAGGCTGCGTTAGTGGTACTTCTCCAGTGTTTTGAGGTGCCTGCTGTACATAGTCCATGTCTCTGAGCCATATAAGAGGGCAGGTATCACCACTGCTCTGTAGACCATGAGCTTGGTGCTGGGTTTGAGGTCCTGGTCTTCACTCTCCTCCTCAGGCGACCGAAGGCTGCACTGGCACACTGAAGGCGATGTTGGATCTCGTCGTTGATGTCTGCCCTTTTTGACAGTAGGCTCCAGAAGTATTGAAAATGGTCCACATTGTCCAAGGCCTCGTCGTGGATTCATCACCCGCGCCATTATAGGAGTGGACCACTGCTAGACGGACCACCGCCTAATTCACTCTGTTATCACCATCAACATTGCCCCAAAACTGCGACAACAATAGAAACAATGCCGCAAGAAAATCAATGCCAGTGCATTCAAAGATCCTGCTAAGAAAGCCCTATTCAGTCAGTGCCTCGCTACCAACCTGACGACTCCCAGTGACCCAGAGACACAGAGTGTCCACAGAGCCTGGTCAACCCTGAAGGCTTCCATAATCAGCACCTGCGAAGAGTCGCTGGATCACTCGACCAGGAAACACCAAGACTGGTTCGACGAGAACAACCTTGGACTGGAAGCAGCAACACAACTCGAGGGCAAGAAAGCAGCTCTACAGACGTTTGAAGGCCGAGGTCCAAGAGAAAACCCGCGACCTAAAGAACAGATGATGGGTGGAGAAAGCTCAAGAAATCCAGCAGCTAGCCGACAACCACGACGTGCGATGATTCTTCAGCGCAATCAAGACGACCTACGGCCCAAGCACCCAAGGCCCTACCCCGCGACTGGCCAATAACGGAGAGGTGCTCATCAAGGACAGAGAGGCAGTCAATGCCTGCTGGGAGGAGCAGTTCAAGGATTTCCTCAACCGAGACTCTGTCTTCGACGTGAGTGTCCACGACTCCATCGCACAACATGCCAGCCGCCACCATCTCAGCACAACCCCAGCCCGGCACGAGGTTGAAAAGGCCATCCGACAACTGAAGAACAACAAGTCATCAGGAGCAGATGGAATTCCCGCCGAAGCACTAAAACATGGCGGTGAAACACGACTGGCGCAGATCCATGACCTCATCTCTCTTATCTGGAAGGAGGAGATCATGCCAGGAGATCTCAGAGACACTGTAATCATGACCAGCTTCAAGAAAGGTGACAAATCTGACTGCGGTAACTACAGAGGAATCTCCCTGCTGTCAACCACCTGGAAGGTTATCGCAAGAATCCTCCTGAATCGCCTTCTTCCTGTAGCTGCAGAACTCCTCCCAGAGTCGCAATGCGGATTCCGCCCACTAAGGGGCAAATGAACATGATCATCACCGTGTGACAGATACAAGAGAAATGCAGAGAACAGCACCAACCCCTGTACATGGCCTTCTTTGACCTCACAAAAGCCTTCGACACTGTCAACCGTGTCTTGTAACACTGCTGTGAAGTGCCTTTTACGTTTTTACTAAGTTAAAGGTGCTATATATAAAAGTTATTATAATAAATCTGATACCTGTACTTTTAATAAACCATTATCTAAGTTGATAAAAGCATTAGAGATTTGGAAAACCCTGACACCTCCAGAAAGTATGGATTTATTAAACCTTACCTAATGTGTTTATCATCTTACTAATGAGTAGATTGCAGATAATCAGTAATGTATGGCAATTAGTTGCTACAAGTGGCTTCTACTGAAAATTTTTACAGTTGCTGCATTCTCAGAGTGGTCTGCACAGAGCGGTCTTAAAGGGAGTGGACTTAAACAGAGTGGTTTATTTGAGAAGTTGGAAAGAGTGGGATTTCAGAGAAAAGGGGGACGGAGTTGCAGCTTTTTGCCTAAAGGGGTATGGAGAGAAAGCAGGAATGGGGTACTGAAGTTGCATGATCAGCCATGATCATATTGAATGGTGGTATAGGCTCGAAGGGCCTAATCCTGCACCTACTTTCTATGTTTCTATGTTACCTGAGCCACGAGCCAATTGGTATAGGGATAAGCAGATTAGAAAGTTAAATGCGTGACTCAAAGTGTGGGAGGCAGGGATTTTGCTTCATGGGGCACTGGCACCAGTACTGGGGAAAGAGGGAGCCATTCCGTTGGGACGGGCTCCACTTAAACCAGGCTGGAACCAGTGTCCTGGCAAATCGAATAACTAGAAGGGCAGGAGGATCCAGGAAAGATTCAATTTAAAAACAGCAAGAGAAATGTCAAGGCTCTGGAGCAGAGCAGAGTTTGAGGTAAAAATAAGCAGAGTGGGTCAGGAAGGGACAGAGAGAGTAACAAAGGTAATAGGGCATCACTGACTGAGGTGACATCAGGGAAAAATAGAAAAAAGTCAAAGCTAAAGGCACTATATCTGAATGTGCGAAGCATTCACAACAAAACAGATGAATTAATAGCAGTGATATAATTAATAGGTTTGATCTAATAGCCGTTACGGAGACATGGTTGCAAAGTGACCAAGGTCGGGAACTAAATATTCAAGGATACTTAACTTTTAGAAGAGATCATCAAAATGGAAAAGGAGGAGGGTAGCCCTGATAATAAAGGATGGGATAAAGATAGTAGAGAGAAAGGATCTTAGCTCAGAAAATCAAGAAGTAGAATTAGTTTGGGTGGAGCTAAGAAACAGCAAGGGGCAGAAAACATTTTAGGAGTTGTTTATGGGCCCCCAAACAGTAATGGTAATGTAGGGCACAGTATAAATCAGGAAATTAGAGGTGCATGTAACACAGGTAATACAATAATCATGGGGGACTTTAAGCTGCTGGCTTAACTTTGCAGTAATAGTGCGGAGGACTAATTCATGGATTTTATACAAGATGGTTTTCTAGATCAATATGTTGAGGAACCAACTCGAGAACAGGCTAGTTTAGATCTAGTATGGTGCAATGAGAAAGGGTTAATTGATAACCTTGTAGTAAAGGGGCCCTTAGGGAAGAGGGACCATAATGTGATCGAATTTTACATTAAGTTTGAAATGGATTTAGTTAAATACGAAACTCGGGTCTTAAATCTAAACAAAGGAAATTACGTAGGTATGAGGGGAGAGTTGGCTAAGGTAGATTGGGAAACTACATTAAAAGATATGATGGTAGACAAGCAATGGCTAACATTTAAAGAATTAATACATAATTTACAACAAACATACATTCCTTTAAGGCACAAAAACCCCACAGGAAAAGTGGTCCAACCGTGGCTAAAGAGAGAAGTTAAAGATAGTATTTGATCAAAGAGGCTGATATGTTGGCAAAAAGAGCAGTAAGCCTGAGGATTGGGAGGATTTTAGAATTCAACAAAGGAGGACCAAGAAATTGATAAAGAAAGGAAAAACAGAATATTAGAGTAAACTAGCAAGACACATAAAAACAGACTGTAAAAGCTTCAGTAGGTATGTAAAAAGGAAAAGGTTAGCAAAAGTAAATGTGGGTCCTCTACAGGCTGAGACAGGAGAAATTAGAATGGGGAATAAGGAAATGGCAGACAAATTAAAAAATACTTTGTGTCTGTCTTCACAGAAGAAGACACAAAAAACCTCCCGGAAATAGTGGGGTACCAAGGGTCTAGTGAGAACGAGGAACTGAAAGAAATTAGTATTAGTAAAAAAAATAGTACTGGAGAAATTAATGGGACTGAAAGATGATAAATCACCTGGACCTGATGGCCTACATCCTAGGGTTTTGAAAGAGGTGGCTATAGAGATAGTGGATGCATTAGTTTTCATCTTCCAAAATTCCATAGATTCTACAACGGTTCCTGTAGATTGGAAGGTAGCTAATGTGACGCTGCTATTTAATAAAGGAGAGAGAGAGAAAATGGAGAACATCTGTAGTAGGGAAAATACTAGAATCTGTTACTAAGGACGTGGTAACAGGGCACTTAGAAAATAATAATAGGATTGGGCAGTCAACGTGGATTAATTAAAGGGAAATCATGTTTGACAAATCTGTTTTTTGAGGTTGTAACTAGCAGGGGGGGACCAGTGGATGTGGTGTATTTGTATTTTCAGAAGGCATTCAATAAGGTGCACAAGAGGTCATTGAGCAAAATGAGGGCTCATGGGATTGGGGGCAATATACTCGCATGGATTGAGGATTGGTTAACAGACAGAAAACAGAGAGTAGGAATAAACGCGTCATTTTCGGGTTGGCAGGCTGTAACTAGTGGGGTGCCACAAGGATCGGTGCTTGGGCCCCAGCTATTCACAGTCTATATCAATGATTTGGATGAGGGGACCAAATGTAATATATCCAAGTTTGCTGATGATACAAAGCTAGGTGGGAATGTAAGTTGTGAAGAGGATACAAAGAGACTTCAAGGGAATATAGACAGGCTAAATGAGTGGGCAAGAACATGGCAAATAGAATATAAGAACATAAGAAAAAGGAACAGGAGTAGGCCATACAGCCCATCAAGCCTGCTCCGCCATTCAATAAGATCATGGCTGATCTGATCATGGACACAGCTCCACCTCCCTGCCCGCTCCCCATAATCCCTTATGCCTTTATCATTTAAGAAATTGTCTATTTCTGTCTTAAATTTATTCAATGTCCCAGCTTCCACAGCTCTCAGAGGCAGTGAATTCCACAGATTCACAACCCTCTGAGGGAAGAAATTTCTCTTCATCTGTTTTAAATGGGCGGCCCCTTATTCTAAGATCATGCCCTCTAGTTCTAGTCTCCCCCATCAGTGAAAACAGCCTCTCTGCATCCACCTTGACAAGCCTCCTCATAATCTTATACGTTTCAATAAGATCACCTCTCATTCTTCTGAATTCCAATGAGTAGAGGCCCAACCTGCTCAACTTTTCCTCATAAGTCAATCCCCTCATCTCCAGAATCAACCTAGTGAATCTTCTCTGAACTGCCTCCAAAGCAAGTATATCCTTTCGTAAATATGGAAACCAAAACTGCACGCAGTATTCCAGGTGTGGCTGCACCAATACCCTGTACCACTGTAGCAAGACTTCCCTGCTTTTATACTCCATCCCTTTTGCAATAAAGGCCAAGATTCCATTGGCCTTCCTGATCACTTGCTGTACCTGCATATTATACTTTTGTGTTTCATGCACAAGTACCCCCAGGTCCCGCTGTACTGCAGCACTTTGCAATCTTTCTCCATTTAAATAATAACTTGCACTTTGATTTTTTTCTGCCAAAGTGCATGACCTCGCACTTTCCAACATTATACCCCATCTGCCAAATTTTTGCCCGCTCACTTAGCCTGTCTATGTCCTTTTGCAGCTTTTTTGTGTCCTCCTCACACATTGCTTTTCCTTCCATCTTTATATGATGGGGAGAAATGTGAAGTTATCCACTTTAGTAGGAAAAATAGAAAAACAGAGTATTTTTTAAATGGGGAGGGATTGGGGAATGTTGCTGTTCAGAGGGACCTGAGCGTCCTTGCACATGAATCACTGAAAGTTAACATGCAGGTACAGCAAAAAATAAAGAAAACATAGAAACATAGAAAATAGGTGCAGGAGTAGGCCATTCGGCCCTTCGAGTCTGCACCACCATTCAATATGATCATGGCTGATTATGCAACTTCAGTACCCCATTCCTGCTTTCTCTCCATACCCCTTGATCCCTTTAGCCGTAAGGGCCAGATCTAACTCCCTTTTGAATATTTCTTAGAAACTGGCCTCAACAACTTTCTGTGGTAAAGAATTCCACAGGTTGACAATTCTCTAAGTGAAGAAGTTTCTCCTCATCTCGGTCCTAAATGGCTTACTCCTTATCCTTAGACTGTGACCCCTGGTTCTGGACTTCCCCAACATTGGGAACATTCTTCCTGCATCTAATCTGTCCAGTCCCATCAGAATTTTATATGTTTCCATGAAATCCCCTCTCATTCTTCTAAATTCCATTGAATACAAGTCTAGTCAATGCAGTCTTTCCTCATATGTCAGTCCTGTCATCTGGTGAACCTTCGCTGCACTCCCTCAATAGCAAGAATGTCCTTCCTCAGATTAAGAGACCAAAACTGTACACAATATTCAAGGTGTGGCCTCATCAAGGCCCTGTACAACTGCAGTAAGACCTCCCTGCTCCTATACTCAAATCCTCTCGCTATGAAGGCCAACATGCCATTTGCCTTCTTCACCGCCTGCTGTATCTGCATGCTAACTTGCAATGACTGATGTACCATGACACCCAGGACTTGTTGCACCTCTTCTTTTCCTAATCTGTCACCATTCAGATAATATTCTGCCTTTCTGTTTTTTGCCACCAAAGTGGATAACCTCACATTTATCTACATTATACTGCCTCTGTCATGCATTTGCCCACTCACGTAACCTGTCCAAGTCACCCTGCAGCATCTTAGCATCCTCCTCACAGCTCACAATGCCACCCAGCTTAGTGTCATCTGCAAACTTGGAGATATTACATTCAATTCCTTCATCTAAATCATGAATGTATATTGTAAATAGCTTGGGTCCCAGCACTGACCTTGCAGCACCCCACTAGTCACTGCCTGCCATTCTGAAAAGGACCCGATTATTCCTACGCTTTGCTTCCTGTCTGCCAAGCAGTTCTCTATCTACATCAATACATTACCCCCAATACCATGTGCCTTAAATTTGCACACTAATCTCTTGTGTGGGATCTTGTCAAAAGCCTTTTGAAAGTCCAAATACACCACATCCACTGGTTCCCACCTTGCCCACTCTACTCGTTACATCCTCAAAAAATTCCAGAAGATTTGTCAAGCATGATTTCCCTTTCATACATCCATGCTGACTTGGACCGATCCTGTCACCGCTTTCAAAATGCGCTGCTATTTCATCTTTAATCATTGATTCCAACATTTTCCCCACTACTGATCTCAGGCTAACCGGTCTATAATTCCCTGTTTTCTCTCTTCCTTTTTAAAAAAGTGGGGTTACATTAG
The DNA here is from genome assembly GCF_044704955.1 of Pristiophorus japonicus. Taxonomy (NCBI): domain Eukaryota; kingdom Metazoa; phylum Chordata; class Chondrichthyes; family Pristiophoridae; genus Pristiophorus; species Pristiophorus japonicus. The sequence continues at coordinate 186,911,074 of NC_091977.1, forward strand.
CTACCCTCCAATCCATAGGAACTGATCCAGAGTCTATAGAATGTTAGAAAATGACCACCAATGCATCCACTATTTCTAGGGCCACTTCCTTAAGTACTCTGTTATGCAGACTATCAGACCCTGGGGATTTATCGGCCTTCAATCCCATCAATTTCCCGAATACAATTTCCTGACTAATAAGGATTTCCTTCGGTTCCTCTTTCTCGCTAGACCCTCGGGCCCCTAATATTTCCGGAAGGTTATTTGTGTCTTCCTTAGTGAAGACAAAACCAAAGTATTTGTTCAATTGGTCTGCCATTTCTTTGTTCTCCATTATAAATTCACCTGATTCTGACTGCAAGGGACCTACATTTGTCTTCACTAATCTTTTTCTCTTCACATATCTATAGAAGCTTTTTCAGTCAGTTTTTATGTTGCCTGCAAGCTTACTCTCATACTCTATTTTCCCCTCCTAATTAAACCCTTTATCCTCCTCTGCTGAATTCTAAATTTCTCTCAGTCCTCAGGTTTGCTGCTTTTTCTGGCCAATTTATATGCCTCCTCCTTGGATTTAATACTATCCCTAATTTCCCTTTTAGCCACCTTTCTCGTTTTATTTTTACGCCAGACAGGGATGTACAATTGTTGAAGTTCATCCATGTGATCTTTAAAAGTCTGCCATTGCCGATCCACCATCAACCCTTTGAGTATCATTCACCAGTCTATCCTAGCCAATTCAAGTCTCATACCATCTAAGTTACCTTTCTTTAAGTTCAGGACCCTAGTCTCTGAATTAACTGTGTCACTCTCCATCTTAATGAAGAATTCTACCATATTATGGTCACTCTTCCCCAAGGGGCCTCGTATAACAAGATTGCTAATTAATCCTCTCACATTACACACCACCCAGTCTAGGATGGCCAGCTCTCTAGTTGGTATGTTGGCCTTGATTACAAGAGGATTTGAGTATAAGAGTAAATACATCTTACTGCAATTATATAGGGCCCTGGTGAGACCACACCTCGAGTATTGTGTACAGTTTTAGTCTCCTTACTTAAGGAAGAATATACTTGCCATTAAGGGAGTGCAACAAAGATTCAAGCAGACTGATTCCTGGGATGGGAAGATTGTCCTAGGAGGAGGGATTGAGTAGACTAGACCCATATTCTCTAGAGTTTCGAAGAATGAGGTGATCTCATTGAAACATACAAATTTCGTACAGGGCTTGACAGGGTAATGCAGGGAGGATGTTTCCTTTGGCTGAGGAGTCTCGAACCATGGATCACAGACTCAGAATAAGGGGTCGGCCATTTGGGACTGAGATGAGGAGAAACTTCTTCACTCAGAGGGTGGTGAATCTTTGGAATTCTCTACCCGAGGGCTGTGGACGCTCAGTCTTTGAGTATATTCAAGACAGACATCGATAGTTTTTTTGATATTATGGGAATCAAGGAATATGGGGATAGTGCAGGAAAGTGGAGTTAAGGTCGAAGATCAGCCCTGATCTCATTGAATGGCGGAGCAGGCTCGAGGTGCTGAATGGCCTACTCCTGCTTCTAATTCCTATGTTCCTATGCTTTTAGCAAACCAGCTTGTATCTTTAAATTCAAGCTAAGTTTTGTTTCAACATCTTCACATAAACATTAATTATGCATAAATTGCACAGCTCCTTTTGTATAGATCCTGTGTATCATCGGCATTTTATGTACTAGCGAACGTTGACTGATTTTTGCTCAAGTAACTACATCTTGGATTTTTTCTATCCCCGGTGAGATGTTGTCTAAAGTGTGTGCCTTTCAATGAGTTTGTGAATTCCATGCACAACTGTGTCGTGGGCGATCACACTCATGGAATAATTAGAGGTCAACAGCTCATAGCAAGTTAATAAAGAAGTGATTTAATTCTAAGGATTTGGATAGCATTAGACTGGAAGAGTGAAGCAGAACCTAGAATTTTATTTTTAAAACTTATCTTACTACTATGTGATAAGCACATTAAGCACAATTGCATGGTAGAGTTAGCATAATGCAGGCGAAAAGGACAACAATTTGATGGCAACATTTGATTTGAAGGTAGATAGCATAAAAAGGCAAGCACTATAGTAGTCAGAACTATTATTCAGCAGTAATTCAGGACAAATTCGAGTGTGTTATTTTCCAAAGCAGTTTCCAGATCTTTATACCACACATGGGTTTTATACTCACAGATTTGTGTCACTGCTGGAACTATTTTGCAGCAGTAATATACATAATACAATCCCCTCCTGCTCACATAGAGACTGACAGTTACTCATTTTGTTTTTGGCCCCTTTTAATCCTTTTCCAGCATGTCTGTCCTACTTGAGGCTTTCCCTCTGTCTTTCGTGCTTCTGTGCTGATATTTCTTGGTGTTCTTTCCTCCCTGCCACCCCCTATTCTGGTTTCCTGATGTGAACAATGAATGAACCTGTAATCACATACTGAGCTTCAAAAGCATTCAGCTATTTTGGACCAGTGTACCAATGGTATGACTCCAACTATTCCACCGACACAATAGAGACATCTTCAAGGAAAGTGCATGTGGTATAGCCCGATACATGCTTAACTAGTTATTGGTGGATGAAACAATAAGCTGCTGGCAACAAAGCTAACATAATTCTCTTCTGCTTGTGGCATTTGATGTTTATGTGGACCTATGTTTTATTTGAATAATCCATTACTCCTTAACACATTTCCTCTACGTCAGTGGTATCCAAACTACATATCTTGGGGCTAGCACTACTCGGCTTGCATACATGGAGTGTCCAGGCTCCTGCCCTACTACTCAGCATGGCTCCCAGGTTCTTCCTCGTCAGCACCGTTGCTGGCTCTTACCTGCTGCTAGTGCTGCAAGCGATTCAATGCCACTGCATGTCTCAAGTGGGAATCTTGTGCAAATTCCTATCCACTGAGTTGTGGTGTTCAATAACTTGGAAGGTAGTAGTTTGAAGCCAGCTGTGGTGCTGAGGCAATAGGTGCCAGCAGCCATGTTGAGGGGGTGGGGGGGGAGAGCTAACAGTGGTGAATAGCAGTTAAGATGAATAGCAACAGGAACTGTAGGAGAGACAGGAAAGAAGAGCGCTTGCATGAGATGGAGGGAAGGGGTGGGAGGAAGAGAGATGATTGCTCATGTGAAATTGGAATGGGGCAGAGTGCAGCCATGAAATTGGGGAGGGGGGACTAGAGGCCACTTGGAATTGGGGTGGGGTGGGGCGGGGGCGGGAGAAAGAGAAAAGTTGGGAGTATAAAATTCAAAAGGGGAAGGAGGGGGGGCGAGGAGACTACTGCTGGCTTAAAGTGGGACAGAAAATGGAGAAGGAAGTAATTCTGAACTGGGGAGAAATGCGTCATGAGAACTGGAAGTTGGGTTGGTGGGGGGGTGGTAAGTGTCGCTTTGAACTGAGGCGAGACGAGAAAGAGTATCAGTTTGAGGGAAAGCCAGGAAGAAGAGTGCCAATGTGAATTGAGGGGAAAGCAGGAGAAAATTAGCTAAGCATCAAAAGGATCTGAAAAAAATAAGAATCTTTCAACCACCCTAAACATGTTCTTAATATTAGTAATAGTGATATACAGATTTTGATATCTAACCTGCGAGCTCCAAGTAACAGGGCTAGACGTTCCATTTTTGTGCAGATCAGCCAAAAATGGGCGTTACTTCTAGCATGGGCGGTAAATATGGGTTTTAAGATTGCTGGATTATCGCCCATTTTCAAAACCCTAACTTTCCATTTTTAAAAAATGGGCGTTACCGCGAGCGATCTGAAATGGGCGTTAGCGTTAAATTTTCTTGACCTTCTGCCGCAAAGTGTCGGCGTCCATAGCAACGGCATGGCAACTCTCGATTCCCGTGTTTCCAGAGGGCAGGGGTCATCATTATATGTGCAGAGAGGAGACAGAGAGAGAGGGAGCAGAGAGGAACTGAAAGCGTGTGTGAATGTGGCGTGTGCTTGTTTGGCTATTTTGAGAGGTAGGAGGGAGATTTTTGACCAGCAGAAAGAATTCTGAGCAAAAATTAAGTTGTTCTCACTGAGCTATTTGCTGAAATTTGGTTGTTACAATGGAAGGGATGGAGGAGGCCACACAGCACGCTGTGGCGACTGATGCTGGCGAGAGCAGTGAGCTGGGAGAGGAATAATTGGGAGGACGAAAATGAGCGAGCAGATTCTCGGACGAGGAAAATGCCTCCCCCTCATGTAGGAGGTCGAGTCACGCTGGGGTCAATTGACCCAGGGTGGGCGTGGGAAGCTCATCCCAAAGGCCTACTGGAAGATATGGGCCGACATAGCCGAGGTGGTCTCGTCGGCAACCAATGAGGTGCGTGAGGGCAACCAGTGCCACAAGCACTGGAACAACATTGTCGAATCTGGCAGAGTAAATACTTATACATTTATATAATTTGATTTGTAAGTGCAATGTGTGATTAAAATCAGATGTGATGTCTTGCACTTATACCGGGAATGTTTTATTCAAAGCCTGCGTTCACGGTATACGTCTTTAGGTAAAGAATGATAAGTTTCATAATAATCATGATTACATCTGTCAGTTATGTGATGTATTAGTGTATGTGACAGTACCTAGCAATGATATCATGCAATGATCTCATGCCATGTCGTGCTGTTGTTACCTTTTACAGAAGAAGCTTTCCAAGAATAGGGCCAAGCAGAGGCAAACGGGTGGCGGGCCACCAGTCATCATCGACCTCACCGACATCGAGGAGCGGGTGCTGGCACTAGTGGGGAGCCACCCCCGGTCGGCCACGCATGCAGCTGCAGGACCTGATGTGATGCCACGTAAGTAAAATATACACCATTGCGTGATGTAAAATCAATAGATGCCACACCCACTCATATCCGAAAAATAATATATGATAGATGATTGATAAAAGTGTTCTCTAAATAATGATGGCCTCATAAGAATCATTGCAATGCAGAATTTGGTGATGGTCATGAAATGTGATGTCTGTGATGATTTTGATAGCGGTGGTGCTTTTGTCGTGCATATGCTGTGAGTAGCGCTGGCATCACCTTGTGACCTCAACACCCACTTCTCCTCTAATAACCTCATTTGTATTTTGCAGCTCAGCCAGCAGCGTGGTCCCAGGCAACACCACCGAGGCCAGAAGCTGGGGGCACGGGGCCGGACTCGCTGGACATCTGGTGCTGAGGAGCACCGATTCTCGGCCGTGGATTTGCTGGGTCCGTTCTCCACGGATGAGAATGCAGACTTTGAGGAGCCTGCATCGTCAGGCTCCATAACAAATTCCACCCAAGGCCATCTAGTGCTCCTGCGGCCATTCTCACCTCCACCGTGGAGGTACCGAATCAAGCATCTCGCCACAGGGCACCCGAGGTGTCTCCAGGACAGCGCCGACCAAGCGGAGGTTGATTACATGCGGCAGGTCTGCTCCACGAGCAGCAGATCTGAGCGGGGATATGGTAGACTTGTCCAGGATGAGTGTTGACATCGGTCAGCAGATCCTACAGACAATGGGGGGCATATGCCACCAGCTGACCAGCATGTCCGCCATCAAGACGGATTACGTGCCACGGATGGCGGAGGCCCTGAAGTTGATAGCCAGGAACACTGGTGGCAGAGGCCTCCCAGTGGCCCTGGAGCGCGGCACTGTACTCCAAGGTGTCACACCCCCAATGCCAATGACCCATGACAGCCAGGAGGAAGATCTTGCTTCTGGCTCGGAGCACGTTCCCACCTCGGGACCGTCCTCTCCTGTATCCGTCCAACCACAGGTTCTGCCGTCATCCCCCCCAATGAAGCAGTGCCTGAGGAGCTCCTCGGCCAGGCGGTGTGGAGTCAGGAGGGGAAGGGGTAGAGGTGGGTAGAAGGGGAGTGGGAAGAAAAGTGAGCTGCATGGCTGCAGGTGATGGCTTCATGTAATATTTCCATGTTGTTGTAGCAATTTTGTTGGGAGGTTTGGGGGAAGGGGGGAGGGGGCTACCTTGTTGGTTTGCATTTGTGTTCTGTGCTCCTGGAAATGTTGATCATTTGATTGATGTAAATATGATAAATTTGCTGTGGGGCGGGGTGTTTTTTACAGTTATAATTATGATTTCACACAAATGTTCGGATTAAATGGTTTTTTATTTAACATAACCTTGTTGCGCATTGTCTCAGATAGCTGCACCGTTACACACTGGTGATTCCTTAACATGAAAGGGTATAATTAAACTTAACTCGAATCAACTTAAACTTTAACTGTCACCAAGGTGATGCACACCATTGATGCACAGCAGTGTTGCAGCTTTGTAAATACCAACCACATTCTTTCAAGCGAAGTGCTCATTTATGAGCTGCTGACATAAGAGTCTTGCAGCTATGTAGCAACCATGGGCCCTTTCCTGCGGTCCAGAGGCGGGTGGGGCATGGTTTCTGCGTCAGCCTGATTGTCTGGCTCGAGGTTAGCATCCACCTCCTCGTCCTCCTCTCTCTCCTGAGGTGGACCATCAGTACCTTCTGGCAATTGTTGTCCCCTCTGATAGCCAAGTCAGCCGCAAGGTCAATACTGGATGCTTGGTGACAAAGGATATTGTCTCGCCACCTGGCTGATGAACCCCCCCCTCTGCGTAACACCCACACAGAAGGCGAGAAGCGTTACGAGAGCCACACGCAGTATCGTCGAGAAAACCATTGGAGTGCTTAAACAGCATGGCGTACACCACCACGAATTGAGCTATCTGCTCAAGGTGATATTGTAGCTCACCTCCTGAGTGATCCTGGCATCTAAAGCACTCCAATGGTTTTCTCGACGTTATTGTGTGTGGCTCTGTGGCTCTTGTTGTATTGTTTCTCGGCTTCTGTCTGGATGTTACGCAGGGGGGTTATCAGCCAGGTGGCAAGGCCATATCCTTTGTCACTAAGCATTCAGTATTGACCTTGTGGCTGACTGGTAAACATGTCAGATACAACGCTCTCACGGAGGATGTAAGCATCATGGATGCTGCCAGGAAATTTGGCATTCACTGCTACAATTATTTGCTGGTGGTCGACAACGAGTTGCACATTCAGGGAGTGGAATTCCTTTCAGTTCTAAAAAGCCTCTGCATCTTGAAAAGGTGCCGGCATCGCAATGTGCGTACAGTCTATTGCTCCCTGCACCTACGGTAGAATCCTAGAGCCCTCTCAGTCTGAGCTTCTGTGGTCATAGGGAAGCTGATAAAGTTCATCCTGTGTGCATAAAGGGCTTCAGTGACCTGTCGAATGTAGCAATGTGTGGCATGCTGAGATATAGCGCAAATGTCATCAGCTGAGAAAGGAACCCGATGCATAGAACGAAAGTGCCGTGGGTGACCTTGACCTTGACGGAAAGGGCAGTCCTGATGGTGCTGGCAGGCTGCAGATCTCCCCTGATGAACTGGCATATCTCACTGATAACCTCTTTGTGGAAGCGCAGTCTCCAAAGGCAGGTGTTACCGGGTAAGTTGAGGTAAGACCGCTTCTCCCTGTAAGTGCAGGGGGTGTAAGGTCTGGTCCTCCTCATCAGTCTGGCATGTCTTTGATTGGACACATAATGCTGTCGAATATACCTTCAGCCATCTTTAGTCTGCAACATGTGCGTGGTCATCAAGACAGGCTGAGAAATGACAGGCCCCATTCCAATAACTATCAGTATTATACCTATTGTTCACGAACAATAAATTTTCCCACTAAGACACCTAAACTAAATTCCAATCATCCACAGTATAAGATGTTTGTTCAGATGTTCACATCACCTTAAAAGAACGCCAGAGTACATCAAAACTTCCCAGAAGTTGAAGCAGCCTTTTAAATGAAGCAACCTGCGATGTAGAAAATGGCGTCCATCACTGTGATTAGTTCAGGTGAGAGCAACTTTTTCACAGCGTTTTTTTTGGTGAGCGATATTTTCGGCGATATGTGTGCGAGGTGCCAAAAGTAACGCTCGACGATATTTTGGGCGGTAGTTTCGGCAAATGTGATCCTTACGACAAAAAAAAGTGGGCAGGTGGTATTATTAAATCTCGGCATCAATTAATTGCCTAAAGTAACGCTCGGCGATAAGTGACCGAGAAATGGGCATTAGTTTCCATTTTGTGGCTAAATGGGCGCTATGTGGGTATTATACCTCATTTCAGCCTTAAAATGGATGTTAAGCATGACCGTTCAGCCTTAAAATGGCAGTATGCATGCAAAAATAATGGAAAGTCTAGCCCATAGTTTGGGCTCCCTAACCTGGGTTTACCATTTCTGCGTTCATTGGCCAACGATTTTACCTTCATTAAAGTTATGGACTGGCGGGTACAGAAATGGCAAGCCCAGGCCCCTTATTCTATGTCAACTAAAATAGAAATTTATAGCACAGAAAAAACAACAACTTGTATTTATATAGTGCCTTTAACGTAGTAAAACGTCACAAGGAGTGTTATAAAACAAAATTTGACACCAAGCCACATAAGGAGAAATTAGGGCAGATGAACAAACGCTTGGTCAAAGAGGTAGGTTTTAACGAGCGTCCTTAATGAGGAGAGATAGAGAGGTGAAGAGGTTTACTACAACAACTTTTATTTATATAGCACCTTTAACGTAGTAAAACGTCCCAAGGCGCTTTCACAGCAGTGTTATAAGACAAAACAAATAAATTTAACACCGAGCCACATAAGAAGACTTTACAGCAGATGACCAAAGAAATAGAATTTAAGGAGTGTCTTAATGGAGGAAAGAGAGGTAAAGAGGTTTAGGCAGGGAGTTCCAGAGCTTAGTGCCCAGGCAGCTAAAGGCACAGCCACCAATGGTTGAGCAGTTATAATCAGGATGCTCAGCCTTCAGCCACCTGAAGAAAAGTGTGTTTGAACACCAGGCCCCCAAAACTGCCACCAAGCTCATGGTCTACAAGGCTGTTGTAATATCTGCCGTCCTGTATGGCTCAGAGACATGGATCATGTACAGCACACACCTCAAGTTAATAAGAACATAAGAACATAAGAAATAGGAACAGGAGTAGGCCATACGGCCCCTCGAGCCTGCTCTCCATTCAATATCATGGCTGATCTGATCATGGACTCAGCTCTACTTCCCCGCTTGCTGCCCATAACCCCTTATTCCCTTATCGTTTAAGAAACTGTCTATTTCTGTCTTAAGTTTATTCCAAGTTGCTGGAGAAATATCACCAACGATGTCTCCGCAAGATCCTAGATCCTACAAATCTCCTGGGAGGACAGGTGCACCAACATCAGCGTCCTTGTCCAGGCTAACATCCCCAGCATTGAAACACTGATCACACTCGTTCAGCTCCACTGGGCAGGCCACATAGTACACATGCCAGACACGAGACTCCCAAAGCAAGTGCTCTACTCGGAGTTCCTTCACGGCAAATGAGCCAAAGGTGGGCAGCGGAAACGCGACAAGGACACTCTCAAAGCCTTCCTGATAAAGTACGACATCTCCACTGACACCTGGGAGTCCCTGGCCCAAGACCGTCCTAAGTGGAGGAAGTGCATTCGAGAGGGCACTGAGCACCTCGAGTGTCAACGCCAAGAGCATGCAGAAATCAAGCGCAGGCAGTGGAAAGAGTGTGCGGCAAACCAGTCCCACCCACCCCTTCCCTCAATGACTATCTGTCCCACCTGTGACATAGTCTGTGGCTCTCGTTTTGGACTGCTCAGCCACCGAAGAACTCCCTTCAGGAGTCTTCCTCGATTCCGAGGGACTGCCTATGATGATGATGCTCAAGAGAGCAGAATTTGAGGAGCGCAGACATCTCCTGGGGTTGTGAGGCTGAAAGAAATTACACAGATAGGGAGCAGCAAGGTCATGGAGGGATTTGTAAACAAGGATGAGAATTTTGAAATCTAAGCTTTGCTTAACCGGGAGCAAATATAGGTCAGCGAGCACAGGGATAATGGGCGATCGGGACTTGGTGCGAGTTAGGACACGGGTTGCCGAGTTTTGGATGACCTCAAGTTTACTTAGGGTAGAATGAGGGAGTCCAGCCTGGAGTGCTTGGGAATAGTCAAGTCTAGACGTAATAAAGGCATGGATGACGGTTTCAGCAGCAGATAAGCTGAGGCAGGGGCGGAGACTGGCAATGTTACGGAGGTAGAAATAGGTGGTTTAAGTTACGCCATGGTTTTGTGGCCGGAAGCTCAATGCAGGGTCAAGTATGACACCTAGGTTGTGAACAGTCTGGTTCAGCCTCAGATAGATGCTAGGGAGCGGGATGGAGTCAGTAGCTAGGGAACGCAGTTTGTGGCGGGGACCAAAGACAACGGCTTTGGTCTTATCAATATTTAATTGAAGAAAATTTCTGCTCATCCAGTATTGGATGTCGGACAAGCAGTCTGACAATTTAAAGACCATGGAGTGGTCGAGTGAAGTGGTGGAGATGTAGAGCTGGATGTCGTCAGCATACACGTGGAAAGTGACTCCCTGTTTTTGAATGATATCGCCAAGGGGCAGCAGATAGATGAGAAATAGGAGGGGGCCAAGAACAGAACTTTGGGGACACCAGAGGTAACGATGCGGGAGTGGGAAGAGAAGCCATTGCAGGAGATTTTCTGGCTACAATTAGATAGATAAGAATGGAACCAGGGAGGGAATTCTAGAGCTTATGGCCTCGGCTGCTGAAGGCAAGGTCACCAATGGTTGAGTGATCAAAATCAGGGATGTTTGAGGGGACAGAAATAGAGGAACGCAGATATCTCGGGTGGGGTTGTGAGGCTAGTGGAGATTACAGACATAGGGAGGGGTGAGGCCATGGATGGATTTGAAAACAAAGACGAGGATTTTAAAATTGAGGTGTTGCTTACCCGGGAGTTGTTCAGCAAGCACAGGAGTGATTGGTGAACGAAATGTGGTGCGATTTAGGGCAAGGGCGGCAGAGCTTTGGATGACCTCAAGTTTTCATAGGGTAGAACGTGGGAGGCCAGCCTGGAGTGCATTGGAATAGTCAAGTCTAGACATAACAAAGGAATGGATGAGGGTTTCAGCAGCAGATGAGCTGGGGCAGGGGCGGAGTTGGGTGTTGTTACGGAGGTGGAAATAGGCGATCTTTGTTATGGTGCGGATGTGTGGTCAGAATCTAATTTTGGGGTCAAATATCACACCAAGGTTACGAACAGTCTGAATCAGCCTCAGACAGATGGTGGCGAGAGGGATGGGGTCGGTGGCTCGGGAATGGAGTTTGTGGTGGGGACTGAAGACAATGGCTTCAGTTTTCTAAATATTTAGTTGGAGCAAATTTCTGCTCTTCCAGTACTGGATGTCGGACAAGCAGTCTGACAATTTAGAGACCGTGGAGATGTTGAGAGAAGTGATGGTGAGGTAAAGCTGGGTGTCGTCAGTGTACATGTGGAAACAGAAACAGATGATGTCACTGAGGGGCAGCATATAGATGAGAACTAGGAGGGGGCCAAGGCCAGATCCTTGGGAGACACCAGAGGTAATGATGCGGGGGTGGAAAAAGAAGCCATTGCAGGTGATGCTCTGGCTACAATTAGATAGATAAGAATGGAACCAGCCGAGTGCAGTCCCACCCAGCTGGATGACGGTGGAGAGCTGTTGGAGGAAGATCGAGTGGTCGACCATGTCAAAGACTGCAGACAGTTCAAGGAGGACGAGGAAGGATAATTTACCTATGTCACAATCACAAAGAATGTCATTTGTGACTTTGATAAGTGCTGTTTCGGTACTGTGGCAGGAGCGGAAACCTGATTGGAGGGATTCAAGATTGGAGTTCTGGGAAAGATGGGCACGGATTTGGGAGGCAACAACACGTGCAAGGGCTTTGGAGAGGAAAGGAAGGTTAGAGATGGGGGCGATAGCTAGCAAGGAAGGAGGTTTTTTTTGAGGAGATGGGTGATTTGAAGGAGAGGGGGACAGTACCTGAGGAGAAAGAACAAGGTTAGCCAGAAAAGGAAGATGGGTGGTTAGAAGTTTAGTGGGAATAGGGTCAAGGGAGCAGGAAATGGGTCTCATGCACAAGTTGAGCTCGGAGAGGCCATGAGGGATAGATCGGAGAGAAACTGGAGAAAGATGAGAGTTCAGGGCTAGGGCAGACGGGAATCTTAGGGGAAGTTTGGCTCTGTGGGTTAGGGGAAGGAAGGGAAGTGGCAGAGGCAGCTGATCAGATGGTCTCAATCTTAGAGACAAAGAAGTCTATGAGCTCCTCGCACTTGCTGTTGGAGTTGAGATTGGAGGAGACAGGGGAGAGGGGTTTAAGAAGACAGTTTGCAGTAGAGAAAAGCCGGGAGTTATCCTTGCATTCCAGAATAATGGCATAGTGAGCAGTTTTGGCAGACGAGAGCTTTATGTAGTCCTACCAGATCTGGCGGTGAATGGCTAAACCAGTTGTCCGCCATATCCGTTCAATCTGCGCCCCTTAGATTTGAAGGAGAATGGCCAGGGTGAAAGAAATAGTTTTAATGGGGACTATGGCATCAAAAGTGGTGGTGAGGGTGTGTTTAAGCAGATCAGTAGCTACAGAAATATGGTGGTGAATAGAGGGCCAAAGACTAGACAATTGGGATTTTGAAAGTGCAGTTGTAAGTGAGTTGGGAGAGTTTTTTCCAGGGGTGGACACAGAAGGAAGTAGGGTTAGGGGGGGGGAAAGGGAGATATAAGTGTGGAGCATTACAAGGAAGTGGTCTGAGAGGGCCTTATCTGTGATTGACACAATGGGAGCAGTGAGGCCATGTGAGATGGCAAGGCCAAGGGGGTGGCCGTGAATATGGGTTGGGAAGTATACATGGAGGAAGTGATCACGAGAGGATAGGAGGGTAGTGAACTCAGAGAGAGCATGATGAATTCAGATGGAGGTTGAACTCACCAAGGATGAGAAGTCGCTCGGTGCAGAGGCTGAGGAGGGAAAGGAGTGATGATATCTCACTGAGAAAATTTTTATGGTACTTAGGTGGAGGGGAGAGAACAAGGATTGTAAATGAGTGAGAGGGTGGAACAAGGTGAGATGCTCAAAGGAGGAGAAAGTGCCAGGGTAGGGGGACAGACCAAGGCGAGATATGGTGATAAGAACCGCACCGCACATTGATGGTCTGGGCGGGGCTAGTGGTGGAAGGTATAGCCAGGCAGGGAGGCTTCATTTTTGGGAAGGTGTCATCACCCCTCAGCCAGGTTTCCATCAAAGCCATGATGTTGATGCAATCATCCACGATAAGCTCATGGATGGCAAGGGCATTGTTCACAAATGAACAGACATTCTGGAGGGAGAGGGGTGGAGATAGCTGATCCCTTCCAGTGCTGACCTTGTGGACGCTGGCAGTGGGTCAGTTGTAAGTAGAGGAAATTGCCAACATTCATCCCCAGCAGGCGTGCTGGGTAGGAAGTTGAGGTTGATGCTCGTAAGGAGGCTGTGACTTGTGCCTTGATGGGCTCTTTGGAGGATGCCAAGAGAGGCACACAGGAAAGCTGTAGGCTTATCTAAGAGGGAGTGAAGCCTAGGACGGCGGCAGGGGAGTAAGAAGGTCGAAGTGTAATGAAGGGTTGGGGTATGGATTTGGGACGACAGAGTACCCGAGAGAGGAGAAATGAAAGGAGGCATAACAACTGGAGCGGTCAAGGAGAGGTAGTGAGAAAACAAAAAGGGGGAGAAAAATGTGGAAATAGAAATGATCAGCTCCGGGGCGGCAGCGAAAATGAATAGACAAATGGTAGTAACAGAATAAATAGGATACAATATTACAATAGAAACAATTGTAACTGTGCCGGCTTTTTGCTAGAGCAATCCAAAAATAATCCCACTACTCCACTCTCTCCGCATTCTATCCCCATCAGTATTACAGACTAAATAGCATGGAGTGAGACATTACTAATCAGGAATCTCAAATAATGTCAAACCGCAAGAGGAACATTTGAACCATCATCCAACCTCTAAGATTAGATTATAGTTTTGGAGTCTCAACATCAGCATTGGTAGGTGTGCATGCATTCTTTCCAAAATACTTAGGATTTTATTTTTAGACTTTTAAATTCAGACATTAATTGTATTTTGTGACAACAGATGTGTACTAATATGCAATGACGCTCCCAAAATGGTATTAATGCTATGTCTTGCAATGTCAAAGAGAGTATTAGAGATTTACTGCATGATTGTTGACCAGAATTTAGCGTATTCGGTACTGTCTATGTCATGTCATGGTTTTCGTAAATTTACACATTTCAAGGACAGCAAATCCACTATAACAACATCACTGCCACTATACTATAACATATTCCATTTGATTTAATGAGCAACAAAATCAATCATACAAATGACTTTTCTTTGCATATGAATGTTTTTGTAAAGCATAATGAACATGCGGATAATGTTGAAAAAATACATTTTGCCATTATTTTCAGCAATCTGAAAAATCATTTCAATTGATGAAGTTGTTCTGTTTCAAGGCACAATTACCTTTTTTTTAAAAAAAAGACATCCACATGGACTATTCTACTATTTTTAAAATGGAATGCTCGATGTAGGACACAGACTCCTTAAGAATAGTGTAGATATTTAAAAACAGAAAAAATGTATTTCTATACCGTCATCTGACTATTTCTCCTGTGCAACAGAATGGATCTGTGCAATACCAAAATGCTGTTAAAAGTAGCCATGTGTTGCTAGTGTTAGAAATATGTATAGTACTATTGTCTTCTTGATCTTACAGTTACAGTTATCTACGTTAGCACGTGCTGGGTAAAATGGTGCCAATATTCACCTCTTTTAAATCAACATTGAAATGGCTCAGTGTCCAATATATAAGCTATAAGACAACAGTTTAAAAAAATGCAACAAATTCTAACAGCTGCAGTATATGTTCCTTTGTTTAACTTTGGGCACTCCTAAGGAAAGAACGTGTTATACTCAGTACGAACACGAGCTTGCCTTATTCCCAAAATGATTAATCTTAAAACAAACTCTTAATGTTGTTGGGGAGATCTACTCTGTCTCATAAGGTCATGCAGCCAACAGCAGAGGGAATTATGACTCAGTTTTACTGTTGCTAATCAACTCCAAAAACAGGAAACCTCTTTGCTGTGAGCAATCAATCAGTTGGACAAACTCCTACAATACGTTGACAAACCATGACCAAAGAACACTATTTAAAGTTCATTTTCTTCACACACACAGTGCATGAAGTAGAGAACCATCTTTAAAAAGAACTTAGTACAAAGTTTGGCAACATCTCAACTCGGGTTGATTTTTCAACCCTCAATTCTGCCCATGATGAATAGATTCAGATGTTAAACTGATTTTAAAATGTGGTCCCTCAAATGCACCATAATCTCCAAATATGAAAATCAGTGTTCCAACATTTTACATTATAAACCACAAAACAGCAATCTATTTTTGGTCAGAATGTGTGAGCACAGAGACCTAACTGGTGACAGAAAGAAGTTAATTTAGAAAAAAGTGTCATAAATGAGAACATTAAATATGATCCTGTAAATTTCCAACTTTTCATTTGAAAAATATGCAAGCAATCTTTTCACAAAATAAAGGATCTAAATCCCGAGTGACACCACAACGTTGCTACCAAAGCAGTTATACAGCTAGAAAGAATGGTGAACACATTAAATATCAACATACAAACATAGGAAAAGACAGATAGAATAAAAACAACTGGTCCATCAAGTCTGAGAGTAGAGAGAAACTGTTCCCATTGGCAGAAGTGTCGAGAACCAGAGGACAAAGATTTAAGGTGATGGTAAAAGAACCAAAGGCAATATGAGGAAAAACATTTTACACTGCAAGTGATTAGGATCTGGAATGCACTGCCTGAAAGGGTGGTGGAGGCAGACTCAATCGTGGATTTCAAAAGGGAGTTGGATAAGTACCTGAAGGAAAAAAATTTGCAGGGCTACGGGGAAAGTGCGGGGGGATGGGACTAGCTGAAGTGCTCTTGCAGAGAGCTGGTAGGGGCTCGATGGGCAAAATGGCTTTGTTCTGTGCTGTAACCATTCTATGGGCCCAAGTTTCGGCCTCAGTTGCTGCTGATTTTTTGGAGCAACTGGTGCAGAATGGAGTATCTTAGAAATTCAAATTCTCGGCATTTAGTTTGCTCCAGTTCTAGTCAGTTAGAACAGTTTCACTTTGGAACAGAATTTATTTTTTCAAAAGGGGGCGTGTCCGGCCACTTACGCCTGTTTTCAAAGTTTCGGCAGTGAAAACTTACTCCAAACTAACTTAGAATGGAGTAAGTGAAGATTTTTGTACGCTCGAAAAAACCTTGTCTACACTTTAGAAAATCAGGCGTAGGTTACAAATCAGGCGTAGGGAATGGTGAGGGGGGGGGGTTTAAAGGGAAGATTACAAACATTAAACACTTCAGTTTTACAAATAAAGAGCCATCATCAATAATAAATGATAAAACATCAATAAATCAACCAATAAATCAATCAAAAAAAATTAATAAGAAATAATTTATTTTTAAAATCAATAAATAAAACATTTTCTACTTACCGACTGCAGCACCGGGAGCCCTCCAGCAGCATGCTGGGTTTCCCCCCAGTGTGTCTCTGTCAGTGTCTCTATCTCTCTGTCTGTCTGTCTGTGTGTGTCTCTCACTCCCTGTCTGTCAGTGTCTGTGTTTCTGACAGCGAGGGGAGGGGGAGGAGGGGGATAGAGGGAAAGAGGGGGAGGGGAGGGAGGGAGGCAGAGGGGGAGGGAAGGGGGAGTGATGGGGGAGAGAAGGGGAGAAGGGGGAGAGAAGGGGAGAAGGGGGAGGGAAGGGGAGAAGGGGGAGGGAAGGGGAGAAGGGGGAGGGAAGGGGAGAAGGGGGAGGGAAGGGGAGAAGGGGGAGGGAAGGGGAGAAGGGGAGAAGGGGGAGGAGGAGAAGGGGGAGGAGGAGAAGGGGGAGGAGGAGAAGGGGAAGGGGGAGGAGGAGAAGGGGAAGGGGGAGGAGGAGAGGAGGAGAAGGGGGGAGGAGGAGAGGAGAAGGGGGGAGGAGGAGAGGAGGAGAAGGGGGGGAGGAGGAGAGGAGGAGAAGAGGGGAGGAGGAGAAGGGGGGAGGAGGAGAGGAGAAGGGGGGAGGAGGAGAGGAGGAGAAGGGGGGAGGAGGAGAAGGGGGGGGAAGAGGAGAAAGGGGGGAAGAGGAGAAGGGGAAGGGGGGGAAGAGGAGAAGGGGAAGGGGGGGAAAGAGGAGAAGGGGAAGGGGGTAAGAGGAGAAGGGGAAGAGGGGTAAGCGGAGAAGGGGAAGGGGGGGAGAGGAGAAGGGGGGGGAGAGGAGAAGGGGAAGAGGGGGGAGGAGAAGGGGAAGGGGGGGGAGGAGAAGGGGAAGGGGGGGGGGAGAAGGGGAAGGGGGGGAGAGGAGAAGGGGAAGGGGGGGAGAGAGGAGAAGGGGGGAGAGGAGAGGGGAAGGGGGGGGAGAGGAGAAGGGGAAGGGGAAGGGGGGGGCGAGGAGAAGGGGAAGGGGGCGGAGAGGAGAAGGGGAAGAGGGGGGGGAGAGGAGAAGGGGAAAGGAGAAGGGGGGAAGGGGGGGGGGGGGAAGGAGAAGGGGGGGAGGCTGAATGGGCCGGGCCCGGCTGGGCCCAAGACTTCGGGCAGGGCCCGTCCCCAACACCAGATTTACAGGTAGGTGGCGTTGGGTCGGGTCGGGTCCGGGATCGGGAGCGCGGGTCTGATCCGGGGGTGGGGGGGGGCGGGGGTGTGGCGGTCGGGAGCACGGGTCGGGTGGGAAGAGGATGGAGTTCGGGTTTGTTCGAGTAGTGGGGGGGGGGGGGGAGAAGAGATGGAGCGCGGGTCGGTTTGTGTCGGGGAGGGGAGGGAGGTCAGGTCTGGGGGGGGGGGGGGGTGTCGGGAGCGCGGGTCGAGTCGGGTCGGGGGGGTTGGTGGGTGGTGGGAGGGAGGGAGGTTTGTATCGGGGGGGAGGGAGAGGGTGGTCAGGTCAGGTGGGGGGGAGCGCAGGTCGAGTCCAGTCCGGGGGGTCGGGTCGGGTCCGATCCAGGGGGGGGGGGGGAAGCGGGAGTCGAGTCGGGTCGGGAGGAAGCAGGAGCTGAGCGTGGGAGGAGCTTTATGCACGCAGCCCCAGTGAGGCCACTCGGCCAGGGCTAGGGGCTGCGTGCTTCGGGCCCCTCCCACACAGTTTTGGGCGCCTGGAGCTACTGCACATGCGCGCCCACTGTAGCGCGCATGTGCAGAGGTCCCGGCACTGTTTTCACCGCAGGGACCTAGCTCCGCCCCCTACAGCTCGTGCTGCGCCGCGCCGAGGGCCAGAGGACCTGCAGGGAGCCGGAGAATCTGGAAGTTTTTTTTAGGCGCACTTTATGGCGCGAAAAACGGGCGTCCAGGTCGGGGCTGCGCCATTCTAGGCGCGGCCCGAAACTTGGGCCCTATGATTCTAAATATACTATGTCTGTCAGACCACCTTCATCCATCAACCAGGTGAAATTCAATCAGGTTAGTAAGACATGACCTCCTTTTCCAGAAACCATGCTGCACGTTCCTAATAACACCTTCCCTGTCAAGGTGGTCATATGGGGCATCCCTAATGATCCCTTCCAGTAACTTTCCAACAACTGGCGGCAAGATAATGGGCCTATAATTTTCCTGTTCTGACTTGTTGCCCAGTTTGAATATCAGTACATTATTAGGATCCCTTGAATCATTCATACCCGAGAAATAGTGTGCACTAGTGGGTACAGCTGCATAGTGGTTATGTTACTGGGCTAGTATTCCAGAAGCCTGGACGAATGATCTGGAGACACGAGTTCAAATCCCACCACAACAGCTGGGGAATTTAAATTCAGTTAATTAAATAAATCTGGAATAATAAACTAGCATTAGTAATGGTGACCATGAAACTGCCGGATTGTCGTAAAAACCCATCTGGTTCACTAATGTCCTTTTGGGAAGGAAATCTGCTGTCCTTACCTGGTCTTCTTCTTAGGCAGTCCCTCGGAGTTGAGGATGACTTGCTTCCACACTAAAAATGAGTTCTCAGGTGACAGAAGAGTCCAATGTGGGACCAAAAGTCTCTGTCCCAGGTGGGACAGATGGTGGTTGGAGGACCAGGAGATTGGGGTGCCTGGGTTGCTCCGCGCTCCTTCTGCTGTCGACGCTTAGCTTCAGCTTATTCTCGGCAAAGAAACTCAAGATGTTCAGTGCCTTCCCGGATGCTTTTCCTCCACTTTGGGCGGTCTTGGGCCAGGGGTTCCCAGGTGTCATTGGGGATGTTGCACTGTCAAGGAGGCTTTGACTGTGTCCTTGAAGCGTTTCCTCTGCCCACCTGGGGCTCGCTTGCCGTGTCGGAGCTCCGAGTGGAACGCTTGTTTTGGGAGTCTCATGTCAGGCATGCGGACGATGTGGCCTGTCCAGCGGAGCTGATCAAGCGTGGTCAATGCTTTGATGTTGGGGATGTTGGCCTGAGCGAGAACACTGACGTTTGGTGCACCTATCCTGCCAATGAATTTGCAGGATCTTGCGGAGGCAACGTTGGTGGTACTTCTCTAGTGTTTTGAGGTGCCTGCTGTACATAGTGATGGAGCCCTGTTTGACCCCGGTCCGGACATGGATTGGGTCTGTAATGGATCCGTTGATAAGGATGCATGTCATCGTGGAGCAGGCGAAGGATGACGAACTTTTGGGGGCATCCGAAACGGAGGAGGCCTCCCTGATAAAGTACGGCATTCCCACCGACATCTGGGAATACTTTAATAACAATTTGTATTTATATAGTGCCTTTAATGTAGTAAATCATCCCAAGGCACTTCACAGGAGTGTTATAAGACAAAACAAATAAATTTGACACCGAGCCACATAAGAAGAAATTACGGCAGATGACCAAGCTTGGTCAAAGAGGAGCGTCTTAAAGGAGGAACGAGAGGCGGAGAGGTTTAGCGAGGGAGTTCCAGAGCTTGGTGCCCAGGCAGCTGAAGGCACGACCACCAATGGTTGTGCAGTTATAATCAGGGATGCTCAAGAGGGCAGAGTTTGATGAGCGCAGACATCTCGGCGGGTTGTGATGCTGAAGGAGATTAGAGAGATAGGGAGCGGCGAGGCCATGGATGGATTTGTAAGCAAGGATGAGAATTTTGAAATCGAGACGTTGCTTAACCGGGAGCCAATGTGGGTTGGTGAGCACAGGGGTGAGCTAGACTTGGTGCGAGTTAGGACACAGGCTGCCAAGTTTTGCAGGACCTCAAGTTTACATAAGTTAGAATGTGGGAGGCTAGTCAGGAGTGCGTTGGAGTAGTCAAGCCTAGAGGTAACAAAGGCATACGTCTGTAGCTTATTCAGTCAGTCAATCTTCACAATAAATCATTTGTACTCCTGAATCTTTCTTGCAATTTATTTAAGTACAGTCTGTGTAGATTGTTGATAGCTCACGTTTATCTTTAGTTGAATTTATAATCTCATAAGATTTTGAATTGCAAAAAATATTATCACAGTTCTTAATTCACAACCAGATGGCCCTTGCTTTACATCCCAAAACTGTTATTTCAATTGGCTGGCAACAATGCAAAGATGTTCGGTTAGTTTGCAGGAGAGCCACATACACTTTCAGTTGAGTAAACTGGCCTTTAATGTGTCCTTTATTAAGTTATTTCACTTGTATATTCCTTTTTATGCATCATTTACTGCATAAAGGCATCCAGAAAGCACCGTTGGAACGCTCCTTGCATCAACCAAAAACTTACTTTCGTTTATTCCTACCCTACAAACCTTTGTTCTGCAGGAAACCATTCTAAGATCAAGAAGAGAATGCCAAAATTACCAAGCATTTCTTTCTTAAATTACCTTCCTTGTTATTCAGATTACATTTTAAATGTTTAAATATCTCATTTTATCAGACTTTTTTTTTTAAGTGGGGTGGTTGGGGGGGAAAGGTGCTGATTATTTCTTCAGAGGAACTAATGCAAATTATTTCCTCTTTACTATATCTGGACAAATGCACTGCATATAAAGAAGAAAATGACTGCTGGGATCTACTGTGGATGTAATGCTGACACTAACTGTTACATTTTTCTTGCCCGAGAGCCAGAAATAACATTGTTAAATTCTAATGAGGAACACCAGAAGATTCTGGCGATTGTGAATAAAATTCAGGGCACGAGTTGTGTTCTCTGAAAGTATCACAGTATTCTCAAATTGGTTACATTTTAGAGATAATGATGAAACATTTATACAGTAACTTTTATTATTTTTAAAAAATTTATTTTCCACATTTTCTCCATTCTCCCCCCTCCGGTGAATAATGCTTGGGTACCATTCCAGGAGCATCAGCAACTGTTTTTGACTTCGCCCAAGTTGCTATTCTTCATGTGTGAGCCTATTCAATCACATTCTTGGCTTCAATATCTTCTGTAGCTTAACACATCACCTCCAAAAAACTTGTTTTTCTCTTTCATACCAATCACTTGTTTTCCATTTAACTATCTATAAAACAAAAATCCATGCAGGTCTTGTACACTAAACTATCTGGCCCTTTTCTCCAAGTTGCTTCCCTCCACTCCTTTCCTGAAAGTGTTGCTTCCTTGCTGGGATACTGTTCCACAGGCTATAGGAGAGCGATGGCTGTGAAGAGAGCGACTGGATTGGACGTCACCATAATCCAGGTCGGTGGTTGGATCATGGGTAGGTACAGCAGGAGTGGCGAGTGATCGTGGAGCAACGTGAGCGAGGCCCAGGAGAGGCATGAGTTCGGGGCCCAGAAGAGGCAAGGGCCCAGGGGCAGCACGGGCCAGCCCACACTATGATATGTGTGCACACTAGGTCCGTGCAGCAGAGCTGGTCTCGGTTGTCTTGGTTAATCCTTGCCACTGGACCAAGACCTAGCTCTGTCAAGCCCGTATGGTGGCTGGTGTGCAACGGTCACCACACATTAAAAAAAATCCAAGCACAGGCATCTTCCACCCTTCAATATGTAGTTCAGGACCTGTAATATTAGGTCCTTCATTGAAACATCTGTGAACTCATTCCTTTTTGGCATGGAAGCAAGTCATCCTCGATGCAAGGGACTGCCTATGATGTTGGATAAGATACCTCTTAGTACCACATTCAATTGATTATTTTTCATGCGAGTCTTGATAGTGACTGTCAATAAGCTGCTCAACTGCAAAAGGCATCACAGCTATGCTTGATCCTGAATGAACAATCACAGAGGCACAATTTTAGCAGGGTCGCAGGATAGTGATCAGTAGTTGTAATTTATCTTCTAAACCAGGACAGTAGCACCGCCACAGCCACCACACGGTCAGCTTCCAGCAGACGAGGATCAAACATACATCCACCTAAAAAAGTCACAAAAGCTGACCAACAACTTCAGAAATCTGACATTGCCTCTAAAATGCTTAAACACCATAATGTGATTAAAAAAAACTTAAAGTTAACAAAAATTTGTAATACTAACTAGTATTTTAAAGTTTGAAAATTGAAAAGACTAAAAGGCCTCAAACCCTTTTTAAAAAAATCCATTGCTCATGAAACTTCCTTTAAAAGGAAAGAAAAAGAACTTGACTTTATATAGCATCGTATCGAGTCCTCAGTATATCATAAAGTATTTTACAATGAAGGATTACTTTTGAAGTGCAATAACTGTTGTTACACAAGTAAACATGGCAACCAATTTGGGCACAGCAAGGCTCCGCAAATGGCCAATGAGTTAATCAACAGATAACTGTTGTTGGTGGTTGTGTTTCAAGGAGGAATGTTTCCCAGGACATCGGGAGAACTCTCTGCACGCGTACAAATAGTGAATCATTTATGTACATCTGGCTTTGGTTTCCTGGGCTGAATTTTCCGGTCCTCTGTGGTGAAAGGCAGCGGTGAGGTCTCCAGCGCCCCGCTGCGATCCTCCAGTCGGGTTTTGCAGCGGCGCTGAGCAGCACCACCGGGAGGAGCTGTGCCTGATGTGCAACACCGGCACGAGTTTTGAGTCTTGGCCGACCCATCCGCCCGTCTGCCTGGGAAATCAGAGCAGTCTAGCCATGCTGGTAGTGTAGAGGAAGGTAACGTACTACAAAAGTAAGTGCGACTATTTATTGTTCAAAATTTTTGTGCGATTTGTGTTGCGGTGGCGTGGCAATGTTTTAGGAATGTTTTTGTGTTTCCCCCCTCCCCCGTCTCTCGGAGTGCTCCCGGCCCGGCTCTCTAGCTCGGGAGTTTCCGTTGCTTGCGCCACGAGAGGTGTACCATGCCTCCCTTAGCGCTGTGCCCCATGCAGGGCCCAGGTGCTCAAACTTAAATACTAAAGCGCAAACTATTCCCAGCCGCTAACTTTCCTGCCCCGCCGCCATTATCGTTCTGAAAACAGAAGAGACGAAAATCCAGGTCCCTATCTTATACAAAAGACTGCACATTTGACAATGCAGCAACGCACTAAAGTGTCAGCTCAAACTGCACTCTTAAGTTGTGGCATAGATTGAATTCTCAACCTTTGGACTCGAAGTCGAGAGTGCTACCAACTGAACCAAGCTGATATTAAGCCAAATCATAATTTAAATCTATCGGAATGCTTAAATGAAGGTATGACATTTTTGAGAAGACCACTTGAGGCTCGTCTGAAAGGTCTGCTGGAAAATTTGCTCAGCACTAAATGCTACAAGTTCTGATTATATTCAAGCCAGATTTTCCAGTCCTTCATCACCTGCCCTGCTTCTCTGCATTGACCTCAGTGACTGAAAAATCTCCCTCTATCGAAGAGTTGGTTGTGGGAAAGATACTGAAACGCAGGAGTGCAGAGAAAACGTTGGTAAGGTAGCATACAGTCGAGAAACTGAACCTTCACTTTCAGAGCTACAGTGAATATCTTTCATATATCCCAAATAGAAGCAAATTAGACCACTGCAGGAATAGTTCCTTTCTTTAAAATCAAAGAATTCTTTGTGACAATTACTGATGTAGGTTTGATTGACAAAGCAGCATACGCAAGTAAACATAAGCAGGATTTCTAATTAGGTCTTCCCAAACTGTAAACTTCCCTCCTCACCCCAACAATGAGGGAGACACACGTCTGGGTCTGCAAATCCTCATGCTGCCATCAGAAATGGCAGAGGGCACTGTTCCCTCTAAGGTGCGTGGGTGCGCACTAATCCCCGAGGTCCCACGCACATCAATTGAAATGCCGCACACAGAGCTGGACAGTAGTTGGGGCGGGGGAGGGGCCCAATACACAATGGCCCCGGGAATCCAGACAGACTCATTTGTGAGTCTTGCAAGCTCAGAGCCAATCGCAAATGAAGCTCATGAAGTGTGTGTTCCGATGGTTAATGGGTTGCTCGTCTGGTTGAGTGACAGCGCTTGGTCTGCCCTCCAAGCCACCATAAGGAAAAGGGGAGGTGCAACGAGACCTGGGTGTCATGGTACATCAGTCATTGAAGGTTGGCATGCAGGTACAGCAGGCGGTTAAGAAAGCAAATGGCATGTTGGCCTTCATAGCGAAGGGATTTAGTACAGGGGCATGGAGATGTTGCTACAGTTGTACAGGGCCTTGGTGAGGCCACACCTGGAGTATTGTGTACAGTTTTGGTCTCCTAACTTGAGGAAGGACATTTTTGCTATTGAGGGAGTGTAGCGAAGGTTCACCAGACTGATTCCCGGGATGGCGGGACTGACCTATCAAGAAAGACTGGATCAACTGGGCTTGTATTCACTGGAGTTCAGAAGAATGAGAGGGGACCTCATAGAAACGTTTAAAATTCTGATAGGTTCAGACAGGTTAGATGCAGGAAGAATGTTCCCAATGTTGGGGAAGTCCAGAACCAGGGGTCACAGTCTAAGGATAAGGGGTAAGCCATTTAGGACCGAGATGAGGAGAAACTTCTTCACCCAGAGAATGGTGAACCTGTGGAATTCTCGACCACAGAAAGTTGTTGAGGCCAATTCACTAAATATATTCAAAAAGGAGTTAGATGAAGTCCTTACTACTCGGGGGATCAAGGGGTATGGCGAGAAAGCAGGAATGGGGTACTGAAGTTGCATGTTCAGCCATGAACTCATTGAATGGCGGTGCAGGCTAGAAGGGCCGAATGGCCTACTCCTGCACCTATTTTCTATGTTTTCTACGTTTCTATAAACAGTGCTTGCGAAGAGACACTGGGTTACTCAACCAGGAAACACCAGGACTGGTTTGATGAGAATTACCAGGAGATCTTAGAGCTAATAATTGCAAGCGCAGGGCATTTCTGAACCTAAAGCAACCCAACTCGGGAGCAGCAAAGCAGCTTTACAGACGGCTTACGGCCGAGGTCCAGCAAAAAAACCGCGACCTAAAGAATAGATAGTGGGTGGAGAAAGCACAGGAGATTCAGCAGTTGGCTGACAGCCATGATGTGCGAGGATTCTTCACTGCAGTCAAGTCCACCTACGGCCCAAGCACCCAAGGCCCCACCCCACTGCTGGCCAAGAATGGGGAGACACTCATCAAGGACACCAAGGCAGTCAGGACCCGCCGGCAGGAGCACTTTGAAGATCTCAATTGAGACTCTGCCTTTGACTCGAGTGTCCTCGACTCCATTGCGCAGCATGCTACCCACCACCACCTCAGCAATACCCCAGCCCTGCACGAGAACAACATGGCATCAGGAGCGGATGAAATTCCCGCTGAGGCACTAAATATGGCGGAGAGCCACTATTGGCACGAATGTATGACCTCATCTCTCTCATCTGGAAATCTCAGATGCCGTAATCGTGACCATCTTTTTTAAAAAAGGGGGAAAAGTCCGACTGCAGCAACTACAGAGGAATCTCCCTGTTATCAGCCACTGGTAAAGTAATCACTAGAATTCTCCTCAACCGTGGCTGAGAAGCTCCTCCTGGAGTCACAGTGCGGATTCCGTCCAGTACGGGGTACAATGGACATGATCTTTACGGCGCGACAACTGCAAGAGAAATGCAGGGACCAGCACCAACCCTTGTACATGGCCTTCATTGACCTTACAAAGGCCTTTGACACTGTTAACCACGAGGGACTATGGAGCGTCCTCCTCCGTTTCGGTTGCCCCCAAAAGTGTGTCGCCATCCTCCGCCTGCTCCACGACGACATGCCAGTCGTGATCCTGACCAACGCATCCACCACAGACCCAATCCAAATCCGGACTGGGGTCAAGCGTCATCGCGCCAACCCTCTTCTCGATCTTCCTCGCTGCCATGCTCCACCTCACACTCAACAAGCTCCCCGCTGGAGTGGAACTAAACTATAGAACCAGTGGAACCTGTTCAACATTCGGCGCCTCCAGGCCAGATCCAAGACCGTCCCATTCTCTGTCGTCGAGCTACAGTACGTGGACGATGCATGCGTCTGCGCACTTCCAGAGGCTGAACTCCAGGTCATCGTCAACATCTTCACCGAGGCGTACGAAAGCATGGGCCTTACACTAAACATCTGTAAGACAACCTGACCCCGTCACACAGCACTGCCCCCCCCCCAGTCAACAACGTAGACCACTTTCCATACATCGGGAGCCTATTATCAGCAAGGGCAGACATCGACGATGAGATTCAACACCGCCTCCAGTGCGCCAGCGCAGCCTTCGGCCGCCTGAGGAAGAGAGTGTACGAAGATCAGGTCCTCAAATTTGGCACCAAGCTTATGGTCTACAGGGCTGTAGTGATACCCGCCGTCTTGTATGGCTCAGAGACGTGGACCATATACAGTAGGCACCTTAAATCGCTGGAGAAATACCACCGAGATCCTGCAAATCCCTTGGGAGGACAGACACACTAACGTTAGTGTTTTCGATCAGGCCAACATCCCCAGCATCGAAGCAGTAACCATACTCAACCAGCTCCGTTGGGCGGACCTTATTGTTCGGATGCTCGACACAAAACTCCCAAAGCAAGCGCTCTACTCGGAACTCCTACATGGTAACCGAGCCCCAGGTGGGCAGAGGAAATGTTTCAAGGACACCCTCAAAGCCTCCTTGATAAAGTGCAACATCCCCACCAACATCTGGGAGTCGCTGGCCAAAGACCACCCTCAGTGAAGGAAGAGCATCCAGGAGGGTGCTGAGCACCTCGAGTCTCGTCGCCGAGAGCATGCAGAAATCAAGCACAGGCAGTGGAAGGAGCGTGTGGCAAACCAGGCTCCCCACCCACCTTTTCCTTCAACCACTGTCTGCCCCACCTGTGACAGAGACTGTAATTCCCGTATTGGACTGCTCAGTCACCTGAGAACTCACTTTTGGAGTGGAAGCAAGTCTTACTCGATTTCGAGGCACTGCCTATGATGATCTTGAATGGATTGCCAAGTAACGCCGGGCAGGGTTTGGTTTACTCCCTGGACGTTTCAGCTGGACAGCGGGAGGCCAAGCTTTTGTCTGCCCTGGGCAGAAGTCAGGGGATCTGTTGGGTGCCGGTGCCAGTCGAGGGGGCGGGGCAAGAGATCGAGGATCGAAAGGAGGGAGAGAGAGAGACTGGGGTGAGAGAGAGAGACTGGGGGGAGAGAGAGAGAGAGAGAGAGATTGAGACTGGGGAGACTGGGGTGAGAGAGCGAGCGAGAGAGGCTGAGGAGAGAGAGACACTGGGGAGAGAGCGAGAGAAACTGGGAAGAGAGAGAGACTGGGGGAGAGAGAGAGAGAAAGACTGGGGAGGGAGAGAGAGACTGGGGGGAGAGAGAGAGACTGGGGAGAGAGAGAATCTGGGAGAGAGACTGGGAGAGAGAGAGAGAGAGAAGGAGTGAGAGAGAGACTGGGGAGAGAGAGAGACTGGGAGAGAGAGACTGGACGAGAGAGAGACTGGACGAGAGAGAGAGAGAGACTGGGAGAGAGAGAGAGACTGGAAGAAAGAGAGAAAGACTGGGAGAGAGAGAGAGCGAGACTGGGAGAGAAAGACTGGACAAGAGGGAGACTGGGAGAGAGAGCGAGACTGGGAGCGAGAGCGAGAGACTGGGAGAGAGAGCGAGACTGGGAGAGAGAACGAGACTGGGAGAGAGAACGAGACTGGGAGAGAGAACGAGACTGGGAGAGAGAACGAGACTGGGAGAGAGAACGAGACTGGGATAGAGAAGGAGACTGGGAGAGAGAACGAGACTGGGAGAGAGAACGAGACTGGGAGAGAGAACGAGACTGGGATAGAGAACGAGACTGGGAGAGAGAACGAGACTGGGAGAGAGAGCGAGACTGGGAGAGAGAGCGAGACTGGGAGAGCGAGCGAGACTGGGAGTGAGAGAGAGCGAGACTGGGGGGAAAGAGAGAGCGAGACTGGGGGGAAAGAGAGAGCGAGACTGGGGGGAAAGAGAGAGCGAGAGAAACTGGAGGAGAGAGAGCGAGAGAGACTGGATAAGAGAGAGCGAGAGACTGGGGAGAGAGAGACAGGAGAGACAGAGAGACTGGGGAGAGAGAGAGAGACTGGGGAGAGAGAGAGAGAGACAGGGAGAGAGAGAGAGACGGGGGAGAGAGAGAGAGACGGGGGAGAGAGAGAGAGATGGGGGAGAGTGAGAGAGAGAGAGAGAGACGGGGGAGAGAGAGAGAGAGAGAGAGAGAGAGAGACGGGGGAGAGTGAGAGAGAGAGAGAGACGGGGGAGAGTGAGAGAGAGAGAGAGAGACGGAGGAGAGCGAGAGAGAGAGAGACGGAGGAGAGCGAGAGAGAGAGAGAGACGGGGGAGAGTGAGAGAGAGAGAGAGAGACGGGGGAGAGTGAGAGAGAGAGAGAGACAGGGGAGAGTGAGAGAGAGAGAGAGAGAGACGGAGGAGAGTGAGAGAGAGAGAGAGACGGGGGAGAGTGAGAGAGAGAGAGAGACGGGGAGAGAGAGAGAGAGAGACGGGGGAGAGAGAGAGAGAGACGGGGGAGAGTGAGAGAGAGAGAGAGACGGGGAGAGAGAGAGAGAGAGACGGGGGAGAGAGAGAGAGAGAGACGGGGGAGAGAGAGAGAGAGAGAGACGGGGGAGAGAGAGACGGGGGAGAGAGAGACGGGGGGAGAGAGAGACGGGGGGAGAGAGAGACGGGGGGAGAGAGAGACGGGGGAGAGAGAGACGGGGGGAGAGAGAGAGACGGGGGAGAGAGAGAGACGGGGAGAGAGAGAGACGGGGAGAGAGAGAGACGGGGGGAGAGAGAGACGGGGGGAGAGAGAGACGGGGGGAGAGAGAGACGGGGGGAGAGAGAGACGGGGGGAGAGAGAGACGGGGGAGAGAGAGACGGGGGGAGAGAGAGACGGGGGGAGAGAGAGACGGGGGGAGAGAGAGACGGGGGGAGAGAGAGA